>NW_025963824.1:5523052-6895552 GCF_023055435.1 Haliotis rufescens
ACTGGGACATTTATCCCCAAGCCATTTACTAGCCCTTCTGAATGATGTAAGTATCCATATTCCTACAAAGTTTAAGTTCGCATAGTGGATCTATTTATGAACATGGAATATGGGGTCCAGCAGGACATGTCAAACATAAGTAATGCCAACTGCTATATTTAACAGCTGGCCGCGGGATAGTTACTACATATAAGAGACCCGTGAAGATCCGGGTTAGAATAGGCCTTCAGCAACCCTTGCTTGCCGTGAAAGGCGACTGTGATTGCCGTAAGGGGCGACTAACGGGATCGGGGTGGTCAGGCTCGCTGACTTCGTTGATGGATGCCATCGTATCCCAATTGCATGGATCGATGCTCAAGATGTCAGTCACTGTATTGTCTGGTTTAGACTCGATTATTTACAGACCGCCGTCATATAGCTAGAATATTGCTTGGTGCGGCGTTAAACAACCAACCAACTACAGATAAGAGGTTAGTTTTTGCAGTCGTGGGCAGTGACCATCATGGTTTCACCATCTTTAGGGATTATCAGGCTAAACGCCTCGTGCTCTGCATCAAACAATCGTTTATCCCCACCTCTTTAATCCCATAATTAAACTAAACACGAGTTTGAGGAGGGTTTCCTTCAGTTAGCTCGTAGCATAAATGTATAAAAAAAATGTTACTATGGAAACCTTTCATCCAGGCCTCTAGGTCTGACAAAACTACCCCAAAAGTGTAACAAATAGAAAGCATTCCCATGGGGCATCTGATCGAACAATTATCTAATCTGGAAACTTTATGGTAGGCAGTTTGGCAGGGTATAGGTTTTAACAGGGAGTTTATACATGTCTTATATATTCCCGCGTCTAAATAAGTTAAATATGTAGACAAATATTCACAGTGCTACCCAATAAAAATTATCAGCTGGACTATTATGACTATAGCCAACATTGCGGTGTCATATGCAGGTCAGTCACTCCTAATTAACACTATCAAGAATGGCCAGTTGGCCCCTGAAGCTTAACATTGTGAATGAGGTGTGGGATACTGCAGGCTGACGAGATAGGTATCGTATTCGATAAGTATCAGCTGGTCAGTGATTTGACTGGTTAAAGTTAGAATACTTTGTTAGTCAGGACTTGAACTTTGGACAGCGGCTAGGCAGGTTGGCTCTCTGACGCCTCTGAGATGCTGCCTGGCTATATCTGTCTTATTATCATAATCATGATTGTATAGATGCTGTACTTTATGTCTTTGTCTGGGGTCCACAACGCCAGCTGATTTGTCTACATTTGGACAACATCGTGACGCCTCCTAGTAACACAATTGACTCTCCATCATTTCTGATCTTCTAATCTTCCCAAGGTATCTGTTTGTAACGTGCCACTGACTATCATACTAATTGCAATACCTGTCTTCTGAACGCCACCATATTCTTCATAAGTGCCAGCGTGTGAATTATAACGGCTGCAGCTTCAAGAGCCCACTCCAGTGCCGTCCCTATCGCTGCCTAACACCATCAGGACCAGGGACCTTACTCATTCCCCTTACAGGAACCAGCGGCGCCACATCCTCTCAGGACCCGGCCAAAGCGGAAGGACACCATCAAGAACCCGATCATTTTGCAAGAACTGTTCTTGAGTGAACTTGTCAAGAGACCCTTCGTACTATTCACTTTTTGGTAAGCATCTTACATCACTACGTGCTTCCTCTTACGTATCACATTGTACATTAGGCAGTTAGTATAGTTGTCAGGATGTCATTCTTTAAATTAAACCCAATCAATGCGGACGATCGCCTACTCCCGTAATCCGTAACGTCGCCCCCGAATAACTCCAGTCCAACACTTAAATCCAACCCCAAAACCACTGGGCAGGCCTCGTTTGACCCCTTTTCATCCCAACTGGGAGACCTTAGACGACACCGGTCCGGACACTTTCCTTCGTACCGACAACCAAGCCCAGGTTTTCCGTCCGATCCCCACTACCTATACTGATACCTGCCCCATAACACAGGGATCTCTGCTAACCAAACCCTATATAATAACTCCTCCCCCAAGTTGTACTCGGCTCAACACTATACGGAAGAAGATCATATTGACATCTTTCCCCTCTACCTTACCCAATTGGTATGAAGGTACAAAAAAAAACACGTCGTACATGTCTTGGCCCTGAGTTAAGAACTGCTTTTCTCCGTCGCTATCCTCCATAAGCCTTTTAACACGCCAAAATGCCTTATTAGATATGAAGCAACGGTCTGGTGAAACATTCCCAGTCTTTCTTCAGTCCATAAGGCACGAGGCGGAACGAGGACCCCTATATAAAAGACTTAAGACTTAATTCTACGTAATACATTGCCCCACATCCGTCAGTTTATCCTCACCCATGCCGATGACAGCTTAGAACAAGTTATAGAAAGTGCTGAAATAGCGGACGCCACGTCAGGGTTGACTGACCCCAAATCAGATCAACTAATGTCCGCAATCAATGCCCTCTCTTCCCAAGTCAGTGCACTGCAAGCAGGACAGGTTAATGTTGATCGCCTCCAGTTATGGTCCCCAGCCACATGGTCAAACAATGACCAATCCCCTCATATCTGGCCCTGCTCCCATAACTTATAATCAGTATAGCGATCGTAATCATCAACAACGCTCTCTACAATACCGACCGCGTCCTTCTCATTATTACCAGAACCCACCCCGACTCCGAGAGGTGACACGCCAAATCGATTCCCAAAACAATTTTGCTTGCAAGGGTTGTGAGTATTTTCATTCCTCCCGCAAAGAATGTCGCGTACAACAGCACCCAGTTAGGTCACTTGATCAGGACATGTCCATTCCCCCAGCAAAACAGGGCATGATGTCAGGTGCCTCTCATAGCTGAGCCAACGCACAATCCCTCAACTGATCAGAGGCATCTCGACGATAATGACCTTGACCCCACAATGACATCCACCCCACCCAACTTCTCAATAATATTAGCCTCACTCACAGTACTATTGTAGTAAAAGTCAATACTACACCAATTAAAGCTCTTGTGAATAGCAGGGCACAGCTAGGGGGAACCACACAGTTACCCCCTCCTCTCAGGAGAAGACACTAAGTTAGAAGGTCCAGATGGCACCATACTTAACGTACCTGGGTCAGTTGAGTTTGTGCTAGACATTGCTGGCCTTCTCCTGACTCACAAATTGTATGTGGTCGATGCCTTACAGCAAGATATGCAACTGGGTCTTGACTTGCTGAAAGAACATGAGTGAGTGAGTTATTATTTAACGTCATGACTCCTCTATAGATTATTCCCAACAGACTTTGTCTCACTAATGGCCTGATGGAGTCGCCTTTCTAAGCCCCAATCACTGATGATGCCCTGATTGCCGTTGTCCCAAGACTGTCCACATTCCCCTTTGATCAGAATTATGCATGATGAAGGATGTGCCCCCTGACATCCCTTTAGAAACCTCGGGTACCCGGTGTTCGAACATTTTGATGACACCTTTGACTTCAGGGATACCCCAAACGACATGCACAGTATTAATCACATTGCCGTGACTGACAGTCGCTCTGTTGATGAACTGAGGTAACAAGCAGCTGACCTCAACATTGACCTGTCCCAAGCTAATTTGTCCTCAGAACAAAAACAGAAACTGTTGACCTTTATTGGACGCCATCATGACTGTTTTGCAAAAGACATTACCGAATTAGGCAGAACACACCTATTCCCACATTTAATCAATACAGGTGACTGTAAACCATTCAGAAAACACCCCTATCCGGTACATCCAAAACATAGACATAGAATTTAATGTTTTATAGACACCAAGTTACTGAGCATTGACACAGACACATATGTACATGATGATTATCACCTATTTGACAAATCCAGCACAGTGAAAACCCAGTGGAATAGTATGGAGTTAAAAATCATATTATGAAATTCGAGTGCGTGACGAGTTAAGAACGAATGAACTTTAAGGGTTATGCTTAAGAATGGGTTATGAGTGAAGTGAGGTGTCAGCTGTCTGAACCAGGTACAAGCAACCAACAGACAAAAGAGCCATCACGCCATTGTCTGGGGGCCCGGGAGAGACACCAATAGTTGTAGTGAGAAGGATTCAGTGATGGTAGTATAGTGAGAGAGAGAGGGAGGGTGGTGTCAGCTGTGAAGAAACAGGTACATGACAACCGCAGTCAAAAGAGCCATCAAGCCATTGTGGCAGGGTTAGCTGATGGATTCCACCGTCTACCTGTCTCTTGGTCACGGACAGGTCCACAGACGTGCTCAATGCCCATTGGAGAGTGTTTAGAGCGATCATTCACTCTCCTAGAAGTCCCGGCAGTGTAGGGCCAGCTACCCTAGGGAAAATTTGTGTAGTTGAAGACGTCGGATACAGGTAATGTGTGTAGGAGAGTAGTTAACACAAGGGATGTGTTTAGTAGTGTAGTTACTTGAGGATGAATGAGTGCATTGAGAGCACTATAAAGAGCGCCTGAGAGCATCGACCTATAATGGACCTATACCCTGTGTTACACACTTAATATAGGCAGTTATTTATTTTTTTATTTTTTTACCATCCCTGGCTTAGAAATATCTACATTTTTATACAGGATGATGTATCTGCAGGCGTGGTCGCTGCAGCTGACAGTAATCTGTAGTACACGGGGTCAGGACCATGACCGTCTGCACTACGGGACCCTATTCTCAGAAAGAGGGAAACTGACGGCATTCCACGAATCCTGGACACACAAATTCGCTTTAAAATTACCCGAACCATACCTACCAAACGGATCATACGAAATCCTGTCATGCTTTAATGACAAAAACACGACATGCAAAAACACACACTTCCACGTAAGCTCCATACTCACTTTCGTACGGAAGTACGACACACCCGAAATTAAATTGCTACCCTGGCTTGGTCAATTAGCCAAGGGTGCATTCGGCCTCGCAACAGAATGCGACTTAAAAATAGTCACAGACCACATTCAACTCCTCGCATCACGGCTACACCTCTGCGACATGGGCTTCAACACTTCACAACACCACATGGCATCTTACATGACACAGACGAATATCTGCTTTGATGATATAGTCAAAGCTATCAAGCATAATCACAACCAAATTGTCCAGACTGGCGCATTTAATCTCAGAGAGGTGAAATGGTATGAAAAATACTTCTCTACGTTACTGCTTATGGTAGGCAGAGAAAATCAACTAGCCACGCTAGTGCATGCGCAATCCAAATCATTGCTAACAGGTATATTCCAGTTATTGCAAGGCCGGCTGTCTCCAAATATTGTACCACGACCAACCCTACTATCAACAATAACCTCTATTACCAAACAGTTATACTCCACCTACCCTGACTTTCAACTACATTATACTGATGCTAAGATGTACTACACCAATGTCGATGTACATCTAGCCTGCCACAAGAATATGTTGTTTGTAACATAACTCATACCGGTCGTATCAGATAATACAATTATGAAAGTATATAGGACCTCGACATTCTCCCTCCCAACTCATGTTGACGCTACCATAGTGAGGAACCTTGGCTCCGTACATCGCCATTTCCATGGATAGTCAAAAGTTTGTGGAATTTCAAACACATCCGTTCGAGCGATGCAACGGTGAATCACACATACACTGTGACATATCCATGTTTTCTTCCGCTACCTGTACTTTGTCCCTGTTCCTAAATGACATCTTCTTCTTACCCAACGGTACTATGACAGACATGTTCAAACTGCGATCAGGCAGAGTAGTGATGCAAAATGTTAAAAATATCACCTTCATGTGTCCGACTGGAGTAAGTGTCCATAAGGGCTGCAGTCCTACATCGTTGCTGTATTGCTCCTGCTCGATTCACGCAAACAATAAGACTATTCCTCCCAGTTTGAACAATTGCCAAACCCATGACAATACAACCAATCTTAGATACCCAAATAATATCGGTTTCTTACGTCATTTCTTCAATGCTGGGCAGATTTGAAATACAATCCCGGCACTACTATCCCAGGAGCCGGTCTGGTATAGGACCGCCACCATCCGTTTGGCTAATTCAACATTCCAAAATATCGGACAAAAGACAGACAAAAGCATCAGTGTCAACTTGAAAAACGTCATCGCTCAGGCCAAGGCCAATCAAATCATTTACACTGACCAGTCAGTCCCACTTTTCATCAAATCACTGGGCGAGGAGTCGTCCACATTTGACTGGACAGACCCGTTTGAATACCTGAATGTCGCAGTGTGGGGTAGGTATATTGATTGTAATTGGCTTCCTACTATTCTCCATGAATCACAGAATAGGTATGCTCCGAGTTCAGCTCCTAGTCCGCGGTATAACGGAAGTAGCAGTTACAACAACGCCAAACATGTTAGTTTGGGCCCCCACCACTGCTGTTACATCGACCCCTTCCATTACCGATCTAGTCCAGTCCTATTTCAAGCTCGAAATCATATCACCATCCTCCTAGTTATCAATGTTTACAGAATAAAAACGAGAGTGTATTCATCAGTCATATTATGCTTTTCATCAGGGAAGGACTCGATTTGTGTGAAAATAGCCGACATGAACGCCCCACCCCTGGTCCTGTCTCTCTCCAATCCCACTATTCCCCCACGTCAGTTGCCATCCACCACACACCCAAGTTGTTCTCTGATCAAGTAACGATCACCTGGCCGGACAACAACTTGTCGGTGGTAAACATATCTTCAAGAACTATCCTTCCCCTACCCTCCGATGTAACCATATCGAAAATAAATGCGAAGAAACTATGACGCATCATGAAGACCCGTTTTGTTATACATTTGTATATGCTACATGCCCAGGTCCATTACCCACTCAAAGCAGTTGAGGGGACCGGCCAGGCAAAACCCCCAAACGTTATTCCCCCACGCCACTACACCCAAAGACTATATCCATCCATTGGCGCCCTGGTTTAAAGGTTCAAACAAACAAAACACCCCAACCTCCACCCTAATACCCAAATGGCCGATCCGTTCCCGCAAACACAAATACACACCATTGATGGTCTGTCGCATATACATCATTGGACTCCACACAAATTGCAAACGCTTCATGTACCACTATGTCGTAGGAAGAATGTATTATTTTTGTAAATATGTTATTAGATTATAATTGATAAATATGGGTCCACATCATGTTGCACATGATACCGTTTCATATAGACTTATGTCGATCATATAAAAAGAAAAATCAACAACAAAAACTGTCAATCATCACCTGTATCATGTCCATTCCATTGTACTATGTAATCTTATACATCAGACATCAACTGTATCATGTATCTCAGCCATTACCATAGGGTTCCATGTATTAGTATTTATGCAAACTCAGGGTCGTCACGCTCAATTAATTACGACCCCTTATAAGGACGTTTGGAAACGTCCTTACGTCACAGCAGGGAAACGTATCAAGGGTAAAGAGAGGCCAGATGGCATCTCAGATATTAAGTAAATTCCTGCCCCTGCTAATGCACTGGTCAGTGGAAAACCATAGTCCCCTTTGTCCCCTAGTCACAGCCACAGATGGGCCGAGAGCGTTGTCGCGTCAGACAGTCGCCACGCCAAGACAATAATTAAAATAACCCTTTATGATGAGGGTTGATCGGTGGTCATGAGCCAGGGGGACAATACCAGGCGATTAAAAGCCACCTCCAAAAAGAGACTGAAAGGGGCTTCCCTGGGTTAAGATCGATATGAGACGGGGGGGGAATACGGGTTAAAATCAATATGAAGCGGTAAATACCCGAGTTGGATATTTCTGATAATTATCATATTCATACCAAAACTACTGACCAGATGCAGGGAGTTGTGAAACAAAGGATTTTAGCTGATGACCACGGGTATATAAGTGACCAGACAGAAGGTCTGAGCAGTTTAGCCCTGGCCTGCGACTGTAACACTTCAGTCGTTGTCTAAATAAACAGTTGTGGACCGTCAGACGGACTTGTGTTTTTCATGCCGAAGTCATCACTTAGATCATCCAACTCTAAGTGTGATACTAGTGTGATTAATTGTTCTTATTATAGTAATGACACTATGCACTCCAAGGTACCATATCGCCTACTTAACCCCACTGATAAAGACATCACATTACCAACCAACATACCTATCACGGTGTTCAAACATTTTTAGGACAACTTTGACTTTGTCGCAATCAAAAATACCCCAAATGACATTAATCAGATTACCGTGACTGACAGCTGCTCTATTATGAACTCAGGCAACAAGCAGCTGACCTTCACATTGACCTGGCTCAAGCTGACTGTCTCACCAGAACAGAAACTGTTGACGTTACATGGGCGTCACCGTGACTGTTTTGCTAGAGACGGAACACCTTTTGTCACATTCCATTGACATAGGTAACAGTTAACCAGTTCGAAAACGCCCCTACCCAGTACATCCCAAACATAGACACGACCTGGACACTCACATTAAGGATAGGCTAGATAATGATATCATTGAACCATCCTTTTCCCCTTGGTCTGCCCTAGTCTTACAAGTCAAAAAGAAATCAGAAGATATGCGATTTAATATCGATTTTCGTGAGCATAATCATGTAACTTCTGTTCAACATGTTCCAATCAGCAATATCGATGTCTTTAGGAAATAGTCACCCAACCATTTTCCCCTCTCTGGACTTGATGAGCAGTATCATCAGATTCCCATGTAACGAGATAGTCGAGAGATAACATCCTTCATTGCCAGACGGTTCCATTTTAAGGTCATGCCCTTCAGACTTGTAATTGTAATGTAATTGTATGTAACTAACATGGATGCACAGAAGAAAGGAGAGTGATTGCTAATGTCAAATTTTACGTTATATGCATTAATTTGCAAGCATAATGTGTATGCTGAACGTGGGTCAGTGGACGCAAGAGTGAACGACAGGTGTGTGTAAAGTAAAAGATGAGGAGACAATATATTAGTTTGTTTATACACGATGATGACTGATAGGCTAATTTGGCTTATTATCTGATCATATTATGTCATATACAGGTATTAATTTAGCCATAAGAACCATGAACATGAAACAAACAATAGGTTCCCCAACGTTGTGTTGATGGTATTTTTCTCATTACTGATGCCTACTGTTATAAACCAACATAAGCAGATCATTGTTCGTATGTTTATATGATTGGTTGTATATCATGACTGTACATATATATGTGAATGTGTTAGTAGATTGTATTGTACCATTATTAAGACAAAAAGTGGTCCACAGCAAAACATTGTACATCCCACCAAATCTAATTCTAAATTCATGTCCATCTATAATATTTATTGTTTAGCGATTAGACAACATTCAGGAAATTCCTTTTGATATACTTATATCGATTGCCGACTGTATCTCATTCACAACACTTATTAACCCTTCGTCACGATCGGATCGTATATCACATGCAGTATACAGTATTACAAGAGAAATATACAGTACCGGTATACCACATGCGGTGATATACAGTGGACCGCGAGCAGTGTGCGCTGAACAGTATCACACATTTCCTCCCCCTCTCCCTCAAGCAAACCCCTTGTGGGGGAGTGACCAGGTCACAGGTCAGGCGTGCACTTGAGTTGTGGGACTGCAAATTCATGCTGTTGTCTTATAAGGCCAAGAGTAAGATCACCAGGACGGCCACTGCACGTGAGGCATGTGGGTTGAAGACGAGATACTACATGGCATAGCTATATTACCTTATAAAAAATAGTAATGAATGTTAGAGAGAGATATATCCATCTAGACCGGCGCGAGCTGGGAGTTGAGATCTGAGAGCTGAACAAGAAACAACAAGTGAAGCTCCAAAGCACAATGAAACGTTGTGGACCAGCAGACGGAGTTGTGTTGTATATTGCCTATCACAGGAATCCCGGGAATCCCTGCAACAGAAATTCCTCAACCGATACAGTGACACAGACGCCAGCAGTTTCATCTCTCGAAACAACACAGTCCGATAAACTGCCTGCCCCCGAATCCACATTTTTTTCCACTACATGTACTTTTGCACTGTTCCTTAATGATGTCGAACCGTATGTCCCCATGGTACCTAGTATGGTGACCTATCTTTGGCTATTGGTGATCTATAGCCCATTTTTATTGTGTACCGTTCTGAATTGTTATGAATTTTATTATGATATGCTAGTTTTAAATCTACATCTGTGATAGTCTAGTGGTTTTTCTGTCCTTTGTCGACAGATTTTAATGTCTATGTATTAATATATAATTTGATTTAGTCACTATATGGCTGGACAATTGCCGATGTGACTTTAAATCTTAACTCACTCACTCACTAATGATGTCGACTTTGTACGTAAACAGTACTATTGCAGACATGTTTGAACTGCAATCGGGCACAGTTTTGATGCAAAATGTTAAGACTATCTGTCAGGGATTAATGTCCATAAGTGCTGCAGTCTGTGTACATTGCTGATGTATTGCTCATGCTAGGTTCACGCCAACAAATAAAGCTATTATAACCAGGCTATTTGGAAAAAGGGTTCATAATATTAACTTGAAAGATATTTTTTTTAAATTTCTCTCAGGCTTTACGTTAAAATACAGATGATAGGAGAGAAGTGACGGTACAGGGTGAGGGAACCACCAACAGGTCAAGAGGTTATCGATTTTGCTTCTCTGGGAAATAGAAATGGCTTTTAGCAGAAATTACCAAGATAGGTGAAATTAGGATTGACTGTTTGGGGGATTAATTATCGAATTCCAGTATGACATAGTATTTGGTTAGGACTCATTTCTCATGATGTCACATATGATTTTGTTGGGAGGAGTTAAAATTATCATTGAAAGTATTTTGTTAGTTGTCCGGGAGTGGTGAAGGGATTTCGGAAACCCACAACTGAACAGAGAGGTTCGCTCTGTCGATTGGGATTTCAGATAAGAGTGAGTGAGTGAGTGATAAGAAAATTAGTAGATTTAACAACTGATCAGAAATGCTAACAGGCTCTACAATGCATTATTTAAGTATGTGTTGTATGTAAGTATTACAGGCCACATGAAAATAACTGAGGACCTTGTTTATTTTTACCATAACTCCTATCATTAATAAATGGACTGGAGCACCCAAGCTGACTTGTACTTTGAGAGAGCTACATCATCCCCAAAACCAAGGAGTGGTTGATAAGCACAAGTGACCAAAGGAAGAAAAGGGTAAGGTACCCGGAACCTAAGGTTACATAGCATTGCTGATACATTAGGCAGGTTGACTGAACAGGACAATGGACATTTGTTTGTTAACAGTAATAATACACTTCGGTGTGAAGTATGTCAGGTCAGGATGGACGCTAACATACGAGGCGATATATCGGATACTGTGGTACTACCCTATTTTGAGGCCCAAAGAAAGTCCGGGACTACCACAAGCTATGCTTGTGAGGTGGTCCGAAGTTTATTTACAAATGGCATGGCATTTGGAATGATAGGGAATGAGTTTCAATTCCTCATTCCATAACTCCAGATGGACGATCCTTTCGAACATCACGACTTTTATGCTACAATATCAGAGTATCAGTTAGAATTGCCTGACGCTTCAGAAAGTCAAACTTTCCACTATCGTACTTGAAAGGGAGAAGGGTAAAATACCCGACTCCTAAAGTTACACTATTAACGACTATGGTGCCTTGGATGTTGTTGTTCATGGCTGCAAAGTATGGCTCCATTCTACAACGTGTGCTGTCTAGAAATGTAAAAAGCTGGACCAGATAATCCAAGGACCTTTTACATTGCCAATGAACTGCCACATTTTACGTATAGGTTACGACGTTGTAATGATCACAAAGTACTGAAAGTTCCTGTCTGCCCGGCACTCGTGAAGAGCAACCTCCTCGTGGTGAGTGCTGGGTAGCGCTAATAGTATTATAGGCATAAAAAGTAATTAATAAAGCATTATGAGACATACTGATTATATAAAAGATCAAGAGGGGGAGTTGGGGTCGGTAAGTCGGGAATATATATAGGTAGAATACAGGCAGCCCTGGTAGTTGAAGACTACGGGAGCATGCCTGGCCACGAGCATCCAGGGGTGAGGGTAGTAGGTCGAGGGCTATACAATAACGAAAAATGATTAGCCAGATGAGGAAATAGATAAAGGGGTGGAATAGAGTTGAGAGGGACGGGAACGTCAGGGACTTGGGACATATTTGGTATGGGGGGGCTGGGTGTAAACAGTATTGGGGGAACTTATCGTGAAGCGCAGGCGTTTATATGTTTTAAACTTCCCATTAGCGAGATGGGTGGTGCCCCATCGTTCACCCAAATTGAAAATGTACCCCACCAAACATTTTAACACGAGGGAGAGATGGCATAATTTTCGCCAGATTTTCCCTGGGATGGGAACAGGGGAAATGGTTTCCGAATTCCTCGTCATGGGGAGTCACAACGCGTTCAACCAGGTGGTTCTCCATCACGTTATAAAAATGAGTAAGTATATATATATATATATATATATATATATATATATATATATATGAAGGGAGTGAGGGAGTTAAAATTTTAAGTCACATTGGCAATATTTCAGCCATATCGTGACTAGCAATAGTTAAATATAATACATATATTGAAATTTATATAAAAACCTGCCAACGAAGGACAGTAAAATAACTAGACATATCACAGAAATATATTTTAAAACTTGTATGGAATCATAAAATTGATAGCACTAAATATAACATCACGGTATAAAAACGGGCTGTAGATCACCAGCAACTGAAGTTAGATCACCATACTAGGTACCATGGGGACTTACAGTACTTCAGCTTCCTGCATGGGGAACCCAGCAGGATTTACATCATCCCTTCAGGTGTTGGCGATTATTAACATACTTAGCCATAATAAAATAACATATATTCTACGATTAAAGACAATGGTAAGAACAAATCTACTTTGAATGACGTGGTCTTACATACCCTCTCAAGGGGACAATCATTTTACATTACTTCAACCCCCTTCGAGGATACAGCCACTAACAATCTCAGTTATTGCATTTATCCTGCCATATATATAGGGAATAATGGTAATAATAACGCAGATATATATCAAACTCTAGGGATGTAGTCTAACCCGAAGGTTTGTATTTTATTGTTGTTTTGTTTTGTTTGACAAGTCCCAGCGGTAACACCCCTGTCGAACTTAATATTACTTGGCTGGAGATAACCTCTGCTGATTTACACGTCTCTATATCGATATGTAATGATCGCTCGGGAGTCTGGTGGTTGAGGGCACTGGATCCAGGAATAGCGTTCCTTTGCCCAATACACCACTTCGACCCTTACTTCGCCTAGACGGGTGGTAAGATGGGCCCGGTCTTATCAATCGGCTGGTCATGCCAAGCCCTGAGCACCTTACTTTTTAGCTCAATACTGTAACAATTCGGCTTGGAAATATACATCTGTAATTGCATTACTGTTTTAATTTGTTGAATTTGTGAAATGTTTGAATATACATGTACATGAATATTGATATTTGCACTACTTGTTAAATTCCAAATTTGCCTAGATGCCAGTGCCAGAAGGCGGTGGCTCATGGGCCAATCCGGTGGATTTATTAATCCTTGATTAGTACTTCTGCTTGAGTATACCCTCCTTGTATCCTGGGTGCTGTCTGTTGGAGATCCACAGACGTGTGGCATCGTCCACGTAGACACTCCATGGTGGGTGGGGAGCAAGGAGGGTGAATCACATTTACTACTACCATGGCACCCCCACACAAAAAACGTTCACACGAATCTGATGATTCGTTTTCTTCTGAGGATGGAGATTCAAATAAACCTCTCATCAATCCTGATTACTGGTCTAGATTTCTCGTTCTGTCTGCTCCAGATGGTGGTCCTCGCAAACTTAATCCGTTTGCCATAGCAAAGGGAATTGAAGGTTTGGCTGGTGATGTGAAAGAAGTTAAAAAGCTGAGATCTGGTTCGCTATTAATTGAATGTAGAAGGCCCATACAATCCCAAATTCTTTTATCCAGCAAATCACTAGCAAATGTTCCTGTTGAGGTTTCTCCTCAAAGGACATTGAACAGCAGTAAAGGCATTGTTCGCGACATCGGACGTTGCCTTTCAGACATGAATGAAAGTGACATTCTGACAGAGTTACACTCCCAAGGAGTTACTGCTGTCAAACGCTTTACAGCTATAAAGAATAACGAAGTCATTAAAACAAATACTTATCTGTTCACATTTAGTCTTCCTGTGCACCCAGAATCCCTTAAAGCTGGTTATTGCAGCTTAAGGGTGGATACATTCATACCAAATCCCTTAAGGTGTTACAGTTGCCAAAAGTACGGCCACGGTTAAAAGTCATGCCATGTACCAGCTGCATGCCATCGATGTGCTGGGACATGTGAAGACAGCTATCTTTGTGATAAAACTCCTCGCTGTGTTAACTGCTCTGGCAGCCAGCCATCGTCTTCTAAGGAATGCCCAACATGGAAACTGCAATCCAAAATTTCGAGAATAAAGCATGAACAGAATATCTCCTTTTTTGAAGCAAAGAAGGTTGTTCTTGCTCAGGAACAACCAGGACCATCTTTTGCTTCTGCTGTTTCTTCTTCTCTGCAGTCATCAAAGACTAAACATGTTTCCTGTCATTCTGTTGGTTGCCAGACCGACTACACGTGGGCTACGACATCTGCCCCTGCATTGTTGTCTACAGCAGTCCAGATGAGGCCGCCTCAAGAGACCTCTAGCTCACAAACTACCTCTACATCTCAGGTTTCACAAGATCTAACTCAATCACAGGCATCTGTTGATAGGGATTTGTCTCTATCTCAGAAACAATCATCGAAGTTAGCTCAAGCACCAAAATCAGAAACATCTGTGAAAAAAACTGCGAAAAGCAAAAGCAAACCTAGACCATAATCATCACAAAAGTATCAAAGCGGCAGATCCTCAAAAGGGGACAACCAGATCCAACTTTTCAATAAGTTTGGGTCCTTAGAAGACATGGATGTATCCGATAACAGCCATTATCGGACACATAGCTTGTCACCTTCAAGGAAGGTGAGGGGTAGATCCCCAGTTTATCCCCCGAAAAGATAGTTTCCTACCTAATATTGTACAGTGGAATTGTAGAGGAGTAAAGACTAACTTTAATGAACTACATCTGTTAGTCCAGGATCTTAATCCATCAGCATGCTTACAAGAAACATATTTAAAGCAGACAGACAATTTTAATTTACATCAGTTCAGTGCATATCATTCGTTTTCTCCTCCAGGCGATGGGGCCACTGGAGGATCTTCAATCATTGTGCGACAGAATGTTATTCACAGTCCTGTTGTTCTTAATACTAATCTGCAAGCTGTTGCAGTGCGACTTACTTTACATGTTGCATTTACATTGTGTTCTTTGTATATTCTGCCGTCGTCAGCTCTCCAGCAGTCTGATCTTCAAACACTGTATGATCAGCTCCCTAAGCCATGTATAATCATGGGTGATTTGAATGCCCACAATCCTCTTTGGGGTGGTACAAACACTAATAATAAAGGTAAAGTACTTGAGGATTTTATAACCAATAATAATCTGTGTATCTTTAATGATGACACCAATATTTATCTGCATCCAGCAACGGGGACTTACTCTTCTTTGGATTTGTCCCTTACTGATTCAAATCTACTAAACGATTTCGATTGGTCTGTCCACAATGATCTTTGTGGAAGTGACCACTTCCCAACTATCCTATCAACTGTAAATCCGACTGATGATCCACCATCTACAAGATGGAATTTTACAAAGGCAAACTGAACTTTATTTCAAACAATGTGCTTAAATCAAATAAAACCCGAATGTTTCACTGATGTTACTGATCCTATTCAGGATTTTTCTGACGTTTTAAATGGAATTTCTGACCAATGTACACCTAAATCCTCTACAATTCCACATATACGTAAACCATGGTTTAACAACTAATGTTAACAAGCTAGAAAAGTGAGAAAAAAGGCTCAGAAATATTGTCGACGCCATCCTACTGTCCACAATTTAGATAAATTTAAAATGTTAAATAATAAGGCTCGTCGAGCATTTAAACAAAATAAACGCCAATCATGGCAAAGTTATGTCTCTAAGATAAATTCCAGTACTCCAATATCTAAGGTTTGGAATATGATGCAAAGGATAAAGGGTAAAGTATCAAAAACTAGTGTTCACCATCTTCAGGACGGTGACACTCTATTAACCAATAAATGTGACATAGCAAATAAATTAGGAGAAACTTTAGCTAAACGCTCTTCCTCATCCCATTATACACCAAAATTTCAAAAATTTAAAGTCCGACAAGAAAAGAAGACAATTAATTTTAATTCTGATAATGGTGAGGATTATAACGAAATTTTCTCCATCCATGAGCTGCATACCGCTCTAGGGCAAGCTCATGACACTGCCACGGGTGCTGATAATATTCATTATCAGTTACTCAAACATTTACCCGAGTCATGCTTAGAAACATTATTGACTATCTTGGATCATATCTGGACAACAGGGAATTTTCCTTCATCTTGGCGAAATGACGTTGTTATTCCAATTCCAAAACCTGGCCGTGATCATACTGATCCTTCTAATTATAGGCCGATATCGCTCACTAGCTGTGTATGTAAGACCATGGAAAGAATTGTAAGTAACCGACTTATATGGTATTTAGAAACTAATAACCTTTTAACAAATATTCAATGTGGTTTTAGAAAAAATAGAAGTACAGTTGACCATTTGGTTAGACTGGAAACATTTGTGAAAAATGCTTTAATAAATAAACAACATGCGGTATCAATACCTGGAAACATGGAATTTTAAAAGATCTTTATGACATGGGTTTGTTAGGGCGTTTGCCACATTTTGTAGATCAATTTTTAACAGACAGAAATTTCCAGGTTCGTGTGGGATCCACCTTGTCTGATTTTTACAATCAAGATCAAGGTGCCGCCTGCTTTTGTCTCCTCCTTGGCAATTGGTAAAGCCACAGGTGGATATTACCTTAACAAAACTAAAGAAGTCTGACACTAATCAATTACAATATCATCAAGAATACAATCAGTAACGGTGTGAATATGATACTTATAAATCTATTTTTACTGATGGATCCAAGGACGGTGATGCTGTTGCCAGCGCCACCGTCATTGGATCCAGAACTATATCAACTAAATTACCGGATGAATCTTCAATTTTTACAGCTGAATCAAAAGCAAACTGCTTTAGAATATATAAATAACCAATCTAAACATAAAGAATTCATTATTTTTTCAGACTTCAGGCGATTAAAATTAATTCGTGTCAGCATCCAATTTTACTCGACATCATAGAACTTCATAATGATCTTGCGACTGGCCAATATGACATCGTCTTTTGTTGGTTACCCAGCCATGTTGGAATTGTTGGTAATACAATGGCTGATGCTCCTGCAAAAGCAGCACTCAACAAATCTGTGACACCACTTCTTATACCATACAGTGATTTTAAACCTGCCATTAGATGTTTCATCAGAGATCTAATGCAGAAGAAGTGGGACACACAAGTGGGTATAAATAAATTACATGCAATAAAAGCAAATATTGGTTATACTTACTTGGGCAATCAGTCCAGATTTGAAGAGGTCATTTTAAGACGATGTCGTATTGGCCATTCACGGTATACTCATGAATATATTTTAAAAGGTGAGGATCCTCCATTCTGCATCCCTTGTGAAAATCACGGTCAAGCATGTCCCGCTTGACTGTGTTGATTTTTCCATCACAAGGGATAAGTATTTCAAAGTTTCAACTATGAAGGACCTTTTTACACAGGTAAGTTCTCATTTTATTCTTGTTTTTTAAAAAGAAATCGAATTGATTCATAAATTTTGATCATCATGTTTTGTAAATAAATAAATTCACTTTTAAAATTCACTTTTAAAATTGGTACAATAAATCAGTAACTGAGATTGTTAGTGGCTATATCCTCGAAGGGGGTTGAAGTAGTGTAAAATTATTGTCCCCCTGAGAGGGTATGTAAGACCACGTCTTTCAAAGTATATTTATTTCAGCCACGTTTTTATTCGTAGTATATATGTTCGTTTAACTTTGGCTAAAACTTGTCAATAACCGCCAACAGCTGAAGGGATGATGTAAATCCGCCTGGGGTCCATGCAGGTAGCAAAAGTACTGTCAGTCCCCATGGACCCTAGTATCATAGGCAGTTTGGCAGGGTATATAGGTTTTAACAGGGAGTCTATATGTTTTAACAGGGAGTGTATATACGTTTTATATATTCCCTTAATAAAGTAAGTTGATTATATTTATTTAAATAAACAGAGTGCTGCCAATACAAATTATAACAGCAGCTGGGGTATCATTACCATGGCCAGCAGCACAGAGTCATGTGCGGGTCAGCGGGTTGTAGTTAATGCCAGAGAATGGCCGGTTGGCCACTGAAGCTTAACTTTGTGGATGAGGTGCGGGATACTGCAGGCTGACCATGTATGTAACGTAACACGATACATTGCAGTCTGACAGTGAGGGTTAAAGATAGTACGCTTTCTGTTAGTCGGGACTTGACCCTCGGACAGCGGCTAGGCAGGTTGGCCCTCTTACGCCTCAGAGATCCTGCTTGGCCAAACTACTATGTAGTTATATAGACATATTAAGATCACGAATAAACGTTGTGGACCCACAGACGGACTTGTGTGTTGTCATTAGAGAAATATCCGGTAGAGCACCAACGTCTACCTAGGATACTAGCATGGTGATCTACCTTCAGCTGCTGGCGATCTGTAGCCCATTTTTATATTGTATCGTCATGTATTGTGCTATGCTCTTTTATAATTCCTTACTAGTTTTCTTTTTCTGTGATAAGTCTAGTGATTTTACTGTCCTTCGTTGACAGGTTTTTTAAAAAAAAGTTTAAATATATGTTTTATGTTTAACTATTGAATGTCACGATATGGCTGAAATATTGCCGATGTGACTTAAAATTTAACTCACCCACTCCTGTCTGCCCGAACCGGCTTAAAGGTTTGTCAACCTAAACGATAGGCCAACTAACCCACTCCCAGTTGTTGCTAAAGACAACATCTCACTCTCACAACAATCATACGGATATGACCACCCCAGTGCCACAGACGTAAACCCCCGTGCAGGCACAGATTCCCGACTTTGATTTACAGGGGGACAACGTTTTTCACAGTAAAACGAATCCAAGCTCGTAAGATAGAAAATGGAGAGAAATAACACATGATTCACTCGGAAGATTTCACTTTACATGAGGCTACATGGGAACCCAAATCTGATATCTTTCAAGGATTGATTCGTGATTACATGATACAGAAGTCATTAAACAAGAAGCACAAGCATCAGAAATCTCAACATATATTACGAATAGTATTTCAGATTAATTGTTATATTTCGTTTCCTTTTTCATTTCAGACACTGCAGATTTCACATTGGAGACGGTACTCTCTAATATTGATTTTTGCATGTGTTATATTTCAGGTTTAGAATTAAATGATGCTATATTCACGCAGACATGTTTTTAATCGTTATTAAATTTAGATGATTCAATTGTCACATGTTTACAGGAAAATACAATTGTGCATATATCTTGAGAATGTGTATTGTTAATGTCAAACGTTGTGCAGTTTTGCGTTGGTTGACATTGAAAAATACAATTCATGTTCATGGGTTCTGGTCGCACATTTATTTTGCGTGCCACTATAAAGCAAGTTTGCATGTGTATATACAAGAATACAAATGAGTAACAAAAAACGAGAAAACACGACGACAGGTCGTATGGTGGGTTATATGATATGCTTACAAATAAAGTGAGTGAAATGCAATAATGAGAATCGTAATAAAGTCACGTGACGTGAAATACAATGACAAGACAATGAATAGTATTGTGATGATATATGTTGATACTGTAACAGAATTTCACTGTTGTTTGATGTTGCTAACTCGCACAGTTCCTAGTGTGAGATAATATATTACCTACTTGTGACAATTGTTATCATACTTCTAAGACACAGTCGGTTACTATTAATGGGTAATGATTAAAGATGAATATAGTCAGTCAGTTTCTAGGTACCACAATATATGGAAACCTTTCTTACGAAACATGAATGATGTATAATATTTTATTTCAAGTTAATATTTATGTTTATGGACATATTTCTTTTAATTTGAGAATCCAGAGGCCTCCTCCAAACAGTATGGGTCTTATTCATTCTCATCGCGCTTGTTAGCATCCAGAATTCAGCTAATTCCGTGCATATGGAACTCCGACTTCCATGTGGAGATATCTTTATACATATGTCACGAACTGACATTTCTCAAAACAAGAGGATTCATATATTTCAATATAAATTGCCGATTTATAAGGAATGGAAAAACAGGTCAAAATATGAAGACTTTTGTCCAACCCATACTTTGGCTTGTTATACCGTTTCGGCGATATATGGTTGTATAAAGTAGGCCAAACGAGAGTTGCTCGCATATTGAAGAAATGTCCATATAGACATTAAAATGTTAAGTCCCCATATTAACATTTTCCACCAGGATTCCCGCACGAAACGAGCGAAATTCCCGTTTATTGGTTCTATAAGTTGCTTACTGTTTCGTACTGCTACAGTCCAGGATGTTGAACGAATGGCGCAGTATGTTAAACAATGGCCGTTGCATGCCGCTTATACTTCTTGTGCTTTTCAAGTGCAAATTCGTCAGATGTCATTTAGAGCTAAACAAATGAACGCATTTCATCAGCTCTCGCGGGTATTGGTGCAATATAACCAGGGTATATAGCAAGTGCTTCTCTGATACATGGGAACGTACAATATCCCATAGTTGTTAATGAATCGGGTAGACCTTCTGTTTCACTACCTTGCACCACAGCTACTCAAACAGCTGTAAAGTTAATTTATCCATCGGTTCCGCAGAGACCAGAGAACATTGAAATGTCGCAATTTTAGGAATTTAAGTGATCTCAGACATACTAGTGTCCTCTTGTATTAATGTTGATGTTATAATGCATTCAAAATGTTGATTATACTTATCTGTATACATGAATATATTGTATACAAATATGTGTACTTACAAATTGATAACAAAATGTATTGAATTTCATGGGAGAAAATATATCTGTTATATGTTAAAGGTATGTTGAAGAAGGTGCAGGGTTGTTGTTTTTTATCGTTTAAAAATGTATACTGTATTGGTAGATGCAGATGTTACATACAAAAACATTAGTGAGCAATTTTACCGATAGAAATATGTATGTTGTGGCATGTTTGATGTCTTCAATACTTGTTGATGGATCGTATAGGGGATAACCGTCAAAGGGAACATTTGGTAATACCCTACATAAATGCATGTTCAGAAATGTAACATTAAGTTGATGTGGTGTTGATATGAAATAAAAATTGTAATCTGTTGTATACAGTTTTAAATTGATGTGTTGATTATGAAGCACGATATAAATACTGTAACTATTTGCCTTGAAATAGTTAAATTGATATCTAAACTAAAATTAATGTTCTCAACGTGTTATTATGTACCGTAGACTACATACTGGCAAGTTGTGCAAAAACCTAATCAGTCTCATTGCAAATGTATATAGAACTGCTTGGTCGCAATCGGACTATACGCTTAAACGTGCCAGGACAGTTCACACGGGGGTCCAATAGTTAGACGTCTGTGTAAGACATTGTTGTGTCTTATTATATATCTCAGTATTGTGAGTAATTATATTGTATTTAGTTATCATCAATTACCTATAGACTGAAAATGAACAGAAATAGGGTTACTGGTGCTTTTAAAAATTCCACCAATCATGGTGAAACTGTCACCATTACGCAGGAACAGGTAAGGACATGGGCTGGATGGTCCTTGTTCTTTGCAAATTTGTTGAGCTTATATTGTGGAGTTGACATGCCTGAAGTTCTTTATTTAGAGGTACCAGAACTGATAACTCCATATAATCATAAGGAGATTTTGGCAATCTTCGCTTATGATTTGAAGGAACCTTTTTTCGACAACCGGTTGCCAGTCGCCACCACTATGAAAAATAGAAGGTACCGAAAATTTCAAATTCGACCCATAACCATGGTCATATACTGGATGCATTTCGGCTTCTTTGATATAGTTAAGTTGGGATTAGTCGGCATGTTGACACCGTCTAATGTAGGAGATTCTCTATTCATATGTTATGCTTCACCCTATCGAGAAAATTTGATGCACTTCTTCTATGCTTACTTGCGAAGAGCTGGGTATACTACCGATCAAGTAAATAAGTTTTGTGTATTTGCGGATGAAGGAAATTTAAACATTCAGCTTAGGTTGTGGTGGACACCACTTTCTTACACTGATCATTTCCCTTTCCACAATACCTGGAAGACTTGTTTGATGTAGACCGTTATGCAAGTAAGGGCTACAAAGTGCAGCATTGTGCGTGGTGCAAACGCATGTACCATGCAACATGTGCCATGCATGTGTTGATTATTTCGAAAAAGGTTAAGTTTGAGCTAAGGGATAGTATTGCTGGCACATTAGGCAGGATGACAGAACAGGACAATGGACATTTGTTTGTTGACAGTAATAATACACTTCGGTGTGAAGAATGTCAGGTCAGGATGGACACTTGACAGTAATAATACACTTCGGTGTGAAGAATGTCAGGTCAGGATGGACGCTAACATACGAGGCGATATATCGGATACTCTGGTACTACCCTATTTTTAGGCCCAAAGAAGGTCCGGGACTACCACAAGCTATGCTTGTGAGGTGGTCCGAAGTTTATTTCCAAATGGAATGGCATTTAGAATGATAGGGAATGAAGTTTAATTCCTCATTCCAGAACTCCAGATGGACGATCCTTTCGAACATATGGACTTTTATGCTACCATATCAGAGTATAAGTTAAAAAATTCCTGACGCTTCAGAAAGTCAAACTTTCCACTACCGTACTTGTAGGGATGAGCAGCCTCATTCATTCTACAAGATGGTGGAGAGTCGCTTTCCTCGTAAATCTTTCTCATTTAGTGGTACATTACTGGCCTTTTTCAGACCAGTTTATTCGAGGTGGATTTTTTCCAATAAGAGCAAGTCCACCTGTTATATTCCCTAAATGTAGTTGACAGTGACAGCGAAAGTGACGCTTCGGCAGACTCAGGTCTACATTTTAGAGTTAACCCTGACGACTTGGACTGGTTAATCTAGGGAGTAATAAGGATACATGATTAGGACATTGATGATAAGTTGTTAGTGGGTAGAGAGCCGCTTTCCTCGTAAATCTTTCTCATTTAATGGTACATTACTGGCCTTTTTCAGACCAGTTTATTCGAGGTGGATTTTTTCCAATAAGAGCAAGCCCACCTGTTATAGTCCCTAATGTAGTTGACAGTGACAGCGAAAGTGACGCTTCGTCAGACTCAGGTCTACATTTTAGAGTTAACCCTGACGACTTGGACTGGTTAATCTAGGGAGTAATAAGGATACATGATTAGGACATTGATGATAAGTTGTTAGTGGGTGTTGTAAAATTATTGTGATTTTTGCCTGAAAAAAAATTGCTCATATGTCTGTATATATATATATATATATATATATATATATATATATATATGAAATTTAAGCGTTGAGAAGATGTTTTATTTCCACCAATCTGCATCTACCGGGAAAATAAAAATGATAACAAACCTGAAACCTTTACAAAGAATGATAATTTGATTATGTCTTAATAAGCTTTAACATGTTATTCTCGGATAGGTACAACCCAAGACAGTGAGTGAGTGAGTGAGTTAAAATCGGAGACATTACCTTGTAAAAATTTAATTGTTTTGATTTTTCTGGTCCTCAGATGCATACACACACAAGTTGTTACATATTGATATTGTACTATTGTATTTACATTTCATATTCTATTATCAGGGTATTTTGGAGAAAGGGGTTTTAGTATTTACTTAGAATGTAGTTTACGAAATTAAGCTTTGGGTGAAAATATGGATGCATATGAGAGAAGTGACCGTACAGGGCGAGGGCATAACCCCCAATGGATATTGCTTCTCTTAAGTGATAGAGATAACTTTTCATTGGTACGATGAAATAAGTAGAATCCGGTCTTGCTATATAAGCAGAAGGGAAATGAATGGCTGGAACAAAAGTTGTTAGTCCTGATGTGATCAAATATTTCTGCATGCCACTACGTGACTGGAATGTCTAAATAACAAGCTTCATTTGAATCACAATCTTTTCGGCGCCTTCCAGTCTGACAGGGTATTGGGTTTTCATCTAGGGTTGTTTTGAGTTGTGGGTATGTTCGGTTGATCAATGATTGACCATTAATTTAGGAAATTAGTTGAGTGTTTGGTTAGAAGAACTTGATGGAAAGACTGATTGAAATGGGAATTGGGGTTCATAGATAAGTGAGCGTTATGACTCATTTCTCATGATGTCAAATATGATTTCGGTGGGAGGAGTTAAAATTATTATCGATAGTATTTTGTTAGTTGTCCAAGAGTGGTGCGGGGAGTCGGGAGCATACAGCTGAACAGAAGGGATCCCCAAACCATAGTGAACCTGAGTCAGAAAAGAAATAGAGTTAAACGTTCGTCAGAAAAACCATCAGGCTTTTCAACGCATCATCTAGGTATGTGTTGTACTTATGTAATTCAGGCAACAACAATAACTTATCCGAGGACCATGTGTGTATATTTATGATAAATGTCTATCATAAATAAAAAGGACTGGAGCAAACCATCTGACTTGTGATTTTGAGAGAGCTACATCATCCCTACAACCAAAGAGTGGTTTATAAGCACAAGTGACCAAAGAAAGAAGGGTAAGGTACCCGGAACCTAAGGTTACATAGCATTGCTGGTACATTAGGACCTGAGTCAGAAAAGAAATAGAGTTAAACGTTCGTCAGAAAAACCATCAGGCTTTTCAACGCATCATCTAGGTATTTGTTGTACTCATGTAATTCAGGCAACAACAAGAACTTATCTGAGGACCATGTGTGTATATTTATGATAAATATCTATCATAAATAAAAAGGACTGGAGCAAACCATCTGACTTGTGATTTTGAGAGAGCTACATCATCCCTACAACCAAAGAGTGGTTGATAAGCACAAGTGACCAAAGGAAGAAGGGTAAGGTACCCGGAACCTAAGGTTACAAAGGAATGAAACGTTAAAGAGAAAGACACAGGGATTTTGGTGTAGCTAGCTCGTATCCCAAAGTATAGTGCAATTTGTGATATTGCTTGTGATTACCATTGTCTCCATAGTGAATACTGCTTGCAATTACGAATATTTTGACTATCTCGTTTATCACACACTTGCTTGGCTAGTCACCGGTCATTTACCATAGGGGTACACCTCCAATAGCTAGACGTCTGTGTAAGGCATTGTTGTGTATCACTATATATCTCAGTATTGTTAATAATTATATTGTATTTAGTTGTCATCAATTACCAATAGACCAAAATGAACAGGAATAAGGTTACTGGTACTTTTGGCAATTCTATCATCATGGTGAAACTGTCACCATTACACAAGAACAGGTGAGAACATGGGCTGAATGGTCCTTGTTCTTTGGACATTTGTTGACTATATACTGTAGAGTTGACATTCCTGAAGTTATTCACTTAGAGGTGCCAGAATTAATAACTCCATATATTCATAAGGAGATTTTGGCAATCTTCACAAACGATTTAAAAGAAACTATTTTCGACAACCGGTTGCCAATCGCCACCACTATGAGAAATAGAAGGTACCGAGGATTTCAAATTCGAGCCATAACCATGGTCATATATGGGATGTAATTTGGCTTCAATGACATAGTCAAGTTGGGATCAGTAGGCATGTTGACACCATCTAATGTAGGAGATTCTCTTATGATATGTTATGCTTCACCCTATCGGGAAAATGTAATGCCCTTCTTCTATGCTTACTTGCGAGGAACTGGGTATACTACAGACGAAGTCAATACATTTTGTGTATTTGGGGATGAAGGAATTTTAGACATCCAGTTTAGTTTGCGGTGCACACCACTTGCTAACACTGATCATTTCCCTTTCCACAATTCATGGAAAAGGTGTGGATATTGCCTGGAAGATTTACTTGATGTAGACCGTTATGCAAGTCATAAGGGTCATATGGCCGTCGTCACCTTAAAGTTGTAACCAATGTTGTTGATCGAATACTGGACGATTGACCCCTATCAAGAAAAGTCCCTGTTGGAGGTCAAGGACTTGGTTGTTGAATTAGTAAATTCGAGTTTTTCAGTTCTGAATGATAAATTTCTACAATGCAATTGTTATTGCTGCTTCAAATTGTGTTGGTCATATTTTATCCTAGAAATATAGTTGGTAACGTTCCTTTTGGCCGTCAGTTTAGCTACTTTAGTGGCCAAAAGAAGAACAGAGACTACCACAAGCTATGCAGTTTGTTTCTCTATGGCATGGCATTTGGAATGATAAGAAATGAGTTTTAATTCCTCATTCAAGAACTCAAGATGGACGACCCTCTCGAACATCAGGAATTTGCTATCATAATGCCAACCGTTCGATAAATGGTTGGAGATGGTCGGCTCAAGGCTTCTAAAGGACCATGTGTCCCAGCCATCTAAGGTAGATCCCGTCCATTGTTTTTCCTGGTCCTCAGATGCATACACACAAGTTGCTACATATTGATATTGTATTATTGTATTACCAGAAGTTGGTTTAGTCACAAGAGTTTGATAGTACCACTGATTGGAATGGAAATTGGGGTGACTTGTACTTTGAGAGAGCAACATCATCCCCAGAACCAAGGAGTGGTTAACCAGAACAAGTGACTAAGGGAGAAGGTTATAGTACCCGACCCCTAAGGTTACATTTGGCGGAGTTGCTTTAAGATCACCGTACCGTGTTTATCTCATGAAAACCAGGAGCGAGAAATTTTACAGTGAACAGAGACCTGGTTCCTGACAGGAGGAGAGTCTGCAAAGGTAGTGTGCTTTTAAGACTTTTGTGCCAATGCTCAAGACAATTTGTTTCATGAAGACCCTAGACAGTCCTCTAGGTTTACAACTCGGCAGTGGGCTCCACTACTTGTCCACTTTGTTATCACCACATTCAAATGGTGCAAGATTTTTTGTTGCATACAAGAAAGAGTACATAGCACAGCAATAGCTACTCAACATGGCGTCAGTCCTTGGACAAAGAGACGCACGGCCATATGGACACATTTAGTCCCGGCTCTGTATTGGATATATGATAAACTCGCATATAATTTTATAACAAGCCTCCCCTTGATTCAGGATCACAATGCATACAACGAAGAGTATGGCATGAGAATGGCTATCTAAAATGGCGTCTATCGTCGGACAAAGAGACGCGGCACCAAATGAGCATAGTTTTATATCCCATTTCTATCGAGATATGAAAAGCTCACATAAATTATATCATAACCCTCGCTTAGTTTCTGGCCAAAATGCAGTGTGTAGACCTTTCGTACTTTCAGCCCGCGAAGAAATGAAACGATCTTTCTTTGTTGTTTCATCAGAGAGTTCCATTGTTAAGTGTAATCCGCGCATTAATTTTCAGACGGAGTAGATTTCTACACATGCTTTGGCTGAAACATATTCTGTATTTCTCGGAAGCTGATGCGATCGGATATTGAACTGATCACTTTTATTACTTCCTCCGAATATAAGGATCGTAAGCATTTCTGACAACATGGCTTTGAATATCGCCCCTCGCCATTATAGCATCTCGTTGCAACGTCACGGTTGTGCTTGCACGCCTTGCCTCTCTATAAGGACGTCATTGCAAATATCCGTACTCACCGTACTATTTCTCACAAAACGATCATTTTGAAAAAAAAAATAAAGAGATACGATTTCCTGACAGACACAAACATATCGCGGATAAACACCACATCCCTGATGTCCAGATTCATAATGAGATCAAATCAATCGTTGTTGATAATACGCCGTCTTCCGGGTCCATAATTTTCCGCGAAGCAGGAGTGTTTGTGCGAATGCTCTAGAAATAGTTTTCCGCGAAGCAGGAGTGTTTGCAAGAATGCTCTCGGAATAGTTTTCCGCGAAGTAGAGCATTTCATATAAATTCCGAAACCGAATGGTCACCGTGTATATCTCCACATTGTACAAGGTTTTGACAAATATCATCATTATCCTGTCATTGGCCGGACTTTTATGTCTCCATGAAGTGCAGAAAAGTTATTCTTGCTTATGTTGATGAAGCTGGTCACAGTTTTACTACTTATGAAATATTGAGGTTCTCAGAAAAACCTTTGCTATGGGCAAGGTGTAAATGGGCCTAGTTCCCCGAACACCTATAAAACTCTTAATGATCAATCAATCATATCTCAATGTCATTATTACATACATCTGTCCACATTGCACAGATGAACAAAGATCTGTGCAATCAGAAACGAGAATCACTAATGGCACACTGCAAATATCTTAAAGATATTACACTGCATATTTGAGCCCATATTGGTAATAGAGGGCTCCGAGCATTTTCCGATTACCCACAATGCATTGGCGGCGGCCATGATGGTAGGCCGATTTGTAAACACGCTCGGTCTGTCCTATTGTTAATGCTCAGTCATCCAACACGTGATTTGTTTGTTTGTTTGTTTATTGTTTAACCCCGCACTCAGCAATATTCCAGCTATATGACGGCGGTCTGTAAAATAATCGAGTCTTGACCAGACAATCCAGTTATTGACGTCATGAGCACCGACCCACGCAATTGGGATCGATGGCATGTATCAACCAAGTCCGCGTGCCTGACCACCTGATCCCCCTTAGTCGCCTTTTACGACAAGCAAAGTCGCCTTATACGACAAGTGTGGGTTGATGAAGACCTATTCTACCCTGGAATCATCCAACACTTGAAAATGCCGACACTTGCGCTATTGTAAATTGTCATAACGGATCTGGTAGAGACCAAAAGAACTTTTATCGGATCCCAAAGGTGATTTGTCATCTAGGCGAGGACACACATAGGAAAAGGGAGCGGCGCAGAAGTCTTTGGTTGGCGGCTATCAACAGGTCCGATGTGAAAACGTGTGATCAACTCCGTGTTTGTTCCGACCATTTCCTTTCAGGTATGATTTTTTTATTTCAGTTTAAAATGGTGTAAGTGAATAATGGCTTTAGCTGACCAGTGATACATCTAAGCAGGAGGGGGCCACGGGTGGCCCAGTCGTCTAAGGCGCCGCGATTCGCTGTGCAGAGTTGCGTCCCTTGGGCAAGCCAGAAACCTATGATTGTGGGTTCGAATCCCAGTTCGCCCCGATTATGTTTCTAGGTTTGTCAGCACTATACCCGTGCTCGTGGGTTTCACCGAAGTGGTAAATGTCTGAGACCTGCATCACTTGGGGCTTTCCTCCCACATCAAGCCGACATGCCGGGATATAACTGGAATACTGTTAAAAGTGGCGTTAAACCCAACTCACTCGCTCACTCTAAGCAGGAGGGGTGTATATCTGTCTCATTTTCATATAAAGCCCATAAATTTCTCACTCATGCAGATGATAGGTTGGTAGATGGCATGCATACTGAGTCAAATTAAAAAATCACATTTTTAAAAGTTATCCCATATATGATATACAACGGACAAATGTATCAGAGAAGGTAATTTTTAACCATTAATGTCCAAAGAAGGATTTTAATTAACGGTGGTAACCGTAATTTGTTCCAAGCACCTAAGGTATTCGGTAATAACATCAACAGTTTAAATCATAAGTCCCAAGCACGAGAATCTGATGGCACACAAGTTCAGTAGCGTGTATGGCCACCATGTGCGTTGACAACACCTCTGCATGGACCTTGTGATGCATGATTGGGAAGACGACGTCATCGTTGCTGCAAAATGGTGCCAAGATCTTGCAAATTCTGTGGTTGGTTCTGGAGAGTGCGCAGGTTTCTGCCAAGAGCATCCCAGACGTGTTCGATGGGATTGAGGTCGGGAGACCTTGACGGCCAGTCCATGACGTTGACTCCCGCATTCTGAAGGAAATTCCTTGTCGAAATTGCTGTGTGGGGTCTGGCATTGTGTTGGAAGATCAAACCGGACACTGGGGCACTGGCCATCCATGGTGGTGGCACAATGCCCGCAAGTCCTCCGAAGCCTCGGGGGACAGCTTGCAATCCTCAGGGATCCGGGTGCTGTTATTTGCCCGGCATCTCGGGTCCTCGAAAGTGACCCTGGGACCGATCAATAGCGACGCCAGGTGTCGCAAGGCCCGGACTCTGTCCTGGGCCTCTTCCTTTGCCAGGTTCCCACTCCCCGTGAAATACAGGGGCATGTGGGCCATTTGGACGTGCTGCTTTAACTTTCTCGACCTCACACCACATCCCGCCTTGAGGGCGACCATCCCCCGGTCACTTGGCGATCCCCTCCTTCTCGAGCGAACACATCTTGAAACTCAATCAGAAGCTCGGCCAATTTCCTTATCTGGTAATTTGAGATGTGTGGAAGAACGATGGTACAAATCTTCCAGGTGTGGTGGTGGATTAGGAAATGGGAGTCGATGTGACACTTTCATTGTCTGTCCCTGAGTATGCAGGGGCTTGTGTCACTGTACTGGCTTCTCTTTGTCTAATCACGATATGGCTGAAATATTGCCGATGTGACGTAAAGCTTTAACTCACTCACTCTCTTAGTCAAACTGTGGCTTCAATGTAGAATAGCACAGAAGCAACATGAGAACAACTTTCTCCAAGTCCAGCTTTGCAATCACAATGTGCTGAAATTATTTTAGACTGGTCATCAATAATTATCCATGGATGGAGACTGGGATCTGATAACTTTTGCGAATGCATCACTCTGGCTTTTATCACCTTCCTCGGATTTTCACTTTCACTGCAGATGTAAACATCAACATCCCTCACCCACCCACCCACAGATAAAATGATCGTAAGCATCTAAAGTCTTGTAATTTTGAAAGTCTTTCAGCGTGTAGAAGGGACTGGGATGGAAAATTAGATAATTTACCAGGGTAAGTCAGTTCGGGAAACAAGCTGTGACGTCTACTCCATTCATTTTCATCAATCTGATAAGGGTCCTGTTTACGGATAAAGGCAATCTTTTCCAAATACCTCGCATGTGCTTGTTTCTTCAAGGAATCCACATACTTCTCCATGACGTACGATATCTTGATAGTCGCCAAAAACACCTGCTCAAAGCATTCACAGTGCACTTTCAACAATATTTGCTAGGATTAAATAATAGCCGTCAAAAGCACAGTCACGCGAGCCTACAAACATGTCGCGCCGCACGGGCTTGTGGGTAATGTTACTATATTGAGCACGTCACAATCCATCACAGAATCCACCTGGGTGGGTAATCCACGTGGTGGGTGAGAGGGTACACCCCTCTCTCTATCAGACCTAGAGTCTAAAATATGCGTGACCTCAAGTAGCCTAAGCAAACATTGAAACCCGTCATAGTGTAACTACGCAAGAATCTACCACTTAATAAGAATGAGCAAGATAACAGACATTTTATTCAGTGAGCCCCCATGATCCCCAGTGAGGTGTGCAAACTTTGGTTGCTGGTAGCTTATTTCTAATTGATACCATGAAGTACATATAATAATTGTTTTGCATTTGATCTGGTTTGTTTTATACTGCAATTGTGATATTTACCCTGCCATTTAACTGTCCTTTGTTGGACAGGAATTTAGAAATTATGATCTTGTTCTCATCGCGATATAATTGCAATATCACTAAAACTTAAACTCACCAATTCAAAATTTTATTCAACGTTTGTTTGTTTGTTTGTTGTTTAACGCCGCACTCAGTAATATTCCAGCTACATGACGGCGGTCTGTAAATAATCGCGTCTTGACCAGACAATCCAGTGATTGACATCATGAGCATCGATCTACGCAATTGGGATACGATGACATGCATCAACCAAGTCAGCGAGCCTGACCACCCGATCTCGATAGTCGCCTCGATGGATCGACGTTCATGATGTAAATCACTGGATTGTCTAGTGCAGACTCGATTATTTACAGACATGTGGCTGGAATATTGCTGGAGTGCGGCGGCTTAAAACAACAAACCAAACCAAACTAAAACCTGTCCTCCTCTATTTAACGAATATTTGAAATGCTTCGTTTTCTGTGTAGTTCAGGGGGCAGTGGCAGAAATGATGATCCCTTGAAAGGTTGAAATTTAATAATGGATATTTTCAAAATCATGATTTCTTCGAAACTCTTAGTATATCAATCTTTGCAACAATGAGGCATCAATAATCAAATTAAATATATATACATACATACATACATACATACATACATACATACATACATACTTACTTACACATACATTTATGAAACAAACTTCTGATTTTTTTATGTTACATGGTATACTCAACCGGTGACACACAGTATATAGGTATTAATCAAGCCTCAAATAATACAGTGTATTCAGAGTGAAACACGAACATTTTTCAAACATGTTGATACAGATTATTCAAATTATCAGAGTTATCAAATGTCAGTGAAAAACAAAATGAATCAAACTTATTCAATTTATTCAACCCAGCCATAAGGTAACGTTTCTGCCTGGATTCCCACTGTATTTGAAAGCAGTCTACATTTTGTATAAACACGTCTATATTTCTTCGACATGTGTTTGGACACAATTTCATTATTTTTGCACAGGCCTCCTTGAATTATCTGAGTAGGATAATCAACAGTGATTATAGCTTTACCATTGTTAATTATCAACTCTTTCATGGTCTCCATGTTTAATTTCTTACTGGCTTGATTATTCAATGTGAAGCTTCTCACTTTACAGGTAGTTTGTGTACCGTCCTTCCTGGGTTGATAGCAAATAGCTGTAATTCTTTGGACCGGCCGATGCAAATGTTTTAATGGAATTCCCATCCAGTTTGTAAGTTCTCCTAGAGATTCGCCCAGCGGTGGATTCCATTCTTCTCGATGATGTACGTAGATCACGCTGTCTGTGTCGAAATAGAGCTCACGCCGGTCCAGTGGTGTTATGTAGCTGTAAAGCTTTTGTCTAGCTTGAGCAGTCACCCAGTCGACTATGACAGCATTGGAAGCAGAGTGCGGTGTGAGATAATCGTTCTCGTGTTCATTAGAGACGAACAATAGGTTATCATTGATCACCAGTATGCTCTGTATCCAGTAGCGTATGAAAAAACTTCATTGGATGGGACAAATATTCTCATTTTGTAACCGATTCCTGTTGAGCGAGTTTACCCCAGAAATTAATAAGATAAGTCTTGCCCAACATTCTGAGTCAAGGGTTTTTCACTATATTTGCTTCGTTAAGTCTCACGCCTCCTTTGTCAAATATGGTCTTGACACACTCTTGAAGGTTTTGGCACTATTTGGGAGGACCACTGGCTTCTTGCTTCAACTTGAAGAAATTGTTGACATAGTCAGTGAATAATCCTCCTTGCTGTACTTGTCATACTGAGCAAATTCCTCAAAATGCCAACCCTCGAATATGTGTGGAACTTCAAAGTCACTCTCTCACAACTTCCTGAACTTCTACTGAGGTGTAAGTCCCAACCCAGACTCTCTCCTCATCGGTGTTGGAACAACTCGCCTGCGGTTGAGAGTCAGCACATGTCCTACATAAGGGGAACATGAGTTAGCCACAGGTTCGGGAGCGAAGCAGGGGATGGTATAACTGCTTTGGTGGGAGTATGCGACACATGACGAGACCGTGTAAATCAAACAGTCTTGACACGTCCGGCTTATCTGTTATCTTCCGATGGCCCACTGGGTATCTACAATATTTGTTGATGTTTGGGTATAGTGAACACACATCCACATACATGATTTTTTCACCTTCCCCAGCCTCATGAATTAATTCCAAACCCTTGCGATAATTGGCTAATTCAGCGTTTTCTTTTGTCTGCCCTTGAAAACAGCATTCCCACATAGTCACTAGTATTTGTAGGTTTTTCCATTGGAACAGCGAAATCTCTTTTCCCCACCATTTTGGACATGTTGTATGTCCAAAGTTGGATTAACATTCATTAACCACGCTAACCACTGTAGTTACTGAATAGAATAGCGAAGTTGAGGTCTGTAACACAGGGTATGGGATAATGGCGATGGTATTTTCATCAAGATAATTTTGCCTCTAAACCATCTACGTTCATCAAAATAATTTTGCCTGTAAACCAACCATCATCTACGCCATGGAAAGGAATACCGCATCTTTAAAGGGATCAACCCGGTTTTGATTGATAAAGTGAGTAAGTGAGTTAACATTTAAAGTCACATCGGCAATATTTTTTAGCCATATCGTGACTTCATAGGGTCCCACGTAATATTCATTGGCAGCAGTATTGAAGAAATGAGGAAAGTAGCCCTACTGCAGCCCCGTCAATCCAAAGGTCTTCGGGAAGTTTTTAAGAGGCATAGTGAGGAAATTGAGTGAATCTTTAAAAGTCACTCATCCACCCTTCTTTTGCAGTATTTGCTTACCACGCATAAGTATCTCGGGAGGTTTCACGATCATCTTATGTACATATTGTAGCAGAAGGTGTCTGCCACATCGTTCAGGGATGATGCACCTTTAAATATCTTGACTCAGCGCGGTCCTTCTCCTTCAGCTCGCCATAGACAGGTATTTGCACAAGTTCTCAGACTTGTTTCAAGTACATCCCCCACCAGTGTCTTGAGTGGTCTCAAAATCGTAAAATATGAATTGTTGTTTGGCCCTTTCCTGCGGAATATCGCATATCCTGGAATCTCGAGACGCCCCCGTCATCCCTTGAAACAACTGCTGCATCATTTCTTCATCCTGTATTGGCTGGATATAACCTGTATGGTCCAGAGACAAGGGCTGCTTGCAAATCTTGCAGTCTCTGTTTTCTGAACAAACATGATCCATCAATGTGTTAAATTCCTCCAGGCATTCCTTGCAGCGATGAAACAAATCACAGGTAGATTCTCATTCGATGGCGCCTGTGAAATGACGTTGCTAGCATCTGGCATTGACGAACCATCGATTACAGGTCAAACAGTTCTCATCCATGTCGATCTTAACACCGCAAAAACCAGCGTTAATCACAGCATTCTGCATTAGCTTTATCTCTTCATCTCTTTGCCCGTCATCTTTCTTACGAATTTCTGTCAGAGGTTTTTACACCAGGCGACACAATCTGGACGTTTTCTGTCCAACAGTTCGGGTTTTGAACTGTAGTGTATGGCTATGACAAGGGCCCTAGTGAAACAGAGATCATCATTGTTCCTTATCTTCACAATAGACTTCATTTCTTTAAGAACATCTATTCTTATTGGAGCTTTCTTAAATCTAGGACCTCTTCCTTCGCCAACACGGTTTGGATCCTCGACATGTAAAAATTCAGTGCACATTGTGTCGTCATCTACCGCGAGATCGACATCACTCTGATGAATCTATTCAGTCATGTTCATAATGTCTTCTCATAACTTTATATGGCGACAGAAACCCATCCTGATTGGAGCGTTCAAAGCTGGAATATTGCTAACCCTACTCTGTCATTATCTTGACCATCTACCTGACGACGCAGATCCGCCAGTATACAGTCAAACATCCTTCTCAAGATGACTGGTAAATTCTCGGGTTTCTGAGCATTTATCCACTCACGATTAAATCACAAGCGTTAGTTGTTTGCATTGAGTCTGAATCTTCGAACCCTCTCTCGTTCTAATATCTCGAGCTAGAACGGGTTAACTTAACCCCAACTGTTCAACCTCTCTTCCCCTACAAAGAATGATAATAGATACTATTAAATAATTTGAATAGGTCATAAATAATTTTTTATTGTCAGTAAAATTCGTCAGTACTAACCTCTGACTCTTCCTCGCTCATGGAAATCATAATTTTTCTCTCATCACAAGACATTTCTTCCGATGTGTCACCATTGAACAGTTCCTTGAAGGAAAATAAAAGAAATTGCAAATAAAGATTTACCAAAATACATCTCAGTACACATACATCCTATACAAATATATTTATAGAAAAATATATATGTTATAAAACACTATCTAAACTAGTGTCCAAAAGAAACGATACCACCTGTTTGCAACGGCATAAAAGAAAAACTAAACAATGCAGAAGTTTAGGATTGGTATTATGCTTTTGAGAAATCCTTTCACAACATCTGTACAACCAATATGACAAGCCTTTAAAGATGGGTGGGGTCGAAAAATGAACATTTCGTTAGAGCACTGATCACAGAAACAACGGGAAATGTCACGACACGTCTCAAAGTCAAGTCAGTAGCGGGTATGTCCACCGTGAGCATCAAATACATGCCAGAACACGCCTACGGACTGATGACGTCAAACGTCTGATGACGTTGGGAGTGATGCGATGCCATTCCTCGAGGAGACATCGTTCCAAGTCCTGGACATTGACTGGAGGCACACGGCGACGTCGGATTTGCCGATCGAGGTGGTCCCATAAGTGCTCGATGGGATTCATGTCCGGTGAACATGCGGGCCATGGCAAAACCTGTACGTTGGCGTTGGCAAGGAAGTTCTGTGTGAATCTTGCTGTGTGGCCTTGCATTGTCATGTTGGAAAAGGAGTCCATGAGGCTGTTGCTGAATAAAGGGCACCATAACAGGCCGTAGGATGTCATCAAGATAACGCTGTGCATTCAGGTTTCCACGAATTACGACAAGCATCGTTTTGACGTCACCACATATGCCACCCCAAAACATTAACCCTCCACCTCCAAACGGCCGGACCTGTTGGATACAGTTAGGCGCCAAACGTTCACCAACTGGTCGGTATACAAGCTGCCGTCCATCGTTTCTGAAGATGAGGAATCTGCTCTCATCAGAGAACATAACACGTGCCAATTCCCGCCGTTGCCAACGTCGAACTCGCCTTGCCAGATCAGTCTGTTGTTCCGGTCCGCGGTAGGGATGACGTGGCCGGATACCATACTGCCGTAGTCTCCTGTAGACGGTCTGTCGACTGATCCTGTGTCCCAGTGCTGTGGACGTCGCTGTTACGGTGCGGTTCCTCAGGTGTAATACCCGGATGTAACGATCTTCACGGGGCGTGGTTACTCGTGGTCTTCCACTCCTGGGCCTGTCTGACGTCTGACCTGTCTGACGTTACCGCTGCATCAACCTGGTGATAGGTGCGCAGCCCAACCTTCTGGCGACGTCGACGTGTGACGCTCCTTGTTGGACCATTCCAACGGCTCACTCTCTCTCTCTCGATGGCTGTCAAACGTGGCATATCTTGTGTTCTTTTTGTTGCTGTGATATCAACGTGTCTGATCAGCCGTTTTATACAGTTTTTCTGCACGTGCAGAACATGCTAGAGAGGGAAATGTCACTTTCACGAAATTTACGTTTTTTCCCGGAAGTGATCACGTGTTCCCGGTATTTTTTATCGACTATGCTGTGTTTGGGATGTGCAATACGAATTGGCATGTTTTCATACTTGACAATTCACTTAGTAAAAGTGAGTGAGTGAGTGAGTTAATATTTAAAGTCACATCGGCAATATTTCAGCCATATAGTGACTATAACAAATTAGACAATACATCAATTGAGAATAGAAACCTGTCGACAAAGGACAGTAAAAGTACTAGATTATCACAGATGTCGGTTTAAAACTAGTGAGTGATCATAAAACTACAAATTCATATAATACAATACATTACAATACAACGTAAAATTGGGCTATATATCACCAGCAACCAAAAGGTAGGTCACCATACCGGGGACCATGGGGACTTACAGTACCTTTGCTACCTGCATGGACCCCGGCAGGATTTACACCATCCCTTCAGTTACTGGGGATTATGGACAAGTTTAGCCAAAATTAAAACAAACAAACAAATATTCTACGATTAAAAACCTGGTATATATAAATTACTTTGAATGAAGTGGGTTTACGCACCCTCTCAGGGGGACAATAATTTTACGCTTCTTCAACCCCCATCAAGGGTACAACCACTAACAATCTCAGTTCATAATCATATACTACCAATTGATAAAATATATAACTTTATACATCAAAATTTATTAATCAATTCAATTTCTTTTAAAAATCCAAGAATTAAATGAGAGTGGAGGTTTAAAAGATCCTTTATAGATGAAACGTTGAAATATTGATCCCTTGTGATGGCAAAATCAATACAGTCAAGCAGGACATGCTTGACCGTGATTCTCTCATCACAAGGGATGCAAAACGGAGGATCCTCACCTTGCAAAAAATACTCGTGAGTGTATCGGGAATGGCCAATGCGACATCGTCTTAGAATGACCTCTTCAAATCTGGACTGACAGCCCAAGTAGGTATAACCGATATTTGGTTTAATTTCATGTAATTTATTTATACCTACTTGGGCGTCCCACTTCTGTTGCATAAGATCTCGGATGTAAGATCGAATCATGGGTTTAAAATCAGTGTATGGGATCAGAAGTGGTGTCACAGATTTGTTGAGGGCTGCTTTTGCAGCAGCATCGGCCATTGTGTTACCAATGATACCAACATGGCTTGGTAACCAACAAAAGACGATGTCATATTGGCCAGTAGCAAGATCATTAAATAATTCGAGAATTTCGATTAAAAGTGGATGTTTAGGTGACATATTTTTAATCGCCTGAAGGCATGAAAGTTAAAACAGTTTTGAAAATAAGTTGGTATCGTTTCTTTTGGACACTAGTTTAGTTCATACCCGGTTTAAACATACCTCTGGATCCGTATTATGATCGCTATCATCCTGGGTGTCATAGAAAATGGTAAATATTCCAATGTCCCTGTTGCCCTGAAACCTCTTCCTTCCATAGAAATTATTATTCAATCTATTTTATATTGATATGCAAGGTTCCATACGTGTTAAACCATAAGTATATGACGGTAAGTATAGAACAGTAGTTGCACGCTTTGACTAATTCAGCAAAAAACATATGCCGAAATCCGATTCAAAATCCTGACTCTGTTCAGCGGGAACGCTTTCAACATTCACAATTATGATGTCATCATCTTCCTCGTTGTCTCTTTCGGCTTCCAATAGCCCCGCCAATAGCTCCAAATCAGAGACGTCATCACTCCACGAATCACCGTCTGTTTCAGGTGCTTTCTAAAATAGCGGTAATAATTCCATACATTAATAACGGTATAATTACACACGTTTTTACATAATAAATGTGTCCATAAAAATACATTAGCTACACACTAGTATTTTTGTCACAGTTTAAACATACCTCAAGATCAGCTACGTAGACATTTTTCATTCAACAGAGAGAGGATCTTAGGCAAAGCAGGAATTCTTTTATTAATTGTTTTCCTCATCATCATCAAGCATATAGATATAATCAGACAATATTCATCATTATCAAACACATAATCAGACAAATAATTAAGCGCTAATCCAAAAACTGTTAACTTGTTTGGTTCAAGAAAGTCCATGCCTAAGACAAGGGAATGATGGAGTTTTTCAAAAACATAGCAGGGCTGAGATAAATTGATATGACCTATTGTAATACTTAAGGGAATGGAGCCTAGCACCTGTGTTTTTAACCGCCTACTCCAACTATTTCGGACAAATCTGACAAGTGCAGATTTTGACTGGTATAACCTACCTTCTTAAGGAGGCTCATGTTCACACAGGACACAACATGTGCTGTTGTCTTTGCTTGCTTCACCCTCACCAGAACAGTGTTCTTTAGTTTGGGTGACAGGGGTCTCATTTGACCTACCACAAAATTGAGCAACTTATTCTGCTGCTTGATCCCTAGATAACACTGTTATCATCACAGTAGTCAAATGAGGGTTCTGTGGAATCTGTCCATGATTGTTTCAGGTCTGCAAACCCGTCACAGATTGACGATTTTAAGTCCCTTAAGGCACTGGTGAGGGCTCCCAAAAGTGGATCTGGCAAGGTCGTCGTGTCGCCGATGGACGGGATGGGTAATGTCGAGAAGGGCCAGCCCAAGATGCGTAAAGCATGTTCTGACACCTCATCACAGCCTTCATAATAATACAGTTCCTTCAAGTCCGTTTGAACCGATTCACATTCTTTACACTTGACCCCTCCGACAGCCCCAAGGGGCTACATGTAGTGGGCTGCATGTCGGCCATATTGACCTAATTTCGTGGACTGCTCGAGTCAACACTGGTCAAATTTTATGTCTATAATAGGTCAGGCACGCTAACCTCACGCCCAATAAAACAGCTAGTTGAGTATAGTTATAGTCGCAACCATAACCAATCACTTAGAGGGCACGTACAAGTAATTCCAAGAACTTATAGTCGTAATAAGTACCTGACAGCGAAAAACAATCACAACACTCGAAACTAATGGCACACTGACCCTCGATCGCTCTGCGCAATCTCAAGTGAACCGGAAGCATTCGTGACTTAGCAGAATCAGGCCCGAGTCGTGAGTGAGTATTGCAGCCATATCGTGACGAGAAGTACATTAATAATACATATATGTAGAATGAATAAAAACATGTCAACGATGGACAGTAAAATAACTAGATTTATCACAGATTATGTTTAAAACTAGTAGATAGCCATAAAAATATAACATCATATGTAACAATACAAGATAAAAATGAGCTAGTGATCACCAGCCACTGAAGAGTGATCACCATGCTAGGGTCCATGGGGACTTACAGTACCTTTGCTACCTGCATGGACCCCAGCCGGATTTACATCATCCCTTCAGCTGTTGGCGATTATTGGTAAAGTTAGCAAATAGTAAAACGACACATATACTACAATTAAAAGAGTGGTACAAATAAATATACTTTGAAAGACGTGGTCTTACATACCCTCTCAGGGGGACAATAATTTTACACTACTTTAACCCCCTTTGAGGATACAGCCACTAACAATCTCAGTTATTAATTTTATTCAACCAATTATAAAAATCACTGACTATATACAGAATATATCATTCAAAATTTATGTAATAATTCAATTTCCTTTAAAAAACCGAAGGCCCGAGTCGTCATTGTCTAGGACATCCATTCTGAGAATGATGTGCCCTCATGCAAACTTTGGAGTTGTGTCCTACTATGTTGCAATATGTACATATAGTATTAAAGTGTGGGCAAGAAATCGGTCTGAACAGTACATACCACATCCTCGCCACCTCTGCTGTGGACTAGTAATTGGGAGCCATGATGTTGATAGGAAGGATGCCGCTGGTAAAAGTTGTTCTGGGATTGCTGTTGGTAGCCTTGTTGTTGGTAGGATGGTGGCAGCAAGGGCTGCTGGCTGGAAAAATGACCTCATCTTTGTGGCGGTGGTCGTTGATACTTGGCTGCTGGCACAGCTGCAACTTCCACGTTTGGGGCTTCTGATTTAGTTATCAGAGATGCAACTAGATCACACAGTTGCTCTACCTTGGCCACCATCTGAGGCCTTTGGACCCTGTCTGAGACTTCTCAGCCAGCTCAGCATGGTGTCGGACTTCTTCCAAGGAAGTGGGTTCTTTGTTGACGGACCGCCTCCGTGGTCTTGTGGTAGAGCGTCCGCCCGGAGAGCGGAAGGTCCAGGGTTCGATCCCGGGCCGCGTCATACAAAAAGACGTTAAAAGATTGTACTTGTTGTTACCCTGTCTGGCGCTCGGCATTAAGGGGCTAAAACAAGGACTGGTCGGCTCGGAGTCAGTATACTGTGTCTGAGTGGGGTATTCATGTTAAACTGCGGCATGGTATCTCAGTGAGCTAGCACTATAAATCGGCATCAGTCTGGACTAGTACAAGCAGCCACACACACACATATACACGTGCATGCACGTCGCTATATAAGTGCAATAATCTTGGACGCGACGTTAAACCCAATTTCACCTCACCTCTTTGTTGACGACCCACTGTCTTATGCTTTGCCGAAGTCCATTGACAGCCACTGCCACAATGACTGAAGGTGGGAGGTCCTGATTGCGGCTGGTCTTCTGGACATCGAAAGCCTTGATTTGGAGGCCGCTTCCAGCAGTTTGGCATCCCTCTTTGTTTCTTCAGCCAAGTCCTGTTGCAAGAACTTGGCCGCCACTTCAAAACAAAATGGAAATAAGCGACATTGTTTGTCAGCATTATAATTGAATAAGGCAATAAAACTTGGGAATCCTGCCACCAGGACGTTGCCTCTTCTTGCCCTGTGAACGGACGGAGTTTGACATGTGGAGCTGCCATTTCACTTGAATCAGCTTCAGCAGAGGAAGATGAGCTTGATGGTGGTGATGATGATGAGGAGCAGGAGGAGGACGCTCTTGTCACAGCCACTGATGACCTTTGTATTGTTGCTGATGGTGTTGTCAGTGACGGTAGGTGAAACCTGTTTGAGCAAGCTGGTCAGGATCGACCTTGGCTCACCCTGTATCATAATGGGTGATCTTAATGGGCATAACCCTCTATGGGGAAGTTCCAATACAAATAATAAAGGGAAAATCCTTGAAGATTTTATTGCTAACAATAATCTCTGCATCTTCAACGACAGCTCGAACACATATTTTCATCCTGCAACAGGTACTACACTGCGTTAGATCTGTCAATCACAGATTCTAACTTATATAATGATTTTGAATGGTCAGTCCATGATGACCTTTGTGGAAATGATCATTTTCCGAAAGTACTTACAGCTATAAACCCCACTGATGATCCACCTATAACAAGATGGAATTTTTCTAAGGCAAATTGGCCGTTATTTCAGAACATATGTACTGACAAATTGCAACACAACCTTTTTATGGATGTTCCTGACCCAATTCAGTTGTTTTCCGATCAACTGAAAGTTATAGCTGATGAAACTATTCCTAAGTCCTCTGTGAACCCACATATTCGTAAACCATGGTTTACTTATGAATGCAAACAAGCTAGGAAGAAAGCTGAGAAATACTTTCGACGCCATCCTACTGTTCATAATTTGAATAATGTAAAAATTAATTATGCCAAGGCTCGACGAACTTTTAAACTCAATAAACGACAGACCTGGAAGGATTATGTTTCCAAAATAAATTCTCGCATGCCTATGTCAAAGGTGTGGATCATGATTCAAAAAATCAAAGGCAAAGGTTCCAAATCAAGTATTCATCCTCTCAAAGATGACAATAATTTATTGACAGAAAAATCAGATATTGCAAACAAACTGGGTGAAACTTTACCCAAACATTCTTCCTCGTCAAATTATAATCCAAACTTTCAGAAGCATCAACAACAAGAAAGGAAAAAAGTCAATTGAATTTCTGACAATGTCGAAGATTATAACGAAGTATTTTCACTACATGAGCTACACACTGCTTTAGCACAAGCTCATAATACTGCAACTGGTGCTGATGATATCCATTATCAGCTTCTAAAACACTTGCCTGAATCTTGTCTCACAACACTTTTTAATATTTTCGATGATATTTGTTGTAGCACAAATTCGGTTTCAGCAGTTTTAATAATAACAAGGACTATTTTATACGCTGGTACTATGCGAACATTTAACAAGGGCGTGGCAGAGACTGTGAGAGAGGCTATGGGCTGTTTCAGGCGTGACCAAGTGCGACTCGAGATCGTCCCAGTGTGCTGGCCTTCTGAACGATGACTTGACTGTTAGCTGTTGGCCGTGGGCTTGTGCCGTTTCTTCTGGACTGCTCTGTCGGTCTGGTCCTGGTCAGTTTTCAGCGCCCTTCTCTGCCTCTCTTTCGACTGTACTGACGGTGCTGTTTATAAAAGGGCTGGTTAGCTGCGACCCTGTCACAGCAGGTTCTCCACCAGGTAATGACAACAACCGTCCAGCTTAGTCAACCGGCACTACAGCCTGTCGGTAAATGGACTATTAGTGATACTCAAGTTCTCAGAGCGGTCATCAAACCGTCCAGCTAATTCCACCGGCACTACCACCAGTCGGTAATTGGGCCATCAAGTTCTCAGAGTGTCGCAACAAGCCTCCAGCTTAATCAACCGGTATTACTGCCAGTCGCTAAATGGGCCATTAGTGACCCTCAAATCTTTAGGGGGTGGTCAAAACAAGTTCGTGGTACAATATGCTGGGAACACCTGGTCAGAGCTGCCCGATCTCTGACCATCACCTGGTCATTAAATACAAGAACGCACGGAGGTTGTCTTCTTTCCTATTACCATGGATCAGTAACTGTTTTCCTCCGATGATCACAATAAGCCCACCTGTCTACACAGCCTCTGGCCATACTGGATAGTGTTACATTCGCCCTTTTCTTATTGAGAAATTTTCAGCATAACATTTCTTAAAATAATTATGACATTCCGTAGATACATGAATACCTCAAAATATATGTGAGTGAGTGAGTGAGTTTATGCTTTACGTCACATCGGCAATATTTCAGCCATATCGTGACGAGAAGTTATACAATATTTAAACATATATGTAAACCAAATAAGAACCTGTCAGCGAAGGACAGTAAAATTACTAGAATATCACAGTTTGAATGATTAAAACTAGCATACAACAATTAAAAGATATCATTAGATAGTCAGGAAACAGTACAATATAAAAAAGGGGCTATAGATCGCCAGCAGCTGAAGGCAGATCACCATGCTAGGGTCCATGGGGACTTACATTACTTTTGCTACCTGCATGGACCCCAGCCGGATTTACATCATCCCTTCAGCTGTTGGCGATTATGACAAATTTAGCCAAAGGTAAACGAACATATATACTACTATTAAAAATGTGGCCAAAATAAATATACTTTGAAAGACGTGGTCTTACATACCCTCTCAGGAGGACAATAATTTTACACTACTTCAACCCCCTTCGAGGATACAGCCACTAACAATCTCAGTTAACAAATTTATTTTACCAATTATAAAAACTATACTATATACAGAACATATCAATCAAAATTTGGGCAACAATTCAATTTCTTTTAAAAAGTCAATAATTAAATGAACACTGATATTAAAAAGATCCTTTAAGGATGAAACTTTGAAATATTTATCCCTTGTGATGGAAAAATCAATACAGTCAAGCAGGACATGCTTGACCGTGATTTTCTCATCACAAGGGATGCAAAACGGAGGATCCTCACCATTTAAAAGATGTACAATCCACAACAATCTGTTGTCAATTTCATTAGCATATCATTAGCATATAGTTAATACGAATACCTCAAATGTATGTACAAACCACAACAAGCCGTTGTTAATTAGAATATAGTTAAAATGCATACATATATAAATTCACAAAATAAAACACGTTCTGAAACAGGGTACAGTTCATCTTTGCATATCAAGGACCCAAGTGCAAAGCAGCTGCACAATGTTTTCCTCTGGCCATACTGGATAGTGTTACATTCGCCCTTTTCTTATTGAGAAATTTTCAGCATAACATTTCTTAAAATAATTATGACATTCCGTAGATACATGAATACCTCAAAATATATGTACAATCCACAACAATCTGTTGTCAATTTCATTAGCATATCATTAGCATATAGTTAATACGAATACCTCAAATGTATGTACAAACCACAACAAGCCGTTGTTAATTAGAATATAGTTAATATGCATACATATATAAATTCACAAAATAAAACACGTTCTGAAACAGGGTACAGTTCATCTTTGCACATCAAGGACCCAAGTGTTTACATACAAGAAAATCCCCACAAGAACTCCCACTACTGTTAAGGTTATTCCCAAGAAATATTTCCAATCTGACGTCTCCTCATCTGGTACCATGCCCTGTAAATCACTAAGCTGATCAATAAGATGATTCATGGGGATATTCTCGATACTCTTGAGTTTATCAGGTAACCTAGTCAAGTTCAGTTTAATAGCAGTTTTCAAGAAAGGTTTCCAGAGCAACATGTTTGAAATATTCAGGGTATGAACTAACTACAGAAAATTATCTTCCAACTCGTACTTGCTTTCATTATGATAATAAGGGAGTAAGGTAAAATGATCATTAAATGCTGAACATGATGCGTTCAGTTAAACTATTGCTAACGGAGGTAAGACCACTATGGTGTATGAAAACTTGTTATCCGTATCACATACCACTACAAGATCCAACCTCTTATCTGTTGTCAATACCCATTGTCCCGCAGTAAGATATTCTGCCCCAGGCAATATAGCATTTGGTTGGACTTCGGTGTGACATGTTTGTCAGACCTTTGTCTCATCTTTCATAAACAGAGCAATTACACATAATTGGCTAAGATTGATTGGGTAGATCGGGCGCCCGTAAGGGGTTTTGTACATGTCTGAACTTCTGAGGGTTTCAGTAATGCATCTTTTGTACGTTGCGCATTGACTGCGATTACCTCTGTTTCTAACCGATATTTTGCTACCATATTATTTATATGATTCATGACTAGTTAAATGAGCCTGGTATATGATCCTGATATATTCCAAATTTACCATTAACATCTAAAAGTGGAATTGTCGTGATTACTAATATCTTATCATCAAATAGGACGGTGGTACACAGTAAAGTCTTATAGAATCCCCATAAATTGTCTACTGGATTATTCGCTAACCGGAATCTAGGTGGGTTTTTTATGTAATTTCATAGAGCCAATAACTGACTTGGTGCTGGGTGACAAATGACCCAGAGCCAACATATTCATTTGCAGCTGCAGGTGTTCTAAATATGACAAAAAGGTTTGTACCATGCTTCGAATATTTTCGATTACTAATTCCACTTGCAAATAGGTCTTTGTTGCCCATTCTAACTTTGCTATTTGATTGATCAATGTACTGGAAACATTAGCAATTTCTTGTCCCACTATATCCAGATCGTTAATGACTTCATTAATGGCATGTCGATTCTCTGATACTTGAATTCTTGTCATATTAATAGAGAGCCCTCCGTGAATGACATGTGCCATACCTGCTTGATTCTCTGCAAGCCTACTTACATTTTGCTTAACAGCACTTAGGCTAGCGTCAGACACAGTGCCAAATAAGAAACTCAAAGCACTACCGACAAACGGCAAAAGCGAACGCTTGGGTCGTGTGCACAACCCACCGTATTCTACAAAATTGTCTGCTAGGCTATTTAAAGTTGCATTCAGTCTTGTAATTTCTTCGTCTAATTTGATATACATGCTTAAGATGCCTGTTGATTTATCGGAGTGGTAGCGACTCAAGAACTGTCTAACCATCATCTCGACTTGATCAATATTATACCTACACTTCCCAATTAACTGATTATATGGGTCTAAATCAATAATGAAGATTATTAGCCATTTAGACCTAGTCGTGGTAATATTCAGTTTTTTTAAATACAATGTTTTCGTACATAATCGAACCCTGTGCTAAACCCATGAGGAATAGTAAACCCAGAGGAAACATGATCTCTCTGAAACATAAAAGTAATTGATCATATACACTGGTTCTACTCCCAAACCATATAAAACTATAATAAACCAGCCATTGCCTGGCGCAACTGTTTCACCTTTTTACTTTACTTGTTGGAATGTGCGTTTTCAGTAGAGGCCCTAGTTCGTTTTAGATCAGTGATTCTATCCACATGTCTTCTTCGTCGCTGTCCGCCACTTCACTTTCCACAACTGAACCTGTCGCTATCCACAACTTCACTTTCCACAACTGAACCCTGGGACTCTTGTTTGTCATGCTTTCTGTAAGTTTCGGATGACTTGCTTTCCTATCTTAACTGTACCAGCTACCACTGCTCGGGCTACCAGCTTAATTTATACAGAATGTTGTCCCTTCCTCCTCCTTTAAATCAGTGTCATCATGAGAAGGAGTGTTCAGTGTTTAAACCTCTGTTATGTGTTCCCCTGTGTGCCCCATAGTTCGTCCCATAAGTTCTGACTGTTTGGGCAATCTCTTTAAGCATATCAGTATGCTCTTGTCGCTACCCGCGACCAAATACTGATCATCACCGTTATCATGTCAATACACCCTTGAAGCAACCCGCGATCAAGAACTGATCCTCATAACTGGATCATTTATGTTTTTACAATCCCTAACTATATTAGCATACTTTTGACCGGACCTGGGCCACGTGTATGTCTTAGCATTCATGAATTTCCTGTTGTGATCACAGTTTCCCTATGGCACTCGTGAAGAGTAACCTCCTCGTGGTGAGTGCTGGGTAACGCTAATCGCTCTTCCCCCGTGTGGAACCGGGGTAGAATATTTCCACAGCACCCCATTGCTGGTCGTAAAAGGCGACCGAATTGGGCAACCCGTTTGCCGTGGGTTGCGCCCCTGTGTCGGCGGAGGACGGGAGTCTGGTGGTTGAGGGCATTGGAGCCAGGAACCGGTGTTCCTTTTGCCCAACACACCACTTCGACCCTTACTTCGCCTAGACGGGTGGTAGAATTGGCCCGATTCTATCAATCGGCTGGTCACGTCATGCCCTGTGCATGGAAATTTGATTTTCACAAGACCATTAATATCCCAAATAGCTTTTAGTCGGGGATCTTTTCATCTGAATTATGATATAATGACTTTTTGCCTAGAGTCCTATGCCTGAAGGCGGTGGCTCATGGGCCAATCTGGTGATATGGACCTCTGTTTTCTGTATTCTTTAGAAATGTGTCATGGGCCGAACCAGCCTGGCATGCTTTCTTTAAGATATCACAGCTTTTCAAGTCTGTATTTTCTGGAGTATAGCACCCTTGTAGCCCTGATGTTGCAGACTGGCTTCCACTACAACATCGTCCTTGTTGACACTCGATGGCGGGTGGGGAGCAGGGATGCTGAATCTTATAATTTACACCATGGCTCACCAAACTCAATCTGGTTCATCAAAGAATTACAAACGTCGACATGTAGACTCTGTTTCTTCTGATGAAGAGGCAGTTCCTCAAAATGATGATTCTTGGCCGAGGTTTTTGGTTATTACATCTGCTGATGGTAACCCCTTGAAAATGAATCCATTTGCTATTTCCAAAGGCATTGAAAGCGTTTGTGGAACAGTTAAGAATGTCACTCGCCTTCGAAGCGGTTCACTACTTGTTGAATGTGCACGGAGGCAGCAATCTGTTAATCTGCTGGTTTTACAGCAGTTTGTTAACGCCAAGGTTGTTGTCTCGGTGCACAGGACACTAAATTCGTGTCGAGGCATCATCAGAGATTATGCTCGTTGTCTTGCTGACATGAGTGAAGAGGAGATTGTGGTGGAACTAAAATCCCAAGGTGTTACTGCTGTCAAGCGTTTCACCAGAAAACAAGATGACTCAATAGTTAAAACTAACACTTATCTTGTCACTTTTGAACTTCAAACATTGCCACATTCAATTAAAGCTGGATACTTTAACATCGGAGTGGAGGTTTATGTGCCTAACCCACTCCGATGCTTTAAGTGTCAAAAGTTTGGTCACGGTGCAAAATCATGCACTCGCAAAAATGTATGCGTCCGTTGTGCAGGAGCTCATGAGAGCTCTGAGTGCACAAATGACACACTCAAATGTAGCAACTGTGATGGCGAGCATATTTCTTCTTCTAAATTATGCTCCATATTTCAAAATGAAACCAAAATTCTAAAAATAAAATATACACAAAACATCTCTTATCTCGAGGCAAAAAAATTAGTTCAACCCCTGTCTCAAACAACTGTTGCCAAAACGTATTCCGCCACAGTCTCTTCTCCAGTTAGGAAAGTTCTCACTCACTCAACTCACTGTCAAACAGATATAACGTGGATACAGAATCAACGTATCATTTCAGATGAGTCCATCAAAGTCAGCCAGTCTAAAACTCCTCTTTCTATGTCTACTTCTTCTCAAACAGAGACCCTACAAGATGACCAAACGTCAGTGAAACAAGCTGAACCACTTCAGGGCGATGCCCATGTGCCAAAAAAGCAACAAAAACAGAAAAAGAAAAAGACCAAGGCTCTCCAACATCTGGAGGTGCCTCCTCCGCCAATTTCTGTTGAGGTTCACAATCCCTTTGAACCTCTTGAGATGGAGGTTACTACTTCTCGCACGGATTATGGGAGTGAACTTCCCTCCCGTTCCAGAACACCTATTGAACCACCATGAATTTTAATCACATCATACAGTGGAATTGTAGAGGACTTAGGAATAATTTTAATGATTTACAGGTATTAATTCAAGACTTTAAACCATCAGCATTTTGCTTGCAGGAAACTTTCCTGAAGACAACAGATAAATTAGATTTACGATCTTATGATTCATATCACAGCTTTTCCCCTCCAGGTGATAAGGCTACGGGGGGATCTTCTGTTGTAGTGAGGCAGGGCATCATTCACAGTCCTGTATCTCTTAATACCCCACTTCAGGCTGTTGCAGTACGTGTCACTATGCATATTGTTTTTACTTTATGCTCTCTTTATGTTCCTCCATCTTCAAATCTCCGTCAAACTGATCTTCAAGCCCTGTATGACCAGCTCCCAAAGCCCTGTATTGTTATGGGTGATTTAAATGGACACAATCCACTTTGGGGAAGTGTCAATACAAACAATAAAGGGAAGACAGTTGAAGATTTTATTTCGAACAATGATTTATGTATTTTCAATGACAATTCTAAAACCTATTTACATCCTGGAACAGGTACGTACTCATCGCTTGATCTCTCTATTACAAACTCTGATCTGCTTAATGAATTCGAGTGGTCCGTTCACGATGACTTATGTGGCAGTGACCATTTCCCGACAATATTAAAACCTGTTATCCCATCTGACGTTCCTCCTTCAACAAGATGGAACTTTTCAAAAGCCAACTGGCCATTGTTTGAAATACTTGCTTCAAACAAATTAACACCTGCACTTTTTACTGACTTATCTGATCCAATACAAGTTTTTTCTGATGAATTGAATAAAATAGCTGATACCTGTATTCCTAAGTCCTCTGCAAATCCTCACATCCGTAAACCATGGTTTACTAATGACTGCAAACAAGCTAGGAAGGCAAGGAAAAAAGCTGAACACTATTTCCGTCGCCATCCTATGGTCCATAATTTGAATAAGTATAAAATCTTAAATGCTAAGGCCAGACGAACTTTTAAACAAAATAAACGACAATCTTGGCAGAACTATGTTACAAAAATCAATTCACGGACTCCAATGTCTAAAGTATGGAACATGATCCAAAAGATCAAAGGTAAGGGTTCCAAATCCAGCATTCACCACCTTAAAAATGGGGATGAATTGCTTACTGATAGTTCAGATATTGCTAATAAACTGGGAGAAACTTTGGCAACACATTCTTCCTCGACTAACTATGTACCTAAATTTCAAGAATACCAGCGTCGACAGGAAAAGACAAACATTAATTTTAAATCCGATAATGGGGAAGACTACAATGAAATATTCTCCATTCATGAGCTCCATACTGCCCTTGGGCAAGCTCATGATACTGCTTCAGGAGCTGATAACATACATTATCAACTCTTGAAACATTTACCGGAACCTTGTTTAGAAACTCTTTTGCTACTATTTGACGATATCTGGATATCTGATAAGTTTCCTTCATCATGGCGTGATGCCATAGTTATTCCCATACCAAAACCGGGACGGGATCATACCAATCCCTCAAATTATAGACCCATTTCATTGACTAGCTGCGTTTGCAAAACCATGGAACGCATGGTCAATAATAGACTGACATGGTACTTAGAATCCAATAATTTAATCACAAATATTCAATGTGGGTTTCGTAAAAATCGCAGTACCATTGACCATTTAGTTCGATTAGAGTCATTCGTTAAGAATGCAATAATAAGCAAGCAACATGCAGTGTCTATCTTTTTCGATCTAGAAAAAGCATATGACACTACATGGAAGCACGGTATTTTAAAAGATTTACATGATTTTGGATTGCGAGGCCGTTTGCCTCAATTTATATCCAGGTTTTTAACTGACAGACAATTTCAAGTCCGCGTGGGTTCTACCCTGTCTGATCATTATAGTCAGGATCAGGGTGTCCCACAAGGCAGTATTTTGTCTGTCACATTGTTTAGTATTAAAATAAATAGTCTCTCTAAAGTTTTAAATGATTCAATTGATGGATCACTTTTTGTGGATGATTTCAATATTTCCTGTCGTGGCAAAAACATGCATACAATTGAAAGGCAACTTCAACTTTGTTTAAATAAAATCCAAAAATGGTCTTTGGAAAATGGATTTAAGTTCTCAAAATCTAAAACAAATTGTATTCATTTTTGTAGAAAATATAAACCGCACAAAGATCCGGAACTATTTTTAGATATCACTCCTATTAAGGTTGTCAAAGAAGCCACGTTCCTGGGTATAATTTTTGATCACCATTTGACTTTTCTGCCTCACATTAAATATTTGAAGAATAAATGTCTGAAAGCCCTGGACTTACTAAAAGTTGTCTCAAACTCTAAGTGGGGAGGAGATCAGAAAACCCTCCTTCAACTATACAGAGCACTTATCCGCTCCAAACTAGATTATGGCTCCATCATTTATGGTGGAGCTTGTACAAGCAATTTAAAAATTCTAGATCCTATTCACCATCAAGGCCTGAGGCTTTGCCTTGGAACCTTCCGAACTTCACCAATACAAAGTCTGTACGTGGAGGCTGATGAACCGTCCCTTCATCAACGTCGAATTAAATTATCTTTGCAATATATATCTAAATTACGTTCTTCGAAATCCAATCCAGCTTATGACTGTGTTTTTAATCCACTTTATGGTACTCTCTACCATACGAAATCATCTCTTATTCCACCTCTTGGAATAAGAATACAATCTCACCTTTCTGCTGCGAAATTAAATCTTGAAAACATTGCCCCAACTCAGCTTTTCTCGTCTCCACCCTGGCAATTTGTGCAGCCACAGGTGGACCTAACATTAACTAATCTAAAGAAATCTGACACAAACCAACTAATCTATCAACAACAATATAACGAATTACGAAGCACATATGATACTTACAAATCTATATTTACAGATGATTCCAAGGATGGTGACGCTGTTGCCAGCGCCACCGTCATTGGATCCAGGATTATCTCATCCCGATTACCAGACAACTGTTCAATTTTTACAGCAGAAGCTAATGCTATCTTAACAGCACTTGAATACATCAACCGACAATCTACACATAACCAGTTCATAATTTTTTCCGATTCTCTTTCTTGCCTCCAGGCTATTAAAAGAATCTCAGCCACACATCCACTTATAATAGAAATTGTTGAATTGTTGAATGATCTTGCCACTGGCCAATGCGACATCGTTTTCTGTTGGTTACCCAGCCATGTTGGAATCACTGGGAACACAATGGCCGATGCTGCTGCTAAAGCAGCACTCAACAAATCTGTGACACCACTTTGTATCCCATACACTGATATGAAACCTCTCATCAGATGTTACATCCGTGATCTGATGCAAAAGAAGTGGGACACCCAGGTAGGTATCAATAAATTACATGAAATTAAACCAAATATCGGTTACACCTACTTGGGCTGTCAGTCCAGATTTGAAGAGGTCATTTTGCGACGATGCCGTATTGGCCATGCGAGATATACACATGAATATTTGTTAAAAGGTGGGGATCCTCCGTTTTGTATCCCTTGTGATGAAAGAATCACGGTCAAGCATGTCCTGCTTGACTGTATTGATTTTTCCATCACAAGGGATAAATATTTCAATGTTAAAACAATTAAGGACCTTTTTAATGATGTTAATTCTCGTTTAATATTATGTTTTTTAAAAGAAATTGAACTTGTTCATAAATTTTGAATGTATTAATGTATTATTTTATAAATTGGTAGTGCACATTCATAACTTAGATGGTTAGTGGCTGTACCCTCGAGGGGGGTTGAGGTAGTGTAAAATTATTGTCCCCCTAAGAGGGTATGTAAGTCCCACATCATTCACAGTATTTTTATGCATGCCAGAATTTTAAAACGTAGTATTTTTGTCATTTTTAACATAAGGCTTAACTGGTAAACTATCGTCAGTGACTGAAGGGTTGATATAAATCCTGCCAGGGTGCGAAGGTACTGTAAGTCCCCTTGGTCCCTGGTATGGTGATCTCCCTTTAGTTACTGACGATCTCTAGCCCATTTTTATATTGTGTTGTTAACTTATGTTTGTTGCTTTTAGATATTCCTCAACTAGTTTTAAACCTTTTCTGTGATATTCTAGTTATCATACTGTCCTTCAATGACAGGTGTTTTTTTAAAAAGTATAAATATATGTATATTTAATGTATAACTTCTCGTCAAGGTATGGCTGTAATATTGCTGATGTGACGCTTAATATTGACTCACTCACTCACTCACAGTTTCCCTATTCTGTTCTTGATATGAACCTTGTTCTCCCGTTTTAGGGTTTCCCTCATCCCTATTATTTGTTAAGCCTATTTAACAAAATCAACTTTCAGTTTCTTATATGCTGCCAATAACTTCCCTAATAATCCGGTATATACTTAAGCATACCTCTGTACACGTTTGATCACTTCCAGAACTAGTTTTACTTTACTTTAGTTTTACTCTAGACCAAACATTATGCAGTCTTTGTCAACGCTTAACACATTGCTGGACCCCCTTCAAATGAACGGAATAAATTAGCGATACCTTGAGCACCTACGACTATTGCCAAGGTTAAAATATGCCTTGTTGCTTGATCATGGTCTTGTAGATACCTATGGATAAAATCGCTTACTGCCCCTGAACCTGACTGATAGGCCACCAGTTTTATTCTTTCCTGATCTACATTTGTTAATACCGCGTATTTTTTCTATACTTTTCAGCCATTCCTAAAGTTTTGTTGGTTCCCCCTCAAAAGTTTTAATAACCTGCGCTATTCCGTGCGCTCCTAAAGTTGTTGAGAGATTAGCTAACTCTCCCGTTATTTGTCCTGCTATCCCTGTCAACAATTCTCCCAATTCCGAAAAAATGAAACAGAAGAAATCTGAGCTACCTACCCAAGTTTGTCTGAGCGCCAGTCTTCACTTGTCCCAGGCTGTTCCTTTGTTTTGAGAGGGATCCGGGTCACGGCACCCAAGAAGAACCCCAACGTCCTCTATATGTAGCACAACAGACAAACACGGTCTTTGGTTTCAGCAGTTTTAATAATAACAAGGACTCTTTTATATGCTGTTTACTGAGTAACTTAGATGGTTAGTGTCTGTATCCTCAAAGGGGGTTGAAGTAGTGTAAAATTATTGTCCCTCAGAGAGGTTATGTAAGACCACGTCCTGAAAGTACGTTTATTCCTACCACTGTTTTTAAACAAAGTATATTTGTTTTGTTTTAATTATGGCTTAATTGCGTACCATCGCCAGCAGCTGAAGGGATGGTGTAAATCATTCTGGGGAGCCGTGCAGGTAGCAGAAGTATTGTAAGTCTCTAACTTTGGTTGCTGGCGATCTCTAGCCCGTTTTTTATTATGTATTGTTAAATAATAGGTTATTCTTTTAATTGTTCTAATAACACCTGACATTTTTCAACATGTTCAAGACCCGATACAGTTGTTTTCGGACTTGCTGAATGAAATTGCTGATGAAGCAATTCCAAAGTCCTCTGCAATTCCTCATATTCGTGGCACTCGTGAAGAGCAACATCCTCGTGGTGAGTGCTGGGTAGCACTAACAGCTCTTCCCCCGTGTGGACTCGGGGTAGAATTTGTCCACAGCACCCCATTGCTGGTCGTAAAAGGCGACCGAATTGGGCAACCCGTTTGCTGTGGGTTGCGCCCCTGTGTCGGTGGAGGAAGGGAGTCGGGTGGTTGTGGGCATTGGAGCCTGGAACCGGTGTTCCTTTTGCCCAACACACCACTTCGACCCTTACTTCGCCTAGACGGGTGGTAGAATAGGCCCGATTCTATCAATTGGCTGGTCACGCCATGCCCTGTGTATGCAACACGTTCATATTATAATTTTTCGATTGATATGAATGTTTGGTGTGAATATTATACATATAAATTCTTTGTTATCAACTTGCCTAGAGTCCCATGCCAGAAGGCAGTGGCTCATGGGCCAATCTGGTACTGAGTTCTGTATGTCTTCAATTTCTTGTCATGGGCCGAACCAGCCTGGTAATTTATTTGATAGACAAATGCAGCTATTCATGTTCTTACTGGAGTATACCACCTCTGTATCCCTGATGTTTGCATGTTGGAGATCCGGTGCAATACAACATCGCTCTTTATAGCACTCCATGGTGGGTGGGGAGCAGGGGTGCTGAATAAATTCCTTTCATCATGGCTCACAATCACTCTGGTTCGAACCGCAATGACAAGAAGAGATGTTTGGAAGCTGAGATTTTCTCATCTGATGATGATGTTTCGATTCCAGAAAATTCAAATTCTTGGGCACGATTTATAGTAGTTGAATCACAAAATCAACTACTGTTGAAAATTAATCCTTTCGCCATATGTAAAGCCATTGAAGGTATATGTGGTGAAGTGAAGAATGTTTCACAGCTCCGGAGTGGCTCTCTTTTGGTGGAGTGTGCACGGAGACAGCAAGCTATCAATCTTTTAAAATGTACCACCTTGGCAAACACTGAAGTAGCTGTCTCCGAACACAGAACATTAAACTCGAGTAGGGGGATCATTCGCGACAGAGCACGTTGTCTTGCAGAAATGTCTGAAGAAGACATTCTTGAAGAATTGAGAGGACAATGCGTCACGTCGGTGAAACGTTTCACCAGGAAAGATGGTGAGAATAATGTGCCAACAAATACTTATTTGTTCATATCTCTCTCTCTCTCTCTCTCTCTCTAGGCACTCGTGAAGAGCAACCTCCTCGTGGTGAGTGCTGGGTAACGCTAATCGCTCTTCCCCCGTGTGGAACCGGGGCAGAATATTTCCACAGCCTCCCATTGCTGGTCGTATGAGGCGACTAAAATGGGCAACCTGTTTGCCGTGGGTTGCGTCCCTGTGTCGGCGGAGGACGGGAGTCTGGTAGTTGAGGGCACTGGTTCCTGGAACTGTGTTCCTTTGCCCAACACACTACTTCGACCCTTACTTCGCCTAGACGGGTGGTAAGATGGGCCCGGTCTTATCAATCGGCTGGTCATGCCAGGCCCTGTGCGTAATATTGTATATGCACTCCTGTGTTGTATTATAATGTATATTTTGGACTTGGCCAAGCATACTTTGTATGAATTACCAATTTTTGATGGAATAAATTGCCTAGAGTCTTACGCCAGAAGGCGGTGGCTCATGGGCCAATCTGGTACTTTCGACCTCTGAGTTCTGTATGTCTTCAATTTCTTGCCATGGGCCGAACCAGCCTGACATTTTATTTGATAGACAAATACAGCTATTCATGTTGTTCTTACTGGAGTATAACACCTCTGTATCCCTGATGTTTGCATGTTGGAGATCCGGTGCAGGAAAACATCGCTCTTTGTAGCACTCCATGGTGGGTGGGGAGCAGGGGTGCTGAATAAATTACTTTCATCATGGCTCACAATCAATCTGGTTCGAACCGTTATGACAAGAAAAGACGTCTAGAAGCTGAGATTTTCTCGGCTGATGAAGATGTTTCTCCTTCACCAAAATCAAATTCTTGGGCTCGGTTTCTTGTAGTCGAAGCACTAAATGAACAACCATTAAAAATAAACCCTTTTGCCATATGTAAAGCCATTGAAGGTATTTGTGGTGAGGTAAAGAATGTTTCACGTCTCAGGAGCGGCTCTCTTTTGGTAGAGTGTGCACGGAGACAGCAGGCTATTAATCTTTTGCAATGTACAATCTTTGCTAACACGCAAGTTGTTGTCTCTGAACACCGAACTTTAAATTCGAGTCGGGGGATCATCCGCGACAGAGCACGTTGTCTGGCGGAAATGTCAGAAGAAGACATTCTTGAGGAACTAAAAGGACAAAGCGTCACGTCGGTGAAGCGTTTCACTAGAAAGGATGGGGAGAACATTGTTCCAACAAATACATATTTGTTCACATTTTCACTTTCAACCATTCCCCAGTCTATAAAGGCAGGCTATTTTAACATCGGAGTGGAGGTGTATGTCCCCAATCCACTCCGGTGTTACAAATGTCAAAAATTTGGACACGGCTCAAAATCATGCACTCGTCCTACTGTTTGTCACCGTTGTGGTAGCAATCATGACGGTTTCGATTGTACAGCAGACCTCAAATGTATAAATTGTACGGGTCAACATGTAGCGTCATCCAAATCCTGTCCTTTTTGGAAACGTGAAAAAGATATTTTGACTATCAAATGTCAAAACAATGTTTCTTACCTTGATGCTAAAAAACTCTTTGATAGCCGGACACCTTCACCAAAACATTCGTATGCTGCTGCTGCTGCTGTTACGGTCTCTCGCCATTCAACCAGTAGATCTATAGAATGTCAGACTGACTTGACTTGGACAATTTCTGAGCATCCGGTTCCTCTGACTACAACATCCGAGAGTCAGACAAATCATTCCGTCAGTCCAGGTGCTATATCTTCAACATCTCCGGTTGTGACTCAGGCTGTGGCCCCATCACCGCCAACTCCGAAAATACCATCTTCTGAAATGTCAGCTCCAAACAAACCTTCAACGGAAATGGCAAAAAAACAAAAGAAAAAACAAAGTAAAAAAATTACATCAAAGATCCCAACTGTCACTGAAACATCTGTAGATGTTCATAACTTTTTCGAGCCTCTTGAGATGGATGTTACCCCATCTTCACACCACAACAATAGTGGTGACTCATCTTCACATTCACGTGAGCGTTCTCCTATAGAACCACCATGAATCATTCTAGTCTAATTCAATGGAATTGCAGAGGGCTTAGGCACAACTTTAATGAACTACAGTTATTAACAACAGATTATATTCCATCAGCAATTTGTTTACAAGAGACGTACTTAAAAAATACAGATAACTTTGAATTAAGGCAGTATAGTTCGTATCATTCTTTTTCTCCTCCAGGAGATAAAGCTACTGGAGGAGCTTCTATTTTGGTGCGGAGGGGCGTTGTTCACAGTCCTGTTCCGCTTGATACGAATATGCAAGCTGTTGCAGTTAGACTTACACTGCATATTGCCTTCACACTTTGCTCCTTATACATTCCTCCATCTTCAAATCTTCAGCGTAATGATCTACAAAAACTGTACGACCAGCTCCCAAAGCCCTGTGTCATCATGGGTGATCTAAATGGTCATAATCCTTTATGGGGAGGTTCTATCATTAATCAAAAGGGTAAAGTCATCGAGGATTTTGTTTCTGATAATGACCTCTGCATTTTTAATGATGACTCCAACACTTACTTGCACCCTGCTACTGGTACGTATTCATCATTAGATCTGTCTTTGACGGATTCAGTTTTGTTGAATGAATTCTCATGGTCTGTCCATGATGACCTATGTGGGAGTGACCATTTCCCCACGGTGCTTAAACCAATTAATCCCGCTGATGATCCACCTTCACCTCGATGGAATTTTGTGAAGGCTGATTGGCTTTTATTTCAATCTTTATGCAAAGATAAATTACTACCTACGTCTTTTCAAAATGTTACTGACCCGATTCAGTTGTTCTCAGATCTACTGAATGAAATTGCTGATGAATCAATACCTAAGTCCTCTATCAACCCACGTGTTCGTAAACCGTGGTTTGATGACACTTGCAAACAAGCTAGGAAATGTTGTAAGAAGGCGGAGAAGTACTTCCGTAAACATCCCACTGTCCATAATTTAAATATTGTAAAAATTTCAAATGCCAAGGCAAGACGTCTATTTAAGCAAAATAAACGTCAATCCTGGCGGACCTATGTCTCCAAAATTAACTCTCGTACCCCTATGTCCAAGGTATGGAATATGATTAAAAAGATCAAAGGCAAGGGATCAAATTCTACAGTTAACCATCTGAAGGATGGCGATACTTTGTTAACTGATAAATCTGCCATTGCCAATAGCATTGGTGAAACTTTATCTCATCATTCTTCTTCATCTAATTACGCTCCTGAATTTCAAAAATATCAGCTCCAACAGGAGAAGAAAAAAGTAAATTTTACATCTGATAATGGTGAAGATTACAATGAGGTATTTTCACTACATGAGCTATATACTGCCTTAGGGCAAGCTCATGATACAGCAGCAGGCGCTGATAATATTCATTATCAGCTGCTGAAACACTTGCCCGAATCATGCCTTGAAACTATGTTAAATATATTCGATGATATTTGGACATCTGGGATGTTTCCAGCTTCATGGCATAAAGCCATTGTTATCCCCATTCCCAAACCTGGGCGGGATCATTCTGATCCATCAAATTACCGACCTATCTCTTTAACTAGCTGTGTTTGTAAAACGATGGAACGCATGGTAAATAATCGATTAGTGTGGTACTTGGAAACAAATAATCTTCTTACCAATATACAATGTGGTTTCCGGAAAAATAGAAGTACTATCGATCATTTAGTGCGTTTAGAATCGTTCATTAAAAATTCCATTGTAAATAGACAACATGCTGTATCGATCTTTTTCGATTTAGAAAAAGCTTACGATACAACATGGAAACATGGTATTTTAAAAGATCTTCATGATTTTGGATTAAGAGGCCGTCTGCCTCATTTTATATCCCAGTTTTTAACAGACAGGCAATTTCAAGTCCGAGTGGGTACAACCCTGTCTGATCATTATAATCAGGATCAGGGTGTCCCACAAGGCAGTATTTTGTCTGTCACTTTATTCAGTATAAAAATTAACAGTTTGTCCAAAGTTTTAAATGATTCAGTTGATGGATCACTTTTTGTGGATGATTTTAATCTATCTTGTCGGGGTAAAAATATGCACACAATAGAAAGGCAATTACAATTATGTCTTAATAAAATTAACAAGTGGTGTCTTGAAAACGGGTTTAAATTTTCCAAATCAAAAACTAATTGTATTCATTTCTGCCGAAAATATAAACCGCATAAGGACCCTGAACTATTTCTGAATGGCACTCCTATCAAAGTTGTTAAGGAAGCCAAGTTCTTGGGACTTATTTTTGATCATCACTTAACTTTTCTCCCGCATATTAAATACCTCAAAGCTAAATGCCTGAAGGCACTCGATCTATTAAAAGTTGTTTCTAATTCAAAGTGGGGAGGGGATCAAACAACCCTCTTACACTTGTACAGGTCACTTATTCGTTCCAAACTTGATTATGGCTCCATCATCTATGGTGGAGCCTGCAAAAGTAATTTAAAAAAACTTGATACTATCCATCACCAAGGACTGAGGCTTTGCCTTGGAGCCTTTCGCACTTCTCCTATTCCAAGTCTATCTGTTGAGGCGGATGAGCCATCTCTAAAACAACGCCGTTTGAAACTTTCTTTACAATACATCACTAAATTATATTCCAATCAGTCAAATCCAGCCTTTAATTGCGTATTTAATCCTCTGTACGAAGATATTTACAATAAGAAAACATCTCTTGTTCCACCCCTAGGAATAAGAATTAAATCAGTCGTTTCTGCTGCGAACATTAACTTTCAGGATATAGCTCCCACAAAACTTTTTTCATCGCCTCCTTGGCAGATGGTAAGACCAACTGTAGACCTCACATTAACTACACTTAAGAAATCTGATACAAATCCACTCATTTATAAACAAGAATACAATCAATTAAGAAACACTTATGACACATATAAATCTATATTTACAGATGGATCCAAGGATGGTGGCGCAGTTGCTAGTGCCACCATCATTGGATCCAGAACAGTATCTTCACGATTACCCGATCATAGTTCGATCTTCACCGCAGAAGCGCACGCAATTTTAACAGCACTAAAATATATCAAGAACAAATCCAAATATAAAGACTTCATTATTTTTTCAGATTCACTTTCGTGCCTTCAGGCTATTAAAAATATGTCATGTAAGCATCCATTTTTAATTGAAATTCTTGAGTTATTTAATGATCTTGCGACTGGCCAATATGACATCGTTTTTTGTTGGTTACCCAGCCATGTTGGAATTGTTGGTAATACAATGGCTGATGCTGCTGCAAAAGCAGCTCTCAACAAATCTGTGACACCACTTCTGCTACCATACAGTGATTATAAACCTGTCATTAGATCTTACATCAAAGATCTAATGCAGAAGAAGTGGGACACCCAAGTGGGAATAAATAAATTACATGCAATAAAAGCAAATATCGGTTACACCTACTTGGGTTGTCAGTCCAGATTTGAAGAGGTCATTTTAAGACGATGTCGCATTGGCCATTCAAGGTACACTCATGAATATATTTTAAAAGGTGAAGATCCTCCATTTTGCATCCCTTGTGATGAAAGAATCACAGTCAAGCTTGTCCTGCTTGACTGTGTTGATTTTTCCATCACAAGGGATAAGTATTTCAAAGTATCATCGCTAAAGGATCTTTTTAATCACGTGAGTAGTCATTTAATTATTGGGTTTTTAAAAGAAATAGAATTATTACATAAATTTTGATGCTATGTTCTGTAAATAATACATATTTTAGTATTGGTAGCGGAAAAATTGTTAACTGAGATTGTTTGTGGCTTTACCCTTGATGGGGGTTGAAGTAGTGTAAAATGATTGTCCCCCTGAGAGGGTATGTCAGACCACGTCATTCAAAGTAATGTTTTTTCACCACAATTTTAATCGTAGAATATATGTTAATTTATTCTGGCTACATTTGTCATTAATCGCCAACAGCGGAAGGGATGATGTAAATCCGGCTGGGGTCCATGCAGGTAGCAAAAGTACTGTAAGTCCCCATGGACCCTAGCATGGTGATCTACCTTCAGCTGCTGGCGATCTATAGCCCTTTTTTATATTGTACCGTAATTTATAGTGCTATCTTTTTTATAGTTGTATGCTAGTTTTAAATAATAAACTGTGATATTCTAGTAATTTTACTGTCCATCGATGACAGGTTTTAATTTAGTTAAAAATGTATGTATTCAAATTGTCACATTTTTCGTCACGATATGGCTGAAATATTGCCGATGTGACGTAAAGCATTAACTCACTCACTCACTCTCTCTCTCTCTCTCTCTCTCTCTCTCTCTCTCTCTCTCTCTCTCTCTCTCTCTCTCTCTCTCTCTCTCTCTCTCTCTCTCTCTCTCTCTCTCTCAACCATTCCCCAATCTATTAAGGCAGGTTATTTTAACATCGGAGTTGAGGTGTATGTCCCCAATCCACTCCGGTGTTACAAATGTCAGAAGTTTGGACACGGCTCCAAAACATGCAATCGTCCGATTATTTGTCACCGTTGTGGTTGCAACCATGACGGTTCAGACTGCACAGCAGACCTCAAATGTGCGAATTGTATGGGCCAACATGTGGCGTCGTCCAAGTCCTGTCCTTTTTGGCACTGTGAAAAGGATATTTTGACCATCAAAAGTCAAAGTAACATTTCCTACTTGGATGCGAAAAAGCTCTTTGACAGCCGGACACCTTCAACAAAACATACCTATGCTGCTGCTGTTTCTCGCCCTAATCCCTCTAGATCTGTTGAATGTCAGACTGACCTGACATGGACACACACTGACCACCCACTGCCTCTGACTACAACATCTGACAGTCAGACAAATCATTCAGACAATCCTTGTGCAATGTCTTCAACTACTGAAACTGTGACTAAGACTCAGGCCCATCTACACCTACTCCTGCAATACCAGCTACTGTCACTCCACCAACAGAAAAAAAACAAAAACAAAAGAAAAAACAAAACAGGAAAATTACAACACAGATCCCCACTCTTACTGAAACATCTGTTCATAACTCCTTTGCTCCTTTAGAGATGGATATTACTCCATCTTCACATCACGACAACAGTTGTGATTCCTCTTCACGATCACGTGAGCGATCTCCCATAGAACCACCATGAACCATTCTAATATACTTCAATGGAATTGCAGAGGGCTTAGACACAATTTTAATTAACTACAGTTATTAACAACAGATTTTGTTCCATCAGCAATTTGTTTACAAGAGACATTCCTAAAAAATACAGATACATTTGATTTAAGGCAGTATAGTTTCTATCATTCCTTCTCTCCTCCTCCTTTGGTGCGGCGGGGCGTTGTTCACAGTCCTGTTCCGCTTGACACGAATCTGCAGGCTGTTGCAGTTAGACTTACACTGCATATTGCCTTCACACTTTACTCCTAATATCTCCCTCCTTCCTGGAGTCTTCAGCGGAATGACCTTCAAAAACTATTTGACCAACTCCCAAAGCCCTGTATCATCATGGGTGATCTAAATGGGCATAATCCTTTATGGGGAGGTTCTCTCATTAATCAAAAGGGAAAAGTAATCGAGGATTTTGTTTCTGATAATGACCTTTGCATATTTAATGATGACTCAGACACTTACTTACACCCTGCAACTGATACGTATTCATCATTAGATCTGTCTTTGACGGATTCAGTTTTGTTAAATGAATTCTCATGGTCCGTCCACGATGACCTATGTGGGAGTGACCATTTCCCCACGGTGCTTAAGCCCATTAATCCCGCTGATGATCCACCTTCACCTCGATGGAATTTTGTGGGCATTGGAGCCTGGAACCGGTGTTCCTTTTGCCCAACACACCACTTCGACCCTTACTTCGCCTAGACGGGTGGTAGAATAGGCCCGATTCTATCAATTGGCTGGTCACGCCATGCCCTGTGTATGCAACACGTTCATATTATAATTTTTCGATTGATATGAATGTTTGGTGTGAATATTATACATATAAATTCTTTGTTATCAACTTGCCTAGAGTCCCATGCCAGAAGGCAGTGGCTCATGGGCCAATCTGGTACTGAGTTCTGTATGTCTTCAATTTCTTGTCATGGGCCGAACCAGCCTGGTAATTTATTTGATAGACAAATGCAGCTATTCATGTTCTTACTGGAGTATACCACCTCTGTATCCCTGATGTTTGCATGTTGGAGATCCGGTGCAATACAACATCGCTCTTTATAGCACTCCATGGTGGGTGGGGAGCAGGGGTGCTGAATAAATTCCTTTCATCATGGCTCACAATCACTCTGGTTCGAACCGCAATGACAAGAAGAGATGTTTGGAAGCTGAGATTTTCTCATCTGATGATGATGTTTCGATTCCAGAAAATTCAAATTCTTGGGCACGATTTATAGTAGTTGAATCACAAAATCAACTACTGTTGAAAATTAATCCTTTCGCCATATGTAAAGCCATTGAAGGTATATGTGGTGAAGTGAAGAATGTTTCACAGCTCCGGAGTGGCTCTCTTTTGGTGGAGTGTGCACGGAGACAGCAAGCTATCAATCTTTTAAAATGTACCACCTTGGCAAACACTGAAGTTGCTGTCTCCGAACACAGAACATTAAACTCGAGTAGGGGGATCATTCGCGACAGAGCACGTTGTCTTGCAGAAATGTCTGAAGAAGACATTCTTGAAGAATTGAGAGGACAATGCGTCACGTCGGTGAAACGTTTCACCAGGAAAGATGGTGAGAATAATGTGCCAACAAATACTTATTTGTTCATATCTCTCTCTCTCTCTCTCTCTCTCTCTCTCTCTCTCTCTCTCTCTCTCTCTCTCTCTCTCTCTCTCTCTCTCTCTCTCTCTCTCTCTCTCTCTCTCTCTCTCTCTCTCTCTCTCTCTCTCTCAACCATTCCCCAATCTATTAAGGCAGGTTATTTTAACATCGGAGTTGAGGTGTATGTCCCCAATCCACTCCGGTGTTACAAATGTCAGAAGTTTGGACACGGCTCCAAAACATGCAATCGTCCGATTATTTGTCACCGTTGTGGTTGCAACCATGACGGTTCAGACTGCACAGCAGACCTCAAATGTGCGAATTGTATGGGCCAACATGTGGCGTCGTCCAAGTCCTGTCCTTTTTGGCACTGTGAAAAGGATATTTTGACCATCAAAAGTCAAAGTAACATTTCCTACTTGGATGCGAAAAAGCTCTTTGACAGCCGGACACCTTCAACAAAACATACCTATGCTGCTGCTGTTTCTCGCCCTAATCCCTCTAGATCTGTTGAATGTCAGACTGACCTGACATGGACACACACTGACCACCCACTGCCTCTGACTACAACATCTGACAGTCAGACAAATCATTCAGACAATCCTTGTGCAATGTCTTCAACTACTGAAACTGTGACTAAGACTCAGGCCCATCTACACCTACTCCTGCAATACCAGCTACTGTCACTCCACCAACAGAAAAAAAACAAAAACAAAAGAAAAAACAAAACAGGAAAATTACAACACAGATCCCCACTCTTACTGAAACATCTGTTCATAACTCCTTTGCTCCTTTAGAGATGGATATTACTCCATCTTCACATCACGACAACAGTTGTGATTCCTCTTCACGATCACGTGAGCGATCTCCCATAGAACCACCATGAACCATTCTAATATACTTCATTGGAATTGCAGAGGGCTTAGACACAATTTTAATTAACTACAGTTATTAACAACAGATTTTGTTCCATCAGCAATTTGTTTACAAGAGACATTCCTAAAAAATACAGATACATTTGATTTAAGGCAGTATAGTTTCTATCATTCCTTCTCTCCTCCTCCTTTGGTGCGGCGGGGCGTTGTTCACAGTCCTGTTCCGCTTGACACGAATCTGCAGGCTGTTGCAGTTAGACTTACACTGCATATTGCCTTCACACTTTACTCCTAATATCTCCCTCCTTCCTGGAGTCTTCAGCGGAATGACCTTCAAAAACTATTTGACCAACTCCCAAAGCCCTGTATCATCATGGGTGATCTAAATGGGCATAATCCTTTATGGGGAGGTTCTCTCATTAATCAAAAGGGAAAAGTAATCGAGGATTTTGTTTCTGATAATGACCTTTGCATATTTAATGATGACTCAGACACTTACTTACACCCTGCAACTGATACGTATTCATCATTAGATCTGTCTTTGACGGATTCAGTTTTGTTAAATGAATTCTCATGGTCCGTCCACAATGACCTATGTGGGAGTGACCATTTCCCCACGGTGCTTAAGCCCATTAATCCCGCTGATGATCCACCTTCACCTCGATGGAATTTTGTGAAGGCTGATTGGCTTTTATTTCAATCTTTATGCAAAGATAAATTACAACCTACGTCTTTTCAGAATGTTACTGACCCGATTCAGTTGTTTTCAGATCAACTGAATGAAATTGCTAATGAATCAATACCTAAGTCCTCTGTCAGAAATACTTCCGTAAACATCTCACTGTCCATAATTTAAATACTGTTAAAATTTCAAATGCCAAAGCAAGACGTCTATTTAAGCAAAATAAACGTCAATCCTGGCAGACTTATGTCTCAAAAATTAACTCTCGTACCCCTATGTCCAAGGTATGGAACATGATCAAAAAGATCAAAGGCAAGGGATCCAATTCTACAGTTAACCATCTGAAGGATGGCGATACTTTGCTAACGAATAAATCTGATATTGCCAATAGACTTGGGAAAACGTTATCTCAACTTTCATCTTCATCATATTACGTTCCTTGTTCCATATACTGATTACAGGCCTGTGATTGGATCATATATACGAGATCTGATGCAAAAGAAGTGGGACACCCAGGTAGGTATCAATAAATTACATGACATTAAACCAAATATCGGTTACACCTACTTGGGTTGTCAGTCCAGATTTGAAGAGGTCATAATACGACGATGTCGTATTGGCCATGCGCGTTACACCAATGAATATCTATTGAAAGGTGAGGATCCTCCGTTCTGCATCCCTTGTGATGAAAGAATCACGGTCAAGCATGTCCTGCTTGACTGTGTTGAATTTTCCATCACAAGGGATAAATATTTCACTGTTAAATCTATGAAGGATCTTTTTAACACTATTAGTTCTCATTTAATTATTGGCTTTTTAAAAGAAATAGAGTTGTTACATAAATTTTGTTAATTTGCTTTTTATAAACTAAATGACTTTTTACTATTAGTGGAATAAATCAATATCTATGATTGATCGTGGCTGTATCCTCAAAGGGGGTTGAAGTAGTGTAAAATTATTGTCCCCCTGAGAGGGTATCGTAAGTCCATATCATTCAAAGAATGTTATTCCAACTACAGTTTTAAAAGTAGAATATGTGTTCCTTTAATCTGGCTAAATTTATCAATTATCGCCAACACCTGAAGGGATGATGTAAATCCGGCTGGGGTCTATGCAGGTAGCAAAAGTACTGTAAGTCCCCATGGACCCTAGCATGGTGATCTACCTTTAGTTGCTGGCGATCTATAGCCCGTTTTTATAATGTCAAGTTTTGTATCGTGCTATTGATTTTATGATTACATACTAGTTTTAACTTTATTTCTGTGATAAGTCTAGTTATTTTACTGCCCTTCGTTGGCAGGTTTTTATATAAAACTTCAATATATGTATTATATTTAACCATTGATAGTCAAGATATGGCTGAAATATTGCCGATGTGACTTAAAATTTTAACACACTCACTCACTCACTCACTAATTCAATGGAATTGCCGAGGACTTAGGCACAATTTTAACAAACTGCAATTGTTATCAACGGATATTTGTCCATCAGCAATTTCTTTACAAGAAACGTACCTTAAAACAACCGACAAATTTGATTTAAGGCAGTATAGTTCGTATCATTCCTTCTCTCCCCCGGGAGATAAAGCTACTGGAGGAGCTTCTATTTTCGTGCGGCGGGGCGTTGTTCACAGTCCTGTTCCGCTTGACACAAATATGCAAGCTGTTGCAGTTAGACTTACACTGCATATTGCCTTCACACTTTGCTCCTTATACATTCCTCCATCTTCAAATCTTCAGCGTAATGATCTACAAAAACTGTACGACCAGCTCCCAAAGCCCTGTCTCATCATGGGTGATCTAAATGGGCATAATCCTTTATGGGGAGGTTCTATCATTAATCAAAAGGGTAAAGTCATCGAGGATTTTGTTTCTGATAATGACCTCTGCATCTTTAACGATGACTCGGACACCTACTTACACCCTGCAACTGGTACGTATTCATCATTAGATCTGTCTTTGACGGATTCAGTTTTGTTGAATGAATTCTCATGGTCCGTCCATGATGACCTATGTGGGAGTGACCATTTCCCCACCGTGCTTAAACCCATTCATCCCGTTGATGATCCACCTTCACCTCGATGGAATTTTGTGAAGGCTGATTGGCTTTTATTTCAATCTTTATGCAAAGATAAATTACAACCTACGTCTTTTCAGAATGTTATTGACCCCATTCAGTTGTTCTCAGATCAACTGAATGAAATTGCTGATGAATCATTACCTAAGTCCTCTATCAACCCACGTGTTCGTAAACCATGGTTTGATGACACGTGCAAACAAGCTAGGAAATGTCGTAAGAAGGCGGAGAAATACTTCCGTAAACATCCTACTGTCCATAATTTAAACACTGTCAAAATTTCAAATCCTAAGGCAAGACGTCTATTTAAGCAAAATAAACGTCAATCATGGAGGAACTATGTCTCCAAAATAAACACTCGTACCCCTATGTCCAAGGTATGGAATATGATCAAAAAGATCAAAGGCAAGGGATCAAATTCTACAGTTAACCATTTAAAGGATGGTGACACTTTGCTAACGGATAAATCTGCTATTGCCAATAGAATTGGGAAAACTTTATCTCAACATTCGTCTTCATCAAATTACGTTCCCGAATTTCAAAAATATCTGCTTCAACAGGAAAAGAAAAAAGTAAATTTTACATCTGATAATGGTGAAGATTACAATGAGGTATTTTCACTACATGAGCTACATACTGCCTTAGGGCAAGCTCATGATACAGCAGCAGGCGCTGATAATATTCATTATCAGCTACTGAAACACTTGCCAGAATCATGTCTTGAAACTTTGTTGAATATATTCGATGATATTTGGACAGCAGGGACATTTCCACGTTCATGGCATAATGCCATTGTTATCCCCATACCCAAACCTGGGCGGGATCATTCTGATCCATCAAATTACCGACCTATCTCTCTTACTAGCTGTGTTTGTAAAACGATGGAACGCATGGTGAATAATCGATTAGTGTGGTACTTGGAAACAAATAATCTTCTTACCAATATACAATGTGGTTTCCGGAAGAACAGAAGTACTATCGATCATTTAGTGCGTTTAGAATCGTTCATTAAAAACTCCATTGTAAATAGACAACATGCTGTATCGATCTTTTTCGATTTAGAAAAAGCTTACGATACAACATGGAAACATGGTATTTTAAAAGATCTTCATGATTTTGGATTAAGAGGCCGTCTGCCTCATTTTATATCCCAGTTTTTAACAGACAGGCAATTTCAAGTCCGAGTGGGTACAACCCTGTCTGATCATTATAATCAGGATCAGGGTGTCCCACAAGGCAGTATTTTGTCTGTCACTTTATTCAGTATAAAAATTAACAGTTTGTCAAAAGTTTTAAATGATTCAGTTGATGGATCACTTTTTGTGGATGATTTTAATCTATCTTGTCGGGGTAAAAATATGCACACAATTGAAAGGCAATTACAATTATGTCTTAATAAAATTAACAAGAGGTGTTTAGAAAACGGGTTTAAATTTTCCAAATCAAAAACTAATTGCATACATTTCTGCCGAAAATATAAACCGCATAAGGACCCTGAACTATTTCTGAATGGCACTCCTATCAAAGTTGTTAAGGAAGCCAAGTTCTTGGGACTTATTTTTGATCATCACTTAACTTTTCTCCCGCATATTAAATACCTCAAAGCTAAATGCCTGAAGGCACTCGATCTATTAAAAGTTGTTTCTAATTCAAAGTGGGGAGGGGATCAAACAACCCTCTTACACTTGTACAGGTCACTAATTCGTTCCAAACTTGATTATGGCTCCATCATCTATGGTGGAGCCTGCAAAAGTAATTTACAAAAACTAGATACGATACATCATCAGGGTCTGAGGCTTTGTCTTGGAGCCTTCAGAACGTCTCCCATTCACAGTCTCTATATAGAAGCAGATGAGCCTTCTCTTAAACAACGCCGACTAAAACTATCTCTACAATACATCACTAAATTATATTCTAATCCGTCAAATCCAGCTTTTGAATGTATATTCCATCCTCTCTACGAAGATCTTTACAATAAGAAATCGGCACTCCATCCACCACTCGGAATTAGAATAAAATCTGCAATATCAGCTTCAAATATTAAACTCCAAGATATAGCTCCTACTCAACTTTTCTCCTCTCCTCCTTGGCAAATGGTAAAGCCAGAGGTAGACCTGACATTAACCAAACTTAAGAAATCAGATACTAACCAATTAATATACCAACAAGAATACCATCAACTTAGAAACAATTATGACACTTATAAATCTATATTTACCGATGGATCCAAGGATGGTGGCACAGTTGCTAGTGCCACTGTCATTGGATCCAGAACAATCTCTTCCCGTTTACCTGATAACTGTTCCATATTCACTGCAGAAGCAAACGCCATTTTTACAGCACTTAAATATATCAGTAATCAATCTAAACATAAACAATTCATACTGTTTTCAGATTCTCTTTCATGTCTTCAGGCAATTAAAAATATGTCTTCAAAACATCCACTTTTAATCCAAATTCTTGAGTTATTTAATGATCTTGCTACTGGCCAATATGACATCGTCTTTTGTTGGTTACCAAGCCATGTTGGTATTAAAGGTAACACAATGGCCGATGCTGCTGCAAAAGCAGCCCTCAACAAATCTGTGACACCACTTCTGATCCCATACACTGATTTTAAACCCATGATTCGATCTTACATCCGAGATCTTATGCAACAGAAGTGGGACGCCCAAGTAGGTATCAATAAATTACATGAAATTAAACCAAATATCGGTTACACCTACTTGGGCTGTCAGTCAAGATTTGAAGAGGTCATTATGCGACGATGTCGTATTGGCCACAGCAGATATACGCACGAATATTTATTACAAGGTGCTAGTTATCTTACTGTCCTTCGTTGACAGCTTTTTAATTAAATGAAAATATAAATATTATAACTGTTTCGTCACGACATGGCTGAAATATTGCCGATGTGACGTTAAATTTCACTCACTCACTCAATTATTACAAGGTGAGGATCCTCCGTTTTGTATCCCTTGTGATGAAAGAATCACGGTCAAGCATGTCCTGCTTGACTGTGTTGATTTTTCCATCACAAGGGATAAATATTTCAATGTAAAAACAAATAAGGACCTTTTAAATGATGTTAATTCTCGTTTAATATTATGTTTTTTAAAGGAAATAGAGCTTTTTCATAAATTTTGATGTGTTCAATGTATTGTTTTACAAATTGGTAGTGCGAAATTCATAACTTAGATTGTTAGTGGCTGTACCCTTGAGGGGGGTTGAAGTAGCGTAAAATTATTGTCCCCCTAAGAGGGTATGTAAGTCCCAAATCATTCGAAGTATTTTTCTGCACACTAGGCTTTTAAGCGTAGTATCTTCGTTATTTTAATCTAAGGCTTAACTGGTACACTGTCGCCAGTGACTGAAGGGATGATATAAATCCTGCCGGGGTCCATGCAGGAAGCAAAAGTACTGTAAGTCCCCATGGTCCCCAGTATGGTGATCTCCCTTCAGTTGCTGACGATTTCTAGCCCATTTTTAAATTGTGATGTTCATTAATGCTTACTGCCTTTTAATATTCTCAACTAGTTTTAAATCAAGTCTGTGATATTCTAGTTATTCTACTGTCCTTCGTTGACAGCTTTTTATTCAGTTTAAATATATGTATCATAAATGTATCATAAATGTACTTTCTCGTCACGATATGGCTGAAATATTGCCCATGTGACGTTAAATAATAACTCACTCACTCACTCACTCGTGCCTTCAGGCTATTAAAAATATGTCATGTAAACATCCATTTTTAATTGAAATTCTTGAGTTATTTAATGATCTTGCGACTGGCCAATATGACATCGTTTTTTGTTGGTTACCAAGCCATGTTGGGATTGTTGGTTACACACTGGCTGATGCTGCCGCAAAAGCAGCACTCAACAAATCTGTGACACCACTTCTGCTACCATACAGTGATTATAAACCTGTCATTAGATCTTACATCAGAGATCTAATGCAGAAGAAGTGGGACACCCAAGTGGGTATAAATAAATTACATGCAATAAAAGCGAATATCGGTTATACCTACTTGGGTTGACTGTCCAGATTTGAAGAGGTCATTTTAAGACGATGTCGTATTGGCCATTCACGTTATACTCATGAATATATTTTAAAAGGTGAAGATCCTCCATTCTGCGTCCCTTGTGATGAAAGAATCACGGTCAAGCATGTCCTGCTTGACTGCATTGATTTTTCCATCACAAGGGATAAATATTTCAAGGTATCAGGTATCAAGGATCTTTTTTATTAGGTAAGTAGTCATTTAATTATTGGTTTTTTAAAGGAAATCGAATTACTGCATAAATTTTGATTGTTATAGTTTGTAATTAAATAAATAACTTTTATAATTGGTAGAATTATTCAGTAACTGGGATTGTTAGTGGCTATATCCTCGAAGGGGGTTAAAGTAGTGTAAAATTATTGTCCCCCTGAGAGGGTATGTAAGACCACGTCTTTCAAAGTATGTTTATTTCTGCTCGTTTTTAGACGTAGTATATATGTTCATTTATTCTGGCTAGATTTGTCATTAATCGCCAACAGCTGAAGGGATGATGTAAATCCGGCTGGGGTCCATGCAGGTAGCAAAAGTAATGTAAGTCCCCATGGACCCTAGCATGGTGATCTACCTTCAGCTGCTGGCGATCTATAGCCCTTTTTTATATTGTACCGTTATATATAGTGATATCTTTTATAGTTGTATGCTAGTTTTAAATATTAATCTGTGATATTCTAGTAATTTTACTGTCCATCGTTGACAGCTTTTTATGTTGTATACATTTATGTATTATTAATGTACTTCTCGTCACGATATGGCTGAAATACTGCCGATGTGACGTTAAATCGTAACTCACTCACTCACTCCATGTGGGGTTTGACATTTTCACGATATGGCAGCAAAAATTCATAATTTCCCCGGAAAGGCAAAAAGTGCTGTGTGGAACATTTTTGGTTTCCATCAAAACGAAACTGATAAAGAACTTGATAAAGCACATGCTGTGTGCAGGCAGTGCTTTACTAAAGTAAAGTATACCGGCAATACTACTAATTTGCAAGTCCATATCGACAAGTATCATGGTTCAAAAACAGGTCAGAAATGGCAACCAACTATACAACTGTGTATTTCCCCAAATGCTAGTGCAGTAAAATTGACTCTGCACAGGCCCAAAACTGAATCCATTACAAATGCAATAGCTGAACATATCGTGCTGGACATGAGGCCGGTCTCCATTGTGGAGTCCCAGTCGTTCCGTAAGATTCTAAAGGTTTCAGAGCCGAGATATGAAATGCCTTCTCGTAGTTATTTCAAGGACAAGATTATACCCAAAATGTACCGTGATACCAGAAAAATGGTTGAGATACAGTTGAGGGTGTCGTTTGATGTGTCTACAACAACTGACTGCTGGACATCATCAGCGACGGAATCTTACATAACAATAACTGCACATTTCGTACATGATTTGAAAATTGTCAACTACGTACTCCAGACACACGAGTTACCCGGTAGTCACACACACAGCTGAACACTTGCATGAGGCTTTGAAAACATCCGTTGCAGATAGGGGATTCGATCCCTTCACTATTGTCTCAGTTGCTGATGCGGCTTAAAGCACCACTTACTCACTCACTCACTCACTCACTATTGTCTCAGACAATGCAGCAAAAGTTGTTAAAGCCATTGGCATGTTTGAAAACACAATACACATTACTTGCGTCGCCCATACTTTGAACTTAGCAGCAAAGGCGGGTCTGAACGCAAATGCAAGGGTCAGCAAACTGCAATCTTGCTGCAGACACCTCGTTGGTTATTTCAAAAGAAGTCCGCTGGCCACAAAAGTCTTACATTCCAAACAGGAGTTATGCAACTACCCCTTCACAATCTTATTCAAGACGTCGAAACGCGTTTGCTGCAGCAAACTGCAGCAATCCAAGCTGCGTTCACTGATCAAAGTCTTAAGAAAGACGTACGTGGCCTGGTTTTAGATCCCTCCGAACAGGACCAAGCAGAAAAGCTACAACCCTTCTGTGTGACGCTACTCTGCCGAGTGTTTCCATGGTTTTGCCAATGATGTACAAGGTTAGAGTTCATTTGAATGTCAAGGATGGGGACAGTGGGCTTGTTAAAGCTGTTTAATCGGAAATTTCAGCTAACTTGTCCAAACGTTACACCAAAGACAAACTCAGAGAAACACTCGTAGCGTCAACGCTGCTGGATCCACAATACAATTGGATACCTTGTATCACTGAGGATGAAAAATCTGCAGCAGAGGATCAGCTACAAAGAGAAGTGACAGAAGTACATCGCAAGTTATCAGAAACACCAATGCGTTTGAGCACAAAGCAGGAGAAAGCTGACTTAGCTGAGAGCGAACCAGCCCTTCCCGACTTGCCCCGATTGCCAGATTTTCCCAACGTACCAGATACAGCAGATAGTACAGATTCAAGCAAGTCTGAGGTGACAGTTGAGACTGAGCCACCCGTGAAAAGGATCAAGACTGAATCTGACAGCATTAAATCGAAGTCACTTGGCGTTGACGACTGGTTCTCAGATGTCATTGTCACAGGAGTGGAGAAAGTTGCTAGTAGGGTAAAAACCTACACTTCCACACAGACAATGGAATCCTCACAGCAGTATGTGTGAATCCTCACAGTGAAAAATGGAATCCTCACAGTGAACAATTGAATCCTCACAGTTAAACAATCCTCAATCCTCGATCTTGAATCCTCACAGGAAAACAATCCTCAATCCTCAATCTTGAATGGTCTCAAGCAATAACAATCCTCAGAAATCACAAAGAGTAAGTGGAGCATGATAGGTTTTAATCTTCACAAACCTCAAAGAACAAGTTAAGCATGATAGTTTTCACCCCTCACAACCTTCACCCTCAGTAGAGCATGCCAGTCTTCAATCCTCAATGCTCACAAGTTTCACACAGCAAGTGGAGACGGACAGAACACGAATATCTACAACATATTGACGTTAACACACTAATATGAGTGAGGTAAACTTCTATCACTATCTTCAAATTGATGAAAACGTGACTCTTTCTATTAAACTTAAAACCAACGCATCCGATTTCGTTCCACAGTTTTCTGTTGTAATTGTACACAATACTCATTTTTATCCACTCGTTCAAGAATTAGCTACAATCGAAGAATTAGCTAATTTCATCCGTACACTTAAAACTTCAATTATTTCTCCAGTTGAAGACGATACAATTAACTTTTTAGACGAATTTTACGAATACTGTTGTCAAAAATTAGAACATTCGATCGACATTTTATTATATCAAAGTAGATATCCTTTTCATTCTCATTCCACACAAGTAAATGTTAACATACTAACGGACAGTGACAGTGATGATACAGACTACATTCATTCAGTCTGATGGTAGAGCACCCACTTATGAGGTAAGTGTATTGATGGATTAATTGATTTCAACGATATACACTAAGAACTAACAGAACATAAATTTCATGGTTTAAGGTAAATAATTCGCTTGAAAAATGTTTCAAAATGAATTAACTTACAAAAATCAACTGATACAGAAATATTGTTCAAGGGAGCGAACTCTTGAGAGCTTGTTTTCTAGATGTTAACTGGTGTCAGAGAGTGGAATTTCCCCTCCCTAGCTTCCTAATCGGAAAAGAGGCTATATAGCCCTTTTCAAAGGGAGGAAATTAGACTATATATCCCCTTTTCAGAGGAGGGGAGTTGGACAGTAAATCCCACTCTCTCATACCGCCTATTATCGCAAGAGACATATAAATTAATACTCACCTGCTACAGAATCACAACACACTGTTTGCATAATCCAACAATGATATCTTGCTCACTGGCATTATGTTTTTGATAATCACTAACATTTAATATTTTAATGTTCACACAACACCGAATGTTTTTCTGTTTGTCCAAGAATGTTTTACAGGTTAAAATATCATGTAATATATCCTGTTTTTCCATCTGATTTTGTATAAGGTTGTGTCTTATGTTATAATCATTTAACAAAAGTTGATTTTCCACGACATTGATTTTCTTAACACCCAAAATTTCCAATTTGCTATTTTTTAACTGTAGTATCCACAACACCTTTTAAACCAAGAGAATGTATAAAATCCGATTTATCCATATTAAAAGAAAAGCAAAAATCTTGTACTGTCATCCATTAACCGTGGTGTTTTCATGTTACTAAGTCCCACCCTAATCTCCTCAACAGTTGAAACATAATATCTACAAAAATTGCTTATAATCGTGACTTTATCGAATCACCTCCCAATGGTATCAGGAGATACTAAAAGTAGTCATGAATATGAGGCGTTACCAAGCGACTACTCTCTCTCTCTCTCTCTCTCTCTCTCTCTCTCTTTCATTGCTTTAAAAGTAGCGAAAGAAATCAATGAACCCTGAACCTTTTTTCATATGGTTTTCAATAGCAAAAGAATAAAAAGTACTGATTTAACCCGCAACATATTTTCGTTGGAAATACAAGTCTCTCTCATATATGACCACAACAAAGAAAAAAATAAACATATTACAAGAACCTCGCCCTTTTCTCACGAGGACGTATTTTTTAAACATTAATGTTTGAACTTGATAGCTCGGTCAAAGTATTGACTGTTTATGATATTAGACTTCCTACAGTTATCACACAGTTTGAAAAGACCGACATTAAAGCAAGTCTAGCTTTCGTACTTCGGTACAATCTTGAAACGCAAATATTGAGAATTATGTTGCTATAAGAAGGTAAGTATCTTATATTTTTAAGACTGTGCTATCATAAAGTAAATTAAGCATATCTTTAAATATGTTAATTTACATACATGACTTTAAGCTCGCGTGTGTGTATTGTACGTGCGGTTTAGCTTGAGAGACTTTATCATTTGGCATATGTACGTCGCTATCAATTAACTTATAATGATATCATTCTTCATCATGACGTGAAACAATAGCTACATAATACGAACATGTATTACCTCTGACAGCTCTTGAATAATGGTAGATACCGTAAAGTGTTCAGCATGAGAAAGAACTGATTAATGGAAGTCTTATATTGTTCTTTGTTTACATAGTCGCTACCTATTTCGTAAATTAGTTATTTAACCATTGCAAAGTATGTTTATTTTGGTATTTTAAAATATATGCATTTCTCAATTAAAATTCATATTCTCATTTCCTTTTTTTTTGGAATATTTCACAGTAATTGTTTCCTGTTATTCTAAAAATAGAACAAATGCAGGTACGTGCATACCCTCACGTACACAATCTCATCAATTTTAATTGTAGGCGTGGTTTAGGTATTGCTGTCACTGTTTTTATCTAATCATATCATTGTACTATACCCCATATTATTTAGTGTAATGTCTGTTATTCATTAAAGATCTGTCTCCGAACTGTTCACATCGCCAACCATGTTTATCATCCTAGTTTCGGTTCGGGGGCAACTTTCCCATGCCGCCAAAAGTCGTCGACCAACACACTCATTTGCACAACGGGACAAACACCCCTCCAGCACACCCGAGGCGGTGTATATCGCACCGTTTTCGTTATGATCATTCAAGGGTCCCCGGTCTCGGTTGTGCTGGAGAGGGAATATTTCCCAGAGTTGAGGGTATGTTATCTGCTTCATTCATTTTTAACCTATCTAATATCATTCATACATTCCTTCATGCAAATTGATTATTATAAATTGTTTATTATTTTATTTCAGAAAATCATAGGAGATGGCATAACATGTGAAACAGTGTATGCTGATTTCAGCACCTTGGTGAACGGACACATGTGTCATAGTAGGTAATGTAGTTGTCTATAGAAAAACTTATCTTACACTTTCTAGTGCCTCATACGACCAGCAATGGGAGGCTGTGGAAATATTCTGCCCCGGTTCCACACGGGGGAAGAGCGATTAGCGTTAACCAGCACTCACCACGAGGAGGTTGCTCTTCACGAGTGCCTCTGTTGTTGTGATGTGAGGATGGAGTAACATCCATCTCTAAAGGATCAAAGAAGTTGTGAACATCTACAGATGTTTCAGTAGGAGTCGGGATCTTTGTTGTAATTTTCCTGTTTTGTTTTTTCTTTTGTTTTCTTGACGGGTCAGCTGATGTTTGTACAGTAGCTGACATTTCTGGAGCTGCTAAAGATTGAGTCAAAGTTTCACTCATAATCTTAGATGGTGGAGAAGGGGCACATGCTGTATTAGCTAACTGAGGTGTCTGGCTTTCAGATGTTGTCGTAATAGGCATTGGATGTTCAGAATTTGTCCATGTCAAATCTGTTTGACATTCTATGGATCTAGTTGTGGAAGGGCGAGAGACAGCTGCAGCATAGGTTTGTGTTGATGGAGGAGACCGGCTGGCAACAAGTGTTTTAGCATCTAGATAAGACAAATTATTTTGACATTTGACAGTCAAAATATCCTTTTCAAGTTTCCACAGTGGACAGGATTTGGAAGATGCAACATGTCGGCCATTACAATTAACACATTTGAGTTCAGCTGTACAATCAGAACCGTCGTGATTGCTACCACAGCGGCAACAAACAGACGATCGATTGCATGTCTTGGACCCATGTCCAAACTTCTGACATTTATAACATCGGAGTGGATTGGGGACATACACCTCCACTTCGATGTTGAAATAGCCTGCCTTTATTGATTGGGGTATGGTTGAAAGGGAGAAGGTAAACAAATATGTGTTCGTAGGAACGAAGGTCTCACCATCTTTTCTTGAGAAACGTTTCACTGACGTGACATGTTGTTCCTTTAATTCAAGAAGTATTTCGTCCTCTGACATCTCAGCCAGACAACGGGCTCTGTCGCGGATGATACCTCGACTTGAATTTAGCGTTCTGTGCTCAGAGACAGCTACTGCAGTGTTTGCAAACATTGTACAATTCAAAAGATTGATAGCTTGCTGTCTCCGTGCACACTCCACCAAAAGCGAGCCGCCCCGGAGCCGTGAAACATTTTTTACCTCTCCGCAAATACCTTCAATGGCTTTGCAAATTGCAAAGGGATTCATTTTTAAAGGATGTTCAGTTCCAGATTCGACTACAAGAAATCGTGACCAATTTGAATTTTGTTGAACAGAAGCAGCGTCAGATGAGAAAGTCTCAGCTTCAAAACGTCTTTTCTTTTCGTTGCGGTTTGAACCAGAGTGATTGGTTGCCATGGTGAAAGTAAATGATTCAGCACCCCTGCTCCCCACCCACCATGGAGTGCTACAAAGAGCTATGTTTTCCTGCACCGGATCTCCAACATGCAAACATCAGGGATACAGAGGTGGTATACTCCAGTAAGAACAACATGAATAGCTGTATTTGTCTAACAAATAAAATGTCAGGCTGGTTCGGCCCATGGCAAGAAATTGAAGACATACAGAACTCAGAGGTCGAAAGTACCAGATTGGCCCATGAGCCACCGCCTTCTGGCGTAAGACTCTAGGCAATTTATTCCATCAAAAATTGGTAATTCATACAAAGTATGCTTGGCCAAGTCTAAAATATACATTATAATACAACACAGGAGTGCATAAACGATATTACGCACAGGGCCTGGCATGACCAGCCGATTGATAAGACCGGGCCCATCTTACCACCCGTCTAGGCGAAGTAAGGGTCGAAGTAGTGTGTTGGGCAAAGGAACACAGTTCCAGGAACCAGTGCCCTCAACTACCAGACTCCCGTCCTCCGCCGACACAGGGACGCAACCCACGGCAAACGGGCTGCCCACTTTGGTCGCCTCTTACGACCAGCAATGGGGTGCTGTGGAAATATTCTACCCCGGTTCCACACGGGGGAAGAGCTATTAGCGCTACCCAGCACTCACCACGAGGAGGTTGCTCTTCACGAGTGCCCTTTTCTGTGAAGTTTATGAAGAACAGTGCTATGCAGTTATTATATTTAAACTAAAATCTTTCTTTGAGGAAAGATATTTTTCAAAGTAAATTATTTTATCATAAATATGTTTATAATAATTAAATCTAAAAGTTATTGAAGAAATAGTTTTGATGTTTATAAAATTGTTTATCAAATCTAAAACCTTTTCTAGGAAATAGTTTTAAAAGTTATTATTGTAATAGTATTTGGTTAAAACTTAAAATCAATATTATTACAATTTCTGTAGAAATATTATTCTATCATAACTATTTTTATAATAATTAAATCTATTGCTGATGCATTTGACCTACTGTTCACAAACTATATACTTTGTGTGTTCTATGATCTGTCCGACCTGAAACTTTCTGGCGAACAGAACAACTCTGTGACATCATGTCTTCACCAGTGTACACTACCCAATTTGCTAACAAGAACTACTTGTCTATCAACGTTTTCAATGGACAAGTCTATGCTCATCTCATGAACTGGAATGCCAGAGGGGAGAAAAAGTCTGTCTCCTTGAAAGCGGGGGTCTTTCGGAAGCTGCTGGATGAGAGAGACTTATACATTCAGCAAATGGAAGATATGCATATGGAACTTGGGATGGAACTACCTGACACCCCACCTGTTCCAGAGGTGGCTGATCACAACTACAATGCAGGCGTTGTTTATCGGTTCCAAGCGGACCTCACTGTGCAGTACACAGGGCCACGGATAGCCATACTATACTGACTGTACTGATTACATTAAAAAAAGAGAAGGGAGGACAACTCCGCTGATCGAAAACCGAACAATTTTCTACCCCTCTATGCTGCAACCGCTATTTCAGTCATTTCCGTGTTAATAAATTGTTTTAACTTCATGTTAAATCTCAAATTATTGCTTCATTTATTTTTCCTTGACTTATAATTAATGTGGAAGTTCAATGTTGTCGTTACGAACTCCGAGACGCCCGGAATTGCTACTCGCTCCGTATGTTACTCACTAAAACATGCGAAAACAATGGCGACACGATCAAGCGACTCAATCATAAATGCGGCTGTTTCTGGGCATAATTTCCTTATTTAAGGCCAGGCAGGGACAGGCAAAAGTCACGAGCTAAGGAAAATTGCATCTGTACTAGGAAACGAGGGAAAGACCCTTCAACTTTGTGCATCAACGGGTTTGGCGGCATCGCTTTTGCCGGGTGTTACAATTCATCGTTTCGCGGGGATTTTGGATGGAAGATATTCAGATGAGCAGTTGTGTCATCTTGTTATGTATGATGACGACTGCAGGCGGTATAAAGATAACATAATGAACACTGACATTCTCCTACTTGACGAGATATCTATGTTATCTGCCAAATTGTTTTTACAGATTAAACATTTATGTAGATATGTGAGAAAATGTGACATGCCCTATGGGGACATGCAAGTGATAGCAGCGGGGGATTTCAATCAGCTGAAACCTGTACCAAACAAAGACTACAATGACCCAGGTCATTTGGTGATCAGCCATCCTGATATCAAGAGACTATTTCCACATCACTTTGTGTTGAAGGATGTCCACAGACAATCACAAGGTATAATTGAAATCAAAATATTTAATTTCTTTTTTTACATCATAAATATCTATTATATATTACATTATATACAGCTTATCATTGTTATTGTGATGACAAATCTGTGTAAACATTGCTTACATTCAACAAGTTTTAAATTTTCATCATATATAATATTTCATCAACATATTGTAGTAAAAATTACATAGAAATTAATTTCTTTGTGTTTCAGTTGACTTGATACAAGCTGTCAATGAGCTAGGTAGAGGGGAAATTTCCAAAGATGATTGAAGCGTTCACTGCCACCAGGACCAGGACCAGAGCCAGTCAGACTGTTCGCTCATCACTATGATGTTGAAAAGTGCAACTCAGATCACCTTATGGATATGGCAGGTAATGAGTGAGTGAGTGAGTTAAAATTTTAAGTCACATCGGCAATATTTCAGCCATATCGTGACTATCAATGGTTAAATATAATACATATATTGAAGTTTTATATAAAAACCTGCCAACGAAGGGCAGTAAAATAACTAGACTTATCACAGAAATAAAGTTAAAACTAGCATGTAATCATAAAATCAATAGCACGATACAAAACTTGACATTATAAAAACGGGCTATAGATCGCCAGCAACTAAAGGTAGATCACCATGCTAGGGTCCATGGGGACTTACAGTACTTTTGCTACCTGCATGGACCCCAGCCGGATTTACATCATCCCTTCAGGTGTTGGCGATAATTGATAAATTTAGCCAGATTAAAGGAACACATATTCTACTTTTAAAACTGTAGTTGGAATAACATTCTTTGAATGATATGGACTTACGATACCCTCTCAGGGGGACAATAATTTTACACTACTTCAACCCCCTTTGAGGATACAGCCACGATCAATCATAGATATTGATTTATTCCACTAATAGTAAAAAGTCATTTAGTTTATACAAAGCAAATTAACAAAATTTACTGAACAACTCTATTTCTTTTAAAAAGCCAATAATTAAATGAGAACTAATAGTGTTAAAAAGATCCTTCATAGATTTAACATTGAAATATTTATCCCTTGTGATGGAAAAATCAACACAGTCAAGCAGGACATGCTTGACCGTGATTCTTTCATCACAAGGGATGCAGAACGGAGGATCCTCACCTTTCAATAGATATTCATTGGTGTAACGCGCATGGCCAATACGACATCGTCGTATTATGACCTCTTCAAATCTGGACTGACAACCCAAGTAGGTGTAACCGATATTTGGTTTAATGTCATGTAATTTATTGATACCTACCTGGGTGTCCCACTTCTTTTGCATCAGATCTCGTATATATGATCCAATCACAGGCCTGTAATCAGTATATGGAACAAGAAGTGGTGTCACAGATTTGTTGAGTGCTGCTTTAGCAGCAGCATCGGCCATTGTGTTACCTTTGATGCCAACATGGCTTGGTAACCAGGAAAAAACGATGTCGTATTGGCCAGTAGCAAGTTCATTATATAATTCAAGTATTTCGATTAAAAGTGGATGTTTTGTAGATTGATTTGTAATTGCCTGAAGACAGGAAAGAGAGTCGGAGAATATAATAAACTGTTTATGCTTTGATTCTTTACGAATGTATTTTAGTGCTGTTAAGATGGCGTTTGATTCGGCTGTAAAAATGGAACAGTTATCTGGTATTCTAGACGATATTGTCCTGGATCCAATGATGGTGGCGCTGGAAACTGCGTCACCATCCTTTGATCCATCGGTAAATATAGATTTATAAGTATCATATTTGTGTCTTAACTGAGTATATTCTTGTTGAAAAATTAGTTGATTTGTTTCAGATTTTTTAAATTTAGTTAAGGTTAGATCCACCTCTGGTTTCACTAACTGCCATGGGGGGGAAATCAAAAGTTGGGTGGGGGCTATATTTTCAAGATTTATTTTAGCAGCCGAAATAGAAGATTGTATTCTTAAGCCAAGCGGAGGAGTGAGTGATGATCTTTTTGTATAGAGGTCTTCGTAAAGAGGGTTAAAAACACAGTCATAGGCTGGATTGGATTTCAAAGAACGTAGTTTAGTAATATACTGCAAAGATAATTTAACACGACGTTGTTTAAGTGAAGGCTCATCAGCCTCCACATACAGACTATGAATTGGAGATGTTCTAAAGGCTCCAAGGCAAAGCCTCAGGCCCTGATGATGAATAGAATCCAGCTTTTTCAAATTGCTTTTACATGCTCCACCGTAGACGATGGAGCCGTAATCAAGTTTAGAGCGGATGAGGGCTCTGTACAGTTGGAGGAGGGTTTTCTGATCCCCTCCCCATTTTGCGTTTGAAACTACTTTAATTATATCGAGAGCCTTCAGGCATTTAGTTTTTAAATAATTTATGTGTGGCAGAAAGGTCAAATGATGGTCAAAAATAATACCAAGAAACTTGGCCTCTTTGACAACATTGATAGGAGCACCATCCAAAACTAATTCAGGGTCCTTATGCGGCTTATACTTTCTACAAAAATGAATACATTTGGTCTTGGCTCGTGAAAATTTAAAGCCATTTTCCAGACACCATTTATTGATTTTGTTTAAACACAATTGTAGTTGTCTTTCAATGGTATGCATGTTTTTACCACGACAAGAAACATTAAAATCATCCACAAATAATGATCCATCAAGTGAATCGTTTAAAACCTTCGACAAACTGTTTATCTTTATGCTGAACAATGTTACAGACAAGATACTGCCTTGTGGGACACCCTGATCCTGATTGTAATGGTCAGACAGGGTTGAACCCACACGAACTTGAAATTGTCTATTTTTTAAAAACTGAGAAATAAATAGAGGCAAACGGCCCCTTAAACCAAAATCATGTAAATCTTTTAAAATACCATACTTCCATGTGGTATCATATGCTTTTTCGAGATCGAAAAATATTGATACAGCATGTTGTTTATTTATTATGGAGTTTTTAATAAAAGATTCTAAACGTACTAAATGATCGACGGTACTGCGATTTTTGCGGAAACCACATTGAATGTTAGTAATGAGATTGTTGGTTTCCAAGTACCAAACTAAACGATTATTTATCATACGTTCCATAGTCTTACAAACACAGCTAGTGAGGGATATTGGTCTATAATTCGAAGGATCGGTATGATCACGACCAGGCTTAGGTATAGGAATGACAGTAGCATTTCGCCATGATGATGGAAAATTTCCAGAAGTCCAAATATTGTCAAAGATATTTAGCATTGTTTCTAAACACGATTCAGGTAAATGTTTAAGGAGCTGATAATGAATATTATCAGGCCCCGAAGCAGTATCGTGAGCTTGCCCAAGGGCAGTATGGAGCTCATGAATTGAAAACACTTCATTATAATCCTCACCGTTATCTGAGTGAAAATTTAGTTTCTTTTTTTCTTGTTGTTCCTTATATTTCTGAAAGTTAGGGACATAATTAGATGATGAGGAATGTTGAGCTAATGTTTCACCTAATTTATTAGCAATAGCAGATTTATCTGTTAGAAGAGTGTCACCCTCCTTGAGATGGCGAACAGTGGATTTGGACCCTTTTCCTTTAATTTTCTGAACCATATTCCAAACCTTTGAAATAGGCGTTCGTGAATTAATTTTAGAAACATATGTTTGCCATGACTGTCGTTTATTTTGTTTAAATGTGCGACGAGCCTTGGCATTCGAAATTTTAAATTGATTTAAGTTATGGACAGTTGGATGACGACGAAAATATTTTTCTGCCTTCTTCCTCGCCTTTCTAGCTCGTTTGCAGTCCATGGTAAACCATGGTTTACGGATATGAGGAACCGTAGAGGACTTCGGGATACATTCATCAGCAATTATATTTAATTCCTCAGAAAACACTTCAATAGGATCATCATCATTTAGAAAGAATTCAGTCTGTAATCTTTCAGTGCATAATGTATGAAATAAAGACCAATCGGCCTTTGTAAAATTCCACCTCGATGATGGTGGAGCATCAATTGGATTTATAGTTGAAATTACAGTCGGAAAATGGTCACTTCCGCAAAGGTCATCGTGGACTGACCATTCAAATTCATTAAACAGATTGGCATCTGCAACAGATAAATCCAGAGAGGAGTAGGAGCCAGTCGCAGGATGTAAATATGTGTTAGAGCCATCATTAAAAATACATAAATCATTATTTGAAAGGAAATCCTCGAGGATCTTACCTTTTGTATTGGTGTTATTACTTCCCCAAAGGGGGTTGTGGCCATTGAAATCTCCCATGATAATGCAGGGTTGAGGGAGTTGGTCATAGAGGGCCTGTAAGTCTGATTGACGTAGAGAAGATGATGGTGGAATATAAAGTGAACACAAAGTGAACACAATATGCAGCGTAACACGTACTGCAACTGCCTGAAGAGGGGTATTCAGTGGAACAGCGCTATGAATGGTTTTTCGACGCACCAAAATAGAAGATCCTCCAGTAGCCTTCTCACCAGGAGGAGAGAAGCAATGGTAGGAATCATAATTTCTGAAATCAAATTTGTCTGTAGATTTTAGGTATGTTTCTTGCAAACATAATGCTGATGGATTGTAATCCTGAGTTAAAAGTTGTAAATCATTAAAATTGTTTCTGAGTCCTCTACAGTTCCATTGTACAATATTGGAAGACATTTATCTATTTGGAAGTTTAATTGGGGATCTACCCCGCCCTTTCTTTAAGGGTGACAAGCTATGTGCCCTCTGATGGCTGCTGTCAGACACATCCATGTCTTCGAGAGATCCAAACTTGTTGAATATTTGGATCTTGTTGTCTGATCCTTTTGATACCCTGCCACTCAGATACTTTTTTGATGATTCTGATTTGGGTTTGTTTTTGTTTTTGACCACCTGTTTTACACTTTTTTCTGCTTGCAGTGTTGGAGGCAACTGAGATGGTGATTGGTCGTGAGAAGTTTGTGAACTGGCGGTTTCTAATATGATTGTGGAATCCGCAGATAGAGAAATCACTTCAGGAGCATCCGTTTTGGTCCAGGTGAAGTCCGTTTGACATCCAACAGCTACGCATGAAACAGCTTGTTTAACACGTTGAGGAGCAGGTTGTGAGATTGGTCTGGAAACAGCTACGGAGTAAGAACCGCGAGGAGACTGTTCTTCATCCATAACAATCTTCTTTGCATCTGGAAATGAAATATTTCTTTCGTGTTTCAATTTTACAATTTTTGATTCACGTTTGAAAGTTGGACATTCTTTGGACGAGGAAAAATGGTTTCCGCCACAGCTGACACAGAGAGGATCTTTGTTACAATCGGCACTGTCCACACAGTTGCCAGCACATCTATGACAAACAGGTTGTTTGACACATGTTCTTGAACCATGACCATACTGCTGACACTTGTAGCATCGCAGTGGGTTAGGGATGTACATATCAACATTGATGTTACAATAACCTGCTCTGATTGAGGTTGGGATTTTTGGGAGACCGAAAGTGAAGAGGTATGTATTGGTCTTAATGACCTCACCATTCCTCTTTGATGAAAAACGTTTCACAGATATGACATTTTGGTTGTGTAGTTCTTCCAAAATTTCATCCTCGGTCATATCAGCAAGGAAACGACCTCTATCTCTTACTATACCTTTGCTGCTGTTCAGGCACCTGTGAGGGGACACCACAACAGGAACATTGGCAAGGGACTTAATTGAAAGAAGGCAAATGGCTTGCTTGTGTCGCCTACATTTTATCAACAAGCATCCACTGCGTAGTCGTTTGGCATCCTCAACATCCCCTGCTATACCTTGTACGGCCTTTTCAACGGCAAACGGGTTGAGTTTGAGAGGAGTGCCATCCAAAGTAGAGATTACCAGGAATCTGGGCCAGTTTTCGAATGTTATAGTTGGTGTCCTCAGACTATCATTCTCATTATCGAAACATTCATGCGATTCATGAGATCGTTTTTTTTGTGGGGGTTCCATGGTAGTAGTAATTGTGATTCACTCTCTTGGGTCCCCACCCACCATGGAGTGTCAACAAGGACAATGCCATATGCCTGTGGGCCTCCGACAGGCGACACCAAGGATACCAAGAGAGTATACTCAAGCAGAAACATCATATAAAATGTTCCACCAGATTGGCCCATGAGCCACCGCCTTCTGGGCATTGGGACTCTAGGCAAATATAGAAATGTTTCAGTTATAGTTAACAGTACATTTCAAAAGTCTACACATGTATGAGTAATATATCACTGTACAGTTTATCAAATAACTTGAGAATAAAATTGATCAAGTCAAAAGCATGAAATATAGTTCCTGACATACGGTCCAAAAATGTGCAAATGAAATTAAATGCACAGGGCTCGACATGACCAGCCGATTGATAGGACCGGGCCCATCCTACCACCCGTCTAGGCGAAGTAAGGGTCGAAGTGGTATATTGGGCAAAGGAACGCTATTCCTGGAACCAGTGCCCTCAACCACCAGACTCCCGTCCTCCGCCGACACGGGACGCAACCCACGGCAAACAGGTTGCCCATTTTAGTCGCCTCATACGACCAGCAATGGGAGGCTGTGGAAATATTCTACCCCGGTTCCACACGGGGGAAGAGCTATTAGCGTTACCCAGCACTCACCACGAGGAGGTTGCTCTTCACGAGTGCCATATGGCAGGTAAACAAACATGATTATACACCTCTCTTTATTTCAGCACTGATAATCTGATAGACTGACATTAGCTGTGTAAGTCTTCAGTTAGGCAGCCACACATTACATGATTCACACTCGTAAGGTTTTAGGCTTCTTGGACAGGGGACCATCAATGTAAAAGGAAACAGGCAGCATTTGACTTCCTCCGTCTTGACTTCAGTGTTTGTCCAAGTATTATTAGGGCTCCAAGCCTGAAAGGCTGTAGAGCCCTATTGTAATCGTTGTGTTTATTATTATTATTATTCCGCCGTTTTTTCACCAGACCTACAAAAACAACCAGTAGCCAGAATGGCTTCAAAATCGACAGCAATATCGGCATCAACGTGACGCAGATACCAGCAAAAACCCAAGGCCATAGGCCAAATGGCTAAGGGCAGATAACTCATCAAAGTTTCAACTTCAGCAGCAATAATCTTCGAAACTAATTGTCCAATGACTTCCAGATTTGCCATGCGACAGCGCAATCAGATGCCCATCATTTTGTACTGCAGGACCATGGCAGCTACAACGCACCGTTTGGCAGCCATGTTGGATTTAAAGGTTTTGGCACTTTCTGTCACCTTTTTTCTCAGTACTTGTCTCTCAAAATCTGCTCAGCTCAAACAACCAGCTCAAAAGCTTCCAAACTTTCCATTCTTTGTGTCCAAGTACCATACCAACAACTTCCGAGAAAACATACTTAGGTCAAAAGTCATGCGTTTTCCTGATACCTCATGTCCTGGCGATTCCAGAACACCAAACCGTTTGACTGTCGCTAAACGGACAACGAAACTACAACGTTTTAAAGAGGGAACTCTTTGGCCCTCTGTCATAAACTTGCCATATAGCAGAACTCTAAACACTAATATTTCGGCTAATACTGGGCCGATTTCGCCCAAATTTCGTGTGTATGTAAACTGGGCCTGTTCATAGTCATGCCTTATTGTAGCCACGTCGCATTGAAAGAAAGGAAGAGAAAATGTGAACAGAATTCTTCTATAACAACAAATTTTAACCTATTGTACCTCACCATACCATCCAATAAATGTCAGACTAGTCATGCTTTAGTATTTAAATATGCAGTTCGACATTGAAATCCTTTCACAAAATTCCACGTTTACATACAGCAAACTGATCCGACTGTGAAAATGTCATTTTATGGGGAAAACAGTCAGATTGTACGACACTTCAGTAAATAGACTGAAAGTAGCGTCCTTGCTCTTGACGCTGTATTCGGTAAACCTGTGGTATATGTTTGTGGATTTCATAAACAAGTACGTGGACTTTCTGTGTTATTTTGAGCGAACTGCGGTTGTGTTTATCCGTAATGGACTACATAGATCACTGGTCAGTCTCAGTGAAATAGAGTGTACATTATGCGGGTAAACAACGCAAGCAGAAACGGACTATAGAAATATATTTTAAGAAGCAGTGAAAGAAGCCCCCCCCCCCCCCCCCCCCCCCCAAACCGCTTTAACCTTTCAACCTCCTTCTGGCCAAGTGACCATACCAAAGATGTCAATTATCTACGATTATCTCTCCAGTGGCACGCCCGAGATTTACGGAATTTACCGAATGAACTCATATTTAGGAATCATGAAGTAGATATCCTTTTAAAAGATTGCATATTAACGATTATCTATAAAAAAAAGTTTCAAAACTAATTCTTTTACGATTTTCAATGTATTTTTAAGGGAGAGATAAATATTTTATGTCCCGCCAATTCATATCACATGACCAGACCTCCCCTGCTAGCGAAGAAGACATCACCAAAGTCAGTTAGAAACATTGATACCATGGCGTCGAGTTCTAAGAAGATGAAAAGAGACGACACGACAAATGAGTCAAGAACAGGTTACATGGTGAACGTATCACCCATCAAACTAGGATCTAAGTATGGCACTCCTTACTTTAACCTGAAGTTACAGACGGGGGAACAATCAACAAGAGATGTGGTAATTTACTCTGGCAGTACTGAAAAGAGAAATGAGTTTGATGCAAGAAGTAAAACGAAAGAAGGCATTGAGCTACTTGGAGTCACTGACATTCCCAGTAAGTGTTAACCTTTTAAATAAAATTAAATATTTTCACACTTTTTAACTACTACTATAACATAATAATTGCGACCCGTGAAGATTCCGGTGTAGAACTGGTCTTCAGCAACCCATGCTTCCCGTAAAAGGCGACTAACGGGGTAGGCAGGCTCGCTTACTTGGAAATAAATTTTTGTCCCGCCAATTCATATCACATGATCAGACCTCCCCTGCTAGCGAAGAAGACATCACCAAAGTCAGTAAGAAACATTGATACCATGGCGTCGAGTTCTAAGAAGATGAAAAGAGACGACACGACAAATGAGTCAAGAACAGGTTACGTGGTGAACGTATCACCCATCAAACTAGGATCTAAGTATGGCACTCCTTACTTTAACCTGAAGTTACAGACGGGGGAACATTCAACAAGAAATGTGGTAATTTACTCGGGCAGTACTGAAAAGAGAAATGAGTTTGATGCAAGAAGTAAAACGAAAGAAGGCATTGAGCTACTTGGAGTCACTGACATTCCCAGTAAGTGTTAACCTTTTATTTTATTAAATATTTTCACACTTTTTATCTACTACCATAACATAATAATTTCGACCCGTGAAGATTCCGGTGTAGAACTGGTCTTCAGCAACCCATGCTTCCCGTAAAAGGCGACTAACGGGGTAGGCAGGCTCGCTTACTTGGAAATAAATTTATGTCCCGCCAATTCATATCACATGATCAGACCTCCCCTGCTAGCGAAGAAGACATCACCAAAGTCAGTAAGAAACATTGATACCATGGCGTCGAGTTCTAAGAAGATGAAAAGAGACGACACGACAAATGAGTCAAGAACAGGTTATGTGGTGAACGTATCACCCATCAAACTAGGATCTAAGTATGGCACTCCTTACTTTAACCTGAAGTTACAGACGGGGGAACAATCAACAAGAGATGTGGTAATTTACTCTGGCAGTACTGAAAAGAGAAATGAGTTTGATGCAAGAAGTAAAACGAAAGAAGGCATTGAGCTACTTGGAGTCACTGACATTCCCAGTAAGTGTTAACCTTTTAAATAAAATTAAATATTTTCACACTTTTTAACTACTACCATAACATAATAATTGCGACCCGTGAAGATTCCGGTGTAGAACTGGTCTTCAGCAACCCATGCTTCCCGTAAAAGGCGACTAACGAGGTAGGCAGGATCGCTTACTTGGAAATAAATTTATGTCCCGCCAATTCATACCACGTGATCAGACCTCCCCTGCTAGCGAAGAAGACATCACCAAAGTCAGTTAGAAACATTGATACCATGGCGTCGAGTTCTAAGAAGATGAAAAGAGACGACACGACAAATGAGTCAAGAACAGGTTACGTGGTGAACGTATCACCCATCAAACTAGGATCTAAGTATGGCACTCCTTACTTTAACCTGAAGTTACAGACGGGGGAACATTCAACAAGAGATGTGGTAATTTACTCGGGCAGTACTGAAAAGAGAAATGAGTTTGATGCAAGAAGTAAAACGAAAGAAGGCATTGAGCTACTTGGAGTCACTGACATTCCCAGTAAGTGTTAACCTTTTATTTTATTAAATATTTTCACACTTTTTATCTACTACCATAACATAATAATTTCGACCCGTGAAGATTCCGGTGTAGAACTGGTCTTCAGCAACCCATGCTTCCCGTAAAAGGCGACTAACGGGGTAGGCAGGCTCGCTTACTTGGAGTGAGTGAGTTTAATTAAAGTAACGTCGGCAATATTTCAGCCATAATGTGACTTGAAAGAGTTGGACAAGATTAATAAAAAACTGTCGACGAAGGACAGTAGAATAACTAGCAGTATATCACAGATTGACTTAAAACTAGTTGTAGAACATTAAAACTATTTGAACAGTTGGATACGACACAATATAAAAATGGGGCTATAGATCACCAGCAACAAGGTGAAGGTCACCATACTAGGGACCAAGGGGACTTACTGTACCTCTGCTACCTGCATGGTTCCCCAGCAGGATTTACACCTTTACCCAAGTTACCGGTGATTGTTGCAAGTTTTAGCCAGAGATTAAAATCAACAAATATTCTGCAGTTAAAATAGAGGTAGATATAAATATACATTGAAAGAGGTGGTCTTACATACCCTCTCAGGGGGACGATAATTTTACGCTACGTCAACCCCCGTCAAGGGCATAGCCACGAACAATCTCTGTTAATAATCATACACTACCGATTCATAAAATACATATCAAAATTTGTGAACTAGTTCAATATCTTTTAAAAAGTTAAGGATTAAATATGAATTAACATTGTTAAAAAGGTCCTTAACTGTTTTGACACTGAAATATTGATCCCTTGTGATGGAAAAATCGATACAGTCAAGCAGGACATGCCTGACTGTGATTCTTTCATCACAAGGGATGCAAAACGGAGGATCCTCACCTTTCATTAGATAATCATGAGTATATCTGCTGTGGCCAATACGACATCGTCGCATAACGACCTCATCAAATCTGGACTGACAACCCAAGTAGGTGTAACCAATATTGGGTTGAATGGCATGTAATTTATTGTCTACTTGGGTGTCCCACTTCTGTTGCATTAGATCACGGATGTAAGATCTTATTGCAGGTTTCAAATCACTATATGGTAGCAGAAGTGGTGTCACAGACTTGTTGAGCGCCGCCTTTGCAGCAGCATCGGCCATGGTATTTCCAGTTATGCCCACATGGCTCGGCAACCAACAAAATACGATGTCGCATTGGCCAGTTGAAAGATCATTGTATAGTTCTAAAATATGTAAAATAATCGGATGAGTAGAAGATACCTTAGTTAACGCCTGAAGACAAGAAAGAGAATCCGAAAAAATGATGAACTGTTTACATGAAGACTGTCGTTGAATATATACCAAGGCTGTAAGGATAGCATTGGCCTCAGCAGTGAAAATAGAGCTATTGTCTGGTATTCTAGACGATATAATCTTGGATCCAACGACAGTGGCACTTGCTACTTTGCCACCGTCCTTGGATCCATCAGTAAAAATTGAACGGTGAGTGTCATATTTGCTTCTCAGTTGTAAATATTCCTGTTGATATACTAGTTGATTTGTGTCAGATTTTAGAAAGCGTGTCAGTGAAATGTCTACTTCTGGCCTCACCAACTGCCAGGGAGGAGTAGACAAAAGCCGGGAAGGAGAGATAAGATCCAGATCTAGATTTGCATTAGTAATATGGGATTTGAGCCGGATTCCAAGTGGAGGGATCAGTTTCGGTTTCTTCTGAAATAGATTTTCATACAGGGGATAGAAAACGGAGTCATAAGCAGGATTAGAGGGGTTCGAACGTAATTTAGTAACATATTGAAGAGACAATTTAATACGGCGGTGTTTTAAGGAAGGTTCATCAGCCTCTACATAGAGGCTGTCAACCGGAGAAGTTCGAAAAGCACCAAGACAAAGTCTTAATCCTTGATGGTGGATTGAATCCAGTTTTTTTAAATTACTCTTACAAGCTCCAGCATACACAATGGAGCCATAGTCCAGCTTAGAGCGAATAAGAGATCTGTATAAGTGAAGAAGGGTTTTCTGATCCCCTCCCCACTTTGAGTTTGAGACGACTTTTAGCAAATCTAAGGCCTTCAGGCATTTTGTCTTTAGATATTTAATATGTGGCAAAAAAGTTAGATGATGGTCGAAAATTAATCCTAAAAATTTGGCTTCTTTTACAATCTTGATTGGAGTGCCATCTAAAAAGAGTTCAGGATCTTTATGAGGTTTATATTTCCGACAAAAATGGATACAATTGGTCTTGGTCTGTGAGAACTTAAAGCCATTCTCAAGACACCATTTATGAATTTTATTAAGACACAACTGTAATTGGCGTTCAATAGTATGCATATTTTTACCACGACATGAGATATTAAAATCATCTACAAACAAAGACCCATCAATTGAGTCATTTAATACTTTAGATAAACTATTTATTTTTATGCTAAACAATGTAACAGACAAAATACTGCCTTGTGGAACCCCCTGATCCTGATTATAATGATCAGACAGGGTTGATCCAACACGAACTTGAAATTGTCTGTCCGTTAAAAACTGCGATATAAAATGAGGCAAACGGCCTCTGAAACCAAAGTCGTGTAAATCTTTTAAAATACCATGTTTCCATGTTGTATCATAAGCTTTTTCAAGATCAAAAAAGATTGATACAGCATGCTGGCTATTTACAATGGAATTTTTAATGAATGATTCTAAACGAACCAGATGGTCAATAGTACTTCGATTTTTGCGGAAACCACATTGAATATTGTTAATAAGATTATTGGTTTCTAAAAACCATACTAAACGGTTATTGACCATGCGTTCCATGGTTTTACAAACGCAGCTAGTTAACGAAATAGGTCGATAGTTAGATGGATCAGTATGATCCCGACCAGGTTTCGGTATAGGAGTGAGTGAGTGAGTGAGTTAATATTTAACGTCACATCGGCAATATTTCAGCCATATCGTGACGAGAAGAACATTAATAATACATATATTTATACAATATAAAAAGCTGTCAACGAAGGACAGTACAATAACTAGAATATCACAGAATCTATTTAAAACTAGTTGAGAATATATAAAAGTCATAAATATCAGAGAACACAATATAAAAATGGGCTAGAGATCGCCAGCAACTGAAGATAGATCACCATGCTAGGGTCCATGGGGACTTACAGTACCTTTGCTTCCTGCATGGACCCCGGCAGGATTTATATCATCCCTTCAGTCACTGGCGACAGTTTACCAATTAAGCCAAACTAAAATGACGAATATTCTACGGTTAAAAACCTGGCATGCAGAAAAATACTTTGAATGATATGGGACTTACATACCCTCTTTAGGGGGACAATAATTTTACGCTACTTCAACCCCCCTCGAGGGTACAGCCACTAACAATCTCAGTTATGAATTTTGCACTACCAATCTTTAAAACAATACAACAATTACATCAAAATTTATGTATAAGTTCTATTTCTTTTAAAAAACATAGCATTAAATGAGAGTTAACTTTACTAAAAAGGTCCTTCACTGTTTTTACACTGAAATATTTATCCCTTGTGATGGAAAAATCAATACAGTCAAGCAGGACATGCTTGACTGTGATTCTTTCATCACAAGGGATGCAAAACGGAGGATCTTCACCTTTCAACAAATACTCGTGTGTATATCTGCTATGGCCAATACGACATCGTCGCATAATGACCTCTTCAAATCTGGACTGACAGCCCAAGTAGGTATAACCGATAGTTGGTTTAATTGCATGTAATTTATTGATTCCTACTTGGTTGTCCCACTTCTTCTGCATGAGATTCCTTATGTAACATCTAATAACAGGTTTATAATCACTGTATGGGATAAGAAGTGGTGTCACAGATTTGTTGAGAGCTACTTTTGCAGCAGCATCAGCCATTGTGTTACCAATGATTCCAACATGGCTTGGTAACCAACAAAAAACGATGTGGTATTGGCCAGTAGCAAGATCATTAAACAATTCAATAATTTTGATTAAAATCGGATGCGTACAGGATAGATTTTTAATAGCTTGAAGGCAAGAGAGTGAGTCTGAAAATATAATGAATTGTTTATGTTTTGATTGGTTATTGATATATTGTAATGCTGTGAATATGGCCTTTGCTTCGGCCGTGAAAATGGAACAGTTATCAGGTATTCGGTTTGATATAGTCCTGGATCCAATGACAGTGGCACTGGCAACAGCGTCACCATCCTTGGATCCATCTGTAAATATAGATTTGTAGGTATTGTATGAGGATCGTAGTTGGTTATATTCTTGCAGATACATTAGTTGATTTGTCTCAGATTTTTTAAAATTAGTGAGAGACAGGTCTACTTCAGGCCTTACAAGTTGCCAAGGGGGAGTAGACAAAAGACGGCAGGGAGATATTAAATCTAAGTCAATATTTGCATCTGCAATGTGAGACTTGATCCAAATGCCAAGTGGCGGTACAAGTTTTGGCTTTTTGTGAAACAGTTCCTCATTAAGAGGATGGAAGACGCAGTTATAAGCTGGATTTGATGGGTTTGTACGTAATTTAGTTATATACTGAAGGGATAATTTTAGTCGGCGATGTGCAAGTGAAGGCTCATCGGCCTCCACATACAGACTATCTACAGGAGAGGTTCTAAATGCCCCAAGACAGAGCCGCAGTCCTTGATGATGTACGCTATCTAATTTCTTTAAATTACTTTTAGCAGCTCCACCATATACAATTGAACCATAATCTAGTTTAGATCTAATAAGAGATCTGTACAGGTGAAGTAAGGTTGTCTGATCCCCACCCCACTTAGTATTTGCAACAACTTTTAGTAGATCCAGAGCCTTCAAGCATTTAGTTTTGAGATATTTTATATGAGGTAAAAACGTCAAGTGGCGATCAAAAATAAGACCCAAGAACTTGGTCTCCTTCACAACCTTAATTGGGGCACCGTTTAACAACAGTTCCGGGTCTTTATGCGGTCTATAATTTCTACAAAAATGGATACAATTTGTCTTTGCTTTAGAAAATCTAAAACCATTTTCAAGCGACCACTTTTGGATTTTATTTAGGCAAAGCTGTAGTTGCCTTTCTATTGTGTGCATGTTTTTGCCACGACAAGATATGTTGAAGTCATCTACAAAGAGTGACCCATCAATTGAGTCATTCAATACCTTGGAGAGACTGTTAATTTTGATGCTGAATAATGTGACAGACAAGATACTGCCTTGTGGAACACCCTGATCCTGATTATAATGGTCAGACAGGGTTGAACCCACGCGGACTTGAAAATGTCTGTCAGTTAAAAAACTGGATATAAACTGAGGCAAACGACCTCGCAATCCAAATTCATGAAGATCTTTTAAAATGCCATGCTTCCAAGTTGTATCATAAGCTTTTTCTAAATCGAAAAAGATGGATACAGCATGTTGTTTATTTACAATGGAATTTTTTATGAACGATTCTAAACGCACAAGATGATCAATGGTACTTCTATTTTTCCGGAAACCACATTGTATATCTGTAATGAGATTATTGGTTTCCAAATACCAAACTAATCGATTATTCACCATACGTTCCATAGTTTTGCAAACGCAGCTAGTGAGAGATATCGGACGGTAATTTGATGGATCTGTATGATCCCGTCCTGGTTTTGGTATAGGGACTACAATTGCATCACGCCACGAAGGAGGAAAAATCCCTGATGTCCAAATATCATCAAATATAGTTAAAAGTGTTTGGAGACATGATTGCGGCAAGTGTTTCAAAAGCTGATAATGAATATTGTCTGCTCCAGTTGCAGTATCATGAGCTTGCCCAAGGGCGGTATTGAGCTCATGTAGTGAAAATACTTCATTATAGTCTTCACCATTATCAGAATTAAAATTAACCTTTTTCTTTTCCTGTTGTTGCTGAAATGTCTGAAATTTGGCATCATAGTTGGATGATGAAGAATGCTTGGCTAAAGTTTCACCTAATTTATTTGCGATGTCAGATTTATCTGTTAATATATCATTACCATCTTTGAGATGTTTAATGCTGGATTTAGAACCCTTGCCTTTAATTCTTTGAATCATATTCCACACCTTTGATATAGGTGTGCGTGAATTGATTCTGGATACATAATGTCTCCAAGACTGACGCTTATTTTGTTTAAATGTACGTCTAGCCTTTGCACTATTTATTTTTAAAATATTCAAATTATGGACCGTAGGGTGTCGGCGGAAAAACTTTTCTGCCTTTTTTCTACGCTTTCTAGCCTGTTTGCAATCGTCGCTAAACCATGGTTTGCGAATGTGCGGGTTCACAGAGGACTTAGGAATGGTTTCATCAGCTATGTGTTTCAACTGTTCTGAGAACCTCTGAATAGGGTCTGGAATGTTTCGGAAAGTTTCTGGTTTTAGTGTTTCAAAACAACGAGTTTGAAATAAGGGCCAATTTGCTCTATTAAAATTCCACCTTGTTGAAGGTGGCACATCATTTGGGAGAACAGATTTTAATACTGTGGGAAAATGGTCACTTCCACAGAGGTCATCATGAACTGACCAGTCAAATTCGTTTAGTAAATTAGCATCTGTGAGTGACAGATCCAAAGCTGAATAAGTTCCTGTTGCAGGATGTAAGTACGTGTTTGATCCATCATTAAATATACATAAATTATTGTTCGTTATAAAATCTTCAAGGACCGTGCCCTTAGCGTTGGTATCAACACTTCCCCACAGAGGATTATGTCCATTTAGGTCACCCATGAGGACACAGGGTTGAGGGAGTTGGTCAAATAAAGACTGAAGTTCGGCCTGCTGAAGAGGAGAAGATGGTGGAATATACAAAGAGCAAAGAGTGAAGGCGATGTGAAATGTCAGCCGGACTGCAACGGCTTGAAGATTGGTGGTAAGAGGAATAGCTCTATGAATAATGTCTTGTCGGACTAAGATAGAAGAACCTCCAGTGGCTTTTGCTCCTGGAGGTGAGAATAAATTATACATATTAAATTTCCTGATATCACATTTATCTGTGTTTTTAAGATAGGTTTCTTGCAAACACATAGCTGATGGGTTAAAATCTTGAATTAAAAGTTGTAAATCATTAAAATTATTTCTAAATCCTCTACAATTCCATTGAATTATGTTTGACGATTGAGTCATGGTGGCTCAATCGGTGAACGCTCACGTACACGTGAGGAGGAAGGACTCCTACTACTGCTCTGTGACGATGGGGTGACATCCATGTCCAGAGCATCAAAGGAGTTATGGACGACTATATCTGAAGGTGAGGAGTTCCTAGAGGTCTGTTTTCTGTTAAGTTTTTTTCTTTCTTTTCTGGTCAATGGTTGAATATCTGGTTCAAGAGCCTCAGATTCTTCAGTGACAAGCACTTCAGCATCAGACACCTTATTATCTGGTTCAGAGATAGTCACAGTTTGGGTGGAAGATGTAATTGAAGTACTGATTGAAGTTATACTGACAGGTTGATCTGACTTTACCCAGGACAACTCTGTCTGAATAGAGATTGATGAGGTCTGTGGAGAGGAACGAGCAACAGCTGCAGAAAAGGATTTATTCATTGGTGTTGGAGATTTATTTTCAACAAGTTTCTTTGCCTCATGAAATGAAATGTTATTTTCATGCTTGACCTTTAGAATTTGGGATTGGGTTTGCCACATAGGACATAGCTTCGAAGATGCCAGATGTTTTCCTTTGCAATTTGCACATTTTATTTCTGCATCACAATCGGTGTTCTCATGTCCACCGCCGCAACGCTGACAAATCACAGAATGGTCACAATATTTGGAGCCATGACCAAATTTTTGGCACTTGAAACATCGGAGTGGATTGGGGACATACACCTCCACTCCGATGTTGATATACCCAGCTTTTATTGACTTTGGCAGTGCTGAAAGTGCAAAGGTAAAGAGATATGTGCTTGACGGGATGATGTCACCGTCTCTTGATTTCCTCGTAAAACGTTTGACTGCTGTCACTCCTTGGATTTTGAGTTCTTCCATAATCTCTTGTTCGGACATGTCGGACAGACAATTGGCTCTGTCACGAACAATGCCTCTGCAAGAATTCAAAGTTTTGTGCACAGACACAGCAACCTCAATATTGGCAAATGTAGTTAATGATAACAAATTGAGAGATTGCTGTCTCCGTGAACACTCAACAAGGAGCGAGCCACTACGAAGACGCGTGACATTCTTTACTTCTCCACAAATTCCAGATACAGCTTTGGAAATGGCAAAGGGATTGAGTTTAATTGGCTGTTTATTAGCTGCTTCAATGACCACAAACCGGGCCCATGAATCCAAAACAGGAGATGAATTTCCGGTTTGATCAGTTATATCTAGATCGACATGTCTACGTTTGGAACGGTTTGAACCAGGGTATTGGTTAGCCATGATGAAAGAAAATAATTCAGCACCTCTGCTCCCCACCCACCATGGAGTGCCACAAAGAGCGATGTTTTATTGCACCGGATCTCCAACATGCAAACATCAGGGATACAGAGGTGGTATACTCCAGTAAAAACAACATGAATAGCTATATTTGTCTATCAAATAAAATGCCAGGCTGGTCCGGCCCATGACAAGAAATTGAAGACATACAGAATTCAGAGGTCGAAAGTACCAGATTGGCCCATGAGCCACCGCCTTCTGGCGTAAGACTCTAGGCAATTTATTCAATGCAAAATTGAGAATACACACAAGGTATGCACGGCCAAGACCAAAATATACATTAAAATACATCACAGGTGTGCATATACGATATTACGCACAGGGCCTGGCATGACCAGCCGATTGATAAGACCGGGCCCATCTTACCACCCGTCTAGGCGAAGTAAGGGTCGAAGTAGTGTGTTGGGCAAAGGAACACAGTTCCAGGAACCAGTGCCCTCAACTACCAGACTCCCGTCCTCCGCCGACACAGGGACGCAACCCACGGCAAACGGGCTGCCCACTTTGGTCGCCTCTTACGACCAGCAATGGGGTGCTGTGGAAATATTCTACCCCGGTTCCACACGGGGGAAGAGCGATTAGCGCTACCCAGCACTCACCACGAGGAGGTTGCTCTTCACGAGTGCCTTTCGGTATAGGAATAACAATGGCATTGTGCCAGGAAGGAAGAAAGTGTCCAGTTGTCCAAATATGATCAAAAATATTTAGCAATGTTTCTAGACATGGATTGGGTAAATGTTTAAGGAGCTGATAGTGGATATTATCAGCTCCTGTTGCGGTATCATGAGCTTGCGTTAGGGCAGTATTGAGCTCATGTAGTGAAAATACTTCATTGTAGTCTTCACCATTATCCGAATTAAAGTTAATAGTTTTCTTTTCTTGTTGATTTTTATATTTCTGAAATTTGGGATTACAATTGGCTGATGAAGAGTGTTTGGCTAAAGTTTCACCCAACTTATTTGCGATGTCCACTTTGTCAGTAAGTAGACCATGACCATCTTTAAGATGATGAACGCCAGAATTTGAACCCTTCCCTTTGATTCTTTGTACCATGTTCCACACCTTTGTCATTGGTGTACGGGAATTAATCTTTGATACAAAGTTTCTCCAAGACTGTCGCCGATTTTGTTTGAACGTACGTCGAGCCTTGGCACCATTTATCTTTACATTATTGAAATTGTGAACTGTAGGGTGACGGCGAAAGTATTTTTCAGCCTTCCTCCTATTCTTCCTAGACTGTTTGCAATCATCTGTAAACCATGGTTTACGAATGTGTGGTTTAACAGAGGACTTAGGAATAGTTACATCAGCAATATTATTCAGCGTGTCCGTGAATAACTGAAGAGGATCAGGGACGTTAAGGAAAATGTCAGATGTCAATTTGTCAGTACAAAGTGTCTGAAATAATGGCCAGTTGGCCCTTTTAAAATTCCACCTTGACACAGGTGGCTCATTATTCGGGTTAATAGCAGAAAGTATCGTGGGGAAATGGTCGCTTCCACATAGATCATTGTGGACTGACCACTCAAATTCGTTATATACATTTGGATCTGTGAGTGACAAATCAAGAGCAGAATAAGTTCCAGTAGCGGGATGTAGATATGTGTCTGATCCATCATTATATATGCATAAATTATTATTTGAAATGATTTTCCCTTTGTTGTTGGTATCTGTGCTACCCCACAGAGGGTTATGCCCATTCAGGTCACCCATAATGACACAGGGTCTTGGGAGCTGATCAAACAAATCCTGAAGATCAGACTGCTGAAGAGGAGACGATGGTGAAATGTATAAAGAGCAAAGTGTGAAAGTTATATGTAAAGACAGACGGACAGCAACAGCTTGAAGGTTGCATTTAAGAGGGACGGGGCTATGGATGACATCCTGCCTCACCAAAATGGAAGCGCCACCTGTCGCCTTGTCACCTGGAGGTGAAAACGAATGATACGAATTGTACTGACGAAAATCAAATTTATCTGTATTTTTCAGGTAGGTTTCTTGTAAGCTAAAAGCTGATGGTTTAAAATCTTGTGATAATAACTGTAGATCATTGAAATTGTTGGCACTCGTGAAGAGCAACCTCCTCGTGGTGAGTGCTGGGTAACGCTAATCGCTCTTCCCCCGTGTGGAACCGGGGCAGAATATTTCCACAGCCTCCCATTGCTGGTCGTATGAGGCGACTAAAATGGGCAACCTGTTTGCCGTGGGTTGCGTCCCTGTGTCGGCGGAGGACGGGAGTCTGGTAGTTGAGGGCACTGGTTCCTGGAACTGTGTTCCTTTGCCCAACACACTACTTCGACCCTTACTTCGCCTAGACGGGTGGTAAGATGGGCCCGGTCTTATCAATCGGCTGGTCATGCCAGGCCCTGTGCGTAATATTGTATATGCACTCCTGTGTTGTATTATAATGTATATTTTGGACTTGGCCAAGCATACTTTGTATGAATTACCAATTTTTGATGGAATAAATTGCCTAGAGTCTTACGCCAGAAGGCGGTGGCTCATGGGCCAATCTGGTACTTTCGACCTCTGAGTTCTGTATGTCTTCAATTTCTTGCCATGGGCCGAACCAGCCTGACATTTTATTTGATAGACAAATACAGCTATTCATGTTGTTCTTACTGGAGTATAACACCTCTGTATCCCTGATGTTTGCATGTTGGAGATCCGGTGCAGGAAAACATCGCTCTTTGTAGCACTCCATGGTGGGTGGGGAGCAGGGGTGCTGAATAAATTACTTTCATCATGGCTCACAATCAATCTGGTTCGAACCGTTATGACAAGAAAAGACGTCTAGAAGCTGAGATTTTCTCGGCTGATGAAGATGTTTCTCCTTCACCAAAATCAAATTCTTGGGCTCGGTTTCTTGTAGTCGAAGCACTAAATGAACAACCATTAAAAATAAACCCTTTTGCCATATGTAAAGCCATTGAAGGTATTTGTGGTGAGGTAAAGAATGTTTCACGTCTCAGGAGCGGCTCTCTTTTGGTAGAGTGTGCACGGAGACAGCAGGCTATTAATCTTTTGCAATGTACAATCTTTGCTAACACGCAAGTTGTTGTCTCTGAACACCGAACTTTAAATTCGAGTCGGGGGATCATCCGCGACAGAGCACGTTGTCTGGCGGAAATGTCAGAAGAAGACATTCTTGAGGAACTAAAAGGACAAAGCGTCACGTCGGTGAAGCGTTTCACTAGAAAGGATGGGGAGAACATTGTTCCAACAAATACATATTTGTTCACATTTTCACTTTCAACCATTCCCCAGTCTATAAAGGCAGGCTATTTTAACATCGGAGTGGAGGTGTATGTCCCCAATCCACTCCGGTGTTACAAATGTCAAAAATTTGGACACGGCTCAAAATCATGCACTCGTCCTACTGTTTGTCACCGTTGTGGTAGCAATCATGACGGTTTCGATTGTACAGCAGACCTCAAATGTATAAATTGTACGGGTCAACATGTAGCGTCATCCAAATCCTGTCCTTTTTGGAAACGTGAAAAAGATATTTTGACTATCAAATGTCAAAACAATGTTTCTTACCTTGATGCTAAAAAACTCTTTGATAGCCGGACACCTTCACCAAAACATTCGTATGCTGCTGCTGCTGCTGTTACGGTCTCTCGCCATTCAACCAGTAGATCTATAGAATGTCAGACTGACTTGACTTGGACAATTTCTGAGCATCCGGTTCCTCTGACTACAACATCCGAGAGTCAGACAAATCATTCCGTCAGTCCAGGTGCTATATCTTCAACATCTCCGCCAACTCCGAAAATACCATCTTCTGAAATGTCAGCTCCAAACAAACCTTCAACGGAAATGGCAAAAAAACAAAAGAAAAAACAAAGTAAAAAAATTACATCAAAGATCCCAACTGTCACTGAAACATCTGTAGATGTTCATAACTTTTTCGAGCCTCTTGAGATGGATGTTACCCCATCTTCACACCACAACAATAGTGGTGACTCATCTTCACATTCACGTGAGCGTTCTCCTATAGAACCACCATGAATCATTCTAGTCTAATTCAATGGAATTGCAGAGGGCTTAGGCACAACTTTAATGAACTACAGTTATTAACAACAGATTATATTCCATCAGCAATTTGTTTACAAGAGACGTACTTAAAAAATACAGATAACTTTGAATTAAGGCAGTATAGTTCGTATCATTCTTTTTCTCCTCCAGGAGATAAAGCTACTGGAGGAGCTTCTATTTTGGTGCGGAGGGGCGTTGTTCACAGTCCTGTTCCGCTTGATACGAATATGCAAGCTGTTGCAGTTAGACTTACACTGCATATTGCCTTCACACTTTGCTCCTTATACATTCCTCCATCTTCAAATCTTCAGCGTAATGATCTACAAAAACTGTACGACCAGCTCCCAAAGCCCTGTGTCATCATGGGTGATCTAAATGGTCATAATCCTTTATGGGGAGGTTCTATCATTAATCAAAAGGGTAAAGTCATCGAGGATTTTGTTTCTGATAATGACCTCTGCATTTTTAATGATGACTCCAACACTTACTTGCACCCTGCTACTGGTACGTATTCATCATTAGATCTGTCTTTGACGGATTCAGTTTTGTTGAATGAATTCTCATGGTCTGTCCATGATGACCTATGTGGGAGTGACCATTTCCCCACGGTGCTTAAACCAATTAATCCCGCTGATGATCCACCTTCACCTCGATGGAATTTTGTGAAGGCTGATTGGCTTTTATTTCAATCTTTATGCAAAGATAAATTACTACCTACGTCTTTTCAAAATGTTACTGACCCGATTCAGTTGTTCTCAGATCTACTGAATGAAATTGCTGATGAATCAATACCTAAGTCCTCTATCAACCCACGTGTTCGTAAACCGTGGTTTGATGACACTTGCAAACAAGCTAGGAAATGTTGTAAGAAGGCGGAGAAGTACTTCCGTAAACATCCCACTGTCCATAATTTAAATATTGTAAAAATTTCAAATGCCAAGGCAAGACGTCTATTTAAGCAAAATAAACGTCAATCCTGGCGGACCTATGTCTCCAAAATTAACTCTCGTACCCCTATGTCCAAGGTATGGAATATGATTAAAAAGATCAAAGGCAAGGGATCAAATTCTACAGTTAACCATCTGAAGGATGGCGATACTTTGTTAACTGATAAATCTGCCATTGCCAATAGCATTGGTGAAACTTTATCTCATCATTCTTCTTCATCTAATTACGCTCCTGAATTTCAAAAATATCAGCTCCAACAGGAGAAGAAAAAAGTAAATTTTACATCTGATAATGGTGAAGATTACAATGAGGTATTTTCACTACATGAGCTATATACTGCCTTAGGGCAAGCTCATGATACAGCAGCAGGCGCTGATAATATTCATTATCAGCTGCTGAAACACTTGCCCGAATCATGCCTTGAAACTATGTTAAATATATTCGATGATATTTGGACATCTGGGATGTTTCCAGCTTCATGGCATAAAGCCATTGTTATCCCCATTCCCAAACCTGGGCGGGATCATTCTGATCCATCAAATTACCGACCTATCTCTTTAACTAGCTGTGTTTGTAAAACGATGGAACGCATGGTAAATAATCGATTAGTGTGGTACTTGGAAACAAATAATCTTCTTACCAATATACAATGTGGTTTCCGGAAAAATAGAAGTACTATCGATCATTTAGTGCGTTTAGAATCGTTCATTAAAAATTCCATTGTAAATAGACAACATGCTGTATCGATCTTTTTCGATTTAGAAAAAGCTTACGATACAACATGGAAACATGGTATTTTAAAAGATCTTCATGATTTTGGATTAAGAGGCCGTCTGCCTCATTTTATATCCCAGTTTTTAACAGACAGGCAATTTCAAGTCCGAGTGGGTACAACCCTGTCTGATCATTATAATCAGGATCAGGGTGTCCCACAAGGCAGTATTTTGTCTGTCACTTTATTCAGTATAAAAATTAACAGTTTGTCCAAAGTTTTAAATGATTCAGTTGATGGATCACTTTTTGTGGATGATTTTAATCTATCTTGTCGGGGTAAAAATATGCACACAATAGAAAGGCAATTACAATTATGTCTTAATAAAATTAACAAGTGGTGTCTTGAAAACGGGTTTAAATTTTCCAAATCAAAAACTAATTGTATTCATTTCTGCCGAAAATATAAACCGCATAAGGACCCTGAACTATTTCTGAATGGCACTCCTATCAAAGTTGTTAAGGAAGCCAAGTTCTTGGGACTTATTTTTGATCATCACTTAACTTTTCTCCCGCATATTAAATACCTCAAAGCTAAATGCCTGAAGGCACTCGATCTATTAAAAGTTGTTTCTAATTCAAAGTGGGGAGGGGATCAAACAACCCTCTTACACTTGTACAGGTCACTAATTCGTTCCAAACTTGATTATGGCTCCATCATCTATGGTGGAGCCTGCAAAAGTAATTTAAAAAAACTTGATACTATCCATCACCAAGGACTGAGGCTTTGCCTTGGAGCCTTTCGCACTTCTCCTATTCCAAGTCTATCTGTTGAGGCGGATGAGCCATCTCTAAAACAACGCCGTTTGAAACTTTCTTTACAATACATCACTAAATTATATTCCAATCAGTCAAATCCAGCCTTTAATTGCGTATTTAATCCTCTGTACGAAGATATTTACAATAAGAAAACATCTCTTGTTCCACCCCTAGGAATAAGAATTAAATCAGTCGTTTCTGCTGCGAACATTAACTTTCAGGATATAGCTCCCACAAAACTTTTTTCATCGCCTCCTTGGCAGATGGTAAGACCAACTGTAGACCTCACATTAACTACACTTAAGAAATCTGATACAAATCCACTCATTTATAAACAAGAATACAATCAATTAAGAAACACTTATGACACATATAAATCTATATTTACAGATGGATCCAAGGATGGTGGCGCAGTTGCTAGTGCCACCATCATTGGATCCAGAACAGTATCTTCACGATTACCCGATCATAGTTCGATCTTCACCGCAGAAGCGCACGCAATTTTAACAGCACTAAAATATATCAAGAACAAATCCAAATATAAAGACTTCATTATTTTTTCAGATTCACTTTCGTGCCTTCAGGCTATTAAAAATATGTCATGTAAGCATCCATTTTTAATTGAAATTCTTGAGTTATTTAATGATCTTGCGACTGGCCAATATGACATCGTTTTTTGTTGGTTACCCAGCCATGTTGGAATTGTTGGTAATACAATGGCTGATGCTGCTGCAAAAGCAGCTCTCAACAAATCTGTGACACCACTTCTGCTACCATACAGTGATTATAAACCTGTCATTAGATCTTACATCAAAGATCTAATGCAGAAGAAGTGGGACACCCAAGTGGGAATAAATAAATTACATGCAATAAAAGCAAATATCGGTTACACCTACTTGGGTTGTCAGTCCAGATTTGAAGAGGTCATTTTAAGACGATGTCGCATTGGCCATTCAAGGTACACTCATGAATATATTTTAAAAGGTGAAGATCCTCCATTTTGCATCCCTTGTGATGAAAGAATCACAGTCAAGCATGTCCTGCTTGACTGTGTTGATTTTTCCATCACAAGGGATAAGTATTTCAAAGTATCATCGCTAAAGGATCTTTTTAATCACGTGAGTAGTCATTTAATTATTGGGTTTTTAAAAGAAATAGAATTATTACATAAATTTTGATGCTATGTTCTGTAAATAATACATATTTTAGTATTGGTAGCGGAAAAATTGTTAACTGAGATTGTTTGTGGCTTTACCCTTGATGGGGGTTGAAGTAGTGTAAAATGATTGTCCCCCTGAGAGGGTATGTCAGACCACGTCATTCAAAGGTAATGTTTTTTCACCACAATTTTAATCGTAGAATATATGTTCATTTATTCTGGCTACATTTGTCATTAATCGACAACAGCGGAAGGGATGATGTAAATCCGGCTGGGGTCCATGCAGGTAGCAAAAGTACTGTAAGTCCCCATGGACCCTAGCATGGTGATCTACCTTCAGCTGCTGGCGATCTATAGCCTTTTTTATATTGTACCGTAATTTATAGTGCTATCTTTTTTATAGTTGTATGCTAGTTTTAAATAATAAACTGTGATATTCTAGTAATTTTACTGTCCATCGATGACAGGTTTTAATTTAGTTAAAAATGTATGTATTCAAATTGTCACATTTTTCGTCACGATATGGCTGAAATATTGCCGATGTGACGTAAAGCATTAACTCACTCACTCACTCATTGAAATTGTTCCTAAGTCCTCTGCAATTCCATTGTATTAAATTAGTGGCTCCACTCATGGAGGTTCAACCGGGAGACGTGAACGAGTAGAAGGAACATTCCCATGTACTGGGAGAGAAGGAGTGACCTCCATGTCCAATGGTTCATAAGAATTATGAACCGCTACAGGGCACGCGTCAGGAGAAGGCTCCTCCAAGTGCTGGAGTGCTCTGGCCTTTCTCCTCATTTGCTTTTTGGTCTGTTTTTTAGATAGATGGGCTTCGCCCTGAACTGATTCGATTTCCGTTATAATTTCTGGTTCAGTTGGTTGAATATGCGAAGTTGGCAAGTTTTCCGTTTGAGATGAAGACGTCATTGTTGATGGCTTATCCGGAGACAATTTAGGTGCGTCATCAATGATGATCTGGTCATTGTGGACCCAAGAGATTTCAGTTTGACAATGAGTGGATCTCATTGTGATTTTGTGACCTTGACTCGGAGAAGAGACTGCAGCTGAATATAATCTATTTGAAGTGGTCTGAGAGGGAACAAGTAGTTATTTAGCATCAGAGTAGGAAATGTTATTTGTATGTTTGATTTTTAGTATTTTCGATTCGTGATCGAAAATCGGGCATGATTTGGAGGACGACAAGTGCTCACCGCTGCAGTTAGCACATTTGATCTCATTTGTGCACTCTGTGCCCTCATGAGGACCACTGCAACGGGAGCATCTTGTCTTGGCCGTGCAAGATTTGGCCCCGTGACCGAAGCGTTGACACTTGAAACACCGGAGTGGATTTGGAACATAAACCTCCACTCCGATGTTAAAGTATCCAGCTTTTATTGATGATGGAACAGTAGAAGTTGAAAATGTGAAAAGATATGTCTGAGTTTTTAATATATTTCCATCTTCTGTTTTGCGTGTGAATTTAAAGTCAGGCTGGTTCGGCCCTTGACAGTAATCTGAAGTCACATAGAACCTAGAGGTTGATATTTAGCCAGATTGGCCCATGAGCCACCGCCTTCTGGCGTAAGACTCTAGGCAATTTTTCAATCCAAAATTGATAATTCACACAAGTTATGGACGGTCAAGACCAAAATATACATCAAAATACAACACAGGTGTGCATTTACAATATTACGCACAGGGCCTGGCATGACCAGCCGATTGATAAGACCGGGCCCATCTTACCACCCGTCTAGGCGAAGTAAGGGTCGAAGTAGTGTGTTGGGCAAAGGAACAGTTCCAGGAACCAGTGCCCTCAACAACCAGACTCCCGTCCTCCGCCGACACAGGGACGCAACCCACGGCAAACAGGTTGCCCATTTTAGTCGCCTCATACGACCAGCAATGGGAGGCTGTGGAAATATTCTGCCCCGGTTCCACACGGGGGAAGAGCTATTAGCGTAACCCAGCACTCACCACGAGAACTGGTCTTCAGCAACCCATGCTTCCCGTAAAAGGCGACTAACTTGGTTGACATTCCCAGTAAGTGTAAACCTTTTAAATAAAATTAAATATTTTCACACTTTTTAACTACTACTATAACATAAAAATTGCGACCCGTGAAGATTCCGGTGTAGAACTGGTCTTCAGCAACCCATGCTTCCCGTAAAAGGCGACTAACGGGGTAGGCAGGCTCGCTTACTTGGTTGATGCATGTCATCGATCCCAAATGCGTGGATCGATGCTCATGTCAGTCACTGGATTGTCTGGTTCAGACTCGATTATTTACAGACGGCCGTCATATAGCTGGAATATTGCTGAGTGCGGCGTAAAACAACAACAATAACGAAATAATCGCAATATAACTCATATGGAGACATCTTGTGTGAATGATTTACCGTTCCACACTGTTTCCTTTAAATGTTCATGACTTGGAAGAGAAATTTACCTAAGCCTTTTATAATTTGTTCGTTTTCAGCTGACATAAGTCTTATAAAATTCTCAATAGAGGGAGGGGTAACGAGACGCTTGGGAAAAGAGTTTCTTCTTGCTCTAGAATACTGGTCACAAATCATAAAAACATAGAATTCTTCTTCAACATGGTTATGTCCCTTTGAAAAACAGAAAGTGCAGACACTTCCATTATGGAATGTCGTTGTGACGCCCCAGTTCAAGTCTAAAATTATTACAACGGAACATGGCTATAACTCTACGTTGGTAAGAAGACATATCACAAATAATATATGATTCCACATTTATTAATGACTCTTAACTGTGAGTAGTAATTGCATTTCGTTGATGTCAGGGAAAAAGTGACAATATTGAGTGACGCAGTCGTAAAATCTTCGTTTAAAATCTGTCATGAAATGTTGAATATTACCAATGTCTTGGCGTATCCAAACAAAACCAAATCCAAACTGGAATAAAATCATTCTAATTTGTGATTCCCATGTAATTTTACCATTATCATCAAGAGATTTTAGTATATAATAAGCTTGGATGGGTAGACTGTCTTCTTCCATCTGAACAAGTCTGCACAAGTTTGAAGAGGGAGGGATGGTGTATATACTGGACACTGCCTCCATACAAGGAAAGTGCAAGAAGTTGTCTCCATCCTGGAAAGGACCCGGGATAATCACTACTAGGATTTCCAATACACTATATGAAGTCCGGACAAGGAAGACAACATCAGTACATCACCATGATCGCCTCAAGCCTTGTCGAGATCGCGTAATTCCAAGTTGGATCCAGAGGTTATCTAAGACAAAGAGTAATTCTGATACTCAAGAGGATCTCAACTTGGAGTGGCACTTCAAGAAGCAAACAAATTATTGTATCTGTAATAAACCCGATGATGGACGATTAATGATAGGCTGTGACCAATGGTTTCACGGAGCCTGCGTTGGAATCACCAAGAGAACAGCAAACACTCTGGATGAATACATCTGTCCTCACTGCACCACAGGAAAGGACAGAGTATCCTAGAGGGAAAACTCTAATGTTTCAGAAAAATGGTATTCCAAAGACGAGGACGCTCCAGCGAACGCCATGGAGCCAGGAGCAGGGATGCATCGACTTCCTACTGGGCTGGAGACTTGTTATCTACGTCTTCGGGCTCCCAGACCAGCCTAGGAGCTCCAACATCTCCCGGAAGAAGGTCCCCTGCCCCTCATCATGAACGATCAATGTCGGATCAACCAGAGGTATCCCTCGGACAAGTACAGGACCTATCCCAGACATCCAAGGATAGTTGATACCAGCTCCAGGCCGCACACTCCAGGAAAAGAAGCCCTGAGGATCACATCAATTCTTCCAGGAAGCGAGCCTGTCAGAGCCCGGATAGACGGCAGGTGGCCTCTGTCGTCTATCTTCCTGTTGCCAGCTGGGAGCGAAAAGTCCAACCACGCCCGTCTTACCGACAATCACGCCGGCAATCACCCAGGCGATCACCCCAGCGTCAGGTGTCTGTATACTATAACACTGCAAGACACAGGCAGCACTCCTCCCCTGTAAGACGAGCCGCTCCCAGAAAGGAACGGCGCTCTTCACCCCGGCGACATGTCTCTCCAAGACGGGAACGACGACCTTCGCCCCATAGACATATCCCAAGACGGGAAGTTCCCAGGCAGGAGCGACATGTCTCCCCAAGACGGGATCGACGCCCTATGTCAAGGAGGCAAGCCCCAGAGCCAAGGCACCAGGCTTCTCCCTCACGACAGGTGAGGTCAATCAACCAACGTCTCTGTCGTTTACAAGGCCGCCCCGAAAATAGCAGCTCGGTTCCAGAGTAGTCATCCTCATGGAAAACGGATCGAGCTGTCCAATACGGACGTGTGGTAAAAGAACCAGGACGCAGCGCCACCATGCCTACGGAGCTCACCTCCCACCATGTTTCCGTGACTCCGTACCAGCGTCACAAGAAACGGCAGTTGACATGATATCGGCCATAGAAGACCTTGCCCGGCAGATCTTGGGAGCAGGAGCTACCTGGACGGAATTACACCAGTTCGTCCTAAGGAATAGCCTTGTTCCCAAAGACATACCCCTAAGAGGAAGCTGCTACGGGCATATTAAAGAGTTGTGTAACATCAAAGGATGGCCGTTACCATTGGATTCTGTCAACCTGTCGCCGGATAGCCCTGCCGGTCTAATACATTGGAGGATCTTGGTAGCCCTTCTGGATGTCACCTCGGATGGAGTCAGAAACCATTTCAGGAACTTCGGGAACCTTCTGCCACTGCCAGGACAATCGCCATCTGTGCAAGCAACTCAAACAGCAGAGCTTCCCGTAACGTCCACTCGACCAACTCCATCCTCAGCGCCGCCGAATCCAGAGAGACTTCCCAGGGGTTTTGACACCCATTTCCACTCAGATAGGATGCGCAGCAGACTCCATCTGGACGCTGCCACACCCCTGGAAGAGGTCCTGGACAAGGCCGGCCAGCCAAAAGAGGTAACCATCAACCTTCAGAAGGCGCTACAGATCTTTTGCGATACACCAACCTGGATGTATATATATATATATGGGTTTATATTACTTATTATCCCCCCGGCATATAATGCGGGGGGATATAGCGATCGGCCAGTCTGTCGGTCCGTCCGACTGTCCATCTGTCCGTGTCCGTAATCATTTTCTTTCCAGGGCAGAATTCCAAAACCATTCAGTGTATTTGATTGAAACTTGGCAAATCTATCAGGCACATACTGAAGTGGTCCCTTTGGATATTTTGGGATTTTTCTAATTTTTATTTTTTTACATTTTTATGGGATGAAGTTGGACATAGACTCAATTGGGGATGGGGTTCGTTTCCGCGCAGAATTCCAAAACCATTTAGTGTATTTGATCGAAACGGGGAAAGGCTATCAGGCACATACTGAAGTGGTGTCTATTGATATATATTTCTTTTACGAATTTTTATTTTTTACAATTTTTATGGAATGAAGTTGGACCTAGACGCCATTGGGGAACGGGTTCATTTCCGGGCCAGAATTTGAAACCCATTCAGTCGGTAAACAATGTATGCTTCTTAAAGAACATTCAACGGTTGACTCATTACATACAGAATTGCACATTTACAAGTGGTTACTTTACAAACAGCTGCCATGGGGGATATGTCATCTTTCTGATAACTCTTGTTTTAATTACAATAACTCAAACCTTGTTGCTCATGATGCCTTATATTTTGAAACCATGCTAATCTTTATTGAAATTCCATTTTAGGCAGAAACCATCCATCACAGTGGGATTTAAGTGGAGATCAGCCCACAAAAATCTACCCAGGAAAGCTTGATTTTAAACCTTCATCAGTAGACATCGTGAAAGAAATCAAGACTTCAGAAATTAAGGATATTGAACAAATTCCAACATAAGCCATCGTAAGTATATCAACTGCCTTACAGTTACACCAACAGATCTATCACCTTTTCTAAATTAAATGGGATTATACTAAAGTTATATTGATATCTTCTCATCCCATTATCGCTAGATCTTTTGAAAAAGACCATACTTTCAGAACTTGTATTTATCAGCCTGACCTGTGACCAAGATTGGTAATTAAGTAATATGTACCTTTTGTAATATTACCAAAAACACAAATACTTTTGGATAAAATTATTGTGTTTTTCATAGAACTCACTTTGAGTTAATGATATACAAAATAATAATTTCAAAGTTGTAATCCATAAAAATGTGGTCATACTGTTTCTTACTATCAAACCGATATTAACATATGCTGGTAGCGAAATAATAATTGCATCTGGTAGATATTTTCAAATTTTGCACATGATGCATCGTCTAGGCAACTTTAAATCTGTAAAGCCAGAAGTAATTAAATAAAGTCAGTCTGTTTATGTCAAACATGTATTACACAAGAACTCTTGTCACTGTCCTACAATCTGGATCAAGAACCACCGTGTTTGAAAAGAAATGTCCTTTACACACATTTCCTTAATACTCACAATATTGCCTTTATTCACATAAATGTCTTGAGCTTTGTCTGTTATATTTCATTTAAACATGTGTTTTTCAGGAACATATGAAAATACATTGATAAACAATCCAATTGCTTAACCTAAAACAGGTCTTCATACATCTTAAAGTCCATATTTAAGTAAAGTATAATGTAATAAATGAATTGTATACATGCCAACTTAGATGTCTAAATAGGATACAGATGATTGAAGTTTATATTGATCAATTCATTAGAAATATAAATTTAGTTATTTTACTGCATGGTTCCCCTGAAATCAAAGAAGGAATTTGATCTGCATCGTTATTGTATGTGAAGTAAACACATATCTTTCATAAAAAAACAGAAGTTCTCTGCAAATACCATCACCCAGTAGGCGTATAGTAGGGTAAAGTTAAATTAATGCTGCCCACCCTGGATAGAAACCTTTGTATTTAACATTTGATTATGCATTTTACCTATCAACAGAAACTGAATGAAAATACTGTGGACAGACACCATAGAACAGTTTTGACTGCTCAATGATATCCGAGTATATTGTCTTTTCTTAATCTACTTTAAAATATTTTCAGGTAAACATCACAGCAAAAGTCATTGAGACTGTGGAAGAAATTCAAGAAGTCCTTGTGTGGAACAGGAAGACACCTGTGAAAACTGTAAAAGTTGGAGATCAAAGTGGAGCTATTAACCTGAAACTCTGGAGTGACAATATAGAAAAAATTGCATTCGGGATGACGTACAAGTTCACCTCCCTTGGCGTCCGTGAATATATGGGAAGGAAGTATCTAACAACAACGCCGTCATCGTCCTGGGTGGTTGTCGACGAAATTCCAAACATCAACGTGGAAGACGTTGGCATCAAGGAGAATGTGGTAGTGAGAGGTGAGGTATCTTTAGTGACCGTCACCCTTTCCAAAGCGTGTCTATCGTGCCGCAAAACAGTAACTGCCACAGATACAGGCAGTCCATTCATAAAGTGCCCGGAGTGTAAAATGAAGATGAAGAAAGTGAAAATGATAGACAACATGCTCTGTAAACTATCTGTTGAGGGTAATTCCTCAAAGTATCTCATTCCTTCACCAGTCATGACAGAGTTTCTGACCAGCACACAGAAAGAGGACATTCAGGGAAATGCGGACGAAATTGAAAACCATCTCCTCACATGTGGTGAAATAAAGATGGAGATCCCGCAAAATACGAGTCGAGCTGTGTCGTTGAAACTTGTGGACTAAATTAAGACTTTGAACGTAAGGAACCTGAGCAGTCACTGTCAATGTAGGGGGAGAGGATCCCCATGTACAGGAGGGACATCAGTGAGGTTCTCCCTGAGTAGGTAGCAGTCACTGTCAATGTAGGGGGATAGGATCCCCGTGTACATAAGGGACATCAGTGACATTTTGTCATGCATTTATCCTGGCATGTTGATCAAAATAAAGTTTTAGTTTGAGATGTTAAAAATATGTCTTTGTTCTTTATCGCCGCACTCAACAATGTTCCCGCTACATGACAGCAGTTTCTAAATAATGGAATTTTGAACACAGAATCCAGTGATTGGCATCATTAGCATTGAGCATACATATAAGCAATTGGTACACAATGACATGCATGAACAAAGTCAGACATCAAGTATCACCACCCCCTTACTCAGTGCTCTCCAAAAACAAGCATAGTGTCAGTTGTAATATAATTATGAAATATCCATGAGTCGATAGGAAATTTATTAGGAAGTATAACCATATAATGCTTTTTCAGTCACAAGTCAATGAAAAACATTTCTTAATCTTGACAAATATAAACAGGAGGGGTCTGCATACAATTAATGAAGGTGGTGTTCTCGACCGTAATGTGGGGTCATGTCTTGACTCTTGCACACTATCGCGGCTCTCGGGCAATGAACACTTTGAATTGCAAGTGCATATTATTCCAAACACTAATCGATTAAGCAGGCAATTAGGTGGGTACAGTCCATGAGTGACTTTGCTATTAGCGGAATTGCTTATATATAAATCTGAGTTACGTCCCTTAGCCGCTAATATTCCAAGCTCCTTTCCAGCGCGTGACACCTTCGTTACACAGTAAACAGATCACCGGGAACGTACTATCGCTGTGAGGAGCTTGCTATTATTCACCAAACTCCACCACAGCGTTTGTCTCATATTAATATGCATTTCAAGAGCTCCGCCAGGAAGCTGTTGCTGTAAGGAGTATCAGCATTTCTGACGTGCAGTACAGAAGCCATGCAAAGACTGGAATTTTTACTGTATCTTACAAACCAATGTCGAAAGCTAAGTGTCTTAAGGATTAGAACAGTTGGGGTCCAGTAGTGTTGTTGGCTGAAATTTGTACCTGTTTAGCCAAGTAGTTGCATGTATATTATGCGTACTGTTCTGTCCCGTCACCTATTTTCGAGGTATTTCCATGATTAAGGGTGCGATCTGTTCTTGTGTGAAACACGGATTTTGGGTCTTAAATACCGGTTTTATCTCCTCTGAAACTGGGGAAGCATTGGTCCGATATTGACCACATTTTACGCATGTATTCAGACGATGAGTGCCGGTTCTAACTGTGAGGACTACGGGAGATTCATATTATTGAAACTGACGCCTATAAATGAAGTACCACATATAACTGTATGATCTTTAAAGATAACCTGATGAAAGTTTAGAGATCAATGTAGTTTTATATTCTGATCTATTACCAGAGGAAATCTAATGTTTCTTCATATTTCAAGCAAAATGATTCATTATTTAAATGTTATTGAATAGGTTCTGAAGTAAGACTCATAACAGAAAAAGATACCCAGTATACCCCCAACAAATAATAAACAGATTATCTATGTGCTTGTAGTCCTATGTCCATTTGTGTAATTTAGTAACTGACGCCCCGTGATTCGCTGCATCACTTTTGGCTTACCTCCCACATTAAGCTGACATGCAATCTTATAACTGAAATACTGTTAAAAGCTGCGTAGGCGGGTATACTCACTCACTACACCATGTACACTGTATCAATTGGTGTTTTATGACAAAATGATTCAAATACATACTCAAGCAATCATAATTTCAAACAAATTAACACTGTTAATGTTGTGAATTTCTTTTATTGCACATCTTGTGTTCTTAGTTTATCAACATATAAAAATTTAGCGCAGGAAATGCTACACTTTCACAACATCATATACAACCATCAATATACCTCATACATTTTAAATGTTCACAATTTCAGCAATAGCTCAAGTATATGAATGTATGAAAATACTCAAATATGAACAAGCAACACTCCAACTATATTCGAACTTAGCCTATACGTAACTCAACTTATTGTTAAAACCTAACATGCCTTTAAGTTAAATAAATGAAATTGAACTCACATTGTCTCTTATAAAGACTAACAATAGTGAAATCTTAAAACAAGTTTACAGTACAAATTAGCTCCCTATTCCAAATTACTCGCCGACTCTGATTGGGAGGTGCAACTAACTTATTGTGAAAATATTATACCCTTTGAAGTAAAATAAATGAAATTAAACCCACATTGTCTCTGACAAACACCAATAATTGTGAAAAGTTGAAACATGTTTACATTCGAAATTAGCCCCCTGAGTCAGCTACTATCACAATGCTCAGTGGTACATAGGCCAATATTGTAAAGTGGGATGAGTGAGTGAGTGAGTGAGTTATTATTTAACGTCACATGGGCAATATTTCAGCCATATCGTGACGAGAAATTACATTTATGATACATTTATGATACATATATTTAAACTGAATAAAAAGCTGTCAACGAAGGACAGTAGAATAACTAGAATATCACAGACTTGATTTAAAACTAGTTGAGAATATTAAAAGGCAGTAAGCATTAATGAACATCACAATTTAAAAATGGGCTAGAAATCGTCAGCCACTAACAATCTAAGTTATGAATTTCGCACTACCAATTTGTAAAACAATACATTGAACACATCAAAATTTATGAAAAAGCTCTATTTCCTTTAAAAAACATAATATTAAACGAGAATTAACATCATTAAAAAGGTCCTTAATTGTTTTTACATTGAAATATTTATCCCTTGCGATGGAAAAATCAACACAGTCAATCAGGACATGCTTGATCACAAGGGATACAAAACGGAGGATCCTCACCTTGTAATAAATATTCGTGCGTATATCTGCTGTGGCCAATACGACATCGTCGCATAATGACCTCTTCAAATCTGGACTGACAGCCCAAGTAGGTGTAACCGATATTTGGTTTAATTTCATGTAATTTATTGATACCTACTTGGGCGTCCCACTTCTGTTGCATAAGATCTCTGATGTAAGATCGAATCAAGGGTTTAAAATCAGTGTATGGGATCAGAAGTGGTGTCACAGATTTGTTGAGGGCTGCTTTTGCAGCAGCATCGGCCATTGTGTTACCTTTGATACCAACATGGCTTGGTAACCAACAAAAGACGATGTCATATTGGCCAGTAGCAAGATCATTAAATAACTCAAGAATTTGGATTAAAAGTGGATGTTTGGAAGACATATTTTTAATTGCCTGAAGACATGAAAGAGAATCTGAAAACAGTATGAATTGTTTATGTTTAGATTGATTACTGATATATTTAAGTGCTGTAAAAATGGCGTTTGCTTCTGCAGTGAATATTGAACTGTTATCAGGTAAACGGGAAGAGATTGTTCTGGATCCAATGACTGTGGCACTAGCAACTGTGCCACCATCCTTGGATCCATCGGTAAATATAGATTTATAAGTGTCATAATTGTTTCTAAGTTGGTGGTATTCTTGTTGGTATATTAATTGGTTAGTATCTGATTTCTTAAGTTTGGTTAATGTCAGGTCTACCTCTGGCTTTACCATTTGCCAAGGAGGAGAGGAGAAAAGTTGAGTAGGAGCTATATCTTGGAGTTTAATATTTGAAGCTGATATTGCAGATTTTATTCTAATTCCGAGTGGTGGATGGAGTGCCGATTTCTTATTGTAAAGATCTTCGTAGAGAGGATGGAATATACATTCAAAAGCTGGATTTGACGGATTAGAATATAATTTAGTGATGTATTGTAGAGATAATTTTAGTCGGCGTTGTTTAAGAGAAGGCTCATCTGCTTCTATATAGAGACTGTGAATGGGAGACGTTCTGAAGGCTCCAAGACAAAGCCTCAGACCCTGATGATGTATCGTATCTAGTTTTTGTAAATTACTTTTGCAGGCTCCACCATAGATGATGGAGCCATAATCAAGTTTGGAACGAATTAGTGACCTGTACAAGTGTAAGAGGGTTGTTTGATCCCCTCCCCACTTTGAATTAGAAACAACTTTTAATAGATCGAGTGCCTTCAGGCATTTAGCTTTGAGGTATTTAATATGCGGGAGAAAAGTTAAGTGATGATCAAAAATAAGTCCCAAGAACTTGGCCTCCTTAACAACTTTGATAGGAGTGCCATTCAGAAATAGTTCAGGGTCCTTATGCGGTTTATATTTTCGGCAGAAATGTATGCAATTAGTTTTTGATTTGGAAAATTTAAACCCGTTTTCTAGACACCACTTGTTAATTTTATTAAGACATAATTGTAATTGCCTTTCAATTGTGTGCATATTTTTACCCCGACAAGATAGATTAAAATCATCCACAAAAAGTGATCCATCAACTGAATCATTTAAAACTTTTGACAAACTGTTAATTTTTATACTGAATAAAGTGACAGACAAAATACTGCCTTGTGGGACACCCTGATCCTGATTATAATGATCAGACAGGGTTGTACCCACTCGGACTTGAAATTGCCTGTCTGTTAAAAACTGGGATATAAAATGAGGCAGACGGCCTCTTAATCCAAAATCATGAAGATCTTTTAAAATACCATGTTTCCATGTTGTATCGTAAGCTTTTTCTAAATCGAAAAAGATCGATACAGCATGTTGTCTATTTACAATGGAATTTTTAATGAACGATTCTAAACGCACTAAATGATCGATAGTACTTCTATTTTTCCGGAAACCACATTGTATATTGGAAAGAAGATTATTTGTTTCCAAGTACCACACTAATCGATTATTTACCATGCGTTCCATCGTTTTACAAACACAGCTAGTTAAAGAGATAGGTCGGTAATTTGATGGATCAGAATGATCCCGCCCAGGTTTGGGAATGGGGATAACAATGGCTTTATGCCATGAAGCTGGAAACATCCCAGATGTCCAAATATCATCGAATTTATTTAACATAGTTTCAAGGCATGATTCGGGCAAGTGTTTCAGCAGCTGATAATGAATATTATCAGCGCCTGCTGCTGTATCATGAGCTTGCCCTAAGGCAGTATATAGCTCATGTAGTGAAAATACCTCATTGTAATCTTCACCATTATCAGATGTAAAATTTACTTTTTTCTTTTCCTGTTGAAGCTGATATTTTTGAAATTCAGGAGCGTAATTAGATGAAGAAGAATGATGAGATAAAGTTTCACCAATGCTATTGGCAATGGCAGATTTATCAGTTAACAAAGTATCGCCATCCTTCAGATGGTTAACTGTAGAATTTGATCCCTTGCCTTTGATTTTTTTAATCATATTCCATACCTTGGGCATAGGGGTACGAGAGTTAATTTTGGAGACATAGGTCCGCCAGGATTGACGTTTATTTTGCTTAAATAGACGTCTTGCCTTGGCATTTGAAATTTTTACAATATTTAAATTATGGACAGTGGGATGTTTACGGAAGTATTTCTCCGCCTTCTTACGACATTTCCTAGCTTGTTTGCAAGTGTCATCAAACCACGGTTTACGAACACGTGGGTTAATAGAGGACTTAGGTATTGATTCATCAGCAATTTCATTCAGTAGATCTGAGAACAACTGAATCGGGTCAGTAACATTTTGAAAAGACGTAGGTAGTAATTTATCTTTGCATAAAGATTGAAATAAAAGCCAATCAGCCTTCACAAAATTCCATCGAGGTGAAGGTGGATCATCAGCGGGATTAATTGGTTTAAGCACCGTGGGGAAATGGTCACTCCCACATAGGTCATCATGGACAGACCATGAGAATTCATTCAACAAAACTGAATCCGTCAAAGACAGATCTAAAGATGAATAGGTACCAGTAGCAGGGTGCAAGTAAGTGTCGGAGTCATCATTAAAAATGCAAAGATCGTTATCGGAAACAAAATCCTCGATTACTTTTCCCTTTTGATTAATGGTTGAACTTCCCCATAGAGGATTATGCCCATTTAGATCACCCATGATGACACAGGGCTTTGGGAGTTGGTCGTATAGTTTTTGTAGATCATTTCGCTGAAGATTTGAAGAAGGAGGAATGTATAAGGAGCAAAGTGTGAAGGCAATATGCAGTGTTAGTCTAACTGCAACTGCTTGCAGAGTCGAGTCAAGCGGAACAGGACTGTGAACAACGCCCCGCCGCACTAAAATAGAAGCACCTCCAGTAGCTTTATCTCCTGGAGGAGAGAAGGAATGATATGAACTATATTGCTTTAAATCAAACTTATCTGTATTTTTAAGGTACGTCTCTTGTAAACAAATTGCTGATGGATTTAAATCACTTGTTAATAACTGTAGTTCATGAAAATTATGCCTAAGTCCTCTGCAATTCCATTGCATTATATTAGACAATTGAGTCATGGTGGCTCAATTGGAGATCGCTCGCGTGAATGTGAGGAGGAACTACTCCCCCGCCTGTCCTGTGAGGACAGAGTAACCTCCATGTCCAGAGGCCCAAAGGAGTTCTGTAAAGGAACCTCTGAAGGTGAAGGGACGATTGGCAGTTGTTTTTTCTTCAATTTCTTTTTTTCTTTAGTCGACAAATGAACAACGACTGGTTGTTTGACTGACGTATGTGATGGTTTCTCAGACTGAATCTCAGTCTGAGATCCTGAACTGGATAGACTGATGGTAGGAATAGGCTGAGTGATTGGAATAGTATCAACTGGTTGATCTGACGTGACCCATGTCAAGTCAGTCTGACACGAAATAGTAGATGTTGTAACAGAGCGGGAGACTGCAGCGGAGTAGGACATAGTTGAGGGCGTAGTGGTCTGAATTTTGAATAGTTTTTTGGCATCCAGATAGGATATGTTTTTTTCACATTTGATTTTCATTATTTTGGATTCCATTTGCCACACAGGGCAAGTAAAGTGGGATGAAGATGAAAACTGTGGAGAACTGTATACATGTGAATGTATGTAGTTATGTGTGAACAACTGGAAAACAGGAAATAATATGTAAATACATCAAATAATATGTAACAAATAACACAAATCAGATATACTACCACATATATCGTTATTAGCAATAGAGGAACCGTTTTCGCCTCCACCCATGTATCTTAATAAGAAACATGAAAAAAGTTCATTGCCCAAGCAAGACTTTATGAACACATTTGTACAATTAACATACTATAAACAGATATACAGAAGATATACAAATCCCATTCCTTTGGAAATAAATATTTTGAGTCTGGCTGGAAATGGATCTATTCTTGAACCTCTGTTAGGTACTTTGTAATAATTTCTTAAGGTGTTACTCCATGTTTGAATCTAGCTAAAGTATGTAGATCTGTATTAGAATCAACAATTTGGTAGATTGTGGGGAATTCCTTGATTCTTACCCCAGGTTAGAATGTAAGTAAAGTAAGTATATATTAGAATCAATTTGTGTTGATTTTAGAGATTTTTGCTGCAGGTTCGACCCAAGCTTCAGGATATACATATATATTAGAATCAACTCTTGAATATTTTGCGGTGATTTCGCAGATGCTTACTGCAGGTTCGAACCTAGTAATAGGGTGTAGATCCATACAAGAATCTGCCTTGGCTGTAAAATTATTTTCTTAAGATCTTACAGATTATACCCTGAGGTTCAAAGACACTGTAGCTCATGGCAAGAATAAGGTGTATTGTGCCCTTAGAACCGAAGTATGAAGAAAGTAAAATATCAACACACTAAACATGTATTATGTAGGCATGACCATGATGACAAGTTAAACCTATTGTGACCAAAACAACACCATATGAATACATCTCTACAGTGATAGACAGAAGACATATCAGCCTTTTCACAATGCTTGATATAAGTAATAAATAAAATGGTGTATGTGATGCCTGAGGTTGAAACCTGCCTTGAGGCTTTAGATCAATACTACAATGTACCCTTCCATTTTTTTAGGTCATTTCCCCATATCTTACCCAGAGGTTCAAACCCAACTACAGGCTTTAGATCAATTATAGATTATGTCCTTGGGTATATTCTGAAGATATCGTAAGTTGTTACCCCAGGTTTGAGCCCAGCAAGGGGATGTAGATCCATACCAGAGTCAACCCTTGAGTATTTTGTGATGATTGGCAGCATTTATACTGGTTGGTTGGAACCTGAATAGAGTCTGTAAATCCATGTTGGAATGTTTCCACATATTCAAATGATTTCCCAGATCACACCCCAAGGTTCAAGTCAACCTACAGGGTAAAGACTCATACTAGAATCAAGCGATTTCCCTGGATTGTTACCCCATGTTCAAGGGCACCTACAAGGTGTCAATCCATAATAGAATCATTGTGTTGTGATTGTCCCGATTGTTACTTCAAGGTTCAAACCTAGAGGCTCAGGCTGTAGATCCATACTGGAGTGTTTCCTTGCGTATATTCTGGCGATTGCCTAGATTGTGCCCTGAGGTTTTAACCCAGCTAGAAGGCATAGATTTATTAATTATACAGCTAGATTCTAAGCTATCTTGAGGATGTAGATCCATACTAGAATTTACCCTTGGGTATTTTGAACCTGAATAGAAAACAATTCCTGACTTATACACCTTTTCAATTCATGTTACTGATTAACATTTAAAGTATCTGCTTGTAAACTGACCCTGAAAAATTAACATTGGTATTTCTATGAGTTACAAGAAATGAGGTAACACAGAAACGATGGAAACATTGCTATTTCAGAAAGTTGTGAAAGTACTATCTTTCTGATCACAAACGTTTGGTTACATAAATCAATACAATATTGGAATTCCCATATATTCATCAGTATGACAGTGTATTCTTCGTGTCTGAAGGAATTGCAAGGATGTCCCTGAAGTCTGAACTGTTATACCAGAGCAGGCAGTCACAACATCAGTACATAAACAGAAATCACTGAGGCATATCAGTTGCAGGTTTGTTTGATGTTTAGGGTGTTCACATTCACATCTCTGTTCAAACAATTTGGAGACGAACTCAATAGTCCACATTCAGAAATCACTTTTAAAGTAGAGCGATGACACCAGTACACACAATCTTGTCTTGTTCTACATGTAGCACCAGCATTCACCGAAGGAAAAGGTCACAAGACTCTGTCAAGTCAATTGTGATTGTTGTGTTGCTATTGATATCATATGATGTCACTTGGCTGTATCAGAATGATAATAGTTCTTGTTGATAGAACATATCCTTGATAATAGATGACAAGGTACTTGTAGTCCTTATGTGACTCTTGATCTGTCAAGCTCTCACAGAGTCTGAAGGACTAGTCAAATGTGGCCTCTTCAACTGTCTTGTGTCTGTATTTGAGAAATGTTTTCAAATACATCGTAACCCATTCTGTGTGGTTATGCCTTATTTGTTCTTAATGTTCATTACAGAAAAGTTGTCAACAAACAAGCTATTAATTTCACAGTTCACTGAGCTTGTTGAAGCAGAACCAATCACAGTAAGTTATCATTAATCAGATATCGATACAAGTGATAAAATCTTCAAATGCACATGTTTGTACAATAATACAACATGCATTCATGCCATGATCAACCTCTTCAGAACTTCATTGTATATTTGTATGAAAGGTGTTCTGAATTTTGTTTGAACATCATACAGAAATGACAAATTACTATTATCAGCATTACACAGGTAGAATCAATAATACACACATCTTTCATGTAACAGGAAGAATCAATAATACACACATCTTTCATGTAACACATGATAAACAATGCAGGAATCAGGGTTACCATGTTTACTACCTCACATAATGTGTACTGTATAATTCATAAATCAATTGATTTGCATTTATGATTATAAACATTATGGCCAAACATAATTAATTTCTGAAAAACTTCACCAAAGCAATAGAAAATACATTTCTGCACAACAGATACACGAGTACCCAATGTATGTTACAGTATCCATTGATAAGTGATTACTTGATTACAGTAATATTTAGAGTGTAAACTTCGGTGGTACCAAAACCACATGCCTATTTGAGGGTCACAGATGCAACGGGCATCAAAATACTAAAAGAAATAAGTATGTATGCTATTGTGCATGTTCAAAGTCAGTGAATAATAAATTTCATCATGAGTTCCAACTATACTCACCACCAAAACAAACGCAAACAATAGGAACAGATACCTATGCACCATGATGTACGATAACAAGCGATTCAAATGTATACCAATTAATGAAAAAACAAACAATCAGTCAAATGTTAACACCTAGTGATTTTATTCTGATGTTGATATGCTGCACATGATTTCCAAAGTTTACATGCTTATCCTGCACAAGACAAATGGTGCATCATGGTGTGCTCTCAGGCATCAGTTCACACAACATACCAGTATATTGGCTGTGCATAGAGCTGATCTTATGTCGCTTGAATATGATTAAGTCTTCATAAATTAACCAAGATGTCTGGTATTCACGTTGCTTTTGGCAGTGGGTATATGTTTAAATATTACTGTTGTGGACAGAACACATTGGATATGATGATTCAGAACAAGCAGTTTCATAATTGTAATTTGCAAGTATCCGATCTCGTTCGTCGTCTCTTACAACAAGCATAGTTGCCTTTTATGGCAACCATGGGTTGCTGAAGACTTATTCCAACCCAGATCTTTATTACTGATTTCATAGCATCCAAATTTAGTATCAAATGATTAAAGATCAACATGCCATGTTGATCTTTGATTATTGAATGTATTATAGCATAATTTATACATACCATGGGTCATTTGCTACCATTGAATGGTTTAGAGAGTGTTTCGTTCTTGTTTTACGCCACACTCAGCAATATTCCAGCTATATGATGGCGGTCGATAAGTAAGAGAGTCTGGACGTGACAATCCAGTGATTGATATCATGAGCATCGATCCACACAATTGGGATACAATGACATGCATCAACCAAATCAGCGAGGGTGACCACCCGATCCTGTTAGTCGCCTCTTACAACAAACATGGGTTGCTGAAGAACAATTCATGAGAGTTTAGAGAGTAAACTTTTCTGAAGATTTTCTTTAATCACACTTAAACAAAGTTATAGTAGCAAATGGGTCAATAGAATCTAGATAACACAATGCACAGAATAATGGACAGATTAACTATAGTCATATGAAAGAATTTGGTGTTCTTGAACTTCTTTTGATTAGTATATACATGGAATACTTTCTCTGACCAATGTTAACAATACCGGTATCTACAGGGCGTCCATCCAGTTCAATGTCATACCCCCTACCCCCTACACTGGCTTTATGGATGGTTATTTTCCATGTGAGGAATTATTTTTGATATTTTCACAGAATAATTCATAATCTTATTTCAATGGCTTCGTGGTAACCAAAGTATGTTGGAAGAATCTGAACAGATACATTCTCAAGTCCTCTGACATATACATGGTCAATAAGCGTTCCACTTTCAGTAGTAGGCTCTGAAACGATCTGTGCAAAACCATTTGATTCCATCAAAGTCTGTATTGAAGATGACACGAAAACATTTTCATTGAAATCACCCTTGATAATGGCTCGACCAGAATGGTTATCAAGTTCCTGAATAAGTTGTAATAAATACTTTCTGAAAATATCCGTTTTGTCTGAGTTTGGCCTGTAGATGACAACAACATTAGCTTGCAGTTCCATGACATAAAAAGCCAGATATTCTAGATTGGACACGCGTAAGTCAGGAAATTCACATTTGACATTACTACAATACACTGCAACACCACCATGACTTTGATTCTTCAAATCCATCAGTGTTGGTTCAGATGATTCATAGGACTGTGATCTGGGTTTATGATGTAATGTAAATCCTTCAAGTTTTGGTTCATCATCTCGATGTCCCTCAGATAACCATGTTTCTGTCAAGCAAATGAAATCAGCCTCAAGAAATCTCTTGTCATTCTGCAAATCTTTAATGTGTGATTGAAGGCCTTCAATATTTTGCATAATCAAGGTAAATGTAGGATGACCATCATAGATTCTCTGATTTGTACTCATGAACTTTGGCATACTACACACTGCTGCTTCAACTTTTTCACTGCTGTATATCACTGATTCTTTAAAATCCTGAATGATCAGACCATCAAGAGAGGATACTCGACTTAATGCCACATAAGCTTGTCCCGCTGCAAAGATCTTGTCTAATGAGATGACAGCTTTGTTTACAGTTATGCCTTGTACTTTGTGTATGGTGCAAGCCCAGGCTAGTTTGAGTGGAAATTGTCGTCTGATGCCTCCATTGTTTGTAACAGTTTCCTCTAGGGGCTCAATGGGTGTGCTGTTAGCTTGTAATCTGGATGCATCCTGCTTCACTTTCCGTAATTTCTTACCAACATCATCATTGTCAAACACTACATATAGTCTTGAAGGAAAGGCTTCACCATCAGTCAAAGAAATGTTGCTAACAGTTCCGAAGGCACCATTGACAAGACCATCTGATGTGTCAATATTTTTTGTGATCATCACACGAGCTCCAATTGCAACATGCAGATTTTTTGGTAATACTGAGTTATATACTTTCTCATGAGGGTTTTCGCTCTTTTCAAGTTTTCCTGTTTTGGGGTTTCTGGCGAAATCTTGTGCCTCAATGGAAATTGTATCTGAACATTTACAGTGAAGAGTAGTGACATTGAAATTATCAACCTGAGCATTTGTTGCAAACATGTGAATGCAATCAGGATCATCTTCACCAGATTCTCGTTGTTTGAGCATATCAATATCTCTTCTTTCAAGAGGCTCTGATCTTTTTCGCTTTCGCAATCTATTCAAAACTTGTGCAAATGCAGGGTCTGTTTGTCTCATGATCTTGGTTAATTCTGTGATGGAGAAATTGTCATTCCACAAGTCATATCCATTTTGGGCAACATACAATGGTCTACCCTTAACAGGTGATAACTGATAAAAGTCTCCAACAGCAATCACAGATACATTTCCAAAAGGTGAATAATCAGCAGTTTGTTTGATCTGTCTCAGTCTACCATGAATGTATGATAACAGCTTGTGATCAACCATTGAAATTTCATCGATGATAAGGATATGGAGACTTTGCAGTTTTGCTCGTAAGGTATTGATCTTTTCCTCACCAAGTGGCTGGTATGGCAGTTTTGCATCAATTCCAATTGACAGTGCACTGTGTATTGTGGATGCATGTATGTTAAATGCTGCAATACCAGTTGGAGCTACCAAAAGTACAGAGATATCATCTGGATTGTTTTGCATGGGAGCTAGAAGTCGTGTACATTCATAGCAAATTGCCTTAATCAAATGGCTTTTTCCAGTACCAGCTCCACCAGTGAGAAATAAGTGAAATGCCTCAGAATTTTTGCCTTTCTTTTTATCCAAACACCATTGTCTAATTTTGTAGAACACATCAGATTGTTCGTCATTCATTGATCTCAAAATAGTTTCTGCTTCTTGTCTTGACACTGTACTCTGAAGCAGTTCTGTGTTAGATACCATTTTATCAGTCTGTAGCAAATCAGGCATATTTCTACCAGATTCAGTTTCACTTTCATCATCTGAGACATGCGTATGTGCATCTTCACATTCTATTCTTTCAGATTCAGTCTCTGGACTAATTTTAGCCCATGCATCTTCCAATTGACCTGATCTTTCAAACAATTCCTCAGCTTCATCAATAACTTCAGCATCCTTCTCAAACATTGCTTTGTTTCTGTCAACAATCTCTTTCACAGTTTCAACGGGACAGTTTCCAATCTGAACAGCACCAGTTCGATAGAAGTCTTCATATGAATTGAAAGTGGCTGGTTTTAACTGTGCATCAAATGTGTATGGCAAGAATAGCTGCAGTATACTGTGATAGTATTTCTCTGGATCTTTTGTGCGAGAAAATCTGGCATATCTGATAACTGCTGCATCAGTTCGTGTACGTTTTTTGACATGACCAAGGCCGTTTTGCAATGTTACTAATGGACTGTGCCGTTTGTCATCAGCAACCCTCGATACTTCAGCATTTGGCACGACTCTGTATTCTGAGCAAAAAGTTCCAAGACACATCTTATTGAACTCGTCACCTTTGGGTCTGCTCTTGTATCGATCAACAATGCTTGTCATCCACATTTCGTCTTCACCTAGTTCACCACTCTGTTGTTTGTTTTTCAAAATTTTAAGAGGCAAACTCATTCTGACAGGGTCTACGGTTGGAATGAACTGTACTTTACGAGATCCTTCTTTCAATCGCAAATTGCAAACTCGAAACACAGCTTCCTGTGCACTCACTTCTCTATTGTGTAGGTATACAGCACCAAGTTTCTTCAGAGCACATTTTGCATCAGTGTTATCCTTATTTGCTTCCTTTTGTGCATGATTCAACAATAATCCCATTTCTCTTTCTGCCTTTGATATATATGAAATTATGTATACAACACAAGAGTAGGCATCAACTACATACTGAATGTCCATGTTCGCATTCCAACATCTGAGCAGATCGGGATTGTACTGATTGACCCATACATCATTGGGATTGCGTTTCATCACAACATTTGTCTTTTTCGATAGAGTATCACATGCTACTTGAAACATATCTTGCGAAATACCAATGGCAGAGAACAATGCATCAACAGAGTCAAATGTTTCCTCGTCATCAGTAAGAGCTTGCCAAATCAGTTTCAAGATTGTTTGAGCATTTGGTATGGTCATCACTTCCATATTTATTAGATCTTCACAGCACTGTTCCAAGGTTTTGGGCACATCATTTTTGGGGTTATTGTCAAGACCTCCTGCTCGCGATATGAAAGTTTCATTGCTTGGTGGACGAGGGAAATTGAACCTACATGTTGTGCCATTTTTCTTACATGTCTTTGAATGTCTTTTGCTGTGTTTCTGGACACTGTTGACAATGTCAAACAATTCTTCATCATTCTCAACAGAAGGCATTTCACATGTGATGTACCTGTCTATGAAGCATTTTACTGTCTCATCATTGTCTTTGTCAATCTTAGGTGCATTCTCAACCCAGAAAAGGCAGTGAGTGTGAGGGGAACCACGGTGTTGGAATTCTACACGATAGAAGTAATCTTTTATCTTTCCAATTGGTTCTGCAGGAGACATGATGACCTCTTTCAAGAAGCAATGGAATCTTTGATCAAACATTCGGGCTGCTGTCACTGGGTTTTTCCTGAGTACAGAACATTTTTCAGACCAGTCAAGTTCAGTGGCTTTGCGTTTATCACCTTCTTCTCTCAGTATTGTTTCAATCATTTCTGGCCATCTCATATCAGCAGATGAAAATGAACAAAACCAAGTTGGAATACCAAGTTGTCTTATCATAGCAAATAAATCTTTCTGAGCAGACTGCCAGAATGGTGGAGTTCCTCTGATAGGTTTCAAGAACTTGTACCCTTCATCACATTTTAATATCTCTCTTAGAGAATCAGAATCTGTAAGATTTTCAGATGTAACATTTTTACCATGTGACTGTGATCCTTTTCGCATTGCAATGGAAACATTTGACATAACCTGTTCAACTTCGGAGAGATACTGAGCATAAAATATGTAGTCAGTGTTTTGGGCAAATCGGCGATCAGCGTTCATGAGGCGTGTGTGCAGATAACGTGCAAGTGTGATCCTCTCTTCACGATCATCATGGAATGTTGGGGACCCTGATGGGAACAGTACTGGAAAAGATCTCGCTTCATTGGTTTTGTCAGTTAATACTCGTACAGGATTATTTTCCTCAGCAGGTGCAACACAGGTTATCTTTTCAAAATGTTGATCAAGAACTTCTTGGCCAATATCAAGAGGTTGTAGACAGGTATTCATGAGTATTCCACCCTCTTTCTCAGACACTTCGTGTTCAGTAATTTCCTCATCAAGTTCAGATAATGTGTCAGTATCAGAATCAATAATTTCATCTTCCTCATCAATAACTGGCAAGGGATTAACCCAGTCTTCATTAAAGTTCACATCTCTATACCATTTGTTAGTTGTTTGAAGATATTCTAAAGCATTTTGAACATGGGCCTTGTTGACAAACTTGTATTGATAATGTCCTGTGTAAGTAATCTTTCTTTTCAGTTTCACTCTGATCATCTGATCATCTGCTTCACATCTCGGTAACATACTGGTGCTTTTCTGAATGTTAGAGGGAACACATATCACAGGTCCGTGCACACCATGTTGTCCACCTTTTGGTAATGTCATCATTTTCATGAAAGGGATATTCAAGGCAATCAAATGCTGCTCTAGTTCATTTAGACATTGTAGTTGCATAGGAACAGGGGTCAGTTCAAGGTTGTTAACAACAGCTTCTCCAGGCATTTTACCAGACAAAAGTTTTCTGTGACAGGTATGACAAATCCACAATGTGCCTTCTGGACTATTGACAAATGAACAGTGGTCATCACAACTGTCTGTGCATTTGTGTAGGTAAGTGTCTGTGATGCAATTCTCAGATACAGATGCTGTATTACCTCCTTTGTTTTCATACAAAGTTTTTTTACATTGAACAACCTGTTTTTGGAAAAGTCTTCGATGACACACCGAGCACACAAATTCTGGACCATCAGAAATGTTCTTGAAAAAAGATTGTGTAACATTTTCCATGAGTTTCCTTTCTTTTGATATTTGCATTCGCTTGGCAGACTGTCTCTGTTTCAAATTCTCTCTGTATTCAGAACTAGATTTGTACTTCGCATTGCTTGCTGATTTAACAGCTTGCTGATGTTTTTCATCTTTAGCATATTTCTCAGTGCTGCGGGTTTTAACGAGTTCTCTGTGCTTTTCGTCTTTAGCGTATTTCTCAGTGCTGCGGGTTTTTACGAGTTCTCTGTGCTTTTCGTCTTTAGCATATTTCTCAGTGCTGTGGGTTTTTACGAGTTCTCTGTGCTTTTTGTCTTTAGCATATGCATTTGAACTTTTCTGTTTCTTTTTGTTTCTGAATTCAAGGTCAGTTTTGTATTTTTCTCTCTCTTTAGCCAGTTTTCTCTGTTTAACATTCAATGTTTCAGACTTAACATTCTCTGATTGTCTTTTAGCTCTGATATATTCTCTTTTAGCTTTTGCCTGTGCATTCTTTCCTCCTTTTTTTTTTTTTTTTTTTTTAGTGACGTTAAATCATAACTCACTCACTCACTCCTCCTTTTTTTTTAGTTTGTGCTTCAGCAGGTCTCCCTTCTTCAGAATCAGAACATTTTTGCTTTTTCAACATCGCGTGTTTGTCAGATACAGATAACTGATTAGCATGTCTCTTCCTTCTTGTATAAGCACTGCTATTCATATGTTTCTCACAATATTTGTCTGTGCATGAGTTTCTCAAGACATCAACTGTGTTTACACAAACAACAACTTCATAATGTGATCCACCAACATGATTCAAATATATGCCTCTGCCAGTGTTTGGTGTGTCTGAATTGATCTGACTGCATGAATACCTTAGCCACCTGTTCCCAGTGAATGTACAAATGTCAGTATTCAGTAGGTTTGCAGCTGCAAGAATTTCTAGTTCTGTTGCCCATGTTCCAACATACCATATTCTTGATTGAGAAATATATTGTTCAACAGAGTCATAACCTGGTCTTAAGAATGTACAGAAGCTTTCAGCATGTTCTCTTAGGTGTTTCACAACAGCCAGTCTGATTTTCCTGTGATTGTTTTCTTTGCCAGAGATTGCATAGGAAAGACTTCTGAAGAAACAATTGCCATCACCATCAATAGATACTGTTCTACATGGTTCACCAATTTCCACACCATACTCATGATCCTGAGCTTTTGATACACACTGATGTTGAATATCAAGCTTCTTGCACAACTGTTCACATACATTTGAGGATACAGTGCAGAATAGCATCACACTTTCATCAGTTCTAATTATCTCCACACTTGTATCTTGTGAGTTCTCGTCAAGTTCATCAATGTCAACCACATATTCTTGATTATTCTCATTGGCTTCACTGACTGCATCATCAGGCTCAGGAAAAAGCTTGATTATCTCCACACTTCCATCTTGTGAGTTCTCATCAAGTTCATCAATGTCAACCACATATTTTTGATCATTGTCATTGGCTTCATTGACTGTGTCATCAGGCTCATGAGTGAGTGAGTGAGTTAAGATTTAACGTCACATCGGCAGTATTTCAGCCATATCGTGACGAGAAGTACATTAATAATACACATAATTGTACGAAATAAAAACCTGTCGACGAAGGACAGTAGAATAACTAGAATATCACAGACTTGATTTAAAACTAGTTGTGAATAATAAAAACAGTAAGCATTAATGAACATCACAATATAAAAATGGGCTAGAAATCGTCAGCCACTGAAAGGAGATCACCATACTGGGGACCATGGGGACTTACAGTACCTTAGCTTCCTGCACGGACCCCGGCAGGATTTATATCATCCCTTCAGTCACTGACGACAGTGTATCAGTTAAGCCTTAGATTAAAATAACGAATATACTACGTTTAAAAGCCTGGTATGCAGAAAAATACCTGGAATGAAATGGGACTTACATACCCTCTTAGGGGGACAATAATTTTACGCTACTTCAACCCCCCTCAAGGGTATAGCCACTAACAATTTAAGTTATTAAATTGCACTACCAATTTTTAAAACAATACAGTTAGCACATCAAAATTTATGAAAAAGCTCTATTTCTTTTAAAAAACATAACAGTAAACGAGAATTAACATCATTAAAAAGGTCCTTAATTGTTTTAACATTGAAATATTTATCCCTTGTGATGGAAAAATCAATACAGTCAAGCAGGACATGCTTGACCGTGATTCTTTCATCACAAGGGATGCAAAACGGAGGATCCTCACCATTTAAAAGATACTCATGTGTATATCTTGAATGGCCAATACGACATCGTCGCATAATGACCTCTTCAAATCTGGACTGACAGCCCAAGTAGTTGTAACCGATATTTGGTTTAATTTCATGTAATTTATTGATACCTACTTGGGCGTCCCACTTCTGTTGCATAAGATCTCTGATGTAAGATCGAATCATGGGTTTAAAATCAGTGTATGGGATCAGAAGTGGTGTCACAGATTTGTTGAGGGCTGCTTTTGCAGCAGCATCGGCCATTGTGTTACCAATGATACCAACATGGCTTGGTAACCAACAAAAGACGATGTCATATTGGCCAGTAGCAAGATCATTAAATAATTCGAGAATTTCGATTAAAAGTGGATGTTTTGATGACATATTTTTAATCGCCTGAAGGCATGAAAGAGAATCTGAAAATAGTATGAATTGTTTATGTTTAGCTTGATTACTGATATATTTAAGTGCTGTAAAAATGGCGTTTGCTTCTGCTGTGAATATGGAACTGTTATCAGGTAAACGTGAAGATATTGTTCTGGATCCAATGACGGTGGCACTAGCAACTGCGCCACCATCCTTGGATCCATCTGTAAAGATAGATTTATATGTGTCATAATTGTTTCTTAATTGACTGTATTCTTGTTGGTAAATTAATTCGTTAGTGTCTGATTTCTTTAGTTTTGTTAATGTAAGGTCAACCTCTGGCCGTACCATTTGCCAAGGAGGTGTTGAAAACAGTTGAGTTGGAGCTATATCATGCAGTTTAATATTGGAAGCAAACAAGGCAGACTGGATTCTGATTCCGAGTGGTGGAACAAGAGATGACTTTTTATTGTAAATATCTTGGTAAAGAGGATTGAAGACGCAATTAAAAGCTGGATTGGACTGATTAGAATATAATTTAGTGACATATTGTAAAGATAATTTTAGACGGCGCTGTTTAAGAGAAGGTTCATCTGCTTCTATATAGAGACTGTGAATGGGAGACGTTCTAAAAGCTCCAAGGCAAAGCCTCAGTCCTTGATGATGGATGGTATCGAGTTTTTGTAAATTACTTTTACAGGCTCCACCATAGACGATGGAGCCATAATCAAGTTTTGAACGAATGAGTGACCTGTATAAGTGTAAGAGGGTTGTTTGATCCCCTCCCCACTTTGAATTAGAAACTACTTTCAATAAGTCGAGTGCCTTCAGGCATTTAGCTTTTAGGTATTTAATATGTGGAAGGAAAGTTAAGTGGTTATCAAAAATAAGTCCCAAGAACTTGGCCTCCTTAACAACTTTGATAGGAGTGCCATTCAGAAATAGTTCAGGGTCCTTATGTGGCTTATATTTTCTGCAGAAATGTATACAATTAGTTTTTGATTTGGAAAATTTAAACCCGTTTTCTAGACACCACTTGTTAATTTTATTAAGACATAATTGTAATTGCCTTTCTATTGTGTGCATATTTTTACCACGACAAGATAGATTAAAATCATCCACAAAAAGTGATCCATCAACTGAATCATTTAAAACTTTTGACAAACTGTTAATTTTTATACTGAATAAAGTGACAGACAAAATACTGCCTTGTGGGACACCCTGATCCTGATTATAATGATCAGACAGGGTTGTACCCACTCGGACTTGAAATTGCCTGTCTGTTAAAAACTGTGATATGAAATGAGGCAAACGGCCTCTTAATCCAAAATCATGAAGATCTTTTAAAATACCATGTTTCCATGTTGTATCGTAAGCTTTTTCTAAGTCGAAAAAGATCGATACAGCATGTTGTCTATTTACAATGGAATTTTTAATGAACGATTCTAAACGCACTAAGTGATCGATAGTACTTCTGTTTTTACGGAAACCGCATTGTATATTGGTAAGAAGATTATTTGTTTCCAAGTACCACACTAATCGATTATTTACCATGCGTTCCATCGTTTTACAAACACAGCTAGTTAGAGTGAGTGAGTGAGTGAGTTATTATTTAACGTCACATGGGCAATATTTCAGCCATATCGTGACGAGAAAGTACATTTATGATACATTTATGATACATATATTTAAACTGAATAAAAAGCTGTCAACGAAGGACAGTGGAATAACTAGAATATCACAGACTTGATTTAAAACTAGTTGAGAATATTAAAAGGCAGTAAGCATTAATGAACATCACAATTTAAAAATGGGCTAGAAATCGTCAGCAACTGAAGGGAGATCACCATACTGGGGACGATGGGGACTTACAGTACTTTTGCTTCCTGCATGGACCCCGGCAGGATTTATATCATCCCTTCAGTCACTGGCGACAGTGTACCAGTTAAGCCTTAGATTAAAATAACGAAGATACTACGTTTAAAAGCCTAGTGTGCAGAAAAATACTTCGAATGATTTGGGACTTACATACCCTCTTAGGGGGACAATAATTTTACGCTACTTCAACCCCCCTCAAGGGTACAGCCACTAACAATCTAAGTTATGAATTTCGCACTACCAATTTGTAAAACAATACATTGAACACATCAAAATTTATGAAAAAGCTCTATTTCCTTTAAAAAACATAATATTAAACGAGAATTAACATCATTAAAAAGGTCCTTAATTGTTTTTACATTGAAATATTTATCCCTTGCGATGGAAAAATCAACACAGTCAAGCAGGACATGCTTGACCGTGATTCTTTCATCACAAGGGATACAAAACGGAGGATCCTCACCTTGTAATAAATATTCGTGCGTATATCTGCTGTGGCCAATACGACATCGTCGCATAATGACCTCTTCAAATCTGGACTGACAGCCCAAGTAGGTGTAACCGATATTTGGTTTAATTTCATGTAATTTATTGATACCTACTTGGGCGTCCCACTTCTGTTGCATAAGATCTCTGATGTAAGATCGAATCATGGGTTTAAAATCAGTGTATGGGATCAGAAGTGGTGTCACAGATTTGTTGAGGGCTGCTTTTGCAGCAGCATCGGCCATTGTGTTACCTTTGATACCAACATGGCTTGGTAACCAACAAAAGACGATGTCATATTGGCCAGTAGCAAGATCATTAAATAACTCAAGAATTTGGATTAAAAGTGGATGTTTTGAAGACATATTTTTAATTGCCTGAAGACATGAAAGAGAATCTGAAAACAGTATGAATTGTTTATGTTTAGATTGATTACTGATATATTTAAGTGCTGTAAAAATGGCGTTTGCTTCTGCAGTGAATATTGAACTGTTATCAGGTAAACGGGAAGAGATTGTTCTGGATCCAATGACAGTGGCACTAGCAACTGTGCCACCATCCTTGGATCCATCGGTAAATATAGATTTATAAGTGTCATAATTGTTTCTAAGTTGGTGGTATTCTTGTTGGTATATTAATTGGTTAGTATCTGATTTCTTAAGTTTGGTTAATGTCAGGTCTACCTCTGGCTTTACCATTTGCCAAGGAGGAGAGGAGAAAAGTTGAGTAGGAGCTATATCTTGGAGTTTAATATTTGAAGCTGATATTGCAGATTTTATTCTAATTCCGAGTGGTGGATGTAGTGCCGATTTCTTATTGTAAAGATCTTCGTAGAGAGGATGGAATATACATTCAAAAGCTGGATTTGACGGATTAGAATATAATTTAGTGATGTATTGTAGAGATAATTTTAGTCGGCGTTGTTTAAGAGAAGGCTCATCTGCTTCTATATAGAGACTGTGAATGGGAGACGTTCTGAAGGCTCCAAGACAAAGCCTCAGACCCTGATGATGGATCGTATCTAGTTTTTGTAAATTACTTTTGCAGGCTCCACCATAGATGATGGAGCCATAATCAAGTTTGGAACGAATTAGTGACCTGTACAAGTGTAAGAGGGTTGTTTGATCCCCTCCCCACTTTGAATTAGAAACAACTTTTAATAGATCGAGTGCCTTCAGGCATTTAGCTTTGAGGTATTTAATATGCGGGAGAAAAGTTAAGTGATGATCAAAAATAAGTCCCAAGAACTTGGCTTCCTTAACAACTTTGATAGGAGTGCCATTCAGAAATAGTTCAGGGTCCTTATGCGGTTTATATTTTCGGCAGAAATGTATGCAATTAGTTTTTGATTTAGAAAATTTAAACCCGTTTTCTAGACACCACTTGTTAATTTTATTAAGACATAATTGTAATTGCCTTTCAATTGTGTGCATATTTTTACCCCGACAAGATAGATTAAAATCATCCACAAAAAGTGATCCATCAACTGAATCATTTAAAACTTTGGACAAACTGTTAATTTTTATACTGAATAAAGTGACAGACAAAATACTGCCTTGTGGGACACCCTGATCCTGATTATAATGATCAGACAGGGTTGTACCCACTCGGACTTGAAATTGCCTGTCTGTTAAAAACTGGGATATAAAATGAGGCAGACGGCCTCTTAATCCAAAATCATGAAGATCTTTTAAAATACCATGTTTCCATGTTGTATCGTAAGCTTTTTCTAAATCGAAAAAGATCGATACAGCATGTTGTCTATTTACAATGGAATTTTTAATGAACGATTCTAAACGCACTAAATGATCGATAGTACTTCTGTTCTTCCGGAAACCACATTGTATATTGGAAAGAAGATTATTTGTTTCCAAGTACCACACTAATCGATTATTTACCATGCGTTCCATCGTTTTACAAACACAGCTAGTTAAAGAGATAGGTCGGTAATTTGATGGATCAGAATGATCCCGCCCAGGTTTGGGAATGGGGATAACAATGGCTTTATGCCATGAAGCTGGAAACATCCCAGATGTCCAAATATCATCGAATATATTTAACATAGTTTCAAGGCATGATTCGGGCAAGTGTTTCAGCAGCTGATAATGAATATTATCAGCGCCTGCTGCTGTATCATGAGCTTGCCCTAAGGCAGTATATAGCTCATGTAGTGAAAATACCTCATTGTAATCTTCACCATTATCAGATGTAAAATTTACTTTTTTCTTTTCCTGTTGGAGCTGATATTTTTGAAATTCAGGAGCGTAATTAGATGAAGAAGAATGATGAGATAAAGTTTCACCAATGCTATTGGCAATGGCAGATTTATCAGTTAACAAAGTATCGCCATCCTTCAGATGGTTAACTGTAGAATTTGATCCCTTGCCTTTGATCTTTTTAATCATATTCCATACCTTGGACATAGGGGTACGAGAGTTAATTTTGGAGACATAGGTCCGCCAGGATTGACGTTTATTTTGCTTAAATAGACGTCTTGCCTTGGCATTTGAAATTTTTACAATATTTAAATTATGGACAGTGGGATGTTTACGGAAGTACTTCTCCGCCTTCTTACGACATTTCCTAGCTTGTTTGCAAGTGTCATCAAACCACGGTTTACGAACACGTGGGTTGATAGAGGACTTAGGTATTGATTCATCAGCAATTTCATTCAGTAGATCTGAGAACAACTGAATCGGGTCAGTAACATTTTGAAAAGAAGTAGGTAGTAATTTATCTTTGCATAAAGATTGAAATAAAAGCCAATCAGCCTTCACAAAATTCCATCGAGGTGAAGGTGGATCATCAGCGGGATTAATTGGTTTAAGCACCGTGGGGAAATGGTCACTCCCACATAGGTCATCATGGACAGACCATGAGAATTCATTCAACAAAACTGAATCCGTCAAAGACAGATCTAAAGATGAATAGGTACCAGTAGCAGGGTGCAAGTAAGTGTCGGAGTCATCATTAAAAATGCAAAGATCGTTATCGGAAACAAAATCCTCGATTACTTTTCCCTTTTGATTAATGGTTGAACTTCCCCATAGAGGATTATGCCCATTTAGATCACCCATGATGACACAGGGCTTTGGGAGTTGGTCGTATAGTTTTTGGAGATCATTTCGCTGAAGATTTGAAGAAGGAGGAATGTATAAGGAGCAAAGTGTGAAGGCAATATGCAGTGTTAGTCTAACTGCAACTGCTTGCAGAGTCGAGTCAAGCGGAACAGGACTGTGAACAACGCCCCGCCGCACTAAAATAGAAGCACCTCCAGTAGATTTATCTCCTGGAGGAGAGAAGGAATGATATGAACTATATTGCTTTAAATCAAACTTATCTGTATTTTTAAGGTACGTCTCTTGTAAACAAATTGCTGATGGATTTAAATCACTTGTTAATAACTGTAGTTCATGAAAATTATGCCTAAGTCCTCTGCAATTCCATTGCATTATATTAGACAATTGAGTCATGGTGGCTCAATTGGAGATCGCTCGCGTGAATGTGAGGAGGAACTACTCCCCCGCCTGTCCTGTGAGGACAGAGTAACCTCCATGTCCAGAGTCCCAAAGGAGTTCTGTAAAGGAACCTCTGAAGGTGAAGGGACGATTGGCAGTTGTTTTTTCTTCAATTTCTTTTTTTCTTTAGTCGACAAATGAACAACGACTGGTTGTTTGACTGACGTGTGTGAAGGTTTCTCAGACTGAATCTCAGTCTGAGATCCTGAACTGGATACACTGATGGTAGGAATAGGCTGAGTGATTGGAATAGTATCAACTGGTTGATCTGACGTGACCCATGTCAAGTCAGTCTGACACGAAATAGTAGATGTTGTAACAGAGCGGGAGACTGCAGCGGAGTAGGACATAGTTGAGGGGGTAGTGGTCTGAATTTTGAATAGTTTTTTGGCATCCAGATAGGATATGTTTTTTTCACATTTGATTTTCATTATTTTGGATTCCATTTGCCACACAGGGCAAGATTTTGATGAAGCAACATGTGGGCCTGAACAATTTGCACACTTCAGATCATGATTACAGTCAATGCTCTCATGGCTGTCACCACAACGATGACATACCACAGAGTTATGACAGGATTTTGAACCATGACCGAAATGTTGGCACTTGTAGCAGCGGAGCGGATTGGGGACATACACATCCACTCCGATGTTCATATAACCTGCTTTTATTGACTGTGGAAGGGAAGTTTGGGCAAACGTCATGAGATAGGTATTGGTGTTCGTGATGACACCGTCTTTCTTAATCGTGAAACGTTTTACAGAGGTTACAGCTTGGTCTTCCAATTCAGTAGCAATTTCATCCTCAGACATGTCGGACAGACAACGAGCCCTGTCACGAACAATGCCTCGACAAGAGTTTAAAGTTCTGTGCACAGACACAGCAACCTCAATATTGGCAAATGTAGATATAGACAACAGATTGAGAGATTGCTGTCTCCGTGCACACTCCACCAGAAGCGAACCACTACGGAGACGGGTGACGTTCTTGACCTCACCACAAATACCGGACACAGCCTTAGAAATGGCAAAAGGATTTAATTTGATAGGCAGGTTATCAGCAGCCTCAATAACCAGGAACCTAGCCCAGGTATCAATATTTTGAGAAATACTTCCAGACGAAATATCAATGTCTTCTAATCGTCTCTTTTTTTCATTGCGAGATGAACCAGATTGTTGTTGAGCCATGATGAAAGAATATGATTCAGCACCCCTGTTCCCCACCCGCCATCGAGTGTCAACAAGGACAGTGTTATATTGCACCGGATATCCAGGATGCAAACACCAGGGATACAGGGATGCTATACTCCAGCAAATATGACTTGAATAGCTATATTTATCTACCAGATGTAGTGCCAGGAAGGTTCAATCCATGACAAGAAACTGGAGACATACAGAATACAGAGGTCAACATCACCAGATTGGCCCATGAGCCACCGCCTTCTGGCGTAAGACTCTAGGCAATTTATTCCATCAAAAATTGGTAATTCATACAAAGTATGCTTGGCCAAGTCCAAAATATACATTACAATACAACACAGGAGTGCATATACAATATTACGCACAGGGCCTGGCATGACCAGCCGATTGATAAGACCGGGCCCATCTTACCACCCGTCTAGGCGAAGTAAGGGTCGAAGTAGTGTGTTGGGCAAAGGAACACAGTTCCAGGAACCAGTGCCCTCAACTACCAGACTCCCGTCCTCCGCCGACACAGGGACGCAACCCACGGCAAACGGGCTGCCCACTTTGGTCGCCTCTTACGACCAGCAATGGGGTGCTGTGGAAATATTCTACCCCGGTTCCACACGGGGGAAGAGCTATTAGCGCTACCCAGCACTCACCACGAGGAGGTTGCTCTTCACGAGTGCCAGCTAGTTAGAGAGATAGGTCGGTAATTTGATGGATCAGAATGATCCCGCCCAGGTTTGGGAATGGGGATAACAATGGCTTTATGCCATGAAGCTGGAAACATCCCAGATGTCCAAATATCATCGAATATATTTAACATAGTTTCAAGGCATGATTCGGGCAAGTGTTTCAGCAGCTGATAATGAATATTATCAGCGCCTGCTGCTGTATCATGAGCTTGCCCTAAGGCAGTATATAGCTCATGTAGTGAAAATACCTCATTGTAATCTTCACCATTATCAGATGTAAAATTTACTTTTTTCTTTTCCTGTTGAAGCTGATATTTTTGAAATTCAGGAACGTAATTAGATGAAGAAGAATGATGAGATAAAGTTTCACCAATGCTATTGGCAATGGCAGATTTATCAGTTAACAAAGTATCGCCATCCTTCAGATGGTTAACTGTAGAATTTGATCCCTTGCCTTTGATCTTTTTAATCATGTTCCATACCTTGGACATAGGGGTACGAGAGTTAATTTTGGAGACATAAGTCCGCCAGGATTGACGTTTATTTTGCTTAAATAGACGTCTTGCCTTGGCATTTGAAATTTTTACAATATTTAAATTATGGACAGTGGGATGTTTACGGAAGTACTTCTCCGCCTTCTTGCGACATTTCCTAGCTTGTTTGCAAGTGTCATCAAACCACGGTTTACGAACACGTGGGTTGATCGAGGACTTAGGTATTGATTCATCAGCAATTTCATTCAGTAGATCTGAGAACAACTGAATCGGGTCAGTAACATTTTGAAAAGACGTAGGTAGTAATTTATCTTTGCATAAAGATTGAAATAAAAGCCAATCAGCCTTCACAAAATTCCATCGAGGTGAAGGTGGATCATCAGCGGGATTAATGGGTTTAAGCACGGTGGGGAAATGGTCACTCCCACATAGGTCGTCGTGGACGGACCATGAGAGTTCATTCAACAAAACTGAATCCGTCAAAGACAGATCTAATGATGAATACGTACCAGTTGCAGGGTGTAAGTAGGTGTCCGAGTCATCGTTAAAGATGCAGAGGTCATTATCAGAAACAAAATCCTCAATGACTTTACCCTTTTGATTAATGATAGAACCTCCCCATAAAGGATTATGACCATTTAGATCACCCATGATGAGACAGGGCTTTGGGAGCTGGTCGTACAGTTTTTGTAGATCGTTACGCTGAAGATTTGAAGATGGAGGAATGTATAAGGAGCAAAGTGTGAAGGCAATATGCAGTGTAAGTCTAACTGCAACTGCTTGCAAATTCGTGTCAAGCGGAACAGGACTGTGAACAACGCCCCGCCGCACCAACATAGAATCACCTCCAGTAGCTTTATCTCCCGGAGGAGAAAAAGAATGATAGGAACTATACTGCCTTAATTCAAATTTATCTGTATTTTTTAAGTACGTCTCTTGTAAACAAATTGCTGATGGAATAAAATCTGTTGTTAATAACTGTAGTTCATTAAAGTTGTGCCTAAGCCCTCTGCAATTCCATTGAATTAGACTAGAATGATTCATGGTGGTTCAATAGGAGATCGCTCACGTGAACGTGAAGAAGAGTCACCACTCATAGTAGATGGAGTAACATCCATCTCGAGAGGATCAAAGAAATTCTGAACATCAACAGATGTTTCGGTGACAGTAGGGATCTTAGTAATAATTTTCTTGTTTTGTTTCTTCTTATGTTTTTTTGGCATTTCAGTCGATGGTTTGTTAGTTGCTGGTAATTCAGGAGTCGGTTTAGGTTGGGCCATAGTCTGAGTCACAACCTGAGATGCTGGAGAGATGCCACATGATTGAGTATCTGAATCATCTGTCTGACTCTCTGATGTTGTAACCACAGGCACAGGGTGTTCAGAGTGTGCCCATGTCAAGTCAGTTTGACAATCTATTGATCTTGTGGTAGAAGGTCGAGAGACAGCAGCAGCATAAGTGTGTACTGATGGAGGTGACCGGCTGGCAATGACTTTTTTTGCTTCCTGAAAAGAAATGTTGTTTTGACATTTGACTGTCAAAATATCTTTCTCATGTTGCCAAAGAGGACATGATTTTGAAGAAGCAACATGTTTACCCTTACAATTCACACATTTGGGGTCAGCTGTACAATCTGAGGCGTCATGATTTGCACCACAACGGTGACAAACAATCGGCCGATCGCATGATTTGGAACCGTGTCCAAACTTCTGACACTTGTAACATCGGAGTGGATTGGGGACATACACCTCCACTCCGATGTTAAAATATCCTGCCTTTATAGATTGTGGTATGGTCGACAGTGAAAAGGTGAACAAATAAGTATTTGTTGGGACAATGTTATCTCCATCCTTTCTTGTGAAACGTTTCACAGACGTGACATGTTGATCATTGAGTTCATCAAGAATTTCCTCTTCTGTCATTTCTGCCAGACAACGGGCTCTGTCGCGGATGATGCCTCGACTTGAGTTTAACGTTCTGTGCGCAGAGACAGCAACTTCAGTGTTTGCGAATGTAGTACATTTCAAAAGATTGATAGCTTGCTGTCTCCGTGCACACTCTACCAAAAGAGAACCGCTCCGGAGCCGTGAAACATTCTTGACTTCACCACAAATACCCGCAATGGCTTTTGATATGGCAAAAGGATTAATTTTCAACGGTAGTTGATTTCGTGATTCAACTACTATAAATCGAGCCCAAGAATTAGAATTTTGTGAAACGGAAATATCATCATCAGATGATAAAATCTCAGCTTCGAGACGTCTCTTCTTTTCATTTCGGTTTGAACCAGAAGGATTGTGAGCCATGATGAAATTAATGTATTCAGCACCCCTGCTCCCCACCCACCATGGAGTGCTACAAAGAGCGATGTTTTCCTGCACCGGATCTCCAACATGCAAACATCAGGGATACAGTGAGTGAGTGAATATTGCTTAACGCCGCATCAGCAATTTTGCAGCTATTCGCGGCGAGAAATGTCTTTTTTGTAATCAGATATCAACCAATAGAACAAAAGTGATGTTGAAAATCACTAAAATCTCAGTCATATATCACATTCAGAGGTAAAAGACTGACTGTTCAGGTAAAAATCTATATTTTATCATAGAGCTTGATTCAGGGATACAGAGGTGTTATACTCCAGTAAGAACAACATGAATAGCTGCATTTGTCTATCAAATAAAATGTCAGGCTGGTTCGGCCCATGGCAAGAAATTGAAGACATACAGAACTCAGCGGTCGAAAGTACCAGATTGGCCCATGAGCCACCGCCTTCTGGCGTAAGACTCTAGGCAATTTAGTCAATCAAAAATTGAGAATTCAAACAAGTAACCACGGCCAAGACCAAAATATACATTGAAATACAACACAGTTGTGCAGACACAATATTACGCACAGGGCCTGGCATGACCAGCCGATTGATAAGACCGGGCCCATCTTACCACCCGTCTAGGCGAAGTAAGGGTCGAAGTAGTGTGTTGGGCAAAGGAACACAGTTCCAGGAACCAGTGCCCTCAACTACCAGACTCCCGTCCTCCGCCGACACAGGGACGCAACCCACGGCAAACGGGCTGCCCACTTTGGTCGCCTCTTACGACCAGCAATGGGGTGCTGTGGAAATATTCTACCCCGGTTCCACACGGGGGAAGAGCTATTAGCGCTACCCAGCACTCACCACGAGGAGGTTGCTCTTCACGAGTGCCATCAGGCTCATGAAAAAGTTGCAGGTTCGTCAGTCTCAATTATTTCAACACTCCCATCTTGCGAGTTGTCATGGACTGCATCATTGTGCACATCATCATGATCATTCTGATTGCTTTCATTTGCTGTAGTCTCAGACTGATTGTCAAAAGAAAGACCATGTGTCTCAATGTCAGAGATAATGCTCATACCCGTCAATTCAAACTGTGTTGTTGCTCTTAGATTCCTTGAAAGTGCAAGGTTCAAACAGTGCTCATAGACCTGGAGGAGGTTTGTGTACTTCATAAGAACGCTTGTGCCACAAGGCACTTGTAATCCTGCAGCATTTCGAGAATGTGAATCAAACACATAGTATTTCTGGTTTCTTTCCATAACAGCAAATGTTGCTTCTCCAAATGTCACAAAAGTGGAGTTATATTTGGAAAACACTGTTTGGAGTGCAGCATCTAGACACATCACTTGTGGAAGCATTAATTCTTCATTAGTATCCTTCATCACAAAGCCACTCAGAGATTCACCAAATTCTAATGTATATTCTTGGTCAAAGTAGGGTACACTTCGAGGAATTTCATCTACCAGAAGGTATGCATGACGAGAAGTTGATGTTCTGTAGTTTAATATATACTCATAAAGTACATTTCCTGCGCAAAGAACAGTGTCAAGATCATGTGTGTCCCATGAGGAAATATCCTTAATTGTGTTAAACAACATTGCAGAGGTACAGTTGGCTACACACTGTCTACCACTGTATGCACCAAATCTTGGATGACTCTGATCAAAAGTACCTTGAACACACACTGGCGTGACATTTTCATGAAAATAGTTTGAGCTTTGAGGACTACCAGTACATTTCTTATATTGATAACCTTGTGCCATGCTTGTAGATGGTTGTTCACATTCATCAACTTCATCTTGAACGCTTGTCATATCAATTACATTCATTGGTTCAGGCAGAATTTCAGGCATGGCTTCATTTCTGGAATCATTGTTTGAGTCATGGTTGTATTTTTTAGCGAGGTTTACATCCTCTCCTTGAGATTTTTTAACGAGGTTCTCATCCTCTGATTCATTGTTTGAGTCATCGTTTGAGTCATTGTTTGAATCATGTTCAGAGTCATGCTTGTTTTTTTTAGCGAGGTTAGCATCCTCCCCTTGAGCTTTTTTAACGAGGTTCTCATCCTCGGTATCATTTTTAGGGAGGCGATACTCCTCCATCTGTCTGTGCATGGCCTGCAACTTCCTCCAGTCCTTCCGTGGCATCTCTGAAACAGAAAGAGAAGTGATGAAATACTCATCCCCCTTCCACAACAACCTGTTTAATATTTTCAAACTTTCCAAACTTCTGTAGCCTGATATTAAAATTAAGGGTAAGCAAATTATATAAATTGTCTGTATTCAGTATAAAGGCCCTATAACTCACATAGCACTTGTGAAAGGCACACAATAAATTATTGAAGCTTACATACTAAAACTTAACTCAATTGGATGAAGCATCCATAAAAATCTATTTTCTTTTCACCAACATAGAATTCAGTACAAAATACTTAAGGTTAAAATAAAACCAAGTATCATCTAAACTTAAAAGCATTAGATTGCAAGTAATTTTGGTGTCCCCCCCCCCCCAAAAAAAAAATCTTTTCCCAAGACTGTCACCATAAAGATAAGAGATGCTTCTATCATACATTCTACTTGTTTTTGTTAACGCAGAACAGCAATATTCCAGCTATATCACGACAGTCTGTAAATAATAGAGTCTGGACCAGGCAATCCAGTGACTGACATCGTAGTCTGACCACTTGATCCTGTAAGTGACCTATTACGACAAGCTTCACTTGCTGAAGACCCAATTCTAACCTGACTTGTATCATACATTCACTACCTTTGATGTTCATACTGACAAATCCTTAACAAAATCTACATTACATTTTGCATGGGTGTGATGATCTGATGTTAACATATATCTAATAATATATAAAATAGGTAGACTACAAAACGTTAGAATGAAACCATGGACCAAGTCACAGACCCTGATCTTGTTTCTAACCCGGATCTTGGCTGGGGTGTTTGAAAACAGAACTATGCAAAACCATTTGGAACTTCAGGAACCCCCAAATTTTGATTGACAGTCAACCAACTTATAACATCAGGATTATAGACAATTGGTTAATAAAAGATTCAGATAATTAAGCATTGTCCCAAACTTAATTCAATATACCAAGAGGCTTAATTATTACTTCAGGTTATTTTCAATAATTTACAAGATTTGTCTCATGAAGACACACAGGCCCATTTCACCTTGTGAGCTGGAAATATGGTTTGTTTTAAGCCTGTCAGTTTGAGCAAGCCAATTATTAAGAGTTTCAAAGTCTCACCACCACTTTACAGACATTACCTGTAACCATCTTTATGTACATGAAGTCACGCATTGTTATAGGTAATGTCTGTAAAGTGGTGGTGAGACTTTGAAACTATAAAAATTGTCTTGCTGAAACTGACAAGCAGCACTGGTCTCCTGCTGTATGCTCTCTTCATAAAATTTAAGTTGTCTGATTATAATCTCATTTTACTTTTAGGACATGGGCAGTCTGAATGCATACAGTACAGATCAAGATATCTTAAGTTTATGAACTTATTTGATTGTTTAATTGGATTAAGTAAATTAATCTGGTAATGTTTCACTGTGGTTTTCCAATTATTTTGTCTGAATTGTTTATTATTTGACATGGGAGAGTTGAGTAGCTCACTGCTTGCAACCTTCGCTTTTCACACCAAAGACCTTGGTTCACTTCTCAACATGGGTATGAAGTGTGAAGCCCATTTCTGGTGTTCCCCACCATAATATTGCAAAAAGGGGTGTAAACCCAAACACAATCACTCACTCTTATTAGACGTGGGTTTGTTGTTTAATGCAGCAATTTTCCAGCCATGTCAAAGGATCGGACAATCCATTGATCAATATCATGACCATCGATCGACGTATGTCACTTATCAGTTTTGTTTTAATTAAATAATGCCAGAAACAGCAATATCAGGTGGCCTTGACAATCCAGTGATTGATATTCTGAGCAATGATTAACGATGAGACAATCAAGCAATCATGAGCTGTTGGAAACTTGATATTGCAGATATATGATGGCAGACAATAAGCATCGGGAGCAGACAGTCCAGGGATTGGTGTTGTGAACAATCCACATCTTAGTCAGGTACTATAATGACTATCATGCATGATGGTCCATAACATTCAGAAAGCTTTGAATATTGTAGTTTTATACCACAATCAGCAATATTGCAGCTGTTGCAGCCTGTGAAAATCCAATCACCAGACAGTAATTTATACTGTGAACAACAATCCATGTGGTCAGGTTAGAGTTGATCAATTGTCAGGGGCAACTCATTTTCTCATGCACGGACACACACCAGAAACATGATTGTGGGTTCAATTCTGTGTTTCCCAGGACCATACCTGTCCTAGGTGTTCCCCAAACCATGCATCACTTTGGGGTTTCCGCTTCTCAAAGCTGACACGCAGTGATGTTTATTTTGTTTGTTTGTTGTTTAACACTGCACTTAGTAATATTCCATTGTTTGACATCATGAACATCGATCCACACAATTGGGATACAATAACATGCATCAACTAAGTCAGTGAGTCTGACCACCCTCATCCTGTTAGTCACCATTTACGGCAAGCATGAGTTGCTGAAGACTTGTAACTGAAATAAAATGAAAAAATTGACACAAGACCATTTTACCCTTTAATAAATCCACTCAATTTTGCAGATATATGACAGCAGACAGTTAAACTCTGGAGCAGACAAACCAGGCATTGGTGTTGTGAACAAACTATCCATGTCATCGACAGGTACTATGACAAATCTGATCATGTACCAGCTGTATTGTTTACATTGTTGTTTTATGCCACAATCAGCAATATTACAGCTAGAAGATGGCAGACTGTAATAAATCACCAGACAATCTAGTTAATTTGTATTGTGAACAACAATCCATGTGTTCAGGTACAGTTGCTCAGTTGTCGGTGGCGACCGAGTGTCTTCATGCACAGTTGTATTCGTTAGAAACATGATTAGGTTCGATTTCCTGTTTGTTATAGCTGTGTGGGGTACTGTCCAAGTCATGCATCACTTTGGAGTTTCCACCACACGAACCTGACATGTGATGTAACTAAAATGCTGTTCAAAAATCCAACTAAAAATTGACACAACACCATTTTACCCTTTAATAAATAACTAACATATAATGCCACACTAATAGCTGCAAAATATCTATCATGGCAGATTTAATTACTCCAAATCTGGAATCAGGCAATCCAGTGGTATTCTGAACAACTCCACATTGTCACAGTATGTTGACAAATCTTGCATGATTTGTCTTGAAGATTCATTGTTCTGTAATGCCACACAGCAATATTGCAGCTATATGACAGCCAGTAAGTAATCAAATCTAAGTCAGACAATTCAGTGATTTGTATTCTGAACAACAATCCACATTGTTACGGTTGACAAACCTCTCATGATTGGTCTTGAAGATTCATTGTTCTCTAATGCCACACAGCAATATTGCAGCTATAAGTTGGCAATCTTTTTTTTCTAATAAAGACATGCTTTACTTATATAATTAAGAAGTTAACTATACATTTCGCATAGTAAAGGGTGGACCATGTGCTATTTGCTATTTGAGGCTGCCTGTGATATCTGAAGAAACATTCTCCTAATGTTCCAAAATGTTCTTAAACAAATAATTGTGTTTCTGACATGTTGCAAAAGAAATGTCAATATTGTTGCAAGCTGTTATTTGTAAAAGAAATATTTTATGAAAAATTAATAATTTGGTTTTGAATATGTACTTAACAGCTTGTCTCAAAATCTTACCCCCAAATATCAAATGGTTGGTCCCTAACCCAACTACTCACAGGGGAATGTCGACTTTGTATACATATCAGCCATGTTTTTTGTTTGTTGTTTAATGCCACAGACAGCAATATTGCAGCTAAATGATGGAAGTCTAAATAATTAAGTCTGAACCAGACAATCTAGATATTGTGAACAATCCAAATCATTGAATAATAAATCTTGAAGATTCAGCATGCTGTATTGTTTTAAAGCCACACTCTGCAATATTGCAGCAACATGATCAGTGGATCATCAACTTCAGACCAGACAATCCAGTGATTGGTATTGATGATTTGGGTATGAATGACAAATCTTGCATGGTAGACCTTGAAGATTCTTTGTACTTTAATGCCACTCAGCAATATTGCAGCCATATGACAGCCAGTAAGTAATCAAATCTGGACCAGACAATCTAGTGATTCGTACTGTGAACAACAAATCTTGCATGCTAGTCTTGAAGGTTCAGCATTCTCCATTGTTGTCATTGGTGAAATGTCACACTCAGCAATATTGTAGCTATGCAATGGCAGGCAGTAAATAATCAAGTCTGGATCAAACAATCCAGCGGCATGTGATTGCAACAGTAAACTAAACATTCTACACTATTCTAATAACATTGCCAAAGACATGCTGTACTTACATCATTTATTGCGTCCAAATCACAACCTCCTCCGCAAGTCGTAACTCCAAATTTCTGTTGGTAAGCAACTGTTCAGGGGGATGTCCACTTTGTATACTTGTCAAGGAGTTGCCATGTTTTTGTTTGTTTCTTTGTTGTTGGTTGTTTGCTTGGTTCGTTTGTTGTTTAACGCCGCACTCAGCAATATTCCAGCTATATGACGGCGGTCTGTAAATAATCGAGTCTAGACCAGACAATCCAGTGATTAATATCATGAACATCGATCCATTTGTCGCCTTTTACGACAAGCATGGCTTCCTGAAGACCTATTCTTACCCGGATCTTCACAGGTATCTTTGTTGTTGAATGCCACACACAGAAATATTGCAGGAACATGATGGCAGCGCTGTCAGCAGCGAAAACACATAATTAACTAAATCTGACCATCTGATTCCCCACATAGGAAAGATGTGAACAGACCCATGTAGGTATCACGCAACATCATATTGCAAAAAGTGACGAAAATGTGTTGTAAAACTATATTCACTCACTCGAAAGTGAACACATTTATTCAATCCTGTTTTTCTGCATTATAGTGTGCATTGAATTCAGTTTTGTAACCTTATGACCAGAATATGTTGGTGTGGCCCTATTTTAACCCGGAATCCCCAACGGGTAGATTGGCCAAAGCAAAAGTGTACAAATATTTGACCAATACGTCAAATCTTCCAACTTGCTACACTCAGCGATACTGCAACTGAGTGTAAATAACACACTACACAATGAAATTTTATCGTTAAAATATCTGTGATTGACAATGAGCAGGAATTTACATCCTCGGGGTCGACTCCCATGTGTGAAGCCCCTTTCAGGTGTCACTAGCTGTGATATTGCAGGAATGTTTTTAAATGCAGCGTAAAACCATATTCACCCACTCGCAAGTGTGTCGTAAAACTATACTCACTCACTCGAAAGTGAAAACACTTATTCAATCCTGATATTGTATATATTACAGTGTACATTAAATTCAACTGTTGTCGTTTTTATAAATTTGAAAAAACAAGCAATGTTATCCTGAAACCAAATTAAGAAAGTAAACAGTGTTTTAGGGTGCAGGATATATCATGATATACACTGACAGATAGTTCCAATGTATCACCAGGAATCTTTGTTATATTAGTTTTTGTTCATATTAGTTTAATTAGCTGTTAGGATGTTGAATATATTGGTAGTACCTCGATTTAATTCCTCTATTATGTATTTTAGAGTGTCCAATTCAGCTGTTGCTGTCAGTTCTGAAATTCAAACTGGCATTGTTTTTCTGCAGGAGAATGAACAAAGTTTACAGCAGTGTTTTAGGTTGCAGAAACACAATGACAGATATTTCCCAGCTGTTTTCTCTTAGATATTAGTTTTAAAACACCTGTCCTATTGTGAAATTATTTTGATTTCCTTGAGTCAAATAACAATTTAATTGTTAATTGTGGGTGCATAACAAACCAATATATACAATTAATATTATTTAAGAAAATAACAAAACATTCGTTTCTTTACCATATAAATTAGATTCAAGCATCCAGAACGCTATATACTTTATGAAGATACGATTCCTTCAAAATCTACAAATCAATCGGTCAAAGATTAAGAAGGTGACAGAATAGGACAGAACTCCAACATAAAGATCAAGATTGTTGTAATGGAACAGGAAAATACAAACAAAACATTTCCCAACATGATAATGACAAATAAAATCTACAATTTTAGCAGAAATGGATGCTGATGAAGCATCAGCATGTGACAATTGGTCATATCTTCAACTGAATATTTTGACTTTCATAACAATTTGTCGATAATACCCCCAAATCCTGGCTAATTATATTGTTGACAATCTTGAATCTAAATTATCGTAAATCAAAAGATTTTCCTTGCTAGTCAAATGTCTAACGCCATTCAACAGAATACAAAATTATCAAATACTGTTCAACATAACTAACTTTTTTGGTAATGACCACCTCAGGAATTGGGAACAAATTGCACACGTGCCTCTGCCATTGTAGAATGACTTGCCGTACAGTTGTACCTGAGCATTGGCCATTTTACAATGAACTCCAACATGAAAGTTCCCCTTTTATATACGTCTTTGAGTACATACTCACTCAAATGGTTTAGTTGGTTAATTTCATTAAATGAACACTATTCATAATTATCGGCACTCGTGAAGAGCAACCTCCTCGTGGTGAGTGCTGGGTAGCGCTAATAGCTCTTCCCCCGTGTGGAACCGGGGTAGAATATTTCCACAGCCTCCCATTGCTGGTCGTATGAGGCGACTAAAATGGGCAACCTGTTTGCCGTGGGTTGCGTCCCTGTGTCGGCGGAGGACGGGAGTCTGGTAGTTGAGGGCACTGGTTCCTGGAACTGTGTTCCTTTGCCCAACACACTACTTCGACCCTTACTTCGCCTAGACGGGTGGTAAGATGGGCCCGGTCTTATCAATCGGCTGGTCATGCCAGGCCCTGTGCGTAATATTGTATATGCACACGTGTGTTGTATTTTAATGTATATTTTGGCCTTGGCCGTCCATAACTTGTGTATATTCTCAATTTTTGGATTGAATAATTTGCCTAGAGTCTTCTCCAGAAGGCGGTGGCTCATGGGCCAATCTGGTACTTTCGACCTCTGAGTTCTGTATGTCTTCAATGTCTTGTCATGGGCCGGACCAGCCTGGCATTTTATTTGTTAGACAAATGCAGCTATTCATGTTGTTTTTACTGGAGTATACCACCTCTGTATCCCTGATGTTTGCATGTTGGAGATCCGGTGCAGGAAAACATCGCTCTTTGTAGCACTCCATGGTGGGTGGGGAGCAGGGGTGTTGAATCAATTACTTTCATCATGGCACACAATCATTCTGGTTCAAACCGCACTGACAAGAAGAGACGTCTGGAAGCTGAGATTTTCTCATCTGACGACGATGCTTCTATTTCACAAACTTCTAATTCTTGGGCTCGGTTTATCGTAGTGGAATCACGTAATCAACTACCTTTGAAAATCAATCCCTTCGCTATTTCTAAAGCCATTGAAGGTATCTGTGGTGAGGTGAAGAATGTTTCACGGCTCCGGAGCGGCTCTCTTTTGGTGGAGTGTGCACGGAGACAGCAGGCTATTAATCTTTTAAAATGTACTAGCTTTGCTAACACAGAAGTTGTTATTTCCGAACACAGAACGTTGAATTCGAGTCGGGGGATCATCCGCGACAGAGCTCGTTGCCTGGCAGAAATGTCAGAAGATGACATTTTGGAAGAACTTAAATCACAGAATGTCACATCAGTGAAACGTTTCAACAGAAAAGATGGTGAAAATTTCGTTCCAACAAATACTTATTTGTTGTCCTTTTCTCTTTCATCAATTCCACAATCTATTAAGGCAGGCTATTTTAACATCGGAGTGGAGGTGTATGTCCCCAATCCACTCCGGTGTTACAAATGTCAGAAGTTTGGGCACGGCTCCAAATCATGTGATCGTCCGACTGTTTGCCACCGTTGTGGTGGAAATCATGATGGTTCAGGCTGTACAGCAGACCTGAAATGTACAAATTGTAAGGGTCAACATGTAGCGTCATCAAAATCTTGTCCATTTTGGACACGTGAAAAAGACATTTTGACAATCAAATGTCAAAACAACATCAGTTACTTTGATGCCAAAAAACTCTTTGATAGCCGGACACCTTCATCCAAACAATCTTATGCTGCTGCTGCTGCTGCTGCTGCTGCTGCTGTCTCTCACCCTTCAACAAGTAGATCTATAGAATGTCAGACGGACTTGACGTGGACACATTCTGAACACCCGCTGCCTCTGACTACATCATGTGACAGTCAAACAACTCATTCTGTCAGCCCAGGTGAAATGTCTCCAGATTCTATCATTGTGACTCAGGTTGTGGCCCCATCTACACCCACTCCTGATATACCAGCTACCAACAAACCATCAACTGAAATGCCCAAAAAACAAAAGAAGAAACAAAACAAGAAAATTTCTACTAAGATCCCTACTCTCACTGACACATCTGTAGATGTTCACAATTACTTTGAGCCTCTTGAGATGGATGTCACCCCATCTTCACACCACAACAGTGGTGACTCCTCTTCACGTTTACGTGAACGATCTCCGGTAGAACCACCATGAATCATTCGAATCTAATTCAATGGAATTGCCGAGGACTTAGGCACAATTTTAACGAACTGCAATTATTATCAACGGATATTTGTCCATCAGCAATTTCTTTACAAGAAACGTACCTTAAAACAACCGACAAATTTGATTTAAGGCAGTATAGTTCGTATCATTCCTTCTCTCCTCCGGGAGATAAAGCTACTGGAGGAGCTTCTATTTTGGTGCGGCGGGGCGTTGTTCACAGTCCTGTTCCGCTTGACACAAATATGCAAGCTGTTGCAGTTAGACTTACACTGCATATTGCCTTCACACTTTGCTCCTTATACATTCCTCCATCCTCAAATCTTCAGCGTAATGATCTACAAAAACTGTACGACCAGCTCCCAAAGCCCTGTCTTATCATGGGTGATCTAAATGGTCATAATCCTTTATGGGGAAGTTCAACCATTAATCAAAAGGGTAAAGTCATTGAGGATTTTGTTTCTGATAATGACCTTTGCATCTTTAACGATGACTCGGACACCTACTTACACCCTGCAACTGGTACGTATTCATCATTAGATCTGTCTTTGACGGATTCAGTTTTGTTGAATGAATTATGGTCCGTCCATGATGACCTATGTGGGAGTGACCATTTCCCCACGGTGCTTAAACCAATTAATCCTGCTGATGATCCACCTTCACCTCGATGGAATTTTGTGAAGGCTGATTGGCTTTTATTTCAATCTTTATGCAAAGATAAATTACTACCTACGTCTTTTCAGAATGTTACTGACCCGATTCAGATGTTCTCAGATCTCCTGAATGAAATTGCTGATGAATCAATACCTAAGTCCTCTGTCAACCCACGTGTTCGTAAACCGTGGTTTGATGACTCTTGCAAACAAGCTAGGAAATGTCGTAAGAAGGCGGAGAAGTACTTCCGTAAACATCCCACTGTCCATAATTTAAATATTGTAAAAATTTCAAATGCCAAGGCAAGACGTCTATTTAAGCAAAATAAACGTCAATCCTGGCGGACTTATGTCTCCAAAATTAACTCTCGTACCCCTATTTCCAAGGTATGGAACATGATTAAAAAGATCAAAGGCAAGGGATCAAATTCTACAGTTCACCATCTGAAGGATGGCGATACTTTGTTAACTGATAAATCTGCCATTGCCAATAGCATTGGTGAAACTTTATCTCATCATTCGTCTTCATCTAATTACGCTCCTGAATTTCAAAAATTTCAGCTTCAACAGGAAAAGAAAAAAGTAAATTTTACATCTGATAATGGTGAAGATTACAATGAGGTATTTTCACTACATGAGCTATATACTGCCTTAGGGCAAGCTCATGATACAGCAGCAGGCGCTGATAATATTCATTATCAGCTACTGAAACACTTGCCCGAATCATGCCTTGAAACTATGTTAAATATATTCGATGATATTTGGACATCTGGGTTGTTTCCAGCTTCATGGCATAAAGCCATTGTTATACCAATACCCAAACCTGGGCGGGATCATTCTGATCCATCAAATTACCGACCTATCTCTTTAACTAGCTGTGTTTGTAAAACGATGGAACGCATGGTAAATAATCGATTAGTGTGGTACTTGGAAACAAATAATCTTCTTACCAATATACAATGTGGTTTCCGGAAGAACAGAAGTACTATCGATCATTTAGTGCGTTTGGAATCGTTCATTAAAAATTCCATTGTAAATAGACAACATGCTGTATCGATCTTTTTCGATTTAGAAAAAGCTTACGATACAACATGGAAACATGGTATTTTAAAAGATCTTCATGATTTTGGATTAAGAGGCCGTCTGCCTCATTTTATATCCCAGTTTTTAACAGACAGGCAATTTCAAGTCCGAGTGGGTACAACCCTGTCTGATCATTATAATCAGGATCAGGGTGTCCCACAAGGCAGTATTTTGTCTGTCACTTTATTCAGTATAAAAATTAACAGTTTGTCAAAAGTTTTAAATGATTCAGTTGATGGATCACTTTTTGTGGATGATTTTAATCTATCTTGTCGTGGTAAAAATATGCACACAATTGAAAGGCAATTACAATTATGTCTTAATAAAATTAACAAGTGGTGTCTAGAAAACGGGTTTAAATTTTCCAAATCAAAAACTAATTGCATACATTTCTGCCGAAAATATAAACCGCATAAGGACCCCGAACTATTTCTGAATGGCACTCCTATCAAAGTTGTTAAGGAAGCCAAGTTCTTGGGACTTATTTTTGATCATCACTTAACTTTCCTCCCGCATATTAAATACCTCAAAGCTAAATGCCTGAAGGCACTCGATCTATTAAAAGTTGTTTCTAATTCAAAGTGGGGAGGGGATCAAACAACCCTCTTACACTTGTACAGGTCACTAATTCGTTCCAAACTTGATTATGGCTCCATCATCTATGGTGGAGCCTGCAAAAGTAATTTACAAAAACTAGATACGATACATCATCAGGGTCTGAGGCTTTGTCTTGGAGCCTTCAGAACGTCTCCCATTCACAGTCTCTATATAGAAGCAGATGAGCCTTCTCTTAAACAACGCCGACTAAAATTATCTCTACAATACATCACTAAATTATATTCTAATCCGTCAAATCCAGCTTTTGAATGTATATTCCATCCTCTCTACGAAGATCTTTACAATAAGAAATCGGCACTCCATCCACCACTCGGAATTAGAATAAAATCTGCAATATCAGCTTCTAATATTCAACTCCAAGATATAGCTCCTACTAAACTTTTCTCCTCTCCTCCTTGGCAAATGGTTATGCCAGAGGTAGATCTTACATTATCAAAACTAAAGAAATCAGACACTAACGAATTAATTTACCAACAAGAATACAGTCAATTAAGAAACACATACGACACTTATAAATCTATCTTTACAGATGGATCCAAGGATGGTGGCGCAGTTGCTAGTGCCACCGTCATTGGATCCAGAACAATATCTTCACGTTTACCTGATAACAGTTCCATATTCACTGCAGAAGCAAACGCCATTTTTACAGCACTTAAATCTATCAGTAATCAAGCTAAACATAAACAATTCATACTGTTTTCAGATTCTCTTTCATGCCTTCAGGCGATTAAAAATATGTCATCAAAACATCCACTTTTAATCGAAATTCTCGAATTATTTAATGATCTTGCTACTGGCCAATATGACATCGTCTTTTGTTGGTTACCTAGCCACGTTGGAATTATTGGTAACACAATGGCCGATGCTGCTGCTAAAGCAGCACTCAACAAATCTGTGACACCACTTCTGATCCCATACACTGATTTTAAACCCATGATTCGATCTTACATCAGAGATCTTATGCAACAGAAGTGGGACACCCAAGTAGGTATCAATAAATTACATGCAATTAAACCAAATATCGGTTACACCTACTTGGGCTGTCAGTCCAGATTTGAAGAGGTCATTATGCGACGATGTCGTATTGGCCATTCAAGATATACACATGAGTATCTTTTAAATGGTGAGGATCCTCCGTTTTGCATCCCTTGTGATGAAAGAATCACGGTCAAGCATGTCCTGCTTGACTGTATTGATTTTTCCATCACAAGGGATCAATATTTCAAGGTATCATGTATCAAGGATCTTTTTTATCAGGTAAGTAGTCATTTAATTATTGGTTTTTTAAAGGAAATCGAATTACTGCATAAATTTTGATTGTTATAGTTTGTAATTAAATAAATAACTTTTAATAATTGGTAGAATTATTCAGTAACTTGGATTGTTAGTGGCTATATCCTCGAAGGGGGTTAAAGTAGTGTAAAATTATTGTCCCCCTGAGAGGGTATGTAAGACCACGTCTTTCAAAGTATGTTTATTTCTGCTCGTTTTTAGCCGTAGTATATATGTTCATTTATTCTGGCTAGATTTGTCATTAATCGCCAACAGCGGAAGGGATGATGTAAATCCGGCTGGGGTCCATGCAGGTAGCAAAAGTACTGTAAGTCCCCATGGACCCTAGCATGGTGATCTACCTTCAGCTGCTGGCGATCTATAGCCCTTTTTTATATTGTACCGTTATATATAGTGATATCTTTTATAGTTGTATGCTAGTTTTAAATATTAATCTGTGATATTCTAGTAATTTTACTGTCCATCGTTGACAGCTTTTTATGTTGTATACATTTATGTATTATTAATGTACTTCTCGTCACGATATGGCTGAAATACTGCCGATGTGACGTTAAATCTTAACTCACTCACTCACTCACTATTCATAATTATCTGTGATTACGGGTCAACATGTATGTCTAATACTAGTGAACATGGTTCATGATCGGGGGCAACTAATTTGGTGTAGCACCTGTTATTTTAAGGAATTACTATGCTCCAGTGACCTGGAACCTGTAACAATAGGAACTGACAAAGTGAGAACACCCCACTGCACCCCCTGCATGCTGGTATTAACCAGTCCATCATGTCGTATTGACGCCCACGTAGGAATATACTGTAATGAAAACGCCGATAAAGCAGCTAAACTATCCCTCAAAATCCCAGAAATAAGTTTAAACTTGCCCATCTCAAAATCAGAAATTAAAAGTGTAAACTAGCAAAAAATAACCAAAAAATGGCATAACCTATATCGAAACTCAAATAACCAAATCACTACACTACAAACCACACTACAGGTAACTAGAAACCCCAGAAAACGCACTCATCCACTGCACACACTACCTAACACATCGAACCGCACTACAAACCACCCTCAATCTAAACAAGGCTCTCACTCAAGAAGCAATACTAAACCCACAAAATAAACTAGAAAACTTCAAGACCTTAGACGTATTCTTAATAAAAACGGAACTAATAAAACGCATCTAAAAACACAATAACCTACCAAATCAAAATCACATAAATAAACAAACATCCACCATACCTAGCTCCCTTAGTTCTCCTCCCCAACCCCATAGGCATCTATTCCAAATCTCAAAATTCAAAAAATTCTATATAAGCCACCCCTTAAGACTCCTCTTGGGTTGCACAGACCACTTTCGCCCCTTTCGCAAACACATTAAATGGCCTGGCCGTGCCCGTGTGCGAAATACGCATCAGTCGGAAAGCGCACGTTAAATCTCCAAAGTAAGTAAGTACTTATTGACGCGAGCTCCATTTCAGGATGGAATCACGATAGATTCTATTGACAAGAAAGTACCCGCACCCCCATGATTCTCCTCAGATGTGTTTATGAAAATGACATCAGCCGCTTAACATCAGATCAACATGACTGTCTGTCTCCAAATTCTACACACTAGAAGTCATCATGGGTCTGAGTCACAATCTGCAGAAGAACCGCCTTTAGAGCAATATTCAGACATAACTGAGACCCTGACAGTACCACACCAAGTTACCACTGTGATGCAATTATGCGGCCTGTTTTCTTGTGAATTGCGTGTGCGTTACAACATATGACAAGTGACACAGACACAGTCTGCAGACTATAGAAATCTAGAGCATGTCATCTTCAGAGAGGAGACAAAGCCATTTTAAGATGTTTCCAACTGGTTCACTGAAGATACTGAAATAAGCAACCGTAAAATTTACAGATAAACCCTGTTTGAAAAATGCTATCATCTCCAATAGGCATATTTATCTCTTTACATAATACAAGACAACGTGACGTCTGTTCTGTGATTCTGTGTCCTATTCCCCGGTGAACTGCAACTGTGTTATTCCTAGGGTTTACCGATTTCCCTAGCGGCAGAGAGACATACTTACTTATCTATGGAAAACATGTGCTCACAACCTGTCAACATGCTGATCGGCTATGTTTCAAGGTGGTATTCTCGACAGTGATTCAGGATCGTGCATGGATGGTATAGGCCCATGGACAAACAAACTTCGAACATATTGTGTATAACCACCAAAACCCTGCTTCAGCCGGTACTGACAAGGTCTATTTCATGGTAAGGGCCAGCCAGCCACTGTAACACTATAGCCAGACTGCAGTAACGATCGCGGTGATTGACCTACTTGTACCAGTCAATGCACTCAGTAAACTCCATTGTTCCCCAGGTCTTTTGTTTGCGTTTGACCCCATCGCTTTTCTCGGTTAATACAAACTGTGAACACATAATCCATAACCACCTACATACTAATTGCTTCAATGGGCACTCAGGATAGATGATATGTACAAGAGCGTACATTAGTGCATATATCATTCTCGATACCGGAACTCACTGGGATAATTGTCTTAAAAGTAATCACCTTGAGCCATTAAAAACTCATTTTCATTGGTTTAGTTCTCTGCCTAACCAAAGTGAGATATTGTGAAATGCACTACCATGAATGTAAACAAGCATCAGTACTTCTATTTGAAATCGCTTGGAGCCCGCATCGTTGCTTGCAACTATATTTATTATTATTATTATTCCGCCGTTTTTTCACCAGACCTACAAAAACAACCAGTAGCCAGAATGGCTTCAAAATCGACAGCAACATCGGCATCAACGTGACGCAGATACCAGCAAAAACCCAAGGCCATAGGCCAAATGGCTAAGGGCAGATAACTCATCAAAGTTTCAACTTCAGCAGCAATAATCTTCGAAACTAATTGTCCAATGACTTCCAGATTTGCCGTGCGGCAGCGCAATCAGATGCCCATCATTTTGTACTGCAGGACCATGGTAGCTACAACGCACCGTTTGGCAGCCATGTTGGATTTAAAGGTTTTAGCACTTTCTGTCACCATTTTTCTCAGTACTTGTCTCTCAAAATCTGCTCAGCTCAAACTACCAGCTCAAAAGCTTCCAAACTTTCCATTCTTTGTGTCCAAGTACCAAACCAACAACTTCCGAGAAAAAATACTTAGGTCAAAAGTCATGCGTTTCCCTGATACCTCATGTCCTGGCGATTCCAGAACACCAAACCGTTTGCCTGTCGCTAAACGGACAACGAAACTACAACGTTTTAAAGAGGGAACTCTTTGGCCCTTTGTCATAAACTTGCCATATAGCAGAACTCTAAACACTAATATTTCGGCTAATACTGGGCCGATTTCGCCCAAATTTTGTGTGTATGTAAACTGGGCCTGTTCATAGTCATGCCTTATTGTAGCCACGTCGCATTGAAGGAAAGGAAGAGAAAAATGTGAACAGAATTCTTCTATAACAACAAATTTTAACCTATTGTACCTCACCATACCATCCAATAAATGTCAGACTAGTCACGCTTTAGTATTTAAATATGCAGTTTGACATTGAAATCCTTTCACAAAATTCCACGTTTACATACAGCAAACTGTTATCCGACTGTGAAAATGTCATTTTATGGGGAAAACAGTCAGATTTTCGGACACTTCAGTAAATAGACTGAAAGTAGCGTCCTTGCTCTTGACGCTGTATTCGGTAAACCTGTGGTATATGTTTGTGGATTTCATAAACAAGTACGTGGACTTTCTGTGTAATTTTGAGCTAACTGCGGTTGTGTTTATCCGTAATGGACTACATAGATCACTGGTCAGTCTCAGTGAAATAGAGTGTACATTATGCGGGTAAACAACGCAAGCAGAAACGGACTATAGAAATATATTTAAGAAGCAGTGAAAGAAGCTGCAGCAAAATTTCACTATAAGCCCCGTTCACACAATTTCAATCAACTAAGAATACTGAAGAACGTCCTCGGAAGGGCCTTCTCCAATCGGCATATTTGTTTCCTGAATTAATGCGGACTCCGTGAGGTCTGTGATGTGATTGTTGTGTTTTGTTTCCTGAAAAATAAAACCCCAATAAACTACCAAAACCAAACCACATAATCTAACTAACAAACATCCATTCTCAGCTCCCTTCATTTAACGGTACTGGTGTAAGCTTATCCATACACATCACCCCCCCCCCCAACCGGTTTAACCTTTTAACCTCCTTCTGGCCAAGTGACCATACCAAAGATGTCAATTATCTACGATTACCTCTCCAGTGGCACGCCCGAGATTTACGGAATTTACCGGATGAACTCATATTTGAAATCATAAAGTAGATATCCTTTTAAAAGATTGCATATTAACGATTGTCTATAAAAAAAGTTTCAAAACTAATTCTTTTACGATTTTCAATGTATTTTTAAGGGAGAAATAAATACTCCGGAAATAAATTTATGTCCCGCCAATTCATATCACATGACCAGACCTCCCCTGCTAGCGAAGAAGACATCACCAAAGTCAGTTAGAAACATTGATACCATGGCGTCGAGTTCTAAGAAGATGAAAAGAGACGACACGACAAATGAGTCAAGAACAGGTTACGTGGTGAACGTATCACCCATCAAACTAGGATCTAAGTATGGCACTCCTTACTTTAACCTGAAGTTACAGACGGGGGAACATTCAACAAGAGATGTGGTAATTTACTCGGGCAGTACTGAAAAGAGAAATGAGTTTGATGCAAGAAGTAAAACGAAAGAAGGCATTGAGCTACTTGGAGTCACTGACATTCCCAGTAAGTGTTAACCTTTTAAATAAAATTAACTATTTTCACACTTTTTAACTACTACTATAACATAATAATTGCGACCCGTGAAGATCCCGGTGTAGAACTGGTCTTCAGCAACCCATGCTTCCCGTAAAAGGCGACTAACGGGGTAGGCAGGCTCGCTTACTTGGAAATAAATTTATGTCCCGCCAATTCAAATCACATGACCAGACCTCCCCTGCTAGCGAAGAAGACATCACCAAAGTCAGTTAGAAACATTGATACCATGGCGTCGAGTTCTAAGAAGATGAAAAGAGACGACACGACAAATGAGTCAAGAACAGGTTACGTGGTGAACGTATCACCCATCAAACTAGGATCTAAGTATGGCACTCCTTACTTTAACCTGAAGTTACAGACGGGGGAACATTCAACAAGAGATGTGGTAATTTACTCGGGCAGTACTGAAAAGAGAAATGAGTTTGATGCAAGAAGTAAAACGAAAGAAGGCATTGAGCTACTTGGAGTCACTGACATATAGCCTTTTAAATAAAATTAAATATTTTCACACTTTTTAACTACTACTATAACATAATAATTGCGACCCGTGAAGATTCCGGTGTAGAACTGGTCTTCAGCAACCCATGCTTCCCGTAAAAGGCGACTAACGGGGTAGGCAGGCTCGCTTACTTGGAAATAAATTTGTCCCGCCAATTCATATCACATGATCAGACCTCCCCTGCTAGCGAAGAAGACATCACCAAAGTCAGTTAGAAACATTGATACCATGGCGTCGAGTTCTAAGAAGATGAAAAGAGACAACACGACAAATGAGTCAAGAACAGGTTACGTGGTGAACGTATCACCCATCAAACTAGGATCTAAGTATGGCACTCCTTACTGAAGTTACAGACGGGGGAACATTCAACAAGAGATGTGGTAATTTACTCGGGCAGTACTGAAAAGAGAAATGAGTTTGATGCAAGAAGTAAAACGAAAGAAGGCATTGAGCTACTTGGAGTCACTGACATTCCCAGTAAGTGTTAACCTTTTAAATAAAATTAACTATTTTCACACTTTTTAACTACTACTATAACATAATAATTGCGACCCGTGAAGATTCCGGTGTAGAAATGGTCTTCAGCAACCTATGCTTCCCGTAAAAGGCGACTAACGGGGTAGGCAGGCTCGCTTACTTGGTTGATGCATGTCATCGATCCCAAATGCGTGGATCGATGCCCATGATGTCAGTCACTGGATTGTCTGGTTCAGACTCGATTATTTACAGACGGCCGTCATATAGCTGGAATATTGCTGAGTGCGGCGTAAAACAACAACAACGAAATAATCGCAATATAACTCATATGGAGACATCTTGTGTGTATTATGCATGCTCATGTGATAACCATTTACCTCACGTGACCTAATACAATTTAAACGACACATTTACCTCATGTGTTCTAAAACAATTTAAACGACAGTGAAATATGACATGTAAAATCATGACGGCACTATAATCAATATTCAAACCTTGATTGTCCAGTCACAGATATATGCATATGACTGATGTGAAAATTCAATATTGTGTAAATTGTAATGAATAGACACGGCTGGATTTACATCAACAAAATGTCCGCGTCCCTTTTTGTATTCACCTTTATTCACGAATGACATATCTATTCTTCTTCATGAAATGTCAACAAAGTAACAGACAGACAAATTTATTCGGTACTTCAGGCCACCGACCCATAATACAATGGAAATATACTGTATATATACTTGTATCCTAAGTAGATTTAATAATGATTTACCGTTCCACACTGTTTCCTTTAAATGTTCATGACTTGGAAGAGAAATTTACCTAAGCCTTTTATAATTTGTTCGTTTTCAGCTGATATAAGTCTTATAAAATTCTCAATAGAGGGAGGGGTAACGAGACGCTTGGGAAAAGAGTTTCTTCTTGCTCTAGAATACTGGTCACAAATCATAAAAACATGGAATTCTTCTTCAACATGGTTATGTCCCTTTGCAAAAACAGAAAGTGCAGACACTTCCATTATGGAATGTCGTTGTGACGCCCCAGTTCAAGTCTAAAATTATTACAACGGAACATGGCTATAAGTCTACGTTGGTAAGAAGACATATCACAAATAATATATGATTCCACATTTTTTAATGACTTGAACTGTGAGTAGTAATTGCATTTCGTTGATGTCAGGGGAAAAAGTGACAATATTGAGTGACGCAGTCGTAAAATATTCGTTTAAAATCTGTCATGAAATGTTGAATATTACCAATGTCTTGGCGTATCCAAACAAAACCAAATCCAAACTGGAATAAAATCATTCTAATTTGTGATGCCCATGTAATTTTACCATTATCATCAAGAGATTTTAGTATATAATAAGCTTGGATGGGTAGACTGTCTTGTTCCATCTGAATAAGTCTGCACAAGTTTGAAGAGGGAGAGATGGTGTATATACTGGACACTGCCTCCATACAAGGAAAGTGCAAGAAGTTGTCTCCATCCTGGAAAGGACCCGGGATAATCACTACTAGGATTTCCAATACACTATATGAAGTCCGGACAAGGAAGACAACATCAGTACATCACCATGATCGCCTCAAGCCTTGTCGAGATCGCGTAATTCCAAGTTGGATCCAGAGGTTATCTAAGACAAAGAGTAATTCTGATACTCAAGAGGATCTCAACTTGGAGTGGCTCTTCAAGAAGCAAACAAATTATTGTATCTGTAATAAACCCGATGATGGACGATTAATGATAGGCTGTGACCGATGTGACCAATGGTTTCATGGAGCCTGCGTTGGAATCACCAAGAGAACAGCAAACACTCTGGATGAATACATCTGTCCTCACTGCACCACAGGAAAGGACAGAGTATCCTAGAGGGAAAACTCTAATGTTTCAGGAAAATGGTATTCCAAAGACGAGGACGCTCCAGCGAACGCCATGGAGCCAGGAGCAGGGATGCATCGACTTCCTACTGGGCTGGAGACTTGTTATCTACGTCTTCGGGCTCCCAGACCAGCCTAGGAGCTCCAACATCTCCCGGAAGAAGGTCCCCTGCCCCTCATCATGAACGATCAATGTCGGATCAACCAGAGGTATCCCTGGGACATGTACCAGACCTATCCCAGACATCCAAGGATAGTTGATACCAGCTCCAGGCCGCACACTCCAGGAAAAGAAGCCCTGAGGATCACATCAATTCTTCCAGGAAGCGAGGCTGTCAGAGCCCGGATAGACGGCAGGTGGCCTCTGTCGTCTATCTTCCTGTTGCCAGCTGGGAGCGAAAAGTCCAACCACGCCCGTCTTACCGACAATCACGCCGGCGATCACCCCAGCGTCAGGTGTCTGTATACTATAACACTGCAAGAGACAGGCAGCACTCCTCCCCTGTAAGACGAGCCGCTCCCAGAAAGGAACGGCGCTCTTCACCCCGGCGACATGTCTCTCCAAGACAGGAACGACGACCTTCGCCCTATAGACATATCCCAAGACGGGAAGTTCCCAGGCAGGAGCGACATGTCTCCCCAAGACGGGATCGACGCCCTATGTCAAGGAGGCAAGCCCCAGAGCCAAGGCACCAGGCTTCTCCCTCACGACAGGTGAGGTCAATCAACCAACGTCTCTGTCGTTTACAAGGCCGCCCCGAAAATAGCAGCTCGGTTCCAGAGTAGTCATCCTCATTGAATGGGATCGAGCTGTCCAATACGGACGTGCGGTAAAAGAACCAGGACGCAGCGCCACCATGTCTACGGAGCTCACCTCCCACCACGTTTCCGTGACTCCGTACCAGCGTCACAAGAAACGGCAGTTGACATGATATCGGCCATAGAAGACCTTGCCCGGCAGATCTTGGGAGCAGGAGCTACCTGGACGGAATTACACCAGTTCGTCCTAAGGAATAGCCTTGTTCCCAAAGACATACCCCTAAGAGGAAGCTGCTACGGGCATATTAAAAGAGTTGTGTAACATCAAAGGATGGCCGTTACCAATGGATTCTGTCAACCTGTCGCCGGATAGCCCTGCCGGTCTAATACATTGGAGGATCTTGGTAGCCCTTCTGGATGTCACCTCGGATGGAGTCAGAAACCATTTCAGGAACTTCGGGAACCTTCTGCCAGGACCATCGCCATCTGTGCAAGCAACTCAAACAGCAGAGCTTCCCGGAACGTCCACTCGACCAACTCCATCCTCAGCGCCGCCGAATCCAGAGAGACTTCCCAGGGGTTTTGACACCCATTTCCACTCAGATAGGATGCGCAGCAGACTCCATCTGGACGTTGCCACACCCCTGGAAGAGGTCGTGGACAAGGCCGGCCAGCCAAAAGAGGTAACCATCAACCTTCAGAAGGCGCTACAGATCTTCGGCCAGTCTGTCAGTCCGTCTGACTGTCCATCTGTCCGTGTCCGTAATCATTTTCTTTCGAGGGCAGAATTCCAAAACCATTCAGTGTATTTGATTGAAACTTGGCAAATCTATCAGGCACATACTGAAGTGGTCCCTTTGGATATTTTGGGATTTTTCTAATTTTTATTTTTTTACATTTTTATGGGATGAAGTTGGACATAGACTCAATTGGGGATGGGGTTCGTTTCCGCGCAGAATTCCAAAACCATTTAGTGTATTTGATCGAAACGGGGCAAGGCTATCAGGCACATACTGAAGTGGTGTCTATTGATATATATTTCTTTTACGAATTTTTATTTTTTACAATTTTTATGGAATGAAGTTGGACCTAGACGCCATTGGGGAACGGGTTCATTTCCGGGCCAGAATTTGAAACCCATTCAGTCGGTAAACAATGTATGCTTCTTAAAGAACATTCAAGGGTTGACTCATTACATACAGAATTGCACATTTACAAGTGGTTACTTTACAAACAGCTGCCATGGGGGATATGTCATCTTTCTGATAACTCTTGTTTTAATTACAATAACTCAAACCTTGTTGCTCATGATGCCTTATATTTTGAAACCATGCTAATCTTTATTGAAATTCCATTTTAGGCAGAAACCATCCATCACAGTGGGATTTAAGTGGAGATCAGCCCACAAAAATCTACCCAGGAAAGCTTGATTTTAAACCTTCATCAGTAGACATCGTGAAAGAAATCAAGACTTCAGAAATTAAGGATATTGAAGAAATTCCAACATAAGCCATCGTAAGTATATCAACTGCCTTACAGTTACACCAACAGATCTATCACCTTTTCTAAATTAAATGGGATTATACTAAAGTTATATTGATATCTTCTCATCCCATTATCGCTAGATCTTTTGAAAAAGACCATACTTTCAGAACTTGTATTTATCAGCCTGACCTGTGACCAAGATTGGTAATTAAGTAATATGTACCTTTTGTAATATTACCAAAAACACAAATACTTTTGGATAAAATTATTGTGTTTTTCATAGAACTCACTTTGAGTTAATGATATACAAAATAATAATTTCAAAGTTGTAATCCATAAAAATGTGGTCATACTGTTTCTTACTATCAAACCGATATTAACATATGCTGGTAGCGAAATAATAATTGCATCTGGTAGATATTTTCAAATTTTGCACATGATGCATCGTCAAAGACCGCAAGTCTAGGCAACTTTAAATCTGTAAAGTCAGAAGTAATTAAATAAAGTCAGTCTGTTTATGTCAAACATGTATTACACAAGAACTCGTCACTGTCCTACAATCTGGATCAAGAACCACTGTGTTTGAAAAGAAATGTCCTTTACACACATTTCCTTAATTGAATACTCACAATATTGCCTTTATTCACATAAATGTCTTGAGCTTTGTCTGTTATATTTCATTTAAACATGTGTTTTTCAGGAACATATGAAAATACATTGATAAACAATCCAATTGCTTAACCTAAAGCAGGTCTTCATACATCTTACAGTCCATATTTAAGTATAGTAGAATGTAACAAATGAATTGTATACATGCCAACTTAGATGTCTAAATAGGATACATATGATTGAAGTTTATATTGATCAATTCATTAGAAATATAAAATTAGTTATTTCACTGCATGGTTCTCTGAAATCAAAGAAGGAATTTGATCTGAATCATTATTGTATGTGAAGTAAACACATATCTAAAAAACAGAAGTTCTCTGCAAATACCATCACCCAGTAGGCGTATAGTAGGGGAAAGTTAACTTAATGCTGCCCACCCTGGAAAGAAACCTTTGTATTTAACATTTGATTATACATTTTACCTATCAACAGAAACTGAATGAAAATACTGTGAACAGACACCATAGAACAGTTTTGACTGCTCAATGATATCCGAGTATATTGTCTTTTCTTAATCTACTTTAAAATATTTTCAGGTAAACGTCACAGCAACAGTGATTGAGTCTGTTGAAGATATTCAAGAAGTGCTTGTCTGGAACAGAAAAACAGCTGTGAAAACAGAAAAACAGCTGTGAAAACAGTAAAAGTTGCAGATCCAAGTGCGGCAATAAACCTCAAGCTCTGGAGTGATAATATCGACAGAATTGTATTGGGTACGACATACAAGTTCACCTCCCTTGGCGTCCGGGAGTACATGGGTAGAAAATACCTAACAACGACGCCGTCATCGTCCTGGTTGTTTGTTGACGACATTCCAAACGTCAACGAGGAAGATGTTGGAATCAAGCAGAAGGTCATAGTGATCGGAGAGGTTAATTAAGTGACCGTCACCTTATCTAAAGCCTGCCTCTCGTGCCGCAAAACGGTAACTGCTACGGACACAGGCAGTCAATTCGTCAAATGCCCTGAATGTAAAATGAAAATGAAAAAAGACAAAATGATCGACAACATCTTATGCAAACTATCTGTGTAGGGTAACTCTTCCAAGTATTTGGTTCCTTCAGCAGTCCTGACAATATTTTCAGGTAAACGTCACAGCAAAAGTGATTGAGTCTGTTGAAGATATTCAAGAAGTGCTTGTCTGGAACAGAAAAACAGCTGTGAAAACAGTAAAAGTTGCAGATCCAAGTGGGGCAATAAACCTCAAGCTCTGGAGTGATAATATCGACAGAATTGTATTGGGTACGACATACAAGTTCACCTCCCTTGGCGTCCGGGAGTACATGGGTAGAAAATACCTAACAACGACGCCGTCATCGTCCTGGTTGTTTGTTGACGACATTCCAAACCTTCAACGAGGAAGATGTTGGAATCAAGCAGAAGGTCATGGTGATCGGAGAGGTTAATTTAGTGACCGTCACCTTATCTAAAGCCTGTCTCTCGTGCCGCAAAACGGTAACTGCTACGGACACAGGCAGTCAATTCGTCAAATGCCCTGAATGTAAAATGAAAATGAAAAAAGACAAAATGATCGACAACATCTTATGCAAACTATCTGTGGAGGGTAACTCTTCCAAGTATTTGGTTCCTTCAGCAGTCCTGACAGAGTTTCTGTGCAGCACAGAGAAACAGGACATTCAAGGTAATTCAGATGAGATCGAAAACCATCTGCTCACATGCGGTGAAATTAAGATCGAGATCCCTGAAAATACGAGTCGTGCTGTTTCACTGAAACGTGTAAACTAAATTAACACTTTGAACATCAGGAACCTGAATTATGTCCATCCATAGTTTCCAGATTAATACAAAGGTGATCACAGGTCAAGTTATGTGAACATTTATCCTTGCAAGTTCATCATAATAAAGTTTTTGTTTGTGATATTAAAAATATGTCTTTGTTCTTTATCGCCACACTCAAGAATGTTCCCGCTACATGACAGCGGTTTCTAAATGATGGAATTTCGAACACACAATCCAGTGATTGCCATCATTAGCATTGAGCATACATATAAGCAATTGGTACACAATGACATGCATAAACAAAGTCCGACATCGAGTATCACCACCCCCTTACTCAGTGCTCTCCAAAGCGATGGGGTCAAACGCAACCAAAAGACCTGATGAACAATGCAGTTTACTGAGTGCATTGACTGGTACAGGTAGGTCAATCACCGCGATATAGCGTTACTGCAGTCTGGCTATAATGTTACAGTGGCTGGCTGGCCCTTACCATGAAATAGACCTTGTCAGTACCGGCTGAAGCAGGGTTTGGGTGCTTATACACAATATGTTCGAAGTTTATTTGTCCATGGGGCTATACCATCGATGTACGACCCTGCATCACTGCCGAGGATACCACCTTCGGACATAGCCAAATCAGCATGTTGACATGTTGTACGCACATGCTTTCTATAGATAAGTATGTCTCTCTGCCGCTAGGGAAATCGGTAAACCCTAGGAATAACACAGTTGCAGTTCACCGGGGAATAGGACACAGAATCACACAACAGACGTCATGTTGTGCTGTATTATGTAAACAAATAAATATGCCTATTGGAGATGATAGCACCAGGCGAACACCTGAAGATTGGTGCTCCAGTTATCTTGACCGCAAACCTTTCTGATAGCATAGTAAATGGATTGAGGGGTGTTGTCCACAAGATACAACAAGATTTCATCACAGTCCTTTTTCAAGATGGAAAGATTATTAAAATGCACAGATATACTTTCAGTGTATTCAATCAGCTCATGAAAAGAAATGTGGCCACAAGAAAACAGTTTCCTCTCAAGCTTGCCTTTGCTCTTACTGTGCACAAGTCTCAGGGCCTCAGCTTAGACAGAGTGGAAGTTGATTGTTCAGAAATGAATGTGCCAGGGCAGATTGGGGTTGCCATTGGACGAGCCACAAACAAGAAAGGCCTTCGTGTCATAAACTTTCACCCAAGACTGGTTACAAGACAGCCACAATTCATAGCAGACTTCATCAAGAGCCAGTCCGATGATGACCTTGTGCCCCATCTGAGCATTGTGTATCGCAATCATGTCCATGATGTCCCGGGCTTCAGTCGGCGAGGACCACGATGCCCACGTGTTTGCCAATTCCGATATTTACATTCAAGGTGATAATGGCATTCTTTTCCCCACATGGAACAAGAAGGTTGGTGATTCCAATATGCCAGTGGTACTACTTGGTGATGCGGCCTACCCATTAAAGATTTGGCTTTTAAAGCCTTTCTCCAACAGAGCCAATCTAACTCCTGCTCAAGCCACATTCAACTATCGCCTCAGCAGGGCAAGGATGACGATAGAGAATGCCTTCAGTCGTATGAAGGGACGGTGGAGATGCTTACAAAAGCGACTGGACATTGATGTGGAGTTTGCTTTCACGGTGATTGGCTGTTGCAATGTCTTGCATAACATGTGAGAGTGTCAATGAAACCTACAGGGATGAGTGGAATTAAGACGCAGATGATGACGCAGATGATGAACAAGTGGGCATACAGGATGGAGGTGATGAACCTGTCCGTTGTGCAAAGACCCTTAGGGATTGAGTTGTTCTTCAAAACAATTCTCTTCCCTTAATCCTAAAAGACATCTCGTTTCATCGTCGCTCCATGCAGATCCACATTTTTGGCCCTCATTTGTTCTTTTTCTGCTTGACATTTTTGACGGTCTGGTCTGTTTGAAGTCTGGACATCAACTGGTATCATTCTGACCAATGAGGATTAAGCGTTGCCAATTTGTATATCTAAACTGCATATACTCACAGGTTGTAGCAAATTTGCACCAACTAGGTGCAAATTTAATCATATGAGTAAAATCTGCACATGAGTAAATGCGTCCATACGGTCAAATTTGCTCACATAAGCAAATTTGCACATATGCAAAAAATACACACGTGTGCAAATGCCGCCGTATAAACAGGGCTTAAGACGACTGGGCCACCCTCGCGCCCTGATGTCAGACACAAACACATACAAATCGCATTCAAATGTAAGTATTGTCAGTTTGCATTTAGACGCCGCACTCACCAATAATAATAGTCCAGCTATAGGACAGTGGTCAGTAAATAATTGGGGCTAGATCAGACAATCCAATAATAGATATCACGAGCATCGATGAACCCATCCTGACCACCTAAACCCGTTATATGATCATATGTTAACCGAAAAACTCATTGTAAGAGCTTTGACTAGTAACGCTGCTATCCATGCGTAATGATTGGACAATTACGCTGATCACCACATTTTTCGGTTCAGTTTAAGGTGAGGTGAGGTGAGGTGAAATGGGGTTTAACGTCGCGTCCAAGATTATTGCACTTATACAGCGACGTGCATGCACGTGTATATGTGTGTGTGTGTGTGTGTGTGTGTGGCTGCTTGTACCAGTCCGGACTGATGCCGATTTATAGTGCTAGCACACTGAGATACCATGCCGCAGTTTAACATGAATACCCCACTCAGACACAGTATACTGACTCCGAGCCGACCAGTCCTTGTTTTAGCCCCTTAATGCCGAGCGCCAGACAGGGTAACAACAAGTACAATCATTGGATAGGATGTCGCCAAGCAGGAAAAGTGGCAGTGGGAATTGTTTGCTAATGTATTCCGCGAAGCAATGTGCGTTGTGGCGACATATACGGGACCAGAAACGGAGTTCACCCTTTCGCTATCTGGGTAGTTTGTTTGTTGTTGTTTTTAACGCCGCACTCATCAATATACCAGCTATCTGAAGGCGATCTGGAAATAAGCGATCCAGTGATTGACATCATGAGCATCGACCTACGCAATTGGGGTACGATGAAATGCATCAACCAAGGAAACGAGTCTGACCAGCCGATCCCGTAGTCGCCTTTTACGACCATAGGGCCACGGATAGCCATACTATACTGACTACATTTTTTTAAATGTAATCAGTACAGTCAGTATAGTATGGCTATCAGTGGCCCTGTACTTACGACAAGTATGCGTTGCTGAAGACCTATTCTAACCCTATCTGGACTTCATATCGATAAATTGGGATATATTATATGATTCTCTGCACGTCATTCAGCTTAAAACGACTTAAGACCACAACACATGTACGAAAGGCTATACAATTCAGATCAGATCCTCAAGAATCCAGGGGGCACGGGTGGCCCAGTCGTCTAAGGCGCCGCGATTCGCTGTGCAGAGTTGCGTCCCTTGGGCACGCCAGAAACCTAGCTATGATTGTGGGTTCGAATCCCGGTTCGCCCCAATTATGTTTCTAGGTTTGTCAGCACCATACCCCGTGCTCGTGGGTTTCACCGAAGTTGTAAACGTCTGAGACCTGCATCACTTCGGGCTTTCCTGCCACTTTAAGCTGACACGCCGCGATATAACTGGAATACTGTTAAAAGCGGCGTAAAACCCAACTCACTCACTCACTCACTCAAGAATCCAAGATACTAGTTCAATCTTCACTGCTGGAGGAAAAGCCATCTTAACAGCTTTGAGTGCAGTAAACATAAAAATAAATGTAAAAGTTGCATCATATTTGCAGTTCTCTGTCTTGCGTTCAGGTATGTGAAAGGGTCTCGTCACATCACCCTATAATCCTAGACATTGGTTATTTGAAAAAAATTGGTCTGTATAATAAATTTTAAATATGTATATGAATAATTAAATCTTTTGTTTTTAAATTTGGTGTGATACTATTATTTACTGACTTTATTGAAGGCTCTGTCCAGGGAGTTAAAGTATCGTAAATTCATTGGCCCCCTGTGTGACACGTCATCCTATCATAATCGATATAACTATCATCAACCAGTGTTTTTAAGCCAACTCATTGGTGAGTATTTTTTTTTAATTAGTGATGACGTAAATCCTGCAGGGGTAAATCCTGCAGGGGTAAATCATTGCAGGAAGCCGAGGTACAGTAAGTCCCCATGATCCCCAGTGAGGTGGCTTGGCTTTGGTTACTGGTGTCCTATAGCCCGTGTTTTAAAACTGAATATTTAATATTGTTATGCTCAAATATGTTTCATAAATTGTTTCTAAATATATTATTCTCAACGATATTTCACAACTTGTTTTTAAATAAAAATTGCATGAATAACAAAATTGTAAATATATTAACTTGGTCTCGTCGCTAAATGGCCGAAATAATGACGATGTGACGTTAAATTTTAACTCACTTACTCACTTTCCCATTGGCAAATGTGGCATCGACTTTTTCTGGTTGCCACGTCATGTAGGCATAACAGGTAACTCTGAGGCCGATGCTGCAGCTAAAAGCAGCTTTTCTCAAACCGTTATCTCCATTTCTAATCCCATGTAGTGATTTCCAACCAACCTTCAAAAGTGAGTGAGTTAAAATTTCACGTCACATCGGCTATATTTCAGCCATATCGTGACGAGAACTTATAATAAATATATTTTAATTGATTACAAACCTGTCAGCGATGTTGTCGATTCCCAAATTGAAACAATATTTTAATCCAGAAATATGTACGTAACCAACAAGTAGTATAATCAACAAATGTATTTCAAAAATTCATCAAATAAGCACAATTTACTACACGACAATTACAATGTTCGTACACAGTGAGTGAGTGAGTGAGTTATTATTTAACGTCACATGGGCAATATTTCAGCCATATCGTGACGAGAAAGTACATTTATGATACATTTATGATACATATATTTAAACTGAATAAAAACAGTAGATTGGTGGTACAATATTTAATGACAGTGTAATAATATAATGGCAGTTGTCAGTATCAAATACGAAAAAATCAGCGATAATTACTCATATTCACCCAGCCGTGACAGTGGTCACGCTTCCGACATGAGCCAGGCAGGAAACTGGGACGATGAGCGATCCTCACGTTGCTCGAAGATGATTCCGATGCGATCAAAATGCGTCAGAGATATGTAAAAACCTATTGTCTATACAGCCACCCAGCCACTGGAAAGTTCCATCCAGAGACCTCACCAGTCCATCGCCACTAGAACATAAAATAAGTTTCCGTAACACACCATCACCGTCCGTGGTAAGTTTGCACACAACACTAGCATCTAAATATGGTAACTAACTGACGACTGATCACTGTCCAAATACAATTCCATGAGCGTCAACCGAATCTCAACAGAAACAATGTAACACGGTTAAAATAATTGTTGAACAATAAAATACACTGCCATATAACAAGAAACAATATAATAACTACAGGATCACATTTTCGATTTTAAAACTAGTTCAGAACATTTAAAAGAGAAAATTATTTCATGACATTATGATTCAACAACACAATATAACAATGGGCATTAGATCGCCAGCAACCAAAGTAAGGCCACCTAACTGGGGACCGTGGGGACTTACATCAAAATTTGACCCGTGAAGATCCGGGGTAGAATACGTCTTCAGCAATCCATACATGCCGTAAAAGGCGACTTTGCTTGCCGAAAGACGCGACCACCCGATCCCGTTAGTCGCCTCTAACGACAAGCCGTCGCCTTTTACGGCAAGTAGGGTTGCAGAAGACATTTCCTACCCAGGATCTTCACGGGTCTGAAAGTGCATGTAATCTAGAAAGAATACGGTTTTGTTTTATTTGCTTTAAACTGCTAAACATCAATTATTATCACCCTCAGCATATAAGTGTAATATACTGAAGTCAAATTATGGCGTTTGTGATTATAAACCGTTTTCGGATTATAAACCTTTCGCTAAAACGCACTTACTTCGCGGAAATAGATTGTGCCATCCCAGTCTCATCTGTGTGTCCTTACAAACATATTCTATATGCATGCTAAATAGTTTTGTTGGTTGTTTAAGGTTGCACTCTACAGACTGCAGTCATTTTGCTTAAATATTGCAAACAATCGAATCTTGATTGCCAGATTGTTTCTATTTCAGGATTTCTCGTACAGTTCTCTCATCTTTCCTCAACGCATAGAGGCCTCCTCCGTGGTCTAGTTCTAGAGCGTCCGCCCGGGGAGCGGAATGTCAGGGGTTCGATCGGGGTTCCTCCATAAGACGTTAAAAGATGGTACTTGTTGTTACCCTGTCTGGCGCTCGGCATTGAGGGGCTAAAACAAGGACTGGTCGGCTCGGAGTCAGTACGCTGTGTCTGAGTTGGGTATTCATGTTAAACTGCGGCATGGTATCTCAGTGGGCTAGCACTACACTGTCAAAAAATTACCGTTATTATAAAGGGGCACTGATCTAACGCAATTCCCCGGGACTGGTTGTTGCCTTTGTTATTGTTTTTTCCCAGTGAGTACCCGGATGTATAGCAGAAATCTAGACTAGTTCGCGACCTCTGCTGCGCCATTCGTAAGCGCATTAGTCACTTTTATGGGTAGTAATAAGGGCGTATGGTCACCTTGATCAACAAAATGAAATACAGTTTTCGAGATAATAAGGAAATGTAGGTATCTTTGTGAGTAGCATCGGTAATGGTGACGAAGTTTTGATAAGCCAATTGCTTGGTAATTTTGCGATTTTCGTTTACACTATTTTGACTTGCAACACAAAGTAAATATTTCACCTGAGCATATGCTTTCTTTTATAGTGTGTATATTTTTTTATTGTCAAATGTGTCACAAATTTATTAAACGTCTAAATGTTCAGTTATTTTACAAAGTGACTGAAAAACATTTCCATCTGTATTATTATGACAACGAATTCCAAACATTTTGATGTTTAATGTCATCACCAAGAGACTGAAAATGTTACGTTGAAAAGTACATTTCTAAGTTGTTTGGCTTTTAATCCTACATAATAATCTGTTGTGATGTTTGTAGGCCCTTTTGATCGTCTTGATCAATCTGGACAGATTTTTTAGTCAAAATGACTGAAATATTTACACATTTTATAAATTGCCTGAGAGAATCACATTTTACAAATTGACGGTAATATATACACGCTTTTGACCTGTGACAACAACGTCTATCGCGCATTGAAGAATTTCCCAACCAAGACGTAGAGAAACAAAAAGGAATCGGTTCAAATGAAGGAAAACAAAATGCAAATATCATAATTACAACCTACCAAATTTATGTGTATAAGTTTTTGGCAGCTTCCTTGTTCGAAGAATGTATCCGTGAATATCCACACAAAGGAACAATATCCCACTCGTCTGCAGCTGTACAAAGAAACTTATTCGATGTCACGTGTCAAATATTTTAAAAGATATATATCGTTTCGGGATATTATAACCCGTGTTCGTTTTTATCAACTGATCGCTTGGATTATTTCAGCTGTTTTACATAGGTGTCAAGTCTCAATGGTCGGCTGAGAAAGCCCACGTGACAACTATTTTCATAACGTCCACGGTTCCTAAAAATTCCATTGAGTGATAGATAACAATGATCAATCAATCAACGTATTATCAGTTAACCCTTTGAACAAAGTATGTTGTTTTTACATCGGCACTTCGCGCCATGATATGAGTGTATTCCCTTTGTTTTAGTAAACCTAGACATGTAAACACTCACACTTGACATATCCACTGCGCAAGATAACAGTGATTAATCAATCAACGTATTTTCTGTTAATCCTTTGATGACTAGGAACGATCCGTTGTTTTACAAAAAAAAATAAAAATCAACTGATCATTCATCTCTTGCTGGGCTGCCACGCGCATATTACATAACACACATTTCGCCTCACTTCAAACCTGGATTTAGATTGAATAATTACCCCAGACACAATAAATGCCAAATGGGAACCTTTGTCAGGTAATCTAAGTGGTGCTACCACTAATTGTACCTGTAATAAATTCATTAACTGAGCATCAAGTGAATGACGACAAATACACAAGTGTAGGGTTATACGAGAAAACGTGGATGACAACAAGGGAGTAGTAATCGTATTATCGACGCAAGCCGAAATCCGAAAATGCTTTCACTGCATGGATACTTTTTTTTAGTATTAAACTATAACCATCTGGGGTATTTCCAAATGACGACATTCCATGAGCTCGCTTGTTCGAAGAAATTAATTAACATGCGCCCCTTGTCGAAATCTTTATAGATCACAGTTAACCAATCAGTGTTCAAAAATGCGTAAAACAAATATTGCCTCCAGCCTCCAAGTTTATTTAGCTGTCCTTGCAGACGGTACCCCAGTCTCTGGTCACGCTCAGTTGCGTTGCGTATCATCCGGGTACTCACGGGGGGGAAACAATAACAAAGGCAACAACCAGTCCGTTAGATCAGTAGAATGCCTGGCAGCTGGGTTGCCAAACATTTGCCGTTAGTGCAACGGTATAACCGTAGTATACAAACAGTACATTACCGTTCTTTTGACGGTGGTATCCGTAATTGTAAACGGTATAATTACTGTCTGTTGGGTTTGATACCCTTTTCTTACCCTTTCTTACCATCAAAATTAACTGGACAGTTTAAATAAGGTCACCGCAATACAGTAGTAAAGCTGTGAAGCTTTGTCCTTGCACCAACCTAAGTGATAACAGCAAACTGACATCTACTTTCGTTTGAAAGTAATTCACAACTGTCATTAACAACTCTACAAGATTTTGGGTTCGTTTGTTGTTGAACGCCGCAATCTCAGCAATATGACGGCGATATGTAAATAATCGAGTCTGACCCAAACAATCCAGTGATTGACAACATGAGCATCGATCCACGCAGTTGGGACCAATGACATGCATCAACCAAGTCACCGAGTCTGACCACCCGATCCCGTTAGTCGCCTCTTACGACAAGCATGGGTTGCTGAAGACCTATTCTACCCCGGATCTTCACGGGCCAAGATGTGTGTACTGTCAGAAAGCTTAACATGCAAAAAAAAGCAACATTTTGCTAATTCTAGAATGATGGTGGAACTATTCACAGATGTAAAAACAAGTACAGCAAACTAACATCTGCTTTAATTAAAATGTATTTCACACCTGTCATTAACAAGCAACTCTTTACAAGGGAAGTGTACTCTGCCAGAAAGCTTCAAATGCCAAAGACAGAATGGTGGTGAAACTATTCACAGACAAAACATCAAAGTACAGCAAACTAACTTCCGCTTTCATTAAAATGTAATTCACAACTGTCAGTAAGTGAGTGAGTTAACAGCTAGGAATTAGTCCATTCCAGGGTACCATTCGAAACTGGATAATGGTGGATTAGTTTCAGCACCCTGGGTTTGACTGCTGAAGTCTTCTTCTACCTTCAATTGCTGGCGATCTATAGCCCGTTTTTATAATGTATTGTTCTGTTTTGTAATAACTTTTTATGGTCACGTACTAGTTTTAAAAATTTATATCTGTGATAAGTCTAGTAATTATACTGTCCTTTGATGACAGGTTTTTTATTATAGTATCAAATGTTTTTTTAACGTATAAATTGCTTTAGTCACGATATGGCTGAAATATTGCCGATGTGACTATAAATACTCACTCACTATTTTTGTTTGCCTTGGATCCCTTGTCAGGGTTCTTTTCAAAGAAGCACCTGAAATAAATATTGCAGTTTTGTATTTTGTTTTCAGCTTTCCACATTTAAAAGTAACAACTGCACTTTTGTATTTTGAGTTAAACTCTCTGCAGTTAATATCAAACACTTTGGATTTTTTTTCACAGTTAATTTATTATTTACTCAACATAGGAGCGCGTTGAATAACTACATTAGTTTTTGAGAAACACTGAGAATGTGATGGATTGAAAGAAGGAAATATGGACAGAAGAAATCTGTTCCTATAACACAAATAGTGCCAAGGGCAGGCACTGTAGGTGATCTGAATTACATGTAATCTGATTCAGTTTTGGCAGTATCAAAGTAAAATGATGATAAAGGCTACACACATACTTCTATATATAGGATATTTAGAAATTCAATAAACCTTTATCTCCCATGGCCCCAATGACATTTACAATAGGACCACCTTGGCAACCGTGTGGAAACTGAATATGAACACATATGGGTGACCACATTTTGGGAACATTTTTTAGAAGTTTTAGCTTCTTCATTCCAGGGGTAAGACAGATTGAAAACAGACCAGGGGTAAGACAGATTGAAAACAGATGACCCACACTTAATTGTCAAATCAAGGTCAAATTTTAAAAATTCGCAAAACACAACTAACATGTTTTAACCTAGTTACTAGCTACCCAGGTTGCATCCTATCCTCAAAGCTATGGTCTGAGCTCATTAAGACTCATGTTGACTGATCTATCTGTAATATATATAATACATAAGATAGATGTTTCCTTTAATAATTTAAAAGCTAGTAAATGTATCAATATCAAGACCAGCATTCAACAATGTCCTGTCTCAAGAACAGATAAATTACAATTGTTTCATTGAAACGATTGAAGCAGGCCACTTTTCTATTCATACACTAAACAGATAAAAAAAAATAATACTTTTTCCGAAATGGAGGTTCCACTAAATTTTTAACTTATATCAACAACTAGAAACAGACTCTCTTCTTTCTCACTGAAGAACTTCATTAGGCACAGAATCACCACAGAGAAGTAAGCCTTGACATTATCCTGCTGTGACTGTTCCTTTGCAGCTCATCTGATTGTGCAACCATCACTCTAAAAGTAACTGTTCAGTGTGCGCACTTTGCGGTCATATGCCTGTTCCAACATGGTTCTCGCATGAAAACCAATCAAGCTTTCAAAATGACATAGGAGACCCCTTTCTTCTCCCAAAAATGGCCAATCCTTTGTTAAAGTTTCATCCAAAGCAGAGTAATTAATACAGTGTCTCTGTAAAGGAAACGTTTCCTTCATTAATGTATCTAGCCTGCTCCAATCATCATCCTTAGGGTCACATTTGTGTAGTTCTTGGATTTTCTTCTTTTTATCCTCAAGATCAGGAAGTTGATCGTCATTCACCACAGGTTCCCAATTCACATATCCATTAGAATCGGTTGCCATTTTTCTCTTAAGTGGAGTGTGGTGATCTCCCTTCAGGGGCTGGCGATCTATAGCCCGTTTTTATCATGTTATTGTTATGTATAAGTGTTATCCTTTTTTATGATCCCATACTAGTTTTAAAATCTTTTTCTGTGATAAGTCTAGTACTTTTTACTGTCCTTCGTTGGCAGGTTTTTATATAAGTATAATTGTATTTATAAACATAAAACCTTGATAGTCACGATATGGCTGCAATATTGCCGATGTGACTTTAAATATAACTCACTCACTCACTCACTCTCTTAAGTGGCACTTTAGAAACCTTGTCATCTTCTCCTTCACTGGAGGCAGATCTTCTCCTCAAGGTAAGAGCCGAGTCCTTTGGCCTGTTCAGGTTTTCATTTCTGGAAACTAGTTGTGCCTGAAGGGAGTCATACTCAGTGCCAATTATTAGGTTGTCAATTTTATCTTGAAGAGAAGATGGGTACTTTGACGCCATACGTTGGGATATTGTACCAAACTGGTGCCTTGTAGCTTTGTGTGTCTTGGTCCGCACTCTATCAGTCACAGATCTCACTAGTGTGTATCTAGTGAGTGAGTGAGTGAGTTAAGTTTTAAGTCACATCGTGACTATCAAAGGTTAAATATTATAAATACTTTGAAAACGTATAAAAAAACCTGCCAACGATGGGCAGTAAAATAACTAGATTTATCACAGAGAAAAATTTAAAACTAGTATGGAATCATAAAATTGATATTACGATACATAACAATACATTATAAAAACAGGCTATGATCTCCAACAACTGAAGGTAGATCACCATACTGGGGACCATGGGGACTTACAATACTTTTGCTACCTGCATGGACCCCAGCTGGATTTACATCATCCCTTCAGGTGTTGGTGATTATTAACACATTTACCCAAACTAAAACAACATATACTCTACGGTTAAAAGATATGGTAAGAATAAATCTACTTTGAAAGACGTGGTCTTACATACCCTCTCCAGGGGACAATAATTTTACACTACTTCAACCCCCTTCAAGGATACAGCCACTGACCATCTAAGTTATCAAATTTATTCTGCCGATGATAAAACACTACATTATACACAACATATTAATCAACATTTATTGAACAATTGAATTTCTTTTAAAAAACCAATAACTAAATGAGAACTGATATTAAAAAGATCCTTCATAGATGTAATCTTGAAATATTTATCCCTTGTGATGGAAAAATCAACACAGTCAAGCAGGACATGCTTGACCGTGATTCTTTCAACACAAGGGATGCAAAACGGAGGATCCTCACCTTTTAATAAATATTCGTGCGTATATCTGCTGTGGCCAATACGACATCGTCTTAATACGACCTCTTCAAATCTGGACTGACAGCCCAAGTAGGTGTAACCGATATTTGGTTTAATTTCATGTAATTTATTGATACCTACTTGGGCGTCCCACTTCTGTTGCATAAGATCAAACAGAATATTAAATGAAAACTAACATCATTAAACGATCTTCCACGATCATCAAGGGTTAGCTGACGTCGAGGCATGTTCAACATTCAAGTCGGATGAAACATGTGACTCGTATAGAATCGTTCGCGGAATTTAATGATGAGGCAAGGATGAGTAAATGTTGTGTTCGATCGCCGTGATCGACGTTACTGGATGTCAGTTTTTGTTAGAATTTGACATTTCTCAAAGCATCTGATGCACCCACAAACTCCTTCAATCTCCATTAATTGATTGATTTTTATAAAGTTTTATAGATGTTCGGGCAACTAGGCCTATTAACACCTTGCCCATAATAAATGGTTTGCTAATTACCTAGATAGGTCATAGAGTAGTGAAACTGCCACACGCTTTAAAAGCACCACACACTACTTTAAGATTGGCTGACATATTCAACAGAGACATATGGTCATCATAGATAGCAATAGCATTATTATAGACATTAAAAATGGAGACTGATTTTTTGTTTTTCTTCAAATGAATAATGACTTCATTCCCTTGTAATTGGGATGTGGAACCTTATTTCACTAAACGACAGTGAGTGAGTGAGTTTAGAACTACCACCTGTAAAACCAAACTGACGATCTTTACGTAGGCAGACATAACCTTCCGAACGGAATTGCTGGTTAGGAGTTAAGAATGTCTCCTGAAGACAAAACATCTGGCTTTCGGTCAAGATTTAATACAAACTTTAAATCTTGGACCGTTAGCACTTAGTGATCTAGCATCAAGAGAGCCATAAGAAGGATGGATTAAGACTTCCATTGTTGACCCTTAACCATGCTCGTCAGATCATCAGGGGACAATTTTAACCCCAAGAGGGACTGAGCAGCTGACGCTATCGTCTGGAGACCATCAGACTTGAATGCACGAGTAGTGCCAAGATTAGCAACTATACAAATAACAAAGTTGAGAAAATCAACAGGAGAGACATTGTTAAATAGAGGTTTGCAAGATGATTCAGGCATGATGTCAACAACAGGATCAGCCTGACATTCAACTTCCAAAGTTTCAGTCTGAGTACTAGCAGTCACCATGACTGGAGAAGACACAACATCTAAAATTGTAACAACCTGAGACATTGGTTTAGCTGCAGGAGGTGGTTTAGGGACTGCTGGAACCTGAGCGACATCTAAATCTCCACGCACCTGTCGAACAGCCTGAGAATAAGACAACTTACCCTCCACTCAGACTTTCTGAATCTGGACAGCTTCATGGTATTTAATGCAACCTTTGTATGCCGCAGAGTGTGCACCACCACAGTTCTTACATTTAAGTGAACTTTTATTGCACTCCTCGTATTTGTGCTTCCCTCCACATTTAGCGCACACATGATGAGTGCTCCTACACTTAGCAGAGACATGCCCAAAGAACTGACACTTGAAGCATCGCAGAGCAGGAGGAACATACATCCGGATTGGAAATCTCTGGAAGAAAATGACAACATGATCTGGTAAAGACTGGCCAATAAATGTACGAAGAACAGATTTGGTGGGAACTTTATCAGGCCCACGAGTCAGACGCACAGCAGAGCACATTAGAGGTAACACAGGTTTCAACTCGTCCTCAATTTCATTCATCTCAATATCCAGATCAATACCATAGATGACTCCACGTGTTCTCATTAAGGATTCAGGCTCATAAGGGGTGACAAAATGTTCATCAAGTTCTTTGACTTGCAAAAGTGTTTTGGCAGCCTCAACGGTTTTTGCATTGACACTAACATCTCCCCTGGCAATCCGCTTAACACTGACTATTTCTGTAGTGATCTTAGCCAAGGCTCGAGCCAAAGCACACTGTGTCATAAGTTGACAGAGGGTCGTTGAACCATCATCATATTCATCTACATCGGCTTTAAAGATGACAGGCACTCGTGAAGAGCAACCTCCTCGTGGTGAGTGCTGGGTAGCGCTAATAGCTCTTCCCCCGTGTGGAACCGGGGTAGAATATTTCCACAGCACCCCATTGCTGGTCGTAAAAGGCGACCAAATTGGGCAACCTGTTTGCCGTGGGTTGCGTCCCTGTGTCGGTGGAGGAAGGGATTCTGGTGGTTGAGGGCACTGGGGGCCAGGAACAGTGTTCCTTTTGCCCAACACACCACTTTGACCCTAACTTCACCCAGACGGGTGGTAGAATGGGCCCGGTTTTATCAATCGGCTGGTCACGCCATGCCCTGTGCATGGTCCGATTTGATGTTGACTGTATATTTACTGATATTCCACACAATTATTTTGGAAAACATCAAAAACTGTATGTTCTAAATCTGCCTAGAGTCCCATGCCTGAAGGCGGTGGCTCATGGGCCAATCTGGCATTATTGACCTCCGGGTTCTATTTGTCTTCAGAAAATTGTCAAGGGCGGAACCAGCCTGACGTTATTCTGTTTGACTCTCTTAGCTTCCCGTGTCTGTATTGCTCGAGTATAGCATGCCTGTAACCCTGGTGCTTGTAGTCGGTTTCCACTGCAGCACCGTCCTTGTAGACACTCCACGGTGGGTGGGGAGCAGGGGTGTCGAACATCCTCTTTCCATTATGGCTACCCAACAGATCACTGGTTCTCGACAAAAAAACAAAAGAAGGCATATTGATACAGATCCTGCAATATCTTCTGATGAGGATTCTGTACAAAATATTGACTCTTGGCCTCGATTTCTGGTTGTGGAAGGGATTGATGGTGAGCCTCTCAAACTCAATCCCTTTGTAGTTTCGAAATCTATCGAAGGTATTTGTGGTACTGTGAAAAATGTCACTCGTCTTCGTTCCGGTTCACTGCTCGTGGAGTGTGCAAGGAGACAGCAGTCTCTGAATCTACTCAATGCTGATCATTTTGCACATACAGAGATTGTTGTCTCTGTGCATAAAACACTCAATTCATGTAGAGGCATTGTTCGTGACCGTGCGAAGTGCCTCTCAGATATGTCAGAAGATGAAATTGTAGCAGAATTGAAACCTCAAGGTGTATCTTCAGTTAAACGGTTCAGCAGGAAAGATGGTAACAACATCATCCAAACTAGTACGTACCTTTTTACGTTCAATCTTGCAAAGCTTCCATCCTCAATAAAAGCAGGATATTTCCACATCGGAGTGGATGTGTATATACCAAATCCGCTCCGTTGTTTTAAATGTCAACAATTTGGACATGGAGCGAGATCCTGTCATCACACCCAAGTTTGCTCCCGCTGTAGTGAGTCTCATGATAGTACTGACTGCACAAATACCATCAAATGTGCAAACTGCAGTGGTGTTCACATGTCCACTTCCAAATCATGTCCATCTTTTATAACACAAACCAAAATTCTGAAAATAAAGTACACCAATGATATTTCCTTTAGAGACGCAAAGAAACTGGTAACCAGTGAACCTACCACTTCTGCCTCTTCATTGACTTATTCTGCTGCAATCTCATCTTCTCCTATCAAAGCTGATATTGGTTGTCAAACAGCTCTAAGCTGGGTGTCGAATGTTCAAAAATTACTGTACCAAATTGATACTAATGACACCAGCACTTCCTCTTCATCAGCTTCCCAAACTGAACCGCTGCCGGAAACTGTAACCTTGCCCGAACCTACCATTCAACCAGACACTGAACCAGACACTGTACCCGACTTGAGAAAAAATAGACCGCTTTCGAAAAGTGAAAAGAAACAACGTAAAAAAGAAGCAAGGGCCCTTAAACATGTTGAGGTGCCTTTGCCCTTGATTGTTCCTCTGGAGGTTCATAACCCTTTTGAACCTCTGGATATGGAGGTTGCTCCATCGCTGCCATTACAGTGTAGAGGACCTTCCCCCCGCTCACGATCTCCAATTGAGCCCCCATGATTTGTTCTCCAACTTTAATCCAATGGAATTGTAGAGGACTTCGGACAAATTTTAACGACCTTCAGCTATTAATTCAGGATTTAAAACCATCAGCATTTTGTCTTCAAGAAACTTTCCTCAAATCAACAGATAATTTTAATTTACGACAGTATGATTCCTACCATTGCTTTTCTCCTCCGGGTGATAAAGCTACTGGAGGATCTTCTGTTATGGTGAGGCAGGGCGTCATTCATAGTCCTGTTCCTCTGAATACTCCTCTTCAGGCCGTTGCAGTCCGTGTCACATTGAATGTTGTATTTACATTGTGTTCTTTATACATTCCACCTTCTTATTCTCTGCGACAGTCCGATCTTCAGGCACTTTATGACCAACTCCCTAAACCCTGTGTTCTCATGGGAGATTTGAATGGCCATAACCCACTTTGGGGTAGTACTGACAGCAATACAAAAGGTAAATTACTTGAGGAATTTTTCTTAAATAATGATTTATGCATTTTTAATGACGGTTCATCCACTTATCTACATCCAGCAACTGGTACTTACTCTTGTCTGGATTTATCAGTTGTAGATTCTAACTTACTAAGTGAATTTGAATGGTCAGTCCACGATGACCTCTGTGGAAGTGACCATTTTCCAACCATTTTAGAATCTGTGACTCCATCTGATGTTCCCCCATCTTCACGTTGGAATTTTACTAAAGCCAACTGGGCATTATATGAAGTCCTTTGTTCTAACAAACTAAATCCTGACGTATTTCTTGATGTTCCCGACTCTATACAACTGTTCTCCGATGAACTCACTAACATAGCTGATGAATGTATTCCGAAGTCCTCCTCAAATCCTCACATACGTAAACCATGGTTCAACATTGATTGCAAACAAGCTAGGAAGGCACGGAAAAAGGCTGAAAAATATTTCCGACGCCATCCAATGGTCCATAATCTCAATAAATTTAAAATTGTAAATGCTAAAACCCGGCGCACTTTCAAACAAAACAAACGTCAATCTTGGCAAAATTATGTATCCAAGATAAATTCACGGACGCCAATGTCCAAGGTATGGAACATGATTCAGAAAATAAAAGGTAAGGGTTCTAAATCAAGCATCCACCATCTCAAAGATGGGGATCTATTATTAACTGATACATCAGATATTGCAAATAAACTTGGTGAAACTCTGGCTCAACATTCTTCCTCGTCTAATTATGTCCCTCAATTTCAAAAATTCAAAAAGCTGCAGGAAAAGAAACCTTTACATTTTAATTCAGATAACGGGGAAGATTACAATGAAGTCTTTTCCATTCATGAGCTCAATACAGCACTTGGTCAGGCTCATGACACTGCTGCAGGGTCTGATACTATCCATTATCAACTGTTAAAACATTTACCGCGATCCTGTTTAGAAACCCTTTTGATATTATTTGATAAAATCTGGACGTCAGGAGAATTTCCTTCTTCGTGGCGTGAAGCTATCATTGTTCCAATACCTAAACCTGGACGTGACCATACAGTTCCTTCCAATTATCGACCCATTTCATTGACTAGCTGCGTTTGCAAAACCATGGAACGCATGGTCAATAATCGATTAACATGGTACTTGGAATCCAATAACTTAATCACAAATATTCAATGTGGATTCCGTAAAAATCGCAGTACCATTGACCATTTAGTTCGATTGGAGTCATTCGTTAAGAATGCCCTTATAAACAAACAACATGCAGTGTCTATCTTTTTCGATCTAGAAAAAGCATATGACACTACATGGAAGTACGGTATTTTAAAAGATTTACATGATTTTGGATTGCGAGGCCGTTTGCCTCAATTTATATCCAAGTTTTTAACTGACAGGCAATTTCAAGTCCGCGTGGGTTCCACCCTGTCTGATCATTATAATCAGGATCAGGGTGTCCCACAAGGCAGTATTTTGTCTGTCACTTTGTTTAGTATTAAAATCAACAGTTTAGCAAAGGTTTTAAACGATTCAATTGATGGATCGTTGTTTGTGGATGACTTTAATGTTTCATGCCGTGGTAGGAACATGCATACGATTGAGAGGCAAATGCAACTGTGTTTAAATAAAATCCATAAATGGTGTTTAGAAAATGGCTTTAAATTTTCCAAATCTAAAACTAACTGTATTCACTTTTGCAGAAAATATAAACCTCACAAAGACCCTGAACTAATATTAGATAACACCCCCATTAAAGTTGTAAAAGAAGCGAAGTTTTTGGGTATAATTTTTGATCATCATTTAACCTTTTTACCTCATATCAAATACTTAAAGAACAAATGTCTGAAAGCCCTAGATTTGTTAAAAGTTGTCTCTAATTCCAAGTGGGGAGGGGATCAGAAAACCCTCCTCCTGCTATACCGAGCTCTCATACGCTCTAAACTTGATTATGGCTCCATCATTTATGGTGGGGCTTGTAAGAGCAATTTAAAATTATTGGACACCATTCATCACCAAGGCCTGAGGCTTTGTCTTGGAGCCTTCCGAACTTCACCTATTCACAGTTTGTATGTGGAGGCTGATGAGCCATCCCTTCAACAACGACGCATTAAATTATGTTTACAGTATATCTCTAAATTATGTTCCACTAAATCAAATCCAGCATATGGCTGTGTTTTTAATCCTCTGTACAAAAATCTCTATAATAAAAAGACATCTCTTATTCCACCCCTTGGAATAAGAATACAATCTGATGTTTCTGCTGCCCAAATCGATCTTGACACCATAGCCCCCACTCGGCTATTCACTTCGCCGCCTTGGCAGTTAGTTAAGCCTGAGGTGGACCTGACATTAAGTAAACTAAAAAAATCGGACACAAATCAACTAATTTATCAACAGCAATATAATGAATTACGTAACACGTATGATACTCACAGATCTATATTTACAGATGGATCCAAGGATGGTGACGCTGTTGCCAGCGCAACCGTCATTGGATCCAGGACTATCTCAACCAGCTTACCAGCTAAATGTTCTATTTTCACAGCAGAGGCAAATGCTATTTTAACAGCTCTAAAATACATCCACAGCCAAACTAAATATAAACAGTTCATTATTTTTTCAGACTCTCTTTCTTGCATTCAAGCTATTAAAAACATGTCTTCCACGCATCCACTTTTAATGGAAATTGTTGAATTGTTTACTGATCTTGCTACTGGCCAATACGACATCGTTTTCTGTTGGTTACCTAGCCATGTTGGAATCACTGGTAACACGATGGCTGATGCTGCTGCAAAAGCAGCTCTCAACAAATCTGTGACACCACTTCTTCTTCCCTACAGTGATTATAAACCCGTGATTAGATCTTACATCCGTGATCTAATGCAAAAGAAGTGGGACACTCAAGTAGGTATCAATAAATTACATGAAATTAAACCAACAATCGGTTACACCTACTTGGGCTGTCAGTCCAGATTTGAGGAGGTCATAATGCGACGATGTCGTATTGGCCACAGTAGATATACACATGAGTTTATATTAAAAGGTGAGGATCCTCCGTTTTGTGTCCCTTGTGATGAAAGAATCACGGTCAAGCATGTCCTGCTTGACTGCATTGATTTTTCCATCACAAGGGATAAATATTTCCAGGTCAAAACTATAAAGGATCTTTTTAATACTATAAGTACTCATTTAGTTATTGGTTTTTTAAAAGAAATTGAACTGTATCATAAATTCTGTTAATATGTTTTGTGTATAATAACTTTTTAAAAATTAGTAGAATGAATTTATATCTGAGATTGTTAGTGGCAGTATCCTTGAAGGGGGTTAAAGTACTGTAAAATTATTGTCCCCCTGAGAGGGTATCGTAAGTCCCTGTCATTCACAGAATATTTCCATTTACTACGCTTTTAAACGTAGAATTTCTGTCATTTTAATTGTGGCTATAATTATGTACAATCGCCAGCGACTGAAGGGATGATGTAAATCCTGCTAGGGTCCATGCAGGTAGCAAAGGCACTGTAAGTCCCCATGGTCCCTAGTATGGTGATCTACGTTCAGTTGCTGGTCATCTTTAGCCTGTTTTTAAATTGTAATGTATATGTATAGTGCTATTGATTTTATTATTACATACTAGTTTTAAATTTTATTGCTGTGATACGTCTAGTTGTTTTACTGTCCCTCGTTGGCAGGTTTTTACATCCGTTTCCATATATGTATTATATTTAACTTTTGATAGTCACGATATGGCTGAAATATTGCCGATGTGACTTAAAATTTTAACTCACTCACTCACTTAAAGATGACAGTGGTTGATTTGACCTGCGCTGGATCATCAAATACAAAAGTAAGATCAGACCAAGCAGTAGGAGGTACCGTATTTGGTGGCTTGGCAACACAGGCCTTTTTAGAAGTACCATCTGGAATACAACCAATTCGCTTCCTCCCTGAAGCCACCACTTTAAATCCGTCCTCACATTCCATTCTGTTGTCAGCCATTGCCGAGGACAATCCTCAACAACTGACTGTAACAAACAGCAAACACCAAATAAAAATGAAAAGTTTGAATGCAGTCCAACACAAGAGAAATCAAAAGCCAAAAGAACCAAAGATGAAGTACCATAAACAGTCAATTGTGTTGTATAACACTAGACAAGTTGCTGAGAAGCAAAAGACGTCCGAACTCGACGGCAGTCAAGACCGAACTCCCCGTTTCTCGGAGCCCAAGGACATAAATGTTTCCCATTTCGTCGCTTACATGGAACCCCTCCACAACTGTTCCTCTGTCGGGCCGTTCGTCACTGAGCAAACACAAGTTTTCACTTCCTGCAACTTGTTCTGTGGCCTGGATGTGAGACGGAGAAAGCCTTCTCTTGTTCATTTCTCTTACTGTAGCTTCACTCTGTCAACTGATGTCTTGCCGCACAGTGGGGCTACTTTCATGGTGACTTGAGGAACCTTCTCAACAGTACATTGTTGTTCAGGAGGCCATAAACACACAATTCAGCAGCAGTGTTGTAGCTTCTGCTGTACTTGTCAAATAAACAGAGAGATGAACTTTCAGTGTCCTCCTATAAAGTTTCCATGCACTCCAGGTCAGCTTCCAACCTTTTCTTTGTCCTCTCTTCCTTCTGAAAGTGTGACGTTAAATTTAAACTTACTCACTCACTTCCTTCTGAAAGGCTTTGTCCTTATCTTTCAGCTGTCTCTTCAGTTCAGTGATCGTAGTGCAGGCATCTTTCAGTGCTTTTTCCTCAATGTTTTGTCGTTTTAATTTCATCCTTCAAGTTTTCATTTTCTGTTTTCTTCTCTTTGACCGCCTTCTGTAGATAGTCTTCTAAGTGAGGGTGAAAACCGTTTTGCTTTAATTGTTTCAGTACCACATTTGTGAAGGAAAATGACTTGCCTTGTTCTACTACGTTGCAATGTTCCTCCCATAACACTAGTCCAATGCAGACAGTCGCATCGCATGTGAGGATTTTTTTCATGTTCCCGTATAGGAGACAGTGTTTTTCGATCAGGATGCTAACTAGTTTTGCAGTAGCATTGATCTAAAAATAAAAAGAAAGATGGTTTTAATACAATGCATTAATTACTGCACCAAATCAAAAATCAAATTATAATAGTACATTCATACCCTTGACCTTTGATAACATCAACAAGAATGTGGTAGAATATCTTACAAAACATGAAGTGTTTTTCGTCTTCTGCAGGTAATCCTTGTCCACATTCCAGAATGATTTATTAACTAAACGATAGATTTTATTTACTATTGGCATATATTGAGTGCATTATATGCAGTAGCCCAAAACACTTGATGTTTCAGTTATTGAATGTATGTAAACTTCTATTCAAGACTTATGTATTACAAAATTACGAAACTTATGTGTTGAAACTGAACAATTAGCAAGTTTTGTTATAAAAAGAGGCAGGGGCATGGATTCCCTGTGACAGATAAAATTGTGTCCTCCGGAACAGATCTGGGTGAAGAAGCATGTAAACATTTCGACTATTGGTGTAATGGATTCAAAGGACATTATGTTTGCATGAGTGCGTGTATAAAGAACCATTCTGAATATTGTATGAAAGTTCGTAAACTGAAGATTCATTGCACTCCTATGTTAAAAAAATATATGACAGGAACAGAAGGCTCTTCAACATAAAACTATGTCGTCTGTTTCAGAACTGGTGAATTTTTTTTGTTACATCTGTGATTACTGCACATGATATTGCAAACCATGTGTTACGTTATATACACATAATGTTTTGGATGGCGTTTATCACAGAAATAATGTGACTAGATATATGTACAGACAAAGTTTATCCATTTGATAGAGGTGTGAGTTGTAAATAACTGTATTTGCATCAATGAACCTTTGTGTTGATGTCCATTGACATCACATCATTTACGAATGTTTCAATTGCAGGTTTGAGATCAGCAGCCTGTTGTTAGACATCTTTGAATTCAAAGTTGAGCTGATCCATGTAGGTGAGTTGTGAATCTGAGCCGAAACGCAGATCCATTTTGGCCATTTCAGTTCGACTTGGTAGCATGGAACAGTTAACAATCTTGACTGGATTTCTGTAATCAGATAAAGACAAACAATGTTTCTGTAAAATTTGCTCTTATGAAACTATATTATCTAAGACATCAGAAGTTTCACAAGATTATTAATAGTGATGCAAATTAACTGTGAAATCTGTTATTGATGAAGAATCCTTAAAACCCATCAATAATGTATAATAATTGAACTTTATGAAATTAGTCAACTGCTCGTGACTCGTTGACATCAAGGTTATGTTTCTGCTTTAAATGCGTGAATAGATTTGTAGTCAATCCTGTCTTGTAGGAAATATCGGCATAGCATGTTATGCAGGTTGCCGTATCCTTTGTTCTTGTAGGAAATATCGGCATAGCATGTTATGCAGGTTGCCGTATCCTTTGTATTTTCGGAAGTTGAAATACTCCCTAACTTTTGATTTTATGTTTGTTTGAGGTTTCTTGAGTGACACTTCCCCCTCCATTTTCCTGTTGCCAATGACTACAGACACGCGTCAGTAACATCGACTGTCATTGGTTAAGAGTGAGTGAGTGAGTTAAATTTTAAGTCACTTCGGCAATATTCCAGTCATATCGTGACTATCAATAGTTAAACATAATATATATATATATATGATTAAGAGAGAGATGGCTCACCAATCAGATTGAACCGAAAGTAGCTTACAATCCCGGAAAGCCAGTGTTTACTTCCACAAACGAAGATTCATTCTGATTACTTATGATTCGAAGTCAAATAAACTACCAATATTAGCAAAGTAAGAACTTTATGAATCAAATCGAAATGAATGCCTAACGAATCGAAATCGAATCATATACCTATCGATTCGGTTTTCGATGAACCGAACCAAATCGTGACACTCCTAGTAAAATCATAAGTAAATATATACACACATATCATCTACATGAAATATCGACTATAACAGTCACAGGAAAAGTTTTCTTCATGAAAAAGAAAAGAAAGACATTGCAGCGGTAGAGACTAACAGTTTCACTCCACTAGTCCTTACAGTTATAAAGATAAGATATTGCGAAACCTTTAAAAAATGCAAATTTCTACTAGTCCTTAGGATACCTTTAGTATTGGGCAGTTTGGCAAGGACTATAGGACTAGTGCCAATTTCTAACCCTGCATTGTAAGACATTTTAACATTAATGTTTAAGTTCCAAATGCTTCTTCATACACTACAAAGTACATACAAAGTACTTATACAAGTTCAATATCAATGACTTCTCTGTTATGATGTGTCACTTTAACAGAATCACATGCCAACAGAGCCTCCTCAAGTTGATCTGTATCAACATCATGTTTGCAATTCAAAGTGTTGGAAAATGCTTTTAGTGTATTTCCTTCAGCATGTAGCTGAAACATTTCTCCAGATTCTTGATACTTTATAGTGAATTTAGATTTGACGTTTTTGAGAATGCTCTTTCACCTCTGCCTCATTTCTCAGGATTCACATTTATATGTTGGAGTGACAGGTTAATTGGCAATATTTGAATGACAATTGGAACACATATTTGTTTTTGTCACTTGTACTGTTTCTATGGTTCCGATTGTAACGGGAACAAAGCGGTTCAGTTGAATGTCACATTCAACATCATGAGCTTCTTTAATCACAGTCATTGGAGATGTGTTTAAATATTTCCCTTCTGAGAGTTGTTTCATGTGAAGGAAAATGACTTGCCTTGTTCTACTAAGTTGCAATGTTTCTTCCATAACACTAGTCCATTGCAGACAGTCGCATCGCATATGAGGACTTTTTTCATTTTTCTTGTTCCCGTATATGAGAGAGTGTTTAACGATCAGGATGTTAACTAGTTTTGCAGTAACGTTGATCTAAAAATAAAAAGAAAGATGGTTTTAATACAATGCATTAATTACTGCACCTGATCAAAAATCAAATTATTATAGTACATTCATACACTTGACCTTTGATATCATCAACAAGTGATGTGGTAGAATATCTTACAAAACATGAAGTGTTTTTCGTCTTCTGCAGGTAATGCTCGTCCACATTCCAGAATGATTTATTCACTAAACGATATATTTTGTTTACTATTGGCATATGTTGAATGCATTATATGCAGTAGCCCAAAACACTTGATGTTTGTTGAAAAAAAATATGACAGGAACAGAAGGCTCTTCAACATAAAACTATGTCGTCTGTTTCAGAACAGGTGATTTTTTTTGTTACATCTGTGATTACTGCACATGATATTGCAAACCATGTGTTACATTAACTATATACACATAATGTTTTGGATGGTGTTTATCACAGAAATAATGTCACTAGGTATATGTACAGACAAAGTTTATCCATTTGATAGAGGTGTGAGTTGTTTATATCTGTATTTGCATCAATGTACCTTTGTGTTGATGTCCATTGACATTACATCATTTACGAATGTTTCAATTGCAGGTTTGAGATCAGCATGTTGTTGGACATCTTCGAATTCAAAGTTGAGCTTATCCATGTAGGTGAGTTGTGAATCTGAGCCGAAACGCAGATCCAATTGGCCATATCAGTTCGACTTGGTAGCACGGAACAGTTAACAAGCTTGACTGGATTTCTGTAATCAGATAAAGACAAACAATGTTTCTGTAAGATTTGCTCTTATGAAACTATATTATCTTAGACATCAGAAGTTTCACTAGATTATTGATAGTGATGCAAATTAACTGTGAAATCTGTTATTGATGAAGAAAGCTTACAACCAATCAATAATGTATAATAATTGAACTTTATGAAATTAGTCAACTCTTCATCTATGAGAACGGGAGACATTTAATTGGGCACTGTAGGTTCATGCTTTTCATCAGCAGAAAAATACAAATTAAGAGACCCAACTTGAATATGCTGGAAATGAAAGTGTACTCTAAGACTCGTTTCAAGAGACACGAAAGTAAGTTTTTCAAAGTTATTATTAATACTCTGAAATTTAAAAAGGACCATGAAATATTTTCAACAAATGTAGTTTCCTAAGGAACAAATATCAGTCATTTAATATACAATGTATTTAATTAAATTAGTCATCATGAATATAAATAATTTGAAGTATCTACCATAAATCGATATAATTGTTCAAATGTAAAGTGAGTGCGAGTGAGTTGGGTTTAACGCCGCTTTCGTAAAGCCTAAAGGAGAGTGTTAGAATAGAAGTTGGCAATCATATACATGTGAATAATCATGGTAATCATGGTAAAATGAACATAAATAGGACGGGCACGAGCTGCTAATGAATCGATCTTTAGCATGGTTAAACAGTCCTCTTGCTTCAAACAGGATAGGCATTCATGGAAGTGTCATTAATTGACATCCCTTCTCTGCAATGGGTAGGTTGAACTCATACACTTTTCCTTTGCTGAGTGAGATGCAAACTCCTCTTTAAGTACATCCCCCACAGCCTCCACCATTTCCATTTCTTCATCACTAACAGCAGGCATCCACTTAACTCACCCCTAAGAATCTCTTCGATCCGCATTACTTGCACCATGTTCACAATCACGGGTATTTCCATCATCAGAAGTCAGAAGGTTCCAGGTTTCTTTCTTGATAAGCACATTCTGCTAGCAGTAGGACGATTCAGGTTATAATTTCTTCCAACCAGCTTGTTCAGTATATGTTTCATATCCTGATCCAACTACAGAGTCTACAGTTTTGTCCTGCAAACTGTCCGGAAATTTGGCCACCATCCTCTTAGCAATGACTGCAATCTGACCTCCTACTGCTCGTTCAGTTTTCTTTCGGATAACATCAACTGTCTTGTTAACAAGTTCCTTTTTACCACTGGGTGAAAGGCGTTTTTCACTTTTCAATGCGCCAGATACCTCGCTACCCGTATCACTCCATGGCAGTTCTAGTGTAATCGGCCAGTTTGGATCTCTGTTAATGTTACGGATGAGCATCGGTTCTGGGCTCTTGGGAGCAAATGTAGTGGGCGACACAGATGGACTTGTCATTGAAGATGATAAGGTACTCAGAGACGGTGCTAAAACATGCATTTTGCATCCTTGGTATGTGTGCATTCGGAAAAGTTATTTTTATATTTTGAGAATTTCTCCAGCATTGCTCCCTCGACTAGGCAGGTAGCCTGGCATACAGAAGCTCTGCCCAAGTTTTTATAAGTACTTTGGTAAATTTTGAATTATGTCACTATTTTTTAACATAAATATTTTGATAACTCTTGTGCAAATATACGTAACAGGATATCTAGCTAATATGAAGTGTAATTCAATAGCAGATTATTTAATTTAGAAAAGCAGTAATTTTGCCTCAGATTGCCTTCAAAAGGCTGCTGATAACTACGGAAAGTTTCTGAAATTGATGGATCAAATTATTATAGTTGGGATTCAACTACTGAGTTGATGAAAATAGGGTAGGCAGCTCTGCTGCCAGTCGGTTCAATCGGTTCAATCATGATTACGACTCACATATCATGTACAACACACGATCTTCAACAAACATGTTTCATTGAACCTCTATCATAACAAGCCTAACTGACATAACCATTGTTACTCACATTCCATCTCAGTGACATCACAATCATAAAGAACCTTTAAGTCATACCTGTATTCTTAGAAACATTCCACAGAATGTCAACTGGAAGCAACGTATGTTTGCAAAGGGGGGTAACTCCAATAAACCCGATGTAGCGTTGCTGACAGTCTCACAAAAATCAAGTTCTTCACTGCTTGTACAGTCTGAATTTAAATTAACTGAGCATGGCTTGTCCAAAGCATCACTTCCCTCGTTCAGTTGTGAACCATAGTTTCTCTTTAATGAAATAGTCTATGACAAGCATCATATCGTATGACACAATGCCTTAAAACAGATCATGACCCAAACAGGGTGGTAATAGGTTCACTACATGGTAATGTTGTAGCTGATTGAATATTGAATCACACGTGTCACCTTTGTGATTAATTTTATTTTCAGAATTAAGGACCTGAAGACTTAGGTCATAATTTTCTCTGCTCGCTGACTTGGTTGATGCATGTTGTCGATCCCAATTGCGTGGATCGATGCTCATGATATTAATCACTGGATTGTCTGGTCTAGACTCGATTATTTACAGACTGCCGTCATATAGCTGTAATATTGCTAGGTGCGGCATTAAACAACAAACCAACCAACCAACCATAATTTTCTCTAGATCTTAGAAAAGTGTCCCTCCTCCAGACACTCAGTTTTGGAAATAGGACAGCATCTACAAAAGTACAGAACTGAGAAACTTCCAACAGCCTCCTTCCATGTGGGCGCCTAGATTATCTCCAAAGGTACAATACACTTCAAATGCATCTTGATACAGTATGATGAGAAATGCATTTCTGCAGCTCTGAAAAAACTCAATGTTTCCAGAAAGTTAACCTCAGTGTATGTCATAAAGTTCATTTGTGTCTATGTTCACGTCATCACTGCCATTAATATGCTTTCTATGAAATCCATACAAGCACTGAGTGAGAGTGAGTGAGTGAGTTAAAGCTTTACGTCACATCGGCAATATTTCAGCCATATCGTGACGAGAAATGTCACTTATTAATACATAAGTTTTAACTAAATTAAAACCGGTCATCGATGGACAGTAAAATTACTAGAATATAACAGATTAATAATTAAAACTAGCATACAACTATAAAAGATATCACTATATAGAACGGTACAATATAAAAAAGGGCTATAGATCGCCAGCAGCTGAAGGTCGATCACCATGCTAGGGTCCATGGGGACTTAAGTACTTTTGCTACCTGCATGGACCCCAGCCGGATTTACATACAAGCACTGAAGTTTCTTGACAATAGAAATATCCTAAAATGTAGACACTTGATTAGCCTGTTTCGAGACGTCATCCTCACCCAATACAATTTCCTCAGGGCTTACATGTGGGAAATGCTTTCTATAGAATGGTGACCTGTTTGTACTTGACCTCAATGGTCCTTTGTTGCTCTTAGAAAATAAGTGAACATCACTCTTAACGTCTTCAATGATGTTTGTCTTAAGATTCCAATTTTTGTGGCACATGCTTTAAAACAAAATCACCTCCCAAGTCATGCAACGTTTGGAATTCACATATAATATCCTTGATAAGTGAAACAGGGAGAAAGTGCTTCTTATTTAAAACTCAACTAAGCAAGGTTCCTCATAAAGTTTCCCTCTATTTCTTTATAATCAACACCATCATCATCATCATCATCACTTCCGTGACCTTCAATATCTGGTTCTTGATTTACGTCATTCTGATTATTGTTTGAGTTCCTGTCATTGTCCTCGTTTCCCCATTATATACTGCATAAATAAAGTCTGCTGATAAGAGATTAATATTTCTGTGTTTATGTTTTCTTGTAAGATGTGATGAAACAGATGACAGTTTAGCAAACAGTGTATGATTACATGCAGTGAAATATGTAATAGGTTATCTCAGGTGTTACAGTTGGCTGTCAATTGTTTAACAAATGGTCACAGTTGTGCTTGCAAATTAAAGTTACGCCCATACGTTGACTTGAACTGGCACCTGTCAGTGTTTTGTCCAGATTGCCACCCTCTGGGGTCCCTGAGCACATGCGAGCAAAATGCTGTGTAAGTGAGGAATGATCTTACACAATCCTGTTTATAACATGGAAATTGTAAATTTGGAACGTTCCTGTGAGGTTCTAACATACTGTTTTAAACTGAAAGTCTCAAACAAACAAAGTTTACACGTGTACATGTCACACACCAACTTCCCACTGAATGAAATCTGAACGAGTCTTGCAGTTGCATCGTTGGACACATTATGAGGGATGGACAAAATATAAAACAAAAATACTGACTTCCCAATTTTTCTTGCCATGTATGTTACCTACATATTGAAATTCTATAGTACCTGTACGAGATGATAAAAGAAATAAGGATTTCCTCGAATCAAACTTCTCAGTTCGAAAACCATAAAATGGCGCCCGGATTCCAAAATGTCCCACAATTCATTGCGCAAAGGTAAGGTAAGGTGTAATCAACAGTGATCAAGTGCATGCGTCTGAATCAGTCGAAGTTACCGTGAAAATGTCGAATACCACAAATTATACCGTAAAAATAGAAAGCGAGAAATTACCGCCGTTACTGTTAGTTACCGTTCTTTTTACGTCATGTGACATTAAATAATAACTCACTCACTCACTCTTCTTACGGCAGAGGTTTACAGTGTGATCCATTGTTGACCATGCGCTCCATGGTGTTACAAACACAGCTTGTAGATGATGATGGGCAGTATTTGGATGCATCCGTATGATCCCATCAAAGCTTTGGAATAGGAATAATAATAGCATTTTGCAACGAAGGAGGAAGAATGTCCATATTTCATCAAATATATTAAGTAAAGTTACCAAACAAGAATCGGGCAAGTGTTATAGAAGTTAAAATTTACTATTTTCTTTTCCTGCTCTTTTGAAATTGAGGATTACAATTTGATGGTCAGGAATGATTTGCCAAAGTGTCACCAAGCTTGTAGGCAATTTCAGATTTAGTTGTTAAAAGCGTATTACCATCTCCTAGATGGTGATCGCTGTGCAGAGTTGCGTCCCTTGGGCACCCCAGAAACCTATGATTGTGGGTTCGCCCTAATTATGTTTCTAGGTTTGTCAGCACCATACCCGTGCTCGTGGGTTTCACCGAAGTGTTAAACGTCTAAGACCTGCATCAGGCTTTTCTCCCACATTCAGCTGACAGGCCGCGATATAACTGGAATACTGTTAAGGCTTTAAACCCGACTCACTCACTCACTCAGATGGTGAACTCATGATTTTGATCCTTGGCCCTTAATCTTTTGAATCATGTTCCACACCTTTGACATGGGTGTGCGGGAAGTTAATCCAGGAGTGATGTTTATTTTGTTTAAAGATACGTCTCGCAGCGACGCCCGTGATTATAACGTTATTCAAGTTGTGGACAGTTGGATGTCGTCAGAAATATTTCTTGGTTTTCTTCTTTTTTATCCTAGCTTGTTTACAATCATAATCAAACCATGTTTTATGTATATGAGGGTTTGCAGATGACTTAGAAATACTTTCGTCTCCTATAGCATTTAATTGATCTGAAAAAAGTTGTATAGACGACTGGGCCACCCGTGCCCCAACGTAAATCCTGCTTGGGTATCGTGCAGGATGATGAGGCATTGTAAGTCCCCCATGATCCCCCGCGAGGTGGCTAGCGTTGGTTACTGGTTGCTCATAGCCCGTGTTTTAAACAGTTATTAATAATATTGTCATGCCCATATATGATTGACAAATTTGTTTTAAAATATGTTTGTATTCATGACTCACTTGTGTATATATCAACTTCTTCTTATCGCTACATGGCTGAAATAATGTTGATGCGACGTTAATGTTAAACTAACTCACTATCTCAATGTCATTGTTCCAACCAACGCATACCTGTTTTCTCCATGACTGATCGTTGGTTGGTTGGTTGGTTTGTTGTTTAACGCCGCATTCAGCAATAATCCAGCTATATGACGGCGGTCTGTAAATAATCTAATCTGGACCAAACAATCCAGTAATTGATATCATGAACATTTGGGATCGATGACATGCATCAACCAAGTCAGCGAGCCTTACCACCCGATCGCCTTAGTCGGCAAGCATGGGTTGCTGAAGAGCTATTCTATCCGGATCTTCACAGGTCGGTTGGTGCTTAGTAAATTTGCAGGTGCATATGGGAATGCAGAGAAGGCAGCTTTGATATAACAAAAATAACAACTTTTGTCTGTCCGATATACTTGACATAAATTAACGACAAAACCTATTACACATCCAACAGAAATCTCTGCGTAAAGCAGAGTCGATTGTACAATTCCGACAACATCATGAGCATGTTTATGAATCAATATCAAATAGTAATGATACCAGTTGATTGTGAAAAGGTGAGCGTATCCTGCCCCACCGGTGGCACCCGTCACAAACACATGTAAAGGCAAGTCAACTGTTCACTTCCATGGATGGATATGTGTATGGATGAATTGCTGGGCGAAAGAGTCGTGTATAAGTTCCACGTCCTTCAATGTATTGTTATGCACGCCATGGTTTTAAACGTAATATAAACTGAACCGCAAAAGAGTGAGTGAGTGAGTTTAATTAAAGTCACGTCGGCAATATTTCAGCTATAATGCGACTTGAACGAATTAGACAATATATATAAAAACTGTCAACGAAGGACAGTATAATAACTAGCAATATATCACAGATTGACTTAAAACTAGTTGTAGAACATTAAAACTGATTATTGGGATACGACACGATACAAAAATGGGGCTATAGATAACCAGCAACAAGGTTAAGGTCACCATACTAGGGACCAAGGGGACTTACGGTACCTTGAACCGCAAAAGAAACGTCACCCCAAGTAACATTGTATGAAAAGTTGTCACTTAAATATCTAGGTAATTTTTGTCAAAGTTTCTAAAATTTAACATTACTTTGTCCTGAAAAATGAAATTTGATGACGAAAATAAGCAGATGACAATAAAACCGATCACGCAAACGCATCACGGCAACGGCCATGGTAACCCGATGCACTTGAGTTGCTCAATAAAAATCCATTCAGATCGGATAACATGCATTCGTTATTGAATTGCTACCACATGCCAAGATTGACAAGAAAGCAGCGACACCAAGCCCTTGGGCGATTGCCAGCTGTACAAACCGCCCGGTAGGTAGTCAACGCATTTCAAGTCCACGTAAGGACCGTATACAGGCTCCAGCAACGGTACCAGACCACCAACACTACAGATGACCGACCACGTAGTGGAAGACCAAGGGTCACCACCCGACGTCAGGATCGTCAGATTGTGCGACAGCATCTTCAAGATCGCTTTGTTACTGCTGCCGAAACTGCTCGAAAGACCATGGGGACACACCTCATTTGGCACGTCCCCGTAACCACGGCTTTAAGAACATTTAACACTTTAATTTCAACCTTGATCATCAGTTTGGCCAAGTTTCATACATTTAATATTTCCCAAAGTATGTTTACAGTGTTTGGCATGGTCCCCAGTATGGTGATCTCCCTTCAGTTGCTGACAATTTCTAGCCCATTTTTATATTGAGGTGTTCATTAATGCTTACTGCCTTTTAATATTCTCAACTAGTTTTAAATCAAGACTGTGATATTCTAGTTATTCTACTGTCCTTCGTTGACAGCTTTTTATTCAGTTTAAATATATGTATCATAAATGTATCATAAATGTATCATAAATGTAACTTCTCGTCACGATATGGCTGAAATATTGCCCATGTGACGTTAAATAATAACTCACTCACTCACTACAGTGTTTGGACAAATCAGGTTTTCTCATACACTAGTATCTATCCATGGTGACGTTTCTTTTACGATTCAGTATATTCGCAGCTGAAGATCACCCCTGACTCCCTGCCTAGGCCCATCTGGGAAGTTTGACAACCGTCGCCGCTGCACCACTGCCTTCATAACATATCAGGTTACCATGTAGGTAGCAGAAGTATCGTAAGTCCCCATGGTACCTAGTATGGTGACCTAACTTTGGCTATTGGTGATCTATAGCCCATTTTTATTGTGTACTGTTATGAATTGTTACGAATTTTATTATGATATGCTAGTTTTACAATCTACATCTGTGATAGTCTAGTCTTTCTACTGTCCTTTGTCGACAGATTTTAATGTCTATATTTATGTATTATCAATGTCCAACTTGATTTAGTCACGATATGGCTGAAATATTGCTGATGTGACTATAAATCTTAACTCACTCATACTCACTCACTCACTCATAACATATCATGTCATTGCATATTCTGTTTGGCCATTGTATTTTCTTTGCAGTAATTTTGATTTGTAAACCTAGTGAATTTTGTAATACTTTTTGTTTGATGTTTGTTGAATTCACAAAACTTTCTATTACGTACAGATTTCTTGGAAAACATATTTCGTCACATAAGGAATTCTATCACACGTAACAACATCGACAACAGTTTTTTATTCAGTCCAAATTTATTTGTTATGTATGTATATCTTGATCGTCAGGATATGTCTGCATTGGTGACAAAAAGTTTTTACTCACTCACTCACTTCACAATTTAAAATACCGAATAGAAGTTCCTTACACTATGTAACTGGGAGGATGATATGAATGTTCCATTCGGAGAGAAGACACGCAAATCTATCAATGAATGCTTGAAAACACAAGCTACCCCAACGTTCATACCACCGTAGAAGCAATCGGCTGTCAAACTTCCTTCAGGACATGGAAACTCCTGCTCACGTTTGGTAATAAGATCTATCATACTTGCAGCCTTGTTGCCACGCCTGACTAACTGTGCACCCGTTGTTATGCATTCGTGTTCTTTTTCCACAATCTCCTTTAATGGTGGTAACGGAGACGGTTTCACATTGCCACGCTTCACATCATAACTAGAGTAATAATACAAATCATATCGTCCAGTGGAGGACTTGGCCTTCCATGAAACTTGGCTGTTAGCAACATTTATAGCAGGACTGATGATATTCCCTGACGTATGCATTGTTTTAAGTCCCTTTCCATCAATGGATGACATTTTCAAAACGTGTACACCATTGTCATACCATAGTGTAACTAGTCGTTTTGTAGTCGTGTCGTATACAAATGCTCTTACGAATCCTTTGAATACGATCCCTTCACCAATGCCACTGAAAAACTTCCGGGTGATTTCCTTGCGGAAGTGTATGGTAAACATTATGCATTCTTGTACAGCAAATTTGTAAGTTGATTTTCCTTCAGGTTTCGCTAGTCCTGTTTCAAAGGCTGACTTTTTCATTAGGTCATATGCATATATTTGTACATTGCCTAGAGGTAAATAGAAGACTGCATCAGGGCCGACATGTTCTCCTGAAGGAAATATGCACCTGGGATCCACCACTTGTGGTGGCTTTTCTTTCATGTTCATTCTTGTGGAGTGGCTGTATTCAATACCTGTTACACGGGGTGGGTGCGCTACTTTGTGCTGATAGTAAATCATTTTCTCATCCGGTTCCTTCAGTTCATGTAGTAATATACATCCACGTTTGATACAGTGACGCCCGTCTCTCTTGCAAAATGCAAAGAATAAGCATGTTCTTTGTGCCAAACATGACTCAGCGCACCTTGAAAGCGTCTCCGGTTTTATAGTGTCACCTAGACAAGGAACTCTGTTAAGAGCGAGCACTAACATAAACAGCAGAATTTCAAACTGTGCCATTGTGAACATGGCGAACTTATGAACAACATAAGTCACTTACATTCGTCATCAGCACATTCTATTCATAACTTATTTATGATTTGAAGTTGTTTACTTGCGTTGCTCAGACTACACATTGAGAGTTGGTAGTTACATCCGAATCTTGTTTCCAGGTGTATCTGCTCCCTAGTCGCTTTGAATTTATTTAGCAATCCTAAAAATACCCTAATCCTAGCAAAACTCGATTCTATGTCAAGGCTATGTTATTGTAATACTCTATCTCCTAAATCCCTACCAATACATCAATATATCATTGCATCAATATCAGAGTGAGTGAGTTCAATTTGACATCGCATCAGCCATATAGCGATGGTAACTAGGTAGTAAATCTAAAATATCTGTCAACAAAGGGCAGTAAAATAATAAGGTATAGCAAAGGTTTTCATAAAACAAACTAGATCATAATTGCTGTTAAAAAAATATAGCTATAATAGATTCAGTCCTATCAATTAAAACAAGACTATAGACCACTGATATCCAAAGTTAGACCACCTTACTGGAGATCATGGGGACTTACAGTACCTATGCTTCAATGCCGATGCAACGTTACATTTTAACTCACTCACTCACTCCTGCATGACTCCCCAGCAGGAGTTATGCCATCCCTTTGGCTATCAGTGGCTGTACCGTATGCTAGCCAATATTAAAAAGCCAATACAATCTATGTTCTAAAACACAAGTCAATATTATGTACCTTGATCAAAAATGGATTTACGTGGCACTAGCAGGAGGACAATCTTTTTACGCTACTTTAACCACCCTAGTGGCAACACCATCAATAATCTCAGTTGGTGATAATATGTAACTTAATTAAAATGCATATCAGCTATTCAAAATTTATCTATTAGCTCTATCTCTCTTAAAAATTCAAGAATTAAATGAGAGCTGACATTATTAAAAAGATCCTTTAAAGAAGATGAATGATAATATTTCACCCTTGTGAGAGAGAAATCGGCACAATCAAGCAAAACATGTTTGACGGTGATTCTCTCATCACAAGGGATACAGAATGGAGGATCTTCAGCTTTTAACAAATATTCGTGTGTATATCGAGAATGGCCAATACGACATCGTCGCAGAATGACCTCTTCAAATCTGGACTGACAACCCAAGTAAGTGTAACCGATGGTTGGTTTTATTGCATGTAGCTTATTTACACCAACTTGGGTGTACACCTTCTTTTGCATAAGATCTCGGATGTAACATCTAATCACAGGTTTATTATCACTGTATGGGATAAGAAGTGGTGTCACAGATATGGTGAGTGCTCCTTTTGCAGCAGCATCAGCCATTGTGTTACCCACTATGCCCACATGGCTGGGCAACCAACAGAAGACAATGTCGTCAGTGGCAAGATCATTGTACAGTTCCAATGTATCCAAGATAAATGGATGACCCGAACACATGTACCAAACTAATCTATTGTTGACCATACGTTCCATGGTTTTACAGACACAGCTAGTTAATGATATCGGTTGATAATTTGAAGGATCTGAATTATCCCGGCCAGGCTTTGGTATAGGTATGACATTATGCCAAGAAGATGGAAAATTCCCTGAAGTCCATATTTCATCAAAGATACAAAGCAGAACTTCTAAACATGATTCAGGCAAGTGTTTTAGAAGTTGATAATGGATGTTATCAGCACCCGTTGCAGTATCATGGGCCTGTCCAAGTGCAGTATTTAGCTCATGAATTGAAAATATTTTGTTATAATCTTCACCATTGTCGTAACTAAAATTAATACTTTGCTTCTCTTGCTGCTGTTTGTATTTTTGAAATTTAGGTACGTAATTAGATGATGAAGAGTGTTTGGCCAAAGTTTCACCCAGTTTATTTGCAATGTCAGTCTTGTCAGTTAGCAATCTATCTCCATCTTCTAGATGATGAACAGCAGACTTTGAACCTTTACCTTTGATTTTTTGTATCATGTTCCACACCTTTGAAATCGGAGTTCGGGAATTGAGTTTTGATACATACCGTCTCCACGATTGGCGTTTTGTTTAAATGTATGCCGTCCCTTGGCGTTTGTTATTTTAACATTATTAAGATTATGTACCGTAGGATGTCGACGGAAATACTTTTCCGCCTTCTGTCTGGCCTTTTTTACAATCTGTATCAAACCATGGTTTACGAATGTGTGGTATTACAGAGGACTTAGGCATATCTTCGTCAGCAATCAGAAAACACCTGAATGGGATCAGGGACATTTATTAAAATATCAGTTGTCAATATTTCCTCACATAATGATTTCAATAAAGGCCAATTTGCCTTTGAAAAATTCCATCTTGTTGAAGGTTGCTTATCAGCTGGGTTGTTGGCAGTAAAAAGAGAAGGGAAATGGTCACTCCCACACATGTCATCGTGGACTGACCATGTAAATTTGGTTAACAGATTTTAATCTGAGATTAAAGGTTCCAAAACAGAATAAGTACCAGGATAAGCAGGGTGTATGTTTTTGTGCCATCATTAAATATACAAATATTATTATCAGTGATAAAATCTTCAATGACTTTTCCCTTAGAATTTGTGCTATCACTACCCCATAGAGGATTATGACCATTCAGGTCGCCCATGATGATACAGGGTTTCAGGAGCTTGTCATATAACGATTGTAGGTCAGACCTCTGAAGAGCTGAAGAGGGTTGAATATACAATGAGCACAAAGTAAAAACAACGTGCAGTGTGAGTCGAACAGGCTGTGGATTGACATTCAGAGGAACAGGATTGTGGATCACATCCTGCCTCACCAAAATAGAACATCCCCCAGAAGCCTTAACAGTGGGAGGAGAAAATGAATGATGCAAAAAGTATTTTTGCAAGTTGAACTTATCTGTAGGCTTGAGATATGTTTCCTAAAGACAGAATGCTGACGGCTGAAAGTCCTGGACTAATAACTGTAATTCATTAAAATTGGTCCTTAGTCCTCTGCAATTCCATTGTATCAGATTAAGAGCTTTGTTCATGGAGGTTCAACCAGGGAACGTGAGCGTGTAGAGGGGGCATTCCCATGATATGGGAGGGAAGGAGAGACCTCCATGGTTAATGGTTCAAAATGATTTTGAACCGTCACAGGGGTGTCAGAAGAGGAGGGCACAGCCAGATGCTGAAGTGCCCTCGCCTTCTTCTTTAACTTTTTTTTCTCTGTTTTTGTAAGATGTGCATCACCCTGGGCTATATCTTGTGATGGTTCAGGTGTTGAGTCATCAGTTTGACAAGCGGAAGAAGTTTGAAAAGTTGGAGGTACTTCCTCCAGTAATCTTTGCATGTTATTTATCCAAGATATGTCTGTTTGACGGGATACAGAAGCTGTTTGAGGTCTTTTAACAGAAACTGGAGCAGGAGAAGAAACTGCAGCCGAATATGAAACAGATGGATTTGGATTTGGATTTGATTGAACCGGAACTGATTTTTTTGCCTCAAAATAGAAAATATTTTGTGTGCATTTGATTTTCATAATTTTTGTTTCATAGTCAAATGTTGGACAGGATTTCCATGATGCTAGATGTTCACCATTGCAATTTGCACACTTGATGTCATTTGTGCAATCATTGCTCTCATGAGTTTCACCGCAACGGGAACATTTAGAGCCATGTTCAAACTTTTGGCATTTAAAACAACGGGGCGGATTTGGTACATATACCTCTACGCCAATGTTGCAGTATCCGGCTTTAATAGATTTGTGTAGAGTTGTCAATCCAAAGGTAAACAGGTACGTATTAGTGTTGAAGATGTCTGATCCTTGTTTCCTAGTAAACCATTTCACAACAGTGACACCTTGAGATTTCAACTCGTCTGCAATTTCTTCTTCCGACATGTCAGAAAGACAGTGTGACCAGTCCCTGACAATGCCTCTGCAAGAGTTAAGTGTCTTGTGCTCCGAGACAACAACCTGGGTGTTTACAAACTGCTGTAGACCCAGCAGATTGACAGATTGCTGCCTCCTGACACATTCCACTAAAAGAGAACCACCTCTGAGTCGAGTGACATTTTTCACATCTCTGCAGACACCTTGGATGCCCTTGGCGACAGCAGATGGATTAAGTTTCAATGGACTTCTGTCCGCAGTTTCAATAACCAAGAACTTTGGCCAGGAATCAGACACAAAAGAGGATACTTCTTTATCTGACGAAGAAGAAAGACATCTTCTTTTATTTGCTTTTACAGAACCAGAGTGTAATGTATGAGCCGTGGTAGAGTGATGCGTTTCAGCAACCCTGCTCCCCACCCGCCAACGAGTGTCAACAAGGACGATGTTACAGCGGAAATCAGACTGCAACATCAGGGCTGCATGGGTGGTATACTCCAGAAATACAAATGTGTATAGCTGAGAGATCTGAAAGAAGAAACGCCAGGCTGGTTCGACCTGTGACATTTTTCTTGAGAAACCCAGAATACAGAGGTCCATATAACCAGATTGGCCCATGAGCCACCGCCTTCTGGCACAGGACTCTAGGCAAAAGTACCCCTACAATGTTGTTGTAAATTTGTTCACGCTTAAACAACATTTGATGAAATAGATCAATTTTCAGTTTCCATGCACAGGGCATGGCGTGACCAGCCGATTGATAGAATCGGGCCAATTCTACCACCCGTCTAGGCGAAGTAAGGGTCAAAGTGGTGTGTTGGGCAAAACGAACACCGGTGCCTGGCTCAATGCCCTCAACCACCAGACTCCTGTCCTCCGCCGACACAGGGGCGCAACCCACGGCAAACGGGTTGCCCAATTCGGTCGCCTTTTATGACCAGCAATGGGGTGCTGTGGACAAATTCTACCCCGAGTCCACACGGGGGAAGAGCTCTTAGCATTACCCAGCACTCACCACGGGGAAGGTTGCTCTTCACGAGTGCCGCATCAATATCAGAAAATATAGACATTAAAACATCAATACCTCAGTAAATCAACATCTTAGGCAGTCGTGAAGAGCAACCTCCTCGTTGTGAGTGCTCGGTTACGTTAATAGCTTTTCCCCAGTGTGGACTCCGGGTAGAATTTGTCCACAGCACCCCATTGCTGATCGTAAGAGGCGACCGAATTGGGCAACCTGTTTGCCGTGGGTTGCGCCCCTGTGTCGGTGGAGGTGAGTGAGTGAGTGAGTGAGTGAAAATTTTAAGTCACATCGGCCATATCGTGACCATCAATAGTTAAATATAATACATATATTTAAACTTATGTAAAAACCTGCCAACGAGGGACAGTAAAATAACTAGACTTATCACAGAAATAAATTTAAAACTAGTATGTACTCATAAAATCAATAGCACTATACATAAAATTACATTATAAAAACGGACTATAGATCGCCAGCAACTGAAGGTAGATCATCATACTAGGGACCATGCGGACTTACAGTACCTTTGCTACCTACATGGACCCTAGCAGGATTTACAGCATCCCTTCAGTTGCTGGCGATTGTACATAATGTTAGCCTCAATTAAAATGACAGATATTCTACATTTAAAAGCGTGGTAAATGTAAATATTCTTTGAATGACAGGGACTTACGATACCCTCTCTGGGGGACAATAATTTTACAGTACTTAAACCCCCTTCGAGGATACTGCCACTAACAATCTCAGATATATATTGACTTCCGGATGCGCACGCACAGTGACAAGACGCGCTCCGGCCCGACCCGCTGTCACGAGATTTTATCCACATGAATCCTTGAAGATTTTGTCGAAAGGCATTAAATGTCACCAATGGAATTAACAACATTAATCTAAAGACGCAGGGAAAGGATTTATGAGAATAACACCACATTACATCTTAAACAGTGAGTACAGCTTTAAAAACAACGCCATGCCTCCGAAAACGTGTTCTGAAGAAAATTTTGAAGACATTGTAGTGAAATCCGAAAAAAGACTGTCTCAGTTAATTGTAGAACTTCGTAATGACCTAGAAAATATGAAAACTGATATTAAAAGTGAAATCCAGAGAATGTCCTCACGTGTGGACGGTATCGAAAACACGGTATCAATCCAACAGGATGAGGTGAATGATTTACGTCAGGAAGTCGCACTGTTGAAGACTTAATTGTCAGAGCAAGCTGAAAGTTTTGAGACTAGACTCACAGTTAAAGAAATTCATGACAGAAAGCCGAATCTCTTGATCTACGGCCTGAAGACAGAACCACAGGAAAATTCAGAGAAGGGTATTTAGAAATTGTTTGATAAATATGTTGAACTTTTCTGAGCAACGGGTGGAAAATATTTTCTTTAAGACGGTTCATCGCCTACCTCGAAAGCCGTTTGAAAATGATCCAACCCCAGACGCACCCCCACCCATTATTGCTACATTTTTGTACATCCCGGATAGAGATGCAGTCCTCTGAAAGGTAAAGGAGTCTCAGTCCACACAGATCTACCCCCTCAACTAAAGAAACAACGCGCAATCCTGTACAGAAAATCCCGTGAACTGTACAACCGAGACAGCTGTTACGACCGTGCCAAACTGGTGGGTGTGAACCACGTACTGGAGACCCGAGACCCCAGGGAGCCACGCTCACCCTGGGTCATTTACACAGAGAAAGTCCAGACAGTAACAAGACAGCGCCAGGATAAGTGAAAATGCAGGTCATCGTGAAACTGATTTCACCTTCCTGTGTATAGTAGCCTAAATTTATTATCAACAATATCAATAGTAATAACCTTTAAAATATGCCAGATAAATACGGAGTGGAACAATTCTTTTTTGTGACTCAACAGTATGTTGACACCATCCCAAACAGGTAATTTGTGTTTTTTCTTGAACTGTAAATATAGTAAAAGTAAACATTGCAGATACATTGTAAGTTCGTCAGTATGTTACTGCACTGTCTACAGTATAGAACTCCAGTTTTACACTGAACAAGTTATTTTGTGTTCATTAAGAATATAATTTCAATTCTGATCCCTTGGACGTAATATAAACACATACTGGCACTACTGAAATATCTGATCCTTGGCTGTCGGTATGTGAGTGACCATTGATCCTTGGCTGTCGGTATGTGAGTGACCATTGACCCTTGGCTGTCGGTATGTGAGTGACCATTGATCCTTGGCTGTCGGTATGTGAGTGACCATTGATCCTTGGCTGTTGGTATGTGAGTGACCATTGAATGACATTGAGACTGGGAACAACTGATTGATTGCGTAAAAACAGACCCTTATTACGTTTGTGCATACGTGCACGTGTTAATCGTTGCCCTATTTTCTATTCTTAATTGTATTACAGAACTGCCAAACTACTTCTTTTTGCTTCTGTTCACTTATTATATTTCCTTTGTTTCACATGGAGTTTAACCATACCATATCAAGAAACATTTAAGTGTATATGTTTCCTTCTAATCTTTTGTCTTAATTTGGTGTAAGATACTTCAACACTTTAAGTTATGTAGGAGCGATGAGACCTGTACAAGGTAAACAAACAATTGCCCTCGTTATATTTGTATACTGGCATCCCCGGCTGTCATTTTTGTTGTTCAATGACAATGGAACATTGATTGCTTCCTTTCCCCTTTCCCCTTAAGAAAGATATGTTTTTATTTTCTTTAACATCACATTTACCTCAGTTTAGTGTATGACGTTCCTTAAATTATGCATGGACAGAAAAAATAATCCTTGCAGTTGGACGAAACTCTATATATAGACATTTATTTTCTAAATGCGGTGATGAGGGATTTCATAAAGGCATGTTAAAGATGTCAAATTAAAATTATGTATTTATACAAAGAGAAATTCACTCTTGTATACTTTGCGGGTACGGGTTGGTGAACTAGTATTTGAAATTAAGGCTTCTTATGAGTCCATCTCATTCTTGGTTTTTCTTTGTTTCTTCAGTTGTTATAAAATTCCACAGTCGTAATATGTACAACATGAAAATAACAAATTCTGAAAGGCATAAAAAAGTCAGCATTTCAAAACTGATCATGTATATCTATCCCATTTGTCATTGTAATGGGGTCTGAAAGAGTAAGAATTATTTCTATGAACTGTATGGGTATTGGCGACAACCTAAAACGAAAACAAGTATTTTTCTTTCTTAAAAAGAAAAAAGCATCCATTTATTGTTTACAAGATGTGCATTTCACGAAACAACAAGAACAATTCATCAAACAACAATGGGGCTATTCAGAATGTTATTTTAGCTCATATAAATCAAACGCTCGTGGAACTGCAATTCTTTTTAATAATAACTTTGATTTTAAAGTTTGTAAAGAATATTCAGATGAGGACTTTGGGAATTACAAGGTCCTAGATATTGAAATTGAAAATAAAACATACCTACTCATAACTCTGTATGGCCCAAATGAAGATAACCCCGAATTTTATGAACAGATTGCAGATATTTTAAACGAATCCGAGGCTGAATTTTTAATCATTTGTGGAGATTGGAATTGTACTTTAGATCCTCTAATTGATCAATTTCATTACAAGAATGAAAATAATCCGATAGCTAGATCCAAAATACACGATCTTATAGAGCTGTATGATCTGAAAGATCCATGGAGATTAAATAACCCAAATGAAAGAAGATATACCTGGCGTCAGCCTACTCCCCTGAAACAATCACGGCTTGATTATTTTCTTATTTCACACAATCTTCTTTCCTAAGTGCAACATACCAGCATTGATCCGGGTTTTAAAACAGATCACTCGGGTATAGAGATAATTCTGTGTTATAACGAAATCAAATGCGGTAATGGCTTCTGGAAATTAAACAATTCTTTACTAAATGATCCAGATTATGTGAAGCTAGTTAAGGACACAATAAATGAAACTTGCACGGAATACAAAAAAGATGAAGGTTACAATATTTCGGATCAGCTTTTATGGGACACATTTTTATGTTTGGTAAGAGGCAAAACCATATTATATTCTAGTAGTGCAAAAAGAAATAGAGAAAATAAAGAGAAACAATTAAACGAAAAGCTCTCCTGTAAGATAACTGAACTAGATATACTAGAAAATGTTGATGATAAAAGAAAAATACTCATAGAAATAAATGAAATAAATTCTGAGTTAGAGGAAATTAGTGAAATTAAAGCGAGGGGTTGTTTTGTAAGAGCTAAAGCCAAATGGATAGAAAAGGGAGAAAAAACAACCAAATTCTTTCTAAACTTGGAATCAAAATTTTTTCTGAATAAATCGATCACTAAACTTGAAAGACCATCTGGAGAAATCACAAACGCTTCAGATATTTTAAATGACACAAAATCATTTTATAAAACCCTATATTCAAAAAAAGTTAGATCTCCGATAGATTTAGAAACATTATTTCCAAATGATCAAAATAAAGTTAATGAAAGATTAGCGGAAGCAATAGAAGGTGAATTAACTTACGATGAAGTACTTAGTGCCTTAAAGCGTATGGAAAACGATAAAAGTCCGGGACCTGATGGTTTCACTGCAGAATTTTTACAGTTTTTTTGGCGTGATTTAAATAAATATCTTTTAAATTCTCTTAATTATGCTTATAGAAACGAAGCGATATCAGTCACGCAAGTTCAGGGCATTATTACGTGTATTCCAAAAGAAGTAAAGTCAAAAACGTTTTTGAAAAACTGGAGACCCATCTCGTTACTTAACACTACGTACAAACTTGCTTCCTCGGCTATAGCAGATCGGATCAAACCAATTTTATCTACTTTTATCAGTAAAGAACAGAAAGGCTTTATTAAAGGGAGATATATGGGAGAGATTAACAGGCAGGTGTATGACGTTATGGAATATGTCGATACTTATCAAATTCCTGGCATGTTAATGCTTATCGACCTCGAAAAAGCTTTTGATTCTTTGGATTGGGGATTTATTCAAGACGTGTTAGCATTTTTTAAGTTTGGTCCTTCGATACGTAAATGGATAAGATTATTGTATGAAAACTCAGAGTCTTGTGTATTGGTTAATGGTTTTGCAAGTTCATTCTTCAAGTAAAGTCGAGGCTGTCGCCAAGGTGACCCAATTTCCCTGTATATTTTTTTCATATGTACTGAGATATTAACCAGATTGATTAAGAATAACAAATTTATCAAAGGATTAAAGATTGGTTCTATTGATCACTTATTAGCTCAGTTTGCAGACGATACAACTTTAATATTAGATGGTACAGAAAGATGTTTACAAGCTGTTTTAATACATTGACTCTCTTTGAACGTTTTTGGGACTTATGGGTAATTTATAGACAAAACTAAGTTGATATGGATTTGTTAAAAAAAACGTAGTCAGATAAAATTACTTCCCAAAATAAAAATGGATTGGACTGATAACTTTAAGTTATTGGGTATTAAATTTGATACTGATCTTGTAAAAAATGGTAGACATTAATTATAACGATAAATTCAAAGAAATAAAAAATTCAATGCAATTATAGAAAAGTAGAATACTTACACCCTTTGGACGAAATACAATATTGAAATCATTATTGTTACCAAAACTTAATCATTTGTTTTCTACTGTTCCTGCTCTATCCGAAGATATTATAAATAAATTTCAAGCAAAGTGCTTCAGATTTATTTGGAATGAAAACCCCTAGTAAAAGATATTATTGTATCTGAATATTTTTCTTGGCTTCGTCACATACATCTATCAAATACTACCCTTAAATCGTTATATTTGAGGCTAATATTATCCCATCTGATATTTTTCAAATGGATGCAAAATACATAAGAGATCACATTGTCAAAGCTATCAGAAATCCTTTTAGGCGAGATGTAGTGTTGTCTTGGGGCTGATATATAGAAAATCATAAGAAAACACGAAAGGATGCTTATTCCCAATATATATTGTACAATGACAATGTGCAGATTGATGGGAAATAAGGTGGCCTAGCTTTGGTCACTGGTGGCCTATATCCCGTGTTTTAAACTGTCTTAATGATATTGTTAAGCTCAAATATATTTCATCAATTGTTTTTAAATATAGTATGCTCCAATATGTTTCATAAATTGTCTTATTGTCCATAGATGATGGAGCCATAATCCAGTTTAGAACGTATGAGTGATCTGTACAAGTGAAGGAGGGTTGACTGGTCCCCTCCCCACTTGGAATTGGAAATAACTTTTAATAGATCCAGCGCCTTTAGGCATTTTGCTTTAAAATATTTAATGTGCGGTAGAAAAGTAAGATGGTGATAAAAAAATTATTCCTAAGAATTTCGCTTCCTTTACAACTTTAATTGGAATGACCGCTAGATGGAAGATTGGATCATTATGTGGTTTATATTTCCGACAGAAATGAATGCAATTTGTTTTTGTTTTAGAAAATGTAAAGCCATTACGTTCAGACCAATCAGTGATTTTATTAAGACAAAGCTACAACTGTCTCTCTATCGTGTGCATGTTTTTCCCTCGACAGGATACATTAAAATCATCAACAAACAATGACTCATCAACAGAGTCATTTAAAACCTTAGATAAACTATTTATTTTTATACTAAACAAAGTTACGGATAAAATGCTACCCTGTGGGACACCCTGATCTTGATCATAAACATCAGACAAGGTGGACCCTACACGTAGCTGGAAACTTCTATCTGTTAAAAACTGTGATATGAAATTAGGCGAACGGCCTCTCAATCCCATGTCATGAAGGTCTTTTAAAATGCCATGTTTCCAGGTTGTATCATAGGCTTTTTCTAAATCGAAAAATATTGATACTGGTGGTTGAGGGCACTGGAGCCAGGAACAGTGTTTCTTTGCCCAACACACTACTTTGACCCTAACTTCACCTAGACGGGTTGTAGAATGGGCCCGGTTTTATCCATCGCCTGGTCACGCCACGCCCTGTGCATGGTCGCCCTCAATTTGAATAGTTTAGTGTATTCCACACTGTACGGAACATTACATTCTGAATGTATTACAACTTTGCCAAGAGTCCTATGCCAGAAGGCGGTGGCTCATGGGCCAATCTGGCTTTATTGACCTCCAGGTTCTAATAGCCTTCAGATAACTGTATAGGGCAGAACCAACCTGACTTTTATTCTGTTTGGCTTTCTTAGCTACCTGTGTTGGTATTGCTTGAGTATAGCACCCCTGTTACCCTAGTGTTTGTCGTCGGTTTCCACTGCAACACCGTCCTTGTTGTCACTCGATGGTTGGTGGGGAGCAGAGGTGTTGAATTTATTTTCTTACATCATGAATTCCCCACAAATCACTGGTTCGCGTTCGAAAAATAAGAGAAGACATGTTGATTTAGTTTCATCTTCTTCTGATGAAACTTCTATTACAAATGTTGATTCGTGGCCTCGATTTCTGGTTGTTGAAGGTGTTAATGGCCTGCCACTCAAGATAAACCCTTTTGTTGTTTCAAAAGCAGTTAAAGGTATATGTGATGTTAAGAACGTCACTCGTATACGGTCGGGTTCTCTACTAATAGAATGTGCCACGAGACAACAGTGCTCAAGGCACATCATTTTGCAGATACTGAGATTGTTGTTTCAGAACACAAGTCACTAAATTCATGCAGAGGCATTGTTTTCGTGATCGAGCTAAATATCTGTCTGACATGTCTGAAGAGGAGATTACGATGAAACTGAAATCTCAAGGGGTGTCATCGGTCAAACAATTCACCAGAAAAGATAATGACACTTTCAAAACTTCAAACAAACATCAAAGCTGGATACTTTAGCATCGGGGTGGATGTGTATATACCAACTCCCCTCCGTTGTTTCATGTGTCAACGTTTTGGACATGGAGCCAAGTCTTGTACCTCCTCTCCAATTTGCTCCCGCTGAAGTGGTAAACATGACAACACCAATTGCACCAATGCCATCATGTGTGCAAACTGCAATGGTGACCACATGTCATATTCCAAGTCATGTCCAACATTTGAGCGAGAATCAAAAATTGTTAAAATTAAATACACCAATAATATTTCTTTCTCTGATGCCAAGAAATTGGCAGCAGACCAGGCTCCAACTACATTTTCGAAACCATACTCGCAGTCTTTTTGCAGTCTTTTCTTATATCCAAAAGGTAAATAGTGCATGTCAGACAGCAATTAGCTGGGTCAAAAACATGCTGTTCCCACTTAAGATGACCATATCAACAGCTGAAACTCAGAACAATACAACATCTACCTCTCAGTCTCAGCCAGCAGACCTCCCTCCAGACCCTGATCCAAAATCTGATCCAGAATCTGAATCTGTGCCAGAATGTTCGTTCAACTAAAAAAGAAAGAAATAGAAAAAAAAAAAAGACGCCAAGGGCCTTAAGCATATCGAGGTGCCTGCTTCAATTATAGATCCCTCAGAGGTTCATAACCCCTTTGAACCTCCAGACATGTTGGTCACTCCATCGCTGCCATAACAGCATATAGGACCTTCACCCTGCTCACGATCTCCAATTGAACCTCCATGAGTTGCTCCTCCTCCTTAATACAATGGAATTGTAGAGGACTTCAATTTTAATGATCTTCAGCTGTTAATTTGGAATTTCAAGCCATCTGCATTTTGCCTACAAGAAACTTTCCTAAAACCATTAGATAATTTTGATTTAAGGTATAAAGCACCTGGAGGGTCGTCTGTTATGGTGAGGCAGGGCGTCATTCACAGTCCTGTTCCTCTCAATACCGATCTTCAGGCACTTGCAGTACGTTTAACATTAAATATTGTATTTACTTAGTGTTCTTTGTATATCCCACCATCGTACTCTCTCCGATAGTCAGATCTTCAGGCACTATATGACCTACACCCTAAGCCTTGTGTTATCATTGGAGATTTGGATGGTCATAACCCACTTTGGGGTAGTAATGTCACCAACACTAAAGGAAAATTACTCGAGGATAATTTTCTTAAATAATGATTTATGCCTTTTTAATGATGGTTCTCACACTTATCTTCATCCTGCAACTGGCAGTTACTCTTGTCTGGACTTGTCAGTTGTAGATTCTAACTTACTTAATGGGTTTGAATGGTCAGTCCACGATGACCTCTGTGGAAGTGACCATTTTCCTACCATTTTAAAATCTGTTACTCCTTATGATGTCCCTCCATCTTCAAGATGGAATTTTATTAAAGCCAACTAGGCATTATATGAAGTCCTTTGTTCTAACAAACTAAAACCTGAAGTTTTTATTGATGTATCCTACTCTATACAAATGTTCTCTGATGAACTAACAAAAATAGCTGATGAATGTATTCGAAGTCCTCCTTAAAACCTCACATACGTAAACCATGGTTCAACAATGATTTCCAAACAAGCTAGGAAGGCACGGAAAAAAGCTGAACAATATTCCGACGCCATCCAATGGTCCATAATCTCAATAAATTTAAAATTGTAAATGCGAAAAACCGGCGCACTTTCAAACATAACAAACGTCAATCTTGGCCAAATTATGTATCCAAGATAAATTTATGGATGCCGATGTCCAAGGTATTGAACATGATTCAGAAAATGAAAGGTAAGGGTACTAAATCAAGCATACACCATCTCAAAAATGAGGATCAGTTATTAACTGATACATCAGATATTGCAAAAAACTTAGTGAAACTCTGGCTCACCATTCTTCCTCATCTAATTATGTCCCTCAATTTCAAAATACAAAAAGCTGCAGGAAAAGAAACCTTTACATCTTAATTCAGATAACGGGGAAGATTACAATGAAATCTTTTCCATTCATGAGCTCCATACTGCACTTGGGCTGGCTCATGACACTGCTGCAGGATCTAATAATGTTACAGCCGAATTTTAGGTATTTGTGGTTCATTGAGAATCCTTTTAATTGGAACTTTGTTAGGGTTTGTATGTGTATCATGGATGCATGTGTTTAGTATAGTTATAAGATAAAACATTAGTGGCTGTTTCAGGCTATTTTCCCAGGGGTTGGTGACAGCAATTGTATAATGTTGCAGCTAAGACTTAAAAGTTAATTGTTTTGTGTGGAGTCTTAGAGGTCGTGACCTGATCAACCCCGATAAGCATCCCACAAGAATTTCAGATATATAGTGGCACTCGTGAAGAGCAACCTCCTCGTGGTGAGTGCTGGGTAGCGCTAATAGCTCTTCCCCCGTGTGGAACCGGGGCAGAATATTTCCACAGCACCCCATTGCTGGTCGTAAGAGGCGACCGAATTGGGCAACCTGTTTGCCGTGGGTTGCGTCCCTGTGTCGGTGGAGGAAGGGATTCTGGTGGTTGAGGGCACTGGGGGCCAGGAACAGTGTTCCTTTTGCCCAACACACCACTTTGACCCTAACTTCACCCAGACGGGTGGTAGAATGGGCCCGGTTTTATCAATCGGCTGGTCACGCCATGCCCTGTGCATGGTCCGCTTTGATGTTGACTATATATTTACTGATATTCCACACAATTATTTTGGAAAACATCAAAAATTGTATGTTCTTAATCTGCCTAGAGTCCCATGCCTGAAGGCGGTGGCTCATGGGCCAATCTGGCATTATTGACCTCCGGGTTCTATTTGTCTTCAGAAAATTGTCAAGGGCGGAACCAGCCTGACGTTATTCTGTTTGACTCTCTTAGCTTCCCGTGTCTGTATTGCTCGAGTATAGCATGCCTGTAACCCTGGTGTTTGTAGTCGGTTTCCACTGCAGCACCGTCCTTGTAGACACTCCAAGGTGGGTGGGGAGCAGGGGTGTCGAACATCCTCTTTCCATTTTGTCTACCCAACAGATCACTGGTTCTCGACAAAAAAACAAAAGAAGGCATATTGATACAGATCCTGCAATATCTTCTGCTGAGGATTCTGTACAAAATATTGACTCTTGGCCTCGATTTCTGGTTGTTGAAGGGATTGATGGTGAGCCTCTCAAACTCAATCCCTTTGTAGTTTCGAAATCTATCGAAGGTATTTGTGGTACTGTGAAAAATGTCACTCGTCTTCGTTCCGGTTCACTGCTCGTGGAGTGTGCAAGGAGACAGCAGTCTCTGAATCTACTCAATGCTGATCATTTTGCACATACAGAGATTGTTGTCTCTGTGCATAAAACACTCAATTCATGTAGAGGCATTGTTCGTGACCGTGCGAAGTGCCTCTCAGATATGTCAGAAGATGACATTGTAGCAGAATTGACACCTCAAGGTGTATCTTCAGTTAAACGGTTCAGCAGGAAAGATGGTAACAACATCATCCAAACTAATACGTACCTTTTTACGTTCAATCTCGCAAAGCTTCCATCCTCAATAAAAGCAGGATATTTCAACATCGGAGTGGATGTGTATATACCAAATCCGCTCCGTTGTTTTAAATGTCAACAATTTGGACATGGAGCGAGATCCTGTCATCACACCCAGGTTTGCTCCCGCTGTAGTGAGTCTCATGATAGCACTGACTGCACAAATACCATCAAATGTGCAAACTGCAGTGGTGTTCACATGTCCACTTCAAAATCATGTCCATCTTTTATAACACAAACCAAAATTCTGAAAATAAAGTACACCAATGATATTTCATTTAGAGATGCAAAGAAACTGGTAACCAGTGAACCAACCACTTATGCCTCTTCATTGACTTATTCTGCTGCAATCTCATCTTCTCCTATCAAAGCTGATAATGGTTGTCAAACAGCTCTAAGCTGGGTGTCGAATGTTCAAAAAATACTGTACCAAATTGATACTAATGACACCAGCACTTCCTCTTCATCAGCTTCCCAAACTGAACCGCTGCCGGACACTGTAACCTTGCCCGAGCCTACCATTCAACCAGACACTGTACCCGACTTGAGAAAAAATAGACCGCTTTCGAAAAGTGAAAAGAAACAACGTAAAAAAGAAGCAAGGGCCCTTAAACCTATTGAGGTGCCTTTGCCCTTGATTGTTCCTCTGGAGGTTCATAACCCTTTTGAACCTCTGGATATGGAGGTTGCTCCATCGCTGCCATTACAGCATAGAGGACCTTCCCCCCGCTCACGATCTCCAATTGAGCCCCCATGATTTGTTCTCCCAGTTTAATCCAATGGAATTGTAGAGGACTTCGGACCAATTTTAACGACCTTCAGCTATTAATTCAGGATTTAAAACCATCAGCATTTTGTCTTCAAGAAACTTTCCTCAAATCAACAGATAATTTTAATTTAAGACAGTATGATTCCTACCATTGCTTTTCTCCTCCGGGTGATAAAGCTACTGGAGGATCTTCTGTTATGGTGAGGCAGGGCGTCATTCATAGTCCTGTTCCTCTGAATACTCCTCTTCAGGCTGTTGCAGTCCGTGTCACGTTGAATGTTGTATTTACATTGTGTTCTTTATACATTCCACCTTCTTATTCTCTGCGACAGTCCGATCTTCAGGCACTTTATGACCAACTCCCTAAACCCTGTGTTCTCATGGGAGATTTGAATGGCCATAACCCACTTTGGGGTAGTACTGACAGCAATACAAAGGGTAAATTACTTGAGGAATTTTTCTTAAATAATGATTTATGCATTTTTAATGACGGTTCAACCAACCACTTATCTACATCCAGCAACTGGTACTTACTCTTGTCTGGATTTATCAGTTGTAGATTCTAACTTACTAAGTGAATTTGAATGGTCAGTCCACGATGACCTCTGTGGATGTGACCATTTTCCAACCATTTTAGAATCTGTGACTCCATCTGATGTTCCCCCATCTTCACGTTGGAATTTTACTAAAGCCAACTGGGCATTATATGAAGTCCTTTGTTCTAACAAACTAAACCCTGACGTATTTCTTGACGTTCCCGACTCTATACAACTGTTCTCCGATGAACTCACTAAAATAGCTGATGAATGTATTCCGAAGTCCTCCTCAAATCCTCACATACGTAAACCATGGTTCAACATTGATTGCAAACAAGCTAGGAAGGCACGGAAAAAGGCTGAAAAATATTTCCGACGCCATCCACTGGTCCATAATCTCAATAAATTTAAAATTGTAAATGCTAAAACCCGGCGCACTTTCAAACAAAACAAACGTCAATCTTGGCAAAATTATGTATCCAAGATAAATTCACGGACGCCAATGTCCAAGGTATGGAACATGATTCAGAAAATAAAAGGTAAGGGTTCTAAGTCAAGCATCCACCATCTCAAAGATCGGGATCAATTATTAACTGATACATCAGATATTGCAAATAAACTTGGTGAAACTCTGGCTCAACATTCTTCCTCGTCTAATTATGTCCCTCAATTTCAAAAATTCAAAAAGCTGCAGGAAAAGAAACCTTTACATTTTAATTCAGATAACGGGGAAGATTACAATGAAGTCTTTTCCATTCATGAGCTCAATACAGCACTTGGACAGGCTCATGACACTGCTGCAGGGTCTGATACTATCCATTATCAACTGTTAAAACATTTACCGCAATCCTGTTTAGAAACCCTTTTGATATTATTTGATACAATCTGGACGTCAGGAGAATTTCCTTCTTCGTGGCGTGAAGCTATCATTGTTCCAATACCTAAACCTGGACGTGACCATACAGTTCCTTCCAATTATCGACCCATTTCATTGACTAGCTGCGTTTGCAAAACCATGGAACGCATGGTCAATAATAGATTAACATGGTACTTGGAATCCAATAACTTAATCACAAATATTCAATGTGGCTTCCGTAAAAATCGCAGTACCATTGACCATTTAGTTCGATTGGAGTCATTCGTTAAGAATGCCCTTATAAACAAACAACATGCAGTGTCTATCTTTTTCGATCTAGAAAAAGCATATGACACTACATGGAAGTACGGTATTTTAAAAGATTTACATGATTTTGGATTGCGAGGCCGTTTGCCTCAATTTATATCCAAGTTTTTAACTGACAGGCAATTTCAAGTCCGCGTGGGTTCCACCCTGTCTGATCATTATAATCAGGATCAGGGTGTACCACAAGGCAGTATTTTGTCTGTCACTTTGTTTAGTATTAAAATCAACAGTTTAGCTAAGGTTTTAAACGATTCAATTGATGGATCGTTGTTTGTGGATGACTTTAATGTTTCTTGCCGTGGTAGGAACATGCATACGATTGAGAGGCAAATGCAACTGTGTTTAAATAAAATCCAAAAATGGTGTTTAGAAAATGGCTTTAAATTTTCCAAATCTAAAACTAACTGTATTCACTTTTGCAGAAAATATAAACCTCACAAAGACCCTGAACTAATATTAGATAACACCCCCATTAAAGTTGTAAAAGAAGCGAAGTTTTTGGGTATAATTTTCGATCATCATTTAACCTTTTTACCTCATATCAAATACTTAAAGAACAAATGTCTGAAAGCCCTAGATTTGTTAAAAGTTGTCTCTAATTCCAAGTGGGGAGGGGATCAGAAAACCCTCCTCCAGCTATACCGAGCTCTCATACGCTCTAAACTTGATTATGGCTCCATCATTTATGGTGGGGCTTGTAAGAGCAATTTAAAATTATTGGACACCATTCATCACCAAGGCCTGAGACTTTGTCTTGGAGCCTTCCGAACTTCACCTATTCACAGTTTGTATGTGGAGGCTGATGAGCCATCCCTTCAACACCGACGCATTAAATTATCTTTACAGTATATATCTAAATTACGTTCTACTGAATACAATCCAGCATATGACTGTGTTTTTAATCCTCTGTACAAAAATCTATACAATAAAAAGCCATCTCTTATTCCACCCCTTGGAATAAGGATACAATCTGTTGTTTCTGCTGCCCAAATCAATCTTGAAACCATAGCCCCCACTCGGCTGTTCACTTCTCCACCATGGCAGTTAGTGAAGCCCGAGGTAGACCTAACATTAAGTAAACTAAAGAAATCCGACACAAATCAATTAATTTATCAACAGCAATATAATGAATTACGAAGCACGTATGATACTCATAAATCTATATTTACAGATGGATCCAAGGATGGTGATGCTGTTGCCAGCGCCACCGTCATTGGATCCAGAACTATCTCAACCAGATTACCAGATAACTGTTCTATCTTCACAGCAGAAGCAAATGCTATTTTAACGGCTCTAAAATACATCAACAGCCAAACTAAACATAAACAGTTCATTATTTTTTCAGACTCTCTTTCTTGCATTCAAGCTATTAAAAACATGTCTTCCACGCATCCACTTTTAATGGAAATTGTTGAATTGTTTAATGAGCTTGCTACTGGCCAATGCGACATCATTTTCTGTTGGTTACCAAGCCATGTTGGAATCACTGGTAATACAATGGCCGATGCTGCAGCTAAAGCAGCACTCAACAAATCTGTGACACCACTTCTGCTTCCATACAGCGATTATAAACCTGTAATAAGAAACTACATCAGAGATATAATGCAGCAGAAGTGGGACACCCAAGTAGGTATTAATAAATTACATGCTATAAAACCAACCATCGGTTACACCTACTTGGGTTGTCAGTCCAGATTTGAAGAGGTCATTGTACGACGATGTCGCATTGGCCACAGCAGGTATACAAATGAATATTTACTTAAAGGTGAGGATCCTCCATTTTGTATCCCTTGTGATGAAAGAATCACAGTCAAGCATGTCCTGCTTGACTGTGTTGATTTTTCCATCACAAGGGTTAATTTTTTCAAATCATCATCGCTTAAGGATCTTTTTACCAATATTAGTCCTCATTTAATTATTGCATTTTTAAAAGAAATTGAACTGATAAATAAATTTTGATGTACATAATTGTTTCTTAATTTGATAGTGTCTAATTGTGAACTGAGATTGTTCCTGGCTGTGCCCTTGACGGGGGTTAAAGTACTGTAAAATTATTGTCCCCCTGAGAGGGCATAGTAAGTCCATATCATTCGAAGTCTGTTATTCCTATCATAGTTTTAATCGTAGAATATATGTTCTTTTAAATACAGCTGAATTCCCTAATCGTCGCCAACAACTGAAGGGATGATGTAAATCCTGCTGGGGTCCATGCAGGTAGCAAAGGTACTGTAAGTCCCCATGGTCCCCAGTATGGTGATCTACCTTCAGTTGCTGGCGATCTATAGCCCATTTTATAATGTATTGTCCTGTCTAGTGATGTATTTTTATGGTTCCCTGCTAGTTTTAAATAATAATCTGTGATAAGTCTAGTTATTTTACTGTCCCTTGTCGACAGGTTTTTATGGTTTACATGTATTTATTATATATAACTTTTGAAAGTCACGATATGGCTGAAATATTGCCGATGTGACTTAAAATCTTAACTCACTCACTCACTCACTCAGATATATAGTTGGACGAATGAGTGTGAGAAAGAGAGCAGAGAGTTTTAAGATACGAAAGAAGTAAGACATGTTTCTAAGAGAGTGTAAGAAGATTGTGTTAAGGGAATAGAGGACATACGGTTTTTCAACCTGTCCGAGCTACTGTCAAAGCTGTCCGAGCTACTGTCCGAGTTACTATCCTGCATTTATCCTGCAACTGTGCTGCAACTGTTTATTATATTACGACTTATTCTTGGAGTGTGTGATATATTATTCAATCATTGTGTGGATATTCACTGAATTTATGGAATAATGTTATATGGAATTTGTGAAGTTTGAAATTAAAGACAATATTAAAGTGCTGGATCGAGTTGAAACTTTGATATCCTCTATCTCCATTAATTAGATAATTTAAGAGTTCACATTTAAAGTTGAAAACCCTGTGAAAATCCGGATGTGAACCTAAGACTTGGACATAAAGTGAGTGAGTGAGTGAGTGAGGTAATGCTTTACGTCACATCGGCAATATTTCAGCCATATCGTGACGAGAAATTAGACATGAAATATACATATATTTAAACTTTATAAAAATCTGTCATCGAAGGACAGTATGAGAACTAGAATATCACAGATAAGATTTTAAAACTAGTTGCGGAACATTTAAAAGAATTAAGTATTAAGGAACAAAACAATATAAAAATGGGCTAGAGATCGTCAGTAACTAAAGGGAGATCACCACACCAGGGACCATGGGGACTTACAGTACCTTTGCTTCCTGCATGGACCCTGGCAGGATTTACACCATCCCTTCAGTCACTGGCGATTATATGCAAGTTTAGCCATTGAATAAAACTAACAAATATACTACGATTTAAAAGGCTGGTATGCATAAAAATACTACGAATGGTTTGGGACTTACATACCCTCTTAGGGGGACAATAATTTTACGCTACTTCAACCCCCCTCGAGGGTACAGCCACTCACAATCTAAGTTATTTATTAGCACTACCAATTTATAAAATAATACATTAAGCACATCAAAATTTATGGACAAGTTCTATTTCTTTTAAAAAACTTAATATTAAATGAGAATTAACATCATTAAAAAGGTCCTTAACTGTTTTGACACTGAAATATTTATCCCTTGTGATGGAAAAATCAATACAGTCAAGCAGGACATGCTTGACCGTGATTCTTTCATCACAAGGGATGCAAAACGGAGGATCCTCACCATTTAAAAGATACTCATGTGTATATCTTGAATGGCCAATACGACATCGTCGCATAATGACCTCTTCAAATCTGGACTGACAGCCCAAGTAGGTGTAACCGATATTTGGTTTAATTTCATGTAATTTATTGATACCTACTTGGGCGTCCCACTTCTGTTGCATAAGATCTCGGATGTAAGATCGAATCATGGGTTTAAAATCAGTGTATGGGATCAGAAGTGGTGTCACAGATTTGTTGAGGGCTGCTTTTGCAGCCGCATCGGCCATTGTGTTACCAATGATACCAACATGGCTTGGTAACCAACAAAAGACGATGTCATATTGGCCAGTAGCAAGATCATTAAATAATTCGAGAATTTCGATTAAAAGTGGATGTTTTGATGACATATTTTTAATCGCCTGAAGGCATGAAAGAGAATCTGAAAACAGTATGAATTGTTTATGTTTAGCTTGATTACTGATATATTTAAGTGCTGTAAAAATGGCGTTTGCTTCTGCAGTGAAGATGGAACTGTTATCAGGTAAACGTGAAGATATTGTTCTGGATCCAATGACGGTGGCACTAGCAACGGCGCCACCATCCTTGGACCCATCTGTAAAGATAGATTTATAAGTGTCATAATTGTTTCTTAATTGACTGTATTCTTGTTTGTAAATTAATTCGTTAGTGTCTGATTTCTTTAGTTTTGTTAATGTAAGGTCAACCTCTGGCCGTATCATTTGCCAAGGAGGTGTTGAAAACAGTTGAGTAGGAGCTATATCTTGCAGTTTAATATTGGAAGCAAACAAGGCAGACTGGATTCTGATTCCGAGTGGTGGAACAAGAGATGACTTTTTATTGTAAATATCTTGGTAAAGAGGATTGAAGACGCAATTAAAAGCTGGATTGGACTGATTAGAATATAATTTAGTGACATATTGTAAAGATAATTTTAGACGGCGTTGTTTAAGAGAAGGTTCATCCGCTTCTACATATAGACTGTGAATTGGAGACGTCCTGAAGGCACCAAGGCATAGCCTAAGGCCCTGATGATGTATCGTATCAAGTTTTTTTAAATTACTTTTACAGGCTCCACCATAGACGATGGAGCCATAATCAAGTTTTGAACGGATGAGTGACCTGTATAAGTGCAAGAGGGTTGTTTGATCCCCTCCTCACTTTGAATTAGAAACAACTTTCAATAGATCGAGTGCCTTCAGGCATTTAGCTTTTAGGGATTTAATATGCGGGAGGAAAGTTAAGTGATGATCAAAAATAAGTCCCAAGAACTTGGCTTCCTTAACAACTTTGATAGGGGTGCCATTCAGAAATAGTTCAGGGTCCTTATGCGGTTTATATTTTCTGCAGAAATGTATACAATTAGTTTTTGATTTGGAAAATTTAAACCCGTTTTCTAGACACCACTTGTTAATTTTATTAAGACATAATTGTAATTGCCTTTCAATTGTGTGCATATTTTTACCACGACAAGATAGATTAAAATCATCCACAAAAAGTGATCCATCAACTGAATCATTTAAAACTTTTGACAAACTGTTAATTTTTATACTGAATAAAGTGACAGACAAAATACTGCCTTGTGGGACACCCTGATCCTGATTATAATGATCAGACAGGGTTGTACCCACTCGGACTTGAAATTGCCTGTCTGTTAAAAACTGTGATATAAAATGAGGCAGACGGCCTCTTAAACCAAAATCATGAAGATCTTTTAAAATACCATGTTTCCATGTTGTATCGTAAGCTTTTTCTAAATCGAAAAAGATCGATACAGCATGTTGTCTATTTACAATGGAATTTTTAATGAACGATTCCAAACGCACTAAATGATCGATAGTACTTCTGTTCTTCCGGAAACCACATTGTATATTGGTAAGTAGATTATTTGTTTCCAAGTACCACACTAATCGATTATTTACCATGCGTTCCATCGTTTTACAAACACAGCTAGTTAGTGAGATAGGTCGGTAATTTGATGGATCAGAATGATCCCGCCCAGGTTTGGGTATTGGTATAACAATGGCATTATGCCATGAAGTTGGAAACGTCCCAGATGTCCAAATGTCATCGAATATAGTCAACAAAGTTTCAAGGCATGATTCTGGCAAGTGTTTAAGTAGCTGATAATGAATATTATCAGCGCCTGCTGCTGTATCATGAGCTTGCCCTAAGGCAGTATGTAGCTCATGTAGTGAAAATACCTCATTGTAATCTTCACCATTATCAGATGTAAAATTTACTTTTTTCTTTTCCTGTTGAAGCTGATATTTTTGAAATTCGGGAACGTAATTTGATGAAGACGAATGTTGAGATAAAGTTTTCCCAAGTCTATTGGCAATAGCAGATTTATCCGTTAGCAAAGTGTCACCATCCTTTAAATGGTTTACTGTAGAATTTGATCCCTTGCCTTTGATCTTTTTGATCATGTTCCATACCTTGGACATAGGGGTACGAGTGTTTATTTTGGAGACATAGTTCCTCCATGATTGACGTTTATTTTGCTTAAATAGACGTCTTGCCTTAGCATTTGAAATTTTGACAGTGTTTAAATTATGGACAGTAGGATGTTTACGGAAGTATTTCTCCGCCTTCTTACGACATTTCCTAGCTTGTTTGCACGTGTCATCAAACCATGGTTTACGAACACGTGGGTTGGTAGAGGACTTTGGTATTGATTCATCAGCAATTTCATTCAGTTGATCTGAGAACAACTGAATGGGGTCAATAACATTCTGAAAAGACGTAGGTTGTAATTTATCTTTGCATAAAGATTGAAATAAAAGCCAATCAGCCTTCACAAAATACCATCGAGGTGAAGGTGGATCATCAGCGGGATTAATGGGCTTAAGCACCGTGGGGAAATGGTCACTCCCACATAGGTCGTCATGGACGGACCATGAGAATTCATTTAACAAAACTGAATCCGTCAAAGACAGATCTAAAGATGAATAGGTACCAGTAGCAGGGTGTAAGTAAGTGTCTGAGTCATCATTAAAAATGCAAAGATCATTATCGGAAACAAAATCTTCGATCACTTTTCCCTTTTGATTAATGGTTGAACTTCCCCATAAAGGATTATGCCCATTTAGATCACCCATGATGACACAGGGCTTTGGGAGCTGGTCGTATAGTTTTTGTAGATCATTACGCTGAAGATTTGAAGATGGAGGAATGTATAAGGAGCAAAGTGTGAAGGCAATATGCAGTGTAAGTCTAACTGCAACTGCTTGCAGAGTCGAGTCAAGCGGAACAGGACTGTGAACAACGCCCCGCCGCACTAAAAGAGAAGCACCTCCAGTAGCTTTATCTCCTGGAGGAGAGAAGGAATGATATGAACTATATTGCTTTAAATCAAACTTATCTGTATTTTTAAGGTACGTCTCTTGTAAACAAATTGCTGATGTATTTAAATCACTTGTTAATAACTGCAGTTCATGAAAATTATGCCTAAGTCCTCTGCAATTCCATTGCATTATATTAGACAATTGAGTCATGGTGGCTCAATTGGTGATCGCTCGCGTGAATGTGAGGAGGAACTGCTCCCCCGCCTGTCCTGTGAGGACAGAGTAACCTCCATGTCCAGAGGCCCAAAGGAGTTCTGTAAAGGAACCTCTGAAGGTGAAGGGACAATAGGTGGCTGTTTTCTACTCAATTTCTTTTTCTCTTTTTTTTTCAGATTTGCAGGTTGTTTCCCAGACGTTTGGGATTGTGTCTCAGACTGAGTCTCAGTCTGAGATCCTGAACTTGATTGACTGATGGCAGGAATAGGTGTGGAAATAGTGGAATTTGGAATTGTAGCAACAGGTTGTTCTGACTTGACCCATGTCAGGTCAGTCTGACACGAAATAGATGATGTTGTTACGGGGCGTGAGACTGCAGCGGAGTAAGAAATAGTTGAAGTAGTTGTGGTCTGATCTTTCAATAGTTTCTTTGCATCCAGGTAGGGTATGTTCCTTTCACATTTCAGTTTCATTATTTTAGATTCAATTTGCCATACAGGGCAAGATTTAGATGAAGCAACATGTGGGCCAGAACAGTTAGCACATTTCAAATCATCTTCGCAGTCAGTGCTCTCATGGTTGACACCGCAACGATGACAAACAACCGAGTTTCGACAGGATTTGGAGCCATGACCAAAACGCTGACACTTGTAGCATCGGAGCGGATTGGGGACATACACATCCACTCCGATGTGGAAGTAACCTGCTTTAATTGACTGGGGAAGGGTTGTACGAGCAAACGTCATTAGATACGTGTTTGTATTGGTGATGACACCGTCCTTCTTGAAAGTAAAACGTTTAACTGCAGTAACAGCCTGGTCTCCCAACTCCGTAGCGATTTCTTCTTCAGACATGTCGGACAGACAACGAGCCCTGTCACGAACAATGCCTCGACAAGAATTTAATGTTCTGTGCACAGACACAGCAACCTCAAGATTGGCAAATGTAGAGATAGATAAAAGATTGAGAGATTGCTGTCTCCGTGCACACTCCACAAGAAGCGAACCACTACGGAGACGGGTGACGTTCTTGACTTCACCGCAAATCCCGGACACAGCCTTAGAAACAGCAAAAGGATTCAATTTGATAGGTAAGTTATCAGTAGCCTCAATCACCAGGAATTTTGCCCAGGAATCAATAGTTTGCGAAAGATTTCCAGTTGAAATTTCAATTTCCTCCAGACGTCTCTTTTTTTCATTACGAGATGAACCAGATTGTGGGAGAGCCATGATGAAAAGAAAATGATTCAGCACCCCTGTTCCCCACCCCCCATCGAGTGTCAACAAGGACGGTGTTATATTGCACCGGATATCCAGGATGCAAACACCAGGGATACAGGGATGGTATACTCCAGAGAATATGACGTGAATAGCTATATTTATCTACCAGATGTAGTGCCAGGAAGGTTCAGTCCATGACAAGAAACTGGAGACATACAGAATACAGAGGTCAACATCACCAGATTGGCCCATGAGCCACCGCCTTCTGGCGTAAGACTCTAGGCAATTTATTCCATCAAAAATTGGTAATTCATACAAAGTATGCTTGGCCAAGTCCAAAATATACATTATAATACAACACAGGAGTGCATATACAATATTACGCACAGGGCCTGGCATGACCAGCCGATTGATAAGACCGGGCCCATCGTACCACCCGTCTAGGCGAAGTAAGGGTCGAAGTAGTGTGTTGGGCAAAGGAACACAGTTCTAGGAACCAGTGCCCTCAACTACCAGACTCCCGTCCTCCGCCGACACAGGGACGCAACCCACGGCAAACAGGTTGCCCATTTTAGTCGCCTCATACGACCAGCAATGGGAGGCTGTGGAAATATTCTGCCCCGGTTCCACACGGGGGAAGAGCTATTTGCATTACCCAGCACTCACCACGAGGAGGTTGCTCTTCACGAGTGCCTTTTGAACATAAAGAAGATTGTGTCTCCATGCGTGAATTGGCAACAGGATCCTGCAGAGTTCAAAACGGATTAACACAAATTGGATTAAGGACTCAAAGTTGAAGTAAGGTATTATATTTTCTCAAGAAGTTGACATTGTTAAGTAAATGTGACTTTTATGGTCTTATCAATGCGTGATAAAAGAACTTACGGGTAATAAGACTACCTGTTCGAGTATGGAAGTGTGCGTTTATTCAGAAACAAGCAAATACAGGAGGGATTATTATTCACTGGAATCGTATATACACTGAATTGGATTTATTACGTAGGATTACGGAATTCAAGAACTGTAAGTTTCATCAAATATTTCAAGATTATTGAAACTGGTGTTGAACTGATTTGAAATCATGGCAAGTAGAACATTGAGTGATGCTGTTACAAGTGACAAAGATCTGATTCATGAATCTGCAAGAAATGCTAAATCATTAATAACCAAATCAAGATTAAGAAAACAGACTGAAAAGGGCCAAAAGTATATTTTGAACATGGCACAGGATAAAATAAAATTCTTATACAAGCAGGTTTCTTCAAAGATAAAGGACATTGAGTACTTGATAAGCTCTGATGCAGATTTGGATGCCGTCAAAAATGAATTTGAAGATTGGAAGGAATTATGTGACAAGTTTCAAGAATCGGCTAAAGTTTATCATGAAAAACTTCATATTCAATCAGCTAAAGACGAAGAAGCAGCTTGGTTCCAATCAAAGTCAGGCACCTTTTCACAATTTGAAAGAAATGTTACCTCCTTCATTAAATATTACAGAACGGGAGATGACATTAGACCAGAAGATGGTGTTTCTCAAGTTGGATTACGTAACGGTTCAGTAATCTCCTCGGCCTCCTCTGCCAAAATGGAAATCCGGGCAAAAAGGGCCGAACTTATTGCCAGACAGAAATGTTTAGAACGAAGGCACCTATTAGAAGAAGAAGAAAACAGATTAAAACAAAGACAAGGAAGATTAGAACTTGAGACAGAAGTAGAACGAAGGCACCTATTAGAAGAAGAAGGAAACAGATTAAAACAAAGACAAGAAAGATTAGAACTTGAGACAGAAGTAGAAATTGCTGATGCCCAGTATGACATTTTTTACCAGTATGACCGAGAATCACACAGTTCTCGAAAACCAGAAAGTTCACAAAGGTCCTTCAAGTCAGTAAAGACTCGAAATAAAGATCTGAATCCAGAAGCTGAAGAATATACTCCTATTCAGAGTACAAACCTGCAGGTTGGAGTCCACAATTCAAAATTTGATGAAGTCTGTAAACAGAATGAGATAATCCAGCTTGTGGTAGAACACCAGAAACTGGCCACGCTACCCACTAGGAAGATTCCTGTGTTCAGTGGTGACCCACTACAGTTTAAGCCCTTCATACGAGCATTCGAGCATGGTATAGAAGACAAAACCATCAATCCCAAAGATAGGCTCTATTACTTGGATCAGTACACCAATGGTGAACCGAATGACTTGGTAAGAAGCTGTCTATTCATGAATCCTGAAAGTGTCTATGAACAAGCCACTGTTGGATAAGAAATTTGGGAACAAGTACAAGATAGCAACAGCTTACATGGACAAAGCATTGAAATGGCCGGCTATTAAGTCAGAGGACAACGAAGCACTGAACAGCTTTGCTATATTCCTGACCAGTTGTGGAAATACCATGACCGATATAGACTATCTAAGAGAATTAGAACATCCAAAGAACCTCAGAGACGTGATCCAAAAGTTGCCATATAAGTTAAGAGAAAGATGGAGAACGGTTTCGTTTAATATCTTGGAAAGGAGAAATGTCACCTTTGCGGACCTTGTTTGTTTCGTAGATAAACAAGCACAGATCTTGTCAAGTCCTTTGTTTGGCAATATCATCGACGACATCCAAGTTCAAGCATGACCAAAGATGAAAGAAGCGCCAAAGAGATATAAGAGCTTTGCTACCGACACATCAAAGTCTGAATTAGGTGAAGAAACTGCCACCGGGGCAACCTACCCAGTTCAACCAAAATTGATGACTTCTGGTAAGCCATCTGCAACTAGAGAAAGAACAGCCAACACGTCTAGAGCATTCATCAAGCCGTGCTGGTTCTGCAATGAGGACCACACCATGGAAATGTGCAAAGGAATGCAGTGTAAGACATTGGATGAGAAGATTGACTTCTTAAGACCAAAGGGCTTGTGTTTTGGCTGCCTACAATTTGGACATATGAGTCGCGAGTGCCCCAGCAGATTGACATGTCATATATGTAAATTGAGACATGCAACCTGTTTTCATGACAACAGCAAGGACAGAGAAAAGAAAGAAATGGACCAAACGAAGCCAAAGGTTGTCACAAACAACAGTTTGGCTACGAGTGAGAGCGGGGATCACAAAGACGTGAGCTTCATGCCTATGGTCCCTGTTAGGTTTAAAGTCAACCCTGGTGACAGAAATGTCAAAACATATGCCTTCCTTGACAACGGCAGTTCAGCAACCTTTTGTACCAGCAAGCTGGCAGAGGAGCTCCAAGTCACTGGAAAGATGACAAACATAGTTGTCAGCACCATGACACTTCAGCACCAAGAAAACTGTAAATACCTCCATCCTAACAAATTTAGAAGTTGGTGACATTGACGGAAACAATTGGGTCAAACTGCCTTCTGTCTTTACACAGGATGAAATGCCAATTTCCACAAGCACCATCCCCAAAGAAAAGTTCATCCATCAATGGCCCATTCTACAGGACGTCACACTGCCACCTATAGATGCGGAAATAGGACTACTTATTGGCAACAATGTCCCAAGAGCAATGGAACTGTATGAGATAATCAACAGCGAAGGTAACGGGCCCTATGCAGTCAGAACCATTCTTGGATGGATTGTAAATGGGCTAGTGCAGGAATCAGAGTCTCCCAGTGAGATCTCAGTAAACAGGACTGGTGTTCTGGAAGACGAGACATTGGATCTTCAGTTAATAGGATACTTCAACAGGGAGTTCAACGAGCGAATCAGTAATGATCAATCTGAGATGTCAAGAGACGACAAGCAATTCTTGGACATCATGAACTCCTCAAAGACACTGACAGGATTTGCCAAACAATAAATTACAGGCTGAACAAAGAGCCATTTCACTAAAGAAGAAATTTAAGAAGAATGAAAACTTTTATGAAGACTACAAGGTATTCATGAAAGATCTCCTTGACAAAGACTATGGCCAGAAAGTACCAGAGAATAAGAAAGACAGTAAGGATGGAAAGGTGTGGTATATACCACATCATGGTGTGTACCATCCAAAAAAGCTCAAAGAAGAGTTAGAGAACTTGAACAAATGTCAGATTCATCAAGAGATGTTACAAAGAAATGTTGAATGGACATTCAATCCTCCTGCTGGTTCTCACCATTTTGGTGTGTGGGAGAGACTAACCAGAACCGCGAGAAAAGTATTGAGATCTCTGGTAAGAGAACAAACGTTGGATGACGAAACTTTGCGAACTGTGTTGTATGAGGTAGAGGCTATAATCAATAACAGACCTATCACCAGAGCATCAAGTGATCCAAATGATTTGGAAGCCCTCACTCCAAATCACTTCTTGCTCTTGAAAAGAAAACCAAATTTGCCACCAGGTATGTTTAGTATGGATGGTCATTATCCAAGACGGAGGTGGCGTCAAGTGCAGTACGTGGCAGATCTGTTTTGGAAGAGATGGTTTGGAGAGTACCTGCCATTACTACAGGAGCGACAGAAGTGGGTGAAGCTTAGAAGAAATTTGAAGATTGGTGACATTGTGCTCATAGTGGACAATACTGCACCTAGAAACTCTTGGTCGATGGGCAAGGTTGCGAAGCTTATGCCTGAAAGAAAGGGTGTGGTAAGACGGGTTGAGGTGAAAACTCAGACAAAAGTTTTGGACAGACCTATTAGCAAGCTATGCTTGCTTCTAGAGAGTGAGACTTAAGATGTGTTTTGAGATTGTGTGATGTGGACACTGCCTTAAAGACAGGATCAAGACTTTGAGACTGATGAAGTGTTGACAGTATAGAACATAAGATGTAATTCCTGTACAATGTTCAATGACAATGAGCTGTATTGATGTTAAGATAAAGGGCATTGATCAATATTGTATGTTTACTACATTCATGCATGATGTAAAAGACTAAGATTTAAATAAGACAAACAGGATTATCTTATGTTATAGAACGTAGTTATGCAGCTAATTACAGTTGCTTGGGAAGACATTGTTGTACATTCAAACTTTGCTCTGTCCATGAGTTCTTGGTAATTGTTATAGTCAAATACAAGTAACAATTAGGGGCCGGAATGTCAGAGCCGAATTTTAGGTATTTGTGGTTCATTGAGAATCCTTTTGATTGGATCTTTGTTAGGGTTTGTATGTGTACATCATTGATGCATGTGTTTAGTATAGTTATAAGATAAAACATTAGAAACAGCCAGCCCTTGCTGCCAGTGGCTGTTTCAGGCTATTTTCCCAAGGGTTGGTTACAGCAATAGTAAAATGTTGCAGCTAAGACTTAAAGATCTCTTTCGATCTAGAAAAAGCATAAAACACTACATGGAAGTATGGTATATTAAAAGAATTACATGATTTTGGTTTGCGAGGCCGTTTGCCTCAATTTATATCCAAGTTTTTAACTGACAGGCAATTTCAAATCGGCGTGGGTTCAACCCTGTCTGATCATTATAATCAGCATCAGGGTGTCCCACAATGCAGTGTTTTGTCTGTCACTTTGTTTAGCATTAAAATCAACAGTTTAGCAAAGGTTTTAAATGATTCAATTGATGGATCGTTGTTTGTGGATGATTTTAATGTTTCTTGCCGTGGTAAAACATGCATACGATTGAGAGGCAAATGCAGTTGTGTTTAAATAACATCCAAAAATGGTGTCGAGATGGCTTTAATGTCTAAATCAAAACCTAACTGTATCCAGTTTTGCAGAAAATATAAACCTCACAAAGACCCAGATAGATAACACCCCCATTAAAGTTGTAAAAGAAGCAAAATGTTTGGGTATAATTTTCGATCATCATTTAACCTTTTTACCACATATAAAATACTTAAAGAATAAATGTCTGAAAGCCCTAGATTTGTTAAAAGTTGTCTCTAATTCCAAGTGGAATCAGAAAACCCTCCTCCAACTATACAGAGCTCTTATACGCTCTAAACTTGATTACGGCTCCATCATCTTGTAAGAGAAATTTAAAACTATTAGACACCAAGGTCTGAGGCTTTGTCTTGGAGCCTTCCGAACTTCACCTATTCACAGTTTGTATGTGGCGGCTGAGGTAGACCTAACATTAAGTAAACTAAAGAAATCCGACTCAAATCAATCAATTTATCAACAGCAATATAATGAATTACAAAGCACGTATGATACTCTTAAATCTATATTTACAGATAGATCCAAGGATGGTGACGCTGTTGCCAGCGCCACCGTCATTGGATCCAGAACTATCTCAACCAGATTACCAGATAACTGTTCTATTTTCACAGCAGAAGCAAATGCAATTTTAAGGGCTATAAAATACATCCACAGCCAACCAAACTAAACATAAACAGTTCATTATTTGTTCAGACTCTCCTTCTTGCATTCAAGCTATTAAAAACATGTCTTCCACGCATCCACTTTTAATGTAAATTGTTGAATTGTTTAATGATCTTGCTACTGGCCAATACAACATCGTTTTCTGTTGGTTACCAAGCCACGTTGGAATCACTGGTAATACAATGGCCGATGCTGCTGCAAAAACAGCACTCAACAAATCTGTGACACCACTTTTGCTCCCATACACTGATTACAAGCCACTGATTAGATCTTACATTCGTGATCCGATGCAAAAGAAGTGGGACACCCAAGTAGGTATCAATAAATTACATGAAATAAAACCTAAATAAAAACTATTGGCAACACCTACTTGGGATGTCAGTCCAGATTTGAAGAGGTCATTATACAACGCAATATCACTTTTATTATATTGGTTGATATATGATTACACAAAAGACATTTCTCGCCACGAATAGCTGCAAAATTGCTGATGCGGCGTTAGGCAATATTCACTCACTCACTCATTATACAACGATGTCGTATTGGACATAGCAGGTATACTCATGAATATCTCTTGAAAGGTGAGGATCCTTCATTTTGTATCCCTTGTGATGAGAGAATCATGGTCAAGCATGTCCTGCTTCATTGTGTTGATTTTTCCATCACAAGGGATAAATACTTCAAGGTTTCTTCTATAAGGGATCTTTTTACTGCTATTAGTTCTCATTTAATTATTGACTTTTTAAAAGAAATAGAATTGTACCATAAGTTTTGTTAATATGTTTTGTATAAATAAATAGTTTTTTAGAATTGGTAGAATTAAATTATATCAGATATTGTTAGTGGCAGTATCCTCGAAGGGGGTTAAAGTACTGTAAAATTATTGTCCCCCTGAGAGAGTATCGAAAGGCCCTGTCTTCCACGAGTAAAACACTCCTCGTTTGGGTTTGGACGTTTCAAGAATACTGTTCTATTAAAATAAACTCTCTCACTTGCATTAGTATTTTTCCTAGCAAGTTTTCTTCCACTCCATCAGGATGGAAATACGATGTTTGGATCGCGAAACACCCCAACGTTTATCGTAGGGACTGGCCTCTACTAACACTTTAAGTTTGAATTAGTGCTTTTTTCAAATCCTCTGACTGGCTGTACTTGGCAAATGAAACCTTACGAACAACGTCGTAACCGACTTCATCCCATTTTTGCTGATTAAAACCTCTCACACTATTTCCTAGTCTCTCCTGTTCAAAGGGCAATGAAGATTCTAATATTCTAATAGCCGTGTCAACATCTCCAAAGGTACAGGTTTTTCTATACATATAATATTGTTCGTCACAATTAAAAGTTTCCATGTCCATGTTAATGCTGGTTAAATAATGTTGACTGAATGGTGATGATTTGGTATAGAAAAAAAGGTACTCGTCTGTAGTCAGCGTGGCCATGTTAGAAGTTGAAGTACAGTCACGTCTCGTTAATCCGACATGGTTGGTTGCACATAATTGTGTCGGATTTACGAGTATGTCGGATTAACGAATTTAAGTGATTTTTGATAAAAAATCGGACGTTTCACGATAGATAATAACCCTGTGTACCTTGTAATAAAATCATTAAAAACGAAATATTTATATTGTTATGTTGTTTATTCATTCATTGCTTACTTTATAATTAATGACATTGCAAAAATAATAATAATTTTCACATTTATACATAACAATAGAGACATTACTCACTGAATTTATCACATCAACGAAACACGTTTCCTCGTGTAATTGCAAGTGCTACTGTCTTAACATCTTGCTTCATCTACTTGAAATAGTATTTCATTGTTTTCTGTTTCTCACATTTTGAAGGCACCTTTCTCAAAGTCCCCTGCATTTTTGTAATGAAGTCCAAGTCAGTGACGGAAAACACAACCAAGTTGTGTGAGATGTGCCTTGATGGCTGCTGCTTCATCCTCTGTGTTATCTGTGTTAACATCGTCAGGCTGTCCTCGGACGATGTCAACGATGGCGTCGTTGGTCAGTTCTTCCTCACATGGGATGTCGTCATCGGCGGTCAAAAAGCCTTCGCTCGATGCCGTGTCGCCGTACATGGTGTTGAAAGTGGCATTAATTGCGTTGATGGCTTCGAGGTCGGCGATGACAGGTTGAGCTGTAGCAGTTGCATCTGGGAGAATACGGGTGTGCCGCCAACAGTTAATGATGGTGTCTTGCATCACTTCATTCCATGCAGCCCTGATAAAAAGCAGAGCTCGCTTCACGTCTAGGGGTTGTGGTTCTTCTGCTTCAACATTGTAAAGGTGTAACTTCATTTGCTGTTCCTTATAATAAAGCTTGAAATTCTTTGTTATCTAGTGGCTGAATGTGCGCTGTTGTGTTTGGTGGCAAAAAGTGACATTTCACATTAGTTGTGTCGACAGTAGCATGGGACGGGGCGTTGTCCAACAACAACACCAGGTGGCGTCGCTCCAATCGCATTTGCCGATCCAAGATCAGTAGCCAGGCTTTGAATATTAATGAAGTCATCCATGCTTTCTTGTTTACATACCAGTGGCAAACTGATGTAGGGACAAATGTTCTGCCGAAACAACGTGGCCTGTTGTATTTATGAATAGCTAACGGCTTTAGTTTCTCAGTTCCTGTTGCATTGCATGCCCACATAACTGTCAAGCTATCTTTGGCCTGCTTTTTGCCAGAAACGGGGATAGTACTGGGTGTTGAATGTGGTTCAATCTTGTAGAACAAACCCGTTTCGTCACAGTTAAATATATCACACAGATTGAATTCACGCAGCACTTCTTACAAGGATTCTCGACCTTCTTTCACAAGTTCTAGTGAAACGGATGCTGATTCACCATGGACTTTATGCATCTTAATTCCATGTCCCAGCTTGAAGCGATGGAGCCAACCAGTGCTGTATGAAAAATCTTCAATGCATAATTTATCACCCAACACCTTCGCTTGAGTTTTAAGAAGTTCGTCACTTAACATGATGTTTCTCTTTCTCACGTCTGAAAACCACTAGAACAGTTCATTTTCCACTTCTTTTTGGTGTGGCTTTCGACTTCGGGATGTGCTGGTGTCCGATGAAGAAACTGCTGTCCATTTTGATGATCCCTTCAAAATGTCGGAAATTGTTGATCTGCCTATCTTCACGCAGAATTTTTCAAGTTCAAATGTGATGATTTCATTCTGAGTGATGTTTGGTTTACTCTGCTTAAACTGACAGATCTCCTTCTTGATTTGCGGGGTGATTTCTACTCGTGCACGCTTTCTCGGATGTGTACAGCAGACAGACATTTTGACGAATGTTACAAGGTGTTTGTTGTTGTTGTTGCATTAAGTGTTTAAGAGGTCGCCTTCTGCCTAGGCAATTTCGGCTGACCTTTCCCTCTTTGGGACTCCTGTGTGTGAGTAGGGTACACATATCTATTGTGATTTTGGTGTTCACATAATTTCTGTTTTTGTATTGATATGATTTCATTTTTATCCTTGGCTGCTCTGTTTATATACGTTCGAGTAGCTGTACATCTCTCGGAAATAGAGTTAGTTTGGCCTTCGCTATTGCATCTCTTGGCTTTAGGAGATCTATGACAGAAAGCGGATCTAACTGCATGTCTGCAAGTATTGTCTATTTAATTGAGCTTTTTTTAATTTCATTTTCCAGTCTTAGAATATGATCTAGACACGAGGTTACAAGGTGAGTCGACCATGTTTTATATACCTGTTCGTATTTTAAACTGGCTTCATGCACATTTATCTGGCTTCAATTTGTAAACTACATTTGTATAGATTTGTACATACAGGTTTGAATAGCTTTTCCTATTAATTGTTAAGTTAATATCTGCAGCCAGTGCATGTCACAACACGGGGTTGTGTACTCGCGGGCAGATGACCAAGGAGTACGCTGACCACTGTGTCGGATTAATGGGACTAAATGGCACTGAATCAATCGGTTCCCATTATTTGTGTCGGATAAAGCTGAGTGTCGGATTAACGAGTGTCGGATTAACGAGACTTGACTGTAGTTGATCTTCTAGGGGGGAAACAATTGAATAAACTCTACCATATATTCACGCTCTCTCTTGTAGACGGCCCTTTAGTAACATGAGTAACAATACCAACAACACCTCCTTGTACTTAGTCTACAATGTTTTCCATATATACGTCTGAAACAGGAATAAATAAACTAAGTAGTAATGATGAATTGTTTAATAATAGAGACTTTATTGGATACCTTTTCGAAAAATAAATATATTATATTATAGATTGATCGTTTTTATACTGTACCCTTACCCGTAATTCCTAGATGTTGCTAGTGAATAGATGCAAATTCACTAGTATCTGTGCAGAGACTGGAAGGACAACGTAGCAGTACACGCACTGAATCGCAGAGTAGAAGAAGTTTCAATAAGAAACGCAAGGTGATACTAACGGATGATTTAGCACGGATTATTACATCTAATTTGTAAAATTTTCATTGGTCGAGGTATACATTCAAACATGACCTGTCCTGTTTGAATGCAATAAGCAAAGGTGGTACACCTTTTTCAAACACGATTGACCTAACCTACACCCAGTATATCAATACATCATTTATATTTGTTAATCACTTTATAGTTCATCATCGGACGTGGGAGAGTGTCAGTCATGGGAAAATATCATTCCTGGAAGTCTTCCACGAAACATACAGGTATTGGTCAATCCTCAATAACCAATGACATAGTTAAATAGGAAAGGAATACTATGCTCCAAGTCATTCCTTGGGTACCTACCTGCCTGCCTGCCTGCCATCCATCCATCCATCCATCCGTCCGTCCGTCCGTCCGTCCGTCCGTCCATCCATACATACATACATACATACATACATACATACATACATACATACATACATACATACATACATACATACATACATACATACATACATACATACATACGTGCTTCGACAACTTAATAGACTATGCCACCTTACAAAAGGATTTCCTATTGGTACAACAACACTGTCGATGTTGACACCGATCGGAGGTCAGGAAAGACCTACACTACATTTCATAAGTAACTTCCACTATTTTCGCGAAAATATCGCGAAATTTTCTCGCCACTACAACGGCACTAACGCGGAATTATCGCGCCACCTTTGAGCCATTAACGCGAAACTATTGCGCCACTTTCGAGACACTTTCGCGCCATTTTCACGTTAACATTTAACAAGATCACGGCACTTTCGCGACACTTTCACGCCACTATCGCGACACTTTCACGCCACTATCGCGACACTTTCACGACACTTTCACGCCACTATCGCGACACTTTCGAGACAGAATAGTCACGCTATCTTGTGACAGTTGTGCTAAATGTACGGTACAATACATTGTATTACTCTTTTCCTTGACTGATTTTGAGTTACATTTTCCATGGCATGCTAGTCTGCATTATATAAGATCATAGTGTAAAGTTTCTTTTCCTTTTACAAATACCGCTGTCTATGCTTTATTTTGACTACAAATGTAAGGTGATCTTGTGGTCATGACTCCAATCACAAATAATCGTACACAAATAAGCTGAGGTGATTTTCACGGCATCAAATAAGATAGAACAGAATCAAACACAATCATGTGTCGGCCAAAATGACCGTCAGAAAACCTCATAGCCAACAAATGTTTTGTGCATGTCTAGTATCCCATAATGTTTCGTGATAAGTTTCATTCTGAATATAATGTAAAATAGTCTGGACAAAATCGTTTGGCTATTTAAGATTTCCTATGATAAACGAAGTCCTTCACAAATATTACGTCGTTAGGTATTTGTATTACACAGTGACTTGTTCTTGATGTGTGGATAATTATTAACATTGTAAAAGAATTTACTTCTTTTCCATTCCATTCCGACTATATCATAAGCATGTGTTAATGAATCATACTTATGAATCAGGTTTAGAGCGTATGCACCACAAACACATGCAAATGCAAGTCAGGTATTTGCAAGTCAAAGACATACATGTACAGTTACCACATTGAAATAACACAACTTTATACGAAACTTCTGAAATAAACTTAGGGAAGAGCTGGTTTCGTGTTTTAGAGGAAGACACTGGAATATACATGTATGTATTTACATAGACTTATCAGGCTGATTATAACTAGATTTGAATGAGAAATTTTAATCAATTAGTCGTACATTTCTTAGAATTGATGAGTATATGTAAATCTTCCATGAACTGCTATTTGAGCGTCTTCGGGATTTATAACATGGTGCCCCGATTTTGATTTCAGTGGGGGGCACGGGTGGCCCAGTCGTCTCAGGCGCTGCAATTCGCTGTGCATAGTTGCGTCCCTTGGGCACGCCAGAAACCTATGATTGTGGGTTCTAAACCCTGTTCGCCCCAATCAAGTTTCTAGGTTTGTCAGCACCATACCCGTGCTCGTGGGGTTCACCGAAATGGTAAACGTCTGAGACCTGCATCACTTCGGGCTTTCCTCCCACATTAAGCTGACACGCCGCGATATAACTGGAACACTGTTAAATGGGCAATTCCCCGAGAGTTGTTGCCTTTGTTATTGTTTTCCCCCGTGAGTACCCGGATGATATAGCAGAGATCTAGACTAGTTCGCGACCTGTGCTGCGCCAGTTGTCACTTTTGCTGACAGTAAAAGGGCGTATAGTCACATTTATCAACATAATGAAATACAGTTTTGGAAATAATAAGGAAATGTAGGTATCTTTGTGGGTAGCATCTTTAATGGTGACGGTGTTTTGATAAGTCACTTGCTTGGTAATTGTGTGATTTTCGTTTACACTATTTTGACTTGCAACACAAAGAAAATATTTCATCTGCCCATTGCTTATTTTATGGTGTTAATATTTTTACAGTCAAAATGTGCAAATGTTTCACTTAGGAAATTTATTAAACGCCTAAATATTCAGTTATTTCAAAAATTGACTGAAAAATATGCCCATCTGTATTATCATGATGATGAATTCCAAACATTTGTATGTTTAATGTATGAAAATGTAAGGATATTAAAAGTACATTTCTATATTGTTTGGATTCTAATCCCAGCATAATTAATCATTTGTGATGTTTTAAGCCCTTTTGACCGTCTTAGTCATTTTTAGCCAATCTGTTAAATAAATGAACAGATTTTTCAGTCAATCGCCTGAAATATTTAGACATTCTATAGATTGCCTGAGTGAATCATATTTTACACATTGACTGTAACATATGATTCTGTTCAATGCTACAGCAAATGAATGAAAACAAAATGCAAATATCATAATGACAACCTACCAAAGTTATATGTATATTTTTAGTCAGCTCCCTTGTTCGAGGAATGCAATCGTAAATATTCACATAAAGGAACAATATTCCACACATCTGCAGCTGTACAAAGAAACTTATGTTTCGTGTCACGTGTCTCTGTAACAATCAAATATTTCAAAATATATTTATCGTTTCGGGATATTATAACCTTTGTTTGGTTTCTCAACTGATCACTTAGTTTGTTTCAGTTGTTTCACATAGGTGTCAAGTCTCAAAGGTCAGCTGAGAAAGCCAACGTGACAACTGTTTTCATAATGTCCACGGTTCTTTTAAAAAATCCATTTAGTTAGATAACAATGAGCAGTCAATCAACATTATATGAGCTTTGGACAAAGAATGTTGTTTTCACATCGGCACTTCACGCCCAGATATTGGGGTATTCCGTCTGCTTTAATAAACATACACATGTAAACGCTTACTTTTGACAAATCAACTGTGCAAAATAACAGTCATTATTCAATCAACGTAATTTCTGCTGATCCTTTGATGGCGAGGAATGATGGTGATCACTCCTCTTGCTGGGCTGAAACGTGCATATTATATAACATACATTTCACCTCACTTCAAACCGGGATTCGGTTTAAACCTGGATTTGAATTGAATAAATACCCCAGACACACGAAATGCCTAATGGGAACCTTTATCAGGTAATCTGAGTGGTGCCTCCAGTAATTATACCTGTAATAAATTAACTGAGCAACAATTGAATGACGACAAATACACAAGTGTAGGGTTATACCAGAAAACATGGATGACAACAAGGGAGTAGTTTACCCACGTAATCCGAAATCCGAAAATGCTTTCACTGCAGGGATACTTTTCTGATGATAAACTATAGCACCCAGGGGTATTTCCAAATAACGACATCCGATGAGCTTTTGTCGTTCTTTTTGTCTGTTTATTTAGGCTGAAGATATTTATTAACATGCGCCCTTGGTCACAATAGATCACGGGTAACCCATCAGTGTTGAAAAATGTGTAAAACAAATATTGCCTCCAAGTTTATTTAGCTGCCCTTGCAGACGGTAGACCAGTCTCTTGTCACGCTCAGTTGCGTTAGCAAGCAAAATCGACTCACAGCAGCTAGTGTGCCCAAGCGGCAAATGTCAGACTGCCGAGAAGAAGCTAGAGAATAGCGGCATTAAACCCAACTCACTCACTGATTTCAGTGATTCGTTCTTATAAGTAGTGCCCCTTCTAACTTTTCACTTATTATACCTGTTGTCAGTGTTGGAAACATTTCAATGTTCTAAAACAGATAATTAAATAGTTGGTTCACATACGCATCGACCCGTTGGACGCGGACATTTCGCAATTTCATAAATCAATTTCTGAAGTGGTCTAACGGGTTCATTTTGTGACACGTGTGCGTAGCAAAAGTGTCTGTTTAATGTACGCATATAACGTACGGGGTTTGCCTTAAATATATGCAATATTATTATTAAAGCAATACACATACATAAGTAGTATATAACGGGTCGCCAGAAGGCCATTTTGGTTGAGGGAGGTTGAAGTAAAATAGGGAAGGTGATTGGCTGATCCAAGTCACGTGGTCAGATAGGATAACTCATGCATCAACAGCACGTCACAGGTGAGGGGGAATGAAAGTTGTGTGTGTTTTAAGGCATCAAACCCTTTATAAGAAAACAAAAGCAAAGGGTATTGAATAGAGCTATATGTATGGCGTGCTGCACTGAATAGACAAGCAGCCCAGTTTGAATTGAGCGTGCTTGACAACTCACGTAGCCCTATATTCAAATAACCCGCGCTCTCTAGAGCGTGCGACCTGGTTTGATGAATACAGGGTGTTTGTTGAAAGTACATCATACCACAATAGAGACGGGTTGTGTCAACTTTATATACGCCGGATAATGTAGGGGAAAAAAATGTACGTCTAGCTGGATCAAATTCATCTTGTACGGTCTACACGTTGTACACCGTGAACGTTAGAGAATCTGTATGGAAAACAAAACATAGAAGAAATAGATAAGACTATACAATCAGTAAGCTAGCAGTGTCGTTTAATTACATTTAGCGCGCAAGAACGAGGTAGTCACGTCACCCTGCATTGACTATAACGCTGAAGGCAGCCGGATTTTGATTACCCGCGCTGCGTACTCTTGTGAACCATTTGTATAGAGGGCGTTCACTTATTCAGCCCTGTCCCGACTTGCATAGTTGATTTTTCAATGCTAGCGTTTCCTTTTAACGCGATGACAAATAAACCGTACGGTTTGAGTTTTAACCGTGTAACATGATGTGCACAGTTTTACTTCAGAACGTGATATTTTGAAAATAGATAGTTAGAACCATGTCTATGTTCAATAAGAAACTGATAAGTACATGTAGCAGTGTGACGGCACGAAGCTAGGTTTGTTGGGAAAGTGATGGAAGCAATCTATAGGACATTTTCATGTTTACAATACTCACCCTTAATTCAAAGAGAGAACAGAGTTTATCATCGAAGAATGTTTCACGAGGAAAATGTTTCATTGGAAATATATGTCGAAGCAGGTTTATTCATATCTATGATGACATTACTTTCTCCTATAGACTCGCGTGTTTAGACTTGTTTGAACACGTCTACCACGTCACGTGTGCATCACGTGACTAGGCCCGCAGTATATGAAACAGATTTGAACCAAAAGTGAATCCTTTACAGCGGAGAGGCTTTCTTTACCACTCTGAATGCTTTTCACTTTGCTCGGTGTTATCGTTAATTACCTAGAAAATCACAGCACTTTAGTTGAGTCATGGCAACGAGCAGTACAAGTCCATCTACGGGATGCACAAAGCAAGCAGTGGGTTCATCAGAAGAACACAGACAGAGTATGTTTCATATCGGCAGTAGTCGCTACATCAAGGCTACCCGTTGGAGTGGAGAGTGGAAAATAGACATTCGTCAATACGAATGGAGTGCTGAAGGCTTACTGTATCCCACCAAGGTAGGTATTTGTTTATCTCTCAAACAATGGGCGCAGCTGAAGGTTATTGAAAAGACTGTGTCAGACTCGTTAAGTCAAATCCTGAACAAGGAAGATTGCTCTCTCTGTCTACCGTTAGGGTGTAACGTTTTCCTAACCATGAACTCGCCCAACAAAGTCGTGGATATACGGCAGTGGTGGCTACCCGATGGCGAACGGGAATTAAAACCGATGCCTAAAGGCATGGCTCTTAAGCCAGAAGAATGGCGTCAGCTGCTCAAAGTCAGGGCGCTACTGGATGACTGTATGGCATACAATCCACGCAGTATGTGTACGTTATAATGAACTGTGCAGACTATAGGTTGACTGCTTCATGATATCATTTTCTAAATATAGCAGATATAAAAAGAAAGTACACCACGCATACTGTTTCATTCAGGCAAAAAGGAAGGAAATATATAAAATGAACAATACCTGTCTTACTTTAAGGAATGTGCTAAAGGCTTGTGATGATTATTGATAAATAATACATTACATAATCTGTCAATGGTATAGAACAATCTTTATATAGCTTATTTTCAAATTGTCTATGAAAGTTTCTATGATTAGCAACACAAATGTTACCTTTTCTTGATTTGAAGAAACAAAATAGAGCAAACAATATGGAAATTATGATTACAAAGATGAAATAGGGAGCAGGACTTTTAGTAACATACTGGAATTGGAAGATGAGATAAGGTCATTCTTTGCAGTAGCTGCTGGTGTCACAGTAGTCCATGGCATTGACGATGACATGGTGGTGGTGGTGAGTGTCTCAGTACTAGACCACAATGTCATTGATGATGTGAGAGCAGCATCCGTGGCGGTAGTGGTGTCAGCAGTGGGGGGGGGTTGACATTGATGATGTGAGAGCAGCATCCGTGGCGGTTGTGATGTCAGCAGTGGTGGGGGTTGACATTGATGATGTGAGAGCAGCATCCGTGGCGGTAGTGGTGTCAGCAGTGGTAGGGGTTGACATTGATGATGTGAGAGCAGCATCCGTGGCGGTAGTGGTGTCAGCAGTGGTGGGGGTTGACATTGATGATGTGAGAGCAGCATCCCCGGCGGGGGTTGTCATTGTTGTTGTTGTTGTTATGATGGCGATGGAGTGATGTCTGTTCAATAAGATAAACAATTCTTAGTATTCTTTTGTTTTCATTGTTGTATCGCAAGAATACACACACGCACGCACGCACGCACGCACGCACGCACGCACACACGCACGCACACACACACACACACACACAGTTCCCTACACGGTACTACCTTTAGATTAGTTCGAGAAAATCGTTTTAATCTTCAAGTGAGAAGGCTTTCATTAATAAAAATAGGTAATAGTATAGTTTTTCGCATACTCATTACAAAAATAATTATCATGTGTTGCACATTTATTTATAATATAAAATTTAGTTCGATCGTGAAACATTGGTTACTTACCGCAACTTATTCTGTTCACGTTGATGACATTCATGGGACTTATGATGTCGGAACATTCGACATCGCCCCCTCTAATTGACATCAGATCCGGGAACAGGTTTCCTCGAACTGACAGTTCATCCCCCCTCCCCAGCTCAATACGGAGGATACCTACGAAAGGGTTTCCGTTCACGTGTATGTACTTAACATTTGTCTTCTTCTAGATAAGATCAATCCGGCACCGCTTTTTTTACATGTGCGCATATCGAATTCGGGTTTCTCTGTCAGTACAGTCACTACAGAGCCGAGGGAGAACCAAACTATTATGAGACACTTCAGCATCATGACCATATCCCGGTCGCATCCCGCGCTCGCTCACATGTGACTGATTGGCTTAAGATAAGCATGCGCAGAAGAGGCTTGCAGAACTCCGCATACAATTTTTTCATGATATTTTACCCTGAGTGATCCCTATGCGGAGATGCTGATAATTAGTTTTCAACTGCTAAAATAAGACAATTTGCATCTGTTTGGTTTGAATGTGATGACATTGTCTGGAAATATGTAATGAAAATCGATCATTGATGATTTTTACTTGAATATGATTCGCTTCAGTTTGTTCATATTATCTGATTAACGATGCAATAATTACTACAAGGTTAAGAAATTCAAAACAATTTTTATTACACATCTAACTATGAAATATCACATGCGTTTCATCACAGAAGATACTATGTACAACTGCATAATAATATATTATAGATCTCTCCATCATAGAAATCTAATTATTCGTGTCTATCAAGGTTACCATAATTATGTCAATGATATGATAAATATAACCACTGACCCTATCCAGTGTCTTCCATGGTAATACATTTATCAATTATCTTTGCTTTGTGGCTGATGTGATATCAGTCCATTATTTTTGCAAAGTGACAGTCCATTTCTTTTGTCTCTCGTCAGTTAAATAATTTTGACGAACCCACGTTTCGTCCTCGTGGAAAGGTGTCGGATCATAGCGGGCATGAACGATTTCATATTCAACCATATGTTGCTTTGCTTTTCGAAAAAGATCCTCGTGTGTCAGAGTTTTCATGACCTCATCGAAGTACCACGTGACCTCGGAGCTATAGCTCTTAGGATATAGACACGTGTGTTGTCGCTGCGGGGGATGGATGATTTCACATCCGGGACATGGACAGTTAGTTTCTTTAATTCTTATCTCTATACCATTGCGCAGTGACGTGACATAGTATCCATCGAGGATATGTTCAAACTCCAGCCTCTGTTTCTCAATCTTCATTTTCCTGGGGAGCGGCGACACAAAGTTGTAACTCCCAAGCTGTATATGATACGGTCCCTCTGAGACCTGGAACTGCGTCGATTTAACTAACTCCAAAGCAATTGACATAGCCAACATTTCATCGCTATAATATCGCTCATTCTCATAGACCGTGCCTCCTCGTCGATCCATGATGATGAAATGATAATTCATCGATGACATCGTTGAGCTGTTGCAGTTCATGGCGGTGCTGTTGATAATAACCAAAATATATATATATATATATATAAAAAAATAAAAATAACAAAACAATACACATTACATATTCATTCCTATATGTGTTTAAAATGTAGTGTTATAATCGACATTTGCCTTTATTTCAATTTACTGTTTCCATAGCGATATGTTATTCTATTAATTCATTGATTACATTCCTTTATCTAGCAGTTGTTTTGTTAACGAATCGAGTATAATCGGTTAACCTGATATAGGTAAGATGTGCATCCATCGAATACATGTATACATGTGTCTTCGTGTAGGCATGCTTCTTGCAGTTTTCAGCTTGACTAGTAGTCATCCGCCTGTCTGCGACACGTCATACATGGGATAGTGCGCGTGCTTTAAACACGATAAACCATTGACAAGGAGAGATTTGGATCGTCCTACTCGGGAGCAATGTAACCATAGAGCATCGAGTATGTACCTTTTATTGTCTAAAGGAGACAGTAGATAATAATGTAGTACTTCATGAAAACAAAGGATTCTCCTCAAACTATGCGGGGGGAACAATGGAATGGGGATTACTGAGTCTGTTTGTTTTGGGGGGCAGTACGTGCTTTGATAAACTGGGGTGTCAAGTGGGTGGTCTGGTTGAAGGTCTAGCCGAGCGTCATTGTGTGTGTGTAAATGTCTTTGTACTTTTCCAACGTTATAAATAAAACATATGTGCATTCAAATTCGAGTTTTGGACAGTTGCGATGTTGCAGTTGAGCAGTAAGGATGGAAGGGGATCTCTGTACGGATTCAGTACCTTGTAAGTCTATTGTGGTGTCGTCAGACTGGACGAAACAATCTTCAGCCGATTTGGCCCATGCAGGATTTATCTATTTGAACCGTGGTGATGTCTGCCGTTGCTTTAAATGCGACATTCGATTGAAAGGATTGGGATGAATCCGTCAACGTTTGGATTGAGCACGAGAAGTGGTCGCCAGACTGCGCATATATTAAAATAGTTTCCTTTTCCCATGTATTACGAGGCACTCGTGAAGAGCAACCTCCTAGTGGTGAGTGCTGGGTAACGCTAATAGCTCTTCCCCCGTGTGGAACCGGGGTAGAATATTTCCACAGCACCCCATTGCTGGTCGTATGAGGCGACTAAAATGGGCAACCTGTTTGCCGTGGGTTGCGTCCCTGTGTCGGCGGAGGACGGGAGTCTGGTAGTTGAGGGCACTGGTTCCTGGAACTGTGTTCTTTTGCCCAACACACTACTTCGACCCTTACTTCGCCTAGACGGGTGGTAAGATGGGCCCGGTCTTATCAATCGGCTGGTCATGCCAGGCCCTGTGCGTAATATTGTATATGCACTCCTGTGTTGTATTATAATGTATATTTTGGACTTGGCCAAGCATACTTTGTATGAATTACCAATTTTTGATGGAATAAATTGCCTAGAGTCTTACGCCAGAAGGCGGTGGCTCATGGGCCAATCTGGTACTTTCGACCTCTGAGTTCTGTATGTCTTCAATTTCTTGCCATGGGCCGAACCAGCCTGACATTTTATTTGATAGACAAATACAGCTATTCATGTTGTTCTTACTGGAGTATAACACCTCTGTATCCCTGATGTTTGCATGTTGGAGATCCGGTGCAGGAAAACATCGCTCTGTGTAGCACTCCATGGTGGGTGGGGAGCAGGGGTGCTGAATAAATTACTTTCATCATGGCTCACAATCAATCTGGTTCGAACCGTTATGACAAGAAAAGACGTCTAGAAGCTGAGATTTTCTCGGCTGATGAAGATGTTTCTCCTTCACCAAAATCAAATTCTTGGGCTCGGTTTCTTGTAGTCGAAGCACTTAATGAACAACCATTAAAAATAAACCCTTTTGCCATATGTAAAGCCATTGAAGGTATTTGTGGTGAGGTAAAGAATGTTTCACGTCTCAGGAGCGGCTCTCTTTTGGTAGAGTGTGCACGGAGACAGCAGGCTATTAATCTTTTGCAATGTACAATCTTTGCTAACACGCAAGTTGTTGTCTCTGAACACCGAACTTTAAATTCGAGTCGGGGGATCATCCGCGACAGAGCACGTTGTCTGGCGGAAATGTCAGAAGAAGACATTCTTGAGGAACTAAAAGGACAAAGCGTCACGTCGGTGAAGCGTTTCACTAGAAAGGATGGGGAGAACATTGTTCCAACAAATACATATTTGTTCACATTTTCACTTTCAACCATTCCCCAGTCTATAAAGGCAGGCTATTTTAACATCGGAGTGGAGGTGTATGTCCCCAATCCACTCCGGTGTTACAAATGTCAAAAATTTGGACACGGCTCAAAATCATGCACTCGTCCTAATGTTTGTCACCGTTGTGGTAGCAATCATGACGGTTTCGATTGTACAGCAGACCTCAAATGTATAAATTGTACGGGTCAACATGTAGCGTCATCCAAATCCTGTCCTTTTTGGAAACGTGAAAAAGATATTTTGACTATCAAATGTCAAAACAATGTTTCTTACCTTGATGGGCACTCGTGAAGAGCAACCTCCTCGTGGTGAGTGCTGGGTAGCGCTAATAGCTCTTCCCCCGTGTGGAACCGGGGTAGAATATTTCCACAGCACCCCATTGCTGGTCGTAAGAGGCGACCAAAGTGGGCAGCCCGTTTGCCGTGGGTTGCGTCCCTGTGTCGGCGGAGGACGGGAGTCTGGTAGTTGAGGGCACTGGTTCCTGGAACTGTGTTCCTTTGCCCAACACACTACTTCGACCCTTACTTCGCCTAGACGGGTGGTAAGATGGGCCCGGTCTTATCAATCGGCTGGTCATGCCAGGCCCTGTGCGTAATATTGTAAATGCACACATGTGTTGTATTTTGATATATATTTTGGCCTTGGCCATGCATAATTTGTGTGAATTAACTATTTTGGATTGACTAAATTGCCTAGAGTCTTACGCCAGAAGGCGGTGGCTCATGGGCCAATCTGGTACTTTCGACCTCTGAGTTCTGTATGTCTTCAATTTCTTGCCATGGGCCGAACCAGCCTGACATTTTATTTGATAGACAAATACAGCTATTCATGTTGTTCTTACTGGAGTATAACACCTCTGTATCCCTGATGTTTGCATGTTGGAGATCCGATGCAGGACAACATCGCTCTTTGTAGCACTCCATGGTGGGTGGGGAGCAGGGGTGCTGAATACATTAATTTCATCATGGCTCACAATATATCTGGTTCAAACCGCAATGACAAGAAGAGACGTCTGGAAGCTGAGATTTTCTCATCTGACGACGATGCTTCTATTTCACAAACTTCAAATTCTTGGGCTCGGTTTATCGTCGTGGAATCACGTAATCAACTACCTTTGAAAATCAATCCCTTCGCTATTTCTAAAGCCATTGAAGGTATCTGTGGTGAGGTGAAGAATGTTTCACGGCTCCGGAGCGGCTCTCTTTTGGTGGAGTGTGCACGGAGACAGCAGGCTATTAATCTTTTAAAATGTACTAGCTTTGCTAACACAGAAGTTGTTGTTTCCGAACACAGAACGTTGAATTCGAGTCGGGGGATCATCCGCGACAGAGCTCGTTGCCTGGCAGAAATGTCAGAAGAAGACATTTTGGAAGAACTCAAAGGACAAAGTGTCACATCAGTGAAACGTTTCAATAGAAAAGATGGTGAAAATATCGTTCCAACCAATACCTATTTGTTCTCCTTTTCTCTTCCCACAATTCCACAATCTATTAAGGCAGGCTATTTTAACATCGGAGTGGAGGTGTATGTCCCCAATCCGCTCCGATGTTACAAATGTCAGAAGTTTGGCCACGGCTCCAAATCATGTGATCGTCCAACTGTTTGCCACCGTTGTGGTGGAAACCATGATGGTACAGGCTGTACAGCAGACCTGAAATGTACAAATTGTAAGGGTGAACATGTAGCATCATCGAAATCCTGCCCTTTTTGGACACGTGAAAAAGACATTTTGACAATCAAATGTCAAAACAATATCAGTTACTTTGATGCCAAAAAACTCTTTGATAGCCGGACACCTTCATCCAAACAATCTTATGCTGCTGCTGCTGCTGCTGCTGTCTCTCGCTCTTCAACACGTAGATCTATAGAATGTCAGACGGACTTGACGTGGACACATTCTGAACACCCGCTGCCTCTGACTACATCATGTGACAGTCAAACAACTCATTCTGTCAGCCCAGGTGAAATGTCTTCAGATTCTATCATTGTGACTCAGGTTGTGGCCCCATCTACACCCACTCCTGATAAACCAGCTACCAACAAACCATCAACTGAAATGCCAAAAAAACAAAAGAAGAAACAAAACAAGAAAATTTCTACAAAGATCCCTACTCTCACTGAAACATCTGTAGATGTTCACAATTACTTTGAGCCTCTTGAGATGGATGTCACCCCATCTTCACACCACAGCAGTGGTGACTCCTCTTCACGTTTACGTGAACGATCTCCGGTAGAACCACCATGAATCATTCGAATCTAATTCAATGGAATTGCCGAGGACTTAGGCACAATTTTAACGAACTGCAATTATTATCAACGGATATTTGTCCATCAGCAATTTCTTTACAAGAAACGTACCTTAAAACAACCGACACATTTGATTTAAGGCAGTATAGTTCGTATCACTCCTTCTCTCCTCCGGGAGATAAAGCTACTGGAGGAGCTTCTATTTTGGTGCGGCGGGGCGTTGTTCACAGTCCTGTTCCGCTTGACACGAATATGCAAGCTGTTGCAGTTAGACTTACACTGCATATTGCCTTCACACTTTGCTCCTTATACATTCCTCCATCTTCAAATCTTCAGCGTAATGATCTCCAAAAACTGTACGACCAGCTCCCAAAGCCCTGTGTCATCATGGGTGATCTAAATGGACATAATCCTTTATGGGGAGGTTCTATCATTAATCAAAAGGGTAAAGTCATCGAGGATTTTGTTTCTGATAATGACCTCTGCATCTTTAACGATGACTCGGACACCTACTTACACCCTGCAACTGGTACGTATTCATCATTAGATCTGTCTTTGACTGATTCAGTGTTGTTGAATGAATTCTCATGGACCGTCCATGATGACCTATGTGGGAGTGACCATTTCCCGACCGTGCTTAAACCCATTCATCCCGTTGATGATCCACCTTCACCTCGATGGAATTTTGTGAAGGCTGATTGGCTTTTATTTCAATCTTTATGCAAAGATAAATAACAACCTACGTCTTTTCAGAATGTTATTGACCCCATTCAGTTGTTCTCAGATCAACTGAATGAAATTGCTGATGAATCAATACCTAAGTCCTCGATCAACCCACGTGTTCGTAAACCGTGGTTTGATGACACTTGCAAACACGCTAGGAAATGTCGTAAGAAGGCGGAGAAATACTTCCGTAAACATCCCACTGTCCATAACTTGAACATCGTCAAAATTTCAAATGCTAAGGCGAGACGTCTTTTTAAACAAAATAAACGTCAATCCTGGCAGAATTATGTCTCAAAAATTAACTCTCGTACCCCCATGTCCAAGGTATGGAACATGATCAAAAAGATCAAAGGCAAGGGATCAAATTCTACAGTAAACCATCTAAAGGATGGCGATACTTTGCTAACGACTAAATCTGATATTGCCAATAGACTTGGGAAAACGTTATCTCAACATTCTTCTTCATCTAATTACGCTCCTGAATTTCAAAAGTATCAACTCCAACAGGAAAAGAAAAAAGTAAATTTTACATCTGATAATGGTGAAGATTACAATGAGGTATTTTCACTACATGAGCTACATACTGCCTTAGGGCAAGCTCATGATACAGCAGCAGGCGCTGATAATATTCATTATCAGCTACTGAAACACTTGCCAGAATCATGCCTTGAAACTTTGTTGACTATATTTGATGACATTTGGACATCTGGGACGTTTCCACCTTCATGGCATAATGCCATTGTTATACCAATACCCAAACCTGGGCGGGATCATTCTGATCCATCAAATTACCGCCCTATCTCTTTAACTAGCTGTGTTTGTAAAACGATGGAACGCATCGTAAATAATCGATTAGTGTGGTACTTGGAAACAAATAATCTTCTTACCAATATACAATGTGGTTTCCGGAAGAACAGAAGTACTATCGATCATTTAGTGCGTTTAGAATCGTTCATTAAAAATTCCATTGTAAATAGACAACATGCTGTATCGATCTTTTTCGATTTAGAAAAAGCTTACGATACAACATGGAAACATGGTATTTTAAAAGATTTACATGACTTTGGTTTAAGAGGCCGTTTGCCTCATTTTATATCGCAATTTTTAACTGACAGACAATTTCAAGTTCGTGTTGGATCAACCCTGTCTGATCATTATAATCAGGATCAGGGTGTTCCACAGGGCAGTATTTTGTCTGTCACATTGTTCAGTATAAAAATAAATAGTTTATCAAAAGTATTAAATGACTCAATTGATGGGTCATTGTTTGTGGATGATTTCAATATATCATGTCGTGGTAAAAATATGCGTACTATTGAACGCCAATTACAGTTGTGTCTTAATAAAATTCATAAATGGTGTCTTGAGAATGGCTTTAAGTTCTCACAGAGGAAGACCAATTGTATACATTTCTGTCGGAAATATAAACCCCATAAAGACCCTGAACTCTTTTTAGATGGCACTCCAATCAAGATTGTAAAAGAAGCCAAATTTTTAGGATTAATTTTCGACCATCATTTAACCTTTTTGCCACATATTACTTATCTGAAGACCAAATGCCTGAAGGCCCTAGATTTGTTAAAAGTCGTTTCAAATTCAAAGTGGGGAGGGGATCAGAAAACCCTCCTTCACTTATATTGATCATTGATCCGTTCTAAATTGGACTATGGCTCCATTGTGTATGCTGGAGCTTGCAAGAGCAATTTAAAAAAGCTGGATTCAATTCACCATCAAGGACTACGTCTATGTCTTGGTGCTTTTCGAACTTCTCCGGTTGACAGCCTCTATGTGGAGGCTGATGAACCTTCTTTAAAACAACGCCGTACTAAATTGTCTCTTCAATATATTTCTAAATTACGTTCGAACCCCTTTAATCCTGCTTATGCCTCTGTATTCTACCCCCTCTATGAAAATCTATTTCTGAAGAAACCGAAGCTGGTTCCTCCACTTGGGATTCGGCTCAAATCCAATATTACTGCTGCAAATCTTGATCTGGATCTTATCTCTCCTTCTCGGCTTTTGTCTACTCCTCCCTGGCAGTTGGTGAGGCCAGAAGTAGACATTTCACTGACACGCTTTCTCAAGTCTGAAACAAATCAACTGGTTTATCATCAGGAATATTTACAATTAAGAAACAAATATGACACTCACCGTTCAATCTTTACTGATGGATCCAAGGGTGGTGGCAAAGTAGCAAGTGCCACTGTCGTTGGATCACAAACCATATCATTTAGAATACCTGACAATAGCTCTATTTTCACTGCTGAGGCCAATGCTATCCTTACAGCTTTGATATATATTAAACACCAGTCTTCATGTAAACAGTTTATCATCTTTTCTGATTCTCTTTCTTGCCTTCAGGCACTGCATAATGTATCTTCCACTCATCCACTGATTTTAGATGTTTTAGAACTTTACAATGATCTTTCAACTGGCCAATACGACATCGTCTTTTGTTGGTTACCGAGTCATATGGGCATCACAGGTAACACAATGGCTGATGCTGCTGCTAAAGCAGCACTCAACGAATCTGTGACACCACTTCTGCTTCCATACAGCGATTATAAACCTGTAATAAGAAACTACATCAGAGATATAATGCAGCAGAAGTGGGACACCCAAGTAGGTATTAATAACTTACATGCTATAAAACCAACCATCGGTTACACCTACTTGGGTTGTCAGTCCAGATTTGAAGAGGTCATTGTACGACGATGTCGTATTGGCCACTCGCGATACACACATGAATATTTGTTAAAAGGTGAAGATCCTCCGTTCTGTATCCCTTGTGATGAGAGAATCACGGTCAAGCATGTCCTGCTTGACTGTATTGATTTTTCCATCACAAGGGATAAGTATTTCAAAGTTTCATCGTTAAAGGATCTTTTTAATCAGATTAATTCTCATTTAATTCTTGGTTTTTTAAAAGAAATAGAATTGCTTGATAAATTTTGATATGTACATGTATTGTAAAAAGTATGTGATTTTAATTTGGTAGAATGACGTAATAACTGAGTTTGTTAGTGGCTGTACCTTCAAAGGGGGTTGAAGTAACGTAAAATAATTGTCCCCCTGAGAAGGTATGTAAGTCCCATTTCATTCAAAGTATTTTTCATTTTCCATGTTTTTAATCGTAGAATTCTTGTTGTTTTTAAATGTTTTGGCTTAAACTTGCCGACAATCACCAGTAACCGGAGGGATGGTGTAAATCCTGCTGGGTTACCATGTAGGTAGCAGAAGTATCGTAAGTCCCCATGGTACCTAGTATGGTGACCTACCTTTGGCTATTGGTGATCTAAAGCCCATTTTTATTGTGTACTGTTTTGAATTGTTATGAATTTTATTCTGATATGCTAGTTTTACAATCTACATCTGTGATAGTCTAGTGTTTTTACTGTCCTTTGTCGACAGATTTTATTGTCACTATGTATTAATATATAACTTGATTTAGTCACGTTATGGCTGAAATATTGCCCATGTGACTTAAAACTTAACTCACTCACTCACTCTTACCTTGATGCTAAAAAACTCTTTGATAGCCGGACACCTTCACCAAAACATTCGTATGCTGCTGCTGCTGCTGTTACGGTCTCTCGCCATTCAACCAGTAGATCTATAGAATGTCAGACTGACTTGACTTGGACAATTTCTGAGCATCCGGTTCCTCTGACTACAACATCCGAGAGTCAGACAAATCATTCCGTCAGTCCAGGTGCTATATCTTCAACATCTCCGGTTGTGACTCAGGCTGTGGCCCCATCACCGCCAACTCCGAAAATACCATCTTCTGAAATGTCAGCTCCAAACAAACCTTCAACGGAAATGGCAAAAAAACAAAAGAAAAAACAAAGTAAAAAAATTACAACAAAGATCCCAACTGTCACTGAAACATCTGTAGATGTTCATAACTTTTTCGAGCCTCTTGAGATGGATGTTACCCCATCTTCACACCACAACAATAGTGGTGACTCATCTTCACATTCACGTGAGCGTTCTCCTATAGAACCACCATGAATCATTCTTGTCTAATTCAATGGAATTGCAGAGGGCTTAGGCACAACTTTAATGAACTACAGTTATTAACAACAGATTATATTCCATCAGCAATTTGTTTACAAGAGACGTACTTAAAAAATACAGATACATTTGAATTAAGGCAGTATAGTTCCTATCATTCTTTTTCTCCTCCAGGAGATAAAGCTACTGGAGGAGCTTCTATTTTGGTGCGGAGGGGCGTTGTTCACAGTCCTGTTCCGCTTGATACGAATATGCAAGCTGTTGCAGTTAGACTTACACTGCATATAGCCTTCACACTTTGCTCCTTATACATTCCTCCATCTTCAAATCTTCAGCGTAATGATCTACAAATACTGTACGACCAGCTCCCAAAGCCCTGTCTCATCATGGGTGATCTAAATGGTCATAATCCTTTATGGGGAGGTTCTATCATTAATCAAAAGGGTAAAGTCATCGAGGATTTTGTTTCTGATAATGACCTCTGCATCTTTAACGATGACTCGGACACATACTTACACCCTGCAACTGGTACGTATTCATCATTAGATCTGTCTTTGACGGATTCAGTGTTGTTGAATGAATTCTCATGGTCCGTCCATGATGACCTATGTGGGAGTGACCATTTCCCCACGGTGCTTAAACCAATTAATCCCGCTGATGATCCACCTTCACCTCGATGGAATTTTGTGAAGGCTGATTGGCTTTTATTTCAATCTTTATGCAAAGATAAATTACTACCTACGTCTTTTCAAAATGTTACTGGCCCGATTCAGTTGTTCTCAGATCTACTGAATGAAATTGCTGATGATTCAATACCTAAGTCCTCGATCAACCCACGTGTTCGTAAACCGTGGTTTGATGACACTTGCAAACAAGCTAGGAAATGTCGTAAGAAGGCGGAGAAGTACTTCCGTAAACATCCCACTGTCCATAATTTAAATATTGTAAAAATTTCAAATGCCAAGGCAAGACGTCTATTTAAGCAAAATAAACGTCAATCCTGGCGGACTTATGTCTCCAAAATTAACTCTCGTACCCCTATGTCCAAGGTATGGAACATGATTAAAAAGATCAAAGGCAAGGGATCAAATTCTACAGTTAACCATCTGAAGGATGGCGATACTTTGTTAACTGATAAATCTGCCATTGCCAATAGCATTGGTGAAACTTTATCTCATCATTCTTCTTCATGTAATTACGCTCCTGAATTTCAAAAATATCAGCTTCAACAGGAAAAGAAAAAAGTAAATTTTACATCTGATAATGGTGAAGATTACAATGAGGTATTTTCACTACATGAGCTATATACTGCCTTAGGGCAAGCTCATGATACAGCAGCAGGCGCTGATAATATTCATTATCAGCTGCTGAAACACTTGCCCGAATCATGCCTTGAAACTATGTTAAATATATTTGATGATATTTGGACATCTGGGATGTTTCCAGCTTCATGGCATAAAGCCATTGTTATCCCCATTCCCAAACCTGGGCGGGATCATTCTGATCCATCAAATTACCGACCTATCTCTTTAACTAGCTGTGTTTGTAAAACGATGGAACGCATGGTAAATAATCGATTAGTGTGGTACTTGGAAACAAATAATCTTCTTTCCAATATACAATGCGGTTTCCGTAAAAACAGAAGTACTATCGATCACTTAGTGCGTTTAGAATCGTTCATAAAAAATTCCATTGTAAATAGACAACATGCTGTATCGATCTTTTTCGACTTAGAAAAAGCTTACGATACAACATGGAAACATGGTATTTTAAAAGATCTTCATGATTTTGGATTAAGAGGCCGTCTGCCTCATTTTATATCACAGTTTTTAACAGACAGGCAATTTCAAGTCCGAGTGGGTACAACCCTGTCTGATCATTATAATCAGGATCAGGGTGTCCCACAAGGCAGTATTTTGTCTGTCACTTTATTCAGTATAAAAATTAACAGTTTGTCAAAAGTTTTAAATGATTCAGTTGATGGATCACTTTTTGTGGATGATTTTAATCTATCTTGTCGTGGTAAAAATATGCACACAATAGAAAGGCAATTACAATTATGTCTTAATAAAATTAACAAGTGGTGTCTTGAAAACGGGTTTAAATTTTCCAAATCAAAAACTAATTGTATTCATTTCTGCAGAAAATATAAACCGCATAAGGACCCTGAACTATTTCTGAATGGCACCCCTATCAAAGTTGTTCAGGAGGCCATGTTCTTGGGACTTATTTTTGATAGCCACTTAACTTTCCTCCCACATATTAAATACCTTAAAGCTAAATGCCTGAAGGCACTCGACTTATTGAAAGTAGTTTCTAATTCAAAGTGGGGAGGGGATCAAACAACTCTCTTACACTTATACAGGTCACTAATCCGTTCAAAACTTGATTATGGCTCCATCGTCTATGGTGGAGCCTGTAAAAGTAATTTAAATAAACTTGATACTATACATCATCAGGGCCTGAGGCTTTGCCTTGGTGCCTTCAGGACGTCTCCCATTCACAGTCTATATGTAGAAGCGGATGAACCTTCTCTTAAACAACGCCGTCTAAAATTATCTTTACAATATGTCACTAAATTATATTCTAATCAGTCCAATCCAGCTTTTAATTGCGTCTTCAATCCTCTTTACCAAGATATTTACAATAAAAAGTCATCTCTTGTTCCACCACTCGGAATCAGAATCCAGTCTGCCCTGTTTGCTTCCAATATTCAACTGCAAGATATAGCTCCAACTCAACTGTTTTCAACACCTCCTTGGCAAATGGTAAAGCCAGAGGTAGACCTGACATTAACCAAACTTAAGAAATCAGATACTAACCAATTAATATACCAACAAGAATACCACCAACTTAGAAACAATTATGACACTTATAAATCTATATTTACCGATGGATCCAAGGATGGTGGCACAGTTGCTAGTGCCACTGTCATTGGATCCAGAACAATCTCTTCCCGTTTACCTGATAACAGTTCCATATTCACTGCAGAAGCAAACGCCATTTTTACAGCACTTAAATATATCAGTAATCAATCTAAACATAAACAATTCATACTGTTTTCAGATTCTCTTTCATGTCTTCAGGCAATTAAAAATATGTCTTCAAAACATCCACTTTTAATCCAAATTCTTGAGTTATTTAATGATCTTGCTACTGGCCAATATGACATCGTCTTTTGTTGGTTACCAAGCCATGTTGGTATTAAAGGTAACACAATGGCCGATGCTGCTGCAAAAGCAGCCCTCAACAAATCTGTGACACCACTTCTGATCCCATACACTGATTGTAAACCCTTGATTCGATCTTACATCAGAGATCTTATGCAACAGAAGTGGGACGCCCAAGTAGGTATCAATAAATTACATGAAATTAAACCAAATATCGGTTACACCTACTTGGGCTGTCAGTCCAGATTTGAAGAGGTCATTATGCGACGATGTCGTATTGGCCACAGCAGATATACGCACGAATATTTATTACAAGGTGAGGATCCTCCGTTTTGTATCCCTTGTGATGAAAGAATCACGGTCAAGCATGTCCTGCTTGACTGTGTTGATTTTTCCATCACAAGGGATAAATATTTCAATGTAAAAACAATTAAGGACCTTTTTAATGATGTTAATTCTCGTTTAATATTATGTTTTTTAAAGGAAATAGAGCTTTTTCATAAATTTTGATGTGTTCAATGTATTGTTTTACAAATTGGTAGTGCGAAATTCATAACTTAGATTGTTAGTGGCTGTACCCTTGATGGGGGTTGAAGTAGCGTAAAATTATTGTCCCCCTAAGAGGGTATGTAAGTCCCAAATCATTCGAAGTATTTTTCTGCACACTAGGCTTTTAAACGTAGTATCTTCGTTATTTTAATCTAAGGCTTAACTGGTACACTGTCGCCAGTGACTGAAGGGATGATATAAATCCTGCCGGGGTCCATGCAGGAAGCAAAAGTACTGTAAGTCCCCATGGTCCCCAGTATGGTGATCTCCCTTCAGTTGCTGACGATTTCTAGCCCATTTTTAAATTGTGATGTTCATTAATGCTTACTGCCTTTTAATATTCTCAACTAGTTTTAAATCAAGTCTGTGATATTCTAGTTATTCTACTGTCCTTCGTTGACAGCTTTTTATTCAGTTTAAATATATGTATCATAAATGTATCATAAATGTACTTTCTCGTCACGATATGCCTGAAATATTGCCCATGTGACGTTAAATAATAACTCACTCACTCACTCACACCATGTATTACGTCACGAAACGTCCAGGATCTACTGTGCATGTCCCCCTATAGGTATTTAAAACTCATGTACTTACTTAAAAGTACAAAACATCCATATGGATGTACAAATAATAACAAAATTAGTATCCATCTCCTGAGGTAGCTTTCATCGGCACTGTACTTCAAGTACAAAAAAAATCTATATATGGATGTACAAAACTTTAAAAGATAAATAGTAACTTTCTTCTGAGGTAGCTTTCATCGGTACTTCTGATTATTTAAGACAAAATGAAAAAGAAAAACCCCAAAACTCATGCACTTACTTAAAAGTACAAAACATCCATATGGATGTACAAAAACTTTTAAAGATAAATAGTAACTATCTCCTGAGGTAACTTTCATCGGCACTGTACTTCAAGTACAAAAACATCTATATATGGATGTACAAAACTTTTAAAGATAAATAATATCTATCTCCTGAGGTAGCTTTCATCGGCACTGTACTAAAAGTACAAAAACATCTACATGGAAGTAAAAAACTTTTAAAGATAAATAGTAACTATCTCCTTAACCCTTCTCCTGAGGTAGCTTTCATCGGCACTGTACTTCAAAAGTACAAAACACCTACATTGAAGTATGTATGTTTATATAATAATTACTCCTGATCATATTGTGGCAGCATTCATTTGCCATTTTCTTATCCAAAGTCATGAAGCAACACTCATTGCTATTTCCCATACAAAGTATAATAATCTCAAGATCAAAAGAAGTAGCATAGTAGTAGTAGTAGGATTCAATGCTATTTCTCGTACAAAACCATGTTAATAATCGGTCAACAAGTATCTGTTAAGAATTGTAATGTATAGATGTACACATCATTATTCCTTTTGACTAATCTTTCGAGCTTGAAAGCGTGTCAAATACGCTACTGTATTGACTTGCTGGTGATCATCCTCTGTGAGCAAGGGTGTTTGTGAGGTATCCGGTGCGATGCTACTCTCTGGTGTGTCTATTTGTGAAACGTCAACTGGAATAGTCGGAGAAGCATGCTGCTGCTGTATCGGTGTTGATGTGGATGGATGTGAGGATGGCAATGGCGTTGATGCTGATGAGGATGGTGAGTGAGATGGTGGAGGTGTTGGGGTTGGTGAAGATGTTGGTGGTGATGGAGAGGATGGAGATGGTGGTGGTGGTGATGGAGAGGATGGAGAGGATGGAGGTGGTGGATACAGACGTGTTGACGAGGAGGATGACGACTCCATGTTGCAAATACCTTCTGCATGCTGCATTTGCCCTCTTACACATTTCAATATCAAGTGACATACTGCTAATAATATGGTCAAGCAACTGATCACCAACACAGATGTGACTTCCTTTAGTAGCTCTGAAAATTATTTAAACTATAATAAAACATTAAATTATGAATTACCAAATTTAAATTATAAATAAAAACATTAAATTATGAATTACCAAATTTATAATGTCTTTTCAAATTAAATTTCCTCCTCTTCGTCTTCACCTGATATAGGTGAAATTTCAATTTGGAAATTCTTATTTCTAAAACTTTCTTGTTTTTTTCTTCTCCAACAAAGAATAACAAGGATAATAGCAATTACAACAATTACAGTAAGACTAATTACAGAAAGAACAAAGCTTAAATCACCTCTAACACTTGAAGACATGGAAGGAAGTGGTGGTGGTGTTGGTAAAGGGGGTAGAGGTGAAGGTGGTCGGTCCGCTAGTGATGGTACCTAGAGGTGTAACAATACATTGATTAATTGCAATAGTTTGTCTAGCTATTATTAGTTTTATTGGTTGACTCAATAGTTTCATTAGTTCTTTTATTGGCTATTTATTCACAGATGCAAATTTAAACAAAACCACGAAACATTTAAAGAAAGTGATTTTCATGAATTTAAGAAACTTGAAAGTCTGATTTCACCTTGTTTTGCATTGCAAAAGTTTTAATCATCTATGATACATTATCAGAAATTTATTTCTGAAGTGTCATTTTAAAACAATTGCAATAGCATCACAGTAGTAGGCACTTGATACTTTCAAAATGGTTGATGCTAATGTGAAGTTAACCCAAGTGGTACCTCGTGTCCTAACCCTATTTGTCGTGGTCGTTGCACCCATTGTGGTCGACTCTGTGCTGCTGCGGGTGTGGTTGGTGGTGATCTGACCACTGCTGGTGTTGGTACGGGGGGATTGCAATCACCCAATTAAACACACACACACACACACACACACACACACACACACACACACACACACACACACACACACTATTAATAGTAATATTATTAATACTATTCCATTAAATTACTATCCAATATTACAGGAAAATTCCTAAATTTCAAAACTATTGTATCGAATGGATTCCATCGTGGACAGCACAGAATAAATTTAACACTGAGAATTGTTCATATGAATTGAATTATTTAGAAAGCATTTACTTATCAAATGTAATGACAAACCACATGTTTCATTATTGACTCGAATTGGTCTAGTGATGTTTAAAATACTTTCATAGTCCGCTCCTTTTCCTCTCACAAATTGTAGTTCAGGAAATAACTGACTTGCTATGCGCAGCCGGTCCATTGCAGTCATTTCTATTTTTAAGATCTGACTATAGGTGTCTCCTGAAAAGATGTGATAGATGATGATGATGATGATGATGATGACAATAATAAAAAATAATAATACTTGAATTTTGTTTACTTCTTAAAACTCTGCCTACTGGATTTGTCAATACTGAGATACATTCCTCAGCATGATAAAAGAGTTTATTTTAGCTCTAGATAAGATTTCTAACTTTCTTTTGTTAATATTTAATATTATTTAGTAACTATTGATTTCACTTTGTCCCTTAATTGGAACATCACTAATCGCACTTTGAAAATAATAATAATTTAAAAATCTACCTTTCGTGTGTTCCCAAATACATGCTGCTGCTGGGCATCTTATTATGAATTTCTTGTGTTGACAGTTTCCCGTAATTTCTTTACAATACCCGGTCTGGTCAGTCCACAAAAGGACAACTAACCAAACAAACCAACTCCCTTCTCTCGGACATCTTGAAAGAGTGTGAGCTAATTTCATTTGAACCGATGATTAACTTTAACTCTTCACATTTTTTAACATAAGAACAGTGATGCGATGGGAAGCCCTTTAACCCTGTACGGAGCTCAGATGGTGCGGTGGGAGTAGGGTGAATGGGTGGAATGTAACCATTTATCCAATCACATTGGCGGGAAATGTAGTACTGTGACTAAAACTTTGCTAAAGGATGTATGAATGTCCCTATATGACTTGTATATGAAAGTTCTCCATACCCACACAATTGATTTAATTGTCATTTTATGATGGTGTTTTATAAGAGAATGCATGATCGAGTTTTACGCTTTTCCAACCATATAACATAATTGAAGTCACAATTCTCTGACTTTCTCATGTGTTCTCCGTCCATCACAAAGTTGATCAACAACAAAGATCATTGTAAAACTTCAGTTTTGTTTTAATAAACATTAAATATTTCAAATGAAACAATCATGAATCAGATATAGATATCATGACTATTTCTCACAGTAAACAATTAGAAAGACGGTATTTTATCAGAACAATCACATGAATATACATTTCATATCTAATCAGTACAATTCACATGGTTACAATAGAGACTGTGTCTAACAGTTATCTCAAAATATACTGTCATGCATTAATGACCCATCAGATCGTCGTCGTCCCTGCGACTCAACCGGTACGTATATCAAGAAACGGTTTAAAGTTTGAGCAAAGCCAATCTTCCTTTAATATAATCTGCAGCATTCGCTGGTAACTGTTCTTTTTCTCCGTTGTTAAAAAGTTGGCTTTCAACCATTTAAGGTCACTATATTTTAGTCTATGGATCTCGTGAAAGATGATACCCCTGGACTGCATGAAGTCATTGGCGTCACCAAGGATCTTATCGTGGTCTAGTTTTGTCTCCACTTCATCGAAGTACCAAGTGACCTCATTAGCAACACTCGAAGGAGTGATGCAGGTATGTTGTCGTTGAGATGGATGCCCCATTTCGCACCCTGGACACTTGGGAACTTCCCACACAGCTTCTTCTATCCCAGACTTAATTTCTTTCAAATAGAACGCATCTAAGACGGATTCGAACCAATGTTGTTCGTGGACACTCTTACGTCCGGGCAGGGACAAATTGTAGTGTAACCTGTATATATAAACTCGGTACGGGCCTTCCTCATCCTGAAACCTTGGGGGTTTCACCAGTCTCGTTGCTGCTGAATAGGCACTCCCCTTAATACGATACAATTTGATTGATTTGTAGACAATCCGTCCGCGTCCGTTCTGCACACGAAAATGGTATCGGCTTACCTTGTTCATCTCAAACAAAAGAATGGAATCATCACTATTATGATCATGATTATTATTATTATTAGTAGTAGTAGTAGTAGTAGTAGTAGTAGTAGTAGTAGTAGTAGTAGTAGTAAATGTAAATGCAACAGAGAGGACTCCGGTGATTTTATCACAGACAAGATGCTCGAACACAACAGAGGTAACAAAGGATCCACACCCTCTTTGATATTAACAATTTTGACATTATTGAATTAATATTATTTCAAATTTATTACTGTAAGTACCTCATAACTGTCTGCATGCTTGTCCGTGTTCTCTGTTTTTTTCTCTCTCTCACTCTGGACTTTGTAAAGCAGATAGTTCAACATGAGACCATGATCAGTGAGTGTGAGTAACGGTGGAACTTTGTCAACACAGATAATTGTGGGGGAATTGTCTGTTTGTGACCATAAGCATAACTTTTTACTCCACAGGGTAGTAAGTATCTCTTATTGTCCAAAGGGGAGAGAGCTACTTTGTTGACTTTCACCGTGTATAATGTATTGTGAATAAATCGTATCTGCCTGAATGTCGCCCAGTACTGCTGTCTATCGAAAAGACACTCTTTATACATTTGGTGACGGAGATGTTTTTTCACCCAACTTCGCTGCATGCCTTTGGCACGTTTCTCATTTACCACCTTTCCAGCATGATCCCCATCGACCAAGAAACTATAATTTTTGGCTTTCAGACCCACAAATTCACGGATGATGTTTCCACCCTCTTCATCTTTCATTAACCCAGCCACTTTGTGCCGGTCTTTGCTGTACAGTGGATGAGATTTTGTGTAATTGGAGGTATCAAACAAATGAATGTGTTGTTGCATGAACAGGTAGGGATCAAGCAGAGGTTTTTCTGGTGGGGCACTGATCGAAATCAGGACAGAATCCGTATCCGTCATTAACAGCTTCAACTGTTCACCGTATTGTCTGAGAAGCACATCGTAATAGAACGAATATATGTGTTTTTTCGCGTGTTCCAGGATACAGAATCCTACAGCGATAGGTTTGTTGAGCTGAATCGTCACCCTTTCCATTTCAACTGCTGTCAAATGTTCGGAAAACACATTTAAACACTTAAAGTTACACTTTGAAGTGTATTTGAGCAGCCTGTCAGCATCTGTCACCAGCTGTACATTCTTATATTTTCGACAGGTTCCAATTTGTTTTCCATAACAAGCATTGTTGAGGAGCTTGTGAAAGTCACATGTTGCATTGTCTGTGGCCACCTGTCTTTTCGCGATGTTGATGTCGATGTCGATGTATGGTTTCATCCATGCTCGCTTGCCTAAACCTCATGACTTTGTGAATGTGAGATAGTTGTAATCCCAGTCTCAGATAAAATTTGAGAGTTTTGAAATGAATGACATAGTTGAACTTGTCTTTCAGTGTACAAAACAGTTTTTTACCCTCGATTTGGTGAGAGGCAAACCTAAGTGCTCAAGAATATCCCTGCAATAGGGGGACAACTCGTCCGGGGGTCATCGTGCATGGGAGCAAGGGGAAACGAATTTAAAAATTCGTGGAGGGGACCAGGTACCAACAAATCGCACTCTATGGCAGAATCGTACTCTCCATCAAAGGGAACACTCGGCCAATCTATCGTCTCAAAATCGTGACGCTCTAAAAACGTAAAATCGGACACAGCTAATGGTTCCATCATGCATTTGCTGTACAAGCTGTTCACGTCATAGTAAAGCAAATAGTTGGTGTCCTGAATGGGATCAAACTCGGTCATGTAGGGATTGTTAGCCTTTGAATACCTATGACTGATCATGCTGACCCCTCCGCGAATACCTTTTTCAATGAACGAATAATAGTCGGGGTGAGTAAACAATGAGTTGCACTCCTGTATGCTTCAGACCACTTACCAGTGTAAATCCTGGTAAACTGAGAAAGTGAAAAGGATCTAGCCCATAATCTCTTCTACACATCTGTCGAAACGTTTGCAGGACGTCGCATAAAATTAACGTGTCCACAGACGCGTACAGCCTAACAAAGTCATTTAGCGTGTGACAGTCCAAGGTGTCCCACAGCTGATGAACAAAGGCATATTCTTGATCGGAAATGTGCTCCTCAGTGAGCGAGGAATAAAAGTCGGCTTTTGAGGGTAATTTCTTTTCTTTTAGTTTTTCTAAACTGTCCATACACTCATAACACATGTACTGATATTTTCATCTCTCGAAGGATTGATACATTACTCATTTCAAATACTTTCGAAAATGAAGAATTATATTAATATGTTCACCATTATCGCTGCTCTATGTTACTCATAACTTTATTACTTTATTTGTACTATGATCAAAGTTTTTCATTAACTTCTTTTACATTCTCGAAATTCATCTTTAAAACGAACGATGGTCCATACACTCAGTGCATAGAACGGTACACCATACCTTTCTTTTATGCAATCAGCTCACGCACTTGGATCAAGCTCAGAGAGTCGTTTACGTTATTTATTTATTTTTTATGCGTACCCACGCTTATACATTCACCCCTACCTCACCAGTGCAAAAATGTGTCCTATCCCTTAAAACAGTTTTATTTCAAAGGATAAAAAAAGTCTTGTACTCGTAGAGACATCTCAGATATAGCAAGATTATGTTCTCAATCTTGTTCGTTAAATCTTTAATTTCCTACCTACTTATCGAGTCAAGAAACGAGCACACCAAGAAACGGTCAAGATTTCCAACTATGTGAATCGAGACATTTCCATTTTGCATTATCCAAGTTTGTCATAGCAAAAATTCCAATACCAGGTTCTTCCGAGTACCATTCCTACGAAGAGTAACTGATTCATTGGTTAAACTGTCAACCAATCCGAGTAGACTGAGTTTAATTTCCCTAAAATTATATTCACCATATGCACAAGTCATTCATTACTGACCAACACTTTTTATCGTGATTGACAGTACATACGTCTTAAAAAACACTGTCCATCGCGACTTCCTTCACTCGACAGGACGACTTCCAGCCAGCCAGCCAACCAGCCAGCAAACCAACCAGCCTACACCCACCCAGCCTACACCCACCCAGCCAGCCAGACATACTACCAACCATCCAACCAAAGTGAGTATCCATGTTTATTAATCAGCTGTCTTAAGCAGTTAACGTTGTTATGGATTTTCATAAGCCTTTTCAATCAGATTGACAGTGTCTTTGGTTACGTTTTACTGTCTTATTGCTGTGTACTGATTATTTGTCTTCACATCATGATGCGTGCATCTTAATGTTACTAACTTTCATGTCTTTATTGTGGTACGTTGTATACTTCTCATCAATCACTTGATGTGTACTTCTTATCGCTGAAATGTATTTCTTAATGTTTTACTTGCTTTATGCTGTACAACAAATTTCCACGGATAATAAAGCATTATCTTATCTATCTTATTTTAACTAGCCTGTAAGACAACCAGCCACCCAGCTGACCACCCAGCAAGCCAGTCAACCAGTGTCATGAGTACCAATACTACTATTACTACTAGTGCTGTTGCTGCTGCTGCTCCTCCTGCAAAACGTATCTTGTATTATTTCAACAATCCTGTTGACATAACAATAGACCCAAGGAGCAGTCGGGCCTTCATCCATATAAAAAAGAGGAATGCCAGAGGGGAAAAGTATGTTGACTGCGCTCAGGAAATATTGGAAGCGGCGGAGGAAATGGAATTGGTGTCAGACACGGATGATGAGGTGTCGGCGAGATATCATCCATACGCCAGGGAAGGTGAGTATTATTATTATTATTATTATTATTATTATTATTATTATTATTATTTTTATTATTATTTTGGATGAATTCATAATGTATGTTAAACAATACATATGATCTATTAACCGTGCAGTTTAAATTAAGATAGTTGTCAAATGTATTACCATACATAATGATGTTTACCTTTATCTTATTTTCTAAGAATGTTAAACTTCGTAGTATTACTTTCAACGACTTTACTTTATATATATATATATTGTAGGTGCACCGTACGTCCCGAGACCTCCCGACTACCCACCACCACCTTATAGACCTACTCCTCCAACACCAAGTACGATGAGTTCACCACCAACACCAGCCATTGTCGCCACTGCTGCTGCACCGTCGACACCAGTCGCTCCAACACCAACGTGTAAACCAATGTGTATACCAACACCAGGGGCTACACCGTGGACACCGGCACCAGGCGCTACTCCGTGGACACCGGCACCAGGCGCTACACCGTGGACACCGGCACCAGGGGGTACGCCATGGACACCAACCACCAACTCTTGGGGGTATTCATTGCCTCCCCCTCCTCCCCCATCTGCCTCTCCTCCGGTGGGGAACAACAACAACATGAACGTCATCAACAACAACGACAGCAACATGTCGCAGATGCAAACAGGACAGCCGTCCCAGGTGATGTCCCGCCCTCAGGTGTCACCAATTCTAATGATGGGGGTTACTACTTCTACTGGTACCCACGTACCAATCACTCCAACACCATAAACAACTGCATCAGCTGTTGCTGGTGCTGCTGTCCAGTCAGTGAATAAATATGTCTCAAAACTTGATTATCTTATTTTTTCCTTAGTTTATCGTAATGTTGTTAGTTTTGACTACATACGTAATGCATTTTCATCTCATGACAAAAAAAATTGTACAAAAATTTAAAAAAAATATATAATAACTTATCAAAAACCCTTAAAAATCATGAACAACAACAACAACACTTGTATGTGTATGAAAATGCATTACGTATGACGTGTAGTCCCTCGCTGAAGCTCACGTTATACGAGGTCAATAAACACACACTGCGGGTATCACGGATTCACCTCACTGCTTACACACAGGACGAAATGAACAAAGTTCCCACGCTGGTCCCATTCATTCATTCGTGAAACGAGAGAAAGCTACCTTCTGGCGCGCGTGTGTGTGACATTTCAATTCCACTCACGTATATAGTTGGAATTTATCACCAGTGCGAGAGACCGCGGTCCTTCCGTTCCAAAACTATTTCAGGCATCCTCAAAGTAAATATTTGCTCACTTAATCCTTTCTTTTGTTGTCCCCGCATAGTTTGAGGAAAACCCTATTGTTTTCATGAAGTACTACATCTCGAATTTGAATGCACATATATTTTATTTATAACGTTGGAAAAGTACAAAGACATTTACACACACACAATGACGCTCGGCTAGACCTTCAACCAGAACACCCACTTGACACCGCAGTTTATCAAAGCACGTACTGCTCCTCCTCAAAACAAACAGACTCAGTAATCCCCATTCCATTGTTCCCCCCGCATAGTTTGAGGAGAATCCTTTGTTTTCATGAAGTACTACATTATTATCTACTGGAGACAACGCGACTTTCCTTACCTTCACTGTGTACAATGCGTTGTGAAAAGACCTAAGTTGTTGAAAAGTAGCCCAAAACTATCAAACACACATTGTTTTAACATCTTATGACGTAGGTGTTTTTTCACCCAGGTACGCTGTAAACCCTTAGCACGTTTCTCCTCTAACAGTACAGTACTCTTTTCGCCTTCCTCGCTCTCTACTTCCTGCTTTACTACAAAACTGTAGCATTTACTTTTCAATCCTACAAATTCGATGATAATATTATGTGCGGTTTCTGATTTCATAAGAATCGGCTGTTTATGTCTTTCTTTACTGTACAGCGGATGAGTCTTTGGAAAATTGGAAGTGTCAAACAATTCCATGTGATAGCTCATAAACAGATAAGGGTCCAGGAGGGTTATTTCAGGTGGAGCACTCACGGTGAATAAGAGCGAATCTGTATCAGACATACACAGTTTCACCCGACTACCATACTATCTAACCAAAACGTCATACCAGAAAGAAGAGATTCTTCTCTTGGCATGTTCCCGAAAACAGAAACCCACGGCGATGGGTTTGTTTAATGCGACTGAGGTGCGTTCCATTTCTACTGAAGTCAACTGTTCGGAGAAAATATTGAGACGTTTGAAATTGCACTTGGCAGTACATTTCGTCAGTAGGTTAGCATCGGTCACCAAACGAATGTCCTTATACTTACAACAGTTTTCAATCTGTTTTCCATAACACGCATTGCTCAAAAATTTGTCAGAATCTTTCGATGCACTGTCACTAGCCATTTTACCTTTGTGTGTGTTGATATCGATATAAGGTTTCATCCATGCATCCTGAGCGAATGTGACTACAGCGTGAATATGTTACACTCGCATTCCCAGTCTCAAGTAACACTTCAACGTTTCGAAATGAAAAATGTAGTTGTTTTTGTCGTAAAGCGTGCAAAACAATTTTTTCCCCGCTCGATTTAGTTTAGATAAACCTAATTCTTTTAAAATCTCTTCACAGTACGGTGAAAATTCGTTCGATGGTATGTCTCTATGCATTGGCGCAGGAGGGAATGAAGCGAAGAAGTCGTGTAAATGCGGAGGGATTGTCAGATCGCATACTATCGCATAGCCATAGTCTCCGTCATAAGGGACAGACATCCAGTCAATGCTGTCAAACACGTCACGCTCTAAGAACTCAAACTTCCCCACGGGCAAGGGCTCTGTCATACAAGTAGCGTACAGGAGTAGAGGAAAAGTTAGTAGTTCATGACAACAATAGCGTAATCCTCCCAATTTCAAAGGAAAGCGATGAAGCGCGAGCGAGTGGACAATGGAGGGGGGTACTTGAATGTGCGTTAGACCGTTGAATCCTCCCTAAAGATGTGGTAACAATGGGGACAAAGGATGATATTGATACAGGTGGATTGAAGTGTTGACACAGGTGCTCGTCGTCTGCTAGCGGTTTCCCGTTCGTCGTCTGCTACCGGTCCCCCCCGACTTCAACGGGGTAAATGCGAATAAGAAAAAAGTTCGTCTGCTTTAATAGTCGTCTGCTGGTTTGTTAGTGACAGTTGTAGACAACGAACATGTCTTAATTAGTCTATGATATCATTTTCCAAAATTAGATGGTATATAAAACGTTAGTCCTCGCATAACTAATCATTCTTAGCACAGACCGTCTTCAGTGTCGCATCCATCTACATCAGGCATCGTGAGAAAGTAACATTGAGTTAAAATGACGAGTGAAAAAACGTTTTTTTACTCCTGGAAGTACGTGCACCGCAAACCCGAACAGCTACAGGAAAACACAATAATTCAATCACCGGACTGGTTTCAAAATCGGAAAGAGTGTGTGAGAGATGCTGACAATATGTTTCAGCCAGACAATGATGATACAGCCAAAAGAATAATCATCAAGAAGATCAGAACATTCCCCTTATGTGTCGACGAACTAGATGCGCACCACACGCGCAAGCACGCTGAGGAACTGCTGTCGCTCTGTTACTGCTTGGAAGTGACTAAGCTCATTTGTCAACTATCCCGAGAATTGTGTTTTGGCTGTATGTTTGAAGCAGAAGGTGATCAATCCCATACCTGTCGCTTGACGGAAGAGGAACAGGTGGACAAATACTTTACAATGTCAATGAATGATCTCAAGGATGTACGTGTGTTAGATCGATGGATGAGCATTTTAGCTGATGACTCATCATTGAAAGATTCCTTTAATTTTGTACCTTATCAGTGTAAAGATTATCGCAACACGTATTTCAAAACCCCAGAATGGTTTGAACAATTGAAGCGACGTGCTGTAAAAATGTTAATATTTGAAAAACATTACTCCTAGTAGTTGAAAATCCTTGACTTGTGTTAATAGCTATTCGTATGGTAGTTGAATTCACAAGATTTATTCTATACAATAAAGCATGATAGTATTGAACAATGCATGTGTCTGTTATCATTGTTGTGTATATAAAGAGAGTGTGCGCGGATGGGCGGTCGCAGTTGAGTTTACCTCACGAGACAGAAACATGTCTAGTAAGTCACGTGTAACACCGTCGTCGTCTCGTCAGAAAGAGTTAGAGAGCTATTACTTTAATCCCAAGTCCCCGGGTGCGTATTACGGTGCCTCCAAATTTCAACAAAGTTTAAAAAGACGTGGTAAAACGGTTAGCGTGTCCAAGGTAAAAGCCGAGTTGAGCAAGCACGATGCTTACACGCTTCATAAGTCGGTGAATCGCAAATTTCAACGTCTCAAAGTACTCGTCAACCGAGTAGATGAACAGTGGGATGTCGATCTGATGGACTTGAGTCGCTATGCTAAAGTGAACGGTGGTGTACGTTACGTGCTGATAGCCATTGACATATTGTCTCGCTATCTGTGGGTAGCCCCTTTGAAAAACAAGAAACCCGAGTCCATCGTTGACGGCTTTAAAGACATCCTTTCACACAGACGTGCACCTCAAAAGATCAGAGTGGACAAAGGAACGGAATTTAAAGGGACATTCAAGGATTTTATAGAGCGTCAGTCGATCAAATTGTTCGTCACTCAGAACGAAGACATTAAAGCGAATTACGCCGAGAGAGTCATTCGAACGTTGAGGTCGCTCATAGCGAGGTATCTGACACACAAGAACACCGAGCGCTATGTGGACGTGCTACCTGATTTAGTGTATAATTACAATCACACCGTACACAGAAGCTTAGGCGAGTGGGCCCCTGCAGATGTGAATGAACGAAATGAAGTCAAAGTATGGGGACATTTATACATGAAACCATCAGCATACATGTCACACAAGTTCCGTTCCTTTCAATATAAAATAGGGGATATCGTGAGAATCAGTTATTTGAGAAAATCTTTCGCTAAGGAACACAACTTGAGATGGACGGAAGAGTTATTTAAAGTAGCAGCCCGTTATCGACGACAGGGTATTCCTTTATACACGCTGAAAGATTTTCACGACCAGTTCTTAAAGGGACGCTTTTACGGAGAAGAATTACAGCGTGTCGATAAAGATCTAGATGCCGCATGGGATATCGAAAAAGTGTTAAAGAAAAAGAAAGACAAAGGGAAATTGTACTATTTAGTCAGGTGGGCAGGTTGGCCGTCGAGTTTCGATTCCTGGGTAGAAGCAAGGGAAGTGAAGGACAAGTAAAATGGATAAATACATCGTGTTTAACTGCGCAGACTCCCGGGAGTATTATCCGGACAACACGCCTTACCGTTTCCGGGTGAAACTGTCTCAACATTTGAAACTGGAGGGCATGTGGATGGTGGCTCTGTTAGAAATAAAACTAGGACGAGTCGAGTTGAAAGATATCAATAATACCACCATTGACGTGTTGTGTAATCTGTGCGACAGTTCACACGTGGGTGAGAATTATCTACCTTTATTGAGACGAGTCGATCTGAGAGACGGACCCAATTATTATTTTCACCAGCCATGGTACTTACCCGTTATCGTGAGAGACACGTCAGAAATCGAAGTGTATATAAAGTGTGCAGAAGGAACATCGCATTCATTTCTGAAAGAGACCGTGAACGTATCACTCGTGTTGCGACTGTATCCCTTTCTGACTTAAGCACGATGGAACGGAAACTGTACATTCCCGACACTAAGAAGTTTGTGGACTTTTTAGTACATCGCAGAAGTAAGCATCAGGGCAAACAGCTGATCAAAGGTCGACCCAGGTCGCGAATCATTCCCATCGCACCCCTAGCCAAAGTATCACCCAGCCGCGACTCTAAATTGAACGTAACAATGACGTCACCCAATCAGAACGTGGTCCAGAGAGCCGTGGCGGCTCAGAAGCGAACTAAGGCTATAAAACGCAAAGCAGGAGACAAGATTGTCACATCGAAGAAAGTACGTCGCGAGGGTAACAGCTCTAAACGATCCTTCATCGAGTTTAAAGATACCCCCGCTGTCGACCCCAGAGACATCTTCAACCAGTAACCATGTCGGTACTGACAGAGAAAGAGTTTTCCGAAGCCCTGCCAAATAGCTTAGATTTATTCGAACTGCCACCCTATCAAACCAGCATCCTTCAACATTACTACGAGAACGTAAGGCCCCTGTCCGTCATCACCGATTCCAGTCCGGTGGAATTTCACATACCCAATGGAGGGAAAGACTACATCGACTTGAGCAAGACCCGACTTCACGTCAAACTCAAAGTCACTCACACCGACAAAACGCCCTTAGCCGATAAAGAAAAAGTAGGGCCCGTCAACCTCACTTTGCACAGCTTGTGGAATCAGGTGAGCGTGTTCCTACAGGGACAACAAGTGAGCTCCAGCAATGCCGGTTACCCTTACAAAGCTCTCATGGAAACCGTCCTCGACTACGGCGCCGATACCAAGACCAGTCAGCTGACCAGTCAGCTGTATTACAAAGATTCGGGTGTCACCGTGGATGATTTTAACTCCGCTGATCCCTATGCCGGTAGCAATGACGGTCTCATCAATCGAGGAAGCTTTATCGCCGGAAGCAAGTCGCTCACCCTAACGGGGCCCCTCATGGAAGACGTGTTCGGTTTCGACCGTCATCTGGTGAACGGCGTGGACGTGGGGCTCAAACTGTTTCGCTCCAACACGACCTTTGTCTTGATGTCCGACGAGACCGATACACATTACACCGTCGAACTGCAAGACGTGTACCTGAAAGTATGCAAACTGAGGATCAACGACGCTCTCATCGTGGCCCACAACAAACAGTTCGAAAAAGCCAACGCCCTGTACCCATACGAACGATCCATGATCAAAATGGCCTCGGTCGCCTCGTCCAGTCTGAGTTTTAACTGGGACGCCATGTTTCAGGACGAAGTCCCCAGTCGACTCGTGATCGCCTTGGTGAGGTCCGATGGGGTGAACGGATCGTACACGGTCAATCCCTTCTGTTTCCAAGGCAACATCGTTAAAAGCATGGGACTGTACTTGAACGGTACCAGTGTACCCGGACGGCCGTTAGAATCGAACGACGTCGAGGCTTACGCCGGTCTGTACGACTGGAATAACGAATGGCGCAAAGACAAAGGTTTGAACTTGGACCGCACGGAATTTTCCGTAGGTCATGCCTTGTACGTGTTTAACCTGCAAGACATCCAAGGCGACAGAGGGGAATATCTGAATCTGGTCAAGTCGGGTAATCTACGACTAGAAGTCCAGTTTGCTCAAGCCCTCGCCCATACCTTCAACGTCATCGCCCTGGCCAAGTTTCCGGCCCTCATCAAAATCGACCAAAGCCGTAATGTGTTTCTAAAGTAGACAATGTACAAACGACAGTTACAGTGTGCCATCCGTAGCGACCCCAGCCTCCGTACACACGTGGTGGGTGTGTACGCGAGAGATACATTAGCTAACATCACCGTACCTTCCAGTGGAAAACCATGGGGATGTGTGGCTAACACGGACCTAGCACGGGGCGAGGGTCAACATTGGGTTGCCTTTTACTTTGACGGGTGTGGAGTCGGCGAGTTTTTTGATAGTTATGGACAGAAACCCAGTTACTATCATCGTGAATTTGAATATTTTATCAAGAAACATTCTCGCAGTTATCGATATAACACGTCTGTTTTACAGCAATCTAGTTCGAGTGCTTGTGGATTCTATTGTTTATATTACGCGTTACAGAAATGTAGAAATAGTGCTAGTTTACGAGATATCGTACAGATGTTTTGTACAGACAAAACACGCAATGATGCGTATGTGACTCGCTTTATCTGTGACTATTTCAAGTACTGTTTCACGTGTTCTACGATATAACACGATCTTTCCTCCTGTAGAGTGGTAGACGAGTCAATAAAAACAGAGAAAATGTCTATTGTGTTTCAGTTCTATATATGACATGGACGTATGTATAGGGTTCTATGTAAGTTGGGTTATACGGTTTTTATGATTATTTAAGATCAAAGTCTCACGAGTACGCGTCATTGTCGAGTGTGACACCGTACGATTCAGACATGGCGAGATACGTCCTGCGACATTACACGTTTTTCAGACAACTTCTTTCGTCGAACGATTACCAAGAAACCTTGAGCGATATTCGCAGCATGAACGGCGAGCAAATCAAGGGTACTAAAGCCATCGTAAAGCGATTGCTCGATGCTCGCATCCTGGTAACACGCGGTGAGAATCGTCGTTTCTTACAGCCTTATCCCCACAACCATTATTTGAGAATGTTGCGACGTATCGCTCGTCCCAACACGACGAATAGAAGCATTAAGCGAACCCTGTTAAACCATACTCCCTTGATTCAGTTTATATTCGAGTACGAACACGTCAGACAGGTCAGAGACGAAGCCCAAAGAGCTCTCCAAAGACTGGCTAGACGTCAACAACGGACACTCGTACCGAGGGCTGCATAAATAAGCCCGCACCGGTGACAGAATGTATCAGTTCAAACAAACACTCCGTGAAATATGTCCGAGAAATGTTTGCTCCCTTTCATCACACCTACCACCTTGTCCGTGATCGGGGGCACGTGTAGCGGCAAGACCTATTGGACGAAACGCCTGTTAGAGAATGCCAGTACAGTGTTTGATAAGCCACCCGACCTCATCGTGTACTGTTACGGGGTGTGGCAGGATCTGTACGCCGACGTGCAGCAATCTATTGCTAACATTCAGTTTCACGAATCTTTGCCCAGCGAAAGCCAACTACGTTTGTGGTCCGATCAGTCGAGCAAAAACATGATTCTCGTGTTAGACGATCTCATGATGGACATATGTACCAGTAAACTCATGTTAAACGTGTACACCACCTTGTCGCATCATCTGGGCATTACCGTAATCAATCTGCTACAGTCCGTCTACCCTAAAGGTCCCTGTTCACGGACGGTCAGCGTGAATACGCATATGTTCGTCTTAATGAGCAATCCCCGTTCCGCTCACGAATACAAGATTTTGGCCTCGCAAATATTTCCAGGTCAAAGCAAGTATTTTTCGGAATCTTACAAGGATGCCGTGGAAGGGAGGAAATACGGCTATTTAGTCGTGGACGCTTCGCCGTACAGTGACCCGGAATACGGACGCTTACGCACCGGCATCTTACCCGGTGAACTTTGCACCCTCTATTTTCCCAAATAAAAAGCGACAAACAAGCTTTAATCGAGTCAGTCTTACAGCAGCCGCGCTATGAGCAAGGTCTACTTTTGGACGATCGTGTGTAACCCGCCACCCTCTACCTTATCCGTAAGAGCTACCCCGCACCAGACCGAAGAGATCACCTTAAAAGAGAGCCCTACGTGGTTTTCATCGAAGGAAGCGTGCATCACATCTCTTAAAGAAGCTTGGCGGATTGGAGTGGACCAACCCGATTCATACGGCGGGCCTGTAGGTTATACGTACAAAAAGGTTCGCTTCACACCATGAGCGAGTGTATTCGAGATAACGTGGATTTTCTCCACGTACTGAGTCGGTCTAAGCCTGTACAGCGTCAAACGTTACTGTCTCATCTGTCCAAAAACCAGTTTAAGGCCATCATCACGTTGTTACATAACATTATCATCGGACACATTACCGTGACGGATCGCGAGAAAAAGACCTTGTACCGGTACAGAAAGATCATTCGGTTACTAGCCAGCAAACGGGAAGGATACAGAGCTAAAAGGGAGTTGCTGGTTTCTTTTCACTTTATATTACCACCTTGTGTGAGAGCGCTCGACAGGTATTTCGCACCCGAACATGACGAAACCCATGATCCTGTTATCTCACGAGACGTACCATCGCCTGATCCAACCTCCTCCGAAGATGGAAGCCAACCCCCCTCCAGTCCTGAAACCCCCACCAGCCCCTATGCCGCAACAGCAGCAGACTCCAGACAACACTACAACTGAGGAACCACCGGCTGAGCGGGATACGTCCATCCACGATAATATCACCTCGCCACACAACAAACTAACAGGAGGGTGTACATCAACTATGACAGCAGTGGACACGCCTGCACACCCACCTAGTGTTTTAAATCAACTGTTACAAGATGTTCGGTCGGATAAGCTTAAGGGGAAATTGGTGTCCCTGTGGCAATATCTCAACCAACAAAAAGCTCTCGGTCGCATCAATTGGAATACTAATCTCGAATTGATAAACAAACATGGACATACTATCAACCATTCCAATGTCATCGAGTTCATTCGACAGTTAGTGTTACAGAAAAATCATTACAATCTTGATGATGAATTTCAAACTTTCCTTCAACTACTAAAACTACTGCCTGCATCACAGACCTTTTTCACACAAGTAGGAAAAGGTCAGCAAAAGCGAAAATTAGCTACTATGAACAAAACAAAAAACATGTTTGTTCAAAGCAAAGTGAAATATGGTGTTCCTGGAACAAGGAAAGCAAAGCTTTTGGAAACCTTTTAGTAACAATGTTACTGAAGTTGTTGGAATGTAAATATATGTAATATTGGTTAGGTATTATGAGATGTTACTGTAAAGCAACAACTTTCTGAATAAAAGTTAAGGAATTATTCATTTGTATGTTATATATGTATGTATGTTATATGTATGTATGTTATATACATATGTATGTATGTATGTATGTATGTATGTATGTCGGATGATCTTGTACGAGTCGTTGTATTATCATTTACGAATTATCTCCCTTGGACCATACCTTCAAGATGATGTTCAGTACAAACTAGGAAAATTCAAGTCATTTTCCTGCAAGTTCAGTTTTTACACCTGTCCAAGCTGAACAACATCATGATGATATGAAACATCAGAAATTTAAACATTTAGAAAAAATAGGACATAATACTGACAGAACATTAAAGAATTTTTATTCGAATCACAGTTCCTTTTATACAAAAGTATTTCTTAAAAATCACCTTTGAGGAAAACAAAAACAAATTATCACATCCCTGATGAGTTCAAAAACTTGGAAAAAAAAAAGGTTTTCAACCGTAGCTCTAGGACTTGAACGGTCAGCAGCATCTCGATTGTACATAAATATAAAATCACATCCATGATCATGAAAAAACAAAACAACAAATTATCACATCCCTGATGAGTTCAAAAACTTGTTCATATCACATGATATATATATGGAAAAAAAAAAAGAAAAAAAAAAAAAGGTTTTCAACCGTAGCTCTAGGACTTGAATGGTCAGCAGCATCTCGATTGTACATAAATATAAAATCACATCCATGATCATAAAAAAAAACAAATTATCACATCTCTGATGAGTTCAAAAACTTGTTCATATCACATGATACATATGGAAAAAACAAAAAAGGTTTTCAATCGTAGCACCACAACATCAATGGTCAGCACCATCTCCATTATACTAGTAAGTAGTATCAATAAAGTTCTTTTAGTTATCAAGTGAACTTGTTCATATCACATGATACATATGGAAAAAACAAAAAAAGGTTTTCAATCGTAGCACCACAACATCAATGGTCAGCACCATCTCCATTATACTAGTAAGTAGTATCAATAAAGTTCTTTTAGTTATCAAGTGAACTTGTTCATATCACATGATACATATGGAAAAAACAAAAAAAGGTTTTCAATCGTAGCACCACAACATCAATGGTCAGCACCATCTCCATTATACTAGTAAGTAGTATCAATAAAGTTCTTTTAGTTATCAAGTGAACTTGTTCATATCACATGATACATATGGAAAAAACAAAAAAAGGTTTTCAATCGTAGCACCACAACATCAATGGTCAGCACCATCTCCATTATACTAGTAAGTAGTATCAATAAAGTTCTTTTAGTTATCAAGTGAACTTGTTCATATCACATGATACATATGGAAAAAACAAAAAAAAGGTTTTCAATCGTAGCACCACAACATCAATGGTCAGCACCATCTCCATTATACTAGTAAGTAGTATCAATAAAGTTCTTTTAGTTATCAAGTGAACTTGTTCATATCACATGATACATATGGAAAAAACAAAAAAAGGTTTTCAATCGTAGCACCACAACATCAATGGTCAGCACCATCTCCATTATACTAGTAAGTAGTATCAATAAAGTTCTTTTAGTTATCAAGTGAACTTGTTCATATCACATGATACATATGGAAAAAACAAAAAAAGGTTTTCAATCGTAGCACCACAACATCAATGGTCAGCACCATCTCCATTATACTAGTAAGTAGTATCAATAAAGTTCTTTTAGTTATCAAGTGAACTTGTTCATATCACATGATACATATGGAAAAAACAAAAAAAGGTTTTCAATCGTAGCACCACAACATCAATGGTCAGCACCATCTCCATTATACTAGTAAGTAGTATCAATAAAGTTCTTTTAGTTATCAAGTGAACTTGTTCATATCACATGATACATATGGAAAAAACAAAAAAAAGGTTTTCAATCGTAGCACCACAACATCAATGGTCAGCACCATCTCCATTATACTAGTAAGTAGTATCAATAAAGTTCTTTTAGTTATCAAGTGAAATTCTCCTTGTCTGATATCTTGTCAGATATCTCAGTGGGGTACGTACTGGGGGAGTTGTGGTTTCCTTGATTGGAGTTGCGGTTTCGTTCATTGAAGTTGTTGTCAAGCATTGTGCTGTAGGGACTGGAGAAGCAGTTGCAGGTAACTGGTAAACAGGTGTCCGCTGATGTGATGGGGGAGGTGATGGTGATGGTGGTGTTGGTGGTGGTGGCATATGCGGAGATAGTGGTGGTGATGGGATTTCGAAAGGTGATGGGGGGTGCAGATCATCATCAACATCAGCATCATCATCATCAACAACAGTAGTGTTAAGCGAAGGTGTGCGGGATCCGTTTACACATCTCAACAGTCGTGTAATACAGTGTCGTATTATCAGTTTAAGCACTTGCAGCAGGAAAACTAATGTCATCATGATCAACACACCAACTAATTCCTGTTGAATGACTGAAAAACCAACAGACAAAACAAAAATCTTACTTTAAGGAATGTGCTAAAGGCTTATGATGATTAATGATAAATAATACATTACATATCTGTCAATGGTATAGAACAATCTTTATATATCTTATTTTCAAATTGACTATGAAAGTTTCTATGATTAGTAACACAAATGTTACCTTTTCTTGATTTGAAGAAACAAAATAGAGCAAACAATATGGAAATTATGATTACAAACATGAAAATAGGGAGTAGGACTTTTAGTAACATACTGGAATTGGAAGATGAGATAAGATCATCCTTTGCAGTAGCTGCTGGTGTTACAGTAGTCCGTGGTGGCATTGACGATGTCATGATGGTGGTGGTGGTGGTGAGTGTCTCGGTAGCATCCGTGGCGGTAGTGGCGTCAGCAGCGGTGGGGGTTGTCATTGACGATGTCATGATGGTGGTGGTGGTGGTGAGTGTCTCGGTAGCATCCGTGGCGGAAGTGGTGACAGCAGTGGTGGGGGTTGTCATTGTCGTCGTCCTCAATGATGTCGATGGAGTGATGTCTGTTCAATAAGATAAACAATTCTAAGTATACCTTTTGTTTTCATTGTTGTATCGCAAGAACACACACACACACACACACACACACACACACACACACACACACACACACAGAGAGAGAGAGAGAGAGAGAGAGAGTTACCTACACGGTACTACCTTTAGATTAGTTTGAGAAAATCGTTTCAATCTTCAAGTGAGAAGGCTTTCATTAATAAAATTATTATCATGTGTTGCACATCTATTTATAATATAAAATTTAGTTCAATCGTGAAAAATTGGTTACTTACCGCATCTGACTCCGTTCACGTCGATGACATTCATGGGACGTATGATGTCGGAACAATCGACATCGCCCCCTCTGATTGTCATCAGATCCGGGAACAGGTTTCCTCGAATCGCCAGTTCATCGCCCCTCCCCAGCTCAATGCGGACGATACCCACGAAAGGCTTTCCGTTCATGTGAATGTACTTGACATTTGTCCTCTTGCATGATACGATCAATCCGGCACCGTTTGATTTACATGTACGTATATCCAATTCGGGTTTCTCTGTAAGTACAGAGCCGAGGGAGAACCAAACTATTAACAAACACTTAAGCATCATGACCATCTCCCTGTCGCATCCCGCGCTGGCTCACATGTGACTGATCGGCTTAAGATAAGCATGCGCAGAAGAGGCTTGCAGAACTCCGCATACAACTTTTTCATGATATTTACCCTAAGCGAACCCTATGCGGAGATGCTGACAATTAGTTTTCAACTGCTAATATAAGACAATTTTCATCTGTTCAGTTCGAATGTGATGACATTGTCTGGAAATATGTAATGAAAATCGATGATTGATGATTTTTACATGAATATGATTCGCTTCAGTTCGATGCAATAATTACTACAAGGCTAAGAAATTCAAAACATTTTTATTACACATCTAACTATGAAATATCACATGCGTTTCATTCCAGAAGATACTATGTACAACTGCATAATAATATATTATATATCTATCCACCTCAGAAGATTCTATGTACAACTGTATAATAATATATTATATATATCTCTCCATCATAGAAATCTAATCATTCGTGTCTATCAAGGTTACCATAATTATGTGAATGATATGATAAATATAGCCACTGACCCTATCCAATGTCTTCCGTGATAATACATTGATCAATTATCTTTGCTTTGAGGATAATGTGATATCAGTCCATTATTATTTGCAAAGTGACAGTCCATTTCTTTTGTCTCTCGTCAGTTAAATAAGTTTGACGAACCCACGTTTCGTCCTCGTGGAAAGGTGTCGGATCATAGCCGGCATGAACGATTCCATATTCAACCATATGTTGCTTTGCTTTTCGAAAAAGATCCTCGTGTGTCAGAGTTTTCATGACCTCATCGAAGTACCACGTGACCTCGGAGCTATAGCTCTTAGGATATAGACACGTGTGTTGTCGCTGCGAGGGATGGCTGATTTCACATCCGGGACATGGACAGTTAGTTTCTTTAATTCTTATCTCTATACCATCGCGCAGTGCCGCGACATAGTAACCATCGAGGATATGTTCAAACTCCAGCCTCTGTTTCTCAATCTTCATTTCCTTGGGGAGCGGCAACACAAAGTTATAACTCCCGAGCTGTATGCGATACGGTCCCTCTGAGACCTGGAACTGCGTCGATTTAACTAACTCCAAAGCAATTGACAGAGCCAACATTTCATCGCTATAATATCGCTCATCCTCATGGACTGTGCGTCCTCGTCGATCCGTGATGATGAAATGATATTTCGTCGATGACATCGTTGAGCTGTTGCAGTTCATGGCGGTGCTGTTGATAATAACAAAAAACAAACAAAAATATATAAAAAATAAATAAAAATAACAAAACAATACGCATTACATATTCATTCCTATATGTGTTTAAAATGTAGTGTTATAAACGACATTTGCCTTTATTTCAATTCACTGTTTCCATAGCGATATGTTATTCTATTAATTCATTCATTACTTTCCTTTATCTAGCAGTTGTTTTGTTAACGAAATGAGTATAATCGGTTAACCTGATATAGGTAAGATGTGCATCCATCGAATACATGTATACACGTGTCTTCGTGTAGGCATGCTTCTTGCAGTTCTTGACTAGTAGTCATCCGCCTGTCTGCCACTCGTCATACAGGGGATAGTGCGCGTGCTTTAAACACCATAAACCATTGACAAGGAGAGATTTGCATCGTCTTACTCGGGAGCAATGTAACCATAGGGCAAGGATGTTACCCCGTCATCGAGTATGTACCTTGTCTAAAGGAGACAACGCCACTTTCCTAACCTTCACTGTGTACAATGTGTTGTGAAAAGACCTGATTTGTTGAAAAGTAGCCCAAAACTGTTTTCTATCAAACACACATTGTTTTAACATCTCATGACGTAGGTGTTTTTTCACCCAGGTACGCTGTACACCCTTAGCACGTTTCTCCTCTAACAGTACAGTACTCTTTTCTCCTTCCTCGCTCTCGACCTCCTGCTTTACTACAAAACTGTAGCATTTACTTTTCAATCCTACAAATTCGATGATAATATTATGTGCGGTTTCTGATTTCATAAGACCCGGCTCTTTATGTCTTTCTTTACTGTACAGCGGATGAGTCTTTGGAAAATTGGATGTGTCAAACAATTCCATGTGATAGCTCATAAACAGATAAGGGTCAAGGAGGGGTTTTTCTGGCGGAGCGCTCACGGCGAATAAGAGCGAATCTGTATCAGACATACACAGTTTCACCCGACTACCGTACTGTCTAACCAAAACGTCATACCAGAAAGAATAGATTCTTCTCTTGGCATGTTCCAGTAGTGAGTGAGTGAGTTATTATTTAACGTCACATGGGCAATATTTCAGCCATATCGTGACGAGAAATTACATTTATGATACATTTATGATACATATATTTAAACTGAATAAAAAGCTGTCAACGAAGGACAGTAGAATAACTAGAATATCACAGACTTGATTTAAAACTAGTTGAGAATATTAAAAGGCAGTAAGCATTAATGAACATCACAATTTAAAATGGGCTAGAAATCGTCAGCAACTGAAGGGAGATCACCATACTGGGGACCATGGGGACTTACAGTACTTTTGCTTCCTGCATGGACCCCGGCAGGATTTATATCATCCATGTTCCAGTATACAGAAACCCACGGCGATGGGTTTGTTTAATGCGACTGAGGTGCGTTCCATTTCTACCGAAGTCAACTGTTCGGAGAAAATATTGAGACGTTTGAAATTGCACTTGGCAGTACATTTCGCCAGTATGTTAGCATCGGTCACCAAACGAATGTCCTTATACTTTCTACAGTTTTCAATCTGTTTTCCATAACACGCATTGCTCAAAAGTTTGTAAAAATCTTTCGATGCGCTGTCGCTAGCCATTTTACGTTTGTACGTGTTGATATCGATATAAGGTTTCATCCATGCATACTGAGCGAATCTGACTACGGCGTGAATATGTTTCACTCGCATTCCCAGTCTCAAGTAACACTTCAACGTTTCGAAATGAACAATGTAGTTGTTTTTGTCGTAAAGCGTGCAAAACAATTTTTTCCCGCTCGATTTAGTTTTAGATAGACCTAATTCTTTTAAAATCTCTTCACAGTACGGTGAAAATTCGTTCGATGGTATGTCTCTATGCATTGGCGCAGGAGGGAATGAAGCGAAGAAGTCGTGTAAATGCGGAGGAATTGTCAGATCGCATTCTATCACATAGCCATAGTCTCCGTCATAAGGGACAGACATCCAGTCAATGCTGTCAAACACGTCACGCTCTAAGAACTCAAACTTCCCCACGGGCAAGGGCTCTGTCATACAAGTAGCGTACAGGCTATTGACGTCGTAGTACAACAAATAACCCGTCTCTTTTGTAGGGTCGTACTCGTCCCCCATGTACACGTTGTTACTTTTGAAATAACGATGGCTGATGAAACTACATCCACCCCTGATACCCCTCTCAAAATACCCGTACAAATCGGGGGGTGTTAAGAGACGTAACTGAACACCAGTGAGCTTGAGGCAGCTCATGTTCGAGAAACCGGGCAGACTCACAAAATGAAACGGCTCGAGACCGTAGTCCTTCATGCACATAGATCGAAACATTTGCATGACGTCGCATAACAACAAGGTGTCTACCGTCACGTACAATTTCACAAAATCATTCATCGATTTCATGTCAAACGTATGCCAAAGTTGTTGTACAAAGTCATAATCTGGATCCGAAATTCCTTCCTCGCTCAGCGAAGAATAAAACTCATCTTTGGACGGTAAACATGTCTCACCCAATACCTCAAAACTGCTCAGATATTCATAACAGAACGGTAATTTTCTCGTCAAGAGGTGTACATGGTGAGGATACTGTTCATTTAAATGTTGAAAGTGCTCAATGCCTTTGTCTTTCAAGTTTTTAGTTAACTTGTCTAGGGAAGCATTCAAAAATTTATAAGAATCCAAGAACACGAGGTTGTCGACGCTGAAACTTAAAAAATTTTCAGTATTGTGACCAATACAATTTAATTCTCTGTCCGAAAAGGCTTCAACAGCCTGTAACAACAGATGTGTGTCGTACTTTTCTGCATTGTGTAGCACACAAACGACCCTCTTTCGTTGTCGATAATTGAGATTACAGTCAAAATGCGCTAACCCTCTGACCCGACCTGTTAAATGATCGTGGTCCACGACCGGCGATGACAATTCGAACCCCTCTCCGCATAACCAACAGACATCATCTATGTTTATCTCTATGCCATCATCGCGAGAGATGATGGGGTCAACTGGATTTGCATAAATTTCGTCTTGGATCCAATCGTAAGCCTCTAAAATACTCTTCATAAAATGAATACCGGCATCGGGACCGGTGTACACTTGCAAGGGTTGACAATAGTCTTGTACACGACTAATCAGTTTGTAAGCGTAGGCACAGGGAACGTGAGTTTGGAGACGATTAGAATCCGGATCGTCTTGCGGTTCGAGTACAGATTCGAAATCGGCATAAAAAATGAAATCGCATTCTTGTTCGTAGGATTTCTGACTCAAACCGTATTCGAGCAAATCGCCATCATCATCTTCACTCGGCATTGTGATTCTCTGGGTTTTTTGATTACAATAGGAAGCATGTTTTTCGAAGGCCGACTGGTTTGTAAAAGACCAAAGACATCGTCGACACACTTCACTGTTTCTTTGCGTAATAGATGATTTCACCAAACTCGCCAAGTTGGTAATTAAACAGAAATGACTCTTTCCTATATCTGTTAGTAGCAAGAGATCGATACATCGTTCGCGAGGAACATCATCCTGTTGTTTACTAATGAGAGCAGGATAAATGTAACCTGGAGTAACGTTACCGCGTTTGTCAACCACCGGTTCTTCATACCCATATACATTAATGGATACATTGTTTTGACTTTCAAATTTAGAAACCTTTTTTAAGGTCATGGGAAAGGAGATACCGTTTATATTAAACTTATCGATGTGGGGCAAGTAATGGATTTCACGTTCGCGATGAGACTCTGGCGGAGCGGGGAAAAAGTGAGCTATCACCGAATACAGAAAACACAGATCATCGCTGTTGTCTATGTTCAGTATTGATTTCTTATGTCGTTTCAATTCCGTGGGTAGATTGATGAACGATGAGCCACGAAAGGGTCTGAACCGAGTTACGGTTAGTTTGACGTTGAGCACTCTTTCAAAGTTTAGATTTGAACTCTCTCCCTCATAGTTATCTATACGTCGTAATAATGTATTGACGTGCTGGTGATATTGTTCGATCAAACTGTCACCCTCCGTACCAACTACCATCGGCGAATGAAAAAAAGGTTCCGTGTGATTCACTTGTCCATCGTCTGCTAGTTTTGAAAACTGAACGTGTAGACACAGCCCCCATTTAACAGATTTTTTTTCGTCCATTTCCCTTCTTACCACATCAATAACTCTCTCTTGTGTGGACGCTAAATACAATAAAGGGTCACTACCCTCATTAATACCGTTTGGTGTGAAGTTAAATACCCTAGCCTCACCATCAAATGCTTGACGCGCGCACCCGTGAGGTATGCTATTTTGTCTCGTGTTAGATTGTGTAACTGGTGTCTTCGTTTGCCGGCGTCCTTTAGCACGACCGCTGCCCAAAATTCCACCCCTTACCGACCTACCGTTCCTGGCGGGGCCTTTCCCTTTGCCAGAGAATGAACCGTGCTGCCGACGTTTGTGATAAGCTAGTTTGTACTTACTGCTACAGGAGAAATTGCATTGTTGACAGAAAAAAAGAGATGGGTGATGACGTCGCACATGCCATTTTAAGTAATTTAGATTGGTGTATTGTTTTCCACACTTTTCACAACCGAACAGTTGATGAACTTGACAATCTTTTAGGTGTTTTCTCAAAGCCGAGAAAGTGTTACTTTGCATTCCACACTTGCGACATTTTAACGTTTCTCTATGACATCTAAGAATGTGTTTTTGTAAATTGTCTTTTCTGGTACACACAATGTCAAAGTGATTGCAAGGAAATTGCTCGGGTTCTTGTTCAAAACAACTCTTTTGATGACGATATAAGTTTACTTTAGATGAGTATGATTTCTGACATAATACACAAACATAGACCGGACACGTTGTGTAGGATGACATACTATCTATTCTCTCCTTGTACAATGTCTATGTGTTACCCGTTACGCTATCCATATAAATATATCTGTAAGAGTAAACATAAGGTTGTTAAACATACGTATGCACTCGCTCAGTATCGCATAGCTATAGAATCATATATATACCGCACTTACGTTTTTTAAAATGAAATCTTAACTCACTTACCAATTCGTTCAAAGTCGGCGAAGAAGTTTCAAACAAGGTAGATCTGTGCGTGTGAGGACCAAAGTCAGAGGTTGTATTCAACTATAAGCAGCGTGCTCAAAGTGTCCTTCCAAATTTCCGTTGCTGACTTTTATACTTAACCGTATAATACGAGTGATTGGTTAACTTAATGAATACGTTTACGACTACAAACATTGTGAGACATCATCGACGAATCACTGGTTCCCGATGTCATCCTAGGTAACACCTACTTTTTTATGATTGATAGATGATGTGAAAACATACATCGTCAATTCATTTTTGTTTTGTTTATGTTTTTTTTGTTGTTTGTTTATTTCGGTTTGATTCAGTTAACTGGACGTCACACTATCTATACACTATAATGTACTAGTGTTTATGTTACAACTCTATTGATTTTAATATTGATATGGACACGATATGACTGAACTAATGCCTGTGCACTAATAATACTCCCATTCACTGACTGTTGAAGTATGAATGGATTTGATATCTTTATATTAACCTGATGAAAGTATTCGAATGAACGAAACTAAAAAAAAGTTACTTACGGTAAAAGTGTATTTCTTATTTTATTTTTTAATATGGCCTCTGTTTTAAAATTCATTTATAACCTTTTTATGATGAGCAATGCATTTTTTACCATGGCAGTATTGTTTTCATATACGTAAATGTGTAGAGTGAGAATACAATTTTCTCTGTCACTATCCGGACGATTTTCGAGTGTAACTTAAACGTCCATAAGTAAGCTTAAGGTCTAGATAAATAAAACAGGGTTCGACTGTCACGAAATCTTTTACGTTTCATAACTTCATCTGACAAACAGGATAAATTTGCTAGGTGGTGGGACGAGACTGTCACAATGTTCTTCAACTTTGACTAGAATACCATAAAATACAATAGGAACGTACTAGTGGAACCCCATCTTGAGTATTTTAAAAAGATAAGCACTGTTATATTTGAAACTTTACATACAATGCGAGCAATCGCGCACTAACTCGAACCCACTTCTCGGTTGCTGTAGACAATAAGAAGACATATGTAACCACGAAACATTTAGTATATCCAAACTTATACCACCTGCAACTGAACAAAAAAAATATGAAATGAAAAGAAAATGTTAAATCATCTTGCGTGGGAACGTGAGGATTTTCTGCTGGAACTTTCCTGCATGGATTGTAAAGATTTCTGCTAGAACTTTCAAAAACTATCGTGGATTGGTTACTTCAGAGTATCCAATGAAATGTGTTACCTTTATTTCATGACTTAATTTCAATTATTTTATATGCACAAGGTATTATACACGAAAACTGTCAATCACTACTCGGTATAAGGTAGATAAAAAGGGACAGACATCGGTGACGGACGTCAGTTTTTTTTAGCGCACAACCACTCTGCCTTCCAACCAGCTCTTCAGCAAACACCAAGCCAGCCAGCCAGCAAGATACAAATCGACCAAACACCAAGACAGCTAGTCATCCAGACACAACCCGGTCTTCAACTGCTGCCTACCTGCCTGCCTGCCTACCTGCCTGCCTGCCTACCTACCTACCTACCTACCTACCTACTTACCAGCATTAACAACTTGACTACCGAACATGGCCACGAAAAAGGTTAGCAAACGTATAAGCTACTGGTATAACAATACCGTCGATGTGAGTTTGGATCCAGCATCGTCTAAACCCTTCATCCACATTAAAAAAAGAAATTTGAAAGGAGAGAAGAGTATAAGCTTATCAACGGACGCGTTTAAGGCACTTGTGAATAAACAGGAGCAGATTCTAGAAGCTGCTGAAGATGTAGAGATGACTGCCCGTTGCGACTCGGAGGTGGATCACAGCAGCCGTTTCCATACTTATAAAAGACCCGGTAAGGCTGGAATTATTTACTTGTTTTCATCTATCTGTGTATGATTTACGTTTGTATTATGTGAAGCACAAGTTAAACTAATTAGTTGATCAAACATATGTTCTAGTATGATTTAAAATGTTTGTATTAATACTGTTACATTAACAAGGAATTTGATCTTGTATATATTCACTTATTCCCGTTATCCAACAGAACTGGTGTATACATATTTCATTTAAAACTTCCTAATGTTGTTCTACATTCCATTTTTTTTTTTTTTTTTTTTAGATACGATATTCAGACCGTCATCGCCTCCAGGCCCTCCCCCTCCTCTCATCTCCGAGAGCGATACCATCTTTACCAACGATGAACGATTGCATGTACGGCCACGATATAGGCCCTACACCACGCCCTACCCTGGTGTAGGATTCAACAACGACGACTTTGCCAAACGTCATCATCACCATGATGATCATCCTTTGAAACGACCCCAGCCTCTTCACTCGTACCATACAGCTGGGTACAACGACGGTGCTGGATACAACGACGGTGCTGACTACCGCAGTTCGGGCTACAACAGCTCGGGCTATAACGGTTCGGGCTACGCTTCTGGCTATCCCCCGATGATCAACAACCAGCCACCTCTTCTGAAGCCTGAGCTTCAAGCCCAGTACCTGCCTCAGCCCCATCCTCAGACCATGCCACAGCCCCAACCTCACCCCCAGCCTCAGCCTCAGCCCAAGCCACAGCCCCAGCCCCATCCACAACAAAGCAGCCCAAATGATCCTGAAATGGTATGAAAATACCAGCTGAGCTGTATTAGGCTGAGTGCACACTCCTCGTATAAAGTGCGTATTGTAATAAAAGTTTTTAACCAACGCTAAATGTTCTGCTATTTTTTATTATACTCAGATAGGTATGATCGATAAAGGGATACTGTTCCCTTCAACCCAATCGCCGCAGTTTGGCAGTGTTTTACAAAACCGTACGTTTACTGACACATCTACCATAGTAGAAAGGAGCATGTGTCTTGAAATTGATGCTGTACATATACTTTCTCCATTTACACAAACAACATTGATACCGGTTATATGTATCTACTAAACACATTGCCTTTTAAATGGCCTTTCAATACACCGGGGCACTAGAGCCCGGCACGCGAGCCAGGCCACGCACCGCGCACACATTTATACACTGCTAAGCGCCTTACTGCCGACAGAGACCATATAATAGATATAATTATATGGTCTCTGCTGCCGAGAACTCGCGACAGGTACCCGTGTTTGACAAAGAATAAAAACTCATAACAGACAAATCAACATTTGTATTGACCATCAAACTATGCTTGAAATGATGAGATGCGGTATGCGGTTCATCCCCATCGTCTAACTTCTTCAATTTCAGGAAGACACTTACAACAACCATCCTTAGTATCAAAAACCAGCAGACGACTGTCCAAAAGCAGACGAACTTTTTTCTTATTCGCATCTAACCCGTTGAAGTCGGGGGGACCGGTAGCAGACGACGAACGGGAAACCGCTAGCAGACGACGAGCACCTGTGTCAACACTTCAATCCACCTGTATCAATATCATCCTTTGTCCCCATTGTTACCACATCTTTAGGGAGGATTCAACGGTCTAACGCACATTCAAGTACCCCCCTCCATTGTCCACTCGCTCGCGCTTCATCGCTTTCCTTTGAAATTGGGAGGATTACGCTATTGTTGTCATGAACTACTAACTTTTCCTCTACTTACAGGCTATTGACGTCATAGTACAACAAATAACCCGTCTCTTTTGTAGGGTCGTACTCGTCCTCCATGTACACGTTGCTACTTTTGAAATAACGATGGCTGATGAAACTACATCCACCCCTGATACCCCTCTCAAAATACCCGTACAAATCGGGGTGTGTTAAGAGTCGTAAATGAACACCAGTGAGCTTGAGGCAGCTCACGTTCGAGAAACCTGGCAGACTCACAAAATGAAACGGCTTGAGACCGTAGTCCTTCATACACATAGATCGAAACATTTGCAAGACGTCGCATAACAACAAGGTGTCTACCGTCATGTACAATTCCACAAAATCATTCATCGATTTCATGTCAAACGTATGCCAAAGTTGTTGTACACTAACTAACTATTGATAGTCACGATATGGCTGAAATATTGCCGATGTGACTTAAAAATTTAACTCACTCACTCAGTCCTTGCTCAGCGAAGAATAAAACTCATCTTTGGACGGTAAACATGTCTCACCCAATACCTCAAAACTGCTCAGAACGGTAATTTTCTCGTCAAAAGGTCTACATGATGAGGATACTGTTCATTTAAATGTTGAAAGTGCTCGATGCCTTTGTCTTTCAAGTTTTTAGTTAACGTGTCTAGGGAAGCATTAAAAAATTTATAAGAATCAAAGAACACGAGGTTGTCGATGCTGAAACTTAAAAAAATGTCAGTATTGCGACCAATGCAATTTAATTCTCTGTTCGAAAAGGCTTCAACAGCCTGTAACAACAGATGTGTGTCGTACTTTTCTGCATTGTGTAGCACACAAACGACCCTCTTTCGTTGTCGATAATTGAGATTACAGTCAAAATGCGCTAACCCTCTCAGTGACCTGTTAAATGGTCGTGGTCCACGACCGGCGATGACAATTTGAACCCCTCTCCGTATAATCAACAGACATCATCTATGTTTATCTCTGTGCCATCATCGCGAGGGATGATGGATTTGCATAAATTTCGTCTTGGATCCAATCGTAAGCCTCTAAAATACTTGTCATAAAATGAATACCGGCATCGGGACCAGTGTGCACTTGCAAGGGTTGACAATAGTCTTGTACAGGACTAATCAGTTTGTAAGCGTAGGCACAGGGAACGTGAATTTGGAGACGATTAGAATCCGGATCGTCTTGCGGTTCGAGTACAGATTCGAAATCGGCATAAAAAATGAAATCACATTCTTGTTCGTAGGATTTCTGTCTCAAACTGTATTCGAGCAGATCGCCATCATCATCTTCACTCGGCATTGTAATTCTGCGTTTTTTTATTACAATAGGAAGCATGTTTTTCGAAGGCCGACTGGTTTGTAAAAGACCAAAGACATGGTTGACACACTTCACTGTTGCTTTGCGTAATAGATGATTTCACCAAACTCGCCAAGTTGGTAATTTAACAGAAATGAGTCTTTCCTATATCCGTTAGTAGCAAGAGATCGATACATCGTTCGCGAGGAACATCATCCTGTTGTTTACTAATGAGAGCAGGATAAATGTAACCTGGAGTAACGTTACCGTGTTTGTCAACCACCGGTTCTTCATACCCATTTACATTAATGGATACATTGTTTTGACTTTCAAATTTAGAAACCTTTTTTAATGTCATGGGAAAGAAGATACCGTTTATATTAAACTTATCGATGTGGGGCAAGTAATGGATTTCAAGTTCGTGATGAGACTCTGGCGGAGCGGGGAAAAAGTGAGCTATCACCGAATACAGAAAACACAGATCGTCGCTGTTGACTTTGTTCAGTATTGATTTCTTATGTCGTTTCAATTCCGTTGGTAGTTTCATGAACGATGAGCCGCGAAAGGGTCTGAATCGAGTTACGGTTAGTTTGACGTTGAGAACTCTTCCAAAGTTTAGATTTGAACTCTCTCCCTCATAGTTATCTATACGCCGTAATAATGTATTGACGTGCTGGTGATATTGTTTGATCAAACTGTCATCCTCCGTACCAACCACCATCGGCGAATGAAAATAAGCTTCCGTGTGATTCACTTGTCCATCGTCTGCTAGTTTTGAAAACTGAACGTGTAGACACAGAACAGATTTTTTTGCGACCATTTCCCTTCTTAACACATCAATAACTCTCTCTTGTATGGAAGCTAAATACAATAAAGGGTCACTACCCTCATTAATACCGTTTGGTGTGAAGTTAAATACCCTAGCCTCACCATCAAATGCTTGACGCGCGCACCCGTGAGGTATGATATTTTGTCTGGTGTCAGATTGTGTAACTGGTGTCTTCGTTCGCTGGCATCCTTTAGCACGACCCCTGCCCGAAATTCCACCCCTTACCGACCTACTGTTCCTGGCTGGGCCTTTCCCTTTGCCAGAGAATGAACCGTGCTGCTGACGTTTGTGATAAGCTAGTTTGTACTTACTGCTACAGGAGAAATTGCATTGTTGACAGAAAAAAAGAGATGGGTGATGACGTCGCACATGCCATTTTAAGTTATTTAGATTGGTGTATTGTTTTCCACACTTTTCACAACCGAACAGTTGATGAACTTGACAATCTTTTAGGTGTTTTCGCAAAGCTGAGAAAGTGTTACTTTGCATTCCACACTTGTCTTTTCTGGTACACACAATGTCAAAGTGATTGCAAGGAAATTGCTGGGGTTCTTGTTCAAAACAACTCTTTTGATGACAATATAAGGCTACTTTGGATCCGTATGATTTCTGACATAATACACAAACATAGACCAGACGCGTTGTGTGGGATGACATAATATCTATTCTCTCCTTGTACAATGTCTATGTGTTACTCGTTACGCTATCCATATAAATATATCTGTAAGAGTAAACATAAGGTTGATAAACAAACGTTGCACTCGCTCAGTATCGCATAGCTATAGAAACATATATACCGCACTTACGTATTTTAAAATGAAATCTTAACTCACCTACCAATTCGTTCAAAGTCGGCGAAGAAGTTTCAAACAAGGTAGATCTGTGCGTGTGAGGACCAAAGTCAGAGGTTGTATTCAACTCTAAGCAGTGGGCTCAAAGTGTCCTTCGAAATTTCCGTTGCTGACTTTTATACTTAACCGTGTAATCCGAGTGATTGGTTAACTTAAAGAATACGTTTACGACTACAAACATTGTGAGACATCATCGACGAATCACTGGTTCCCGATGTCATCCTAGGTAACACCTACTTTTTTATGATTGATAGATGATGTTAAAACATACATCGTCAATTCATTTTATTTTTTTTTGTGTTTTTTGTTGTTTGTTTTTTTCGGTTTGATTCAGTTAACTGGACGCCACACTATTTATACACTATAATGTACTAGTGTTTATGTTACAACTCTATTGATTTTATTATTGATACCGACACGATATGACTGAACTAATGCCTGTGCACTAATAATACTCCCATTCACTCACTGTTGAAGTATGAATGGATATGATATCTTTATATTAACCTGATGAAAGTATTCGAAAAACAAAAAAAATGTTACTTACGGTAAAAGTCTTTTTTTTATTTTATTTTTTTTATATGGCCTCTGTTTTAAAATTCATTCATAACCTTTTTATGATGAGCAATGCATTTTTTTTACAATGGCAGTATTGTTTTCATATACGTAAATGTGTTGAGTGAGAATACAATTAACAATTTTCTCTGTCACTATCCGGACGATTTTCGAGTGTAACTTAAACGTCCATAAGTAACCTAAAGGTCTTGATAAAAAACAGGGTTCGACTGTCACGAAATCGTTTACGTTTCATAACTTCATCTGACAAACAGGATAAATTTGCTAGGTGGTGGGACGAGACAATGTCACAATGTTCTTCAACTTTGACTAGAATACAATAAAATAAAATAGGAACGTACTAGTGGAACCCCATCTTGAGTATTTTAAAAAGATAAGCACTGTTATATTTGAAACTTTACATACAATGCGAGCAATCGTGTACTAACTTGAACTGACTTCTCGGTTGTTGTAGACAATAAGAAGACATATATAACCACGAAACATTTAGTATATTCAAACTTATACGACCTGCAACTGAACAAAAAACTATGAATTGAAAAGAAAATGTTAAATCATCTTGCGTGGGAACGTGAGTTTTTTCTGCTGGAACTTTCCTGCATGTGATTGTAAAGATTTCTGCTAGAACTTTCCAAAACTAACGTGGATTGGTTACTTCCGAGTGTCCAGTGAAATGTGTTACCTTTATTTCAAGACTTAATTTCAATTATTTTATATGCACAAGGTATTATACACGAAAATTGTCAATGACTTATTGGTATAAGGTAGATAAAAAGGGACAGACATCGGTGACGGACGTCAGTTTTTTTTGTCTTTTTTTTAGCTGACAACCACTCTGCCTTCCAACCAGCTCTTCAGCAAAAAAAAACAAAACATCAAGCCAGCCAGCCAGCCCAGAGACCACCAGCAAGATACAAGTCGACCAAACACAAAGACAGCTAGTCAGCCAGACACAACCCAGTCATCAGCTGCTGCCTACCTACCCTACCCTACCCTACCAGCATAAAAAAACTTGACTACCGAACATGGCCACGAATTAGGTTAGCAAACGTATAAGCTACTGGTATAACAATACCGTCGATGTCAGTTTGGATCCAGCATCGTCTAAACCCTTCATCCACATTAAAAAAAGAAACTTGAAAGGAGAGAAGAGTATAAGCTTATCAACGGACGCGTTTAAGGCACTTGTCAATAAACAGAAGCAGATTCTAGAATCTAGAGATGACTGCCCATTGCGACTCGGAGTCGGATCACAGCAGCCGTTTTCATTCTTATCAAAGACCCCGGTAAGACTCGAATTATTTACTTGTTTTCATCTATCTGTGTATGATTTACGTTTGTGTTATGTGAAGCACAAGTTAAACTAATTAGTTTATCGAACATATGTTCTAGTATGATTTAAAATGTTTGTATTAATATTGTTACATTAACAAGGAATTTGATCATGTATATATTCACTTATTCCCTTTCTCCAACAGAACTGGTGTATACATATTTCAATTAAAACTTATTAATTTTGTTCTACATTCCATTTTTTAGATACGATATTCAGGCCGTCATCGTCTCCAGGCCCTCCCCCTCCTCTCATCTCCGAGAGCGAAAGCATCTTCACAAACGCGGATGAACGCTTGCATGTACGGCCACGATATAGACCCTACCCTGGTGTAGGATTCAACAACAATGACAACGACGACTTTGCCAAACGTCATGATCATAATCATCATCCTTTGAGACGCCCCCAGCCTCTTCACTCATACCATACAGCTGGGTACAACGACGGTGCTGACTACCGCAGGCTACGCTTCTGGCTATACCACGATGATGAACAACCAGCCACCTCTTCTCAAGCCTCAGCTTCAGCCCCAGTCCTTGAACTTGACACTGTACATATAATTACTCCATTTACACAAACAACATTGATACCGGCTATATGTATTTACTAAACACATTGCTTTTTAAATTGCCTTTCAATACACCGGGGCACTAGAGCCCGGCACGCGAGCCAGACACGCACCACGCACACATTTATACACTGCTAACCGCCTTACTGCCAAGAACTCGCGACAGGTACCCATGTTCACAAAGAATAAAAACACATAACAGACAAATCAACATTTGTATTAACCATCAAACTATGCTTGAAATGATGAGATGCGGACAATTAACTAATCTGTCACCTACCTTAGGTGCGCAGGGAATAGTGCAGGTTATAAAAGTATTTGAAGGGGAGCCCACAAAATTTAAAGAGTGGATTAAAAGCATTTAAAAGCATGCACTACTTTTAAATGCAGATAGGGAAAGAGTAAAGATGGTAGGCTACCAGTCGAGTTCAGGGGCGGTCAGCGACTTCATACACAGGTATCTACAGGATCATGACCAGGCAACGTGGCATGAATTAAAACACGAACTCACTAGGAGGTTTGCGGAAATTACATGCATTCATGTTGTTGCGGTCGGTCAAACAAAAGTAGGGCGAAAGTGTGCAGCTGTACGCAGAACTCCTGCTGAATCCGGCCGAAGAGGCCTATGCTGGATTAGGTAGGGATGGAAATGGTGCGACAATAGAGCACCAATTTGTAGGATTTTTTTATAGATGGGTTAGCCCATGACTATTTGAAAATGAAGGTCATGACAGTAAACCCACCCAGCCGTAACGTGCACGACAGACGAACAAAATCTGAGAGCCAGATATCACCTTAGAATAGGAAAAAGTAGACGGTTGATGGATGACCAACGTGGGGAAGAGCCCATGGAGGTCGACCATTTCCAGCCACAGGCCAAACGTTTTAAGTGCCAGAAAGTGGGCCACAGGGCAAGGGATTGTAGGATAGCCGACAGACACAGATTGATTGGCCTGGCATTAATGCAATCATGAATGGTCGAGGAGGTCGCTCCAACAACCCACCGGCATTACTGTGCTGGGTATGTAACCAGGCGGGACATCTCAAATGGGATTGCCCGAGTAAAGCTAGGAGTAATAGGGCACGTCAGTAGTATATAGTGAGGGCGCAGAGTCTGGTTTTGGTAGACCATGGTAGACCACCAGACTGAAAGGGCCCCCCAGCCTATCGGAGCGAGCGCAAGGGACAGTGCATCACAGGTGTGGGGGAATGAAAGGTGTGTGTGTTTATAAGGCAGAAAAGAATTCGTAAGTAAACAAAAGTAAAGGGTTATGCATAGAGCTATGTGTATGGCGTGCTGCCCTGAATAGACAAGCAGCCCAGTTTGAATTGAGCACGCTTGATAACTCACGTGACCTCGTCGTTTCAAATTGTTTATTGGTCATAATGGTTTCGTTTATTTCAGGTGTTAGTAGAAATTACAATTAGTGTACAACTCACGTAGTCGTTTCAAATTGACCGCGCTCGCTAGAGCGTGCGACCTGGTTTGATGAATGCAGGGTGTGTGTTGAAAGTACAAGTACCACAATACAGACGGGTTGTGTCAACATGATATACGCCGGATAATGTAAGGAAAAAAAAATGTACGTCTAGCTGGATCAAATTCATCTTGTACGGTCTACACGTTGTACACCATGAACGTTGGACAACCTGTATAGAAAAAAAATATAGACAAAATGGATAAGACTACGCAATCAGCAAGCTAGCGGTGTCGTTTAATTACGTTTAGCGTGCAACAACGAGGTCGTCACGTCACCCTGCATTGACTATAATGCTGAAGGGGTGTGGAAAGAGCTGAATGCAGAGTGCTCTGTCAACACGATATCGAGAGATGCAATTTGGTCATTCTACAATATATAATACATCAGCCAACACTGTTACCGCCTTAGTCTGCTGAAAGCGTTCAAACTGACAACACGTCAATTGAGTTCAACTTGCGCCCTCTTCTTTTGGCTAATAGCGTTTTCAAGATGGATTCTCCAAAAGGGTGAGTTTATTTTTTTATATTTTTTTTTATTTATTTATTTTTTTATTTTTATTTTTTTTGTAACATCCATTTCATTCGAAATGACTCATTCTTACGAATACATGTAAAAGTTATCCTATCTAACGGCGAAAATTAATTCATTGTGAACGGAACCTGTGTGTAGCTTCGGTCACTGTTTCAGCTGAAATATAAGTGATATTTGTTAACCAGTTACCTTTGTTAAATCTAGGAACTTTACCTGTCCCGTATGTGACCAATCATACCGGGACAGATCCAACCTGGGGCGACATATGCGCACACGTCACAGGGGAGACAGATTCATTAGCGAGAAGTGTACAAAATCATATACAACTAAGTGGAAATTAAATCTCTCAAGACGATGCGGAATCTCGCGGGTTCACCGTCAAGAAAAACAATGGTTACTTGTGTCAAAGTAACGAGAGTTTTAAATTTCTTGATGTCACCCAGTATCTCTCTCCCGGAACGAGTTATGCTCAGTTTTTGAAGCTTTCGGTGTACAAGAGAAAAAGGTCGACAAGCTGGAAGAAACACGCCTTCCATCTTTGGGCGAGGCTTGGCATTCCAGTCTCAAACAGAAATCTGTCCTCGACGACGGCTTGAAATCGAACGAGGACAAATATGCGGACCTCGAGGAGATCTGAAGAAGGGATGTCCACGTTTTGAGATTTCCTCGAGTGGTATAACAATTTGGATGTAGGCCCACTTGTCGATGCCGTTCGAGCCATGCAACAGTTTTATTTCGAGGACGGTATAGACCTCTTTAAAACCACCATGTCGGTGCCCGGTGCGGCCCATCAAAAACTCTTTCGCGAAAGCGAGAGAGAGAGGGGGTCACCTTTGCTCTGTTTGATAAACAGAACAAAGATCTGTACCACACTATCAAACAGAATGTGGTCGGTGGCCCCTCCATCATATTCACGAGATTCCAGAAAGCAGGGCAGACGTGCATCCGCAGTGATCCGGCTAAATCTTGTCGTCGCATCGTCGGATATGACGCGAATGCCTTGTACCTGTGGGCCATCGATCAAGACATGCCCACAGGTCCATTCATACGGCGTCGTGCGGATAACGGATTTAGACCCGAGGCGAGGGACAGGTACATGTGCATGTACTATTGGCAGAAGGTTTAGATGTCAAACATAAATTAAACTGGGGTCGAGAAAAAAGGATTGGTCCATACTTGATGGATGGATTTATTCCAAACACCAAGAAAATCCTGGAATATAACGGATGTTATTTTCACGGCCATCCTTGTTTTCTCACCGAAAAGGCTAGGAGGGATCCTCAACTGAAAGATCTCTTTGAACAGCGGTGCAAGAACACACTGTTGCGTGCAGAATTTATCCGCAGTCAAGGCTATGAACTCGTAGAAATGCATGAATGCGAGTTCCTCGCCCAGTTGCGTAACAATCGTGATCTAGCCCGTTATATCCACGCCAAACGGCCGACGTTCTATCGCAACAACAGAGGTGGTGTGAGCGAACGTCGGATCTTGCAAGGGGTGCTGACCGGGGAACTGTTTGGCAAAGTTGAAGCAGACATCCATACCCCCCTACAGTGGATCCCTTAACAGAACCCCCACGGTACTCGTCTCTCCCCTCGAGAGTATTTCGAGGAAATGACGCCCTTGTTCTTTAACGCAGATGTTCCGTTCGAGGTGCTGGGGGAACATATGCAAGACTATATTCGGGAGAACGACCTGGGAGATGAGTACTTTGAGGTGGAGAAAGCCAAGAAATTACTCCGCCTCGATACTCCGGTGCAGCTGGGTTATTTCATTTTGCAGTACGCCAAGTTGCGCATGCTTCAATTTTACTACGATTTCATGGATGTGTACGTAGATCGTAGTGATTTTGAATACTGCGAAATGGATACGGATTCGGCTTACATGGCGCTCAGTGCGCCGTGTCTGACAGAGGTGATCTGCCCGCACATGAAACCAGAGTATGATCGCCAGTTAGAGGGACTATGCGGGACGCAAGAGGGCGTCGCCATGCGTTGGTTTCCACGCACGTGCTGTTCCACGCACGCCCTTCACGATAAACGTACGCCGGGTTTATTTAAAGAAGGAGAGGAAATGATTGGGCTCTGCAGTAAGAATTACGCCATATCCCAATCCACTCTCGAGCGCATTCTGCGTCCCTTGCCGAGTTCGACGGTACAGACAGCGCAACGTCTCCTCCGTCAAGCCCGCCGCCAACGTTGCCATAAATCTAACAACAGCTGCCGTTCGAATCCTCCCTTGATCGGCAAAATCCTGCACAAGGTGAAATTCTCTTCGAAAGGCATTTCCAAACGCACATTGAAAAACCCTTTAATTGCGTTTCGGCAGGTCTTGGGCACGAGAGTTCCTGGAGAAGGTTCGAACCGCGGATTTAGATTAAAAGGCAACACCATGTGCAGGTATCACCAGCGTAGACAGGTGTTGACCTATCTCTACTGCAAACGCAGAGTTTTAGCTGACGGCGTTCACACCGCTCCCTTAGACCTAGAGCTTTGCCCCTGGCCACGTAGTGACGAAAAGTCAACGCTAGATGACACCGACACCTTTTTGGCCGAACTTTTAGAAAATTTAGCAGAAAATTAAACAAACAAACAAACAAAAAAGTCCCAAGCGAGTTCCCTCAACTCCGCAGTGTACATATTATAGTTATTTATTTACTTATTATTAGAAGCATATTGTGATAAACATAAGTATTTCTATCAAAAGTATTCTCTTTGCTACCTGTGATATTTTGGTTTCTCAAATGTGTTTACATGAATAAATCTATGTTATTTTGGAAAGAGTGTTGGTTGTCTTGTTTTGTCTTATACCATGTAGGTCTACTTTCTAGAAGTCGTGTATGAAATAATACATCCATTCACATACGAGTCCCGTACCCACTCGGAACAGAATCTACTGCCTTCTATATAAGTTCACTACATAGTGCAAACTATCAGAAAATAAGACTGGTTTCCTTTGCTGTTAAGTGAGAAAATAAGACTGGTTTCCTTTGCGGTTGACGACACGCGTGAGAATATAAGACTGGTTTCCTTTGCCGGAAGCAAAAGAGGCAAAGTTAGTTTCATGGGAGCCATTCTACACCCTAGTCTCGGAGGGCGATGCTATGCGCTATTATGTTTATTGTTGTCAAGGTTCTACCGTTACTCACACTCGCACACACTTTGAACTCACACAGACTGGCAAAGGGATTGAGAGAGCGGTAGAACTACAGCAGGGACGACAGTCAACGCGTTTCCAGGTACTTTAAATAAATAAAGAAATAAAACAATAAAAATAAAAATAGAAAAATCGTTATTCAAGATATAAATGATGGATTGACATATGTAGATGAATTTTCCTTACTTCTCAGTGAACTATGCACCGTGATACCAGATATCACTTCAGTGTGGCAGACAGAAGACGGAGAACCGTAGAACCGTGTACAAGGGGGAGGAACTTGTATCATAAACAAGTGACAGCTTTCACAGAAGCTGTAGCTCTCGTGAAACCTCCCCGGTCCCCAAATGAGTGTGCACCATATCAAGTACAGATACACAGACTAAACTATGTATTACCATATTCCTGGTGACAATTCCCTGAGCGAAGACAGAAGTTCGAAAACCATTTTGGATTCCTTCTATCTCAAAGCATTGATGGAGGGTATAAGGGAAGCAATCGGGGAAGCACCCAAGTGTCCTGGGTGTGAAACGGGACACTCCTCACAGTATCAACATACATGTCGGACACCCCAGAGACGAGCCACCGAGGTCCCTTGGTATTTCGATGACGTAATGACAAAGTTGGACCATAGTAGAATTGTACAGCAAGCAAATGACTTTCTAGTGTCCAAGGGACTCGTCTTTCATGAAGTTCACAGACTAAAATATACTGATAACGAAGGGCTGCAGATCAATTTTTTAACCACTGAAAGAAAGAATTGTTATGGACACTCGTTACAAATACTTATGGATGACTGAAAAGTGCTGTCTAATCAAACTGTTCTCATCAGTGTAAGAACCTTATCATGAAGATACATACTGTATTTATTGTGCTGTCAGTGAGTAAATAGGTTACAGCTCATTGATGACAGTGTGTGTGATAACTCTCTATACAGCGTCTCTTTTGTATTCTGATTGCCGATAAAGATAACGTGATATAAAATGTGATGAGAGTAACGTCGTTCAATGTGTCTATAGACAGTACAGTTCACCTTAGACAGTATCTGGTCTTATTCTCTTTTGACATGTTAAAATCAAAGTGTTTTATATGTGAAATACAAAATGAGATGTAAATATATTCGACTACTTTCAAAATGATGCTGTCATTTGAAATGTGTATATGAATAAGTCCAAAATGATGTTTGCAATGGAAAAATAAGTTTGAATATTTGAATCACGATTTGCCTGTGTATATGAATAAATTCAACTGAGTGGTTTTTCCATTGGACTTTTGTCATTGATCTACTTTGTAAAGCAATGAAACCTGAAAAGCAGAGAGGTGCGAGTTAAATCCAATGTTACTGTTGCCCAGTGTATGAACTTGTTTATCCAGTCCCTCCTTATGAAATTACCAACACGCCATGTGATTAAAAAAGTATCTGATTGAGTGGGTATGATAGACTTTCTTATTAAAGTAAGCAGATGACGACAGGTATAACATAAATCAAATATTTTATGAACTACAAAAGTCCACCAAATTGACTGGGTAAAAGAGTTCTACTTGGTGGGTCATCATTCATACATACTTGCTTTGTCAATCACAAGATCTGAAAATGTAAAACTCCTTGCAGAGACTAAGTAAATGATATGCGGTGATGGTAACTGTCCAGACCCTGCTGAGAGCTAAGCGTTATTCGAGATATAAATGATGGATTGACATATGTAGGTGAATTTTCCTTATTTTTCAGTGAACTATGCACCATGTTACCAGATATCACTTCAGTGTGGCAGACAGAAGACGTAGAACCGTGTACGAGGGGAAGAACTTGTATCACAAACAAGTGAAAGCTTTCACAGAAGCTGTCGTAAAACCTCCCCGGTTCCCAGATGAGGGGGCACCATATCAAGTACAGATACACAGACTAAACTACGTATAACAACTTCCTGGTGACCAGTTCCTGAGCGAGCAACGACAGAAGACCCTTCTGAGAGCTTAGCTTTTTCCGACTGCTCGACAATCTTTGGAAGAAGGAGAAGTGTGCCATGAGTCGACTGAGTATTTTGGTATTTTTAAATTTAATATCATCATCATTATCAACATTGACGGGACGTAAAGACGTTCCTTTTGCACTTACATGCCCTGACAGAGGGCCAGTACTGTATTTCTCGGTTACGCCCCATGCACTGATTTATTTATCAGGAAAATCATACACCAGGGTTTCAAAAATAAGTGTTGAACCGTCATGGGGTGTAACTGTGCAATTGAATGGGACTCTGTTCCCCAACCTTGTAAAAATTCACGGAAAGGACTTGAGCTGTTCCACTGTAGTGATAATTAACCCGATTAACCCTTGTGAAGTTGATCATGAAAAGTGTGGTAAGTGGTATATTAATATTATAAAGAGAAATAAATATTATAACAGAGGTATTTTCTAATGTTAAATTTTACATCACATCGGCAAAATTTCACCCATATAGCGATGGGAACTAGGTATTAAATTATTGAGGACTCAATCAATCAACCTGAGGAGGAGGATGCTGATGATGACGTTTTCCTTCCCGAAGGTCAAAGGTGAATATTATTATTATAATTTTCATGATAATCTAAGAATACCACATTTGTACAGAAATAATGTCTCTATTCACGAGAAAAATATACTGTCTCATATTTTCATGATATGTCAGTTTTTCTTGAGTATCAAAACATCTAAAAAAAATTTGTTGATAGATAATTTGTTTGACATGGGTTAAAAAACCCAACTCAACCTTAAGAGAATGAAATTCATTGCAATTTTCTATGTTAACATAATTTCAACAAAGATTGTTAAGGCAAGATTTCCGAATGTCAACTTCTTAACAACACAACGTTTCAGAGTATATATATGCTAACTATTTATAAGATTATTGTCATGTCCATATTACTGAAATGATGTAAACTGAAGTACAAAAGAAAGTACACACCCCTAAAATATCATATATTACGCATATGGTTGAAAAAGTTGTTACATTTTTGGTGCTATCGTAATGTAATGAACAAAACCATTGATAGCATATCGCAGAAACGTAACCTTGACATTATGATAGGCAACAAAAGCACACATTGTGAAAATGGCAATTTTCTCCATTTGCACGTGCAATGTGCGTAGAAACAGTATAAAAGGCAGTGGATTCTATCGTTCATTACACATTCAACGAAAAAAACACAAGACAAATGCCACGTTTAACAGCAGCAGAGCGAGAGAGAGCCGTGGGAATATCCCAAGTGGGGGCGTCGAACAGTCACATCGCAAGGACCCTTGGCTGCACCAGGCAAACCATTATCAGACTCCTTCGTCGTGTCAACCAGACTGGCCAGACATCCGACCGCCCAAGAAGAGGAAGACCGAGAGTGACGACCCCTGCAGAAGACCGGTACATACGCACATTACACCTGCGCAACAGGCTCCTCACCATGGCATCAACAGCGTCGACAGCGTTAGGTCACCACATCAGTAGGAACACAGTCATGAGACGACTACGAGCTGCCGGTATCCGGGCTTATCGACCATTCCGTGGGATGACCTTGACCGCTCAACACCGTATCAGCCGTTTCGCTGGGCAAGAAGAGTCAGACGCTGGCAATGTCGTGACTGGATCTCCGCACTGGAGTCAAGAAACGCGTAAGTGTATTTCTTAATGACTTATTTCGTTTATATTAAATGAGAATGCTATACAGCTTACAAATGTTTCAGGCTGAGTGAAAAGGTATGTGTTAGTAAAAGTGATTATGAGTATCTCTCATTACCAACTTTATGAAGAAAACAATGTTGTATCTCTAGCATGAATTGATAGACAGGTTATTTTTTCAGACCATTCACCTGTCCACAGTGTGGAAACTTATATTCCTCTCAAAGGAATGTGAACCGCCACAGGAGGTCTGCTCACGAAGGGCAGCGCTTTGTTTGTGAGAAATGCTCCAAAAGTTTTGCTTCAAATCAAAAACTAAACCAACATAAATGTGCCCTGTCGCAACGACGCCTATCGGAATACCGATGTAGCATAAGTTTCATTTTCATTATATTTTCGTGAATGTAAGGGTAATTTCATTAGATTTATATGAATATGTGTGGGACTTTTATTTATCTTCCTATGCATTTTGAAAAAGTAAAATGTGAAAATGCACACTGAAAACACCACTAAGAGCGTTTAGAGATGTTTTACGTACGCGAGTACCTGGCGAGGGGTTGAACAGAGATTTCCGACTCAAGGTGAATACCATGTGTGTTCCTATCAACAGACACGCCAGGGGTTGAGCTATCTGTATTGCAAGCGTCGAGTGCTAGCCGATGGCATTCACACAGCCCCTCTGGACCTAGAGCTTTGTCCTTGGCCTTCCCGTGATGACAGGTTGGATGACACCGACACCTTTTTGGCGGAACTGTTAGAAAATTTAGCAGAATTTTTTTTTAAAGTCCCAAGCGTGTTCCCTCAACTCCAGTAGTGTACATATTATAGTTAGTTAGTTATTTATTTATTTATTTATTATTAAGAGCATATTGTCATAAACATAAGTATTTCTATCAAAAGCATTCTCTTTGCTACCTGTGATATTTTGGTTTCTCAAATGTATTTACATGAATAAATCTATGTTATTTTGGAAAGAGTGTTGGTTGTCTTGTCTTGTCTTATGCCATGTAGGTCTATTTTCCAGTTTGCTCAAGCCCTCGCCCATACCTTCAACGTCATGGCCGTAACGTGTTTCTAAAGTAGACAATGTACAAACGACAGTTACAGTTTGCCATCCGTAGCGACCCCAGCCTCCGTACACACATGGTGGGTGTGTACGCGAAAGATACATTAGCTAACATCACCGTACCTTCCAGTGGAAAAATTAGTCACGTTATGGCTGAAATATTGCCCATGTGACTTAAAACTTAACTCACTCACTCCAGTGGAAAACGATGGGGATGTGTGGCTAACACGGACCTAGCATGTGGCGAGGGTCAACATTGGGTTGCCTTTTACTTTGACGGGAGTGGAGTCGGCGAGTTTTTTTATAGTTATTGACAGAAACCCAGTTACTATCATCGTGAATTTGAATATTTTATCAAGAGACATTCTCGCAGTTATCGATATAACACGTCTGTTTTACAGCAATCTAGTTCGAGTGCTTGTGGATTCTATTGTTTATATTACGCGTTACAGAAATGTAGAAATAGTGCTAGTTTACAAGATATCGTACAGATGTACAATATAACACGATCTTTCTTCCTGTAGAGTGGTAGACGAGTCAATAAAAACAGAGAAAATGTCTACTGTGTTTCAGTTCTATATATGACATGGATATATGTATATAGTTCTATGTAAGTTGGGTTATACGGTTTTTATGATTATTTAAGATCAAAGTCTCACGAGTACGTTTCATTGTCGAGTGTGACACCGTACGATTCAGACATGGCGAGATACGTCCTGAGACATTACACGTTTTTCAGACAACTTCTTTTGTTGAATGAATACGAAGAAACCTTGTGTGATATTCGCAGCATGAATGGCGAGCAAATCAACGGTACTAAAGCCATCATAAAACGTTTGCTCAATGCTCGCATCCTGGTAACACGTGGTAAGCAACGTCGTTTCCTGCAGCCTAATCCCCACAACAATTATTTGAGATCGTTGCGACGTATCGCTCGACCCGAGACGACGAATAGAAGTATTAAACGAAACCTGTTAAACCATATTCCCTTGATTCAGTTTATATTCAAGTACGAACACGTCAGACAAGTCAGAGACGAAGCTCAAAGAGCTCTCCAAAGACTGGCTAGACATAATGACTTCTCACTATTTCGTTTATATTAAATGAGAATGCTACAGCTAACAAATGTTTTGGTTTCAATGAAATGAAATATGTTAGTAAAAGTAAACCTGAGTTTTTTATTACCAAGTTTATGAAGAAAACAACGTTGTATCTCTAGAGAGAATTGAAAGGAATGTTTTGTCCTTCAGACCATTCACCTGTCCACAGTGCGGGAAAGGTTTTAATAGAAAAGATAACCTTTCCCGCCATATGCAAATTGTCCACCAGGGTGAACGTTACGTGTGCGACCATTGCACAAAACCGTTTGCTTCAAAACAAAAACTAAACCAACATAAATGTGCCCTGTCGCAACAACGCCTATCGGAATACCGATGAAGCGTAAGTTTCATTTTCATTATATTTTCGTGAATGTAAGGGTAATTTCATTAGATTTATATGAATATGTGTGGGACTTTTATTTATCTTCCTATGCATTTTGAAAAAGTAATTTCATTTAAAAACAAGTACATCATGTTATGTTAGTATGACTATCGTTACTAAACTCGTACAGTCCCTTTAAGAAGACTGCTTTATTTCTATATACAGAAATGCCCCAAAGTGTTCCCCTCTCCCCGTCAGCTGGCCGTCCATTTTCGACGGTTTCATTCTAGCGGTAAGTTTTAATGTTCATAATGCCATCTGAAGTAAAAGTGTGAAAGACATGAGTTATTGTATTAAAAACAACAGATTCGTGACTTCGAGCTTATCATTTCATTTGAATAAAATATGCTCATATCTTCTCTCCACAGGCGCAACACAGACGTCGCGTGATGACGCATGCCCGTCTACCTCGACAGGAGTGTCGGTAGGGGTAAGTTATATTATATCTATCTTTCACTTTATCCATCCATGGTTAGTTTTAACGAGGTTCATACCGCATAGGATTTCAATGTATGTGTGTCGTGTGTGTATAGATAGCGATGGCTGGGGAATGTTTTCAATAAATTGTTTTCTATTTCAGGGACCTCTAGTCCACCATCCACCTCCTCAGGGCAGGCAGTAAAGGCGGGAAACTCTCGTGCTAGTGGAGGTAGATAGTGAAAAGTGATAAGTTAAGGGTTTTAGCTAAAAAGGTCCCGCCCCGTGGGTAGAGGAGAGCACTGGCGAGGTGATGGAGCCCGGACTCCAGGAAGCCTATGACCTGGACGCTCCCTACATCCTCACATGGGACCAACCCGGGGAGGTGTTTTCTACCTACAACCTCCCCCTCAAAAACAACTTTTCGATAGGTCAGTTGATGGAACGTGCTAGGGGTATCTATCAATCGTTGAATTATAGTTTTAGGTTTAATCTAGCGTTCGGTGTCATCCTGCGTCACGTGGAGACGGAACGCTATCGCTATTTCCATCCTTACGCTGTCGATCCGATCTTTACTACTCCTCTCTATATCACCGAGCTGAGGGATCTCGAACGGTTGCGTCAGAGACTGGAAAGCTTAGATGTAATGTCCTTTCTTATGAAACAAGGCCCCGATACCAAATGGAAACCCGTTTTGATATGAGTATCTCGACACTCCGGATAAGCTAAATGAAACTCGGCTTCCCCCTCTGGGTGAGGCATGGTATTCCAGTCTCAAACAGAAGTCCGTCCTGGACGATGGTGTGAAATCAACCGAGGAGAATAATGCCGAGCTCGAGGAAGTTTCGAGACGGCAAGGCATGTCAACATTTCGAGATTTTCTCGAGTGGTATAACAATGTGGACGTGGGTCCCTTTGTGGAAGCCGTACAAGCCATGCAGTGGTTTTATTTCCAGGATGGCATCGACCTTTTTAAAACCACTATGTTGGTACCCGGTGTGGCCCATCAGAAACTATTCCGGGAGAGTTGAAAGAAAGGGGTCTCCTTTGCTCTGTTCGATAAACGTTAGAAGACCTCTATCACACCGTGAAGGGTAATGTGGTCGGCGGTCCTTCTATCATATTCACGAGGTACCACAAAGACGATCAAACGTTGATTAGAGGCCATCCCGATAAACGGTGTAAAAGGGTGGTTGGGTACAGCACAACGTTTACTACACCGTGCTCGCCGCCGCCTCGGTCGCAACCAGCCCGTCAATAACAAGGCCCGACGCCTTCGTTCACAGTCCAGTCTCCAGCGAACTCCAAAGCCAACGCTGAGTTCGAGCGTACGTACAGCACAACGTTTACTACGCCGTGCTCGCCGCCGCCTCAGTCGCAACCAGCCCGTCAATAACAAGGACCGACGCCTTCGTTCAAACTCCCCTCTCATCGGTCATTTCAAACGCCGGGTAAAATTCTCCTGTAAAGGCATCTCGAAACGCACACTGAAAACACCACTAAGAGCGTTTAGAGATGTTTTACGTACGCGAGTACCTGGCGAGGGGTTGAACAGAGGTTTCCGACTCAAGGAGAATACCATGTGTTCCTATCAACAGACACGCCAGGGGTTGAGCTATCTGTATTGCAAGCGTCGAGTGCTAGCCAGATGACCTTTCAACTACAATATTCCATTCAGACGTCACATTCTATAAATCTAGCAGCGTGCGAACCTTTTTTCACTCTGCTTGTGAAAAATGTCCTCTTGTTTGTTTTGAGAAATCCCACTCACGCAGATTATTATTTTGGCATTAGACAATTACATTTCTATTTTTTTTAATTTAATATCATGGTAAAATTGCTTTTGATACTAAAAAATCCCCAGCTAGAAAACAATATCAGCAGTTTCTGCCAAATTTATATCTGCTCCAATTATAAAAAGGAAGTTTTATTCCACGGTGAAGTGGTTATTTATCTGGAAAACAGTGATTTGAAAACTTGAAAGTTGCCTAGAAGTGTCGTTGCTTATGAACGTGAGTATCTCTTTTATTTTCGTTGGTTATTCTTTGTAACTAGAAACAAGGTTATTCGTTGTAACTAGAAACAAAGTTTTAATTTCATTCCATTATCGGCTTTCCTTTGATGTCGCTCATGTGGGCGGTTTTCATTTTTTATATCTCCACTACGTGTCATTTTGCACGTATAACAATGATCTGTCAATTTTGGGTTGGTTGTGGCATGGCGGTATTGTTTTATCCAATCGACATGATCACATTTTGCACATGTGTTAGTGTATAGCCAATGTTTGGCTGTTATTGAATATCCAATCAGAGTTCAATAATAATTGTATACAAAAGCTGTTGAAATCGCTAATTAATACCATGGAGAATATCAGAAAAAATGTGGCTAATAGTTTTGCTTTCCGTTGTGTGTATCCCATATGGAGCTGCATTTCCATGTTCATGGATCGGTGGGACAACTCTATCATGTCACACTACCAATCATAAGTCAATTACGCTTTTGACTGGTGAAAGCTATCATCGAATTTCACTCATCAGAATTCACGGTTTCCCTACACAGCTGTTACTCAACAGGGATTGATTCTACTATCGTAGGTATAACTATTATTATTATTATATTATTATCATATTCTTTCTATTAATGGTTTTTTTTTTGTTTTATCGAAAAAGGAAAGGTAGAGATATAAGATGAGATGGAATTGTATAGATTACCATCTATAGTTAAATAAATAAATGTTAAAATTTGGAGTTGGAGTTAATATTAATTTTACACTTTTTATATAGTGATGACGTCGAAGGTGACGACACTCCACTAAATATTTGGAGTTTATATTAAATTATTACTTTTTCAGGGATGAAGTCGGGGGTGACGACACTCCTTATCATGGCTGTCCTGGCGGCGATGGGCATTCCATTGGATCTCTCTTTGCGGTGGTATCTCCGCAGGAGACGGAATGTCTTGCAGGGAAACCCGAGACAAACACACATCAGCTTTCGCGGGCGTTTTCTGATAAACCCTGCCAGAGTTGATTGTGGTGTATTCCAAGTCAGAAAAAACGTGAAAAAAATCCTCCACACATGTCTTTGCTTGATCCCTACATATTCATGGAGCAAAATTTGCATATGTTTGATACTTCCAATTATGATCAGAACAATCCTAAAGGATTGTATTCGAATGCTGTTCAAAACCCACATTTCAGAGATGAGTGATTGATACAGGTACCCTCCTCCTCCTTTTTTGCTGAATGTTATCCATTTTAATTTAGCAATAATAATTCTAATAACAATAGTACTAATTGCTGTTATCATCACACTTAAAGTGTTTCACTCATTTAATTATATTTATGATTGAAGCAACATGAGTACCACTGGATTCATTTACCAGTTAAGACGAAACAGCAGCAATGACAGTGTATTATGAAGGCAGAAGCTTCCGAAGAAGCCATGAGGATGCCATGCAAGCAGGTTTACAGCATGCAAGAAGAATGTTCCAACAAGTAGAGAATCGTCAAACACCCAACTATTCAGTAGCTGTGCGTAAAATTCACATCAACAGGAGACAATTAACCAATCGCTTACAGCTGCGTCGAAACAGACGACTTTTGGTAGGCGTCTTGGAGTCTCACTATCTCAATGAACTCCAGAGACTTGTTCGGAAGCTATGTTGTGATAATTGTTATGGATGTGAAGTTAATCATCCATCGCAAGTACAACACCAGTGTCTCAAAATGAACAGTGACGAGTGTATTACTCAATACTTTGATCGAGCAGTGAATGAGCTGCCCCTTCATACCATCTTGGAAAAAGCCAAGTAACAGAGGGTAAGCCTTGGGCTAGAGTTTCAGGACCAGCACACTGTGCGTTCAAGTACAGTAGTATGTTACATGACACAGGTATGACAAGATGACAAACAATATCTAAAATAATTACAGATAAACTTTGACACATGCTCATCATTGTTAAAACGGACTTGCACATCAAATATCTGCACAAGGGTTTGAAGGGTAAGTTCTGTTTTGCATTTATACAACAAATACTATAAACAATAATGTCCATAAAGGTTGGATAAATGAGGACTGTAACTGTCTTCTGTTGTGCTGGTATTGATTGACATAGGTTTTTAAGTACAAGTCAAAAACGGAATTCACTGGCTCACCCAGACTGTCAAACAGTTCCCCTGTATTTCCTTTAAAGTACATAGCCACCCAGTGACGACCCGGTCTTCCAGATGGTTCAGTATTGACAATGAGACCCACTCCACGTGCCAGCATGTCTCTTGTCAGCACAGGTAAATTATCTTTGGCAAACACACCTAAGACATGGTACTTTAAGATGGAGTCGCTTTGAATAGCACATGCAAGGTCAGAGGCTTTCATGTTTTTTACTTCACAAACACGTTCCTGGTCTTGTCAATTTCGATGAGGGAATTTCTTTCACTCAGAACAACACAACTGAGTGTTTTGGTGAGGGCGGATTTGAACTCGATTTCTAGTCAGGTGCTACCGGATTTCAACAGATTCAGATAGTCGGATTCACTGCATACTTTATCAATGTCAAAGACGAAAAGGGCACTCGCGAGCAAAAAGTCGTTCCGAGTGATTCTGTTTCCTGTATTTTCTTTCCACAGACACATCCCATCGAACATCTGCACATAGGACTCAACGTCATCTGCCTGCATGGGACGTCCGGGGACACTGGCACCATTGATGTACAGGCTGATGTTTTTCACCATACTAGATTGGAAGTTGTAGGGGTTACCAGTGTAAGATCCATTCAAGCTGTTGCCGAGTACAAAGCCTACGATGTAATGATTAGCAATAGGATTCGACAGATTGTCAATGGTATGTGTCAGTTGAGTGGTTGGGATGCTTGTCACCTTGACCTCACTGCTGTCTTGAAACAAGGTGTTGTGTGCCAAAATAAGAGCTGGATTGACTTTCAGTTTACACACCTTTAGGTAGGTATCCAGAATTTCCACATTGTAATCTTGACCTGTTTTGCCGCTCATCAAACAGAACTGGGGCGAGGAGCGGTACAGCTTAACTGTCAAATCCACTCCATTGACCAAACGTCTGTTCATGTGAAAGATATCTTCATACAATGGCCCCGACATGGTCAAGACTTTACTAGTTTTAATGAAACTGCCACGAGATTGCACTCCTGTATTGAGACCAGTGTAGGGATCAGTCAATTCCACATCTTTGTTGGTTTCAGACACATCTTTGTAGAAGAGTTGAGATGACAGCTGTGAAGTTTTAGCTTCTGTTCCATAGTTGATAATGGTTGTTTGTAGAAGATACCAACTGATTCTGCAGGTACACTGACACCTGGGAAAAGAGGGCCTACAGAAACAAGTTGACAGGGACAATATGTTCCTTGTCAACAAGATCAGTGCCATCTGCACGTTTCACCTTGAGCTTCACATGTAGGCGGGTACGGTTCAGGTCAATGTAATTACTTCCAGCATTCGTTACTTGAAATTCCAACGGTGAAGAATCATTGATTTGGCTGAGTCGACGCACTTCATCAAAATAATGTTGATGGATGCTGGTAGGGTATGGTGGTAAAATAAACAGATTGAGAGAGGGTGGTATCAGTTCCTCAAAGTCTTTATCATTCAATAGTGACATGATTAACTGAAAACGTCGTTTTCTTAAAAAAGGGGTACACTGGAGAACCTTAGCGGTCTTGGATGGAATGTTATCTGTCTGACAGATCTTCTTTGAAGTGGTGATTTGATCACCTGCAGCTCGTTTTAAAGGTTTCTGTCGCTTTTCTTTAGCATTGGCTCTCTCAACAATATTCTGCGTCTCTGATGTCACTTCCAGTTCGATCTTGGGTTCTTCAGACTTCACTTAAGTCATGTCGGGATCACTAGTACTACAAGCAGCGGCGGGAGAGGGAGAAGCTGTGTCACATGATCTCTCAACAATATTCTGCGTCTCTGATGTCACTTCCAGTTTGATCTTGGGTTCTTCAGACTTCACTTAAGTCATGTCGGGATCACTAGTACTACAAGCAGCGGCGGGAGAGGGAGAAGCTGTGTCACATGATCTCCTGAATGAATCAGAGAGCGAAACAAAAAGTTGAAGATCACTTTTTATATACAATTCAGCTCTAGGCACCATTAGACACCCCCCGGACACCCTCACTACAAGAACCGTTTTGCCGCTGAAGAAGTTCATCCTTCCCGGCGGTCCGAGGATAACCCTAAATACATTCTGAGAAGTCTTGGAAGAGGGAGACTTGTGAAAGTATGAACATAAACTAATGCATAAATGTATACAGTATTGATAATTTTTTTAGATATGTTAAAGAAAAGTTTCAATTTTAAATGTATACATATTTTTTTTCAACATTTCATTATTTAAACAGATGACTGTCAGTAATGTTCAGACTAGTTTATAAAAAATGTCAACAGATTTTATAACAATTTAGTTTATTTCACACAGAGTACTTCAAGTTATTTTAAAAACTAGTCATTTTAAATGTATACAGTTTCTGATGACATTTTCTTTTTTATCAGAGGATTTTAGGTGATGATAAAACACTTCTTCCAGTTTATTTTAAACATTACTATTTTTGATGATTTTTTAATGTATACTTATTTGGATATTAATTTAGTTTTGCTTACATGTATACTGATTCTGTTTGTAATATAACTAAGTTTCTACTGTGTTTTCATGCGTTGTCATTTTATACCTTTAAAAGTGTAATGTTATGCAACAATGTCAGCTAGTGTGGTTACCAGTTTCTGGTTATATAGCAAGTATCGTTTGGGCTTTCCTTATTATTGATATAAGGACATCAGAACACCGCTGTACATTTTGACATCAATATAACTATCTGCGTCATTCCAACCCGTCTAGACATAAGGTACAATACCCATTCAAATCCCCCCTCCCCATTCCTACATTGATGTCAGGTGTGATGGGATTACATCAATCAACACATTGTTGACATAAGGACATTACCCATTCCAGCCATTGTTGACATAAGGTCATTAGGTACAGTGATGACGTCACCTTAACGTCATGAGAGGTGGTGTGAGGTGCTGGAGGTGCTGAAGTATACAATTTTATACTACTGCTATTGACAGCGCAACATCGTCGTCAGCTATCGAGATTGGCCCGGACTACGACGTTGGCAACGACATGACTAGCAGAGGGTTGTCTTCACTGACGAAAGTCGATTCTGTATGTTTAGGGCTTTAGGGCTGAAGGAAGACAACGTGTTTACCGCCGCATTCTTCGTCCAGTTGTCCTACCATTTCCACTAACTTCCTCGCAGCCAACAACGTCAACGTCCTGCCGTGGCCTGCACACTCACCCGACATGTCCCCCATAAAACACCTCTGGGACTTGTTGGATCGTCATGTTCGATAACGACCACACTCTCCAGCCAACCGGCACGTACATGCAGGTTCGTGCATACCCTCACGTACACAATCTCATCAATCTTAATTGTAGGCGTGGTTTAGGTATTGCTGTCACTGTTTTTATCTAATCATATTATTGTTCTATACCCCATATTATTTAGTGTAATGTCTGTTATTCATTAAAGATCTGTCTTCATTCATTTTTAACTTATCTAATATCATTCATACATTCCTTCATGCAAATTGATTATTATAAATTGTTTATTATTTTATTTCAGAAAATCATAGGACATTATATAACATGCGAAACACTGTATGCTGATTCCGACATCTTGCTGAATGGACACATGTGTCATGGTAGGTAATGTAGTTGTCCATAGAAAACTTATCTTACACTTTCTAGTGAAAATTCGGAAGAAATTTGGCTTAGTTGCACCATGCTTTCTACCATGTATCGTACTAAACTAGTGTCCAAAAGAAACGATACCAACTTATTTTCAAAATTGTTTTTTACTAAGTGAATTGTCTAGTATGAAAACATGCCAATTCGTATTGCACATCCCAAACACAGCATAGTCGATAAAAAATACCAGGAACACGTGATCACTTCCGAGAAAAAACGTAAATTTCGTGAAAGTGACATTTCCCTCTCTAGCATGTTCTGCACGTGCATAAAAACTGTATAAAACGGCTGATCAGACACGTTGATAACACAGCAACAAAAAGAACACAAGATATGCCACGTTTGACAGCCATCGAGAGAGAGAGAGAGCCGTTGGAATGGTCCAACAAGGAGCGTCACACGTCGACGTCGCCATGAGATATGAGAGCAGATTCCTCATCTTCAGAAACGATGGACGGCAGCTTGTATACCGACGATTTGGTGAACGTTTGGTGCCTAACTGTATCCAACAGGTCCGGCCGTTCGGAGGTGGAGGGTTAATGGTTTGGGGTGGCATATGTGGTGACGTCAAAACGATGCTTGTCGTAATTCGTGGAAACCTGAATGCACAGCGTTATCTTGATGACATCCTACGGCCTGTTGTGGTGCCCTTTATTCAGCAACAGCCTCGTGGACTCCTTTTCCAACATGACGATGCAAGGCCACACACAGCAAGACTGACACAGAACTTCCTTGCCAACGCCAACGTACAGGTTTTGCCATGGCCCGCATGTTCACCGGACATGAATCCCATCGAGCACTTATGGGACCACCTCGATCGGCAAATCCGACGTCGCCGTGTGCCTCCAGTCAACGTCCAGGACTTGGAATGATGTCTCCTCGAGGAATGGCAACGCATCACTCCCAACGTCATCAGACGTTTGACGTCATCAGTCCGTAGGCGTGTTCTGGCATGTATTGATGCTCACGGTGGACATACCCGCTACTGACTTGACTTTGAGACGTGTGGTGTGACATTTCCCGTTGTTTCTGTAATAATTCATCTAGTTTTGTTTTATGTTGATTTCACTCTTAAGTTGCTTACAAACATTTTTCACATATTTTTTTTCTGGTTTCAGGAATAAATAACACTAACTTACACGCTTCTGAACCCCATCGAACACTTGTGGGATGAGGTTTAAAGGCGTCTGCCGATGAACTACGCACAGCTGCTCTGGATGTGTGCAAGAGGATTGTCCTAGGGCATTCACAAATTGTCTGCTCCCAATGTACAGATGTGTGGCAGTGATCAATGCTAATGGTGGTCACACCATTTCTTGACTGACATTTTGGGTATTGACCCGAAACTGTGACACGCCCCTACATTTGAAAAAAACAATTATGTCATCTGCCTTTTAATCCATTAAACTGCCTTCAATCAAATTTTTGTCAATCTTGCCCTTTTAGTATTTCTTGTCTTTACTGTTGAAAATAATTACATGTATACTGCATACTCGACTTGCGTTTCTTTTGCATGTGAGTATATTTTTACATTGTTTATTTCTTCACATTTCATCTCCACATATGGAATGGCAGACCATAAAGCGTTGGGAAAGTGGCCTTCATTGACTTAGACATGGATATTGTTTCATCCTAGGTTGATATGCCGTTTTTCTTCTCAAAAATTGTTTTCAACAGGTTATCATCAAGATCACCATGACTTCTGAAAGTTCTAATATTTTTACAGTAATTATTGTTGACATTGCATATTAATAAAACCATAATTAATACTCATTCATATTTTCACCACAATGATCACATTCATAGCAGATGATTAAGGGCTGGGGAAGCTGACCTTTAAGTAATGAAGAAACCATGACACCTCAGGAATGGTATGATTGTATAACCGGGTAGGCACAGAAAAGCCGAGGACGCGTAGCGTAGCGTCCGAGGCTTTTCTGTGCCTACCCGGTTATACAATCATACCATTCCTGAGGTGGAATGGTTTGTCCAACTTATAAACCGCTATCCATTTATCTATGTCATTTTTGGAGCAAATATTTACGCGGTATACGGGTCGCAAATAAGCGCGGTATAACGAGACACACTTTATAACAGTTGCTGCACGTGCAGAAGAGGGCTGTACGTGCTGAAAGAACCGCCAGAAGGCCCAGGTCAGCGATAATATTGGGGCTAAAGCCCCGACGATGGATTGTCCAGCGGAAACTTGTTCGGTACCCACAGATCCCGTTAACGTGGTCCAGTCAGTTTCTAACGCTGCTGGGAAATCAATTTCCCTCACATTCAACCTCACTTGCAATTGTAAAATCTGGGGAGCAATTGTAAAACCTGAGGAGCAATTGTAAAACCTGCTGAGTGGTCTTACTACAAAAGAAAGGTCGTCTGGGAGATGGTTACAACACCATGATAGGTTTACAATGGTGTTTACCAAATGTTGATGTGGAGAACACCCACATCCACATTATTTAGAAAAAGAAACAGCAAGGAGACTCGGCTTTATAGATCTCGACAGGGGCTGTTTTAGCCACGGGACGTGTGGCACCCAACATTAGCCACGGGACGTGTGGCACCCAACATTAGCCACGGGACGTGTGGCACCCAACATTGGATTGCACCAATGAGGAGACTCGCCTTTATCGACCTGAACAGGGGCTGTTTTAGCCACGGGACGTGTGGCACCCAACATTAGCCACGGGACGTGTGGCACCCAACATTGGATTGCACCAATGAGGAGAGTCGACTTCATCGATCTCAACAGGGGCTGTTTTAGCCACGGGACGTGTGGCACCCAACATTAGCCACGGGACGGTTGGCACACAACATTGGATTGCACCAATGAGGAGACTCGCCTTTATCGATCTTGACAAGGGTTGTTTTAGCCACGGTACGTGTGACACCAAACATTGGATTGCACCAATGAGGAGACTCGCCTTTATCGATCTCGACAAGGGTTGTTTTAGCCACGGTACGTGTGACACCAAACATTGGATTGCACCAATGAGGAGACTCGACTTCATCGATCTCGACAGGGGTTGTTTTAGCCACGGTACGTGTGACACCAAACATTGGATTGCACCAATGAGGAGACTCGCCTTCATTGATCTAAACAGGGGTTGTTTTAGCCACAGTACGTGTGACACCAAACATTGGATTGCACCAATGAGGAGACTCGACTTCATCGATCTCGACAGGGGTTGTTTTAGCCACGGTACGTGTGACACCAAACATTGGATTGCACCAATGAGGAGACTCGGCTTTATCGATCTAGACAGGGGCTGTTTTAGCCACGGGACGTGTGCCACCCAATATTGTATTGCACCAATGAGGAGACTCGGCTTTATCGATCTAGACAGGGATTGTTTTAACCATGGTACGTGTGGCCTTTTGGAAGGGTCTTCTCCCTATGTTTTTCGTTCAACTGAAGATGTTCAGGATGATGAACATGACTTACACCAAGATATCTTCATTCACAAAGCACTTACATTGGAAATAGTGTATAACCGTGCATCAAAAGTCACTGGGAAACAGCGATCCAGTGTTATAGTGAATGAAGCGGACATAGAAGTAGTCTGTTTATGATTGATGAAGACTTATGAAAAAAGTGGACGAAGATTGCATCTTGATCAAAGAAGATACCACGAAGTGTAGAGTTAGCCAACTTCCACAGAACCTTTTGATGAAGATTGACTCACACAACGAAGTCGATGTAGGCTGCGAGTCACTGTGGAAGGTGGTTTTATCTCCAGTTGTGAAGAAAAAAGCTTCTTCCTGCTTTGATGTACACGGAGGTCTATGTGTAAGTTATCTACTTTACTAGGTTTTTATACCCTCCCTCTTCATGGAAATGTTTTATATCAACACATGAATAGTGAGTGAGTGAGTAACAGTATTCCAGTCATATCGCGGCGTGTCAGCTTAATGTGGGAGGAAAGCCCGAAGTGATGCAGGCCTCAGACTTTTACCACTTGGGTGAAACCCACAAGCACGGGTGTGGTGCTGACAAACCTAGAAACATAATCGGGGCGAACCGAGATTCGAACCCACAATCATAGGTTTCTGGCGTGGCGTGTCTTTGAAAATAATTTCAAAGGGCATGAGTTTTTCACATATGAAAATGTGGCGGACAAACGCACGTGAGTTAGTAAGTGAATTAGGGGAAGATGAGAGTCAAAATAATTCGACTTGACAATTTCAGTGAAATAATTTTCACCGTGTAGTTATCACATGTGTTTATAGCCGTCTTTCCGTAATTCTGTCCGTGGCCAACAATAAGTGCTTACAAAATTTGAAACACTATTAACGCCAGATAACACCACTACATGGTGTCAGCTTGATGTTGGGGGAAAGCCCAAAGTGATACAGTCTTCAGACGTTTACCACTTTGGTGAAACCTATGAGTGAGTGAGTGAATTTTGTTTAGCGGCGCTTTTAACACAATTCCAGTTATATCAGCTTATTGTGGGAGGAGAGCCCGAAGTGGTGCAGGTCTCAGACGTTTACCACTTCAGTGAAACCCACGAGCACGGGTATGGAGCTGACAAACCTAAAAACATAATTGGGGCGAACCGGGATTCGAACCCACAATCATAGGTTTCTGGCGTGCCAAAGAACACGCAACACTGCACAGCGAATCGCCTTAGGCGCCACCCGTGACCCTATGAGCACAGTGCGGTGCTAACAAAGCTAAACACTCAGGGCGAACTGGGATTTGAACCCCAGGTAAAAGGCATGACTTGCCAAAAAGACGAAGCTCCATTTTAAACGACCGGGACGACAGGTTTCTCCTTATTGGTCATAGAAATTAAAGTCAGGTAAAGTCACATGTGCCCACATAAAGGAACAGGGCGACCCTAAACCTATTAGCCAACTGAGTTTAGCGTGTCTGAATACACCAGTTCGATCATGTAGGTCACCTTGGAATATGGACGAAAGAGTCCCACTACGCACATCGCCTATACGTTCCTACTAGCGATACTGATCTGGCCATATCCCGTGCTTAAACAGTAGTGATTTTCGCGCAGTCGAAGCTGTAGTTGCCATCAGAGATAACAACATTGCCAGCCCACAGGCTAAAAATAATGCTCGTATTTAGGTCACGACGACTCAACACACGAGCCTCGCCCAAGTTAATTATCGCAATCGTCATACCTGTTGATACCCACGTTAACCGTTCTGGATGTGGCGCAGTTAATACGATACATCACAGTAGTGGTCGACAACGTGCATACCGCTAGTCTGCCAGATAGTTACACGATACGAGAATATTCAACATGTCCGCCTTTGAGACGAATGCCGACAGCCACATGTTTGAGACGGGACGATGATTTGTAGACAATCGAGTAATTGTAGGCAAGGCAAGGGCAGACCAGCCCTAGGTTTTGCTACGAATACCACTGAATGTAGGCCCAGACATGTTTTCCTGAACGTGAATACTCTAGTTGGCCCCGTTCGCCAAGCTCGACATGCCTTTCCTGCGCTCGCCTCGGACTGACCAGACGGGTTACTGATCACGCGGCATGTAGAGGTGGCTACGACGCGGGGTGCTGGCGGACCTTGAACCAATCACAGGCGACATATATGATCACGTGATATGTTAAGATACGTGACATGGTTGCTATGACGTAGCTTGCGACACTAGCCGGTCTGGTCACTTCTTGGGTTGTGTAAAAGGCTTACAGACAGGAGATATGTTATATTTATTAGATATATTGAGTTTACTGAGATAACGTCTGTGACAAGTGCGCCGGTGGCCCGGTATAATCTCTCCCCCGTGCAAATGCTCCCCCCGGAGATTTTATACCGGTACAGATTCTCACCCGGAGAATCTGTTCTGAAATAAAATCTCCCCCGGGCGGATATGTTTCGCGCCCCCCTCAGTATAAAGTCTCCCCTCTGATTATTCGGTTTGTTGCAATGTCTTTAAGTACTATATTCTTTAAATAGTTATCTTTAATGTAAGGCGGGTTACTTTAAAAAAATAGATTATGAAATATGGTCATAATGAATTGATATTTCAGCATATTTTATTTGGTAACTGTACCTTCCATCCTAAAATAATTATAAGACATATATCTAAGTTAGAAATATATGACTGATATAAATTCTTTATACACGGTAATATCGAATTTGCTTGGATTATCTATTTTTTCAAATGTGCTCCATTCAGGAAAATTATATAGAATTATGTATTTACTCTCCCCCATGTATTTTGCTCTTTTATGTAAAAGTAAGGCGTCAGTTGAGTCTTAAATCTGTGTACTGTTTTAGTGATGAGCGTTTACCTGGAGGCGGTTGAATACCTCATTGTTCGATCTTGGCGTGATTTGGCCGACTTTAAACAAGTTCGATTCAAAATTTGGAATCTGTTTTTAGTTCACAAATCTACAGTGCACACTCAAGCATATGTCATTTGATGTTCATTGAAATTCAATATGAATATTTTAATTACATTGTATAAGTGATGTAAAATCCATTTGGAAAAAAAATGTGAATCTTGCATTTTTACTGGTATAGATGCTTAGCCTATTGCCAAAGTCAAATTTAAAAAAAGTCTTATCAAAAGTACTGTAAGTACCCATGGACCCTAGCATGGTGGTCTACCTTCAGCTGCTGGCGATCTATAGCCTGTTTTTATCTTGTATCGTTATGTATAGTGCTATTCTCTTGTATAATTCCATACTAGTTTTATATCTTTTTCAGTGATGAATCTAGTAATTTTGCTGTCCTTCGTCGACAGGTTTTTATTCAAGTTTCCATATATGTATTATGTTTAACCATTGATAGTCACGATATGGCTGAAATATTGCCGATGTGACTTAAAATTAAACTCACTCACTCACTATCTATATTGAATTAAAATTCAAATCTAATATAATGAAGTCTAAATGTTTTTGATGCATGTATTTTATTGGAGATAATTTTAAAATTGTTTTCTGTAAAATATTTTCGTTTCAAAGACTAGATTTTAGTCTACCCAAACCATCTTGGCCAGTCACATTCTACATACTTCCTTGTTCACCTGCTTATGGTGTTAAGTTATAGTTAATACAGAGAGCAAATAGTTGCAGGATTCCTGAAGCGGCGTAAAGCAATAATCTCTCTCATGACCCCCTCGTCAATATAAAACTGTCCCTGCTCTTAATAAATTTTTAATCACTGCTAAACGAGGGGCAGTCGGGTAGCCTAGTGGTTAAAGCGTTCGCTCGTCACGCCGAAAACCCGGGTTCGATTCCCGACTTGGGTACAATGTGTGAAGCCCATTTGTAGTGTCCCCCGCCGTGATATTGCTGGAATATTGCTAAAAGCGGCGTAAAACCATACTCACTCACTCACTCACTGCTAAAGGGGTTCTCCAGCTAAAACTGTTTTTGCACCGGATTTCGCGTTTACACACCCGGGAAAGCTGGCCATGGTCACAAGCCTTCGTGCTTCAGTAACAACAGTTGGTGTGGACCTCCAAAATTGACACCAACAAAATAAAACACGTTTACTTTAATAGACTTGATTTAATTATCCGTTATATGTTCTGTCATTTTCTTAGGTCATAGTACAATAAGACGGAAAATATCTTTAATTCATTAAGAATAATCAGAGACCATATAATAGATTATAGATAACTATTATATGGTCTCTGGAATAATTTAATTTTTCTCCTGGGTTGGGTGATAAATATTTCAGCGGGCAAATCCTCTGATATGAGTTTTGTTTATGGGTTTTGGGGTATGTGAGGAACACTCATTAAAATACAGACGGCCTCATAGCATCATACGACCCGTGAAGATCCGGGGTAGGATAGGTCTTCAGCACCCCATGCTTGCCGTAAAAGGTGACTATGCTTGCCGTAAAAGGCGACTAACGGGATCGGGTGGTCAGACTCGAAGACTTGGTTGAGGCATGTCATTGTATCCCAATTGCGTAGATGGATGCTCAGGGTGTCAATCACTGTCTGGTCCAAACTCGATTATTTACAGACCGCCGTCATATAGCTGGACTATTACTGAGTGCGGCGTTAAACAACAAACAAAACAGCATGTGGGGAAACGAAATTAGAAGTCCTTTGTCCGCCTCAAGAGGTCTAAGGGAAGTAACTCTTTGAAGTTGCGAAGTTATTAACGTTCAAAATAAATAGAAGAGCCGTAAAATACGCCGATGGGTCTTCCAAGTATTCTTATTTGTCTCAAGTAGACAAACATTTAGTCCCTGATATAAATCTTAAATAAACATTATTTGTAAAAAAATAAAATGTAAAATCCAAATGGAGCCCAATGCTAAATTTGAAGCCGACACAATTTAGACTTTCCTAATATTACAGTTATGTGAGTGGTCTGTTAGTAATCGAGCCACGCAATTGGGATACGATGACATCATTGCATGACGTGATAAAGAATCATTTTTAAATTATTTTCTCGGTTCTGGGAGACAGACAAAGCCTCCGTCATATCTGTCATTTTGCGGACTTTATTTTGATTGGTCGTTCATGAAAAGGTGAGTGAGTGAGTATGGTTTTACGCCGCTTTTAGCAATATTCCAACAATATCAAAGCGGGGACACCAGAAATGGGCTTCACACATTGTACCCATGTGGGGAATCGAACCCGGATCTTCGGCGTGACGAGCGAACGCTTTGACCACTAGGCTACCTGACCGCCCCTCATGAAAAGGTATTTTGCCAGCTGCAGTTTTAGCACGTTTTGGGTGAGTGAATGAATTGGTATGGTAACCACTAGGCTACCCGACCGCCCCGCTTTCTGCATGGACCCGAGCAAGATTTACATCATCCCTTCAGGTGTTGGCGATTATGGACAGATTTAGTCGAATTAAAGGACACATTCTGAGATTCATACCGCGTCAGTCACCGAAGTGATGCAGGTCTCAGACGTTTACAATGGTAAACACACATCAGCATAGTTGGTTGGTTGTTTAACGCCGCACTCAGCAATATTCCAGCTATATGACGGCGGTCTGTAAATAATTGAGTCTGGACCAGACAATCCAGTGATGAATATCATGCGCATCGATCCACGCAATTGGGATCGATGAAATGCTTCAACCAAGTCAGCGAGCCTGACCACCCGATCCCGTTAGTCGCCTTTTACGACAAGCATGGGGTGCTGAAGACCTATTCTACCCCGGAATCTTCACGGTTGACAAGTGACAGGAGGGGTGAAACCTCGTGATCAAGATTAATGCACTTGGTGTGCGTCGAATTTAGTGTGCTTATAGAGCTAGCCCACTGAGATACCATGCCGCAGTTTAACATGAATACCCCACTACACAGTATACTGTGGACTCCGAGCCGACCAGTCCTTGTTTCAGCCATCTTTGAAGGTCTTTTTTCCTTTTTCTTTTAAAGCGTTACCAGAACGATGTCGATGCATCCGTACATCCGCGTATCAAAACAAAGATGAAGTCAACAATAACAACTTCAGACTTATTTAATCATTCGCACTCAAATGGCGCCGACACGTAATCAGTGCAGATGCAACGCAAGCATTTAGAGTTATCTCCCTTAGACCACAACGGTTTCGTTCAGGGAGCTGGAATGCCCACTGAATGACTGGGTCAGGATATAGCAAATAACAATTTCATTTTTCCAAGCGACTCGATATATCTGCGAACATATTTTCAATATTAAGTTGACATTTCATCTTACATGGCCACAGGGAAATTTGGAAATATATGGTCTAAGGGTACGGCACCTGGAAACCTTTTAACAACTTCTTTATATCTTTGTAGCTTCAGATTGATGACAGTTCTCAAAATCGTTTGGATCAGATTCACTTAGTTTAAAATCGAAGCTGGGCATAATTAGACGCTGGAGATCCAATCGTATTTTATAGTGAGTGAGTGAGTTGGGTTTAACGCCGCTTTTAACAGTATTCCAGTTATATCACGGCGTGTCAGCTTAATGTGGGAGGAAAGCCTGAAGTGATGCAGGTCTCAGACGTTGACCACTTCCCAGGCTCACAATTCGGGATCTGATTGCTTACATGAGACGACACTCGTGAAGATTCCGGGGTAGAATAGGTCTTCAGCAACCCATGCTTGTCGTAAGAGGCGACTAACGGGATCGGGTGGTCAGGCTTGCTGACTTGGTTGAAGCATGTCATCGATCCCAATTGCGTTGATCGATGCTCATGATATTAATCACTGGATTGTCTGTTCCAGACTCGATTACTTACAGACCGCCGTCATATAGCTGAAATATTGATGAGTGCGGCGTTAAACAACAAACCCACCAACCAACCAACCAACCAACCAACGAGAGACGATGGTGCCAGTCAGTTTTGGATTTGGGTGTAGGCCATACGAGATATTGAGAACAAATTACCTTAACCCCGAAAATCTACAGTTCCATGTGTGTAAACAGTAATGGCCACGTATTGTCTTCCGATAACACCCGTTTTTGTGCAGGTGAATCGATCAAAATCATGTGCACAGCACTATAGTGGCAAAAGTGGTTTTTCACGTGCAACTGGTCACGTGGCCATAATACCGCACATGTTTTCAGCAATACTTGTTAGCAGTCATTAACAAAAAAAGAAAAACACAAGAAAACAAAAGTCTTTACGGCCATTTGTCATGCCACGCCTTCAAATGTGCAAAGTGAACGTGCCATCGGCATGTTGCAGACGGGAACGTCCGTAGCTGAAGTCGCAAGGACGATGGGTTGTAGTCGATGGACTTCTTATGATTTACAGACGCGTCAACAGCAAACGGGTACCACCGCTGATCGCCCTCGGCCAGGTCGACCACGTGTGACGTCACATGCAGAGGATCGTCAGATTGTCTTACGTCACCTCCGTTACCGAGTTTTGACGGCTACATCAACCAGAAATGAACTGTTTAGGGGTAGACTGAGTGCGCAAACTGTTCGAAACTCAATTACACAGACGTCAACGTCAATTGTGGGCACAGCGACACTTACGATGGACTCAGAGGAATTGGAATCAAGTCGTCTTCAGTGATGAATCCCGATTTAATCTTCGATTTGCTGATGGTAGGGCGAGGGTGTGGAGGCGCCGTCATGAACGTAACGCCCAGTGTTGTGTACAGGACGTTGACAGATTTCGAGGCGGAAGTGTCTTGGTGTGGGGTGCTTTCTGTGGCAATGCACGTTCCAGGCTTCTTGTCATCCGTGGCAGCCTCAACGCTGCTGCTTACCGCGACCAGGTACTGGCACCAGAACTTCTGACTTTTATGGCAGCACATGGACCCAGTTTGATCTTCCAACACGACAATGCCAGACCCCACACAGCGGTTTTGACGAGGAATTTCCTTCAGAATGCGGGAGTCAACGTCATGGACTGGCCGTCAAGGTCTCCCGACCTCAATCCCATCGAACACGTCTGGGATGCTCTTGGCAGAAGTCTGCGCACTCTCCAGAACCAACCACAGAATTTGCAAGATCTTGGCACCATTTTGCAGCAACAATGGCGTCGTCTTCCCAATCATGTGTTCACAAGCATCACAAGGTCCGTACGGAGGCGTTGTGTGGCAGTTGTCAACGCACATGATGGCCATACACGCTACTGAACATGTGTGCCATCAGATTCTCGTGCTTGGACTTATGATTTAAACTGTTGTTGTTATAACAGAATACCGTAGGTGCTTGGAACAAATTATGGTTACCACCGTTAATTAAAATCCTTCTTTGGACATTAATGATTATAAATTACCTTCTCTGATACATTTGTCCGTTGTATATCATATATGGGATTACTTTGAAAAAAGTGAAGTTATTAATTTGACTCAGTATATATAACATATACGTCTAAAAACACTTTTGCGTTTCCTTTTTACAGAGTATATATTTATGCTCATTCAAAGTAACAAGATATTATACTCACAAAAGGCCTTCTTCAGAGCGAGGTCAAACCCGTGACGATCCGGGGTAGAATAGGTCGTCAGCAACCCATACTTGTCGCAAAATGCGACCTTGATTGTCGTAAGAGGCGACTAACGGGATCGGGTGGTCAGGCTCACTGACATGGTTGATGCATCTCATCGTATCCCAATTCCCAAGTCTCGTGATGTCAATCACTGGATTGTCTGGTCCATACTTGATTATTTACAGACCGCCGTCGTGTAGCTGGAACATTGCTGAGTGCGGCGTTAAACAACGAACAAAAAACAAAAAAGCAAGGTCACACGACAGTGTGAAGAGCACGTTGGTTCAATCGCCGGGACAGGGTCTTATGTAACAGGATCAGAAACAAATAAGCAAGCTGTCACAACATGGTGTGTTTGGGCGACCTGTTCTTGTATTAAGGATGACATCTACCCCTACCAAAATACACCCGTCAAAGTAAACATGATAAAAGAGCACATGATGTGACATGAGGGAACGCCTTGTGTCGGGTGGTTTGGGAACGCCTCACCGATGAGTTCGCAAGATAGCTCTGCGCAAGAGTGAGAGTGAGTGAGTTGGGTTTAACGCCGCTTTTAACAGTATTCCAGTTATATCACGGCGTGTCAGCTTAATGTGGGAGGAAAGCCCGAAGTGATGCAGGTCTCTGACGTTTACCACTTCGGTGAAACCCACGAGCACGGGTATGGTGCTGACAAACCTAGAAACATAATCGGGGCGAACCGGGATTCGAACCCACAATCATAGGTTTCTGGCGTGCCCAAGGGACGTAACTCTGCACAGCGAATCGCGTCGCCTTAGACGACTGGGCCACCCTGCCCCCTCTGCTCAAGAAATATAAGGGGTATTTGTGTGTACAGAAAAGTACCTGGCGTATGTTTGAGATGCCCCCTCTGCTCAAGAAATATAAGGGGTATTTGTGTGTACAGAAAAGTACCTGGCGTATGTTTGAGATGCCCCCTCGTGTACCACAAACAACTCCCACTCATCCTTTATTTTTATGTGAGATATCAACATTAGGAACAGCCTCATTAAGGATGTTAATATGTACAGGCTTTGAACATATTTACCCGTTTTAAATAATTATGACTCCCCGCACACAATCTGACCTGGGCATTGCCAGACAAGTCCATGTTATGAAAAGGGTGGTTAGGTTCCAGGATATTCTCACCATATTCACGTCGATTCTCTGTACCTATTCATGAAGGTGCTCACACATGTTCGAATCTCCGGAAATGACGTCATGATAGAACAGTGTTTTATCGGGAAATTCACCAAGCTTCGTTCTTCATTGTTCTTTGCGATTTATCGCGTAGATATATAATGTATTACATTTGAGTATAGAGAACGGTATTTTTGGAGCATTTCTGTTGTGTCAGTGCCGACACCGACCCCAAGAGCTATACTGACCCGTCTCCGTACCGACAGCCGACGATATGTCGCATTGTTACCTGAGTGAAGTTGTCAGTCTCTCTCTGTGATAGGAATGCGGGCGTGCTAGACTGGAGACCGCGTCTGATATATATCTCTGCGATAGGAATGCGGACGTGTTAGACTAGACAGCGCGTCTGATATATATCTCTATGATAGGAATGCGGGCGTATTGGACTGGACACAGCCACTGATATCTCTCTCTGCGATAGGAATGCGGGCGTATTAGACTGGACACCGCGACTGATTTCTCTTTCTCTGCGATAGGAATGCGGGCGTATTAGACTGAAGACCGCGTCTGATATATATCTCTGTGATAGGAATGTGAGCGTGTTAGACTGGACACCGCAACTGATATTTCTCTCTCTCTGAGATAGGAATGTGGGCGTGTTGGACTGGAGACCGCGTCTGATATATATCTCTGTGATAGGAATGCGGGCGTATTAGACTGGACACCGCGTCTGATATCTCGCTCTGTGATAGGAATGCGGGCGTACTAGACTGGACACCGCGTCTGATATATCTCTCTGAGATATGAGTACGGGCATGTTAGACTGGACACCGCGACTGATATCTCCCTCTGTGATAGGAATGCGGGCGTGTTAGGCTAAACACCGCGACAGATATATATCTCTGCGATAGGAATACGGGCGTATTAGACTGGACACCGCGACTGGTCTCTCTCTCTCTCTCTCTCTCTCTCTCTCTCTCTCTCTCTCTCTCTCTCTGCGATAGGAATGCGGGCGTATTAGACTGGACACCGCGACTGGTCTCTCTCTCTCTGCGATAGGAATGCGGGCGTATTAGACTGGACACCGCGACTGATATATATCTCTGTGATAGGAATGCGGGCGTGTTAGGCTGGACACCGCGTCTGATATATATCTCTGTGATAGGAATGTGGGCGTGTTAGGCTGGACACCGCGACTGATATCTCTCTCTGTGTGATAGAAATGCGGGCGTGTTAGACTGGACACCGCGTCTGATATATATCTCTGTAATAGGAATGCGGGCGTATTAGACTGGACACTGCGACTGATATATATCTCTGTGATAGGAATGCGGGCGTGTTAGGCTGGACACCGGGTCTGATATATATCTCTGTAATAGGAATGCGGGCGTATTAGACTGGACACTGCGACTGATATATATCTCTGTGATAGGAATGCGGGCGTGTTAGGCTGGACACCGCGTCTGATATATATCTCTGTGATAGGAATTGCGGGCGTGTTAGGCTGGACACCGCGTCTGATATATATCTCTGTGATAGGAATGCGGGCATGTTAGGCTGGACACCGCGTCTGATATATATCTCTGTGATAGGAATGCAGGCGTATTAGACTGGACACCGCGTCTGATATATATCTCTGTGATAGGAATGCGGGCATGTTAGGCTGGACACCGCGTCTGATATATATCTCTGTGATAGGAATGCAGGCGTATTAGACTGGACACCGCGACTGATATCTCTCTCCGTGTGATAGAAATGCGGGTGTATTAGACTGGACACTGCGACTGGTCTCTCTCTCTCTCTCTGTCTCTCTCTCTCTCTCTCTCTCTCTCTCTCTCTCTCTCTCTCTCTCTCTCTCTCTCCCTCTCTCTCTGCGATAGGAATGCGGGCGTATTAGACTGGACACTGCGACTGGTCTCTCTCTCTCTGCGATAGGAATGCGGGCGTATTAGACTGGACACCGCGTCTGATATCTCTCTCTGTGATAGGAATGTGGGCGTGTTAGGCTGGACACCGCGACTGATATCTCTCTCTGTGTGATAGAAATGCGGGCGTGTTAGACTGGACACCGCGTCTGATATATATCTCTGTAATAGGAATGCGGGCGTATTAGACTGGACACTGCGACTGATATATATCTCTGTGATAGGAATGCGGGCGTGTTAGGCTGGACACCGGGTCTGATATATATCTCTGTAATAGGAATGCGGGCGTATTAGACTGGACACTGCGACTGATATATATCTCTGTGATAGGAATGCGGGCGTGTTAGGCTGGACACCGCGTCTGATATATATCTCTGTGATAGGAATGCGGGCGTGTTAGGCTGGACACCGCGTCTGATATATATCTCTGTGATAGGAATGCGGGCATGTTAGGCTGGACACCGCGTCTGATATATATCTCTGTGATAGGAATGCAGGCGTATTAGACTGGACACCGCGTCTGATATATATCTCTGTGATAGGAATGCGGGCATGTTAGGCTGGACACCGCGTCTGATATATATCTCTGTGATAGGAATGCAGGCGTATTAGACTGGACACCGCGACTGATATCTCTCTCCGTGTGATAGAAATGCGGGTGTATTAGACTGGACACTGCGACTGGTCTCTCTCTCTCTCTCTGTCTCTCTCTCTCTCTCTCTCTCTCTCTCTCTCTCTCTCTCTCTCTCTCTCTCTCTCTCTCTCCCTCTCTCTCTGCGATAGGAATGCGGGCGTATTAGACTGGACACTGCGACTGGTCTCTCTCTCTCTGCGATAGGAATGCGGGCGTATTAGACTGGACACCGCGTCTGATATCTCTCTCTGTGATAGGAATGCGGGCGTGTTAGGCTGGACACCGCGTCTGATATATCTCTCTGTAATAGGAATGCGGGCGTGTTAGACTGGAGACCGCGTCTGATATATATCTCTGTGATAGGAATGCGGGCATGTTAGGCTGGACACCGCGTCTGATATATATCTCTGTGATAGGAATGCAGGCGTATTAGACTGGACACCGCGTCTGATATATATCTCTGTGATAGGAATGCGGGCGTGTTAAGCTTGACACCGCGACTGATATCTCTCTCCGTGTGATAGGAATGTGAGCGTGTTAGACTGGACACCGCGTCTGATATGTATCTCTGCGATAGGAATGCAGGCGTGTTAGACTGGAGACCGCGTCTGACATATATCTCTGCGATAGGAATGCGGGCGTGTTAGACTGTACACTGCGTCTGATCTCTCTCTCTCTCTCTCTCTCCCTCTCTCTCTCTCTCTCTCTCTCTCCCTCTCTCTCTCTCTCTCTCTCTCTCTCTCTCGCTCTCTCTCACACACACACATGGTTTTTCACATTAAGTTTTCTAATGTTATTTTATTCTGATTATTATTGGGCGGTCGGGTAGCCTGGTGGTTAAAGCGTTCGCTCGTCACGCCGAAGACCCGGGTTCGATTCCTGACATGGGTACAATGTGTGAAGCCCATTTCTGGTGTCCCCCGTCGTGATATTGCTGGAATATTGCTAAAAGCGACGTTAAACCATACTCACTCACTCACTCACTCACTCACTCACTCTGATTATTATTGAGCTCGCTCAACCGATTCTCAACAATAGCTTCGTTGTGGCGCCTATTCAAGCGTTACCCATAGTAAACAGCCGCTCAATCACATCACATTCACAAGCGATAGAAATTCTGTGGGAGGTTACTGAGAGATTAAGACGATGTCGTCACTTTCCAAAACGCTAGCTGATGGTTCCGCAGCTGTATCCTTAAACAAGGGGGGTGTAGTACCCTGAACAAATTAATCGAGGTTTTGTGGGTTCCACTAAAAACGTTAACGCCAACCGCCTCTTCCATTAGGGACGTTATTTCTTGTGTGCATGCGGATCCTTGAGGCTAAAACGTTCGCTCTCAATACCGAAGTCCTGGGTTCGATTCCCCACCTGGGAACAACAGCCCATTTCTGCCGTGATATAGCTAAATGTTACTAAAAAACGGCGTAAGGCTCACTCAATCACAAACATAAAGCGTAGAACAACACTCAGTTCACTCAAGTCGCTACATGGCTGAAAATTTGCCGATGGGACGTTGAATTTTAACCCACTCACTCAGTTCACTCAAGTTTTACTTTCCTGTTTCTCGCCCAATTTTCAAAATCGTCAAAGCATGACGTTGCCAAGTTCTATTATCACGTGACTGGGTAGTCACGAGGAATGAGGAATTTGAGACACAAACAAATATATAATTCAATATGGACACAAACAAATGTAGAATTCAGTATAGACACAAACAAATACAGAATTCAGCATTGACACAAACAAATTAGTATATAGTCTGGAGTCGGAGAAATGGCAGTTTTCAAATGTTAAATATTGCAGATACATTATCTCTGCATGATTTCTCCAACCATGACGCAATCATAAGTGAAGATATTAAGTGACGGGCAATGGTTGAAACTTAAATGCTTGGGTTGGTTGTCTATCTGTATTAAAGGAGGTATAATGCTCAAACATCGTGTTTTCTGCCCCAAATGCATCCAGTGTGTCCGTAAATCCGGCTTTCTCTCCGTCTGGGCCGCCTCCGTGGTCTAGTAGTAGAGCGTTAGTCCTGCACCATGAATGTGGAATATATTTATTTTATGAAAAAGGAAAAAACAATCCAGAAACGTATAAAAAAGCGAGTCTAGCCAGCTCCAGCGAGCTCTATTCCACATGAAATCAGCATTGGGAAATAATTTTATGTATTTTTAGAGTCGAGAAGGGTATTGTGTAATATAAGATTTCATAGACTGAATGTTAGTCTAGTAGAGCGTCTGCTCGGATAGTTACAGGTCATAAAGACTTTAAAAGATGGCACTTGATGTTACCCTGCCTGGCGCTCGGCATTAAGGGGCTAAAACAAGTACTCGTCGGTTCAGAATCAGTATACTGAGTGGGGTGTTCATGTTAAACTAGTAGGCTAGCACAATTAAACTGACATACGCCTACATTCCTCGACCATTGAAATAATCAACGAAGATATAGGTGCATGATTGCGAATACTTGTAAAGTGAAAGCAAGCCATTCTGCAGATAAGGAATATTACATACAGTAATGAAAAAAGCGTACAGCTATATGAATATTAACATGGTCTCACTATGTTGCTTGTATGTGTTTAGAAATACTTCTATACATCTCTTAGACATGGTTGATTTGGCATTCCTTCAAAAATTTATTAGAATTAATTCAGATGTAAAATGTGTCGTGAATTAAATGAATATGAAAAGTGCCGTTTCAAGCATTGAAAATACAAGGTCAAATTGACCACCTTAACTGAATATGTCTGAGAAATTCATTGTTGAAATTACTTAAATCCGAAAACAATGTTCATCTTGTCAGCTTTCTTCATCTAATTTTAATATCTTATTTAGAAATGAATAATTTGTAAATTGCGTTATTGAGTTATCATTCTTGTGTGTTTCATACGCCAATATGAAAACCTTCCGGAGGGGCACGAGTCTACATTCGGCTTGTCCCGGAATTGGGCGAGTTGGTCACGAATGCTCCGACCGCATAAGACGTGAAGATCCGGGGTAGAATAGGTCTTCAGCAACTCTTGCTTGTCGTAAAAGGCGACTAACGGGATCGGGTGGTCAGGCTCGCTGACTTGGTTGATCCATGTCATCAATCCCAATTGCGTGGATCGATGTTCATGATGTCTATCAAATAAGATTATTCATTTCTTTTTCAAGTTAACCTTCACAAGGATTAATGTTTTCTATACCTGCTACGGCACGTCAAGCATAGGTTTAGAGCTATTCTCTCCCCTTCGTCACCACTCGACCCTTTCCGTCACCTGCAAGAAGCCTCGTTCCCCATTCGTGAGCAACTCGTGTTATTCCGGGACAACCCGAATAGCGAGTTACGGAAAGGGGCGAGTGGTGACGAATGACTCGTCCCCCTCTCGATGAATGTTTATGTGCGAAAAAACGACAATCAGAGTGCGCATATGATTTCAAGTTCTTCCTCAAAGAATCCCTCAGAAATAATTGATTTACATATATCTTGCATCTAAAAATATACCCAAGACACAGTTAAATGTGTTCAATCATACTGTAAAATTCCGCACGTCCCGATATGCTTTTAATTGCATCTGAAAAATATATATAAAAAATATGGGGAAAACGTGTAAACCATGCATTACGCAACGAGTTGACAATTGTTTTAGGTTTGCCCGTTTGCGCTAAGACGGAACTCGGTCGCAAAAATGGTCACGAGGGGGGCACGAGTCGCTATTCGGCTTGTCCCGGAATAATACAAGTTGGTCACGAATGATTCTACCCCGGATCTTCACCGTGCGACGGGTCCTTTAAGTGCAAGAATTTTGAACGCCAGGTTAAACGCCTTTCACCTTCCCCCTCTCAACAAGACCGCACTTTCAAGGAACTCTGTTTGTGCAACTAAAACACAATTTAGAAAATATGTGAAAACATAAATTTGCCTCATGCAGATTTTTGATACACAACATGTCCACTGGATCTTCCTAGATATATGGAGTGAGTGAGTGAGGTTTTACGCCGCTTTTAGCAGTATTCCAGCAATATCACGGCGGGGACACCAGATATGGGCTTCACACATTGTACCCATGTCGGGAATCGAACCCGGGTCTTCGGCGTGACGAGCGAACGCTTTAACCACTAGGCTACCCGACCGGCCCTTAGATATATTGTGTTGAGTGAAACAAGTGAAATGGCCACTTAATAAAATCTGTAAAAGTAGGAAGCAAAATATAACTCTCTAAATGGTAATAAATTTTATGTTTATTTTCTTTTTTTTTATCCTACACTTTTGAATGAGATCACTTTGGCATATAAAGAATTTAAGAAATATGTTGTTTATATTTTATCTTTTTTCAAAATCTAATTTCGACCACGAATCGCATTTGGTTTTGTGAGGAAAGCCGTACAGCACGTGATGATGAAATGAGTCTTATACTTAGGGGCAAAAGAAAGTATACTGGATAAGATGATGTACTGTAACCGAAAAATCAAAGAACTGTTATTAAATTTGATTCTGTTTATTTAACCGTCACTCATTCTTGAACCAGATTTTTAATGTAATCTTTGCTTGGGTCATTTTGATTAAAAATATTCGTTCAATGAAGACTTAGGTAAGAAATGAACGTGCAACCACGTGACCACTACCGTGTTTTAAATGTCAGAAAATATTTTTTTAAAGTTTTAAATCAAATTATAATTTTAAAAAACAAAATCATGTAGGAGTATTTTTTTGTGTACATGCTAACTAAGCTCCAGTACAGTTCCTTTTTTAAAAATAATAATAATTATAGCTACATCAAACAGGTGATTAAATCAACTGAGAGGTATAGTTTCTTTTGCCTCTCAGTATATATCCGCCCATCGCAAATTACGTTGTGATTATCGTATATATGAAAGAGGGGATGCCTCACATGCACTGGTGGGAATCGATTGTAGCAGCATGATTGATGATTGGAGCTTCCCAATCGATCGATAATCGAAATCAATCACTTAGCTTCAGCTGGCTGTTTTTCAAGGTTAAGTTCCGTTAAGCTGCAGATCACACTTAATAGGAACACTAATTGATTTACTTACTTCAGCACTTTATATTTCAAACAAGACACTGTGCCTCATTCTTCACTCTTTCTCACTCCATTGCAAGAAGTAAACGTTTGTTTGTTTGTTTGTTTGTTTGTTTTTTTGTTTAACGCCGCACTCAGCAATATTCCAGCTATATGACGGGGGTCTGTAAATGATCGAGTCGGGATCAGACAATCCAATGATTGATATCATGAGCATCGATCTACGCAATTGGGATCGATGACATGAATCAACCAAGTCAGCGAGCCTGACCACCCGATCCCGTTAGTCGCCTTTTACGACAAGCATAGTCACCTTTTACGGCAAGTATGGGTTGCTGAAGACCTATTCTACCCCGGATCTTCACGAGGCGGATGCTTTTTTTGGCCAAGGCGGTCGTACAAACTTTACAAAATCTTAAAACAACGCGCAAAACTAATACTTTATTAAACTTTAAAGAAGCAAAAACTTATATTAGATTGATTGAGTGAGTGAGTATGGTTTTACGCCACCTTTAAGAAATTTCCAGCAATATAATGTCGGGAGACGCCAGAAATGGGCTTCACCCATCGTACTAGTGAGGGGTACGGTACACGTGTTTTCAGCATGACGAGCGAACGCTTCAACAACGCGGCTATCTCACCGCCCCTAAAATTACATTGAAAGAGAGTAAATGCTAAAGCGCTATAAACTTCACTGTTTACACAAGACTAGCAAAACGTTAAAATCAAAGGATTGGCGGACATGAGTGATCTTTGAAAAATCTGGACCTGTTAGAGGTCTGAGATTCAAATGAACGTAACAGTAAATGTAACTATGTGAGTGAGTGAGTGAGTTGGGTTTAACGCCGCTTTTAACAACAGTATTCCATTTATATCACGGCGTGTCAGCTTAATGTGGGAGGAAAGCCCGAAGTGATGCAGGTCTCAGACGTTTACCACTTCGGTGAAACCCGCGAGCACGGGTATGGTGCTGACAAACCTAGAAACATAATCGGGGCGAACCGGGATTCGCACCCACAATCATAGGTCTCTGGCGTGGCCAAGGGACGCAACTCTGCACAGCGAATCGCGGCGCCTTAGACGACTGGGCCACCCGTGCCCCCCAGAAACAAAAGTAATCCGACACATAAATATATATGTTATAAGTAATACTACAGTATATTTGAATCATGTGTGCGTGCGTGCGTGTGCGCGTGTATATATCGGTACAAAGCATGCATATAGTGTAATGTTCTATATAAAATGAACAGTGTGCCTCATATAAGCCTATATGACGGATATATATATATATATATATATATTAGGGGTGTCTCGATAAATCGAAATATCGATATATTGCTATTGGTAAGCACAAATCAATAAATCGATTGTTAAATCAGTTTCCGATCAATAGTATCTATTTCAGTAAGGAAAATCGATAGTTTCGATTGTATTTACCATATCAATAAAATACATGTACTGCTGTTCAAATTTGTTTTTCTTTTGATCATGAGTGGTAGTAATTTACACATGGTAATGCTGAAGTTGTTTTTTTTCACCCCTAATATATATATATATATATATATATATATATATATATATATATATATTGTATTTATGTGTGTGTGTGTGTGTGTGTGTGTGTGTGTGTGTGTGTGTGTGTGTGTGTGTGTGTGTGTATATATATATATATATGCTGTCATATTTATGTAGTATTGGATTGTTACCCGGGCAAGAACAGGTCTTCAGCAACCCATGCTTGCCGTAAAAGGCGACTATGCTTTCCGTAAAAGGTGACTATATGCTTGTCTTAAGGGGCGACTAACGGGATCGGGTGGTCAGGCTCGCTGACTTGGTTGATGCATGTCATCGATCTCATTTGCGTGGATCGATGCTCATGATATGAATCACTGGATTGTCTGGTCCAGGCTCGATTATTTACAGACCGCCGTCATGAAGCTGGAATATTGCAGAGTGCGGCGTTAAACAACAAACAAACAAACAAACAAAAGTATGGGATTGTAAAGCAATGCAGATAAACAGCCGGGGAAAAGAAAATACACGCCATGTTTGATGATGAGTAAATATGTAACAAACAAGAAATGGTTATTCCCCGTCGATGGTGATGTAGTTGACGCGGGCAGCATCTGTACTTCTGGACCGCCTCCGTGGTCTAATGGTAGAGCGTCCGCCCGGAGAGCGGAAGGTCCGGGGTTCGATCCCGGGCCGCGTCATACCAAAAGACGTTAAAAGATGGTACTTGTTGTTACCCTGTCTGGCGCTCGGCATTAAGGGGCTAAAACAAGGACTGGTCGGCTCGGAGTCAGTATACTGTGTCTGAGTGAGGTATTCATGTTAAACTGCGGCATGGTATCTCAGTGAGCTAGCACTATAAATCGGCATCAGTCCGGACTAGTACAAGCAGCCACACACACACATACACGTGCATGCACGTCGCTATATGTACGTGCTTCTTTGACGCGACGTTAAACCCCATTTCACCTCGCCTCTGTACTTCCGGTTTGGACATTAAGTTAGCAGGTTTTGATAATTCTGAGTCAGATCCAATTTTCAAGTGAAGGCCTACATTATATTTTGCCCGGTTGTTTATAAGCGGTGGATGGTGGGGCGGAGGTTAAAGCGTTTGCTCGTAACACCGAAGGCCCGGGTTCGATTCCCATATCCATGGGGACGATGTGAGAAGATCGTTTCTGCTGACCCACCGTGGCAATGATGAACAATTGCTAAAAACGGCGTAAAATCATACTCACTCACCTCGTATACTTATGTGACGCTTTAAATTTGTACATATTATTTTACACGTTCTCCTGTATCCTGTAGGCTAAATATCTCGCCACCCAGTATATCTTCGTAAAAAAACATAACGTAAAAAATAAACAAAACAAATACAACGCCAATAATGAAAATAATAAAAAACGGAATTTGTCTATTAATTATTGCCGATCATGTAAAATATTGCTTTGTGGGGGCTAATTTAGACACAATCTTTAAAGAAAACCCATTCATATCTTATCTTTATCATATCTCACACCGAACGAACTAAGTGTTGATAAAAAAGTGTAATACTTAGTTTTGAAGAAAAAAAATGTTCGCCACAGGTTTTCTAGTAATGAATTATCCAAGTACGTGTTACAAATAATCGCTGTATATAAAGTACGAAATCCCCGTGTGTTGAGCTATATGTATGTTATGAGAAAATTTCGAAATTGTAAACAAAGGGAAGAGAAAATAAACTTGACATTTTGAGTGTGAGCAAAAATATTTTTATTGGGGGAATAGGTTTTTATGGAAAGGGTTTTGTAATACTTTGAAACAGGTGCGCAAGTAAACGGGGATTTTGTTTGATTTTCCGATATCGGGTAATATTGTACCATGGCCTCGCTATTACTTCTCTTATCAATGGTGGTTATAAATCAAATTAAACGCGTAAAACTAAATCGGACACAGTTTTTATTGCTCGGCCATATAAGCTTATGTCAACAAAGCTTGTCACGGACATTCGCCCGCCATCGTGCACAGGTGAATGTCGCAAGGAATCTTGGGATAGGTCCCCCCACATGTCACAGCCGCCATTACGGGAGTTGTAAAGTTTCGCGGGAAAGTTATGACTTCTGCTACTGAACAGGTATGTATGCATGGCTTTGAGAAAATTATGTACGTATTAACTCCTCAACGATTATGTAAACACTCTGTTAAGTTTGATAACTTTTGGACAAAGGGAAAGGGAATTATTAACAATCACTCGGCGCTCGGATGGGTAAGTAGGCCACACTCAGTGGCAGACGTGAGAATGAAGGCGAGATTTCTCAGTTGACACGGCGACAAAGATGGTTTCGTCGTATGACATTTCGAGTGAAGGGGTATTTAATGAAATGTACATTAAAATTTTAATATATATGGTAATATGCTTTCATTTTATTGCTAAAAATAATCATAAAATTCCGATGGAGTCCAGACAAGGATATGGGACATTCGTGACATGGCCTGTGCCTCGAATCGGCTTCGCTTTGTCATCAGTGTTGTGATACGCATATTGAATATCATTCTCTTCGTGAGGTGCGTTGCTAAGTTGTCCCAGTGGTCTATATTTATTACATATGTTCATGGATACGTTCACAATGTACTTTTGAAAATGTTTACAGATCACTTTCCAAAGAAATCCCCTTGCTCGGCAAAATCATGAATGTGACGAACGGACACTTGCTGGGCTAATGTTAGCCATTGTTTATGTTGCTAACGGGATGTAACCTCTGATCCCAACTACTTAGTTGATTAATTGGATTAATTGTGGCAAAAGCGCAGTAGGGTGTTCATAGAGGATTTTCGCTGACTTGATGAGATTTAGTTGTGTGACCCATTGTTGGCATTGTTTACTGCGATGGACCATGGCTTTGTTCAAGTGGGGTAGGCCTAGAGCACAAGTGTTTTATTTTGGATAAAACAAACATTGTATTCAAATCTTTCTCAGCGTTTCATGTGTTGATTTGACTATGAGATAGAAAGATGTTCATTTACATCATCAAAGGGAGGTAATTTCAATGGGGATGTGATCTTTAATGAAACAAGGCATAAAAAGTTATGCAAATTTGCAATGAATTAAACTTTATGAAATTCAGTCTGTGCTAGCACTTTGAGACTACAAGCCTGAGTTCTTGACATTATTTTCTGCAGATTTTAGTGTTGTTCAGAGCTCCGGATAAGCTGCGTATCTGCGTAAAATACGCATCAGAAATGCAGAAATACGCAGTAAAATAAAATCCAAGCGTATCAAATACGCAACGAACATTACAGATACGGTACAGAAATAAAACTTGTGTGTATCATCAAAATATTGTGAAGTAACCCTGCGTATTCGATTAACAAATCAGCATCTTATTTTGAAATTATAAACGGGCATTCTGTCAACCTTGCCAAACTCCACGATCACAGTTACATCATGATCATTTGCCATCACACTTTCGTGTGGAAGTTGTGGTATTTTTGAATCCTATAAAGCTCTCGAACCCACACGACACCAGTTTGCAGGGACTAGATGACTTGAAGCAATTTCAAATAATGACTTGACTTGACTTAATATACCAGGAATGCAACTCAACAGGAGACATCTCCTTGCCTCAAAAGGGTTAAAATATGACATCCCGGAAAAACCTTCCAGCCCTAGGGATGCCTTTATCATATTAACATTAGATAAACTCATTTTACTGACTCTGGCTAGTACCAAGTGGCATCCCTGTCAACATTTGGAACACTGTATAAAGCAGTGTCCAAAATAATGCCTTCCCCAGGGCTGGGACGGGGTACTCGGGTACTCGGGTACTCGGGTACTCGGGTCGGGTGGTTCGTGAGTAGGACCTGGATACCCACAGGACTTCCCGGACCCGTGGTTAGTCACGTGAAATATTGTTTAATGGCAAAAATTATCTAGAACTTCCATGGTTACACTATAAGAGACTAATGTTTGCATTTCTTTCTGACTATGCACCCATTCCTTCTGACTTTATATGCTTGAATAGAAATAAAACATCAGTCAACTTCAGTGTTTGCATGACCAGATTGTTTTATATGAGTATCGAAATACATTTTGCCAGGGCTACAGTCCAACTATTTCCAGTCGGACATTTGTACCTATCTCTATGTTATATGGTCGAATATTACCTGAGCTTCCTCTGCTGAACAGACCTTATTCCCCCCCCAGCATGTAATACAGGCGATAGTCATCGTGTGGTCTGTCTCTCTGTACATACTTCATTTCCGGAGCAGAACTAAAATACTATTCAAGATTGTTTATCCAAACTTGGTACGTGTATTAACAGGGTATGAAACTCCCAAAAATTTCAGCCAGACCACAGGACTGGCTAGCTGAAATACTTGCCAGCCCTGACCAAAACCTGCCTGCCCACTATAATCATATGTTTCTCAGGATAAGCTAACAGGATTTCTTTTTGGTTACATTTAATCATTCATATTTACATGTGAAATAATGATTATCATCGGGAAATATTTAGAATATTGTCACATATGAAATATAACCCGACCGTCGGGCAGGGGGATTTGAAAATCTGGCAGCCCGAGTTGAAATCAACCCGTCTCGGACGGTCGGGCAGGCAGGTATTTCGAACACTGGTATTAACCAGGGGCTGAAGTGGTGCCTTTTCCTTTTATGAGAACTTTTGGGGGGGAGGGGGATTTGCAATCTTCCTCTACACTATGGCTTCGGACTAGTGGCTCAAGTCACAAAATTTAAATGACGGAGTTGATAATAACATTTGTCTAAAGGGTAAGGGAATATATCATGGACTCAGCACTCGTAGGTTTTGATCTACTGGCCTGAATAGTGATGACATATTGCAATACTTCTTTCCCCCCCCCACCCCCCCATGCATCAACCAAGTCAGCGAGCCTGACCACCCCATCCCGTTAGTCGCCTCTTACGACAAGCATAGTCACCCCGTTTACCAGTAATTACCAGTTTTTTACTGGTAAAATTAGGCTTGTACTGGTAATTCATGTGACTGCCAGAGTCCTTGTGGACCGGCCAATAAGTACCCCATAAATCTTTGTTGTTGAACAGGGGGCGGTCGGGTAGCCTGGTGGTTAAAGCGTTCGCTCATCACGCCGAAGACCCGGGTTCGATTCCCAACATGGGTACAATGTGTGAAGCCCATTTCTGGTGTCCCCTGCTGTGATATTGTTGGAATATTGCTAAAAGCGGCGTAAAACCATACTCACTCACTCACTGTTGTTGAACAAAACATTGGCGATATTCATATTAGTATATTTTTGAACAAAGTCAGCTTGTCTGCCCATCAAGATTTCCCGTCTGTTTTCACTGCAAGGAAATAACATTCATTTTGCCTCGAAATTAAATCTTATTTCTTGCAACTTAGACACCAAATATTCAAAAAAGGAGAGAAAATTGTTACTGAACTTTGTGTGAATGACATGTAGATCTATCTGAGTTACTTCAGATATGATGTCATGGCTTTAAACCTGATGTTGATAGAATTAAATCCATGTAATTTTAAAAAAAAGAAGTTTCATGCAGTTTTTGATTTATTGAAAGTCGGGACTGACAAAAATAAGAGGGGACCGGTAATTTTAAGAGTTGCCAGTCCACCAGAACTGGCAGTTTCAAAAGACAGCGGGAACACTGGCTTTACCTTGACTTACAAAACTAGCGGTTCGGAAGACGTCGCAGTTACAAATTTCCTTGCAGAAAAATGAGGGTCCCTTAAGTATTGTTTGTTTGTTGTTTTACGCCGCACTCAGAAATATTCCAGCTGCATGACTGCAGTCTGTGAATAATCGAGTCTGGACCAGACAATCTAGTGATTGACATCATGAGCATTGATGCACATAATTGGGATACAATATCATACATGAATCTGACCGATGCTGATAGTCACCTTTTACAACAAGCATGGGTTACTAAAGACCTATTCTACCTTTGGTCTTCATGGGTCCCATAAAGTGTTGAAATGGTGTACTGTATTGTAAAATGTTATAATTACTTTAATTATAGAATATTTATTTTTCTTGTTTAGAATTTGATAAACTTAATTGTACGATATTACTGTGCATAGTCCAATCAAAATCGCCCACCGAAATCGAAATCAGGTTCGTAAAGTGTCATGCATAGTTCGGTCAACTGCAGGATTTGCAAAGCATGTGCACCGCTAACTCGTTGTCAACAAATATTTTCGATATCTTTTCATGTTTTTAATCAAGGTGCTCACGTGATTTGATGCACTTCGCGATGTAAGACTCGTTTTATCACAATATGGATCTTGATTATCGATCAGATCACCTTCACGAGGCACCACAAGTTTTGTTTGAAGCAATGCAGTGATATCGAGAGGTGGAATCTGATTGGTCCATAGGAGAGGCTTAGAAGGGACATAACTGGTAATAGCCACTGGTGGCGCTACGATCGAGCCCAGGAATTCCATCCAGCCTATTTCGGCAAGGGTGGAAACTGGACTTTTAAAGTCAGTTAACTCCCTTGCCTCGGGAAGATGATACAGGGTTAGAACTTAACTCAAAAGCTTCACTAGCCCGAGTAAAGATAAAATGCCCTTGTAATGTTAAACAATGGGAAATTTGGAAATGTGTACTTGCCCACACAAATTTCTACTAGTCCTGGGCTAGCAGGCTAGCGTTGATTTCTAACCCTGCTCATAATGCTGAAACATGCACCTACAGGCTTCCAGCACTAGCTGAAGATTTGTTAGACAGATTACCTTTGTTAGAACTTAATATTGCAGTACTTGACAAGTGCTTCCAGGGCGTGTAAGTGCTTGGGCTTTTTGCTTGTGTTGTGTATATCCCTGGAGATGGACCTCTGTGATTGGGGAATGCCCCGTGCATTGTATGACTGCCTAGGTCTTGTATGATATGATCATAGCTACCTGCCAAACAGCCACCTCGATGTTGCCTAGCTCAACTCCATGGGCTTCAGTACTGGGACAGAGGGGTTGTGTGAAGGATTTTTCGAATTTGTTCAGCTTTTGATTTATGGAAATTCAAAAAGTGAGTGAGTTAGGTTTAACACTCCTTGGAACAGTATTCCAGTTATATCACGGCTGTATTTAAGTTATATCATGGCTAAAATTCATACAAGAAAGGGGTTCAGATTGGTCCTGACGTCTAAGACGTTTGTTGGTTGCCTGACATCCAGATATGTGACATGTCCTAAATTTTTTTTCAGATTAAGTTCTTATCATTACTTACCATTCATTTAATGACCACCCCAGTCTTTTTGTCTGCCAAATATCGCAAAATGTGTTGTTACTAGCGTTTCAAGTTCACTACTAAAAATATCTGCTAAAATCGGCTGAACCAGTCTCCAACAAACTTGCAAGAACTTGGCTCCAAGGATAATTGTTAGTACAATTTATATGACGTTTTAGTAGCTAACACCCGTGAAGATTCCAAGGTAGAATATGTCTTCAGCAACCCATGCTTGCCGTAAAAGGCGACTATGCTTGTCGTAAAAGGCGACTAACGGGATCGGGTGGTCAGGCACGCTGACTTGGTTGATGCATGTCATTGATCCCAATTGCGTGGATCGATGCTCATGATAATTGATATTAATCACTGGATTGTCTGGTCCAGACTCGATTATTTACAGACCGCCGTCATATAGCTGTAATATTGCTGAGTGCGGCGTTAAACAACAAACCAACCAAATCTTGTGCTGCTAATCAGACCATACATTCGATCTCCAACAGTAAATCATAATTATTGAACCTGCCTGACCAATTCTATTGAAAAAATCCTAACTACATAAAGGTCACACACAAACACAGATTAAAAATAATGCCCATATCATACTTCCCTAAAGTATTGTATACATAAATTGCAGATAATTTCAACCTCTTTCATCGGGAGGTTAGAACTATTTCTAATAATTACACATGTTTGAAAAACTGTTGTAGATTTGTGAACATGATAGTTGCAGATCGCAGAACCTGACGGGTAATGGCTTACACAGTCAGCTTTTGTTACCTACCCGTACAGGCTAGCCTTGGGAGTTTTCTGAACTATCAGAAATTTAATATATCTACATTCTGGGTGTATATGCACAGGGCACCTGTCTGAACAGGTCTGCCAGAGTCTTTGTGGTCTGGCTCGATGAAGCATGGAAAGCTAATGTTTGATATGATCTCATCTCTACAGAGTCGCTGTGAGCTGCTTGGTCGTGTTCTACCTGGTCGTGTTCTACCTGCTGGAACTCATGGAACGGAGCTGGAATCCTGACAGGTCCTAGATGGCGGCTTTTCATGAGGACTCTGTGTGTTTATACAAGGTAACAATAACTTGTCAGTTAGACCCGTGAAGATCCGGGGTAGAATAGGTCTTCAGCACCCCATGCTTGCCGTTAAAGCCGACTATGCTTGTCGTAAAAGGCGACTAACGGGATCGGTTGGTCAGGCTCGCTGACTTGGTTGATGCATGTCTTCGATCCCAATTGCGTGAATCGATGCTCATGATGTCAATCACTGGATTGTCTGGTCCAGACTTGATTATTTACAGACCGTCGTCATATAGCTGGAATATTGCTGAGTGCGGCTTAAACCAACAAACCAACTTGTCAGTTGGTGCCCAAAACAGAAGTCTACAAGCTCAAGCTTTTCTTTTTTCACATAGTTTTCAGTAGTTTTGCTGGAGACAAGTGTCATTACCCGACTCATTAGGACAGTAGAACCACACAGTATTACCGGTATGCTGCAATACACTTTTCAAACGATAAGTTTTGTAATATTCTAAGTGTTCCTGCTGGCTTTTGAAACTGCCAGTCCCCCAGCAGTCTGGCAACTCTCAACCCCCCCCAACTTGCAACAAATAATAAAACATATGAAAATTTCCTGGTTGTAATCCTTTCAACATCATTTTTCAATGCAATGACGTCATCTCAGAAGTAACTTAGATCTGCACGTCATTCACACAAAGTTCAGTTGCAATTTTCCCCCTTTTTAAAAATATTTTGAGACTAAGTTGCTATAGATATATATTTAACCTCAAAGCAAAGCGAAATGTTATTTCCTTGCACTAAAAATAGACAACGGGAAACCCTGATGGTAGTTCAGAAAAATATGCTTACATGAATATCGCCAATGTTTTGTTCAACTAAAAATTATAAGGTATTTTATTTGCTGGTCCACAGGGACTGGCAGTCACATTAATCACCGAACCGAGCCTAATTTTACCAGTAGAAAACCGGTAGTAATTACTGGTAAACAGGAACATTGCTACTGGTGTGTAGTAATTACCGGTAAACAGGAACATTGCTTCTGGTATGTGGGGTGAAAATTATGAAACAAGTTTTATTTGTTTCCTTTAACAAAAGATCTACACAGATGTTCATTCACAAAGTGTATTTCCCTTTGAATTGGATCCACAAAGTGGCGGAAATACGGAAAGTGATTTTTCTGTCAACTTTGTTATCTCCCTGTATGCTTGACTACAAAATGGCCGTGACTAACCACATGCAATGCTGTACAAATTTGTTTTAGTAATTTACACATGAAGTTTCCTTTTCTTAAATTATTAGGGTAAAGAAAAAACAAATCAGTCATATCTCAAACTTTACTTTTTATCCCCCGCCCCAATGAAGTTGGCGGGGGATATAGAAATTGGCTCAGTCCGTGTGTGCGTTGTGCATCCCGAAATCGTTTCCGGAGAATAACTCAGAAATCGTTCAATATTTTTTCATGAAACTTTGCAGGTCTGTCAAGGACATGCTGAACTGGTGTCTTTTGCTATTTAGAAATTTTAGAAATTTTTATTTTTTACATTTCCATGGCAACAAGATGGACTTAGGTTCTGTGAGGGTAGGGTTCCTTTCCGGAGCATAACTCATAAACCGTTCAATATTTTTTCATGAAACTTTGCAAGTCTGTCAAGGACATGCTGAACTGGTGCCTTTTGCTATTTAGAAATTTTAGAAATTTTTATTTTTTACCTTTCCATGGCAACAAGATGGACTTAGGTTCCAAACTCATCTTTTTTTTACACTTTCCATGACAAGTTCCACCTCGGTTAAAAAAGGTTAGGGTTTGTTTGGATTTAATTATGTCATAAATTCTGCAACAGGGGCGGGGGATATAGCCACATTAGTGGCAAACTCTTGTTATTAATATATTAACATTCATATACTGCACTTATCCAGGTACTTAGTCTTAGTATCTGCTCAAATGCTGAAATGACCAGTGACCACAATACTGTCAAATTAAATATTAAATATATGAGTGTTCTCTTTTAAGAAATCTATGCATATCATATGTTCTTATGGATAATTTTAGGTACAGGTTATGTAAATGCACATGACTGCATATTAGTATATATTCGATTCTAGTGGCCACGAATAACGAATTCAATTCATGAATGGATATGGTTCGATTCCCCGAATACGCGAGTGAATCGTAACAGCTCTATTCATTACCCTATATTTGTGATGAGTATCATATTTATCTCAGTGTATTTGTTGCAGCCCTAGTCATGATTAATTATAAAGGCATATATGATGCTGAAAGCTCTGATCGAAAACAGGACAATCCGTGACGGTTGTCCGGAAACACCTTTTTTAAAAATCTATGAATTTATTTTTACGAAGAAGATTATTTTTTCACTACTACTGTTTTAAAAAAACAAGATTTTCCGCATTTCCGCGAGGATCTCACATTCCTGGGTTTGGCTATATTTTATCATTATAAAGACCAGTGGACTGAAACTGTTAGTTTCTAACACTGAACACATACCAACACTCAGTTCCAAATCAAAATAAGAGGTATCTAATGTACAGTTACACACGATGGAAATAATAACTTAGCCTTAAGTGTGACAACTTTTATATATGTTTTTGTTGATTTTATTTATTACTTGGTATACATACTATATTTAAAGATTTGCTTGAAACGTCTTTATTTTGTTCTTTGACATATTCGATGTGGACCTGTTGCGGAAGTGTGTCCGAGAATTTTATTTTCAATAACATTGCGGGAAATGGTGAATCTATCGATAAAAAATGATAAACTGGAATGGAATACGTATTTTAGACATTGTGGAATGTGATAGATTTAATAAATAATAATATGACAGGTAGGTTTATAAAGTTATATACTATTTTGACGTGACTACGGCTTTGCCGGTAGACCGGCCTATGGTGTTTGGGGGATCGATGCTTGGCTGGTCTACCAGCATACGGTGTTGAAAGAGTTAAGATCAGATTTTAGAAACTTTGGCACCCAACGATCAGATATCTTATTCATCTTTACATCTCCATGAATAATAGTTTCAATCGATCCATGGCTTAAACCTTTGTCATCCTTAAGTTCAGCAATGCTAATACGTCTATCTGACGGTATAAATTTTTCTATTTCCTTGACTGAAATCACCATTGATGGAAGTTGAGGAGCGTCCAGACTACAGGTCATCATCAAGACTTGTTCTCCCAGCCTTAAACAGAGCTGCCCAACGTTTAACAGTGGAATAGCTGGGGCACTTACACCCACACACTTGTGACATACAGCTTGACTGCTCGGTACTTGTTCTTTTCCATTTCTGTGGGCATTTGGACCCCTATCAAACTCGTAAAGATCCGGGGTGGATAGGTCTTCAGCAACCCATGCTTGTCATAAGGGGTGACTAACATGATCGGGTGGTCAGGCTTAGTTGATGCATGTGCTGTAATGTAATGTGAGATATTGGTGTTTTGAGTATATTTTGATCATTAGGTGAGGTCAGCTGCCTGGAGATCCGGGACAGAATAGGTCTTCAGCAACCCCTGCTTGCCGTAAAAGGTGACTATGCTTGTCGTAAAAGGCGACTAACGGGATAGGGTGGTCAGGCTCGCTGACTTGGTTGATACATGTCATCGTATCCCAATTGCGTGGATCGATGCTTATGATGTCAATCACTGGATTGTCTGGTCCAGACTTGATTAGTTACAGACTGCCGACATCTAGCTGGAATATTGCTGAGTGCGGCGTTAAACAACAAACAAACCACACCCTATCACTTTCAACTGGCTGTCACTAATATACAAACGGCCTCAACAGACCAAATACACTTGCAATGAACTACTCAAACAATGTACTACATGACCAGTTCACTTTGTTATGGCCCATAGTTGATAGTTAGTCAGGCTTAGAACTTTTTGACCAGCCTTCTTTGGAACATTTCTGCACCGAGTTGACATTTCTGTGAAATTGTAGTACATAAATGTAGTACATCCCTAGATTCCAATACTATAGCAGCACACTGGAAGGCCTCCTATTTTCTTTGAAACTGCATGTCATATTTTGTTTATTGTCCAATAAATCAAAAGTTAGCAAAATAAAAACATGATTGAAGTCTTTTCCATAATTTTGTCCTTAACATTTAACTCTGTACAATTATGTATGACTATGGATTACAAAGCCAATTCACACAATTAAATTTTGGCGTGCAAGGACTGCAGTTTAATTGAAACAAACAGTACCAATTATTTTGGTAGTATGTTCATCGATTTCTAGATAAACATCATTATATATTTAATACTGGGATCAGTTTCCGGTGATACAATCTGGCAATGTCAACTTGTCATTGATTTTGTATTACGGAGCTTAAGCTGAGAAAGCCGATGTCCCAAATATTGTAGCTGTAGGGAGCCCTGCTATCCAGGGTGTGGTCGTTACCCTGGTAAATCAGGCATTTCCTACTGCCCCTTGCCCTCCACCCCCCATATCATCAGTGTTGCCATGTGTATTGGATATATATGTTATATATCCTGGCTACAGGTAGCCCCTTGCCCTCAACCACCCATATCATCAGTGTTGCCATGTGTATTGGATATATATGTTATATATCCTGGCTACAGGAAGCCCCTTGCCCTCCACCACCCATATCATCAGTGTTGCCATGTGTATTGGATATATATGTTATATATCCAGGCTACAGGAAGCCCCTTGCCCTCCACCACCCATATCATCAGTGTTGCCATGTGTATTGGATATATATGTTATATATCCAGGCTACAGGAAGCCCCTTGCCCTCCACCACCCATATCATCAGTGTTGCCATGTGTATTGGATATATATGTTATATATCCTGGCTACAGGAAGCCCCTTGCCCTCCACCACCCATATCATCAGTGTTGCCATGTGTATTGGATATATATGTTATATATCCTGGCTACAGGTTGCCCCTTGCCCTCCACCACCCATATCATCAGTGTTGCCATGTGTATTGGAAACTGACAATTCAAGTATCGGGTGTACCTAAGTATCGATGAATCGTTACAGCTGTTGCCTGTTGCCTCTTACCTCTTACCCTCCACCACACAGTTACCCTCCACCACACAGTTACCCTCCACCACACAGATCATTAATGTATCAGCTGTATTTTGCGGTAAAAAATAAATACAATATTTTTTTAATTTTGTTAAACTGCGGCTAGGTTCTCAGTTGGCTAGCATCAGTTCTCAGTTGGCTAGCATTATGAATCGGCATCAGCCTGGACTAGTACAAGCAGCCACACGCACATTGCTTTATAAGTGCAATGATCTTGGAAGCGACGTTAAACTCCATTTCACCTCACCTCAGCATGCTCAGGTGCTTAAACGTTTCTTCAGGACATTTGTCCAAAACATATCTACACCTTTAATACTGTTTTACGATTGTCAAATAGGTATTTTTAACCCCTAATTTATGATTTTGAGTCAGTATTACAGCCATAAGCATATGATTTATTTCGTACGATTGAAAAGAAAACTAAAAACAGAAAAATATTTCGAAAAAGTGTATTTTTATGTCTCATGTAATTAGAATCACCATGTTTTCAGAAACATTAATTGGCCTAAACAGCTTATGGTAAGTTGCTTTGTGACAATCTTCACCTGTTGATTTTGGAATTGAGACTGCAGTATATAACTATATTGGACCCACATATTACTCATTGCAACTAAAACTTGAGTGTCCTACTAGGTTATTCAATGTTCAAAAGTCTGTATAAGAAACCAATATTAGCGAGGTACATTTTATGTTCATGTTGATTCGTATAATGAAGTGGTATTGGTGTTTAACTAGCATGTCATTAAAAGAATCAGCAAAGATTTCACGCCTCAACATGCCTAGCACAGGCTACACAATCAATCAGGTGGTATTGGCATTCTAGTCACAATTACCCATGATATATATGCACACATCGCTTTTGATTGGTTGCTGATTGGTGATAACTAACAGGGGTACAACAGGGATTATGTTTGGCCCCTGCCATATCTAGCTATAATACAAAGTCGTATACCCTACTGTCAAAATCCAGCCCTATTTATACCCTGCTTTCACTGTTGCTAGGATACCCTTGAAGTAGGATCAGTGGCTGATAAGACTTCGTATTCCCTTGAAAGAAAAATGAACATTTGATATTGCCAGATTTGAAACTGAATAGTATGTGATATGTTGCTTGCCTTTCATTTGTTACTTTTGTGTGAAACAGATAACCTTTTGGATTTAGGAACTTTTACCGTTGTCGTTATTGGCAAGACGTTTCACATAAGTAGTAATTTATGTATTTTCTGCAGTATGCATTAGCTCTACCATGTCTTCCTCGGGGATATTGTTCAAGCATTATTGCAAACACTGACATTTGGCTATTGTATGTCAATATATTTTCATTATTGAAATAGCAAGCACTCTGATCAGTTGCTCTCAAACAGTGACTTCACGGATATTTCATGAGTAAAAAATAACCGTCACTATGCTAAGCTGCTAATTGCTAAATTGCCTTATTATTTACATTTTAGATATAGAAATTGTAAAATCTGCAAGGAAAAATTGGATATTAGAATATATTATTCCTGGTAGAATAAATTTCAGATATGATTTTTTTCTGATTAAAAGTTCTTAGGCTTACATTTGGTTATGATCAGTACAGAAACGCATGCATTAAATGCATCAAATCAGCGATAGAAACTAACATTTTTTTGTCCACTAGTCATTATAATAACATATAGCAAAACCCTTAAAAATGGCAAATTTCTACTAGTCCTTATGATACCTTAACTATTGGGCATTTTAGCAAGGACTACAGGACTAGTGCCAATTTCTACCGTGCGTGTATTGCTGATATCTATTTCTGGCTTATATTATGAGACTGTTACAGGTAACCTACCAAACGGGAAATACAATTGGAATTGTAAATAATCATGTCATGTATATATATTTTTCAAAATGTCCCTACAAGTTTTCCACCCCTACTATTTACTAGGTACAGGATCGCACTGGTGCCTAAAGTCACCGGTAAAGCTGTTACTAGTAGTTTGAATATTGTGCTGTAACACTCTCGTGTCGGCAAGTCAGCTCCTCCATACAACTTATCAAGGGGGTGAGCCGAGTTGCTATGATCCCGTGATTGCCTGGTCACGACTGTGGGTTTGTGGAAAGGGCTTGTTTATGGGTTTCTTCCAACTTTTAAGAACTGAATCACGGCAGATTTTACTTCCACTTGAAGCTCACACACTGTGGTGCAACTGAAATACTGGTCCAAGTGACCCGTGAAGATCCGGGGTAGAATAGGTCTTCAGCTACCTATACTTGCCGTAAAAGGCGACTGCTTTTGTAAGAGGCGACTACCGGAATGGTGTGGTCAGACTCACTGACTTGGTTGATGCATGTCATCGTGTCCCAATTGCGTGGATCGATGCTCATGACATCAATCACTGTAATGTCTGGTCCAGACTCGATTATTTACAGACCGTCGTCATATAACTGGAATATTGCTGAATGTGGGAACAAAAAAAATAAAAATAGTCCAAGTAACGTAAAAACAATACTCACGACTCACTTACTACTCACATCTTACCGAAACAAGCGAGTTAACTGACTATGAAAGTCTAATTTCTACCCTTGCCGAACTAGGCTGGAATTATGGAGTAATATTTGGCCTGGACTAACAAGTCTTTTTAAAGTCCAATCCAAATCACGTAACGAAATCGACATCCAGTTCGTAGAATACCATACAGATTTCAGTCGATCGCAGGATATGCAAAGCATGTATACCGTCAACTTGGCGCCAACAGATGTTCCAAATGTCTTCATGTTCTCGCATGATCTGATGCTCTTTGCGAAGTAAAGACACATTATTACAATACAGATCTTGATTAGTGATCAGATCACCCTGTCTGGGCACTGCCACTTTGTTTGAAGCAATGCAAGTGTTTTGAGAAGTGGAATCTGATTGGTCAATAGGAGGGACATAGAAGAGACAGAACTCATAAGTCAATGGTGGTGGTACGACCAAACCCAGAAATTCAAGCCTAGTTCGGCAAGGGTGGAAACTGGTCTGTCTGGTCCCTTGCCTAGGGAAGATGCACTGCTAACAACTTACTACTCAAAACTTACTACTCAAAACTTACTACTCAAGACTTACTACTCAAGACTTACTACTCAAAACTTACTACTCAAGACTCACTCCCAACTCATCACTGGTCCCAGTGGCTGAAATAACTGCCTGTCTGCCTGCCTGTGACTGGTAACTATTCTGTTGGGCTGCATGAAATTTTCCTTCACCTGCCCGACTATCTGACAGTCAATTTTAAGACAACTTGCATATTTAGTTATATTATTATTCCTCGTAGATTCTCAAGTCATTGATTGTATCACTTCAATTGAATGAAGATGCCTTTTAGTTTTTGCTCTTTTTCAAAGTTTATAAAGTCTGAATGCAGGCAGGTAACTTGAAGATGGGAAGGCAACACTGACTGGTCACCAGCCCGACTGTCTTGTTGGGTTTAGTTGTTTCAAGCTGGTGGTCTTGTTGATGTACTGTGTTGGAAATGGAAGTCAGGGAGTACTTATCACAACCCTAATGTCACGGAGATTTAGGGGATCCCTAAATTCAAATATTGTAGCATCAATAGCCCAGGATCTCTGCCTCTCCTCACCTCTCCATTCCCTCTCCGTTTGAACCCCCATGATATTCATGCTTAATTTCAAACATTGTCACATATTGCAATAATTGTGATAAAAGTTGGAGTGTCACTACAACCAGGGTTAAAAGTTGTGGTAGAGTGTCTGAGGCAAGTAATATTCAGCAAGGACTGTCGGCATCTCCTCGTGGACCACCACCTTTTCCATTAGGTTGATCGCAACACTGAAGCAAAATAGTTCTACTGACAAGGGCAAATAAAATTTCATTTCGATTCCCGAAAACACCTCGTCTGAACGTGTAGTTTCATGCATCCAAAATAAAACAGACCTACCGGTATACAAGCAAATCTGCAATCATGATTAACCCGACCCCAGGATTAATGGCCCTGAGTAAGTAATGGCAGGACAGGGGTGTAGTAAATAGCCAGGGCATAACTCTGTCCCCTCGGTCGAGGTCAAACAATGAACACAAACACTGCCAGAATGTATATTTGTAAAACAATTTGTTTGATAAGAATCACAAGGTGAAAATTGTGCCATATCAATGCTGTTGATAGTGGTCCTAGTTATCGCTGGTACAGCATGCACTCGGAAACTGCTTCTGTCGGTTGTGTTCGTGAACTTGCCCTTATCAAGTTGGATCGAGAAGTAGTGTATGTGGGTGACATAGTTGCCATTGCGGTACCTATCGGCTGCCTGGCATGTCACGATAGGGTTGTTTTTATGCAGATCATAAATAACGAGAGTTTGACTCTGTCACACTTGAGATAACCAGTGCCGTGTGCTGGGGGACGTCCTGGGGATTTACTCTATACCCCCTGTTTCTGGAGGAGGGGGCACCTGCTAGGCAGTGGTCAACACTCCTGGGATAAGGCAGGGTGGTATTTGCAGACTGATTTTAGTGGATTTGTTGAAAGCAGGTGTTTCTGTGAAAACTTAAAATGTAGGGTGGCCTGGTCATCTAAGGCACCGCAATTTGTTGTGCGGAGTTGCATCCCGTGGACCCGCAAAACATCTTTGATCGGCGAGTCCATTTATTCAAGTCGTATCGATTCATCTCTTATTGTTTTCAATACAATCTCATTAAAATCAGATCTTAGTTCTCACCTATAGCTAAACAAAGATTTGAGGATATCCCATTACGGGTCACGTAAGAACGACCTACATCCAACCAATCAGAGCGTTGCTCACCAGATCATGAAAGTGACAGTCGGAATGTGTTTTCTAATCATACAACCACGAAATATTTAACACGGGGTATTCCGAACGACAGTTACAGGTTTTATGATTATATCCATACAATCTAGGCCATCTATAAGCCATTCCAGAATGTTCTTCTTATCAGTTTTATATTTTTAAATCGAGAATACGTCGAAATATGTTTCGAAGCGTAGTCGCCAGTTTGAAACTAGTGTCGTAAAGCTCGAGAAAGTTGCCTTCTGATTGGCTAATGTCGATTTCTTGTCAGTCATTTCATTGGTCGGTCAAAATTCACGAAAGGTCGTTCTAACGTAACCCGTAATGGGATGTCCTGAGTTTAATGAGATTGTTTTCAATAAAATATGCAGGATAGTTTTCATGTCTCGTACATTTGTAATAACAATAACAAAATACTTCTCACTTATATCATAAATAGAAGGCAAACTTGTCAACTGTCTGTTGAAGATATAAACAAACAGTGTGTTACAGCAGGCCTTGAAACTTTACTATATGTTTTTGTTATAAGCTACTCATTAACCGATTCTCAAATTTCAAAGCGAAAGTGAATGATATGGGAGGATAGGGGCTGTTTTAATCCAGAATAGTGAGGTTGTTGAGAGAAAACATGATTTCATTACCAAATCGTCCTTGCTTTGTAGGACCATGCTGCTTGTGTCGTTCTGTGCCAAGACTTATGAAGATCTGGGCTAGAATAGATCTTCAGCAACCCATGCTTGCCTCAAGAGGCGACTATGCTTGTAAGAGGCAACTAGCGGGATCGGGTGGTCAGGCTCACTGATGCATGTCATCGTATTCCAATTGCGTGGATCGATGCTCAAATATGGTCCACTCAATTATTTACAGACCACCGTCATATGGCTGGATTATTGTTGAGTGAGGCGTTAAACAACAAACAAACAAACAAACAAACATTCTGTGTAGATCTCTGCTGTCAGTTTGTTGAGGTTTTAGACTTGCTGAGAACACAGGGTTTCGGATGGGTTCATCTTTCGGGACATTGACCGATTATCATACAAATGTTTTTGTTTGGAAATTTGGTAATCATTAGAAGATTGTTGTCAAAAATTTGGAAATGCCCTAATACCATTGTCGTGCAAAGTCACTGACTTCATGATTAACAGGCTACAGGGGGTCAGAATAATTTTTATATATATGGGTCTTTGAACTGTGAAATTATTGGCCGAGTTCAAGTATTGTCCAGGTGTTGCAGGACAATGGATGGCTCTCATTCGGTCCTCCGACCCGTGAAGATCCGGGGTAGAATAGGTCTTCAGCAACCCATGCTTGCCGTAAAAGGTGACTATGCTTGTCGTAAAAGGTGACTACTGGGATCGGGTGGTCAGGCTCGCTGACTTGGTTGATGCATGTCATCGATCCCATTTGCGTGGATCGATGCTCATGATGACAATCACTGGATTGTCTGGTCCAGACTCGATTATTTCTCAGACCCCCGTCATATTGCTGGAATATTGCTGAGTGCGGCGTTAAACAACAAACCAACCAACCAACCATTCGGTCCTCCAATGTCTCCATAGTCACGTGAGCATTGAACAACATTAGAAATTGGCACTGGTCCTATAGTGCTTGCCAAACTGCCCAATAGTGAAGGTATCATAAGGACGAGTAGAAATTTGCCCTTTTTAAGGGTTTTCCTATATGTTACATTCTAAGGACTAGCAGGGTTAGAAATTGGCACTGGTCCTACAGTGCTTGCCAAACTGCCCAATAGTGAAGGTATCATAAGGACGAGTAGAAATTTGCCCTTTTTAAGGGTTTTCCTATATGTTACATTCTAAGGACTAGCAGGGTTAGAAATTGGCACTAGTCCTATAGTCCTTGCCAAACTGCCCAATGGTAAAGGTATCATAAGGACTAGTAGAAAATTGCCATTTTTAAGGGTTTTGCTATATGTTACATTCTAAGGACTACTCCACTAGTAGACGAAAACATAGTTTGTATCGCTGTTGAACATGCTGGATCATGTCTAATATCGAATTCCCCCCAAGTTCCTCATTGGGTGAAACACGGTAACAGACCTCCCTGCTGAAGTCCACTGGGGTGGAAACTGATATTTGTCTATCAGAATGTGAATTAATAGGCAAATAAAGGGAGCAATGGCCATGAATGACTGGCACTGTTTAGTGGAGCGCTGATAGGGTTGACATTGCCTGACGAGTGTTGTGTATATATTGCAGGACTTGAGTCAACTCCGGGCCTACCCTGGTAGAGTAGCTGCGACCACCACAGGCTTTGATCAAGCAGTACTACGTCCAAGCTTGGCCACGTCTTTGCCTCAACACGCTTAGATACTCCACTGAAGTGAGCGCAAATATTCTGCCTTGAAGAAACATCGTCCTCAAACTCTACATCAGCAGGTGCTTGGACGAAGATGTTACATATATCTGCTTGTTGGAGAAACCCTGAAGCCTACATGCGATAAAACTGTTCTATGTCTCTGCTTCAAAACTAGATAAGCAAGTCCTGCGATGAACCAGTTCCATATCTGTACCTCAGGGGGTCCTTGAGAGGGAGCTGTTCCGTGTCTGTGCCTCGGATCTTTACATCAGGGGTGCTTTAAAGGAAGCTGTTCCTTGTCTGTGCCTTGAAGTAGCCTTTAAGATGACTTTATTGCCAACCCGGAGTCACAGTATTGTATATACCATTTGTTGTTAGGGTATTGTACCCCAACTGAGGATAGCCGTGCGAAAAAATATGGACAACTATTCTGAAACAAGTGGACTAGTCTGTCATGCAGAAGTTCGATACAGCCATCAACAGAACAATGCATGTTCGGAGAGTTTAAAATCATCTTATTGGCGAGGAATGGTAACTTTTCAGAGAGTGAGCCTTGAGGAGAGAGGGCTGCTGCAGGAGGCTGTGGAAGCCTCAACACGGCTGACTGGCAGCCTTGAGCAAGGAAGGGGAGGCAACTGCTTCTGGTGATGGGGATTCCATTGGAGATGTTCCTGAGCCAAGACATGAAGTAAGTGCACAGTGGTTTTCAGCGATAATTCTAGGGTGGGGTCTTGTGCTTGCCCTACATTTGAAAAAAAAGGCCCACATTTTCAAATACAGTGGGACATTTTAACATTGTGCTGTATGGGCAAGTGTGGGTGTACCTCTCGAATATTTGAATTTTTTTACATAAAGGCCCCATGTCAGAAATTCCTAGCATCAACCTTGAATATGGGTATACAAGTGGAAATGGATACATTGGGTAATTACTCGCTGTTTTGCTATTTCTTATTTTTTTCATGTATAATTAGCACACAACACAAGCAACTCAAAATAATTGGGTAATGGTGATTTATTTTGTGTATTATACGCAGCTTTTCCAGCGGTAGAAACTAACAGTTTCAGTCCACTAGCCCTTATAATGATAGCATATAGCAACACCTTTTAAAGTGTCAAAATTCTACTAGTCCTTAGGATACCTTTACTATTGGGCAGTTGGGCAAGGACTATAGGACTAGTGCCAATTTCTAACCCTGTTTTCTAGAGTCTCCTTTCATGCTTATTTTCAAACATGGGTCGACTGTTGAAGAATGAGTTGGTTTCTACCGCCCCTGTATTTGACGTTTCACCAGGTCAAGTCCTGGCGAGTGTCGGGTGGAGTGTCAGCTGGTGTTCTTCAGATGATAGATTGACCACTTAATGTTCCTTCTGAGAACTCTGCCTTGAAATGTAGTTCTAGCTGGGCTGTAACGATTTCACTGAATGTTTGGTGCATTGCAATGTTCCTTGTCAGGATTGTTCTGGTGTCCTCCGTGATATTGCTGGAATAGTGCTAAAGCGGCGTAAAACCAAACTCACTCACTCAGGATTGAAGTATATTGTTGGGTCATGTATTGCAGTGTTAGAAATTGGCACTAGTCCTGTAGTCCTTACCAAACTGCCCAATAGTAAAGGTATCCTAAGGACTAGTAGAAATTGGCCCATTTTAAGGGTTTTGCCATATGTTATCATTATAAGGACTAGTGGGCAAAAACTGTTAGTTTCTAACCCTGTATTGCAATACAGATTTTGCTGGAGACAAAAGGAATTTTCTTGATTTTGTTTAAAAAAAACTTTAAGGGACATTCTTCTTTTTCATTTCCAAATTTGAATAATATCAACATATATTTTATGAAAGTCAGTCCTTGAAAATGAACCTTTCTGAAACCCTGTAACAGAAGACTGATGACACAGAAATTGTTTGAACATTGTGAAGGTTCCTAGTTTGTACTGGTGCCCACAGCAACCTGTGCTTGGACCAAGAGGCGACTTCGTTGCGTGGTTGATTGTGTGTCATTGCTCTAAATATCAATCACTTGTTTGTCTAGCCCAGACTCAATTATTTACAGGGATAAAACTGGGATATTGTGGAGAGTGGCGTTAAACAACAAACAGAACATTCAAGGACATTGACTGAATGTCATCCAAAACGTAAACAAAAATATATTCAAATTAGTTCATGAAAGAATGTCTTCTGAAAAGTTACAACAGCGTTAGAAATTGGCACCAGTCCTATAGTCCTTACCAGACTGCCCAATAGCAAAGGTATCCTAAGGACTAGTAGAAATTAGCCCATTTTAAGGGGTTTTGTTATATGTTATCATTATAAGGACTAGTGGACAAAAGCTGTTAGTTTCTACCCCTGTTACAATCATGAAAATGCCCTATTGCCATGTGACCCTACCCAAATCCCAGTACGGTGTTCGCGGGTCTCGCTCTTCCCCCATTAATATGATAATGTACTGCCACTGTAGCCCAGAAACACCAGTTGCTATGAAGAAGGAATTCCCTCCTTCAGTCAGTGTGTATACATGTTCCAAGTCAATGCTGGCCCCAGCTCCTCAGGCTTGTGGGGTCATGTTTCGCCGAGTCGCGGAGAGAAGGCCCAATACAAACTCTCAGCCACTTGACTGCTCACTGAAAAGAAGTAGTTAGTCCTTTGTTGTTCTCCCGGTGCCATCTCCAGAGTTGGTATGGGAGAACACTTAGTGTTTGTCGAAGGTTTGACTTTTTGGTCGACGTGTATTAGTGGAATATGATCAGGCTTTCACGACACAGGGAGTCACAAACCATGCTTATCAGGGTATTTTGTGTACCATATGAAGGACGATATTACATGCGTGATATGATACGTATCAAGATCCGGGGTAAAATAGGTCTTCAGCAACCCATGCTTGCCGTAAAAGGCGACTAACGGGATCGGGTGGTCAGGCTCACTGACTTGGTTGATGCATGTCATTGATCCCAATTGCGCAGACCGATGCTCATGATATTAATCACTGGATTGTCTGGTCCAGACTCGATTATTTACAGACCGCAGTCATATAGCTGGAATATTGCTGAGTTTGGCGTAACAACAAACCAACCAACCTTCTGCGAAGGCGGTAAAATACTCAGCAGAAATTTACATAGTTGCATAGGCTCACAGAAACAAACTGTCAGCATGTGATCTAATTGTTTTTGTATATTTGTGTTTATAAAGTAATTTCAAAATTATTTGTGTAATTTTAGATAAATTAATGTACACAAGACTTATTTATTTGTGTATAATACGCACTCGTATGTTATATGCACCCTTAATTATGGGCAATTAAATTCTGGAAAAATATATCTGTCGTATATACACATTTTAGGCTGTCGGCATAAACCACGAAATTTACGATCTTTCAACTCAAAATAATATTCTAATAAGAGCCCCCTATTTCTAATTTTGAGAGCGCCCTGGGCACTTATTACGTCGAATACGGTAATATGAGAGAATCGGGTTGTCCTTACCCTTGTTTGAGTAGTGTGTATGTAAGAAGTCTGCATTAACTGTGAAGTACCAGCCTGAACTTGTACATGAAAGGTCTGCCTGCAAGAACTACTTAAGTTTTACCTGTAGATATCTGACAAAGAATCAACTGTGAAAGAACTTAGCATGGACGTCAAGGGCCCTTGTCTTTGCCCTGATGCAAGAAGTTAGACCTACTGGGTCCCTAGATTCAAATAAAGGAGGGGCAGACCTCACCCTTTATTTCAAACACTGATCAATTTGTCTTGAAAAATGAATTCCAGATTTAACCTGTTAGATAAATCTTTTTTTAGGACTCTCCATTGGCTCATGCTGGGGAGAGTTTACATTTACATATCTCGGAGGTCAGTGCCAGAACTTTTTGAGAACACGAGCACAAACATGGCTCTCAGCATAATTTTCAGTAGAATAGAGTTGTTGCATTGATTATTATTTGCTGAGCTCACTAGACCAAACAGAATATTTCTGGACTCGGGCTTTAGACAGTGGTTGAAGTCGCAGTCTGCATATGCACTTGAAAATACATGTCTTCATGGGCTTCGACAATCGCAGTGTTAGATATTGGTGCTAAGTCATGTCGTCCTTTCCAAACTGCCTAATAGTAAAGGTATCATAAGGACTAGTACATTTGTCATTTTGAAGGGTGTTGGTCATTATAAGAACGCCCAGGGCGCTCTCAAAATTACAAATAAGAGGCTCTTATTAGAATATTATTTTGGCGGGAAAAACAGTTGAAATATAAATTTTGTGGTTTATGCTGACAGCCTGAAATGTTTATGTACGACATATATTTTTCCATAATTAAGGGTGCATATATCACATGAGGGCGTATTATACACGAATAAATAGGTCTTGAGTACACTGATCAATCGGAAGGGGTGCTAATTTGAATTGTTCACTAGCCAATATATTAGCAAATATCGCCGTGGGTGCTTATTACGTCGAATACGGTATTAGTTACCATCGCTGAATAGCCTGTATTAGGGGCCAGTAGCTCTAGTTTTGTACTTGACAGAGATTGACTGTTATGGAGTTGAAGGCTACATCAGTGTAAGTTCATCAGCCTGATAACACAACAGACCCGTGAAGATTCCGGGGTAGAATAGGTCTTCAGCAACCCATGCTTGCCGTAAAAGGTGACTATGCTTGTCGTAAAAGGCGACTAACGGGATCGGGTGGTCAGGCTCGCTGACTTGGTTGATACATGTCATTGATCCCAATTGCGTGGATCGATGCTCATATCAATCACTGGATTGTCTGGTCCAGACTCGATTATTTACAGACCGCTGTCATATAGCTGTAATATTGCTGAGTGCGGCGTTAAACAGCAAACCAACCAATTATAACACAACAGTGTTGACTGAGTCATATCAGAGGAGTTGAATAAACGCCTCAAGTGATAATTGGGGGGAAAAATGAACAATTTCAGAAGTAAGTACCCGCCTGGTACAATTTGACAACATCGACAATGGAGGCCTGGAGTAACACCTCGCATCACCTGTAGTCCGAGATGGGTACAGTGCATGTGATACGAAGCTGTATTGCACTCGGAGCCCTGGAGTAACACCTCGCATCACCTGTAGTCCGAGATGGGTACAGTGCATGTGATACGAAGCTGTATTGCACTCGTCCCGGCCTATGGGTGGTGTGACAGTCATCAGACCAACATGTACCATCAAGGGAGATAACTAGATCATGTAGATAAACATTGCATCACCAGCTGAGGACGAGGAAGCCGGCTGAGCAAGAAGACCAGGGTCATGACTGAAAAGCTGGGCACAGATAAAGACCAGCTTAACCATTGAAATATTATAGAATTCTACCTTAGTCATGGGCATCAATCAAGAATGACATTTGTCACAATAGGGGTAGAATTTGATATTCTGACAGTTCTGTCAATGTTATGTAAATGTTCATGAAATTGAAAATAAAGTTTCTGTTCACAGAAAAGTTCTGCTCCAGTGTTGCTGTCTACCTAAACATAAAAGGTAGTCCACAAGGAAATGTCATGTGTCCTTCCTGAAATTTACTCTTCGTACTGGCAATCCTATGTTAATTCTGAACCCTGATTTCTGCTTTATAATGCTGTGAACTTGCTTTGAGGACCTATGCTTACCTACAAATCCGAAGAATGCTGTGCAAATCAAACTTTCTATGAGACATTCACAGAGTTTTTGCCCTATTCAAACTTCTTTCCCTGTTGCAGGGCTTGTTTACATAAACAGGTTGCAGGACGGGTACATTATGCTCAGATAAATTACCTTACCATGGCGCAGTCACCTCTGACCCGGCTGTACAAATACTGGCTTGCCTCGGTAGTGATACCCTCATTATCGTGGGTTTAAACACTCCTAATTTACTGTCTTCTCTTTGAAGCCTCGTTCTGCAGTTTGTGTGCAGTTGTGATAGTCATGAATAGATAAAGATTTATTGACCTGCTCGTCAGCAGATTAAGTCGAAACTTGCCAGTTGAGGAGGAATCGGTTCATATCAATACTCAGATTTTTATGGATGTCAAAACTAAAAAAAACCCTCAGATATATGATCAGCGGCTGCCAAAACTTTTAAGGGTGCTATTTTCCGTGGATATTTTTAAGAGCTTTTTAGGTTGATATATGGCTTGTTATGAGGTGAGCTACTCGACCAAAACAATCTGTGACTTTAGACCCTTGTTCGAAGCCAGAGTCTAGAAAATTCTGTTTGGTCTTGTCGGCTCAGCTCATCAGTCACCATGACACTAAATTCTACTGAAAATGATGCTTAGCGCCAAGTTTTCCAAAATGAAATTTTACTAGACTGGCTTCAGACTAATTCAGCATGTTTTCGCATCATTTACAGTAGATCATGGTATCAATAGATTTATGTGAATGAGTCTACAAGAATTTTCCTTCACTGACTTGGACTAGTTGCACATGCTACACACAACCAAATGTTTTCCCATAGATTTCTATAGTAACGTTATATATTTTTAAAAAATAACTAAACATTCAACAGCTATTACCTGTACGTGTGTGCAGAGTTTGGCGTAGAGCAGCAATGAAAACAAAAAAAATGACTAGCTTAGCCAGCTCCTTTTCCGAGTACAGGAAGCTAAACACACCACCCCCAGTTTCGCACCAAATGTCGCCTCCTTGAAAATAGCTGTGGTCACATTCAGCATAAGTCATCATGTTGAAAAAGACTAAATATAGAAAAACATGGTCAGTTTTAATAACTGGATGGATGTAAATTTAAAAGACATAAAAATCTTACACAATATCCTCCAATCACAGCCTGCAGATATCTCTCGATCTGCACTGAAGGCTCCCTACGAAAACCGCACTGTCCCAACTGGTTCTGATTTGGTGTAGTAGAACCTAAAGACGAAGACTGGAGTGACTGGGTTCATATGTCACCGGGACTTCTCCAGCATTCCAAACTAAGTGCCTTTAACATTGTTATTTTCCTCAAATTGGTCGGTGAAATACAAGTCATTTCTTCAATGCAACACAAAGCCACTTAAAATTATAACATGTATTGGGAATTTTATCTCCATTTCGGGGATCTTTACTATTATTTGCTGCAGACTTCGGGACGATTATCGATCTCTGAGAAAGTCTAGATAAGTCCCTGGTTTCAGCGTTTATTAGTGCTGGGACAATACACCAACTGTGTATTGTATCCATGCGTATCACGATTCTTTGCTCACGATCAGATACATATCACAATACATGCATGTGATCTTATCTGTGTTGTGTAAGCCATCTTCTTCATAGACAGGATGGCCAAATACCTGGCCCAATGACAATTTACAGTCAGCAGTGCAATTGATGATAATATTAACGTTTTCACTACTAATTAATCAATGTTAATGTTTGGTGTTACCCGTGAAGATCCGGGTTGGAATAGGTCATCAGCATCCCATGCTTGCCATAGGAGGCAACTATGCTTGTTTTAAGAGGTGACTTAGGGGATCGGGTGGTCAAGCCAGCTGACCTGGTTTGATGCATGTCATCGTATCCCAATTGGACAGATCAATCACTGGATGGTTTGGTTCAGATTTGATTGTTTGCAGCCCGCCATCATATAGCTGGAATACTGCTAAGTGCGGCGTTAAACAACAAAGAATGAAGCAAAAATAATGTTTGGTGTAACAACAATTATTAAATCAATGTTTGAGGTAAGAATTGATATTGTTTACTTCGTGTGTGACTGTTATCGATACTTGAGTCGAGAAGCAAAAACTCATCATCCCACCAAGTGTTTCAGGTTTAGAAATTAACATTAGCTAGGGGCTGGTACAAATTTCCCCATTGTTTTAACATTACAAGGGCATTTTATCTTTTCTTGGGCTTTTTAAGCTTTTGAGTTAAGTCCTAACCCTGCGTTTATGCATGTTTTATGATAATTACAGCGTGATCATTGAGCCTATATTTGCTATATGTTAGTCTTGAGTAGTAATCAATCTGGTTTTGCAGAAATATTCTGAACAAAAAAGTTTGGGATCATGAATATTTTGGGTGATATTATATGAAATTGTGTGCTCAGTCTTCGCTACAAAACAAAATACCTAAAAATATTGATGCCTTTTTTTTCAGTATATGTGTAGACACCTTTTGCAAAAAGAAATCTAATGAAGTCTCTGAAATGTACATTTGTGTCGACTCGCCAAAACCTGTCCTTCTACAGTTGTACAGCTACATGTTAGTACTTTCATGTTGGCTGTCTGGTGTCATACTTACACTTATTAGAGTTAGACAACTTTTGATAGATTGAGGCTTAAAGATTGACCTAAAGTTTCAGGATGTGTGAAGTTTTTGTTTTCTCCCTGAAATATTTCCTAAAGCAGGGTAAGAACTAACTCAATAGCTTTACTTGCTGGTTAATGATAAAAAGCCCTTGTGTTAAAACAATGGAGAAATTAGGAAATGTGTACTAGCGGACTAGTGTTAAGTTCTAACCCAGTGAAGTGTTCTTATTTAAGTTATTTCCAGCGCTCTCTGGTCAAAAATGTAACGTAACTAGCTGTTTTTCAGATTAAATGTATCCAATATTCTGGAAGCCGATGTATGGTTGTAGACTTTATGGAGAACTCAACTAAATCTGAGCTCTAAGTTGTGTCGTGCTTAACTTTCATACAAACCATCAAGTGTTTGATCTTGCATTGTCCTTCCTTAATGAGCAAGCCTTTTGTGACTGTTTGCAAAGCTGCTTATTCAAACGTGATTTTGTGTCGACAAGACTAATTATTTTTGAAAATGTTTCACATTAGAGATTTGCTAGGTCATTCTCAGTTGGTCAACAAACACACTGCAGAATGACAGGCTGAGTATGTGTGGTGTTATATTCTGGAAAGTTGTGTTGATCATATACAAACACATTAATTTCCCTGTCTGCAAGGCACACAGGTATTATTTCATACTGCTATTGAAAAGCTGCCTCTTATTCAAAGTAATGCCAGGAAAGCTGGTTACGATGTGTTAAAACACAATGTCTTGAATTTCAACAATAGGGTAATGAGCCTTGTACAATATTGAATAGAGCTAGGGAACGCCATTGTGAGGGCTTGCCAGTCCTAATCTGGATATAATAGAATACTAACTGTTGTGTTGACTAGCCTAGAGTTTGTATTCAATGCCTTTGACTCCCTTATCCAACACCCCTGCCCAGAGGCTAACTAGCCAGCCAGTCAATGAGCTAGCCTAGCTACACTTGAGTGAGGAGAATACGGGTGTATACTGCATATCCCGCGCCATGGCGATACGAGTTTTAGCACATGGCAATACAGGTTTTAACACATGGCAGCAGGTAGGGTAGTGTAGTGTTGCTTGGCTGACTGAGGTGGTGAGCTGAGCCTTGGCAATGACAGTACAGGGTGGACCAGCAACCGGTGTGGACTTTACTGACAACTGTTTGTACAGTGAGGAAGGTGTAGACATTTGGATGATGTACACCAGGGTTTGGGATCTTTAGGCCGGTGTGCTCACAGAGAAGTCTCCACACCTACTCCAACAGGTGCTTGTTTTGTTTTTTTCAGGCTGGTTTCAAATTGTTACCTCATCTAATGATTGTGTGGTTTGCTTGAGCTATGACATCTTCAATAAGTATGAACTTGTGAATAACAGTATGTATTGGAGGGATTTGTTACAGTTGGGGTAGCATACAGTGTATTTTCTGTGTGATAGGATGATTTATGTAGTTTGGTTTTATTTTCTCTATGTTTGGCTCTTTCATGTTGAGTTTTCATTGTAATGCTAAATCAAGTTCAAATAATCATTAATGTTGGTTTTATTTTTCTATGTATTCTCACTATTGGGCTTAAAAATCTTAATCTAACCTGTGCTCGTTTATGTAATTTAAGTTTTTAACACAGTTCTAACTGAAGCATGTACTGTAGAACACATTTCTTATGAACACTGAAAGCAAACAAACATAACAAACCAGCGGTAGAAATTGCCACTAGTCCTGTAGTCCTTGCCAAACTGCCAGATAGTTAAGGTATCCTAAGGACTAGTAGAAATTTGCCATTCTTAAGGGGTTTGCTAAGTTATCATTATAAGGACTAGTGGGCTAAAACTGTTAGTTTACCACTGCAAACTATTTTAATTTTTTGGACGTCACCACTTTGTTCAGTATACCCAAAAGAAGTTAAAGAACACCCAGTTCTAACATGTTATGTCAGATTAACTATTGTAATATGAAACAAAGGGTGTTCTTGTACTTCTATTGAGAAGTATGTGACAGTCAAATACGATAGAAACTAACAGTTTTAGTCCATTTGCCCTTAAAATATATACCGTTTAAAGTGGACAATTTCTAAAAGTCCTCATAATATTGTACAGTTTGGCAAGATTAAGCTATTGCAGGCAAACCAGTGTAAAGAGCCCATTGGCCTGATTCTCTTAAACAGTGTTAGAAACTGACAGTTTTGGTCCACTAGTCCTTATAATGATATCATATAGCAAAACCCATAAAAATGGCAAGTTTCTACTGGTCCTTATGATACCTTAACTATTGGGCAGTATGGCAAGGACTACAGACTAGTGCCAGTTTCTAACACTGTTAAATGTGCAGATAGAAAGTGTATGCCGTAACTGTTTTAGCAAAGATTTCTTTCTCGTTTCTAGTGTTACAATGTATGTGGGTCCTATATTCCTTAATGCTTTCCACTAAGGTATCTTTGTCTTCTTGGACCCCAAATCATGACCTTTTCCACAAGGCATTCATGACTCTCCAACATTGTTTTCTTTTCTGAGGCAAGACATGATGATAAAAATGTATATTCACTCATCACACTGGCAACAATTGAAAATATTGACCCTTCTCTTAAGAAATGGAAATATTTAATAAGTGTAGCAGATGCTCCCAGTTTCAAGTGTCAACTTGATTCTACATGTGTAGGATCATGCTATCATATGTTCATCCGTTGTTCCTCAAACTTCATGTCAGGATTTTCTGTGAAGACAGAGCTATGCTGTCCCCATTGTTGGACGAACACTACCACACACTGCAATTACTGAACCCTAAGAACACAGCACCTCTAATCCTTCTTAATAATGTACGGAATGCCCTTGAAATGCAAAATCTTTCCTATCCTTCACATTGCCTAGGCCTAATACCAATTCTACTGTGGGGTGTAATAACATAGTTATAGCCTGGTTAGGAGATAATCCCAGCTATATTGCAGACCCGACAATACCCGCCTATTCATTCCTGTAGAGCCTTGTGTTAGACAACCTGTTGAACGGTCCCCGATATGCCCGTTCAGGTACGCGCTTCTAATGGATGTGGACCGCCACTGAAGGGGGACAGGTCTTGGCACTAACGGTTGTTAACCTGGTTGCTGGGGTGACAAGCACGTGGGGACGCTTGGCTAGGTAGGCAGGCAGGCAGGCACACACCATGTGCTGGTGAAGGAGGTGGTTACACTACCCCTGACCTGGGTGGCTTGCCTCAACTCTCAGCGTGGAATGTTTGTGAGTATTTGTAGGTTTTGTTGTTCAGTTTACTTTATTAATATTCATTGCCGGCACAGAGTGGGTGTTGGTGATATACTTCTATCAGGGTTAGGAATTAGTTTATATTTTCACTTGGCCACCAAAATAATCTACTACAGATTTGCCATGTGCAAAGAATATATGTCACATGTTCTCCTTGCAAGTGGACTTCAGGTCATTTTGTCATTTATTTACTTGGTTTCTGCATAGGGTTCTGTCTGCTTCTAGAACTTGTATTGGACCGATATTCTGATTTCTAAAGTTATAGTTGTAAGTTGATATGGTCCTCTTCATGGGAAGTGATCATCGGCTGTGTCTCCCATTCTTAAACACTGATTTAGGTTTGTCAGAACGTCCATGCTTTAACATTGACTTATGATTGTTGTGGTGCTAGGATCACTTTGTGGAACTGGACTGAGACCTGTCACGCTAGTTGCTATCTATCCGGTTTGTTACAAATAGGTAAAGATAACATAATTAACGCATTTGTTTAGTCACATGAAATGTTTTACTTTTTCTGGATTGTGCTGCCATTGAAATATTGCAAGCAACCATTGCGATAAATATCAATAGTTTACAGTGTATCATTTTAGATGGATTTTAGAGTTAAATTAAAAGTTGGAACTGAAGTTTCTTTGAATGTGATAACCACAACAAAAAAGGAATTAAGTTTGAGATATGACTGACTTGGTTTTTCTTTATCCTAATAATTTAAGAAAAGAAACTTCAACATTACCATGTGTAAATTACTACCACTCATGATCAAAAGAAAACAAATTTGAACAGCATTGCATGTACTATCAAAACTATCGATATTCTCGACTGAAATCGATACTATTGATCGGAAACTGATTTAACAATCGATTTATTGACTTTAAGTGCTTATCAATAGCAATATATCGATATTTTGATTTAGCATGACACCCCTATTAATGTTAGCTGTGTAGTGTTTGTCAGCGACTGACCACAACTTTGCCTCTGTTAGGACGGCTTTGTCTTTTGACTGAAACGTGCAATGTTACGTTGGAAGGTAGGACTTGTGTATTATTCACTTGCTGTACTTTCAAAGTACCCTGAATGATCTTTCTCTGGGCACTGTTAGAGGGGAAGGCAGGCCAGATATATGATTGTTCGAGGTGAAGGCAGGATAGACGATTGTTGTGAAGTTATAAACTGAAATCTGTCGGTGTGCATTGTGGTGAGATTTGAAAGATTGCCAAGTTGGTATTGTTGTGTGTGTTTACTATGCTTGTGCTTGGGTTTCAAGGCATTCAAGGCAGGTATAATACATGCATAGGACTGGCACAACTACACAGTCCACTTAAGCACTCCGTGGGTGAGCATTGGTGAAGTGTCATTTTGTAAAATGCAGAAACATGGCGGGAAAGTCAATCCTATATTTCTCGCAAAAAAACCTTTACCAAATACAGAATGCTACTCTTAAAGCAGCGGTAGAAACTAAAGGTTTCAGTTCACTAGTCCTTATAATGATAACATATAGCAAAACCTTTAAAAAGGGCAAATGTCTACTCGTCCTTAGGATGCCTTTACTATTGGGCAGTTTGGCAAGGACTATAGGACTAGTGCCAATTTCTAACCCTGTTAAAGGTGAAATTACTTACGGCAAGTACAGTTAATTTTCCCAAAAGATTTGTATTTTGATCTAGTAGAAATAATGCTGAAAAGCCTACAGTTCAGTCAGTATCCCAGTGTTCAGGGTTTGAGCTGGTTCCCAGCAACATGTGCTTGTGACTTCATGGATTGGGAGGTCGGACTCTTGTTACTTTGTTGCTTGTGTCATTGTACCCTGACAGCATGAGATGTTCATAATATCAATCACTGGATTGTATGGTTCACACTTTATATTATTTAGAGATGACATATGGCTAGACTATTGCCGAGTGCGACGTTGAACAACAGACCCGTGAAGATCGGGGGTAGAATAGGTCTTCAGCAACCCATTCTTGTTGTAAGAGGCGACTAACGGGATCGGTAGGACAGGCTCGCTGACTTGGTTGATACTTGTCATCGCATTACAATTGCGTGGATTGATGGCCATGATGTCAATCACTGGATAATTTACAGACTGGCAACATACAGCTGGAATATTACTGAGTGCAACAAACGAACGTTGAACAACCAAACGACGAATGCTTGGGTCAAATTTGTTGCTCATTACGTCAACCACTGGTTGCATGGCAGAGACTTGTTTCAACGGTTCGCCTGTGTCTGGCTGAAATATTGTTGATCGCTGCGTTAAAAAAAAAATAAGAATAAGAAAAACAACACATTTTCACATGTCCAGGTCAAATTTCTACTCTGATTTGTATTTATATATATAACAGTACGTCAAATCCTTGTGTTAAATATGAACACGATATCGCGTTTGATCTAACCCCATGAAGTGCAGGTGACCATGCTTGAGTTGGGTCTGATGTACATGTAAAAAGCCTCGATCTGTAAAGGTTTCCGCTCCTATTCATTGAACAGTTAGCATTTGAGATAATGTCACCGAGCTATTGCAGTGATAAATCAGACGCTGAAACCAGCAAGGAAGTTGAAAGTCCTTACATTCAGCTGTCAAGATAGTCGTAAATAACTGGGCAGGAAATTGAATATACTACAATGGTGAACTATATGTGCATTGAGCTGTTTGTAACGTACTCTGCACTTCAAGATCCTGTGAAATATGAAGTTTATTCATGCATGAGACTGTTATTCAATAGGCGTCCAACAATAAATTATTTCAGCGGGCAATGGGTCCAAAAGCACACATTAAACGATGCAAATGGCAGTTTGTGTCTGTAAACATTTAGAAATCTGATGTGTTATGTTGAGGTGTACAAGGGTTAGTGAAGAATGGAAAAAAATTCCTAGTGTTGACAGTGGAAGTGTTTCTAGGTCATACAATTGAAAGAGTTCACAGGGCACGAGTGGCCCAGTCATCTATGGCACCGCAATTCACAACTATAGCCAGTCCGTGGAGAGCTCTACTATCGCTGCCACTGTAATAGCAGCGTTAGAAATTGGCACTAGTCCTGTAGTCCTTGCCATACTGCCCAATAGTTAAGGTATCATAAGGACTAGTAGAAATGTGCTACTTTTAAGGGTTTTGCTATATGTTATCGTTATAAAGACTTGGCTGAATGGGTGACCACAACCATGCTGCAGCTGACTGACCGTTATTTTTACAAACAAGCGATAACTGCCATGACGTGAATACTTTTAGTACAGCTAAATTATTTTCTTAGTTTTGTTTATATTTGAATCTTTTCAACTATTATGTGATTTTCCATTTGTCTGCAATTTTGAGCCAATTTGATTAAACAAATGAAAAGGTAATATCTAGTCAGTCGTTAACCTTTTCATAATTCCCTATGAAGGCCTTCCCAAACAAGATATAAACAAGACTACATTTGGAGTTAGAGGGCAAATTTCAAGATTTTTGGGCAGCGATATTACTGAGAATGTAACAAAATTGTCACGCTAGAAAGGAGCTTGTGCAATTTGCTGTGCTGAGTTGCGTCCCTTGGGCATGCCAGAAAACCTTAGATCATGAGTTTGCATCCCTACCAGTGTTCGTCCCGATTATGTTCCCAGGTTTGTCAAAGCCATACCCGTGCTTGAGGGTTTCACCAAAGTGGTAAATGTCTGAGACCTGCATCACTTCAGGCTTTCCTCCCATATCAAGCTGACTGGAGACCCTAGAGATCCGGGGTAGAATAAGTCTTCAGCAACCCATTCTTGCTGTAAAAGGCAACTAGTTTGTTGTAAGCAGCGACTAAAGGATGGTCAGGCTCGCTGACTTGGTTGATGCATGAAATTGATTTCAAACCCTGGTATGAAATGTTAATCCACTATGATGCAGGGGTAAATCTAACTGGTCCACAGTTCATTTTGGACTAGTTTTTGTGTGTGATATATTAGATCTTTTTTAGAAATCACCCCTTTCTTGGTGTTCAGTAAGCACTAGTGGACTGGTGGCTGTGTCTGACCCTGACAACTATGGAGCGTTATACCACGGCTCAGTGGTGTGTATTACTGATATATGTTATGGTGTATTCTGTTATTAGGATAAATGAAGGAAGTCTACTAGCCCGAATAGTGTTGACAAACTGTACTTACCCCAAAATAACTGAAATTTTACACAACAACAGTGGCCTGGGCTAGTGCTAATTTCCGTCCCTGGTTATTCTACTGGTGGCTGTGATGAAATATAACAAATTCACACACTGTTGTAAGCTAACACTGTTGCAGTGTGACTGTATAGATGCTGGTGGACTGACAGTGGGCTGGCTGTGTGTATAAATATATACATACTGTATGTAGGTGGAGGCGGGTGGGGTGGATGACCTGCTTGTGGAGGAGATAAGATAAATAGTACACATCTCATAGGGCGATACATCACTGATAACACCCAACCAGGGTATATATATTGCTGATAGTAACTCTAGCCTCTTGTCATTCTGGATAGTTTATGACGTTACGTTTGGCGCACTAACTTTGAATCTGGTTATTTGTTACTACTAGTAAGTAGATACACCGGGGTATGTCCACAGGGTCTTTACTTGAGGGCCAGGGGCCACTTAACCACTAACTTTTGATGTTGGACAATAGGACCCAACACTGATCCCTTGGTGATTATTCCTAATTTGTTATTAACAGCTTTAGGGATGGTACAGGTGGCCCAGTCTTAAGGGTCTGCAATTCACTGTGCAGTGTCTTTACGGAGGTGTACCTGAAACCTATGATCGTGTTTTCGAATCCCAGTTGGCTCTGCTTATTTTTCAAAATTTGTCAGCATCGTACCCAAGCTCATGGGTTCCTCAAAAGTGGTAAATGTTGTAAGACCAGAAATACTGTTCAGTCTGTGTTAAACCAGCTCTCTGACTATTAACATCATTTTACGGGGATGATGAAGTTGATTTCGTTGACCGTGGTACAAGTAAAGTTTAACCTTCATACTGACCTATGAGATCCTGTCGATGTCAGAATAATTGACACCTTCAGTAAGTTAACGAAAGCATATGGGTCTGTGCTGTGTATTATCTTGTATCATCAGTGCTAGACTTGCACAAATCTCTAACTTAAGGCAATAATTATTAGTTGAAAGCATATTGTTTTAGATTTTATAAATAATAAGATCAAGTTGTCCCAGTAAAAGTCCCAATAAAAGACTCACTGTCTGCTTATCTAGACTTGCCTATTATAAGGATAGAATTATGATACATCCATAGACTTATCATTCAGTACAGCCTTGGAGCACGGCTTCATCAGTGCTCGAAATGAGTGATACTTTCATTGGGTCCTGCCATGACCAGTCTGTTGGCATTAAACCAAGCAGCCTCTGTCTCTTCATCCAAGTCATCTCTCCAGGTTCAGCAACCCATGCTTGCCGTAAAAAGCGACGACTCTTGTCGTAAGAGACTAACGGGATCGGGTGGTCAGGCTCGCTGACTTGGTTGTTGCATGTCATCAATCCCAATTGCGTGGATCGATGATCATGATGTCAATCACTGGATTGTCTGGTCCAGACTTGAATATTATCAGACTCGCTGACCTGGTTGATGCATGTCATCAATCCCAATTGCGTGGATCAATGATCATGTCAATCACGTGAATGTCTGGTCCAGACTCGAATATTTTCAGACTTGCTGACTTGGTTGATGAATGTCATCAATCCCAATTGCATGGATCGATGATCATTTGTATGCTTGCTGAAAAAGCTTCTTTGGGTTTATACGCGTGCTGTTTGTATACATTTGCAGCGTTAGAAATTGGCACTAGTCCTGTAGTCCTTGCCAAACTGCCCAATAGTTAAGGGTTTCATAAGGACTAGTAGAAATTTGGCATTTTTAAGGGTTTTGCTATATGTTATTATAATGACTAGTGGACAAAAAATGTTAGTTTCTATCGCTGATTTGATGCATTTAATGCATGCGTTTCTGTACGTAAGTTAAGTGAAGTTTTAAATATGTTTTGTGGTTATTTTACACAAATACACGGCTTATCTGTAGCTCTAGTATTATTATATTAGTGCTGTAAGATGTCAGTTTACTCGCCGTTTGTTGATGCTCGTGACATGACTGTCAATCCTGTGCGTGCCTCGTTTGAAAGGTTTCAGTCTGTGTGCTTTAGTGCTGCCGTTTCCATGTTTTCGGCAACGTGCTTCCAGGGTTATGATGCTGTTTCTTAGTTGTTGGTTACGTTCTCATTGGTTTCTGTTGATGATTCTTTGTGCAGTGTGGACCTTTGACCGTTTTATTTTGCTGCAGTCTGTCAGTCTTCATGGTAGACCTGTTACTATACAGGAAGGTTGTTGTGTGTCCATTTGGGAAGATTCATCAATTATTTTAGGAAATACAAACATGTATATGATTATCGTCTTTACTTGAATTCTTCTAAAACTTCTCTTGATAATTTGAAGTCATTGTTAAGGAATGAAAGTGTTTTTAAGCATAGTCAAATTTAGTTAGTTATTGTCTGTTGTGATATTTGCTTTTAGCTGCCAGACAGGTGCGACTCCAAGCAGCCTGTAACTTATGTGATGTCTGTATTAACCAGGCAGGAAATAAGCAATTGAACAGGTTGTTGTTGCTTGTACATTGAATGGATATCTTTTCACATAGAACTATATTATCAGCCAAGCACCTGTTGAACAGTTGACTACAACTTAATACATCTCTGTTGACCAAGCACCGGTTCAACAGGATACCTTGTTACATAGATCTATATTATCAGCCCAAGCACCTGTTGATCAGTTGACTACAACTTGATAATCTGCGGTGACCAAGCACCTGTTAAACAGCAGCAAATCTTTGTGTGATTGAACCAGCATTCACTGTCACACTGTATTAATTTGTGGAGTAATAAGCCTTTGTTCTATTTCAGCTGAGCTGCCACATGGAGTGAGTGTCGTGATTCAGCCCCTGTGTGAATGGAGGCAGTGGGGCATGACTGGCTACACAGGTTTGCTTCATGGCTGAATACAGCACTGCTCAGATTACCACCGGCCCCAGGCTGTAGGACATGTTCTCACAGGGGTGGACTGGGAGGCAAGAGTTGAGCTGAGACACATGTAGAGGCCTGTTACCAGTTTTAGAAACTGGTGCCTGTCCTGTCCGGCAGCAGGAGCCAGGGGGATCTGTGGGTACATCTAGCAGGTGCCCTCTACCTGCTGTCTGTCCCATGTCCAAGGTAACATAGCTACAGAACACAGACAGCCTGAGAGAGTCAGAAGGTTACATGGGCCAAGCTGAGACTAGGGTTAGAAATTAATTTTTGCTTCCACGTGTCTGCCAGCAATGTCTCTAGATTCAGTCGCCAACTGTTAGATACATAAAAGTCCTGTATTTTACTAGTTATTGACTGTAAAAGCTTATAACTGTTTGTCACTAAGATTGAACTCAATTGTTTCTCTGGTAACCTATTTTTTTAAATATAATTTACTCATTTGACCAGGGCGATATATTCGAAAGTTAACTAATTTCTACTATCAGTTGCTGAATTTATTTGAAAAGTCCTTTACACAACCCGTGTCCCAGCAGTGAGGCCCTTGGTATTGAGCTAGGCAACATCAAGCCGTGATATAACTGGAATACTGTTCCAAGCAGTGTTAAACCGAACTCACTCACTTTTTTAATTTCTATCAATCAAGAGCTGAACAAATTCGAAAAATCCTTCACACAACCCCTCTGTCCCAGTACTGAAGCCCATGGAGTTGAGCTAGGCAACATCGAGGTGGCTGTTTGGCAGGTAGCTATGATCATATCATACTAGAGCTAGGCAGTCATACAATGCACTGGGCATTCCCCAATCACAGAGGTCCATCTCCAGGGATATACACAACACAAGCAAAAAGCCCAAGCACTTACACGCCCTGGAAGCACTTGTCAAGTACTGCAATATTAAGTTCTAACAAAGGAAATCTGCCTAACAAATCTGCAGTTAGTGCTGGGAGCAGGTAGGTGCATGTTTCAGCTTTATGAGCAGGGTTAGAAATCAACGCTAGCCTGCTAGCCCAAGGCTACTAATTTGTATGGGCAGGTACATATGCTCTTCAGCAACCCATACTTGCCACAAGAGGCGACTAACAGGGTCGGGCAGTCCGACTCATTGACTAGGTATGCATGTCGATGCTCATGATTTCAATCATTGGATTGTCTGGTCCAGCTTCGATTATTTACAAACAGCGCCATACAGCGTCAACACTGCTGACTGGCTTGAAACAACATGCATTTCCATCAGGAAAGTAGGTCGAGACGAGTGCAATATTACTCAAATCTCTCATTAAGTCATGATGGGAATATTTTTAATTCATTTTATTAGAAATATTTTATGTTCATGATTCTGAAATGTGCCGAAAGTGGTTCATCGTTGATGTTGGATATAAATATCTCGCATCAAAGGTCACTGCTACAAGTACTTGGAAAAGAACCAGTGGAACAATATTAGGTGGAATTGTCCGCCCTGAAACCAACACTACTTTAATACAGTTGACGAAGGTTGTCCCGCATCCCGCATCCCGCATCCCACATAAAGCTATATATAACTGAAATACTGTTCAAACCTCTACTGCTCGCTGACTTGGTTGATCATGTCATCGTATCCAAATTGCTCATGTATCAATCACTGGATTGTCTGGTCCAGACTAGATTATTTACAGACCACCATCATATAGCTGGAATATTGCTGAGTGCGGCATCAAACAGCAAACAAACAAACAAAACAACTGATAGTCACTTTCTTCCATATCTGTATTTGTATAATATTTGCATGCAGCACACTTCTTTTCCTCGGCATTGGCAAAGTGTGGTTAAAGGGAGATAACTCTTAACTTCTGATCAAACCATGGATAGAAGTTAATGGTTGCTATGTCCATGTCAAGGAGGGATTTATATAGACCATTTCAGAGGCTGATATTCGGCCCCAAGTGTGCGCCAAGTCCGGGCTTGATTTGAGGGACTTGGTTAAACTTGCACCAGGTGCATGTTGACATTAAAACATAAGATGCATCCTGATCCCAACTTTACATAAATATGAGTCAAAACACAGATGCATAACCTGGTCTAAATATAAAAGCTCAGATATGTGACGACTATCACAATTTTTCATAATTTAGTGTTGTATTGCTGTAAAACGTGAAAGGAACGTACTCATAGCCTTGAAGTACCCACATTTACATAAAACACAAAGATTACTGGTATAGCAGGGTACATAAAGCTTAATGGTATTGAGTGAGTTCAATAATCGTTGGGATGAAAAGAAAAGGTAAGTCGGACACAAATTTAAATTTGTTTTACCGCACTTAGTGCATTTAGCTATAAATATTAGCATGCACTATTCAATAATAGTTTGCGCTGGTGCATCTTTTACATAACTAATTTGAGCCATTGGCAAATGACAGTAAAATTTCCAAATTTGAATTTAGAATTTCACAATTCCTCAAGATTTACAAAAATATGAACATTAAAAAAATTCACAGTTTGAATAATATCACATTTTTTGGAGAATAAGATGCAAAAGAAGCTGTATGAATTGTTGAAAACCGTTGAAATCTGAGGATGTGCGTTACGTTTAACTGACAGTTGTGGTCTGATAGTTTTGCTCTGACAGTTGAGTTGTGGTAAGATCTCGGTCCAGTTCGTATTTGTGTGTGGTAGTCCCTGGATTTGCTGCTACAGAATATATTTTTTTTTTATTGTTGTAATATTGGTATGATAAGGACATTTGGACTTTTCTCGCTTCAAACATGGACTTTAGAAGACTTTTCATGACCATATGCAGCTGGACGCGTCAATCGATTTTGTGTTCTGTGGAAGGTCTTGATGGGAGCAACCTTGAAGATATGTCCAAATTGCACTCGTCCCGGCCTGCTATAGGATGCCCAGACAACCGTTGACAGGACCATTGCCAGCATACACCGAGTCCGTATCTAGAATACATCAATTCCTTATCTAGATTACACCGATTGCATACACTGATTCCATATCCTGCATACACTGATTCCTTATCCTGCATACACTGATTCCTTATCCTGCATACACCGATTCCTTATCCTGCATACACCGATTCCTTATCCTTCATACATCGATTCCTTATCCAGCATACACCGATTCCATATCCTGCATACACCGATTCCATATCCTGCATACACCGATTCCATATCCTGCATACACCGATTCCTTATCCTGCATACACCGATTCCTTCTCCTGCATACACTGAGTCCGTACCTAGAAAAACACAACCTAGATCTAACCCTGATTTGTATCCAGCATACACAGTCCATATTGAAATTTGTGAAGTATCTTGTCAGTGTCAGGGATTGCAGTTTCAGTTGTCTTGATGATCTTGAAGTGGGTATTGTGTCTTGGGTTTCGAGGCCCATCAGGGCAAGTGTAAAATTGAGAACACATAGTTTTAGTCTTCATTGTTGAAATGATGTGAACTTGTCAAGCTTGACTGAGATATAAGGAAATTCTGCTTCTCTGTTAGCCGTCATGTCCGGAGACTTTGGGAACTGAATTTCGTAGACTACATTTTTGTCAACTAAGATTATCTGGTTCTCATCTTGATCTGTGTAGCCAGGTTTTGTCGACTTAGCAAGGAGAATGGTTGTATTTGTCACTGCCAGTGTTTGACTATATAGCCAGGTTCTGTCACTGTAAGGTTGTTATATTTGTCACTGCAAGTGTTTGACGTGTGTAGCCAGATCCTGCTGGCTGGCAGAGGGACACGGGCAGGTCGTGATTTGCGCAATCCTTGGTTGATACAGATTCCAATTGCACTTGTCCCGGCCTGCTTGTGACACCCCACCACATCCCCAGCACACAGATCTCGCCAACGTCAGGAGTCCAATGCTGCCACCTGTAGAGACAGTTCCCTGTAATGTCTCAGTCAGGTTGATACGACACAACACATGGGTCACGATACGATATATAGAGAGAATCTCACCTGAGTGTCTTTTGATATCACCCAAGTTAGATTTTATTTATCATACAACATCATTCTTCCAACTTTTTCAGTTTGTAGACTGTAATTAGCAGTGTCTTAGTGTAAAAAGTACTGTAGCAGAGCAATTAGTGTTGTCATTTGATTGTGGCATCATGGTAACCAATGACATCACAATGGTCCAGGGTTCGAAATTAAGGGACGCTAAGACGCAAAATGCGTCTTAATTTATGATTTTGCGTCTATAAATCAAAATAAAGACGATATTTTTTGCGTCTTGCTTTTTCCCCGTTTAACAATTGGTTGAGAAATACCTAAGTTTCTAAATTCACTGTGATAACATTTAAATTCGCGAAGATTTTCCTTGATTTGTTTACCTCCAATTTAGAGTTACCTCCCCATTCGCGTTTCCGGGAAAACCTTTTACTTCTTTTCAACTTTCGTGAACGCGGACTATTCCGAGCTCTTTTTGACCAATGAACATATAGCACGGAGCTTAATATTATGCAAATGACGTTTGTCTATTTTCGGGAGACCAATCAAATGCCGTAAAAACTATGTCATCGGTAATTTATTCCATTGACCCAAGGTCGTTTCTTATTTTAAGATGACATGCCATCCTCGAATACCAGACGACACCCGTAGGCCGGTTGACTGACGAAGCCGTAGTCACGTCAAAATAGTATATAATTTTATTAACCTACCTGTCCTATGATTCATTTATTTAATCTATCACATTTCACAATGTCTGAAATACGTATTCCATTTCAATTTATCATTTCTTATCGATGAATTAAAAAACTATTCACTATTCCCGCAATGTTTTTGAAAATAAAATCTCGAAAACACTTTTCGACAACGGGTCCACAGCGAACATGTCAAAGAGCAATGTAAAGACTTTTCAAGCTATATATTATACAAAGTAATAGATAAAATTTTAAAAATATATCTTAAAGTTGTCAGACTTACATTTAAGTTATTATTTCCATCTTTTCGTGCGATCGCGTGTAATGTAAGTCAAATGACATCTCGGCTTTCGTCGTCTCAATTTCCTCGGTTCGGAGACGATGTTTAATGCAAAAATATAAGCATGAAAAATCTTTGTCACAGCTCGTAACCTGGCACGATACATCTATGAAGTTCCATATTTTTAATATAGATCGCAATTTCCTGCTTAAAACTTTTAGAATAACACGATTTAACAAAAGTCTTTCGTCAAATTCTGAAATTTATCAGATCATAGATGTAATTTGATTGGCCGACTTAGGTCACGTGCTCAGATTTGACCAGTCACGAACCTTGTAGCAGATTTTGGCAAAGACAGAGTCATTAGAAACCAATTTTATCAAAGCTTTCTAGCGATGTGTCACATGGCAGTCTTCGACGACCGTGTTATATGAAAACGGAGGTATCTCTTCATGTTACTGAACGAACAGCCGCTGTTATCGGGAAATGGGTGATGGCAGATACCAGATCTATTTACAATTATTTTTAAAATATTTTTTTCCAATTGTGTTTTTTATGAAATCTTATAGATTCTGTTTGCGAAAATCGTCAATTTTGCGCTTCCTTGGTCCTTAATCTGGACGTTATGAATGTGTTAGCTTACATTTTCTTTCTTTATTTACAACGAACATAATTAAGTTGTAAATGCATTATCTAAATAATGTGATAAACATAACATATTTTATAAACAACAGGATTGGAACTTGAAATGGTGTATAATATGTGCTAGCAAAGATGTTTTACAAACATGCAGATATTTTCTTTGATAAATGTTTTATGAGTGTAATTTAATTACTTTGTTATCTGAATGTCATAACATGCATAATCAGCCATTATTTATATGCAGCATAAATCACGATCATGCAATCTTGTGATATATATTTTGAAGTTTTGAGTTGAGAAAAAATAATTGCTTGTTGATTTTTGATTTTGCTTGTAACTTTTAAAACCACAAGCAAAAATTTGCTTGTGCCTAAAAAAATTAAATTCTAACCCTGTGGTCTGCAAAGCATTGTGATGCAATTTCATTGCAGCAATATCTACAATGTAGAATGTAGTTTTGGATGATAAATAGCGATACACATATTTCGTCAAATCGCATGGAAACTTCTTGACAATTAATGTTTCGGAGCAGGTTCAAAAGTTTGCGAGAGACACATTTTTGTAGCAGCTGTTTTTCGTAGTGAACTTGATCGCGAGTTACATTACCTTTTGCTATATTTGATGGACAAAACGCTGAGGGTCATCAAACGAGTAGTAGGTAATTTTTTCATCAAGAATATGTCATGTATCGTGTATAGTATATGTGAAACCTCCCGAAAATGAACTGATGTACCATTTAACCCATAATGCATTTGTGGAGGATGTAATGTAAACATGTTGCTTATGCAGGAAAAGCTCAAAATGTTGCTTCATGGTCAAAGGGAGATAACTCTGATACTTGATTCCAGTTTTTATTAGTACATTTAGGCCATGGTCAAGTGGAGATAACCTTTGACACTTTCTCCCATTTCGGTGACCTCCAAAACATCTGACAGTAATTTGGCATCCATTTCCACCTTTTAACTATTTAATCTGTACACAGGGTTTCACATGACAATTGTCACTGAAACTGGCAGTGGGTTTTCAGTGTTGAATTTCTTGCAAACTCTCTTGTGAAAAACGGACTGGCTGCCATGTAGATGATCCCCCAACCCAACCTTGAGGCTGGTTTGTAAAACCTGTTCAGATTGGTCCGTTAGACTGAGTAGCATTGCAAAAATCAGTCGCGAGAGCACAGGAATGGATCCAGGGGTTATACTGAAATTAATCCCTTGTGGCCCAGTCGGCTAAGGCGGCGCAATTTGCTGTGCAGATTTAACTGGAATACTGTTACAAGCGGCATTAAACCCAACACTCACTCACTCACTCACTCACTCACTCACTCACTCACTCACTCACTCACTCACTCACTCCCTTGTGGCCCAGTCGGCTAAGGCGGCGCAATTTGCTGTGCAGATTTAACTGGAATACTGTTACAAGCGGCATTAAACCCAACACTCACTCACTCACTCACTCACTCACTCACTCACTCACTCACTCACTCACTCACTCCTTGTTGCTTATCTGCCTGGCTCTTGGCATTAAAGAGATGAAACAAGGACTGGTCTACTCGGAATTGTATGATGTATAAAGGTATAGCCAGGTTAAACTGTCGACTGGTTACATCAGTATCTCAGTTGGTTGCACTATAAAACCGGCATTAGTCTGGACTAGTACATGCACCCACACACGTGCACACATCGTTATGAGTGCAATAATGTTGAACTTGATGTTAAGCTTCACATCACCTCACATTATGTTAAGAGCATATCAACCAAAATGAAAAGACCAGTGAAGATCCGGGGTAGACTGGTCTTCAGCAACCCATGCTTGCCGTAAAAGGCGACTAACGGGATCGGGTGGTCAGGCTTGCTGACTTGGTTGATGCATGTCATCGATCCCAATTGCGTGGATCGATGCTCATGATATTAATCACTGGATTGTCTGGTCCAGACTCGATTATTTACAGACCGCCGTCATATAGCTGGAATATTGCTGAGTGCGGCGTTAAAAAACCAACCAACCAACCAAAATGAAAAGTCCTGCAGTATCTGGCATAACTGATTTCAGTCTTTTGCAGCATGAACAGTCCCAGACCCTAACATTAAACAAAGCAAGAAAATGCAAGAAACAAATTTCCACGTCAGCTAATATAAGCATAAGCAATAATAAGCTAGCATGCACGTTGCTATTTAAGTATATTTCCAACTGCTAGTAAATGTTCTGTCTCACTCACTCACTCACTCACTCACTCTCTGAACTCACACATAATAACAGTTCAGTGCAGTGGGGGTCTGGGATTCTGGGATTTGGGATAGAGACGGGATATGTTTTTTTCTTTCAGAAACAGCTGCAAAAACAGATGGTTTTTTTAATGAAAACCACGAGGCTGAATATGGAATGGTTGGTTGGTCCCTTAACATCGGAGTCGTGTCCCACCATGGTGTGATACATAACTGTTTTCTGTTTGCCAGATCCCAGATCCCAGAGATGGACAAGTTTGTGTGTTGAGAGACAGGTGTGACCTGTGCAATATTTTGTTTTGAAACAAATTGCACTGGTCCCGGCCTGCCTCTCAAGACACCCAGCGACTGAACACGGCGACTGAACACGGCGACTGAACACAGCGACTGAACACAGCGACTGAACACGGCGACTGAACACAGCGACTGAACACGGCGACTGAACACGGCGACTGAACACAGCGACTAAACATGACTACCTAGCGACTGAACACAGCGACTGAACACGGCGACTGAACACGGCGACTGAACACGGCGACTGAACACAGCGACCTCAACATGACTACCTAGCGACTGAACACAGCGACTGAACACGGCGACTGAACACGGCGACTGAACACGGCGACTGAACACGGCGACTGAACACAGCGACTGAACACGGCGACTGAACACGGCGACTGAACACAGCGACTGAACACGGCGACTGAACACAGCGACTGAACACGGCGACTGAACACGGCGACTGAACACGGCGACTGAACACGGCGACTGAACACGGCGACCTCAACATGACTACCCGGCGACTGAACACGGCGACTGAACACAGCGACTGAACACGGCGACTGAACACAGCGACTGAACACGGCGACTGAACACGGCGACCTCAACATGACTACCCGGCGACTGAACACGGCGACTGAACACAGCGACTGAACACAGCGACTGAACACGGCGACTGAACACGGCGACTGAACACAGCGACTGAACACGGCGACTGAACACGGCGACCTCAACATGACTACCCGGCGACTGAACACGGCGACTGAACACGGCGACTGAACACGGCGACTGAACACGGCGACTGAACACAGCGACTGAACACGGCGACTGAACACAGCGACTAAACACGGCGAACACAGACTACCCAGCGACTTCAAAACGACTACCCAACGACTTCAAAACGACTACCCAGAGACTTCAAAACGACTACCCAGCGACTTCAAAACCACTACCCAGCAACTTCAAAACGACTACCCAGTGACTTCAAAACGACTACCCAGAGACTTCAAAACGAATACCCAGCGACTTCAAAACGACTACCCAGCGACTTCAAAACGACTACCCAGCGACCTCAACAGACCTGAACATGGCACTTTTTTTTTTAGCTATTTAATTATTATTATAGTGAGAATGAAAGCAGGGAATTAGGGAAACCAATCTGATTAAACAAATGTAAATTGGTCTGGGAAATAGAAAGTTGATTGTAAAACTTTGCCCAATTCACTATGAGAGCCCTCCCCGAGACAACCACCTGTGTAGATCCGGGGTAGAATAGGTCTTCAGCAACGCATGCTTGCAGTAAAAAGTGACAAAAGGTATCAAGTGGTCAGGCTCGCTGACCTGGTTGCTGCATGTCATCGCATCCCAATTGCGTGGATCGATGCTTGTGATGTCAATCACTGGATTGTCTGGTCCAGACTTGATTATTTCCAGACTGCCGTCATACAGCTGGAATATTGCTGAGTGCAGCGTTAAACTACAAATACTATCACTCTCGAAGAAAGACACACAATATACATGTCACTATGTTTGGAATTTGAGGTGACAATTTAAAGATTCTTGTAATGAGTGCACACTGGTGGCAGCGTTAATACCAGGAGGGTGCTACGTGCTGGGAAGGAGCTTGATTGAGGAGTTGTTGGGAAAGATATGAATCTTTGAGGACAACATTCTTTTTAATAATATCTCACTATACCTCTTTGTGATAACTACTCACTCTTGTGCCATGGGGAGTATGTGTGAAGCCCATTTCTGGTGTCCCCAGCCGTGATATTGCTGGAATATTGCTTAAAGCAGTGTAAAACCAAATTCACTCTCACTAACTCACGTGAGGATGAATAGTTAAGTGTTTGTAAGATCAAGAATTTGGGTTTGATTCCCCACATGGGTACAATGAGTAAACTCTTGTCACCTGCAACGATATCTTGCTAAGAGCTTTGTATCTGGGTTCGAATTGGTCTTCAGCTTTTCATGCTTTTTGTAAGAGGCGAGTAACAGGATCGGGTGGTCAGGCTCTCTGACATGTTTGATGCATGTCATTCTATCCTAGTTGTGCAAATCAATGCTCATAGTGTCAATCACTGGATTGTCTGGCCCAGACTCAATTATTTACAGACCGCCGTTGTGGAAGTGGAATATTGCCGAGTGCAGCGTTGAACAAAAGACAAAACAATCTGAGGTTTCACTCTTCTTTTAATTTTACACTTTCATTGTCAGTGAACTAAGTGTGGAGGATTAAAATGATGTGGAAGCTAGTCATATTGTCAGTTGAATTACTTAGGAAGGAAAATGTTGGAAAATGAACAGGATCAACAACCGTCGTCGTCGTCGTCATCTTGACAGCTGCCCTGGTTGCTGTGTGTGTAGGTGTCTAGGTCGTGATGTTTGCAATATTTGTTCCTTGATCAAATTGCACTCGTCCCGGCCTGCAGAACTACCATCTGTCATCACCAGGCTTTTACCGGACGTGAAATATTGAGGCTTAAACATACTCCATTTACAATTGACGAAATATTGGCAAACAGAAATTTACATGACATAATTTATTTTTATCCCCTGCCCCAAAGAAGTTGGCGGGGATATAGAAATGGGTTCCTTCCGTGTGTGCGTGCGTGTGTGCGTGTGTGTGTGTGCGTGTGCGTGTGTGCGTGTGTGCGTCCCGAAATCGTTTCCAGAACATGACGCAGAAACCGTTAAATATTTCTTTACGAAACTTTGCATGTCTATCAAGACTCATGCTGAACTGGTACCTTTTGCTATTTAGGAATTTTAGAAATTTTTATATTTTTTTGTTTCCATGGCAACAAGTTGGACTTAGGTTCTATAAGGGTGGTGTTTGTTTCCGGAGCGTAACTCAAAAACCGTTAAATACTTTCTTACAAAACTTTGCATGTCTACCAGGCACATACTGAACTGGTGCCTTTTGATATTTAGCACTTTTAGAAAATTTTATTTTTATCCCCCGCCCAACGAAGTCCGTCCGTCACGTTTCGTTTCCGGGCATAACTCAGAAATTGTTAAATATTTTTTCATGAAACTTTGCATGTTTATCAGGTACATGCTCAACTGGTGCCTTTTGCTATTTAAATCTTTTTGAAATTTTTATTTTTTTATTTTTCCATTGCAACAAGTTGAACATTTAGAAATTTATGAATTCTTCTTTTAAATGCCAAAAAATTCAACTTGATACCCATTTAACCTGTTATTATTAAGTGATAATAAAGTTTTTTTGTGTGCCGACATTTTGTGTTTGTCATCATTTGGAGGTGTCTCCCATAGTTGGGGAAACCGTGCATGCCTTCTACCAAGTTGTCAGTATGTGCCTCAATAATGGTTGAGGGTAACTTTCGTTTAATGACTTCATTATAAAATCAATACTTCTGCATTGATTATGACAAATGAGTGTGCAATAAGATGGCATACTTCTCTATGAAACTTTTTACCGTTTTCAGCACATGTTGATATGAAGGCTTGGAGATTTAACATTCATATTTATAATATTTTCTTGTTTGTTTTTTCACTTTATAATATCACATGACCATATTGTTGAAAAGCCACGACATCATCATCTTGGAGAACTTTCCTCATTCACTTGCGAAGTCTGCTGGAGCAGCTGCCTTTCAATCAGTATAGGTTTGTTATCACTGGGGACTTCAATATGGAGCAGTCTGTCCGTGACAACAATGCACTTTTCAAACTCATGGAGCAGTTTACATTGGCCCAGTTTATCAACAAACCAACCCACAACCTATGGGGGTTCACTAGACTTGAGGGGCGGTCGGGTAGCCTAGTGGTTAAAGCGTTCGCTCGTCACGCCGAAGACCCGGGTTCGGTTCCCGACATGGGTACAATGTGTGAAGCCCATTTCTGGTGACCACCCTGCCGTGATATTGTTGGAATGTTGCTAAAAGCGGCGTAAAACCTAACTCACTCACTCACAAGACTTGATCTTCTGTAATGAGCCCATCTCAACAGGAGTCTTTCCAGTTCCATACACTGACCATCATCCTGTGTGGGGTGTGGCGGAATAGGTGTAGTATATTGAAGTGACTATCATTATGTCTTTGTATGTTAATCAATGTGGTAATGAACTGAACTTTTTGAATCTTAATATTTTGCATTTTATCTACTATGTCCAAAGCAACATCTTGGGTTTGAACTGGTAATGACCATAGTCACATATCACAAACGAATACCATTATGTTAACAAATATGTTAACAAAATGTGACTTTTAATGTTTTTTCTTTCTCCCACCCTAATGAATTCAGTAGTAAATGTAGTTACTGGTTTTGCCAGTTTGTACTTCCATCAAGTTTTTGTGGAGAAGGTTTCATATTTTTCTTGAACTTCATAGAAATTGTGTTATGCAGCAATTTATTTTGTTTCTCAGGATATTTTGCATTTACATCAAGTAGATGCTCCCCTGCTGCCTTTTACTCCTTACAACATTATGAATATTTTCAAATGTATGTGTTTGTGTGATCAAATTTCACTATTGTTGACATAATATACACTTCATTTGCTGGGAAGGAGACTTGGCCATGTTAGTGGCAAACTCTTCTTTTTGTTTACAATTTCCATGACAAGTTCCACCTTGGTTAAAAAAGTGTGGGTTTGTTTAGATTTAATTATGTCATATTCTGCAACAGGGGCGGGGGATATAGCTATGTTAGAGTTTAGTGGCAAACTCTTGTTTACATTTCCATGGCAACTTGTCAGCTTAAGCGTGTCGGCTTAATGTGGAAGGAAAGCCCAAAGTGATGCAGGTCTAAGGCGTTTACCACTTTAGAAACCAACAAGCACGGGCATGGGCTGACAAACCTAGAAACACAATTGGGGCAAACCGGGATTCGAACCCACAATCATGGGTTTCTGGCGTGCCCAAGGGACGCAACTCTTCACAGCTAATAGCGGTGCTTTAGACGACTGGGCCACCTGTGCCCCCCCAAACTTCTAAATAAAACTGGCCTGCAGAATGTCATGTTGTTTGAGTGAACCCCGTCTACAATTTAAAAAAATATATAATTCACTTGTGAAAGAATGTTTATTACAACTGAACGTATGTAAGGGTACAGCAAGTTCCCTTGATACCAAAATTATAAAATGGTTGTAAGTATGCTGGCCACTGGTCACTGATTTAACCTTCGCAGACGAGAAAATTAAAAACTGAACATGGGAGTCCTGCACGACTCATATACAACACACTTGATGATTTGTCAAAAGAGTTGTTTTTAAGGTTTTCGGGAAGCATTCTTTTAAATTGGGAAAATTGTCATTTTCACTTGTTTCAGACATACTTATGTAATTGATCTTATCAGAAGTCTGAGCTTGCATGTGTTGAAATGAAAAAGAGCTGGGAAGGATGAGGTAGACGAAGGGAAATGCTTGAATATTTTCAAAAGCGATGTTAAACTTGGTACTCTTGTCATTGGGAAAGGGACCACCTCCGTGGTCTCGTGGATAGAACTTCTGGCCAGAGAGTTGAAGGTCAGTGGTTTGATCCGCGGTCTGGTCATTCCAACCGATGTTAAAAGATGGCAGTTATTGTTACCCTGCCTGTCGCTCAGCATTAAGGGGATAAAACCCAATTTCACCTCGCCGTTTTGGAAGGGTTAGGATCCACTGTTGCACGCCCACCACAACCCTTTTTGAAGCATACATGTTGTTATATGGCACTGTAATTTATTGTTGATGAGGCATAGTGGTTTTTCTTCGTAGTAGTTCCCCTTGGAAGACAATGCTCAAATTCTAAAAACATGTAGCAATGCACGTAACTATCATGATATAACATTTATACTAAGTTTTCCTATAATAATTAGATCAAGTGTTTTATAAGTTATCATAGTGTAATACTTATACATCATTTCATACAATTATATACTCTTCAAAAAAAGAAACTTGACACTGACTTTCAAAATGTAATATAATGCGATTGTTTCAAAATAGGACACAGAAACCATAATTGAAACACTGTTTGAAGCATACATGTTGTCATATGGCACTGTAATTTATTGTTGAACAATGAGGCATAGTGGTTTTTCTTTGTTGTAGTAGTTCCCCTTGGAAGACAGAATACACAAATTCTAAAAACATGTAGCAAGGCACGTAACTGTGGAAAAAAGAAATTAACGGTATCTCTGATAAGCTGGCAAAGTTTCATTCATGTAACTTCAGTAGTCTCTGAGAAAACTTGTCCCTATTTCACTCAGTATGCACAAAGTTGAAAAGCATAGAGTAAGGGCCTTAACTCATGTGAAATCATGACCAGTAAATGATCAGTGTGTAAAATTTCATTCCTCTAACTTGAGAAAATTTGTCCACATAGAGATGTTGAAGGACGGACTTGGTGGCAGGGGATAACAACCTGATGGTGATGTTCCCGATGAACACATTGGTCACCCGAGGGAAAGATAAGTAGGCTAATGTCATGACCTGGCTTAAAACAGTAGAGGGGCAGTCGGGTAGCCTAGTGGTTAAAGCATTAGCTCGTCACGCCGAAGACCTGGGTTCGATTCCCGACATGGGTACAATGTGTGAAGCCCATTTCTGGTGTTCCCTGCCGTGATATTGCTGGAATATTGCTAAAAGCGGTGTAAAACCATACTCACTCACTCACTAAAACAATAGAAAACTTCCTTAAACGTTTAAATATCTTAGTCTTGAGAACCAGAAGGCTTTGGACGATATCTTAGTCTTAGTTTAAATATCTTAGTCTTGAGAACCAGAAGGCTTTGGACGATGAAACTTGGTCAATAATCATGGCTTTAAGTAGGATTAAGTCTTTGGCATTAAGAAATTGGTTGAACATGAAATTGGCTGTGTCTAACAAAAAAGTATAATTTTTTTAATTTGTAGTTTACATGATGTACGGCTTTTCCATTGGATGAGAGGTCGGTCACATGACCGCGAAATTGACGTTCATTAGTGTTCTTGAAATGATGTAAACACTGACGGACACATTCCGACGTTCATTCAGTTTGGCCCTCACTCTATGAAGGTTCATACTCCAATGAACTCACACAAAGTGAAGGTCAATTCTTAAATGTTAATGTTTATATTAAGGCCTATCACCCTGGGGGCATGGGTGGCCAAAGTGTGTATGGTTGTTGGTTTGATTCACGGATCACCTCATTATGTTTCTGATGAAATCTGTTGTCCATATTCGAAGATAAATTTCAAGAAATAATAGTGTGTGAATACGAACACATATAATAAGAGGAGGAAATCTTCATCAGTAAAGTGTAAAGCAGTCCGATCTTGTTTGTCCTGAATGTTGGCGTCTGCACCTCTCTCCAGGAGCAATTCACAAAGGGCGGCAAACCCCTTAGCCGATGCAATATGTAATGCGGTATTGCCTTTGAAGTCCACGGCATTAGCATCAGATCCTGCATCAAGCAACAGTTCTGCTATTTCAGTGAGTCCTCCAAAACAGGCAAAGTGTAACGCACTTCTGCGGTCATAATCTACCTTGCGACAATCAGCACCCCTAAAGAGCAGTTCTGACACAATCTCCGTCTGGCCTAATTCTGACGCGATGTGCAGTGGTGTCTTCTGCCCTTTTTCCTGACTGTCTACCTTGCAATCTTTGTTCAAAATCAACTTGACGGTTTCAGCACAGCCACTGCGCACTGCAAAATGTAACACACTTGATCCCTCCTTGTTCGTGTGATGGATCATCTGTACCCCTTCTGAAAACATTTCGTTTGTTAGTTTGGTGTTCCCATACAGAGCTGCCACCATGATTGGCGTCACACCCTGCTTGTTCTCAACATTCACGTTGGCGCCATGGGCAACCAGCAGATGGAACAATTTCACATCATTGTTTCTACAGGTGTAGTAGACTGGTGCAACTCCATACATATTTCGGTGGTTCACCACGCATCCATGTTGCAGAAGCATTTCGACATTCCTGCGATGACCTCCTTCAACTGCTGGGAAAAGAGCTGTGTTTCCTGCCTTGTTCTCCAAATGTACTGATGCTCCTTTTCGAAGAAGTGACTCCACAATATTCTCTGAATTGGATTGACTGGCAATATACAAAGCAGTTAAGCCATCATTTGATTTCAGGTTCAAGTCAGCGCCATGATTTAAGATGATGTCGACAGTTCCTTCATGGCCAACCGATGCCGCTCTGTGAAGAGGCGTTTCACCCTTTTTGTTCTTCAAGTTTACCGTTTCTCTGGTGGTCAACCGTTCAGTCAGGTCCTGATTTCCAGACTCTACTGCCAGATGCAGGGCACTGTTTCCTTCTCCATTTACTGATGTCCTATTGGCTCCTTTCTCCAACAGTTGTCCACATAAGCTCACATTGCCTGCTCTTGTTGCACAGATCAGTGGCGTGTCGCCCTTGCTGTTCTTCGAGCTAACATTATGAACACCCATAAACTTTCGTGACAGCAGTAGTCTTGCACCTTCTTCATTTCCATAGTGACAGCAGCCGCACAAAGATTCAGTGTACTCTTCAGAAGATAAATGTCTATTTGCGATGATTTTCCTGAGAAAGGTATTCTTCCCACAGCTGGAGACTAAGAAGAGAAACTTCAAGTCTGACTGAAAATCAATTGAGTTCATGAGGTCATTGATGTTTGTCTTTTCGAGAAACTTTGCAACAAAGTCCTCGTTTCCAAAAATACTGTGTGACAGAACCTCATATAGATTGCCTGAGTTTATTTCTGTGAGAAAACGGTTTATGAGTAAAGGAAGTATTTCCTCCGACACAGAAATAACTTTACCTTGCAACTCGGGGTGCAAATTGTCGCTTCCTATCACCAACCAATCCTTCAGACAACCCATACTACTGAACTCCACAAGGAATGCAGGGTTTGTCGATCCAATAGTCGAGGCAACGCTTTCATATATTGATGGATGAGAAAATATAACACATCTCCCTTCTCTCCTGAAGTAACTGCCTTCAAAACGTTTCAAGATGTCTCTTATTTTCTTCGTTTTGATGGTCGGCAGTCCGGGTTCGTCAATGCTAACCTTCTTGCCAAGCGAATGCATGTTAAACCTCCCATCGTGCTTCAGTAGAAGGCTAAAGACAACTTCCACTGATTTGTCCTGGATAATGTGCCCTAGAGTTTCGTTCAGAAACGCGATGGGATGCTGGAAAAATGATTCGGGATCAGACAGAGCACCCTGCAAGTTGAAGAGCAGCTCACAGCAGTGAGGGAAGCCGTGAGGAAGGTGAATGTCAATCATCCTCTGAGAAACAGTCCTTGGTAGCGTCAGGTTGTACTTGTGTTCGAATGATTTAATAATGTCTAATTTGTCATTTGGTTGCAATTGCTTATCTTTGGAGATGTCGATTATGGAATCATTTCTGAAAATGTTGTTGACAAATTTGCCAAGTTTGGGCCTGGCATCCTTCCAGATATATCCTCGACTGACACAGACGAGTTTCACAAGCCGGGCTTGCGTCCTGTCTTCACCAGTGCCAAACATTGCTTCTGAGTTCGTCTGGTCCAGCCTGGCTTTCACATCTTCCAGGACAGGAATCCATTTCCTGACAGTGCTTTCGTCAAACTCAAACGCGCCCCATAAATCATTGATCATGACAACTGTATTGTTGGTGAATTTACATGCAAAGTACTCTTCTGGTGTTTTGGGCACAAAGACTGTCCAACTGAGCTTCCTCAAGTTGTGTAGCAGCAGGTACCCCAGCGTAGTCTTGCCTTCTCCAGGGCACCCAGTGATGGCCACTGTGGAGTGGAGTTGCAGGTGCTGGTCTGCTGCAGTGCAAACACTTGTCCACGCGCGACCCTTCACATGAGTACTCACTTCATCGTCCCATCGATCTGCAAAGTAAATATTTTTACTGAATATTTATTTGATTTTAGTATTGCATACCTATCAACATACCTGAGTCACGCAGATTTTTTCAGCACAGATGGCTCCTGAGTACTGCTCAAAATTGTTAGAATCATTTTGGGCTGTGGTGCTTTAGATATAAGAGCGACACTGACTTGGTTGATACATATCATCGTATCCTAATTGCGTGGATCGATGGTCATGTCAATCACTGGATTGTCTGGTCCAGACTCGATTATTTACAGACCACCGTCATATAGCTGGAATATTGCTGAGTGCAGCGTTAAACAACCAACAACCAACTGAACCAAAACTATGAACCATAATATGGAGAATAGAAGTGAGCATTCCTTGGCAGTATTTCAGAAAGACAGAGATGGCAGAAAGTCTATCAACATGAGGTCAAAACTAAAATATTTTGCGAAAAAGATCTCAAAAGGGTACTGTGTACCTTGTTGGTGTTTTTGTAGAGGAGAAACTACAATCTGTGTCCCACCATAGCACACGTTCTGGCCATCCAGCTCATCACGCTGTGCACTGCCTGAAACAGAAGATGTTTTTGATTGTTTGTTATTTAATGCAGCACTGAGCAATATTCCAGCTATATGACGGCGGTCCGTAAATAATCGAGTCTGGACCACACAATCCAGTGATTGACATCATGAGCATCAATCCATGCAATTGGGATACGATGATATGCATCAATCAAGTCCTGATGGTCCGATCCCGTTAAACGCTTCTTACGAGAACCATAGTCGCCTTTTAAGGAAAGCATGGGTATCTGAAGACCCCGGATCTGCTCGGGTCAGTGGTTTTTGAAGAGGAGACCGTACCATCAGTGTCCCACCATCAAATTCCTTCCAACAGTCCTGCATGATACCATGTTTTGAGACATTGACTTGTAATATGGAAACATTTTCCTATATGCCTATTTCTGTAACTATCTCTTAAACATATGGACAAGTTTGTAAATTTCAAAACTTTGTATTCACCGTCAGACACTGTGATAAACAACAACAAAGTCTACAGACCTTCAGTGTTGATGACCTGCGTCCCATACACAGAGACGTTCTCAGCATCGATGTTCAAGTTGTCCCCCCTGTACCCAGCCCCCACCTGACTGTGCCTTGGGCGCCTCCGTCTTGCTCTGCCATCGTTTTCTGCAATGAGAGTGTTGTCTATATGCTGCATGCTGCAATCCTAAAACAATCCTCCTTGGTCCTATGTCTGGTGGTCTTATGTCTCTGTGTGCACTGGTCCTATGTCTGTGTGTAGGTGTTCTATGTCTGTGTGTAGGTGTTCTATGTCTGTGTGTAGTGGTTCTATGTCTGTGTGTAGTGGTTCTATGTCTGTGTGTAGTGGTCCCATGTCTGTGTGTAGTGGTCCTATGTCTGTGTGTAGTGGGTTCTATGTCTGTGTGTAGTGGTCCTATGTCTGTGTGTAGTGGTCCTATGTCTGTGTGTAGTGGTCCTATGTCTGTGTGCAGTGGTCCTATGTCTCTATGCAGTGGTCCTATGTCTGTGTGTAGTGGGTTCTATGTCTGTGTGTAGTGGTCCTATGTCTGTGTGTAGTGGGTTCTATGTCTGTGTGTAGTGGTCCTATGTCTGTGTGCAGTGGTCCTATGTCTGTGTGCAGTGGTGCTATGTCTGTGTGCAGTGGTGCTATGTCTGTGTGTAGTGGTCCTATGTCTGTGTGCAGTGGTCCTATGTCTGTGTGCAGTGGTCCTATGTCTGTGTGTAGTGGGTTCTATGTCTGTGTGTAGTGGTCCTATGTCTGTGTGCAGTGGTCCCATGTCTTTGTGTAGTGGTCCTATGTCTGTGTGTAGTGGGTCCTATGTCTGTGCTGGTCCTATGTATGTGGTGGTCTTATATTTGTGCAGTGGTCCTATGTATGTGGTGGTCCTATATTTGTGCAGTGGTCCTATGTCTTTGAATGGGTCTTATGTCTATGCAGTCATCCTACGTCTGTAGTGGTCCTTTCTGCAGTGGACCCATATCTGTAATGGTCCTATATTTGTGCAATGGTCCTATGTCTGTGAAGTGGTCTTATGTCTGTGTGCAGTGGTCTTATGTCTGTGAAGTGGTCTTACCTCTGTGCAGTCATCCTATGTCTCTAGTGGTCCTATGTCTGTGTGCAGTGGTCCTATGTCTGTGCAGTGATCCTTTGTATGTGTGTTGTGGTTTTATGTCTGTGTGTAGTGGTCCTATGTCTATGTGTAGTGGTCCTTTGTCTGTGTGTAGTGGTCCTATGTCTGTGTGTAGTGGTCCTATGTCTATGTGTAGTGGTCCTATGTCTGTGTGTAGTGGTCCTATGTCTGTGTGTAGTGGCCCTATGTCTGTGTGTAGTGGGTCCTATGTCTGTGTGCAGTGGTTCTATGTCTGTGTGTAGTGATCCTATGTCTGTGTGTAGTGGCCCTATGTCTGTGTGTAGTGATTCTATGTCTGTGTGTAGTGGTCCTATGTCTGTGTGCAGTGGTCCTATGTCTGTGTGCAGTGGTCCTATGTCTGTGTGCAGTGGTCCTATGTCTGTGTGTAGTGATCCTATGTCTGTGTGTAGTGGGTCCTATGTCTGTGTGTAGTGATCCTATGTCTGTGTGCAGTGGTCCTATGTCTGTGTGTAGTGATCGTATGTCTGTGTGCAGTGGTTCTATGTCTGTGTGTAGTGATCCTATGTCTGTGTGCAGTGGTCCTATGTCTGTAGTGGTCCTATGTCTTCCTGTAGTGGTGCTATGTCTGTGTACAGTGGTGCTATGTCTATGTGTAGTGGTGCTATGTCTGTGTGTAGTGGTTCCTATGTCTGTGTGTTGTGGTCCTATGTCTGTGTGCAGTGGTCCTATGTTTGTGTGCAGTGGTCCTATGTCTGTGTGTAGTGGTCTTATGTCTGTGTGTAGTGATCCTATGTCTGTGTGTAGTGGTGCTATGTCTGTGTGTAGTGGTTCTATGTCTGTGTGTAGGTGTTCTATGTATGTGTGTGCAGTGGTCCTATGTCTGTGTGTAGTGATCCTATGTCTGTGTGCACTGGTTCTATGTCTGTGTGTAGTGGGTCCTATGTCTGTGTGCAGTTGTGCTATGTCTGTGTGTAGTGGGTCCTATGTCTGTGTGCAGTGGTCCTATGTCTGTGTGCAGTGGTCCTATGTCTGTGTGTAGTGGGTCCTATGTCTGTGTGTAGTGGTCCTATGTCTGTGTGTAGTGGTTCTATGTCTGTGTGTAGTGGGTCCTATGTCTGTGTGTAGGTGTTCTATGTCTGTGTGTAGTGGTTCTATGTCTGTGTGTAGTGGGTCCTATGTCTGTGTGTAGTGGTCCTATGTCTGTGTGCACTGGTTCTATGTCTGTGTGTAGTGGGTCCTATGTCTGTGTGCAGTGGTTCTATGTCTGTGTGTAGGTGTTCTATGTCTGTGTGTAGTGGTTCTATGTCTGTGTGTAGTGGGTCTATGTCTGTGTGTAGGTGTTCTATGTCTGTGTGTAGGTGTTCTATGTCTGTGTGTAGTGGGTTCTATGTCTGTGTGTAGTGGTCCTATGTCTGTAGTGGTTCTATGTCTGTGTGTAGGTGTTCTATGTCTGTGTGTAGTTGGTTCTATGTCTGTGTGTAGTGGTCCTATGTCTGTGTGCAGTGGTCCCATGTTTTTGTGTAGTGGTCCTATGTCTGTGTGTAGTGGGTCCTATGTGTGAAGTGTAGTGGTCCTATGTCAGTTTGCAGTGGTCCTATGTCTCTATGCAGTGGTGCTATGTCTGTGTGCAGTGGTGCTATGTCTGTGTGTAGTGGTCCTATGTCCGTTTGTAGTGGTCCCATGTCTGTGTGTAGTGGGTCCTATGTCTGTGTGTAGTGTAGTGGTCCTATGTCAGTGTGCAGTGGTCCTATGTCTCTATGCAGTGGTGCTATGTCTGTGTGTAGTGGTTCTATGTCTGTGTGCAGTGGTCCTATGTCTGTGTGTAGTGTAGTGGTCCAATGTCTCTATGCAGTGGTGTTATGTCTGTGTGTAGTGGTTCTATGTCTGTGTGTAGTGGTGCTATGTCTGTGTGTAGTGGGTCCTATGTCTTTGTGTAGTGGTTCTATGTCTGTGTGTAGTGGTCCTATGTCTGTGTGTAGTGGTCCTATGTCTGTGTGTAGTGGTTCTATGTCTGTGTGCAGTGGTCCTATGTCTGTGTGTAGTGGGTTCTGGGTTCTATGTCTGTGTGTAGTGGTGCTATGTCTGTGTGTAGTGGGTTCTATGTCTGTGTGTAGTGGTCCTATGTCTGTGTGTAGTGTAGTGGTCCAATGTCTCTATGCAGTGGTGTTATGTCTGTGTGTAGTGGTTCTATGTCTGTGTGTAGTGGTGCTATGTCTGTGTGTAGTGGGTCCTATGTCTGTGTGTAGTGGTTCTATGTCTGTGTGTAGTGGTCCTATGTCTGTGTGTAGTGGTCCTATGTCTGTGTGTAGTGGTTCTATGTCTGTGTGCAGTGGTCCTATGTCTGTGTGTAGTGGGTTCTGGGTTCTATGTCTGTGTGTAGTGGTGCTATGTCTGTGTGTAGTGGGTTCTATGTCTGTGTGTAGTGGTCCTATGTCTGTGTGTAGTGGTTCTATGTCTGTGTGTAGTGGTCCTATGTCTGTGTGCAGTGGTGCTATGTCTGTGTGCAGTGGTGCTATGTCTGTGTGTAGTGGGTCCTATGTCTGTGTGAAGTGGTGCTATGTCTGTGTGCAGTGGTGCTATGTCTATGTGTAGTGGTGCTATGTCTGTGTGTAGTGGTCCTATGTCTCTATGCAGTGGTGCTATGTCTGTGTGTAGTGGTGCTATGTCTATGTGTAGTGGGTTCTATGTCTGTGTGCAGTGGTCCTATGTCTGTGTGCAGTGGTGCTATGTCTGTGTGCAGTGGTGCTATGTCTATGTGTAGTGGTGCTATGTCTGTGTGTAGTGGTCCTATGTCTGTGTGTAGTGGTGCTATGTCTGTGTGTAGTGGTGCTATGTCTCTATGCAGTGGTGCTATGTCTGTGTGCTATGTCTATGTGCAATGGTGCTATGTCTGTGTGTAGTGGTCCTATGTCTGTGTGTAGTGGTCCTATGTCTGTGTGCAGTGGTCCTATGTCTGTAGTGGTCCTATGTCTTCCTGTAGTGGTGCAATGTTTATCTGTAGTGGTCGACTGTATATTTGTATTGGTCCTATGTGTTTCCATAGTGATCCTATATGTATGTGAAATGGTCCTATGCATATTTACAGTGGCCCCGTTGTCTATTTTTAGTGCTCCAAGCCTGCGTGCAGTGGTCCTAACTCTGTTAGCATTGTTTATACAGCTCTTTAATTTGTTAAATCAAAGGGGGGGTTGCTGGAGAAGTAATTAAATGCACAATCTCATTAAAATCAGACCTTAGTTCTCGCTACCGCGAAACAAAGATCTGAAGACATCCCATGAGGGGTCACGTCGGAACGACCTCTCATCCGACCAATCAGTGCGTCGCTTACCAGATTATGAAAGTGACAGTCGGAATGTGATTTGTAATCATGCAACCTCGAAAACTTTTACACGGGGTCCATACAATCTAGACCATCTATTAGCCATTCCAGAATGTTCTTTTGTTTAGGTTTCAAATTTGTAATCGAGAATTTGTCAAAATATGTTTCGAAGCGTAGTCGACAATTTGAAATTAGTGCCGTAAAGCAAGAGAAAGCTGCCTTCTGATTGGTCATTCCATTGGTCAGTCAAAGTTCATGCAAGGTCGGTCTGACGTGACCCGTAATGGGATGTCCTCAGATCTTTGTTTAGCGGTAGCGAGAACTAAGATCTGATTTTAATGAGATTGATGCACAAACAACTTTATGTAACATGGCAGGTATACCTTATGATTAAAGGAAGGAGGTAACTATGATCTAACGTATTGCACACCTCTTATAACATGAAGCCAACCGGACCCTGTCACGGTTAACTTACCCATAATCAGCTAATCCTTCAGTTCATCACACGGTGTAATTAAGGAAATAATCCATCGAAAGTCAGCTAAATGTAGCACTAGCAAGTCGAATTGCGCAGTTGCCACGTATGCGTCGCTGGGAAGACCCAAGATCTATTTTTAGTTTAAACCCGGCGGTTCATCTACATCAGCAGTTTCGAACCAGCAAAGTAAGTATTTCCCCCCGAAGGATACAGTTGGCTGTTTTTGATGGGATGCGCTTTGTTATGTTCCTCAACTATCGCATCAATGAGAATTAGTTGAATATTGTCTTGCAGAACAGCCACCGGTTTAGCAGCCAAGTGAAGGGTTACCTTTTACGTGTGACTCATTCAGTTTCGACTCATTCTCTCTTGGAGGTGAGGTGAAATGGGGTTTAACGTCGCGTCCAAGATTATAGCACTTATATAGCGACGTGCATGCACGTGTGTGTGTTTGTGTGGTTGCTTGTACTAGTCCGGACTGATGCCGATTTATAGTGCTAGCTCACTGAGATACCATGCCGCAGTTTAACATGAATACCCCACTCAGACACAGTATACTGACTCCGAGCCGACCAGTCCTTGTTTTAGCCCCTTCATGCCGAGCGCCAGACAGGGTAACAACAAATACCATCTTTTAACGTCTTTTGGTATGACGCAGCCGGGAATCGAGCCCCGGATCCTCCGCTCTCCGGGCGGACGCTCTACCACTAGACCACGGAGGCGGTCATTCTCTCTTGGAAAACAAATCGTGAAACACGTGCATGGTGTGACGCGTTTGTCTGTAAAAAATCGAGTCTGGACCAGACAATCTAGTGATTGACATCATGGGCATCAATCAACGCAATTGGGATACAATGACTTGCATCAACCAAGTCAGCGAGCCTGACCACCGATCCCGTTACAACAAGCTTGATTGTGGGTTCGAATCCCGGTTCGCCCCGATGATGTTTCTAGGTTTGTCAGCACCATACCCGCTTGTGGGTTTCACCGAAGTGGTAAACGTTTGAGACCTGCATCATTTCGGGCTTTCCTCCCACATTAAGCTGAGACGCCTCGATATAACTGGAATACTGTTAAAAGCGGATTTAAACCCAACTCACTCACTCACTCAACGTTAAACTGGATGATGGTTCCATGAAACAGGTACCTCGCTATCGAATGCAACGAACTCCGGAGACAGTTTCGGCCATGTTACTCCCACCCACCTTTGTTGATGATGACTACAGTTTGTTCGATCTATTCAAAGATGACTTTTTTAATATTGTGCCTGTGCCTCTAAAGGGGGGTGATATACCTGTTCCGCCAACCTGCTGTGACGATTCCGAAATTGCGAATTTCATTGCAACAAATCAGAATGTGAACACTTCCCAATCTCATTAAAATCAGATCTTAGTTCTCGCTACGGCTAAACAAAGATCTGAGGACATCCCATTACGGGTCACGTCAGACCGACCTTGGGCTAACTTTGACCGACCAATGAAATGACCAATCAGAAGGCGGTTTTCTTGTGCTTTACGGCACTTATTTCAAATTGTCGACTACGCTTCGAAACATATTTTGACAAATTCTCGATTACAAATTTGAAACCTGAACAAAAGAACATTCTGGAATGGCTAATAGATAGTCCCGATTGTATTGATTCAGTCGTTAAACCCGTAACTATCGTTCGGAATACCCCGTGTAAAAGTTTTCGAGGTTGCATGATTATAAATCACATTCCGACTGTCACTTTCATAATCTGGTAAGCGACGCTCTGATTGGTCGGATGAAAGGTCGTTCTGACGTGACCCCAAATGGGATGTCTTCAGATCTTTGTTTCGCGGTAGCGAGAACTAAGGTCTGATGTTAATGAGATTGAACACTTCCAGGAAGACCGCGTATGACATGAAAATCGTCACTAGATTCATGCACGAGCAGAATGACTTCAGATAACTAGACGCCATTCCGGCCCATGAACTTTGTAAACTTTTATGCAAATTCTTTACAAGTAGAGATTGCTGCAGAGCATCAATTGTTCCCCGCTTTGTGCAGAGGAAGGAAGTGTAAGCTATGGGAGGAGAGAATTGGTGTAAAGTACAAATTGGTTGTTATTAATGTACTTATCTTTGGAAAGCACAATAAAAGAAACAGTGTCTTTAAATGGTCAGCACAAAGAAAATCCAGGCAAGAAAACTGGGCCTGTCAGGCAAAACTTGATATATACCCACTATTAGTACCAATAGAAAAAAAAGATTTCAAGTCCTATATAGATAACACAACAAATGTCATTCTAAAACATGCTTTTGCAGCAAATATCGATATTTCTGGTCAACATGTTGGTTGGGTTAAATAAAACAAACTTTTTCAACAGTAAACACAAAAAATGTAATGAATCCACTGTAAATAAACTTCAGTTCAAATGTAAAAATTCACGCATTCATTAATGGATTCCCATTTATCTAGCAGCAAGTTAAGAACATAGTTTGGTCACGTTATCTATAACTATTGAGAATTATCTTACAAATTGTGAAAACAAAGGTCATGGGTCACTTTTCTCAAAACTTCGTTTTAGTAATCACAAACTAAAAATTGAAAAAACCCACCAACCCCATTGGAGCAACGTCTCTGTAAATCATGTGATGTCTCAGAAGATGAGCAACATTACGCACTGTCCTACATGATACAACCTAGAAGGAGAATCACAAATACTCCCCAATCATGATAAAGAATTTGGTACACTCTGTTAAAAGGAACAGTTCTTAATAATTTTACCAACAGTTATCCAGAAACAACTTCCAAGATCTGTTATCATATCAACAATTACAAACAAATTCCTTGTATGTACAACTTTACCATAGTTTTGATCAATTCTCATATTGTTTCCATATCATAAAAATTCACTTTTGAAAAAAATTGTTATAATGTACCTCCTTTGTATGTTGAATGTTCCTGTGTTTTTTAATTGTCGTTTATTGTGCATGTATTTTGTAGTTTGTGATTGTGTAATATTGCCACTGTTTCTTCGTGGCATGTTCCGCAATACACATCTCATCTAAAACATCTTTGATGTATGATAGTTTCTTACAGTTGAGTACGGGGGCACAGTTGGCCCAGTCGCCGAAGGCGCTGCAATTCGCTATCCAGAGTTGTGTCCCCTTGGCACGTCAGAAACCTATGACAGTGTGATTGAATCTCGGTTCGTCCCGATTTTGTTGTCAGCACAAAACCCTTGCTCGTTGGTATAACCAAAGTGGTGAACGTCTAAGACCGGCATCACTTCGGACTTTGCTCCCACATCAAGCTGACACGGAATACTATTCAAAACGGCATTAAACCCAACTCACTCACTCACTCACTCACTCACTCACTCTTGTGTACGGTTCCGTTTGGTTAACTGGGTTTGTGTTGTGATTGCTTCCGGTTCAGATTTGAAGAATGTTTAGAAGAATGTTACTGTGTTCAACCCAAATATCGTGAAGATATCATGCAACCGCATTAACTTTTAGATGCAACCGTATTATCTTTTAGAAAAATAATTGCAAACTACAGACCAACCTGTTGATTTCCTATGTATCCAGAAGCAAAGAACATATACGGGTGTATAATCTCTCCAGGAAGTTAAAAAAAACTGTCAAAGCAAAAAAAACACATGCAGAACCGTAAACCGCCGCATGAAACGGTATGAATCATACATTACATACAGTGAACTATTTGAAACAATACTGTGCTCAACTATGCCCAGCAAGCCTCAATACATGTGATTATGAAGGCAACAAATTACAAATTTCTAATATCAAACCCGTTGTTTTGCATGTATTGTTTATTGAACAAAGTAATGCTTTATAGAAACCTGGTATATAATCGTGTTGAACAATATGTTGCAACAGCAATGTGAAGTTGAAAGATTGAATGCGCGTGACAGGCTTCAACCTTTCTCAATGGCTGCCTGAATAACATACGATACATTGCAAAGGTAGTGCGCAACAGAGCTGTTGGGGTAAAGGAGATAAGCACTCACTCTCAGTGATACAGCTTGAATAAGATACGATGTACAGCATCGCAAGGTCAGTGCTTGATAAAGCTCTATACTACGCCTTTTTGCTAAAGGAGGTAATCGCTCAATGCGCAATAGTTTATTCTTACAAAATATAGACCGGTTAACTTTAGCGAAATGAGATATGTATTTCCCCTAAACATTTTTAGCTCTTTTAAAAACAGAATGAACAAATGTCATGGTACATCTGCATTACGAAACGTGACAAAGTCTCAGAATAGCAAGACGATTTTGAAGTATCGCTTATTGCTGGAAAAGATTAGCATCAACATTTCACGCACGTGATTTGTATGTTTCGTTTCGGTTACTGTGTGGCTTGACATTTCAAAGAAACCAACATGTCGACATACATGCAACTAACCTTTGAGGGGGATGATTGCCAGTATGGACAGGCAAAACAAAACAAAATTTTACGGGAAATCATACGATAAAGAGTTTATACACGTCAGGGAGGTACTGAAAACCAAACAAAAAATTCTAATACAAGAAGGTCCCGGAAACTAACCTATGCGTGCGCAGTCCCTAAGTCAGAACGAAATTGACACATTATGGAAATCCGGGGAATTAGGTCTCGAAACTCCCGAGTCCATTTTGAATACACTTTGGTGGCACAACACGACACATTTTGGACTGCGTAGCGTTACTCCCCATAGAAATATGCACTGGGGAGACGTGATGTTAAATCAAGATGGAAATGGTATGGAGTACCTGCAGTTTGCTGAGCGGCAAATCAAAACACGCACTGGTGTAAACATCCGGGATGTTCGGACTGACACGCCGAAAGCTTGGGCGACAGGTGACAATGGCTGCCCCGTCCTTGCGTATGAGCGCTATGCAAACCTTAGACCAAATGGTTTCAGTGGCCATGACGCGCCTTTCTACTTGGCAACAAATTCTAAAACTGTTCCCGCTCCGACACATCCTTGGTTTAAGCGACAACCTGTTGGCATCAACAAGCTTGGGTCCATAATGAAACGCATGGCAGCGAATGCAAAACTTGAATCTACCAAACGGTTGACGAATCATTCCGCTCGAAAGTATCTGGTCCAAACTCTTTCAGAGAAGAATGTTCCACCTACTCAGATAATGCATATCAGTGGCCATAGAAATGTGTAGAGTTTCAATAACTGTTCACAAATTTCAGAAGAGCAGCACAAATACATCAGAAAATTGATTGACAGGCCTAGTGATTCTTGCACTTCACAATCACTGCTCTGTGTTCCGACTTGCAAACCGTCTCTGCCCCATCCCAAACTTTCAATGTGACAGCTAGCCAGTCTCGCACACTCAGCTCTATCTTTGCCGGTACAATCACCAATTCCGTGATGAATGTAAATTGTCTAAACCAGAGCAGTGACATGTCATTAGACACGAATCTCCAGTGATCGAAAGTTTGAAAACAGACTGTCATCGGGGGAATCCCTATCTGGGGTCATGTGACGTTGTGACCTTGGCCTTGTCAACAAACGATTACACTTGTTTTGTTATTGTTTTCGAAACATCACAGCAGTTTCGCAGGAAGTTCATTAAAGTAGATTGAGTGTTCGGGTGTTTTCTCCATTGCTAAAATTTTGATACTATAGTTGCGCTTGACGATGACTATTTACATGACTTTGTATTCATACGCATGACCTGATTTGAACTCGGGAAGCAACTTACAGCGTCAATCAGCTGATTTTTACGTAGGTACAAATGACGAGTAATAAATAAAATACTAAGCCAGCTCCCGTGTAATACCAATTTTATGAAACTCGTGAATAGTTTTGGTATCTGACTCGGTTTCGCTCTTCAGATACCAGAACTATTCGCTCGTTATATAAAATTGGTATTACACGGGAGCTCGTTTAGTATTCTATATTTACATAATCGATCAGATTGTCTTCTCTGGGCGCCGCCATTTTGTTCGAAGCAAATGCAAGTGATAAAAGAGATAGAATCTGATTGGTCAATACGAGGGACATAGAAGGGACATGACCAGTAATAGCCACTGGTGGCGCTACAGTCAAGTGAGTGAGTGAGTTGGGTTTTACGCCGCTTTTAACAGTATTCCAGTTATATCACGGCGTGTCAGCTTAATGTGGGAGGAAAGCCCGAAATGATGCAGGTCTCAGACGCTTAACACTTCGGTGAAACCCACGAGCACGGGTATGGTGCTGACAAACCTAGAAACATAATCGGGGCGAACCGGGATTCGAACCCACAATCATAGGTTTCTGGCGTGCCCAAGGGACGCAACTCTGCACAGCGAATTGCGGCGCCTTAGACGACTGGGCCACCCGAGCCCCCACAGAAAATAGGAAGAAAGCTGAGAAATATTTCCGCCAACATCCCACTGTCCACAACGTTCATTACGTTCAAATCACGGGCGCCAAGGCGAGACGGACTCTTAACAGAATAAAGTGTGAGTGAGTTAAAGTTTAACTTCACATCGGGAATATTTCAGCCACATCATGACGAAACAAAACTTGACATTAACAATTTATTATGAAACTGTATACAATTCTGCCGAGGAAGGGCAGTATGATAACTAGAATATCACAGATTTACATAAAACTAGTTAGAGAGCTTGTAAAAATATATTATCATTTTACAACACAATATAAAAACAGGCTATAGATCGCCAACAACTGAAGGTAGATCACCACGCTAGGGTCCATGAGGACTTACAGTACTTTTGCTACCTGCATGGACCCCAGCAGGATTTACATCATCCCTTCAGTTGTTGGCGATGGCTGACAAATTTAGCCACATATTAAAATAACACATAAAAAACGTGGTAGAAATATATACACTTTGAAAGACGTGGTCTTACATACCCTTTCAGGGGGACAATCATTTTATACTACTTTAACCCCCGTCGAGGATATAGCCACTAACAATCTCAGTTACTGATTCATACTACCAATTATATAAGTTATTTATTTATTTACAAAATATAGCAATAAAATTTACAAAATAAACATCAATTCAGGAGAAACAAGTGTACCCAAAATTAATTCCCGCACACCCATGTCCAAGGTGTGGAACATGATTCAAAAGATTAAGGGCAAAGGATCAAAATCAGGAGTAATACACTTTTGACTACTAAATCTGAAATTGCAAACAAGATGGTGACACTTTGGCAAACAATTCCTCATCATCTGACCATAACCCTCAGTTTCAGAGATATCAAAAACAGCAAGAATAGAAAAAGGTCAGTGAATTGTATACTGCCCAAGGACAAGCTCATGACACTGCAGCAGAAACCGACGACGTTCATTATCAGCTCCTCAAACACACATGCCCGATTCATGTTTGTAAATTCTACTTAATATAGTTGATGAAATAGGGACAATTGGAAATTTCCCTCCTTCGTTGGACAATGCTATTATCATTCCTATACCAAAGCCTTGACGTGATCATACAGATACCGCCCAATATCATTAATAAGCTGTTTGTAAAGTAATCGATAAGTCTGGTACTTTGGAGACCAATAACCTCCTGAGTGACGAGTGTGGTTTCCGAAAATAACAGTTACCAGTGACCATTTGGTGCGTTCAGAATCATGTATAAAAAAATAATTGTAAACAAACAATTACTGTATCATTCATTTCCGACTTAGAGACGACATATGATACAACGTGGGTGCATTGTATTTGAAAAGATTTGCATGAATTCGGATTGGGGTGCAGATTACCTCACTTATATCCATTTTTAAGCAACAGACAGTGGGCTCTACCCTGTCTGATAATTTCGATTAAAATCAGGGCGTCCCTCAAGGCAGCATTCTATCTCTCTCACTTTTCAGCATCAAAATTAAGTCTAGAACAATAGTGTTGATGGTTCACTTCTTGTGGACGATTTCAACATTTCTTGCCGTGGTAAGAAACATGCATACAATAGAAAGACAACAACAGCTCTGTCTTTACAAAACTGAACATTGGGCCAACGAAAATGGCTTCAAATTTTCTAAATCCAGAACAAATTGTATTCACCTTTGTCGTAAATCCAAACCGCATTTTAGATGGTACTCCTATCAATGTAGTGGAGGAGGCCACAATCCTGGGACTGATTTTTTACCCGTCATCTCACATACTTACCACACATCAAATATCTACCTGAAAGCTCTCAACTTGCTAAGAGTCGCCCATCCAGCTAAAACAAACAAACTCCTTGGTGAATCAACAAGAATTCTACCAATTACAAACTTAATATTATTCTCATAGATCCATTGTTAAAGATGGATCCAAGAACGGTGGCAAAATTGCAAGTGCCACCATCATTGGATCCAAAACTCCTCCCCCAAGACTCCCAGGTAATAGCTTTGGCCTCAGCAGTGAAGATTGGACTATCTCAACTGCTTTGACCTATATTAAACAACAAAACCAATCTATAAATTTCAGCATCATTTCAGATTCATTGTCTTGCCCTCAGGCACTAAAACTGTCTCCTCGAATCACCCTAAAATTTTACAATGATCTTTCACCTGGCCAATGTGACAAGGCCTTTTGCTGGCTTGCAAGTCATGTTGGCATGACTGTCTTGTACTGTGTTGTACATCTATTTTTCAAAAACAATATTCGCTGTTCGAGTCACTTTGTCTGTCACTCCTGGAAATCAGACATATTTGCAACATCGTTATCCGACTTCCCGTTGTCTGACCCAGCGATAGCACTGAGCTGCTCAGAATGATCACAAGTGCATTCCAAACACAGCCGGCTCTTGGAAAGGCCCCGCTCTTGGGTAATGAATTCTCGGTGAAGATTTTCATTCTTAACCTCCAGTGCCTTCATGATAGTTTTCATGCTCGTGACTTGTTTGAAAAGTTCAGACCATCTGACTGTATCGGGGAGAGTAGACGCAGATAGATCTTGCTGCAACGACAGGGAAATTTCGTTCATCTGGTACAGAGAATCTGCAAGCCGTCTGATATTGACCGTTCCCTTCATTTTACAGAAAGGACACTTCCCTCTCCGTCTACTAGAGACGGTCAGCTTCTCCAGTTCGTCCTCTACTTCTTTTGCTAGAGTCTGGTTTTCTTCAGAAAGCATTGGGAGAAACTGCTTCTTGAATGTGTCACTGGTAAAGTTACCGAATAAGTAGGTGACGAAGGCTTTGTTTCGTGAATGGTTGGTTGGTCGTGCCAAGATACTCTCTCTCCCGGCTTCAGACATGACATCAGTGGTTATCAGGCGGTCCAAGAGAGGAGTAGAGTGTAACTCGAGGCCCCGGATCAGAACGGGCGAAACCTTTCTTATCGATTCAATATATGCATCCGTATCTGGAAATGGAATAGGACATATTCAGTTCGGACATTCTGATAGCAATGTAACAAGTTTGGTTGCTGACCAATAGCAATAGGACATATTCAGTTCGGACATTCTGATAGCAATGCAACAAGTTTGGTTGCTGACCAATAGCAATAGGACATATTCAGTTCGGGCATTCTGATAGCAATGTAACAAGTTTGGTTGCTGACCAATAGCAAGGATTTTAATTTGAGTTGTTTAACATGGAGCTCAATTATTTTCCTGGTAACCGACTACTACAACATTTGTGATAAGATACTGGTTATTATGTTTTATTCCCTACTATGGTGGCCTAACTTTGGTCTCTGGTTATCTGTCTGTAGCCCGTTTTTGTGATGTATTTTAACAGTCATATTTTATGTTTACGTAATAGCTTTACATACAAAGTTGTGATACTCTAGTTTTGTTGTCCATTGTCTTCAGGTTTTCATATAGTTTTAATGTGAGAGAGTGTTTATTCAGTATTGAAGACCTCGTTGTCAAGGGTACGATTGTGGCATGTGGATGTATTCCGTAATGTGTAAATACAAAAGTATATAACTATAAATAAAACTGTATCTTTAATACAGATTAAAAAATACCTGTTAAAACGTTAACATGTTTTGGGGACATTATGGAGTCAAATTTCTGTCTTGATGGTCAGTGATGAAAATAACGAGGAATTAAACTATCTCTGCTGTTCTTGTAATAGTGCAAAATGATATCCATCTTTTAATTCCAATAAATCACATTTTTCACAGAACATTAATTCAGGTTTTATAAACTGTTTGCTAAAACGCTGTTTTTGTACTTTTAAACCACGTGCTAAACATCGACATTTCGCCAAGACTCTTACAAGATCCTAACCAAAGCATCAGATTATATAGAGTTCAGTTTCTAATAGTGATTTATATGAGGCATATTGGTTTTAGAGCACAGAACTATTAATCTTTGGACTCCAGTTTTGTACAACAATGTCAATACATCTTCTCTTGAATAATTCCATAAAACAATCTATATGCCAACAGTCCTGCAATATCCACGCATAACCAAAACCAGATTTAAACAAAAGCATTCTCACATGAGATGCCGAATTAACACTACCATTATCAGCTTGTACTTTCAGCATTTTATAACAAGCATGTGGAAGTCCATTTAAATTCATGCGTATCAATCTACACCAATAGCTTATACATCGACTGAAATAAAAAACACTTAGATGATAACGGCTAACTTCACGAAGAACCACATTAGATGATGCTTTATTACTGACTGACAAATATCTCTTGAAAAAAGAACTTTGGATTTTTTCTATACTTTCTCTAAATGTAAATTCCCAAATTTCACTTCCATAACAAGCAATCGGAGCTATTTTACTATCGATTATAGAAACAATTACCTTAAATGACAAGTACGGATAAAGCGTAGTCAACTTAAAATAGAAAAACATGTTTTCTTGGCCTGTGTCACTGGAGTTTTACAGGCCTTTGACCACAGAAGACGTGATGAAAAGACAATACCCAAGTATTTATAATATGTTACTATTTTCATTTCTGTATTTTATTGTACCAATTTTCAATTCGTTTAATAACACCACCATTTCTGAATACAATAATATTTGATTTATCCATATTGACATCCAGAAACCAAGTATCACAAAAAGATGCCCTATTTATCTAATTTTCTCTGTAACTTAATTACAGAGTGAGCTCCTAGGACAATGTCATTCGCAAATAAATCATCAATGAAATCATTCACAAAAATACACCGCCGTCATATAGCTGGAATATTGCTGAATGCAGCGTTTAAGAACAAACAAACAAACAAACACAAAAATACCTTTCGTTACACTTTTATCTAAATCTGTAGCAAGTTGGTTTATAAAGAATAAAAAATAACAAAGGGCTTAACATACAACCCTGTCGGACTCCATAGGAGGTTGGTTGGTTGGTTGTTTAACGCCGCACTGAGCAATATTCCAGCTATATGACGGCGGTCTGTAAATAATCGAGTCTGGACCAGACAATCCAGTGATTAATATCATGATCATCGATCCACGCATTTGGGATCGATGACATGCAACAACCAAGTCAGCGAGCCCGACCACCCGCCACTGGAGGTCTGAAATGCGTCAGTTCTAAAATTTCCCTTACGAACACAAGCAAAAACATTTTCATACAAATTCTTTAACACTTTCAACATTTTGCCATGTATGCCTTTCTGTAGAAGCAGATATAATAATTTAGTTCTATCAACAGTTTAAATGTATATATTAATAATGTATGAATTGTTCTCGTCATGATATGACTGAAATATTGCCGATGTGACGTTACATTTTAACTCCGTCACTCACTATAAGGTTTTACTGAATTTGGCATATATTACTGACTCGCCCACCTTATCATTGACTCGGGGGGCACGGGTGGCCCAGTCGTCCAAGGCGCCGCGATTCGCTTTGCAGAGTTGCGTCCCTTGGGCATGCCAGAAACCTATGATTGTGGGTTCGAATCCCGGTTCGAACCGATGATGTTTCTAGGTTTGTCAGCACCATACCCGTGCTCGTGGGTTTCACCGAAGTGGTAAACGTCTGAGACCTGCATCACTTCGGGCTTTCCTCCCACACGCCCTGATGTAACTGGAATACTTTTAAAAGCGGCGTTAAACCCAACTCACTCACTCACTCGAAACAAGTATCCACGCGGTCTTCATCTTACCGTCAATTTCCTCCCGAGACAGAAGCTGCAGATTCCGTTGTCTGAAACTCTGCATGAGATAGTCCTCCATGAAACAGTTAAGTTTATCAAAATCTTGGACATCCACTTCATCAGTCAGATGGTCCCGAAGGAAGATGGTTGCCCGCTGCGCACACTGTTGTAAGGTAAATTCTATCATTTTCTCCAACTTAATAACATCGTCCCTTCCACGTGTAGATGCACCACCACCAGCCTCTACTATCGCTGACGCCAGCACCTGCCTTGCTTGCATTACCTCCTTGCTATCTTTAGGGGGTGCTATGGAGAGGGAACATCCTTCAGTTAAAATTGTGAGAAATGGGAATTCTGTCAGATAAGTATATTCGTTTGTTTGTTTGTTGTTTAACGCCGCACACAATTTCATCAATAATATAATTAATAAAAATACCTTTCGTTACACTTTTATCTAAATCTTTAGCAAGTTGGTTTATAAAGAATATAAATAACAAAAGGGTTAGCATACAACCCTGTCGGACTCCACTGGAGGTTGGTTGGTTGGTTGTTTAACGCCGCACTCAGCAATATTCCAGCTATATGACGGCGGTCTGTAAATAATCGAGTCTGGACCAGACAGTCCAGCGATTGACATCATGAGCATCGAGCCACTCAATTGGGATCGATGACATGCATCAACCAAGTCAGCGAGCCTGACCACCCGATCCCGTTAGTCGACTCTTACGACAAGCATAGTCGCCTTTTACGACAAGCTTGGGTTGCTGAAGACCTTTTCTACCCCGGATCTTCATGGCAATGTAATGTAATCATAAATGTAATGACAAATTCATCAAACATTAATAGGTACCTTCTGAGAGCCCTGGGCGAAGAGCTTCTTTTGGCCTTTCATTGATTACATCCTCTGCAAAGAGAATACCCATATCAATTTCACGTTAAAGAAATCAAATGCTTTCATTATTCAGGAAGATGAGCAGTGCACCACGATACATCTGAAGATCCGGGGTAGAATAGGTCTTCAGCAATCCTTGCTTGCCTTAAAAGGCGAGTATGCTTATCGTCAGAGGCAACTTACGGGATCGGGTGGTCAGGCTCGCTGACTTGGTTGATACATGTCATCGGTCGCAATTGCGCGGATCGATGCTCGTGATATTTATCACTGGATTGTCTGGTCCAGACTCGATTATTAACAGACCGCCGTCATAAAGCTGGTCATCTTCCCGAGGCAAGAGAGCTAACTGACTTTAAAAGTCCAGTTTTCACCCTTGCCGAACTAGGCTGGAATTCCTGGGCTCGATCGTAGCGCCACCAGTGGCTATTACCAGTTATGTCCTTTCTATGCCTCTCCTATTGACCAATCAGATTCAACCTCTCGTATCACTTGCATTTGCTTCAAACAAAACGGTGGCGCCCAGTCAAGACGGCCTGATTGATAATCAAGATCTATATTGTGATAAAACGAGTCTTACATCGCGAAGTGCACCAAATCACGTGAGCACCTTGATTAAAAACATGAAAAGATTTAGAAAATATCTGTTGACAACGAGTTAGCGGTGCACATGCTTTGCAAATCCTGCAGTCGACCGAAATCTGCATGACACTTTACGAACCGGATTTCGATTTCGGTGCGCGGTTTTGATTGGACTATGCATAGACTCGTTAGTCCAGCCAAAATGTAAGTCCATATTACCATCCTAGTTCGGCAAGGGTGGAAACTGGACTTTTATAGTCAGTTAACTCCCTTGCCTCGGGAAGATGATAGCTGGTAAATTGACACACCATTTTACATCTGAAGAACTGTTCACTCCATGCAATAGATATTATACAAATGGGCCACATATGTAATACACTGGATAATAAGATACTATTGATCATACCGTGTCTGACAAAGAATTCCCAGTTTGCTTTGGTGCTCCACGATGTTGTAACCACTACATCAGGAAGAGGGAGAGACTCCTGTGCGCAACTTGTGGAGGGACGTCGCAGTATTAGCACATTGTTTCTAAATGCCCTATAAAAGAAAAAAAAAACTTAGTGTAACGGAATAGCATTATTGAACTATGATTTTGGATTCGAATCCCGGTTCGCCTCGATTATGTTTCTAGGTTTGTCAGCACCATACCCGTACTCGTGGGTTTCACCGAAGTGGTAAACGTCTGAGACCTACATCACTTCGGGCTTTCCTCCCACATTAAGCTGACACGCCGTGATATAAATGGAATACAGTTCAAAGCGGCGTAAAACCCAACTCATTCACTCCTTCAAAGCTACCTCGCGTCTACTGGGCTGCCAATACAGCGTAAACAATCGGTAGTGAGAAAACATGGTCACACCAATGCTTCAAGGTTGGTTTGTTAGTTATGTAACGCCGCACTCAGCAATATTCCAGCTATATGTCGGCGGTCAGTAAATAATCGAGTCTGGACCAGACAATCCAGTGATTGTCATCATGAGCATCGATCCACGCAATTGGGATCCATGACATGCATCCACCAAGTCAGCGAGCCTGACTACCCGATCCCGTTTGTCGCCTTTTACGACAAGCATAGTCGCCATTTACGGCAAGCATATAAAGTATGACTTCTGATGCGATGTAATTGTTATTATATTAAACTTGGTCTTGTCGCTATATGGCTGAAATAATGCCGATGCGACGTTAAACTTTAACTCACTCACTCACTCTGATGCGACGTAGCTTTCAACATAAAGTGAGTTAATTCAATGTTTACATCGCATTGGCAATATTGCAGCCATTCAGCGTTGAGAACAAGGTATGCCTTACAACATTTAAGAGGGGCGGTCTGGTAGCCTAGTGGTTAAAGCGTTCGCTCGTCACGCCGAAGACCCGGGTTCGATTCCCGACATGGGTACAATGTGTGAAGCCCATTTCTGGTGTCCCCCTCCGTGATATTGCTGGAATATTGCTAAAGAGCAGCGTAAAACCATACTCACTCACTCACTACAACATAAGCAGAGGCGATCAAAATAACGTGTCACGTTGAATACTGAAGTCACTACGACCACCTACCTCAGACATTCAAATTCCTTGAAGTACTCCTGGACGCAAGTGATAGTAACTGTCTTTGAGACAATGCTGAGTCTGATCACCAACTCGCTCACTATCAGTGTTGTGAAGTCAGATTCTGGCAGCATGATTCTCACGTACCGTCGGTCTTCCAACATTTCAGCAAACAAATCAAAACTGTCACTGGTAAAGCAGTAATGTGATTCAGCATTTTCGAAAAGCCGAGAGTGGCAGGAATTGACCTGCTTCAAAAATAGATGTATCACTCTCTGGGATTTGTTTGGATTCATTTGAATCGACCCAGCTGTTGCCCCCTTTGACGTTTCTGAGACAATCTTCTCAATGTCCTGAACAAATCTCTCAGTCGAGTTGAATTGCTCTGAAGACAGAACACCATTGTTGACGGTGAAGTCGGCCATGTCTTTTCTCACAATGCTTATGATTGCCTTTGCGAGCTGGGAGTTGTAGTATTTGGCTCTGTCAAGTTTAAGGTAATCTGTAAGTATTGTTAGAACTAACACTGGACTGTCATGGCGGAAGATGCACACATCACAAAGCAAGTTGTCAGGAATCTTTCCATTCAGTGTCATGTTCAGGGTGACCAATAGCGAATGGCCGGTGTAGGCAAAGTATCCTTTCTCACACAGTTTCTCTATTTCCAAGAGAACAGTCTCATCTATGCTTGATAAGTAATCTATCATGATCCGAGGGTAGATAAATCCTTTACCTGCAAATACAAATGATAACCAGATTAAGCATGTATTCAGCGGATAAGACGATTCATTGGTTATGTTTGTTACAGACCCGTGAACATCCGGGGTAGAATAGGTCTTCAGCAACCCATGCTTGTCGTAAAAGGCGACTATGCTTGTCGTAAGAGGCGACTAACGGGATCGGGTGGTCAGGCTCGCTGACTTGGTTGATACATGTCATTGATTCCGTCATATTGTTGGAATATTGCTGAGTGTGGCATTAAACAATAAACCAACCAGCTAAACCAACTACGCTGACATGCTGATACGTTTAGTTTTCACGGCAGTAGTGTAACCTTTTTACTCAAAATTCTGTAACTAAAATAAACCTTTTGAAATGTCCTTTTCTTTGACTGGAGGAGCAAAATGCTTTCTTTCACCAACATCATATCTGTTCAGCAAGTGAGGGATACATTTTTCAAAATAGAACCTGAGGCTAAAATAGGTGTAAGGTTACCTCCCCACCTCAATCGACTAGTCACGGATTTTGGTGGTTACACATCCTAGTTAACTTCTGTACTGATAGTAACATTTTATTACTGTATCTCATGCTCAAACAATGTATCCAGATTTACAAACTTTATGGTTATTCATATAGTGAGAACAATTGGTGCACAGGATTCCAGGAAAAGAACAGAAAGGTTTCCACGCAACATCCTTAGTGACAATAATCGCTGTTTTGGCTTTGACCAACCAACCAAGGGATGACTGGCACAGTCGTCAACCAAGGGATGACTGGCACAGCAGTCAACCAAGGGATGACTGGCACAGCAGTCAACCAAGGGATGACTGGCACAGTCGTCAACCAAGGGATGACTGGCACAGTCGTCAACCAAGGGATGACTGGCACAGTCGTCAACCAAGGGATGACTGGCACAGTAGTCAACCAAGCGATGACTGGCACAGTCGTCAACCTGGCTACATGATGGCCAGTGGTGCACCAGACAATCCAGTGATTGATATCATGAGCATCGATCCACGCAATTGGGATCGATGACATGCATCAACCAAGTCAACGAGCCTGACCACCCGATCCCGTTAGTCGCCTTTTACGACAAGCATAGTCGCCTTTTACGGCAAGCATGGGTTGCTGAAGACCTATTCTCTCCCGGAATCTTCACGGGACGACTTCCTTGGGCGCCCCCCTTTTCCATGTGTAAATTTTGATGTTTCGGTTTACCTGCAAGCTCTGTCGAGATCCACTGTGAAAAATACTCGCTGTTGTACTTCCCTATAAAACCCTCATGTCCTTGGATCGATTCTGAAATCGAAGAAATGTAATCAGTCGGCTATATCTTTCTGTTTGTTACACGTTGCAATTTTTCGAACACCCATGGCTGGCCTTACAGTGATTTGTGAGTATAATTTGTTTACATTTTTATCGCATTGGCAATATTTTAGCAAAATCGCGATGAGAAGTTAATCATATATTAATAATCTGTCGACAAAGAACAGTAAAACAGTTAGGTAAATATCACAGTTTAAGTAAAAACCAAACCAGATCAGATAACCAGACAACCTTATTCAACTGGCTCGGGAGTATCAGTTAGAACCAGGCTACAGACCACAACAACCAAAGATACACCACCTAAGTGGGGATGAGGTGAGGTGCAATGGGGTTGAGGAGAGGTGAAATGGGGATGAGGTGAGGTGCAATGGGGTTGAGGTGAGGTGAAATGGGGGTGAGGTGAAATGGGGGTGAGGTGAGGTGAACTGGGGTTGAGGTGAAATGGGGATGAGGTGAGGTGAAATGGGGTTGAGGTGAGGTGAAATGGGGTTGAGGTGAGGTGAAATGGGGTTGAGGTGAGGTGAAATGGGGATGAGGTGAGGTGAAATGGGGTTGAGGTGAGGTGAAATGGGGTTGAGGTGAGGTGAAATGGGGTTGAGGTGAGGTGAAATGGGGATGAGGTGAGGTGAACTGGGGTTGAGGTGAAATGGGGATGAGGTGAGGTGAAATGGGGTTGAGGTGAGGTGAAATGGGGTTGAGGTGAGGTGAAATGGGGTTGAGGTGAGGTGCAATGGGGATGAGGTGAGGTGAAATGGGGTTGAGGTGAAATGGGGATGAGGTGAGGTGAAATGGGGTTGAGGTGAAGTGAAATGGGGGTGAGGTGAATTGGGGTTGAGGTGAGGTGAAATGGGGATGAGGTGAGGTGAAATGGTGTTTAACGTCGCGTCCAAGATTATTGCACTTATATAGCGACGTGCATGCACGTGTGTGTGTGTGTATGTGTGTGGCTGCTTGTACTAGTCCGGACTGATGCCGATTTATAGTGCTAGCTCACTGAGATACCATGCTGCAGTTTAACATGAGTACCCCACTCAGACACAGCATACTGACTCCGAGCCGACCAGTCCTTGTTTTAGCCCCTTAATGCCGAGCGCCAGACAGGGTAACAACAAGTCCCATCTTTTAACGTCTTTTGGTATGACGCGGCTCTCCGGGCGGACGCTCTACCACTAGACCACGGAGGCGGTCCAAGTGGGGATGATGATGGCGAACGGTACGTCCTGCATGATTTCACAGCAGGACTTCGTTCAGAAATCGTAAAGAAGCACACGTGTAATAATAGTATCCTCTTAGTTGGGTTCAACGTCGCTTTTAACAGTATTCCAGTTATATCACGGTGTGTTGGAGGAAAGCCCGAAGTGATGCAGGTCTCAGACAATTACCACTTCGGTGAAACCCACGAGGACGGGTATGGTGCTGACAAACCTCGAAACACAATAGGGGCGAACCGGGATTCGAATCCATAATCATAGGTTTCTGGCGTGCCCAAGGGAGACAACTCTGCACAGCGAATCACAGCGCCCTGGACGACTGGGCCACCCGTGCGACTACGCTTGTCGCAAAGGCGACTAACGAGATCGGGTGGTCAGCATCGCTGTCTTGGTTGATGCATATCATCGATCCCAAATGCGTGGATCGATGCTCATGATGTCAATCACTGGATTGTCTGATCCAGACTTGATTACTTACAGACCGCCGTCATAAAGCTGGAATATTGCTGATTGCGGCTCAAAACAACAAACCAACATACCAACTTTACAAAAATGTTCACATTCCTAAAGAAGTCAGTATCAATGTTTACCTGTGAGGTCATATGTGAAGGTAGGTGGACAATAGCCAGGTAAGTCCTCTGTTGTATTCCTTGCAGGTGAACCTGGCCACAAGAAACAATCATTTCGGTTATGGTTATTATGGTAATGGTATTCATTACATAACTGGAAGGGGTGGTCGGGTAGCCTAGAGGTTAAAGCGTTCGCTCGTCACGCCGAAGACCAGGGTTCGATTCCCGACATGGGTACAATGTGTGAAGCCCATTTCTGGTGTCCCCCGCCGTGATATTGCTGGAATATTGCTAAAAGCGGCGTAAAACCATACTCACTCACTCACTCACAACTGGAACATATACGTCTTTGCAATATGTCAAGCACTTTTCCTACAGCTCCAGTCCTGTGTGTCTACATTTCACAACTTTTGAGGTACAATTGACCATGTTCCTTCTACCAAGGGCCCGTGAAGAATAGGTCTTCCGCAACAAATGCTTGCCGTAAAAAGCGACTATGCTTGTCGTAAAAGGCGACTAACGGGATCGGGTGGTCAGGTTTGCTGACTTGGTTGATGCATGTCATTGATCCCAATTGCGTGGATCGATGCGCATGATATTAATCACCGGATTGTCTGGTCCACACTCGATTATTTACAGACCGCCGTCATATAGCTGGAATATTGCTGAGTGTGGCGTTAAACAACAAACCAACCAACCAACTTTTAAGTTGCGGACGTGATTAAAATGAATCTTATTTGGTCACGTTTCAAGACATAATCTGTTAATAGCAACCGACACTTGGAAGTCCGTACCTTGAGGGAATGTTTGTGGGCTTTGTCGTAACGACGCCGGGCTTGATGAAGACACATCGGGTTCACCAACGCCACTGACGATGATTTGATCAGAATACATTCCCAAGGACACGGAACTGCTAGAAGCACCATAGCTGCCAATTGACGTCGTCATTGACGTTGATCTCTTATGTGTTTGGTAATCAGACATGTTGGTATCGTTAAACAAAAGACATATTAGAAAGCTTTGTCTCAAGAGACATCATTTGTATACGATTGAACCACTCTTTAAAGTCCATTCTACGAATGTTCCCATTTTGAATTGTGTATGTCTCAGGTCCACTCTTTTCATAGAACACAATGCCTTCCGCACACCCAACTGCGATTTCAAGAATGAACTTAATATTATGTTCTTTGTCTTGGAAACTATGTAATTCCACTTCAACCAATTCCTCAGGAACATCCAACAAATCTCCCTCAAAGCTGAGAAACGCAGCTTCGTTCTTGATTTTCTTGAACAGTGATGATCTGAATTCTGTTACTGATCCAGGCACATTGACACCCCACAATTCTATGGTCTTTGATTCATATGGTTTATCTTTGTCTCGAGACTCATTTATTCCAAGAAAAAAAGATCCACCTCCCTCCACTTTAGACAAACAACTTAGATTTTCTTTGAAGCGCAGTTCCTGCCAAACATAATCAACAAAGCCTCCAACTGAGTCTATATTGGTCTTTGGCATGTAAACCTTTAGTTCTGTTCTTCTGTTCTCATGCAATAGAGTGCCATATCGGTCTAATCCACGGAGCTTGGGAGGTGCTTTCTGAGGACGAACATCATTGGTCAAAATGGATACGATATTGATCGTTGATGCCCTCTCAAGTTTGAAGTCAGATGATACTTTCGTTTTAAAATCAACCGTCGATATGAATGGTGTTTTGGTAACTTTTAACAGCACAACATCCCGAAATTGTTCAAACCTTTCCTTTTCATGCAACCATTGACGTGTATATGTGTCAATGAACAGTTTACCGTCGGGTATCAGATTGTTCAAGCTGTTGTCCAGGAAGTCGTCCAGATGGCCAAGGTACTCATCATCACTTGTTTGTCCATTTAGATGTAGTAACACATCTCCACCATCTGTGTTTCTCAAAGCACTCACGATCTTCTCAATCTCTTTCAGCTTCCGACGTTTTCGGTCACTTGTCTTGATTTTTTCCGTAAGAACACAAACATCAAGGTGGACTGAAAAAAAGTCTGGTTCCACCAGCACTTTATTGTATTGTCGTTTCAGTTTGGTGCATACCTCACAGCAACCTGTAACAAAAACAGATTTATGAACTATTTGTAGTGAGTGAGTGGTTTGCTCCGTACTTTGAATTTCTCAATCAATTTCAGATAACACAGATGTTATGATCAACGTCCAACGCCTTCGATCGGGTATGGTGGGGTCCATTCATCCAAGTCACCGAGCCTGAACCACCATCCATTCAAGTTCCCTTGTTTACGTGGAACCAGGCTTACCACAGAATCGTCACGGGGACAACTATTTATTATGTACATTTAGCTGCAACAAATGTTATATTTGGGATAACACTTTCTAAGTAAAGTACAGATTCTTGTACTTTTTGTACAAGTCTTGTGCGGGATTCGAACCCTTACTTACTAGGGTGAGGCACCTAATCGCCAGCACACAAAGTCAGCGATCTAACCCACTCAACCACCGAGGCTTCCACAAAATGAAAGTCCGACAACTGGTAGCCTAGATCACGTACTTTGAGTACCCCTCTGACAAGTGTAAATTGGCACGGGTCCAATGGCCAAAAGCTATGAACACACACAGTGCCATTTAGAAAGTTGTCAAATGAACAAATGTGATATTTGGGATAACTCTTCCTTAGTGAGTGAGTGAGTGAGTATGGTTTTACGCCGCTTTTAGCAATATTCCAGCAATATCACGGCGGGGGACACCAGAAATGGGCTTCACACATTGTACCCATGTCGGGAATCGAACCCGGGTCTTCGGTGTGACGAGCGAACGTTTTAACCACTAGGCTACCCGACCGCCCCTCTTCCTTAGTAAAGTACCCCTCTGACAAGTGTAAATTATGCTTTCACTATCCTGGTCTCTGCACCAGAAGTTCTCAGTGATGGTCTAGGTTGTAACCAGGTTCTTTATTTGGCCTTCACGTCCAGGAGCTGGCGATTAGGTGCCTCACCATGGCAAGTGTGGATTCGAATCCCGCACGGGACTCAACCCCAAAAGTACAAGAATCTGTACTTTACTAAGAAAGTGTTATCCCAAATATAACATTTGTTGCATTTGACCACTTTCTAAATGGCATTGTGTATTCATAGCTTTCGGCCATGGGAGCCGTGCCAATTTACACTTGTCAGAGGAGTACTCAAAGTACGTGATCTAGACTACCAGTTGTCGGACTTTCATTTTTGTGGAAGCCTCGGTGGCTGAGTGGGTTAGATTGCTGACTTTGTGTGCTGGCGATTAGGTGCCTCACTCTGGCAAGTGTGGATTCGAATCCCGCACGGGACTCAACCCCAAAAGTACAAGAATCTGTACTTTACTAAGTGTTATTCCAAATATAACATTTCTAAACGGCATTGTGTATCCATATACATTTAGCTGTTCATAAAATGGCTGATATTACTATCTATAGAAGGAAGAGAACTACTCACTTTCCTCTGATCTTGCCATTCTCATGACTCCATTTTGGAAGAATGATCACCCCAGTCATTTTGATTCCACCTTGCACAGAAATCATTTGTATAAGACATAAGGAAGCAGTAAAGGAAGTACAGTAAATTACGGTTATAACGAACTCAAAGGGACTACTATTTTTAGTTCGTTATAACCGTAGTTCGTTATAAGCATATATACAGGATAACTACAGCAAATAGTCGGGACTGAAAAGTAAGTTCGTTATAACCGTCAGTTCGTTATAAGCGTGTTCGTTATAACCGGAGTTTACTGTATATCTATAATAGCTTGGTTCTAATGTCATAATCTGGTGACGCCATTATAAGGTGAGGTGAAATGAGTGAGTGAATTTGTATTTATGCCGCTTTTAGCAATATTCCAGCAATGTCATGGCGGGGGACACCAGAAATGGACTTCACACATTGTACCCATGTCGGGAATCGAACCCGGGTCTTCGGCGTGACGAACGAACGCTTTAACCACTAGGCTACCCGACCGCCCTACTGAGGTGAAATGAGGTTCGAGGTGATTGCACTTAAAGAGCGACAGGCATGCACGTGCTTGCTTGCGTGCTTGTACTAGTGTGTGTGTGTGTAGTGCTGCATGTGTGTGTGGCGCTGCGTGTGTGTGTAGTGCTGCGTGTGTGTGTGTGTGCAGTGCTGCGTGTGTGTGTGTTTGTAGTGCTGCATGTGTGTGTGTGTAGTGCTGAATGTGTGTGTGAAGTGCTGCATGTGTGTGTGTGAAGTGCTGCATATGTGTATGTAGTGCTGCATGTGTGTGTGGTGCTGCATGTGTGTGTAGTGCTGCGTGTGTGTGTGTGAAGTGCTGCGTATGTGTATGTAGTGCTGCATGTGTGTGTGTAGTGCTGCATGTGTGTGTAGTGCTGCATGTGTGTGGCGCTGCGTGTGTGTGTAGTGCTGCGTGTGTGTGTGCAGTGCTGTGTGTGTGTGTGTAGTGTTGCATGTGTGTGTGTAGTGCTGCATGTGTGTAGTGCTGAATGTGTGTGTGAAGTGCTGCATGTGTGTGTAGTGCTGCATGTGTGTGTAGTGCTGCGTGTGTGTGTGTGTAGTGCTGCATGTGTATGTAGTGCTGCATGTGTGTGTGTAGTGCTGCATGTGTGTGTGTGTGTAGTGCTGCGTGTGTGTAGTGCTGCATGTGTGTGTGCGGTGCTGCATGTGTGTGTAGTGCTGCACTCGTGTGTGGTGCTGCATGTGTGTGTGTGGCGCTGCATGTGTGTGTGTGGCGCCGCATGTGTGTGTAGTGCTGCATGTGTGTGTGTGTAGTGCTGCATGTGTGTAGTGCTGCATGTGTGTGTGTGGCTGCTTGTACTGCTCCGGATGCTGAGAAACCATGCCGCAGTCTAACATGAATACCCCACTCAGACACAGCACCCTGACTCCGAGTCGACCAGTGCGTCCGTGCGTTCTAGTCTGAACTAATGCCGGTTACATTTTTATAGCGCTAGCCAACTGAAATACAGTCTTTGTTTTATCTGAACGACATTCAAGTTAGCAACAAGTAAGATCTTTTAACGTCTTTTGGTATGACGCGGCCGGGAATCGAACCCCGACCTTCCGCTCTCCGGACGGACGCTCTACTATGGACCACGGAGGCGTTATAATACCACCATGGGACATCACAAGGATGCTGAAATTTATCAAAATGCGCTTCTAAACGTGGTTGGGAGGATCTGCTTACGAGCTGTTAATGCTGAATATTCGACGTACGTATTGTTAACGTCATAAACATGAACTCAATCACATACCAGTGACATATGTCATCTCCTGATAACTCTAGATTTAGGTCAGTTTTGTTTATCATCAAATAGATAGTGTTATCAATGCCATAAACCAATCCGATAAACTCTTTGGGCAGACGGACCCGTGATGGCTGGTTTGCTGGCTGTTATGCTGTGTTTATCGCTGCTATTGTTCAGACACGGAAGTGTACACGATCAATTCGGTCACAGCAGTACGTGCATTAAGTACATCGGTCGATTTCCTCCAATTTTGATCTCGTCGCACAGAGGTGAAAATCAATTCCTGATAAAAGCACCTCACGTACATACAAGTATTTTACTACACAAGCGCGAATGCACTTAAGGGGTGTATTATTTCGTAATTTTATTAAAAATATTTCATGTGTTTGTCACAGTGATGCTACAGGTATAGGTATACACTCGATGATTTTTCTGAAATTCCTGAATATATAAATCGGAAGAACGCATGAACAGGAATGGGTGGTGTGGTCGGTGTTTGTTTGTGCTCACAGACCGTCTGTTTATTGCTAAACACAGAGATAAACAGTAATGTAGGTCAGGCCTGAAGACCAGGGCATGATGACCTGGTTTGCAATCCCGTGACAGTTCATATTTCAGTGCATAAATCTATCTACAATGCCCCCGCATTCGCTGTCAAATCGTTATTGAGCTAACGTACACCTACCTTCATGCTTGTAGAACCTGCTCCGATAAATGTCGAGCTGGACCCACCACTCTCACATGTGACCGATACGTCACAAGGAAAAAACTCCTCAGATAGCCTACCTATGTCAATAACACTATCAGCCATCTAACCGGTTGCAGGTCGATCGTCACTGCGCACAAGTAGAACCAGTCAAATATGTGCAACTGCGCACATCAAGCGCGTACTGGTGATATAATGTGAACTGTGCACATTCTCGTTCGTAGGTGAAGTTCGTAGCCTCCAATTATTGTTACTGATTAAGTTCCATGCATAACTAATGTCTTAATGGTATTTGTTTGTTGGTTTGTTTGTTTGTTTGTTGTTTAACGCCCAACTCAGCAATATTCCAGCTATATGACGGCGGTCTGTAAATAATCGAGTCTGGGCCAGACAATCCAGTGATTGACATCATGAGCATCGATCCACGCAATTGGGATCGATGACATGCATCAACCAAGTCAGCGTGCCTGACCACCCGATCCCGTTAGTCGACTCTTACGACAAGCATAGTCGCCTTTTACGGCAAGCTTGGGTTGCTGAAGACCTATTCTACCCCGGATCTTCACGGGTCTAACGTTGACCCCTTGTTGAGGTTGTAGATTGTAACCTTGTAAGTTCGAAGAGGCTCTTGAGGTCGCAACGGAGAGACTTGTTGACGTCTCATGGTATTGGGGCTGTTGAAGCTTGGCGTTAAGAATTAAGCTTGTGTCCGCTTTCCTGAGCTTGAGAACGACTGAACGACGCTGGTATGTATGTATGTATGTATGTGTGTATGTGTGAGTGTGTGTGAGTGTGAGTGTGTGTGTGTGTGTGTGTGTGTGTGTGTGTGTGTGTGTGTGTGTGTGTGTGTGTGTGTGTGTGTGTGTGCCAGTAAATACGACCTCTATATGTCATTGGTATCAGATCTACATATAGTTCCAAGTGAAAGATGAGTGACACTACTTTGTGAGAGGTCCCACAAAAATGCTGATATGAGCAATTAAAGGTACGATAACGACCTCAATCCTCCCCAACACCCATACTTTAATGACGATTGTACGGTAAACCCTGTACCAACCCTGACAAGGAGGTTACATCCCATTAGTAAGACATCCCATTAGTAAGACATCCCATTAGTAAGACATCTCATTAGTGAGACACCCATTGTAAGACAGTGGAGTAGGTGGGATTAATTAAACAAACACAGCCAGTCTACCCACTTAACAATGGTCACAGCCCATGATTAGCGGATTAATTAATAAGAGTAGGCCAATAATTCTGTTTGAATATTCTCAGGAAATAAATGAGTTAGGAGCTAGTAGGAGCTTACTCAAAAAGTTGAGATGCATGTTTTCAGTGTGACAACCTCGATGTGAACTGTGATGTGAACTGTGATATTAACTTTAACTGAACTCTAAGTGGCGAATATGTTAAAACAATGGATTTAAGGGATGGATGAATTAAAATGTTGAATGAAATAAAGTAAAAGAGGGTATCAAGCATCTTGAGTCATTTCTTTTGTCTATAATAAGACAAGTCCATTTTCATGATAGGGGTTAATTACCTGATTAACATGTGCAACCAGGTATGACATTGTTGTTTTAAGGTGTCTCACAACTGGGCTGTCTTACTAATGGGAGGAGTGTGAGTGAGTGAGGTAAGATTTAACGTCACATCGGCAGTATTTCAGCCATATCGTGACGAGAAGTACATTAATTATACACATAATTATACGAAATAAAAACCTGTCGACGAAGGACAGTAGAATAACTAGAATATCACAGACTTGATTTAAAACTAGTTGTGAATAATAAAAACAGTAAGCAGTAATGAACATCACAATATAAAAATGGGCTAGAAATCGTCAACTAATGGGAGGAGACCGACAAGGATAGGTTCTAGTCATTTAACGCCTTTGACACTAAACTTATACGGTTATTACAATTTACGTAAAAAGTTATTACATTTTACCGCAAGTTGAGATTATTACAATTTACGTCAATTTTTATTACAATTTGCGTATTACAATGTACGTCAAATTTTATAATTACAATTTACGTTGTTATTACAATTTGCTGCAAGTATTACAATTTACGTCAATTTCTATTACAATTTGCGTATTACAATGTACGTCAAATTTTATAATTACAATTTACGTCAAAATTATTACAATTTGCTGCAAGTATTACAATTTACCTTTTTATTACAATTTACATCGTAACATGGGTCCATAGTCAATCTGAGTGAGTGAGTGAGTTTGGTTTTACGCCGCTTTTAGCAAGATTCCAGCAATATCACGGCGGGGGACACCCGAAATGGGCTTCACACATTGTACCCATGTCGGGAATGGGACCCGACGAGCGAACGCTTTAACCACTAGGCTACCCGACCGCTCCCAATCTGAATGGGACTTAGTGTATATATTGGACGGGTTTATTTCACTTTGTTCCATTCTGCAGGGAATTAACAGAAACATTCGTCACCACTCGCCCCTTTCCGTAACCTGCAAGAAGACTCGTCCCCCTATCGATGAATGTTATGTGCGAAAATACGACAAACCAATCAGAATACGCGTATGATTTCAAGTTCTTCGTCAAAGAATCCCTCAGAAATAATTTTTGATTTTACATCTCTTGCGTCTAAAAATATACCGAAGACACAGTATAATATCCGCATGTCCAGATGTGCTCTTAATTGCATCTGAAATATATATATAATATATGGGGAAATATGTGAAGCATTACGCAACGAGTTGACAATTGTTTTAGGTATGCCCGTTTGCGCTAAGACGGAACTCGGTCGCAAAAATGGCCACGAGGGGGGCACGAGTCGCTATTCGGCTTGTCCCGGAATAAAACGAGTTGGTCAGAAATTGTGTTTATACAGGTTCATGGTTATGGCGAAAGTGTTCACAGTCAATTCAACTCATGCTTTATGTCTATCCATGATCATGTGAATTGTGTTCACTATAATCACATCTATTTCTCCTCACGATATGGCTGAGATATTGCCGATGTGACGTAAAGCATTAACTCACTCACGATAATCAAATCTATCGAAACCAACATGTGAGTAAACCTATTTTACTGAGAGAAAAACAACTTCACAGATGTAAACAGAGCAGTCAAGAGTCAATCCTCTCAATCAAGTACACACTTGGAATATTTCGGAGTGCGGCGTTAAACAACAAATAGTAATTATGCACTAAATGATTTATTGTGAATCCTATATATGATTAATAAAGTACCTACATAAATGGATTGGTTTAAGAAAATGAGTCATTTCTATAAGTCTACAATGAACTTTATTATCCAATGTTTTTAAAATTATTAAATCTATAACGCCATTGGTGGGGGCACGGGTGGCCCAGTCGTCTAAGGCGCCGCGATTCGCTGTGCAGAGTTGCGTCCCTTTGGAACGCCAGAAACCTATGATTGTGGGTTCGAATCCCGGTTCACCCCGATTATGTTTCTAGGTTGATCAGCACCATACCCGTGCTCGTGTGTTTCACCGAAGTGGTAAACGTCTGAGACCTGCATCACTTCGGGCTTTCCTGCCACATTAAGCTGACACGCCGCGATATAACTGGAATACTGCTAAAAGCGGCGTTAAACCCAACTCACTCACTCACTCACTCAACATGGCTGCCACTGATAACAGTTTTTGTATAGAAAAATATAATTCCTTCTAATGCTGTTTGTAGGACGATGGTTTTAACTTTCTTGAAACATAATCTTTCTTTTTTGTATTTTTAAGAATTAATATTTAAAGACTTCAAATAGTTCAAAGTTGACTGATATTGCAGCGTTAGTCGAAATCACCGCTTTTGAGGGCCATGACAGTTGGAACTAATGTCGTATGTTTTCTCAAACCAGGTCAAATGTAAAAAGTGTTTCAGCGTCTGGAGTTTACGAATTGTTTCAAGCAATAAAGAAATGTCAGAGGATGCTAAAATCTGATCGTGAAAAGCAGGAATGATCTGCCCATGCCATTACTCTTCTATGTTACACTAACCAACATTTCTTTTAACATTTTACAACGTCTGGATTGATCATTTCAAGTTTTTAAATTGCAGAAATGGGTTGCTCTGACTTTTATATTGGGGGCGCGGGTGGCCCAGTCGTCTAAGGCGCCGCGATTCGCTGTGCAGAGTTGCTTCCCTTGGGCACGCCAAAAACCTATGATTGTGGGTTCGAATCCCGGTTCGCCCCGATTATGTTTTTAGGTTTGTCAGCACCATATCCGTGCTCGTGGGTTTCACCGAAGTGGTAAACGTCCGAGACCTGCATCATTTGGGGCTTTCCTCCCACATTAAGCTGACACGCCGTGATATAACTGGAATAATGTAAAAGGCGGCGTTAAACCCAACTCACTCACTCACTCACTCACTCTTCAGCAAGGTTTGGTTTGTTTGTTTGTGTGTTTGTTTTACGCCGCACTCAGCAATATTCCAGCTATATGACGTCGGTCTGTAAGTAATCAAGACTGGACCCGATAATCCAGTGATTGACATTAGGAACATCGATCAACGCATTTTGGATACGATGACATGCATCAACCAAGTCAGCGAGCCTGACCACCCTATCCCGTTAGTCGCCTTTTACGACAAGCGTAGTCACCTTTTACGGCAAGAATGGGTTGTTGAAGACCTATTCTACCCCGGAATCTTCACGGGTCCGGAGGCGGTGTATTTAAATAGGAATGCTGACACCAATCGTTTCAAAGTGCATGTCTCTGTTGACATTTGAGACCGTTGACTTCATGCCCAGGTAATCTACACTTTTTAAATCTGCTTCAACAACAAATCGGTTGTGATGGGTCGTTACTGACACGTATTCCCTGTTCTGCATCCAGATAATGTTAATGGACAATTCCAAGGCTGGCGTTGGAAGAGTGGCCGACAGACAAGAGTCTCCAAGACTGGGCTGAAGGATAGCTACTGGAGGTAATTCTGTTTGGTTGGTTTGTTGTATAACGCCGCACTTATGATCAGCAATATGCCAGCTATATGACGGCGGTCTGAACCACACAATCCAGTGATTGTCATCATGAGCATCCATCCACGCAATTGGGATCGATGACATACATCAACCAAGTCAGCGAGCCTGACCACCCGATCCCATTAGTCGCCTCTTACGACAAGCATAATTGCCTTTTATGGCAAGCATGGGTTGCTGAAGACCTATTCTATCCCGGATCTTCACGGTTTGTAACAATTCTGTTGGTTGGTAAGTTGGTTTGTTGTTTAACGCCGCACTCAGCAATATTCCAGCTGTATGGCGGCCTGTATATAATCGAGTCTGGACCAGACAATCAAGGGATTGACATCATGAGCATCGATCCACGCAATTGGGATACGATGACATGCATCAACCAAGTCAGCGAGCCTGACCACCCGATCCCGTAAGTCGCCTTTTACGCCAAGCATAGTCGCCTTTTACGGCAAGCATCCACGCAATTGGGATCGATGACATGCATCAACCAAGTCAGCGAGCCTGACCACCCGATCCCATTAGTCGCCTCTTACGACAAACATAGTTGCTTTTTACGGCAAGCATGGATTGTATTGCTGAAGCACAGCAACACACAGACAACCAGGTGACATGATAGCACATGCACAGACTATTGAAACTTAAGACGATATGTTAACTTTAAATAAACATAATTATTTATTTCATGTTTTTACCCCCCCCGGCATATAATGCGGGGTATAGCGATCAGCCAGTCCGTCCGTCTGTCCGTTCGTAATCATTTCCTTTTCCGAGGCAGAACTCGAAAACAATTCAATGTATTTGATCACATACTCAAGTTGTGCCTTTTGCTATTTAGGAATTTTAGAAATTTTTATTTTTTACGTTTCCATGGCAACAAGTTGGAGTTAGGTTCTATATGGGTGGTGTTCGTTTCCGGAATGTAACTAAAAAACTGTTAAATACTTTCTTTTGCTATTTAGAAATTTATATTTTTTATATTTTTTAAATTTCCATGGCAACAAGTTGGATTTAAGTTTTAATAGAGGGTGGGTTCACTTATGGAGTGTAACAAATAAACTGTTAAATATTTCCTTGCCAAACATTGCATGTCTTTGTATAAAGCACATACTGAACTGGTGCCATTTGATATTAAGGAGTTTTAGAAATATTTATTTTAGAATTTCCATTGCAGCTATTTTGGCATGGGCTAAGAGAAATGTTGGGTCAGTTACCTGGTTTGGGACCATAACGTGTTAAAATGGGCGGGGGATATAGATGACTTCGTTGACTATACGCTTGTTTAGTTATTGTTTCTTGTAATTTGTCATTTGTTTGCATAAAAAAAACAACAGAAACACTTATTTTACTTTCCATTTCATATGGATGCGAGCATGATGGATCTGTTGTGGGTAAACAATGTATGCTTCTTCAAGAACATTCAACTCTTGACGCATTAGGGGCGGTCGGGTAGCCTAGTGGTAAAAGCGTTCGCTCGTCACGCCGAAGACCCGGGTTCGATTCCCGACATGGGTACAATGTGTGAAGCCCATTTCTGGTGTCCCCCGCCGTGATATTGCTGGAATATTGCTAAAAGCGGCGTAAAACCGAACTCACTCCCTCACTTGACTCATTACATACAGAATTGCACATTTACTAGTGGTTACTTTACAGACAGCTGCCGGGGGGATATGTCATCTTTCTGATGACTCTTGTTTTTTTGTGGCAGAGAAACACGATGTATGCCATCCATGCGTTACTGATGCTCCCGCCAATTGTTTGGACTGGGGAAATAGAAACGTGTCACAGACAACCGTTTGGTCCCCTCATGTGTGAACAGTTTTGCCAAAGAACAAGGGACTGTTCCTCCTTCTACTTCTCAGCAGCCCTCTTGTCCTGTCAGCTGCGTGTCAGGAGATGCCAATTGATGCCTACCCCCGACACATTTCAGGTACGTTAGACTTGTTGTCAGGGCACTGTTGTATCCTTTAGCATTATCATCGAGCGGCCATTTCAAGCTAATGCAGGGGAAAGGGCTGATTGCACTCTAATTAAAATCAGATCTCAGGTCTCACTATCGCTAAACAAAGATCTGAGGACATCCGATTACGGGTCACGTCAGAACGACCTTTCATCCGACCAATCAAAGCGACGCTTACCAGATCATGAATGTGACAGTCGGAATGTGTTTTCTAATCATGCAACCTCGAAAACGTTAACACGGGGCATTCCGAACGACAGTTACGACTGATTCCTTCAAAATTATCGTCTATCTCTCACTTCCGTGTGATAAACATTTGAGCGGAGGAGTCTTTGTACAGTACGTGGGAAGCACTGCCATACAATCGCAACGATATATTAAACATTCCGGAATGTTCGTTTGTTCAGTTTTAAAAAAATTTAATCGAAAATTGTGTCAACATATTTTTCAAGCGTCGTCTGAAATGGAAGTCGCCAGATTGAAACGAGTGCCGGAGAGCTCGAGAAAGCTGCTTTCTGATTGGCTGATGTCGACTTCTTGTCAGTCGTGTCACTGGGAGGTCAAAGTTCGCGAAAGGTCGTTCTGACGTGACCCGTAATGGGATGTCCTCAGATCTTTGTTTAGCGGCAGCGAGAACTTAGATCTGATTTTAGTGAGATTGGGGCTGATTGCATCTAGCGATCGATCAATGTTCGTGCCTGCAAACCTGATGGAAAATTTATTGCCCAATGACAGATAGTCAGTCCCTTAAGGAATTGAACACTGTTAATCATTTCATGTAAAGCGTCTAAGGCGCCGCAATTTGCTGTGCAGAGTTGCGCTCATTGTGCACGCCAGAAACCTATGATTGTGGTTTCGAATCCCGGTTCGCCCCGATTATGTTTCTAGGTTTGTCAGCACCATACCCGTGCTCGTGGGTTTCGCTGACTTGGTTGATGCATGTCATCGATCCCAATTGCGTGAAATCGATGCTCATGATACTAATCACTGGATTGTCTGGTCAAAACTCGATTATTTACAGACCGCCGTCATATAGCTGGAATATTGCTGAGTGCGGCGTTAAACAACCAACCAACCAACCAACCAACCAATGAGGACTTGTTTCAGCGCTGGGGAATCAGAATAGAAGTTTATATAATAGAAGCAACTATTGATCTTGAGATGTCTACACCTCCTTGGCAACTAGTCAAACAGGAAGTAGAACTCACACTTCTATACTTTCATTCGTGACCAACTCGTGTTATTCCGGGACAAGCCGAATAGCGTCTTCTTGCAGGTTACGCAAATGGGCGAGTGGTGACGAATGCTTTACTTAAACTGGTTTGTATCAGATTGTTTAATCTATCAGCAATTGAGATCTAAATACGATCCCGTGGGGACCCGATGTTGAATGTGTCCAAAGCATCTCCATTGCTGGTCGTACAGGGTCACAGGCGATCGAATTGAGCAACAAGTTTGCCGTGGGTTGCGTCCCTGTGTCCGATGGTTGTGGGCACTGGTTCCAAACATAGTGTTTCTTTTCCGAATACAACATCGTCCCTTGATAGTTACCTCGTCATGTTGGTATAGCTGGTAATACAGATTTAGAGACAATTTAAAACCCTTTCCACATCCAATAGAAATCTCTGCATAAGGCAGAGTCGACTGTACGATTCCGACTGTAGGATGCTGCAGCTAAAAGTGAGTGAGTGAGTAAGTTGGGTCTAACGCCGCTTTTAACAGTATTCCAGTTACATCACGGCGTGTCAGCTTAATGTGGGAGGAAAGCCCGAAGTGATGCAGGTCTTAGACGTTTACCACTTCGGTGAAACCCACGACCACGGGTATGGTACTGACAAACCTAGAAACATAATCGGGGCGAACCGGGATTCGAACCCACAATCATAGGTTTCTGGCGTGCCCAAGGGACGCAACTCTGCACAGCGAATCGCGGCGCCTTAGACGACTGGGCCACCCGTGCCCCCTGCAGCTAATTCCCTATGTGATTTTAAACATTGTATCAAGGGGCGGTCGGGTAGCCCAGTGGTTAGTGATGCTTTTATTTAGGTAATGAGGCCACCGGCCCATTATACACGTGCAGAACATGATGGCATACAAATGTGACAGAGCGCTGAATTATAAGATTTACAATGCAGTGATCAAACTGTTAATATTGGAGTTAATTATATGACACAGGTATTCCCTTGAAAATGGAATTACGTTTCTTACCAGCAAGAAATACATATTTTGCTAAATTGTTGCAAATACTTTGATTAGTCGAGCTGAATAATAAGAACATTTTCTCACGACTTGGAAACATGTGATAATAATTGGGTATGAGATTAGACCGCAGATCAAGATAGAACGGACACACCATACAAAAGTGGAACTCATCTTCGATAGCACTTACAACACAGAGGGGACAGAAACGTTCATGTCTTGGTATATTATGATATCTGCCTGTTTCAACCATAAGACGATGATTGGATCCGAGAAAATTCAAGATATTAATTCGAAATAATGTTACATCAATTAATCGAATCCAGTTATTATATGAAAATTTATCCCTTACTGCAGAGAACAATTCAAGCTTAGAACAAGATTCACAATTATTGTGCAACACTTGATTTTCAATGTCTACGCTCCTTTGCCTAAACTGATGTAAGAATAAGTCAGATCTACCAACACCCTGTTGTAGCCATGCAAATCCGTAAGAAAACAGCAATGATTTAACCTTGAGTGCCCAGCAAGCGTTGCCATTCTCTGCCCTTTTATATTGAAAACTATAGGTTTTTTTCAAAATCAAATTATTATCTTGTATCAGTAGTCGAAGCCAAAATTTTATAATTTTTAAATAATGTGACACTTTGACGGAGTTTCTCGTCAAGACAGATTTTACAAAGCTATTTGGTGTGTTTCTACTAGTTACTGTGCACATTTTCAATGTCAGGTGATGCATGGAATCCCCAAACTTCCGATGCATATGTAAAAATTGGTAACACTTTTACATCAAAAATTTTGAAACAGACATCTGGTGGCAGATATGAGAATTTACCTAGTCTAGACTGGAGGATTTGAATCATCTTCCAAGCTTGCTGGGCTAATGTCTTCCGAGTTAAACTCCACGAGCCAGAAGAGGATAACTGGACACCGAGATACTTATAATTCGATACTGTGGTGACATCATCATTTCCTATCCTAAATTGTTCCTGATTTCTATGTTTTCCGCCATTTCTAAAAATGACAACTTTACTTTTATCAGTATTAATAGTAAGTTTCCATTTATCACAATATAAAGATAGTTTATCAAGTCGCTTTTGAAGACCAACAACTGACATGTCCATTAAAATAATGTCATCGGCGAACAACAAGATGAACAGTTCTAGAGTATGTAAGGTAACACCATGAGCATCACACTCCAACTCCTCGACAATGTCATTACCGGTAATAAAAAATGAGAATAAAAATGGAGACAGCTGACATCCCTGTCTAACACCTGACATACAATCAAAGAAATCTGTAAGACCACAGTCTAATGAAACACAAGATTTGACAGATTTATACATATTTTTAAGAACTCTAAATACTCGTCCCTTGATACCACCCTTCCATAGTTTGAAAAATAAACCATTTCTATACACAGAATCAAATGCCCCTTTTAGATCGATGAACGCACAGTATAGTCGACCTTTTTTGTAGGTAAGATATTTACTGATCAATGTCTCAACAACAAAGATGTTATCCGTGGTCTCCAACGATACAACTTTCCTGAAACGCCCAGTTATTCAACCTGTTACAGAGAATTTTTGCAAAAATCTTACCAGCTACGTCAAGGAGTGTTATAGGCCTATAGTTTTGGGGGTCACGTGAACTACCTTTCTTAAAGATTGGAAGAATAATACCAAAGGACCACTGATCGGGGAATATACCAGTAGACAAAACTAGATTAAATAAATCCAACAGCATGTTCAGACAAACCGGTGGAGCGTTCTGAAAGAACTCGACTGATATACCTGAGAGACCTGGTGCTTTACCTGGGTAGCCTAGTGGTTAAAGCGTTCGCTCGTCACGCCGAAAACCAAAGAAAATCAAGAAAATGTTTGAAGTTGATGCAGAAAGCCCAAATAGGTACAAAAAACCATCGTGAATAGAACTTCTTTGATAGGCGTTTAGAAGTGGGAGTACTAAGTGAGGATACGATTTATGGATGAACAAGTTCTCTATTACAATGAAGTGCGACGTTTCGGTGTAGGTTCTAACACTGTTATCAAGCAAGTGATGATTGGTGTTTGAACCTACACCGAAACGTCTCTCTTAATTGTAATAAAGATCCGGGGTAGAATAGGTATTCAGCAACCCATGCTTGCTTTAACAGGCGACTATGCTTGTCGTAAGAGGCGACTAACAGGATCGGGTGGTCAGGCTCGCTGACTTGGTTGATGCATGTCATCGTATCCCAATTGCGTGGATCGATGCTCATGATGTTAATCACTGGATTGTCTGGTCCAGACACGATTATTTAAAGACCGCTGTCATATAGCTGGAATATTGCTGAGTGCGGCGTTAAACAACAAACAAACAAACAAAACTGTGCATTAAAAAATATATTTTTTGGCAGATGCTTAAGAAATTGAAGACAAATCTGAGGAATACCTGCTCCCAGTGTAAAACAGATTCACAAGGCAGGACGACAACTCACCGATGTGCGAAGAGTACGTGCGAAACAACTATATATACTTCATCCCCCCCCCCCTTCATCCCCCCCCCCCCCCCCCCCCCCCCCCCCCCCACACACACACACATCCCAGATCGATGACATGCATTAACCAAGTCAGCGAGCCTGACCACCCGACCCGTTAGTCGCCTCTTACGACAAGGAAAGTCGCCTTTTATGATAAGCATGGGTTGCTGAAGACCTATTCCACCCCGAATAGTTTGTTTAAAAGTGTGGTAGGTCTAAATACACTTTGAATGATGTGGAACTTACATGGTTGCTTGTCGTAAGAGGCGTCTAACGGGATCGGGTGGTCAGGCTCGCTGACTTGGTTGACGTCATCAATCCCAATTGCGTAGATCGATGCACATGATATTAATCACTGGATTGCCTGGTCCAGACTCGATTATTTACAGACCGCCGTCATATAGCTGGAATATTGCTGAGTGCGGCGTTAAACAACAAACCAACCAACCAACGCTGTGCAATAGAATGAATATGTGACATACTACTGGTGCTTACATTGTCCTTTCACGACAGTTGCTAAAAATAATAATAAAAAAAATAAAAAATATTAAAGTAAATTTGTCAAAGTCACAATATGGCTCAAATAGTACCGCCGTGACTTTTTTTTAACTCACTCAGTCATACTCTCTTATGGATTAAAATATTTTTCAAATGTTACCTCCAGAAATACCCAATGGGTACCAGGTTGTAAAGTACGGCAAGAACGTTATGTTAACAAGGCCGAGTAAAGAGAAGAAAACTTGGGATGGAGCTCTGAGGGCATGTGAAAGAGATGGGGGCAGCCTCCTACAGCCCAACACCAAGGCTTACGAGAGACGCATTCTCAGGAAATATCGATCATTCTTTGCCACACGTAAAAGTACGTATCATGTTCTCCATTTCGATCCCGTGAAGATACGGGTAAAGAATAGGTCTTCAGCAACCCATGCTTGCCGTAAAAGGCGACTAACGGGATCGGGTGGTCAGGCTCGCTGACTTGGTTGATGCATGTCATCGATCCCAATTGCGTAGATCGATGCTCATGATATTAATCACTGGATTGTGTGGTCCAGACTCGATTATTTACAGACCGCCGTCATATAGCTGGAATATTGCTGAGTGCGGCGTCAAACACAAGCGAACAAACTACTTACGGTGTGGGCTGTAAAATACTGCCGATGTGATTTGTATTTTTTACAATATATTCAGGAAATAAATTAAATGTAACCATTTCATTCTTTTGTGCCTACAGTGATTCTTGATTTTAGGGCCTGGCTTTAGTTCCTGGTGGTATATAGCTCGTATTATGATAGCATAAAATGTAAAGTTGATGTATATATGTTGGTTAGAATTTAGTGAATTTAGTTTTTAGGTTTCACTCTGTGATATCATGCTAATGTTTTACTGTGCTTTGTGACAGTGAGTGAGTCGGGTTTAACGCCGCTTTTAACAGTATTCCAGTTATATCACGGCGTGTCAGCTTACTGTGGGAGGAAAGCCCGAAGTGATGCAGGTCTCAGACGTTTACCACTTCGGTGAAACCCACAAGCACGGGTATTGTGCCGAAAAACCTAGAAACATAATCGGCGGCGTTAAACAACAAACCAACCAACCAATTGCGTAGATCAATGCTCATGATGTCAATCACTGGATTGTCTGGTCCGGACTCGATGATTTACAGACCGCCGTCATATAGCTGTTATACTAGTGCGCCGTTAAACAACAAACAAACAACCAATATGTTGTATTTGTTTGTATATTTTGCAGACGGAACGGCCTGGATTGGCCTGACGGACGTGCGTGACAACAACACGTTCTCCTGGGTAGACGGGACATGCCCCACCCACACCAACTGGGGCAAAGGGGAGCCGTCTCATGTGTTCCAGGGTCGGGGCGAAAACTGCGTCATTTATCGGGCTGGCAAATGGTATGACTCGAACTGTCAGGTTAAATTGCCTTTCTTATGTCAAATATGCTACACGCCTTACCTTGTACCTGTCGTGAGTGAGTGAGTGAGTATGGTTTTACGCCGCTTTTAGCAATATTCCAGCAATATCACGGCGGGGGACACCAGAAATGGGCTTCACACATTGAACCCATGTCGGGAATCGAACCCGGGTCTTCGGCGTGTCGAGCGAACGCTTTAACCACTAGGCTACCCGACCGCCGGTACCTGTATCATTCAAGCCATATGGTGATTAGAAAAAGCTATAAGTCAACAACAGTGTATTAAGATAATGTCAACAATGGACAGTAGAACGCTACAGGTCAACAATACAATAAACTACGTTTATAACGAACACGCTTATAACGAACTGACGGATATAACGAACCTACTTTTTTGTCCCGACTATTTGCTGTCGTTATGCTGTATATATGCTTATAACGAACTACGGTTATAACGAACTAAAATTAGTGGTCCCTTTGAGTTCGTTATAACCGTAGTTTACTGTAGTTTATTAAAATGACTCTTATCACATTTTTGTTTTTAAAACTATTTTGATAATATCGATATCATTACCCATCTACACAATGTGACGGGTTTTAGATCGTCAGGCACTAAGGTTTGGCCAGGGGACTGGGGACTACGGCATCAAGCGACAGCTTAATGAGGAGGGGGAAAGCTCGAAGTGATGCAGGTCTCAGACGTTTACCACTTTGAGCACTTTGTGCTGATAATTCCAGAAACTTAATCAGGACGAACCGGGATTCGAACCCACTTTCACATTGCTGCGCTTTAGACCACTGGGCCACCCTCGCCACCACCAGGTAGTAAGTGAGTGAGTGAGTCGAGTTTTAACGCCGCTTTTAGTGAGTGAGTGAGTTAAAATTTAAAGTCACATCGGCAATATTTCAGCCATATCGTGTCTTTCAAAGGTTATATATAATAAATACATGAACTATAAAAACCTGTCAACAACGGACAGTAAAATAGACTTATCACAGATTATGATTTATAACTAACGTGGAACCATCAAAATACATCAGTAGACAGAACAATACCTTATAAATGGAGCTATAGATCGCCAGCAGCTGAAGGTAGATCACCATACTAGGGTCCATGGGGACTTACAGTACTTTTGCTTCCTGCATGGACCCCAGCAAGATTTACACCATCCCTTCAGCGGTTGGCGATTATTGTCAATTTAGCCGAATTTAAGAACATATATTCTGCGATTAAGAACGTGGTAGTAATAAATATACTGTGAATGACGTGGACTTACGTACCATCTCCGGGGGACAATCCTTTTACACTACTTCAACCCCCTTCGAGGTACAGCCACTGACCATCTGAGTTATCCAATTTATTCTACCAATATTAAAAGATCATTTATTAATTACAAAACACATTTATCCAAATTTATCATTATATAATTCGACAATTTCGAGTAAAAGTGGTGTGTACTCGACATATTTTGAATATCCTGAAGACACAAAAGAGAGTCTGAAAATATGCTTAGATTGAGTGTTAAATATATTCAAGAGCTGTTGAGATGGCGTGTGATTCTGCCGTAAAAATTGTGACAACCTGAACGATATTGTTCTGGATCCAATGATAGTAGCGCTAGCAACTGTAACGCCGCTTTTAACAGTATCCCAGTTATATCGCGGCGTGTCAGCTTAATGTGGGAGGAAAGCCCGAAGTGATGCAGGTCTCAGACGTTTACCACTTCGGTGAAACCCACGAGCACGGGTATGGTGCTGACAAACCTAGAAACATAACCTGGAACCCGGAATTCGAACCTCAAATCAAAACGAATAAAACAAGGTCAACCTTGTACGACACACGTGTGACGTACGGATTTACTACCTGTATCTTCACCACGTGGGTAATAAAGACAAAATATTTTGGACATGTGCTAGTATGTACAAGTTTATTACTCTGTATTGGGTGTTTCAGTTGGTTGGTTGGTTTGTTGTTTAACGCCGCACTCAGCTATATGACGGCGGTCTGTAAATAATCGAGTCTGGACCAGACAATCCAGTGATTGATATCATGAGCATCGATCCACGCAATTGGGATCGATGACATGCATCAACCAAGTCAGTGAGCCTGACCACCCGATCCCGTTAGGCGCCTTTTACGACAAGCATAGTCGCCTTTTACGGCAAGCATGGGTTGCTGAAGACCTATTCTACCCCGGATCTTCACGGGTCGATCCCGTTTGTCGTATCTCTTGCAATATTTAAAAACTTCAAACAGTTTTAAAGATTACTGATATTGTGGCATTTGTCAAAGTCATCGCTTTCCAGGGCCATATGTGTTAAAACTGATGTCCTGTGTTATCTCAGATAGCCAAATGTAAACAGCTTTTCAATATTTTGAGTCTCCAAATTGTTTCCAGAAAAAATAAATGTCAAAGGATGCTAAAATCTGGTCGAGAAAAGCAAGAAGGATCTGTAAACGCCATTACCTTTGGATATTGCACTAAACAGTATGCCTTTCCACATACTCTAAAGTCTGGAATGACACTATATTTTAACGCAATTAATGGTGTTTGGCATCTGCTAGAGGATTAACAAATTATTTGAAGTTGTTATACTGTAGAAATAGTTTTCTCTGACCTTTACAACAAATGTTTTGTGTGTGTGCTGTGTGGCGCCACATTCAGCAATAGGCCGTATTACAATCTCATTAAAATCAGATCTTAGTTCTCGCTGCCGCTTAACAAAGATCTGAGGACATCCCATTACGGGTCACGTCAGACCAACCTTGTGCGAACTTTGACCCACCAATGGAATGACCAATCAGAAGGCAGCTTTCTCGTGCTTTACGGCACTAATTTCAAATTGGCGACTACGCTTCGAAACATATTTTGACAATTTCTCGATTACAAATTTGAAACCTGAACAAAAGAACATTCTCGAATGGCTAATAGATGGTCTAGATTCTATTGATTCAGTCGTTAAACCCGTAACTATCGTTCGGAGTTAAAGTTTTCGAGGTTGCATGGTTAAAAATCACATTCCGACTGTCACTTTCATAATCTGGTAAGCGATGCTCTGATTGGTCGGATGAAAGGTCGTTCTGACGTGACCCCTAATGGGATGTCCTCAGATCTTTGTTTAGCGGGAGCGAGAACTGAGGTCTGATTTTAATGAGATTGGCCGTTTTATATATTATATTATATATGATAGTATTCATTCATGAACTTCTTCCAAACAGCCCTGGAGAATTCATTTAGCGTATGTCATGAGAAGGTTAGAGTTAAAGGTTACGAGATGAGTGAGTGAGTGAGTGAGTTGGGTTTAACGCCGCTTTTAACAGTATTCCAGTCATATCACAGGGTGTCAGCTTAATGTGGGAGAAAAGCCCGAAGTGATGCAGGTCTTAGACGTTTATCACTTCGGCGAAACCCACGAGCACGGGTATGGTGCTGACAAACCTAGAAACATAATCGGGGCTAACTAGGATTCGAACCCACAATCATTGGGTTCTGGCGTGCCCAAAGGACGCAACTCTGCACAGCGAATCGCGGCGGCTTAGACAACTGGGCCACTCCAGCAATATCACGGCGGGGGACACGAGAAATGGGCTTCACACATTGTACCCATGTCGGGAATCGAACCCGGGTCTTCGGCGGGACGAGCGAACGCTTTAACCACTAGGCTATCTGACTGAACCTCTCTCATCATAACAGGTAGCCCACGTCTAAGAAAAAAAAGTTAACAAACAAAATTAATAACTAAAATTAATATGTCACCAAAAAATCTGTTGTGTCTTGGTGATTTTTGGCTATCAGTTCTGGGATATCTCTTCATGACGAGGTCCGCTTTGTTTCAAGTTACATGGCCTTAGCCGTTGGCATATATATTTGGTAAAGAAGATCAATATCAGGCTCGCTTACTTGGTTGATTCATGTCATCGTATCCCAATTGCGTGAATCGATGCTCATGATATCAATCACTGAATTATCTGGTCCAGACTCGATTATTTACATATCGCCGTCATATATCTGGAATATTGCTGAGTGCGGCGTTGATATAACTGGAATACTGTTAAAAGCGGTGTTAAACTTAACTCACGCACTCACTCTTGGCATTGGCACCACAAATAGTAAAGAAGCCATCATTTTCTCCGAATCCTTGTCATGCTTACAACAGGAAATTTGATCATGGAAGCTGGAATATTACTGAGTGCGACGTTAAACAACAAACAAACAATTTTGATGATGAATAGTTAAGTGTTTGTAATATCAAAAATTTGGGTTTGATTCCCCACATGGGTACGATGAGTAAATCTTAATTCACTCACTCTTGCTAAGACGATAAGTAAACTCTTGTCACCTGCAACGATATCTTGCTAAGAGCTTTGTATCTGGGTTAGAATTGGTCTTCAGCTTTTCATGCTTTTTGTAAGAAGCGAGACACAGGATCGGGTGGTCAGGCTCTCTGTATGACTTGGTTGATGCATGTCATCGTATCCCAGTTGTGCAAATCAATGCTCATAGTGTCGATCCCTGGATTGTCTGGTCCAGACTCAATTATTTACAAACCGCCGTAAAACAAACAAATATAAATAACTACAGTTTAACTATACAGAACCTGTCAACAATGACAAAAAATCAACTACAGGTCGTTGTTAAAAACTAACATGTCCCGAGTCGTTTATTCTTCCTGCAGTGTTTTATTGTTAACGACCACGAGTCGTATATTTCTTAAATGAGATATCAACATTATGTACAGCCTCTTTAAGGACGTTAATGAAATGTACAAACTTTAAAAATAGTTACCCTTCTTTAAATAATGATGACTACCTGAATACAACCCGACCTCGGCAATCTCGGACAAGTCCATTTCTGGACAAGGAGGTTAGGTTGAGTATTTCCCAGATATTCTCACAATTTTCACGTCGATAATCTGTACCTGTCCTCCCAACACCGATAGTCATATCTCTCTTTTGATTGCGATCGTTCGGCCACTTGGCTCAATTGCGTTGCCTAGTTACATATATGGGGAGCAACTCACTACACACCTAAGCAACCCATGCTTGTCATAAAAGATGACTAACGGGATCGGGTGGTCAGGCTCGCTGACTTGGTGCAGCGTTAATGCTACCATCACACCAAAGTAGTTCTATCCCGTTCTTAACAAAATACTAGAACGGGCTGTGATCACGGTAGAACGCGTAGTTTGGCGTAAAATACGATGCTAGTTCGTTCATAAGCAATCCTCAATACGTCTATCTCGTTCTTAGCCAGTCTGCAGTCCGTTTGTATCCAGTTCAGATCGTGTAAAAGTGCCCGTTCACCTCATCCCGACAACGTTTCGAAACAGTTCGAGCACGTCCGTAGCCGTTCTCAACCCGTTCTGAACCAGTTCAACCTCGTTCTACCTCAATCACAATACGTCCATGCCAGTTCTAACTAATTCTTAACCCGACCAACTCGTTCGCAGTACGTCCTCATCTCGTCCCAAGTGCGTGTGTATTCGCGTCCTGGCCCGATCCTATGGATACCGAGCTCGTTGTAGCCAGTCTTCATTCAAGTTCAGGGCTCCGAGCTGTACACATCCTCCTCCAAAGAGAAGTCGACCCGGTCGGTGTGCACACGTACTGAAATTTATGTCGGACTGCACCACGTCGTTACACGTCCCTAGTAGGTTCGAAGTACGGCAGTTCCGTTCGTAATACGTCTTTCTCGTCTTAAGTACGTTGTCAATCCGACTAACTGCAGAACGGGATGGACGGGATAAAATTTTGAGCAGACTCAAAGTTCTGGAGCACCCTCCCCGTCCGAGCCCGTCCATAAAGTTGGTAAAAAGACTGTCAATAGTTGCTACTACGTCCTCTACGTTTATACACAGTTGGAGCCCGTTCGACAACATTTTCACGAACGTATTGAGAACTAGTTTGGTGTGATGAGGGTATAAACAACAAACCAACAAACCAACCTACACACACCACCCGGAGTTCGGTCTTGTCTGCCGCCCAGTACGGCAACTTTTGCTTGTCCAGGGTCACTTCTTTGTTTATAGTAGTTCCTCTGTTGGTTTTGGTGGGTTTTTTTGCTTTTGATTTCCCTTGTGTTGAAGTACAATTAAACTTTTATGACTTGTTTGTTTGTTTGTTTGTTTGTTGTTTAACGCCCAACTCAGCAATATTCCAGCTATATGACGGCGGTCTGTAAATAATAGAGTCTGGACCAGACAATCTAGTGATTGACAACTTGATCATCGATCCACGCAATTGGGATCGATGACATGCATCAACCAAGTCAGCGAGCCTGACCACCCGATCCCGTTAGTCGCCTTTTACGACTAGCATAGTCGCCTTTTACAGCAAGCATGGGTTGCTGAAGACCTATTCTACCCCGGAATCTTCACGGGTTGTATACAAATGGATATTTATTGAAAGGTGCGGAACCTCCATTTTGTATCCCTTGTGATGAGAGAATCACGGCCAAGCATGTCCTGCTTTACTTTGTTGATTTCGCCTATACAATCGATAAATATTTCAAATCTTCATCTGTCTTCAATAGTATTAGCTGTCATTTAATTATTGTTTTTTTTAAAGAAATCGAATTGTTTGAACAATTTTGATCAATTTGTTTTGGAAAATAAATAAATGTTGATTTAAATTTGGTAGGGTACGTCAGTTCCACATCATTCAAGGTAAATTTAGGCCTACCACGATTTTAATCGTAATTGTTAGTTTTAATTGATGGCTAAACTTGCATATAATCGCCAGCGGCTGAGGGAATGATGTAAATCCTGCTGGGGTCCATGCAGGTAGCAAAGGTACTGTAAGTCCCCATGGTCCCCAGCATGGTGGTCTATAGCCCGTTTTTATAATGTCTTGATATGTTTCGTAAAATGATTTTTTATGGTAACAAACAAGTTTAAAATATATATCTGTGATAAGTCTAGTTACTTTGCTGTCTTTTGCTGACATTTACTTACTGCATTAATTGCTTTAGTCACGATATGGCCGAAATATTGCCGATGTGACTATAAATATTAACTCACTCACTCACTCGCTATAACTTGTTTCAGTCACTATGTGAATGCAATAATGCACATGTGACTTTAAAGTTTAACTCACTCACACAGCTGATCACCGCACCTGGGGATGGCACGGGTGACCCAGTCGCCTAAGGCGATTCGCTGTGCAGAGTTGCGTCCCTCTTCACGCCAGAAACCTATGATTGTGAGTTCGAATCCCGGTTCGCCCCGATTATGTTTCTAGGTTTGTCAGCACCATACCCGTGCTCGTGGGTTTCACCGAAGTGGCAAACGTCTGAGACCTGCATCACTTTGGGCTTTCCTCAACATTAAGCTGACACGCCGTGATAACTGGAAAACTGTTAAAAGCTGCGTGAAACCCAACTCAAACTATCTTGTCTGTCCCTTAACGCTGTCTCCAGTCCGTTGCCGACCATATATAGCCGGTTTTAATATAGTGTTGTTGAGTAATAGTTTTATCTTTTAGAGGTTATCACACTAGTTTTATAAATTGAAATGTGATATGAGTTATTTTACTGTCCATCTTTGAAAAATCTTGAACTAGTGGACCCATTAAGACCTGGTTTAGAATAGGCGCTTCAGCAACCCATGTTTGTCGGAAGAGGCGACTAACGGGATAGGTGAGGTGAGGTGAAATTGGGTTTAACGTCGCGTCCAAGATTATTCCACTCATATAGCGACGTGCATGTACGTGTGTGTGCGGCTGCTTGTACTAGTCCGGACTGATGCCGATTTAAAGTGCTAGCACACTGAGATACCATGCCGCAGTTTAACATGAATATCCCACTCAGACACAGTATACTGACCCCGAGCCGACCAGTCCTTGTTTTAGCCCCTTAATGCCGAACGCCAGGCAGGGTAACGACAAGTGCCATCTTTCATCGTCTTTTGGTATGACGCGACCTGGGATCGAACCCCGGACTCTCCGCTCTCCGGGTGGATGCTCTACCACTAGACCACGGAGGCGGCGGACTAACAGCATAGGCTTGCTGATTGACTTGGTGATAGATGTCATTGTGTCCTAATTGCGTGGATCGATGCTCATGATGTCAATCACTTATTTGTCTAGTCAAGACTCGATTATATGTAGACCGCCGTCATATAGCTTGAATATCGTTGAGTGAGGTGTTAAACAACAAACAAGACTAAACTATTGTTGACATATAGCTTGTTCTATTCACGATACAGCGGAAATACTGCGTGAGTTTAAATCCAACTCACTCACTTAACGGTAGAATATGTCTTCAGCAACCCATGCTTGTCGTAAAAGGCGACTATGCTTGTCGTAGGAGGCGACTAACGGGATCGGGTGGTCAGGCTCGCTGACTTGGTTGATGCAGGTCATCGATCCCAATTGCATGGATCGATGCTCATGATATCAATCACTGTATTGTCTGTCCCAGACTCGATTATTTACAGACAGCCGTCATATAGCTGGAATATTGCTGAGTGCGGCGTTGAAACAACAAACCAACCAACCAACCACTCACTTAACGCCGATGTTTTACGATAGTTCCTGCTAAGGCGTGTAGCATACTTGACACAGGAAAGGCAATTTAACCTCACAGTCAGAGTCATACCAGTTGGTACCTCGATAAAGAGCGCAGTTTTCGCTCCTACCCTGGAACACGTGAGATGGCTCTCCTTTGCCCCAGCTGGTGTGGGTGGGGCATGTCCCGTCTACCCAGGAGAACGTGTTGGTGTCACGCGGGTCCGTCAGGCCAATCCAGGCAGCTCGTTCTGTAAATACACAACCAGATACAGCATATATTCAGCGGACAAGACGATTCATGATAGGCTATTGGTTATGTTTGTTACAGACCCGTGAAGATCCGGGGTAGAATAGGTCCTCAGCAACCAATGTTTCATTTTACAACTTTGAATTTTGCTTTTATGTCCCAAAATATCCGTTTTGCGTTTCTTTTTTTGAAGAGTATATTTAAATATTATGTCACCCTCCCGAAGCCTGTCTTCTCCTCCCTCTCAGGTGGTTATATACTCCGTAACCCGAACAGTGATTTCAAACCAACCACCAAGAGTTATACTCGGGATCTCATGCAAAAGGGCCCGTGAAGATCCGGGGTAGAATAGGTCCTCAGCAACCAATGTTTCATTTTACAACTTGTAATTTTGCTTTTAGGGCCCAAAATATCCGTTTTGCGTTTCTTTTTTTGAAGAGTATATTTAAATATTATGTCACCCTCCCGAAGCCTGTCTTCTCCTCCCTCTCAGGTGGTTATATACTCAGTAACCCGAACAGTGATTTTAAAGCAACCATCAAGAGTTATACTCGGGATCTCATGCAAAAGGGCCCGTGAAGTTCCGGGGTAGAATAGGTCTTCAGCAACCCATGCTTGCCGTCAAAGGCGAATAGGTTTATCGTAAAAGGCGGCTAACGGGATCGGGTGGTCAGGCTTGCTGACTTTGCTGATGCATGTCATCGATCCAAATTGCGTGAATTGATGCTAATGATATCAGTAACTGGATTGTCTGGTCCAGACTCGATTATTTACAGACCGCCGTCATATAGCTGGAATATTGCTGAGTGCGGCCTTACACAACCAACCAACCGTTATAAACTGGGGATTCTATACAATACAGCGGTAGGAACTAACAGTTTCAGTCCACTAGTCCTTATAATGATAGTATATAGCAAAACCTTTAAAAATGGCAAAATTCTACTAGACCTTAGGATACCTTCACTATTGGACAGTTTGGCAAGGACTATAGGACTAGTGCCAATTTCTAACCCTGCAATAGTAGATGCAGTAACACATCAAGGAGGTGAATCTGGTTGTTTTGTCGGTACAGTTCATAAGGCTTTGGTTGGTTGGTTGGTTGGTCGGTTTGTTGTTTAACGCCGCACTCAGCAATATTCAAGCTATATGACGGCGGTCTGTAAATAATCCAGTCTGGACCAGACAATCCAGTGATTAATGTCATGAGCATCGATCCACGCAAATGGGATCGATGACATGCATCAACCAAGTCAGCGAGCCTGACCACCCGACCCCGATAGTAGCCTCTTACGACAAGCATAGTCACCTTTTACGGCAAGCATGGGTTGCTGAAGACCTATTCTACCCCGGATCTTGACGAGCAGTCACATGCAGTAACACATTAAGGTGTTGAAACTGGCAGCCGTTGTACAACACATGTGTTTTGATAGAAATGGAGAACATGATACGTACTTAAAATTCCGGAAAAGTATGATCGATATTTCCTCAGAATGCGTCTCTCGTAAGCCTTAGTACTGGGCTGGAGGAGGCTGCCCCCATCTCTTTCACATGCCCTCAGAGCTCCATCCCAAGTTTTCCCCTCTTTCCTCAGCCTTGTTAACATAACGTTCTTGCCGTACTTTACAACCTGGTACCCATTGGGTATTTCTGGAGGTAACATTTGAAGATTGTTATAATTCATAAGAGAGTATGACTGAGTGAGTTAAAAAAAAGTCACGGCGGTACTATTTCAGCCATATTAGGACTTTCTCAAATTTACATTAATATTATTATTTTTTAAATCGGCCGTCAAAAAGCAGTATAAGCACTAGCAGTATGTCACTAATATTCTTAAAACATAAATCGAACAACAACATATACATCTGGCTATAGATCGCCAAAAAACAACGTTCGGGCATGTTTCTTTCTTTTGTTTGTTTGGTTCTTGTTTAACGCCGCACTCAGCGATATTCCAGCTGTATGACGGCGGTCTGTAAATAATCGAGTCTGGACCAGACAATCCAGTGATTCATATCATGAGCATCGATCTACGCAATTGGGATACGATGACATGCATCAACCAAGTCAGCGAGCCTGACCACCCGATCCCGTTAGTCGCATTTTACGACAAGCATAGTCGCCTTTTACGGCAAGCATGGGTTCCTGAAGACCTATTCTACCCCGGGTCTTCACGTGTTTTTTTCCATTGACCGTGGGGACTTAGGATACCTCTGCAGCGTGCACGGGTACGCCATCCCTTCAGCTGCTGGAGCCAGTAAATAAAATTAACAAGAGTAATACGATTAAACGTGTGGTAGGCCTAAATATACTTGACCCGTGAATTGCGTGGATCGATGCTCATGATATTAATCACTGGATTGTCTGGTCCAGACTCGATTATTTACAGACCGCCGTAGCTGGAATATTGCTGAGTGCGGCGTTAAACAACAAACCAACCAACCAATCTAAATATACTTAGAATGGTGTGAAAACGTACAAGGTTGGGGGATCGGTGTGGTTGGGTTTGGTGGGAGGGAAAAGAACGGGATGGGGGAAGGGGGAGATGGATGGAGAGAATATTATTTCTTGTCACCTACTCTTCACACACCGGGATGCTGTAGTCCTGCCTAGTCTGTCTGCTAAAACTCGAGGGTAGGTATTTCTCAGATTTGTCTTCACTTTCTTCAGCATCTGCCAACATATAACATTTGTTTACAGGGGGCACGGTGGCCCAATCGTCTATGGCGCCGCGATTCGCTGTGCAGAGTTGCGTCCCTTGGTCACGCCAGAAACCTATGATTGTGGGTTCGAATCCCGGTTCGCCACGATTATGTTTCTAGGTTTGTCAGCACCATACCCGTGCTCGTGGGTTTCACCGAAGTGGTAAACGTCCGAGACCTGCATCACTTCGGGCTTTCCTCCCACATAAAGCTGACACGCCGTGATATAACTGGAATACTGTTAAAAGCTGACAAACCTAGAAACATAATCGGGGCGAACCGGGATTCGAATTCGAACCCATAATCATAGGTTTCTGGCGTTCGCAAGGGACGCAACTCTGCACAGCGAATTGCGGCGCCTTAGATTGAGAACATGTAAAAGAAAAGACGTTATCAGTCAACAATATAATATCGTGACAAAAAGGTCAACATGGTCAATCAAGATATTCTGGACATTGCTTTTTTTCATAAGGGACACAGAATGGTGTATCTTCGCCCTACAATAAATATTAGTGCACAACCAGTGCGAGATCGTGTGAGAATGACTTCATAATGTCTAGAATGACAACCCAAGTTGGCGTAGCCTAATTTTGATTTACATTCATGATGTTTATTTCTACTGAATCAGGTGTCCCATCGTTTCTGCAACTACAAACACTCATTGATGCATTAAATTGTTCAAAATCACTGTGGGGAAGTGAAAAGTGAGATCCCGATTTGCCAAGGACTTCAGCTGCAACAATACCAACATGACTAACCAACAAAGGACGAGGTTGTATTGGCCAGTGGCTACATTATTGTATAATTCTAAAATCTTAAGAAACAGTGGATGAGTGAGTGAGTTGGATTTAACAGCGCTTTGAACAGTTTTCAAGTTCACGCGGCGTGTCAGCTTTATGTGGGAGGAAAGCTCGAAGTGATGCAGGTCTCAGACGTTTACCACTTCGTTGAAACCCACGAGCACGGGGAATGGAGCTGACAAACCTAGAAACATTCTCACCGCACCATATTCACTGATGGATCCAAAGATGGGGGTAATGTTGCTAGTGTCATCATCATTGGATCAAAATTGCCAGACCATAGTGAGTGAGTGAGTTATTATTTAAAGTCACAGCGGCAATATTTCAGCCATATCGTGACGCCAGACCATAGCTACATATTGACTGCCACAAGCACAAAACATGTTCACACTTCATCATTTTCTCTGATGTCGTATGTGTCCCCAGCATTTTGAGCCTTCAGGTCTTCAGGAACCCCCTCTTTTGACCCGTGAGGATCCGGGTTAGAATAGGTCTTCAGCAACACCCTCTTTTGACCCGTGAGGATCCGGGTTAGAATAGGTCTTCAGCAACACCCTCTTTTGACCCGTGAGGATCCGGGTTAGAATAGGTCTTCAGCAACCCATGCTTGTGACGCGTGGGGATCCCGGTTAGAATAGGTCTTCAGCAACCCATTCTTGTGACGCGTGGGGATCCGGGTTAGAATAGGTCTTCAGCAACCCATTCTTGTGACGCGTGGGGATCCCGGTTAGAATAGGTCTTCAGCAACCCATTCTTGTGACGCGTGGGGATCCGGGTTAGAATAGGTCTTCAGGAACCCATTCTTGTGACCCGTGAGGATCCGGGTTAGAATAAGTCTTCAGCAACCCCCTCTTGTGACCCGTGAGGATCCGGGTTGAATAGGTCTTCAGCAACCCCCTCTTGTGACCCGTGAGGATCCGGGTTAGAATAAGTCTTCAGCAACCCCCTCTTGTGACCCGTGGGGATCCGGGTTAGAATAGGTCTTCAGGAACCCATGCTTGTGACCCGTGAGGATCCGGGTTAGAATAGGTCTTCAGCGACCCATTCTTTTGACCCGTGAGGATCCGGGTTAGAATAGGTCTTCAGCAACCCATTCTTGTGACCAGTGAGGATCCAGGTTAGAATAGGTCTTCAGCGACCCATTCTTTTGACCCGTGAGGATCCGGGTTAGAATAGGTCTTCAGCAACCCATTCTTGTGACACGTGAGGATCCGGGTTAGAATAGGTCTACAGGAACCCATGCTTGTGACCCGTGAGGATCCGGGTTAGAATAGGTCTTCAGGAACCCATTCTTGTGACGCGTGGGGATCCGGGTTAGAATAGGTCTTCAGCAACCCATTCTTGTGACCCGTGAGGATCCGGGTTAGAATAGGTCTTCAGGAACCCCCTCTTGTGACCCGTGAGGATCCGGGTTAGAATAGGTCTTCAGCAACCCATTCTTGTGACACGTGGGGATCCGGGTTAGAATAGGTCTTCAGCAACCCATTCTTGTGACCCGTGAGGATCCGGGTTAGAATAGGTCTTCAGGAACCCATTCTTGTGACACGTGAGGATCCGGGTTAGAATAGGTCTACAGGAACCCCCTCTTTTGACCCGTGAGGATCCGGGTTAGAATAGGTCTTCAGGAACCCATTCTTGTGACGCGTGGGGATCCGGGTTAGAATAGGTCTTCAGGAACCCATTCTTGTGACGCGTGGGGATCCGGGTTAGAATAGGTCTTCAGCAACCCATTCTTGTGACGCGTGGGGATCCGGGTTAGAATAGGTCTTCAGCAACCCATGCTTGTGACCCGTGAGGATCCGGATTAGAATAGGTCTTCAGCAACCCATTCTTGTGACGCGTGGGGATCCGGGTTAGAATAGGTCTTCAGCAACCCATTCTTGTGACGCGTGGGGATCCGGGTTAGAATAGGTCTTCAGGAACCCATTCTTGTGACCCGTGAGGATCCGGGTTAGAATAAGTCTTCAGCAACCCCCTCTTGTGACCCGTGAGGATCCGGGTTAGAATAGGTCTTCAGCAACCCCCTCTTGTGACCCGTGAGGATCCGGGTTAGAATAGGTCTTCAGCAACCCCCTCTTGTGACCCGTGAGGATCCGGGTTAGAATAAGTCTTCAGCAACCCCCTCTTGTGACCCGTGAGGATCCGGGTTAGAATAGGTCTTCAGGAACCCATGCTTGTGACCCGTGAGGATCTGGGTTAGAATAGGTCTTCAGCGACCCATTCTTTTGACCCGTGAGGATCCGGGTTAGAATAGGTCTTCAGCAACCCATTCTTGTGACGCGTGAGGATCCGGGTTAGAATAGGTCTTCAGCGACCCATTCTTTTGACCCGTGAGGATCCGGGTTAGAATAGGTCTTCAGGAACCCATTCTTGTGACACGTGAGGATCCGGGTTAGAATAGGTTTTCAGGAACCCATTCTTGTGACCCGTGAGGATCCGGGTTAGAATAAGTCTTCAGCAACCCCCTCTTGTGACCCGTGAGGATCTGGGTTAGAATAGGTCTTCAGAAACCCCCTCTTGTGACCCGTGAGGATCCGGGTTAGAATAGGTCTTCAGCAACCCATTCTTGTGACACGTGGGGATCCGGGTTAGAATAGGTCTTCAGCAACCCATTCTTGTGACCCGTGAGGATCCGGGTTAGAATAGGTCTTCAGGAACCCATTCTTGTGACACGTGAGGATCCGGGTTAGAATAGGTCTACAGGAACCCATTCTTGTGACCCGTGAGGATCCGGGTTAGAATAGGTCTTCAGGAACCCATTCTTGTGACGCGTGGGGATCCGGGTTAGAATAGGTCTTCAGCAACCCATTCTTGTGACACGTGGGGATCCGGGTTAGAATAGGTCTTCAGCAACACCCTCTTGTGACCCGTGGGGATCCGGGTTAGAATAGGTCTACAGGAACCCATTCTTGTGACGCGTGGGGATCCGGGTTAGAATAGGTCTTCAGCAACCCATTCTTGTGACACGTGGGGATCCGGGTTAGAATAGGTCTTCAGGAACCCATTCTTGTGACCCGTGAGGATCCGGGTTAGAATAGGTCTTCAGGAACCCATTCTTGTGACACGTGAGGATCCGGGTTAGAATAGGTCTACAGGAACCCATTCTTGTGACCCGTGGGGATCCGGGTTAGAATAGGTCTTCAGGAACCCATTCTTGTGATCAGTGAGGATCCGGGTTAGAATAGGTCTTCAGCAACCTATTCTTGTGACCAGTGACGATCCGGGTTAGAATAGGTCTTCAGCAACCCATTCATGTGACCCGTGACGATCCGGGTTAGAATAGGTCTTCAGCAACCCATTCTTGTGATCAGTGAGGATCCGGGTTAGAATAGGTCTTCAGCAACCTATTCTTGTGACCAGTGACGATCCGGGTTAGAATAGGTCTTCAGCAACCCATTCATGTGACCCCTGACGATCCGGGTTAGAATAGGTCTTCAGCAACCCATTCATGTGACCCGTGAGGATCCGGGTTAGAATAGGTCTTCAGGAACCCATTCTTGTCGTTAACTAACGGGGTCGGATGGGCAGGCTCGCTTACTTGGCTGATGATGCCAACAAGTTGGACCAGCCTGTGAAAGATGGGACAACAGGCCAGGTACGTGGGTTCACCCTCAACTACCGCACAAGCCAGCAAGTTAACCTTGACCGAGTGAAAGAAATCATACGCGGACGTTGATAGTTGACGACCCTAACCGAATAAGGTGAAAGGGATTCCATATCTATCGACACAACCAAGAAATACAAACTGAAACCAAGATGTATATACCATATTCGACGTAATAAGCGCCCCGCTCTAATAAACGCCCACGGTGATATTTGCTAATATTGGCTAGTGAACAATCCCAGTTAGCACCCCTTCCGATTGATCAACGTGCACAAGACTTATTTATTCGTGTTTAATACGCACTCGTTTGTTATATGCACCCTTAATTATGGTCATTTAATTCTCGGAGATATATCTGTAGTCGTGTGATATATGCACCCTTAATTATGGGCGATTAATTCTCGGAGATATATCTATCGTGTATAATACGCACTCGTGTGTCATATGCACCCTTAATTATGGGCAATTAAATTCTCGAAAATATATCTGTCGTGTATAGTACGCACAGACTTTTCTTTTATATAATTTCAGGCTGTTAGCATAAACCACAAAATTTACAATCTTTCAACTCTGTTTTTTATCTCACCAAAATTATATTCTAATAAGAGCTCCATATTTCTAATTTTGAGAGCGCCCTGGACGCTTATTACGTCGAATACGGTACTGAACGAATTAAAACAGCGGTAGCTACAAATATTGTAATGACATGGTCTTACGCACCCTCTAAGGGCTACAATTATTTTATGATCGCTATAAGTGAATGCTTAACAAAACAGTGTTGAGGGGCGGGCCATCTAACATTAGGCAATAATATATTTTCGCTAGATGCAATGAGCCCCAATCTCACTAAAATCAAATGGCAATTTTAGCCGGCAAATATAATTAACAAGTATACTTTGCTTGCTTGTTTTTGGTTGTTTGTTGCTTAACGTCACACTCAGCAATATTCCAGCTATATCACGGTCAGTCTCATTAAAATCAGATCTTAGTTCTCGCTACCGCTGAACAAAGATCTGAGGATATCCCATTACGGGTCACGTCAGAACGACCTTTCGCGAACTTTGACCTCCCACTGACACTACTGACAAGAAATCGACATCAGCCAATCAGAAAGCAGCTTTCTCGAGCTGTACGGCACTCGTTTCAATCTGGCGACTTCCATTTCAGACTACGCTTGAAAAATATGTTGACACAGTTCTCGATTAAAATTTTGAAAACTGAACAAACGAACATCCCGGAATGTTTTATATATCGTTGCGATTGTATGGCAATGCTTCCCACGTACTGTACAAAGACTCCTCCGTTCAAATGTTTATCCCACGGAAGTGAGAGATAGACGATAATTTTGACGGAATCAGTCGTACGGGCCGTAACTGTCGTTCGGAATACCCCGCGTTACGTTTTCGAGGTTGCATGATTAGAAAACACATTCCGACTGTCACTTTCATGATCTGGTAAGCGACGCTTTGATTGGTCGGACGAAAGGTTGTTCTGACGTGACCCGTAATGGGATGTCCTTAGATCTTTGTTTAGCGATAGTGAGAACTAAGATCTGATTTTGATGAGATTGCAATCAGCCCTTTCCCCTGCTTTAGCTTGAAATGACCGCTCCATGATAAAGCTAAAGGATACAAAAGTGCCTTGACAAGAATACCCTAACACATGTTATATTTGGGATAACACTTTCTTGGTAAAGTACAGATTCTAGTACTTTTTCTTTAGTTGAGTCCCGTCCGGGATTCGAACCCACACTTGCCAGAGTGAGGCACCTAATCGCCAGCACACAAAGTCAGCGATCTAGCCCATTCAGCCACCGAGGCTTCCACAAAATGAAAGTCCGACAACTGGTAGTCTAGATCACGTACTTTGTGTACCCCTCTGACAAGTGTAAATTGGCACGGCTCCCATGGCCGAAAGTTATGAATACACAATGCCATTTAGAAAGTGGTCAAATGTAACACATGTTATATTTGGGATAACACTTTCTTAGTAAAGTACAGATTCTATTACTTTTTTTTAGTTGAGTCCCGTCCGGGTATAACTTAATGAAATAACTTACGTGGAATATGTCGGGGGCAGGCATCACTTGGCATCCCCTGTCACGCAGCTGACAGGACAAGAGGGCTGCTGAGAAGTAGAAGGAGGAACAGTCCCTTGTTCTTTGGCAAAACTGTTCACACATGAGGGGACCAAATGGTTGTCTGCGATACGTTGCCATTTCTCCCATCCCGTGGACAATTGGCGGGAGCATCAGTAACGCATGAATAGCATACATCGTGTTTCTCTGCCAAAAACAAATAAACCATGAAATATCTAATTATGTTTATTCAGGGTAAGCATGTCGTAAGTCGCCTTTTACGGCAAACATGGGTTGCTAAAGACCTATTCTATTAGTGAGTGAGTGGGTGATTTCTAGACACATAGGCAGTGTTTCAGCCACATTGTGACTATATTGTTTGGGTGGTTGGTTTGTTGTTTAACACCGCACTCAGCAGTATTCCAGCTTTATGACGGCGGTCTGTAAATAATCGAGTCTGGACCAGACAATCCAGTGATCGATATTATGAGCATCGATCCAATCAATTTGGATCGATGACATGCATCAACCAAGTCAGCGAGCCTGACCACCTGATCCCGTTAGTCGCCTTTTACGACAAGCCTATTCGCCTTTTACGGCAAGCATGGGTTGCTGAAGACCTATTCTATTAGTGAGTGAGTCGGTGATTTCAGCCTCATTGTGACCACAACAATTTAGACATCAATACGAAATATGCTGAGCCATTCTAAAAAAACTGTTAGCAAAGGACAGTAAAATAACTAGAGAATCGCAGAGACATGTAAAACTAGTATGGGACCATAAGACGACATCACTTTACATTACAAAACATGATTCGTGAAGATTCCGGGGTAGAATAAGTCTTCAGCAACCCATGCTTGCCGTAAAAGGCGACTAACGGGATCGGGTGGTCAGGCTCGCTGACGTGGTTGATGCATGTCATCGATCCCCCAATTGCGTGGATCGATGCTCATGATGTCGATCACTGGATTGTCTGGCCCAGACTCGATTATTTACAGACCGCCGTCACATAGCTGGAATATTGCTGAGTGCGGCGTTAAACAAACAAACAAACAAAACCTAAACACCCTACCCCAACGTCTAAATCCAATCGAAGGCCATATTCAATGCAGCTCAGAATTGTTACATTACCTCCAGTAGCTATTCCTGAGCACAATCTTGGAGACGCTTTTCCGTCGACCTCTCTTCCCGAGCCAGCCTGGCATTTTACAACATTCTTTTTTGAGGCAGAACTAAAAACATGTGTCTGTATCGACCCATTGCAACAGATTTGTTTTTTAGGAAGGTATAAAAAGAGAACCACGGCACTGTAGCTAACCTGGATATGTCGTGTTTGAGGTGAGGTGAGGTGAAATTGGGTTTAACGTCGCGTCCAAGATTATTGCACTTATATAGCGACGTGCATGCACGTGTATGTGTGTGTGTGTGGCTGCTTGTACTAGTCCGGACTGATGCCGATTTATAGTGCTAGCTCACTGAGATACCATGCCGCAGTTTAACATGAATACCCCACTCAGACACAGTATACTGACTCCGAGCCGACCAGTCCTTGTTTTAGCCCCTTAATGCCGAGCGCCAGAGAGGGTAACAACAAGTACAATCTTTTAACGTCTTTTTGTATGACGCGCCCCGGGATCGAACCCTGGACCTTCCGCTCTCCGGGCGGACGCTCTACCACAAGACCACGGAGGCGGTCTGTCGTGTTTGAAACAGTTGCTGTCAGTATATTCAAATATTTCCTGCATTAATACTGAGGACGGAGAAGTAGAAACAAATATGAAACATGAACAACACAACAGTTAAATTTACTTTACACAAAGTTTGAACTCTGAGCCTAAAAAACGTCCTGAGGAGATTAACTTTTCTAATGACGAAATGTGAACAAATTATGTTTGTTTGTTTGTATTGTTTGTTTGTTGTTTAAAGCAGCAATATTCGAGCTATATGATCACAAAATTGTCATCATCAGGAGAACTTTACATGTGAGAACACCTGCATTGTGAGTGAGTGAGTGAGTTGGGTTTGGCGCCTTTAACAGTATTCCAGTTATATCGTGGCGTGTCAGCTTAATGTGGGAGGAAAGCCCGAAGTGATGCAGGTCTCAGACGTTTACCACTTCGGTGAAACCCACGAGCACAGGTATGGTGCTGACAAACCTAGAAACATGATCGGGGCGAACCGGGATTCGAACCAACAATCATAGGTTTCTGGCGTGCCCAAGGGACGCAACTCTGCCGGCGAATCGCGGCGCCTTAGACGACTGGGCCACCCGTGCCCCCAGTTGCATTGTGAAAGATATTGAGCAATGGTCATAAATATTTGTGTCAATGTACTTGCAACCAGGTGGGGATAACAGGCATGTGAAGTTTTAACAATATTTGTTGGTGGTTTCTGAGGAGATTATGTTTACAGTGTAAGGAAATGTATGGGAGAGTTTATGAGCCTGGTGAGGTGAGGTGGTGAGGTGAAATGGGGTTTAACTTCGCGTCCAAGGTGATCGCACTTATATAGCGACGTGCATGTACGTGTGTGTGTTTGTGTGGCTGCTTGTACTAGTCCGGATTTATAATGCTAGCCCGCTGAGATACCATGCCGCTGTTTTACATGGATACCCCACTCAGACACAGTATACTGACTCCGAGCCGACCAGTCCTTGTTTTAGCCCCTTAATGCCGAGCGTCAGACAGGGTAACAACAAGTACCATCTTTTAACGTCTTTTTGTATGACACGGCCGGGGATCGAACCCCGGACCTTCCGCTCTCCGGGCGGACGCTCTACCACTAGACCACGGAGGCTCGCTGACTAGGTCGATGCATGTCATCGTATCCCAATTGCGTGGATCGATGCTCATGATGTCAATCACTGTATTGTCTGGTCCAGACTCGATTATTTACAGACTGCCGTCATATAGCTGGAATATTGCTGAGTGCGGCGTTAAACAACAAACAGTTCAAATATGTATTGTTAATGTGAAAAATTGTCTCGTCACGACATGGCGGAAATATTGCCGATGTGACATTAAAGTTTAACTCACTCACTCATATTATACCGACGTCATATAGCTGGAATATTGCTGAGTGCTGCGTTAAACAACAAACAAACACTCACTCACTCATATATAATATCATATCTAATACGGACTTTTACTGGTGCGGCGTTGCACACAAACAATTCTGTTGTAAATGTCAGAGTAACCTGTCTCTACACTATAACAACTTTAAAGAATTTGGTTATCTTGTGGTGGATGCCAAACATCACCAATAGTGTAATAATATGCGCTCGTTTGTAAATCAAGATGTTGGAAAATGTTGAAAGAAATACTGTCTATTGCAATATGAAAACTTAATGGGGTTTCCAGACACTTCCTACTTTCCACGACCAGACTTTAGCATCCATTAACATTTCCTTTCGGAAACACAAAATAATGAAAAACTTTTTACATTTGACTTGGTCTGAGATAACGCCATTAGTTCTACCAGACATGGCCATGGAAAGCGTCGATTTCGACTAATGCTGCAATACCAGTCAAATTAAAAACTATTTGAATTTGAAGTCTTTAAATATTAATTTTTGAACATACAATAACAAAGGTTGTGTTTCAAGAAGATTAAAGTCAAGTATCAAGTGTTATCAGTGACAGCCATGTTGAAGGCTAGACAGTCCTGCACCATGACCGTGGAATATATTTATTTTATGAAAAAATAATAATCTAGAAATGCATACAAAAGCAAGTCTAGCCAGCTCAAGCTAGCTCTATTCCACTTTCTATTCTGAAATCAGCATAGGGAGTCAAGAAGGATATTGTGTAATAAGATTTCAGAGACTATATTGTAAAGCTATTCAAAGCTCTAGGTACCAAGCCTATGGGACCCGTGAAGATCCGGGGTAGATAATCAAGTCTGGAGCCTATTCGCCTTTTACGACAAGCATGGGTTGCTGAAGACCTATTCTACCCCGGAACTTCACGGGCCCTTTTGCATGAGATCCCGAGTATAACTCTTGGTGGTTGGTTTGAAATCACTGTTCGGGTTACGGAGTATATAACCTTCTGAGAGGGAGGAGAAGACAGGCTTCGGGAGGGTGACATCATATTTAGATATACTCTTCAAAAAAAGAAACGCAAAACGGATATTTTGGGCCATAAAAGCAAAATTAACGGACCAAGAGCTGCAAAATGAAGGGGTTTAATGTGTTATAGTGTCAGTGACAAATTCCCCGGATCAAAAGGATCACGACAAGGACATGCAAACCATTAGTCGGGAAACACGGACGATTCGGAAAAACGTACCCAGTGCATTAACAAAGCGGCCTTTGAGATGCACGCACTGTATTAAACTGCAGGGTGTTTTATTGCCTGGCACCTGCGTCAATCGAACAGTGACAGTCCAACAACATGCCAAGATTAACAGACGTGCACAGGAACAACGTCATAGGCCGATTGCAGGCAGGGGAATCCCGATCAGCTGTAGCCAGGGTTTTCGATGTAGCGCCCAGCAACATCACAAGGATATGGGAGGGTTTCAACAGCTAGGGTCAAGACGTCATCGGTCAAGGTCGGGACGACCAAGAGTAACCATCCCCGCCCAAGATTGCGACATCCGACTGCGCCACCTACGTGAAATGACGACCACAGCAACCTCAATCGCATCCCAAATACCCGGACTGCGCAGAATCTCCGACCAGACCGTACGAAACCGTTTAAGAGCAGCAGGTTGGCGAGCAAGACGTCCTGTTCGACTCGTCATATTGAGTCGACAACATCGTCAACAACGACTGCATTGGTGTCGTCAACACAGGGTATGGCCTCAACTGCGATTGAGAGATATCTGTTTCAGCAACGAATCAAGATTTCTCCTCCGTCGAGGGGATGGAAGAGCACGGGTCTACAGACATGGGGGAGAACGTTACGCCGGAAACTAAGTACAGGAAGTGGACAGGTTTGGTGGGGGTAGCGTTATGATATGGGCGGTTATCTCTCATCATGGCAAGACAGGTTTGGTCCATATCCAGGGCAATCTTACGGCACAACGATTTATCAACGAAATTCTCCTACCACACGTCCTCCCAATTGCAGTAAACGGCAACGGTGTATTCCAGCAGGACAAGGCTCCTCCGCATACAGCACGGATCACAAGAGCCTGTCTACACAACAACAACGTTGATGTTCTCCCCTGGTCCTCCAGATCCCCGGATTTGAACGCGATAGAACACCTGTCGGATGAATTGGATAGACGGCAACGCCGACGTCAACCACAACCCCAGACTTTGTAGCAGTTGGCTTTTGCGTTGCAGGCCGAGCGGCTACCATTCCCCAGGATGTAATTCTCATACTCGTCTCTTCCATGGACAGATGTCAGGCCACTATCGATTCCATCGGGGGACATACGCGTTATTGGTGGTAGCTGACCTTCACCTTGGACTTTTCCTATGTACCGATAACTGAGATGACTACAATCACCAAGTGTTCTCTCCACAACATTTTGGCTCAATACCTTGTATGGTTCCTTGTATAAATGTATTTTCCTACCTCACACAAATCTGGCTTTGCGTTTCTGTTTTTGAGGAGTGTATATTTTAGCTGCAGTGATGTGTGGTTGAATTCTGATTCCAAGTTAGACAGATTTTGAAACAGGTTTTCATATTGAGGGTAGAAAACACAATTGTATGCTGGATTTGATTTATTGAAGTGCAATTTAGTGATATATTGCAGTGACAGTTTAATGCGGCGCAGTTCGAGTGAAGGTTCATCGGCCTCCACATACAAACTGTCCACGGGAGAGGTCCTAAAAGCTCCAAGACAGAGCCATAGGCCCTGATGGTGTATTTTGTCTTTTTTCTAAATTGCTTTTGCAGGCTCCACCATCGACAATGGAATCATAGTCTAGTTTGGAGCGTATTGACGATCTGTACAAGTGAAGGAGGGTTGTCTGATCCCCTCCCCACTCGGAATTTGAATGTGAAGCCCATTTCTGGTGTCCCCCGCCGTGATATTGCTGGAATATTGCTAAAAGCGGCGTAAAACCATTACTCACTCACTCACTCACTCGGAATTTGAAACGACTTTTTAACAAGTCGAGAGCCTTCAGGCCTTCGAACTTGATCGTGGGTTCGAATCCCAGGTTCGCCCAGATTATGTGTCTTGGTTTGTCAGCACCATACCCGTGCTCATGGGTTTCCCCAACGTGGTAAGCGTTTAAGACCTGATCCACTTCGGGCTTTTCCACCCACAGTAAGCTGACACGCCTTGATGTAACTGAAATACCGTTCGAAGCGGCGTTAAACCTGACTCCCTCTCCCAAAGAAATCAGCAAAGAAATCAGTTACGGTTCAGAGAATAAGAGACTGGTAATTGATTATAGGGGTGGGATGGGTTAGGTGGGGGAGAGATTATCGTGGGACTCTACCATATTTTGAAGATCCCCACACCCATTGTATTTGAGTTTGTTTCATGCCACCCCCTAAACAAATACACGTAACATTTCCCCCTACCCTAATAAATGATCAGTCCCCAAAAATGCCCCCACCCCCCCAACTCTCTCTCACACACTCTCTCTCTCACACACTCTCTCTCTCACACACACACACACACACACACACACACACACACACACACACACACACACACACACACACACACACACACACACACACACACACACACACACACACACCTAGGTAATGTGATAAATGTTGGCGCCCTCTCTCCCTCTTTCGCTAACATGTTTTCATGACCACACGCCACACTCTACCCCTCCCCCCACCAGTAATTTCCCCGACCCCGCCTCCCTTATAACACGTGACCAGTCCCTTAACTTCGATCTATTGGCCATGACGAAGTTAAATGATGTTGTAAGCTCGGAGCCCTGGAGCGGGCAAACCAGCGGCTGATATCGTGAGCAACGTCCGTGACGTCATCAACCACGTCCCCGAGTGTGACCACTGGAACCACTTCTGCCGCAATAAGTACATAGGAACTCAAAACCGATAACGTGTTGAACGGGAAAATGTGTGATTGTTGAAATGTAGTGCGAGAACGTTGCGGGTAAAGAAGCATTAGTGTGTGTCAATTGTGTAAAAGTTTAATTAATGTTCGTGTAAGTATGTCACAAATACATGGTGCAAGCTGTTAATTCGCCCGTCTGTATTTCATTATATAAATACGTCAGTTTACAGTTGTACCATTGGTTACCATCGTAGTGAGTTGGGTTTAACGCCGTTTTTAACAGTATTCCAGTTATATCACGGCGTGTCAGCTTAATGTGCCCGAAGTGATGCAGGTCTCAGACGTTTACCACTTCGGTAAAACCTACGAGCACGGGTATGGTGCTGACAAACCTAGAAACATAATCGGGGCGAACCGGGATTCGAACCCACAATCACAGGTTTCTGGCGCCGTAGACGACGGGGCCACACGTGCCCCCTGGTTTCCATCGTAACGTAATCATCGACAATATTATGTAGTCACTGTTTTCTATGGAAACGAATGTGACTGAGTTTGGTTAACTATGCTTTTGAACAGTATTTCAATTCTACGTGAAACCAAGAATTTATTCCATACCATAAAATGGATTCTCTCTATCCCATAACTCACCAACCATATAAGGCCCTACCATCCCCATGGGCGGATACAGCTTTTTTTAAAAAAAGGGGGGGGGGGGGGGGGGGGGGGGGGGCACAATTAAGATCTATTAATTGTCTTTAGTGGTAATTTATACAGAAATAAAGATTTTTTTCGAAATAAAAAGGGGGGTTGCGCACCCCCGCACCCCCCCCCCCCCCCTGTATCCGCCCTTGCATACCCATCCTGAAAAAGAATAAATAAAAATAATTAGATGGAAGATAAAATAAAAATAAGAAAAATAAATAAATATTCAAATAGAAATATATAAACATGATGAAATGAAACACACACAAATGCAAACAAAACCATCAAAACATACAAAAACAATAATAAAACAATCAAAGCAACAAACGAAGAAACAAAACACTTAATTAAAAACATTAATACCAGTTAAATATTTTATGTATACCTTTTAACTGCAGAACTACACTCGTTTCCATGGAAACTGTCGGAATTATATTTTTGTTTAGCGCGGCAATCAGCCACATTTACCACTGTGATAATATATAGTTCAGTGCTGTAATTTTGTTCCGGTCCAGATAGGTCTTGTTATTATTTTTCACATGAGTTTTCATACACGCGGAAATTTTAAAAATGAACTAGATTCTACATGTATTTATATCTGCTTATGCTTCGTAAACAGGAAATAGTGATTCTCAAAAAATCATGGTCCGTTCGATAGCGTTTTTTGTTAAATGCTCAACAAGACCCATGTTGGTCTTAGATTGTAAGCTTCTTGATATTACAAGGACGTATAACCAGAAAAAAAATATTTGATGTGTTTTGAACAGATATTGTTTGGATACAGTACATACAGCGTTTAGAATCGAGAAGGACACTGGATTGGAGTTACCTCCCCAATCACCTGTCATCTGACAAAAAAAATACAAAAACCGACTACAACAGCAGATAAAGTATATTTACTGTTGATGCATAATTCTGCATCACAAATGTGAATTACCGACACTCCTTCGAGTTTCGGGCGATAAAGGCAACACCCATTCAATCCCATTCGGGCATTGTAAACTTGGAAAGGTCACTGGACCAACCCAGGGGTCAAGGCCGTTAGGTCAAAGTTAAAGCGATGTGGCTCGCTCAAATTTCACGAAAATCATGCGAATTTGCAAACACCATTAACGAGAACAGTGTTATTATTTAAAATAACAAATGTTGAAGCATGTTGTCTATTCAATAAGGCTTTATTTAAATCTGGAATGAGGTATCGAGCTTGTCACGTGACTCGTATAGGCACAACATTATTCATAAACAGACCTGGCCTGACAGCGATGGACTCGACTCGATAAAGTTGGATTTCGAGTTCAAAATGAGAATCTAGCAACAAAACACACGGCACAATGTGACCGTAGGACATCTGGGCTAGTTATTCCGCTCGGTCTGAAGCCAGTTTGACCGACATGAAGCCTGAGAGAGGTAGGTGAATTTGAGGAAATTGTACCTACATTTGTCCGATCCTGTCTGGTCGGTTTGGGGTAAATATTCGACACAGCTGTTGCCCTAAACGAAATCCAGACATATTTTATGAAATAAATCATCAAATATTACTCCTTGATGATCAACCGCCAGTTAAATACTGTTTTTGAAGCGTGTGGTGTGTGACCTGCACGATTTACAACCAGCAAGTGGTTTGTTTTTTTCTAAAACCCAGCAACCCGACTGGATAATACGCCTGTCATTGGCAATCAGCTGATTGCGAGGCGGTTCAGTCACTCGGTCCTTTGTTCGTGAAATATGAATAATTTTGAATTAAGATTGAAATCATCATTGATTGTTAGGTATGCTGGTTTTATTTTGACAACGGACGAGTATGATGAAATATGATCTCAAAGACAGACGCCCGAATGAACACATATAGAGTGTTATGGCCAAAACAGGATCGATGTTAGCTAGCAGACATACGTGGCTGAAAGTACTCCACTGAACTACCAGTTTCTCTCCTGAAGGAAACAGTCTTCCTGTAACAAATCCCTAGTAGGTCAGACATTCCTTTGTGGATTCATAGTAACTAAACTAAGGGCGTTTCCAATTGAGCAATGTGTGATATGTGCTCAGCTGTGTCTGGTCAACCGTGACCATAGTACAAGTGTGTGTGTCAACTGGTCAGTTCGTTATACATCGTGACATGTTCATGCCCTTGAAATGTGTCCCGGAAATAGTTCTTGTTTGATAATTCTCATTATTGATTCATTCCCGTTTGTTTAGAGTTTTTTATATACTGCAAAAAAAACCAGCTGTTGTCACGGTCACCTAGGATTGACTTTTCTTCTTTGTGTGAGTTCATTGGAGCATGAACGTGTGAATCGTGGGGTCAACAAACTGTGTGACTATCAGAGTTTGCAAATAATCGGTTGAGTCTTATATTTCAAATGGTTGAATTCAGAGATCAGTGATCATCATTGTCATGGCAGTTATGATTTGCTTAATTTGAGAAAATGAATTCGTCTAATGCAGATATCCTGTCAGCATTATTCAAACTGTCCTCGCTACAATGAAGCAGCTCTTGTGAAGTTTAGTCTTAAAGTAAACATTACTATCATGAAGTCATAATACCGTATTTCCCCTTGTATTAGACTAGGATTTACAATACATACCACCCTTCTAAGTCATACTCTCTGTCGAAATAATAGAAGCAGGGATTTTGTTAGACACCAGGGTCCACTTGCACAAAGCGATCTTAGCGCTAAGACTATCGTCAGCCTATGTTAAAGTATGGGAGTTACGATCATCTTAGCGCTAAGATTTCTTTGTGCAAGTGGACCCTGGTCAATCATTATCTTAATCACATTAACTAACAACATGTAGGCAACTGATTACACGCTGTACTCACCATGTTCGACGTAATAAGCGCCCGCTCTAATAAGCGCCTATGCGAGATTTGCTAATATAATGGCTAGTAAACAATCCCAATTAGCAACCCATCCGACCCCTTTTCGCATATAATACGCACCGCTTCCTTCCCCTATTCGTGTATAATATGCACTTGTGTGATATATGCACCCTTTATTATTGGCAGTTAAATTCTGGAAAAATATATCTGTCGTACATAAACATTTCAGGCTGTCAGCATAAACCACAAAATTGATCTTCAACTGTTTTTTTCACCAAAATAATATTCTAATAAGGGCCCCCTATTTCTAATTTTGTGAGCGCCCTGGGCGCTTATTACGTCGAATACAGTATTAATAACCGGCTAATGCACCCTTTGTATGGCTGTAGAATTGGTAATTTGGTAAGGTAACAGATTCCAGGTCAACTGTTTACACGAAATTAGATGCCATGGTGTCCATTAGAGGAAATATGGTATTCTACAGGCATGTTCAAGTATTATGACAGTGCTGTAGACAGGTTGTCACAATAATCCTGGAATAGCTTCAACTGTGTAAAGCTGTTTTGATTTGATTGAATTTCACAATACACCCGCAAGCACATCTATATATAAACGACTTGTGCAATAATCTTGAACGCAAAATGCATTTCACCACCATCACCACCAGCCATACGCTCTATTATTTGTTTTTCATGTTTTGTTACTCAGCAGGGTTAGAAATTGGCACTAGTCCTATAGCCCTTGCCAAACTGCCCAATAGTTAAGGTATCATAAGGATATTTGCCATTTTTAAGGGTTTTGCTACATGTTATCATTATAAGGACTAGTGGACCAAAAATGTTAGTTTCTACCGCTGCTCATGTTCAAAATAATCTAGTATCCTTTATACCAGTGTTTGAAATAATTTTATGACCCAACAAGACAGTCAGGCAGGTGACCTATAAATATTGCCTGCTCATCTTCAAACATACCTGCCTGTGTTCAGACAATATTGAATTCAACGTATCCTTGTGTACTGTGTTTTCAAGGCCCTAAGAAGTAAAATTAACTGAGTGAGTATGGTTTTACACCGCTTTTAGCAATATTCCAGCAATATCATGGCAGGACACCAGAAATGGGCTTCACACATTGTACCCATGTCGGGAACGGATCCCAGGTCTTCGGCGTGCTATCGAACGATTTAACCACTAGGCTACCCAACCGCAGAAGTAAAATTAAGACTAGATTGACCAATGAATGTGTTGTTACTTCCTTTCATGAACTGTTAATATGGATTGCTGACGACAGTATGAGACAAATCATGTCTTGATTCATTTGAAATAATGCAAACAATTACTTGAGAATCTACGAGGAATTATGATAAAATTGAATAGGTAAGTTGGTTTAAGACTATCTGCCAGACAGTCGCGCAGGTGAAGGAAAATTTCATGCAGCCCGACAGAAATATTACTAGCCGCGGGCAAGCTAGGGCTTGGACGAGTCAAAATTTACTATCTGGGTACCCACCACCCTATTACCCTACCCTACTGGGTACCCGCTGTAGGTCTCAAGAGAAAGGTCCGATTGGGAATAGTTTGACTGTAGCCCTGGCAAAATGTATTTCGATACTCATATAAAACAATCTGGTCATGCAAACACTGAAGTTGACTGATGTTGTATTTCTATTCAAGCATATAAAGTCAGAAGGAATGGGTGCATAGTCAGAAAGAAATGCGAACATTAGTCTCTTATAGTGTAACCATGGAAGTTCTAGATAATTTTTGCCATTAAACAATATTTCACGTGACTAACCACGGGTCCGGGTAGTCCTGTGGGTATCCAGGTCCTACTCAGGAACCACCCGACCCGAGTACCCGAGTTCCCCGTCCCAGCCCTGGGGAAGGCATTATTTTGGACACTGGTTAATAAAGTGTTCCAAATGTTGACAGGGATGCCACTTGGCACTAGTCCACTAGCCTGAGTCAGTAAAATGAGTTTGTCTAATGTTAATATGATAAAGGCATCCCTAGGGCTGGAAGAATTTCCAGGCTTTTTCCATGATGTCATATTTTCACCCTATTGAGGCAAGGAAATGTCTCCTGTTGAGTTGAGTTGCATCCCTTGTTTATTAAGTCAAGTCACTATTTGAAATTGCTTCAAGTCGGGTTTGCGAAAAAATCAGATAAATATTATTAATATTATATATAGTAATGAAACAAGTAATTACATTTATGTACTACCGTGGTAACCATGGTAACTAGTCGATGAAATACGTACCCAGAGCTCCAGATAAGCTTTTGGTGTTGTGGGTATTTTACCCATGCATTTTAAAATCATTGGGTATCAGTAATTCTATCTGGGTATTCAAATTTCTGTTACCCACTAGTTTTTACACATGTGGGTATTTAAATTAAATATTTAAAAACACTATTCATCTAGTCCCTGCAAACTGGTGTCGTGTGGGTTCGAGAGCTTTATAGGACTAAAAAATACCACGATACTTCCACAAGAAAGTGTGATGGCAAATGATCATGATGTAACTGTCATCGTGGAGTTTGGCAAGGTTGACGGATTGCCCGTTTATAATTTCAAAATAAGTTGCTGATTTGCTAATCATTGTTGGACACGCCTTGCCCAAAAATTTCTGCTAATCTAATATGACACTGTATGCTGTATACGACAACTAAAGACACCATTATTGATAATATTCCTATGATAAAGGGGGCACAGGTGGCCCAGTCGTCTAGGGCGCCGCGATTTCAGGTGCAGAGTTGTGTCCCTTGGGCACGCCAGAAACCTATGATTGTGGGTTCGAATTCCGGTTCGCCCCGATTATGTTTCTAGGTTTGTCAGCACCATACCCATGCTCGTGGGTTTCACCGAAGTGGTAAAAGTCAGAGACTTGCATCACTTCGGGCTTTCCTCCCACATTAAGCTGACACGCAGTGATATTACTGGAATACTGTTAAAAGCAGCGATGAACAGGATCGGGTGGTCAGGCTCGCTGACTTGGTTGATGCATGTCATCGTAACCCAATTGAGTGGATTGATGCTCGTGAAGTCAGTCTGGATAGTCTGGTCCAGACTCGATTATTTACAGACCGCCGCCATATAGCTGGAATAGCTGGCGTCAAACAAACAAACCCATATAGAGCTTTTTGTGTCAAAAATCACTGTAGTCCCTACTGAAAACAAGGTTTTGAGACATGTTTGGGCGAGTAGACTCAACAGTGTTTGGCCCAGACAGTTCCAGTGAAGATGATCCAGGTAGTTATGAAGTGTGTCTCACTGTAGCTCCATTACGTGGATTGATGCTCATGCTATCGACCACTGGTCGGCCTGACCCAGACTTGATCTTTTACCGGCAGGCTCGATGTAGCTGGGTTAGTGCTGACTGGCATAAAACATCCTTCACTTTGGCAGCTGTTATTATTGCAGGTATCATCACATTTACTGCATGTCCAAGCCATCTGGTACTCTCCCATGTCTATATGCAGGAACTGAGATGGAAACATGAAATTTGATGTCAGATGCTTACATTCCCTGACCGCAAACGGTTTTGGAGTTATTTAAATGCTAATTTGTGATATCAACATCATCATCATCATCATCATCATCATCATCATCATGATCCAGGGTTAGAACTAAACTCAAAAGTTTCACCATCCCCGGTAAAGATAAAATGCCTTTGTAATGTTAAAACTATGGGGAAATTTGGAAATTTGTACTAGCCCCAATGAATTTGTACTAGCCTCGGGCTAGCAGGCTAGTGTTAATTTCTAACCCTATCATCATGTCACAGGTCTGATATTGTGATATGTATCTTGACTTTCTGTATCGTAGGTGATACAAGGGTGATACAAATCAGGTCAGATCAGCCCTCTTGGTTAATTGTTTTCCTAAGGAGCCATTTGGCTCCTGCATAAAAAAAAACAGGAGCCATGATTGTGTTCTCAGGAGCCAACACAACTTACTGACCCCACTGGAGTTTTGCCGTGACCTTGACCTACAAAAGTGGGGGTCTGGTGCTGAATTCTAATGGTAGGCCGTTTTCTCGATCTCATTAAAATCTGATCTTAGTTCTCGCTATCGCTAAACAAAGATCTGAGGACATCCCACCAGGGTCACATCAGAATGACCTTTCATCCAACCAATCAGAGTGTCGCTTACCATATCATGAAAGTGACAGACGGAATGTGTTTTCTGATCATGCAACCTCGATATATTTAACAGAGGGTATTCCGAACGACAGTTACGGGTTTTATGATTATATCCATACATTCTAAGCCAACTGTAAGCCATTCCAGAATGTTCTTTTTATCAGTTTTAATTTTTTTTACCGAGAATACGTCAAAATATATTTCGTAGCGTAGTCGCCAGTTTGAAACTAGTGTCATAAAGTTCGAGAAAGCTACCTTCTGATTGGCTAATGTTGATTTCTTGTCAGTCGTTTCATTGATCGGTCAAAGTTCACGAGAGGTCATTCTAACGTGACTCGTAATGGGATGTCCTCAGATCTTTGTTTGGCGGTAGCGAAAACTAAGATCTGATTTTAATGAGATTTGCCGTTTTCTCAAGTCGGTCTTGCAAAAACTTCCATCAGGTAATTCTATGGTAAAGATGGCAATAATTGCGCAGCCAAATCGGTGATGAACTTAAAATATGGGTGCCAATATTTATGTTCATAATTGCATTTGTGACCATGCAGTCAGTCGCTATTAAGAGGGCTGCTGATATATGATAGGTCAGATAGTTATATATCTTGTTATGTGGTTGAGGTGAGGTGAAATTGGGTTTAACGTCGCGTCTAAGATTATTGCACTTATATAGCGACATGCATGTGTGTGTGTGTGTGGCTGCTTGTACTAGTCGGGAATGATGCCGATTTATAGTGCTAGCCCTCTGATATACCATGCCGCAGTTTAACATGAATACCCCACTCAGACACAGTATACTGACTCCAAGCCGACCAGTCCTTGTTTTAGCCCCTTAATGTCGAGCGTCAGACAGGGTAACAACAAGTGCCATGTTTTAAAGTCTTTTGGAATGACGCGACCTGGGATTGAACCCCGGACCCTCCGCTCTCCGGGCGGACGCTCTACCACTAGACCACGGAGGCGGCGGACTAACGGCATAGGCTCGCTGATTGACGTGGTGATGGATGTCATTGTGTCCTAATTGCGTGGATTGATGCTCATGATGTCAATCACTTGATTGTCTAGTCAAATTAAACTATTGTTGACATATAGCTTGTTCTAGTCACGATACAGCTTATGAACACAGTGGTTGAACGATTTCATCCAAAAGTAGGCAAGATATCGGTAAGGGAGAAAAGGTACAGATAATCGCAGTGAGAATATTCAGGAAATATCATTCTTAACCCCCCTGTTCATAAAATGGACTTGTCTGACAATGCCCAGGTCGGATTGTATTCAGGGATCTATCATTTAATTATGAGTAAATATTTTTAAAGCTTTTAAGTTTTATTATCATCCTAAGGGAGGTTATTAATAATGTTTATCTCATATAAGAAATATACGACTTGTGGCCGTCGTTTATCATACAATAAAACACTGCAGGAAGAATAAACCACTGCATGGTTTATTCTCCCTGCTGTGTTTTATTCTACAAAAAAACAATCACCAGAAGTCATTTATTTTTTAAATATAGGTCAGCTGGTGATATTATATTAAAAATAGATCAGATGGTGATATGTAAGTAGGTCAGATGGCGATGTGTATCATATTATATAGCTCAGACTGTGACACAGTGTTTCCTCGCTGCTGTAGCCTTCAGTATAGCGTTAACTCAGTTATAGCACACGTTACGCATGGCTCTCAAAGTTTAGTAGCATTTTTAATAAACTGAAGTTTTACACGACATAGTGTTTTTTCCCCCATTGCAAAAACCATTATCATACCTCAATGTCAGAATAATGAGATCTGATTAGTTCACGTAATCTTGATAAAATACTATGTAACCCGCCTTGGAGGGGAACCAAACTGTCTACACATGCATGTGTGTGTGAGTGATGTGTCTACACATGCATGTGTGTGTGAGTGCTGTGTTTACACATGCATGTGTGTGAGTGCTCTGTCTACACATGCATGTGTGTGAGTGCTGTATCTATACATGTGTGTGTGTGTGAGTGCTGTGTCTACACATGCATGTGTGTGAGTGATGTGTCTACACATGCATGTGTGTGAGTGCTGTGTCTACACATGCATGTGTGTGTGTGAGTGATGTGTCTACACATGCATGTGTGTGTGTGTGATGTGTCTACACATGCATGTGTGTGTGAGTGATGTCTACACATGCATGTGTGTGAGTGCTGTGTCTACACATGCATGTGTGTGAGTGATGTCTACACATGCATGTGTGTGAGTGACGTCTACACATGCATGTGTGTGTGAGTGCTGTGTCTACACATGCATGTGTGTGTGAGTGATGTCTACACATGCATGTGTGTGAGTGCTGTGTCTACACATGCATGTGTGTGTGTGAGTGATGTGTATACACATGCATGTGTGTGTGTGAGTGATGTGTCTACACATGCATGTGTGTGTGTGAGTGTTGTGTCTACACATGCATGTGTGTGAGTGTTGTGTCTACACATGCATGTGTGTGTGTGATGTGTCTACACATGCATGTGTGTGTGTGTGGTGTGTCTACACATGCGTGTGTGTGTGAGTGCTGTGTCTTCACATGCATGTGTGTGTGTGTGTGATGTGTCTACACATGCGTGTGTGTGAGTGATGTGTCTACACATGCATGTGTGTGTGAGTGCTGTGTCTACACATGCATGTGTGTGTGAGTGATGTGTCTACACATGCATGTGTGTGAGTGATGTGTCTACACATGCATGTGTGTGTGAGTGCTGTGTCTACACATGCGTGTGTGTGTGTGTGATGTGTCTACACATGCATGTGTGTGTGAGTGATGTGTCTACACATGCATGTGTGTGTGAGTGATGTGTCTACACATGCATGTGTGTGAGTGCTGTGTCTACACATGCATGTGTGTGTGAGTGATGTGTCTACACATGCATGTGTGTGAGTGATGTGTCTACACATGCGTGTGTGTGAGTGATGTGTCTACACATGCATGTATGTGTGAGTGTTGTGTCTACACATGCATGTATGTGTGAGTGTTGTGTCTACACATGCATGTGTGTGAGTGATGTGTCTACACATGCATGTGTGTGAGTGCTGTGTCTACACATGCATGTGTGTGTGAGTGCTGTGTCTACACATGCATGTGTGTGAGTGATGTGTCTACACATGCATGTGTGTGAGTGATTTGTACACATGCATGTGTGTGTGAGTGATGTGTCTACACATGCATGTGTGTGTGAGTGCTGTGTCTTCACATGCATGTGTGTGTGTGAGTGATGTGTCTACACATGCATGTGTGTGTGAGTGATGTCTACACATGCATGTGTGTGTGTGAGTGATGTGTCTACACATGCATGTGTGTGTGAGTGATGTGTCTACACATGCATGTGTGTGTGAGTGATGTGTCTACACATGCATGTGTGTATAAATACTATGTCTACACATGCGTGTGTGTATGATAAATGCTACCAACAGCATTTATGTTCAAATATTTCCTAGAGTTCATAAACCAGATTTATAAATAACTACCTGCCAAGCATTCAATCTTTCGTTGTCACAAAGGGCAGTCACCTCTGTGTCCCTCGTTTAACTAGATACACGAAATACACCCAGAGGCTGTTGAACTCTAAACTCTGACCCCAAAGCAGAAGAAGACAAACAAACTTCACCAAAGTACTGCATCAACGCAATGGCGTAGACCTTAACACCCTATCAGGGGTAGAAACTAACATTTTTAGTCCACTAGTCCTTATAATGATAACATATAGCAAAACCCTTAAAAATGGCAAAATTCTACTAGTCCTTAGGATACCTTAACTATTGGGAAGCTAGGGAAGGACTACAGGACTAGTGCCAATTTCTAACGCTACCTACACTTGCACCAAAACTGACCTAAGCACCCTTCATTATTTACTTGATAAATTACACAGGGATAATTCTAGAGTGCTGCCTTGTGCTTTTAGCCCCCAAATTTGAAAAAAGGCCCACATTTTCAAATACAATAGGGCATTTTAACATTGTGCTGCATGGACAAGTGAAATAGTTGAAATTTTCACATAAAGGGCCCATCTCAGAGAATTCCTTGAGTGAACCCTGCACATCCTAACTAACATTCAGGTATCACTGTTATTGTGCTTGCCTTGAATTTAAAAAAAAAAAGCGAAAATATAAAATATTGAATGCCTACGGCGTTGTAATTTTGAACAAATTTGATTAATATCTAATAAACAAGTTATTGTGGCCTTTAGAGAATCATTAAATGGTTTGGGAACAGTAAAATATTAAAGACTTTCTGATTATGAGAAGAAAAAATAATTTCCTCTCCGTGACGAAAGATGATAATTTGTCTGACTTGTTTTCCTAAAAACTGTGAAGGTAATATCCTCGAGAGTTACATCTCGCCTGGCTGTCTAGATGATTCCTGAATCAGCTCTGTGATGAAGCTGCTGAGGAGGGCTAGAAACTGATTTGTATTTTCACTAGTCTGCAATAATGTTCAGCTACAGCGTTGCCATCTACCCAGTGCATGGTGAAAGTCGTAGAGTAACATCTCGCCTGGCTGTCTAGATGATTCCTGAATCAGCTCCGTGATGAAGCTGCTGAGGTCAGGGCTAGAAACTGATTTGTATTTTCACTAGTCTGCAATAATGTTCAGCTACAGCCTTGCCATCTTCCCAGTGGTGAAAGTGGTTGTCCACAAAGAAAGGTCTGCAGGATTAGGGTTTTAGAGGGTATTTGGGACTCAGCAGTGTGGTAGGCAGGATGAAAATAAGATTGTATTTGGTACGCAGATTAAACATTTCAACAAAAATAATGTATGTAAAACTTATTTATGTAATGTATTTTTTCGATATTGTTTGTTTAGTTGGTTTGTTGTTTAACGGCGCACTCAGAAATATTCCAGCTATATGATGGCGGTCTGTAAATAATTGAGTCTGGACCAGAAAATCCAGTTATTGACATCATGAGCATCGATCCACGCAATTGGGATCGATGACATGCATCAACCAAGTCAGCGAGCCTGACCACCCGATCCCGTTAGTCGCCTCTTATGACAAGCATAGTCGCCTTTTACAACAAGCATTGGTTGCTAGAGACCTTTTCTACCCAGGATCTTTTATTATACAAAAGTCAGGCTGAATGCTGAAATGCTTGCATTGATTTTGAGTGCACTGACATTGTTAGGGTGGTGTGATATATTAATAAGTCCATTATCAATGCACCAGATGAACTCACCAAGTGAATGCACATGTCGCTACGTTATTATTACCCTAGTCAACGGATCAGTGTGCTCTCGATTTCATTCTCAACTCCCTAGGGAGTATACAACCCAAGCTGCCTGTGAGGTGCTGGAAGGTTAATCACATCATGTCATCCTACAGGGTACCCATTTACTGCTGGTTGAACGGAGGCACATTTCAAACAAAGTTTCTTGCTAATTGATCAGTGTGTGTTCCATTTTCATTCTCAGCTCCCTGGAGAGTATACAACCCAGGCTGCCTGTGAGGTGCTGGAAGGTTAATCACATCATGTCATCCTGACGGGTACCCATTTACTGCTGGTTGAACGGAGGCACATTTCAAACAAAGTTTCTTGCTAATTGATCAGTGTGCATTCCATTTTCATTCTCAGCTCCCTGGAGAGTATACATCTCAGGCTACCTGTGAGGTGCTGGAAGGTTTAGTCACATATTTAGCTCATCCTTCCGGGTACCCATTCATACTGATGTAAGGTCCTAAGTATAACTGTCCTAAATCTTTCTGAATACTGACTGGTGATCACATTATCTTGTCATCCCACCGCGTACCCTTTGACTGCTGGGTGAATAGAGGCATATTTTTAACAAAGTCACTTGCCTAATGGATCGTCTAAGGTGCCGCGATTCGCTGTGCAGAGTTGCGTCCCTTGTGCACGCCAGAAACCTATGATTGTGGGTTCGAATCCCAGTTCGCCCCGATTATGTTTCTACGTTTGTCAGCACCATACCCGTGCTCGTGGGTTTCACCGAAGTGGTAAACGTCTGAGACCTGCATCACTTCGGGCTTCCCTCCCACATTAAGCTGACACGCCATGATATAACTGGAATACTGTTAAAAGCGGCGTAAAACCCAACTCACTCACTCCTTCCGGGTACGCATTCATACTGATGAAAGGTCCTAAATCTTACTGCCTACTGACTGCCTAGTGACTGATGAGCACCACCATTGCTATGACGAGGACCTGTCTTAATTACCTGTCAGACTAACCCATCCCGGACTTTGATCTATGGCAGGTCTCAGTGGCAGATTGTCTAATTGATTACAGACATGCATAATCCTGTATGAGGTCTTGCTCAGCATGATGTGGGGGATTAATTTGCTTATGAATATTAGTGATGCAGATGTCAAATCAGCTATTCTAATCAGAGGTGGTTATTGTGATTTCAAACCTCTGATTGACGAGACACTTTGTAAGGATATGTACACTTCCTGCTTCCAAAATGCAATTGCAGATACCACAATATTCAAAGTAGGGTTCCAAGTTGACCAGGGGCACCGGTGGCCTAGTCGTCTAAGGCGCCGCCATTCGCTGTGCAGAGTTGCGTCCCTTGGGCACGCCAGAAACCTATGATTGTGGGTTCGAATCCCAGTTCGCCCCGATTATGTTTCTACGTTTGTCAGCACCATACCCATGCTCGTGGGTTTCACCGAAGTGGTAAACGTCTGGGACCTGCATCACTTCGGGCTTTCCTCCCACATTATGCTGACACGCCGCGATACAACTGGAATACTGTTAAAAGCGGCGTAAAACCCAACTCACTCACTCCTTCCGGGTACCCATTCATTCTGATGAAAGGTCCTAAATCTTTCTGCCTACTGACTGCCTAGTGACTGATGAGCACCACCATTGCTATGAGGAGGACCTGTCTTAATTACCTGTCAGACTAACCCATCCCGGACTTTGATCTATGGCAGGTCTCAGTGGCAGATTGTCTAATTGATTACAGACATGCAAAATCCTGTATGAGGTCTTGCTCAGCATGATGTGGGGGATTAACCTGTTTATGAATATTAGTGATGCAGATGTCAAATCAGAGGTGGTTATTGTGATTTGAAACCTCTGATTGACTTGACACTTTGTAAGGATATGTACACTTCCTGCTTCCCAAATGCAATTGCAGATACTACAATATTCAAAGTAGGGTGCCAAGTTGACCAGGGGCACGGGTGGCTGTGTCGTCTAAGGCGCCGCCATTCGCTGTGCACAGTTGCGTCCCTTGGGCACGCCCGCAACCTATGATTGTGGGTTTGAATTCCGGTTCGCCCCGATTATGTATCTAGTTTTGTCAGCACCATACCCGTGCTCGTGGGTTTCACCGAAGTGGTAAACGTCCGAGACCTGCATCCCTTCGGGCTTTCCTCCCACATTAAGCTGACACGCCGTGATGTAACTGGAATACTGTTAAAAGCGGCGTTAAATCCAACTCATTCACACTCCAGGTTGACCAATCTTCATATTTTCTTAAATTTATTGGTCTTGTAATAATTAAATACAGGTTACTTCCCCAAAGCCATAAAATTAGTTACCATATTCGATGTAATAAGCGCCCACGGCGATATTTGCTAATATATTGGCTAGTGAACAATCCTAGTTAGCACCCCTTCCAATTAATCAATGTACACAAGACTTATTTATTCGCGTACAATATGCACTCGTATTAATTATGGGCAATTAAATCCTCGAAGATATATCTATCGTGTATAATACTCACAGATTCTTCTTTTATATCATTTCAGGCTGTCAGCATAAACCATAACTTTAATAATCTTCCAACTCTGTTTTTTATCTCACCAAAATTATATTCTAAAAAGAGCCCTATTTCTAATTTTGAGAGCGCCCTGGGCGCTTATAACATCAAATACGGTATTAGTTATATACATTAATACATTGTAACATGAATTGGAAAATTTTCCAAATTAGGAATTTTTATTGACATTTGTTGTAGACTTGGGGCTGAATATCTGCCTCTGAGTAAGTGTAAATCCCTGAGATATCTAGAATATCATACGTGGGCAAGACTAACAAGCATAAAACGACTCAAATTCTTTTAAAAAAATCCCAATTTTGAAGAAAATAACGATTTTTTTCCCAATGTATGTGCAAGTTGCACTTAGTTAAAAATCCAAATTAAATCCCTATATCCATAGCACTTACGACACATTGTTCTCTGTACTTCTACTGTTTCATTGTAGCATTGATGATTTAAATTTTAAAGAATTTTTAATTTTTAATTTTGGGGAGTTGGAGGGACTGAGGGAGAGGGGGGTATATGGTTTGTTTTTGTTTTGTTAATTTTTTCGTTTTTAGATTAGTGGTGATTTATTTGTGTTGGTTATTGAGGGCCTAGAAGGCTAAAAGGAGTGTTTTGAATAAAAAGACGCCAAGGCTTTAAAGGTTTGTGTATTACCGGTAGTTAGCAGGCTTAGGAGAGATAATGTTAATTGATATCCTCTTATATCATCCTTATATCATCCTTATAGACATGACAGACATCCTTACATAACAGCACTTATCCCGACCTTGATAAGATGTCAAGTTCATTGGTATTCAACCTGAGCACATGTTAGGTCAAAGGTCAGAGGTCAGTGATTAATCTGTACATTGTCAGTTGCCATGGTGACATGATCACTGAATATTAGGAGGCTGGGAATTATTGGACAATAGATGCTAATGAAGCTTGGCATCTGGTGGGAGGTGCTTGTGGGAGTCTGACTGGCATATGTACCAGGATGTCAGCAAATGAAGGGTTAATCCCTCTGACTGATGGATCACTTGAGGCAGTGAAAGTGTTAATGAAAACTTTACAGTTGGGTGAGACAACATCTTCGAAATATCTTCAGACTTCCTAATTTGGAAAATGTTCTAATTCATGTTACAATGTATTAATGTATATAACTAATACCGTATTCAACGTTATAAGCGACAAGGGCGCGCTCAAAATTAAAAATAGGGTCTCATATTAGAATATAATTTTGGTGAGATAAGAAACAGAGTTGGAAGATTATAAATTTTATGGATTATGCTGACAGCCTGAAAAGATATAAAAGAAGAATCTGTGTGTATTATATACTCGGGTCGGATGGGTACTGAGTAGGACCCGGGTACCCACAGGACTACCCGGACCCGTGGTTAGTCATGTGATATATTGTTTAATCATAAAAACATATCCAGAACTTCCATGGTTACACTAAAAGTCACTAATGTTCGCATTTCTTTCTGACTAAGCACCATTGCTTCTGACCTTTATAGGTTTGAATAAAAATAACACTTCAGTCAACTTCAGTGTATGCATGACCAGATCGTTTTATACATACCCGGTATATTTAAATACATTATACCAGGGCTACACTCAAACTATTTCCAATCGGACATTTTGTACCAAACTCTTGAGCCCTGTAGTGGGTATCCGGGTAGGGTCAGTAATAGCGATGTGGGTACCCAGGTAGTCAATTTGGACTCGTCCCAGCCCTAGTTGCAGCCCTAGTACGTATGTTCAGTGACCCCTAGATTTGAACATTGGTTTTTCGGTTCATACGTCAGTAGACTGGAAAATACACAGTCATAAAGATCTGTTAACATGGTTAAGAAATGTAGGCACCCAAACTGGAAAGGCCATTTGGGTACTCAGCGGTAGAAACTAACAGTTTCAGTCCACTAGTCCTTATAATGATAGCATATAGCAAAACCTTTAAAAATGTCAAAATTCTACTAGACCTTAGGATGCCTTTACTATTGGGCAGTTTGGCAAGGACTATAGGACTAGTGCCAATTTCTAACCCTGCTAGTTACACACAGTGTTGTCGCTCTGCTCCTTCAGACATTTGTCTTGTGGGCTGTATTAAAAATTATTTGGATAATGGTGATTTATTTTGTGCATCTTGTCTGGAGCTATTTTTTCTCCTAAACCTGCAAAATTCTTCTAGTACTTATAAAGTTTGTTTGTTTGTTTTTTAACACCACACTCAGCAATATTCCAACTATATGACAGCGGTCTGTAAATAATTGAGTCTGGACCAGACAATCCAGTGATTGACCTCATGAGCATCGATCCACATTATGGGCATACGATGACATGCATCAACCAAGTCAGCGAGCCTGACCACTCGATCCCTTTTAGTCGCCTCTTACGGCAAGCATAGTTGCATTTTACGGCAAGCATGGGTTGCTAAAGGCCCTATTCTACCCCGGATCTTCACAGGTCTAAATATAAAGTAAGAAGACTTTCAAATTTTAATCTTTAAAGACTTGAAAGTTGTGTTGAATGTCCAGTCTGCATGACGATTTGACAGGGGGAATCAAGAGTACGACCTACTTACAGGCACTACAGGCAAGTAGAAACATAATTTTATAAGCCTAAAGTAAATTCTACTAACCTTGGGGCTGAAGAGTGAGTGAGTTGGGTTTAACCCCGCTTTTAACAGTATTCCAGTTATATCGCGACGTGTCAGCTTAATGTGGGAGGAAAGCCCAAAGTGTGCATGTCTCAGACGTTTACCACTTCGGTGAAACCCATGCGCACTGGTATGGTGCTGACAAACCTAGAAACATAATCGGGGTGAACTGGGATTCGAACCCACAATCATAGGTGTCTGGCGTGCCCAAGGGACGCAACTCTGCACAGCGAATTGCGGCGTCTTAGACGACTGGGCCACCCGTGCCCCCTGGGCCTACAGACGAGCTTTAACTTCCATCCCTGATAAATTTCTATGTATGATTACCGTATTCGACGTAATAAGCGCCCAGGGCGCTCTCAAAATTAGGAAAAGGGGGCTCTTATTAGAATATTATTTTGGTGAAAAAAAACAGAGTTGAAAGATAAATTTCGTGGTTTAAGCTGACAGCCTGAAGTGTTTATGTACGACAGTTATATTTGTACAGAATTAAATTCCCAAAAGTTAAGAGTGCATATAACACACGTCAACGTATTATACACGAATAAATAAGTCTTGTGTACATTGATCCAGGGGTCCGGAAACCGTCACATGCGCCGGACATGTCCGATTGGGAATCTCAAATGTCCGTTTTAAAATATTGCTTACCGGACATTTTAAAAGTATTGTCCGGACATTCTTAAATTTTGACCGGACATGATCAACAGTTAGGACTGAGCAGTTTCTGTCTGCAGTTGCAACACAATGAAGATTAACTACACTGACAAGCTTTGTTTGTTTTGATTGCTGTAAATACATCGTACCTACATGATAGTCCAATCGGTCAACCACTGTAATAGGCAATAAACTGAGTTGACACTGATTAATCAAGGATTAATTACTGAGAACATCATGTTAATTTGAGTGAAAGGTGTTTACAACTGTACATTAATACCTTGCATCATCGATGTACCTCATTATCCTCACAATGCTACGATACGTAACCTCAGACAAGAAGCGAAAGCGTGACGACAGCCAGTCGACCGATGCAGATCAGTCGAGCGAATCTGCCAAACCCTCAAAGTCTGGACGATCATTTTGTAAGTCGTGGCTAACGGCTTTCACTTGGTTGACATACAATGAGGATTTGCAGATTTTATTTTTTTCAGTAGTTAGTCGTATATTGAATCTTGATTGACCGCCATTTTGCTTTCTCGGACGATCGATATCCAATTTTTTTATAGTCAATAATTAAGTACAGATGAAAAAAAGTATTCAAATAACTATTGCTATCAACGATATTTTAGTATTTGTGATTAAATTATCTGTCTTTTTTAAAAAAAATCTTTAGTTTAATAAAAACCTTTTCCTGTGAGTTCACGTGATAACCAAATATGGGATAATAGTCTCGATCCAAATGTTACAACGCGTACACTTGAGCAGACTCATATGAATATAACTCATGAATATTAATTAGACCGTTCACTACGTTAATAGATCGTTATTATAACAGAAACAAACGTATGTTTTCCATGTAAATCTAAAATGATATTATTTGTTATTAATTGTCCGGTGAATTAAACAATTTAAATTGAAAAAATTCATAATTCATCATATTATGAATACGTAAACTTGTAATGTGTGTGAAAAGTCGTACTAAAATACGCTATTTGAAGGGGGCGTGGCCTAAATGCAAATGTCCGATTGGGATTTTAAATTTTCCGTACCCCTGCATTGATCAATCAGAAGGGGTGCTAATTGGGATTGTTCACTAGCCAATATATTAGCAAATATCGCCATGGGCGCTTATTACAGCGGGGGCGCTTATTACGTCGGATACGGTACCTGCTGTCTTCCATATTCTCACTGTTGCTAATGATTTTTCAATGGCTGTGTCACACAGTTAGTGCCCCCTGGTGGGAATCAGATGTTTACATGGAGTCTGGCTGCAGAGACTCAGATGGCCATCTTACAACAAACTATTTTCATTAATTATACAACCTGGCGGCTGAGTTTTAAACAGGGTTTCTTGTAGTTATTGATTGATTTTGTACATGTAATAAGTCATTTAATTCCAGCTAATCTATTTGTGGAACATAAATGGTTGTTCTAAGAGCCACAATGAATTAATCATTAGACTCTCATCCGCTTTTGAACAAAATAGGTATGGAGTTCCCCAAGTGCAACAAACCTATAGACCCGTGAAGATCTGGGTGCCGTTGCACAAAGTGATCTTAGCGCTAAGGTGATCATAGATCCCATACCTTAACATAGACTTACGACAGTCGTAGTGCTAAGGTTGTTTTGTACAACGGCACCCTGGAGTAGAACAGGTCTTCAGCAACCCATGCTTGCCGTAAAAGACAACTATGCTATAACTATATCGTAAGAGGTGACTAACGGGATCGGGTGGTCAGGCTCGCTGACTTGGTTGATGAGAGGAACAATATTTTTCCCATCTGCCCAGCCCAACTGTAAAGCCATTTCTAAAATGAAGCAAGTCTACATTTTCCACAGGTTCTCATTTATCTGGGGCTCCTTTTCAGATTAAATGTAGTTGTTTGTTTCTATCAAAATTGTATACAGTCAACTACGGTTAAAACAAACTCCAAGGGAGCACTAATTTGATTTAACGGTAGTTCGTTATTAGCATATATATACAGCATATATATGGACAGGACTAAAAATAAGTTTGTTACATTGATCAGTTCGTTACAAGTGTGTTCGTTATAAACATATTTTACTGTATTTTCAGAGACTCAAAGTTTTAGGACAATATTTCTTGAGGCACCAGGGATGAAAATCTAATGATATATTATGTACTAGAAAAACTTTAATTCTATAGTGGAGATTGTAATGTTCTGCTGACGTGTTTTGTGAAAGTGTGCTCTCAATCTGTTGCACTACATTGTGTAGCAGATGCAGGACAATCTGTCACTTACAATCTGAACTCACTCCCTCTCTCAGAGCTCCAGATAAGCTTTTGGTGTTGTGGGTATTTTACCCATGCATTTTAAAATCATTGGGTATCAGTAATTCTATCTGCGTATTCAAATTTCTGTTACCCACTAGTTTTTTTTACACATGTGGGTATTTAAGTTAAATATTTAAAAACACTATTCATCTAGTCCCTGCAAACTGGTGTCGTGTGGGTTTGAGAGCTTTATAGGACTCAAAAATACCACGATACTTCCACACGAAAGTGTGATGGCAAATGATCATGATGTAACTGTCATCGTGGAGTTTGGCAAGGTTGACGGAGTGCCCGTTTATAATTTCAAAATAAGATGCTGATTTGCTAATCGAATACGCAGGGTTACTTCACAATATTTTGATGATACGCACAAATTTTATTTTTGTAGCGTATCTGTAATGTTCGTTGCGTATTTGATACGCTTGGATTATATTTTACTGCGTATTTCTGCATTTCTGATGCGTATTTCACGCAGATACGCAGCTTATCTGGAGCTCTGCTCTCTGTAGGTCAAGTCCCAGATGGGACTAAACTCCAAAGTACTAGAATCTTTACAAAGAGAGTGTGGTCCCAAATATAACATTTGTTACATTTAACCACTTTCTAAATGAGAACAGTACTGTTGAATGTTAGTTCTCAGAAAATAGGTGAGGTGAGGTGAGGTGAAATGGGGTTTAACATCGCGTCCAAGATTATTGCACTTATATAGCGACGTGCATGTACGTGTGTGTGTTTGTGTGGCTGCTTGTACCAGTCCGGACTGATGCCGATTTATAGTGCTAGCTCACTGAGATACCATACCGCAGTTTAACATGAATACCCCACTCAGACACAGTATACTGACTCCGAGCTGACCAGTCCTTGTTTTAGCCCCTTAATGCCGAGCGCCAGACAGGGTAACAACAAGTACCATCTGTTAACATCTTTTGGTATGACGCAGCCGGGGATCGAACCCCGGACCTTCTGTTCTCCGGGCGGACGCTCTACCACTAGACCACGAGGCGGTCTCTCAGAAAATAACAATAAACGGGTGAATTGTCAACTTAGTAACTTCAACTCATTTAAATTTAATGTTTTTAATGTATTCAGTTAATTTACCTCTTACATCATATTAAAATGAGAATACTGTATTCGACGTAATAAGCGCTTTGGGCGCTCTCAAAAAGTTGTGGTTTATGCTGACAGCCTGAAATGTTATGAAAGAAGAATCTGTGTGTATTATAACCGATAGATATATTTTCCAGAAATAAATTGCCTATAATTGAGGGTGCATATAACAAACGAGTGTGTATTATACACGAATAAATAAGTCTTGTATACATTGATCAATGATAGGGTGCTAACTGGGATTGTTCACTAGCCAATATATTAGCAAATAACGCTGTGGACGCTTATTAGAGCTTGGCGCTTATTACGTCGATTACGGTACTTAGGTAATTAAGGGAATACAATAATAGCTTGACAATTAGGCCTGCAACTTTTCAAAAGTGACCATCCGTCAGCAAAATTGACTGTCACGGACTGTCGGGCAAGCAGGTTTTTTAAACACTGTTTGTACATATTGTTTCGTACCCTGATGGCGTGGATGAGTCACTGGATTGTCTGGGCCAGAATCGACGTCATATAGCCGGAATATTCCTGACTTTTGAACAAGCAACACACAAACCCATTGTTGGTAAACTTCCACTGAAGGTTATCCGTCAAGATGACCTTAGTTTTTATGGACCCATGAAGATTCCGGGGTAGAATAGGTCTTCAGCAACCCATACTTGCCGTAAAAGGCGACTATGCTTGTCTTAAAAGGCGACTAACGGGATCGGGTGGTCAGGCTCGCTAAATTGGTTGATACATGTCATCCATCCCAATTGCGTAGATCGATGCTCATGATATCAATCACTGGATTGTCTGGTCCAGATTCGATTATTTACAGCCCGCCGTCATATAGTTGGAATATTGCTGAGTGCGGCGTTAAACAACAAACCAAACCAAACCAAAAAACTGTATAGGTCACTGGTGCAAGCACTGAGGTCGACCTTTGTGAAAGAGGCTTGAGCTATGAAAGTGTTTTGATACACAAGTGACGAGGATGGTGATGAGGTATCTCCCTGGAGGTTAAGGAGCTCCACATGCTGTAAGTCTCTTGTTCCCTGTCGGAGTCAGTGCAGTCATGCTACATGTGGTTGCGCACTCTCCTACCCAGAGTTCCATGCGGCCGGCAGCCAGCTAGCATAGTACCTCTGCCACAGGCCAGCGCCATGTGACGATTCGTCACATCTTTCACAGTCCATTCAAGATATTGCATATGCTTTTCATCCGTTTCATGTTTGACAAGTCTACACATTTTCATAAACAAATGTCAAAGAATGGTTAACTTTCATTGAGAAAGTATGCAAATACATAAAAATCTACTCGTTTTTGCGTAGTTATCCTATGTTTACATTGGTTGTACGGCTCCACGTGCTGTCATCGAAGCCCAACGGAGAGCTAGCGACACGGTCACTTTGATGCATAAATATATATTGTCATGCAACTCACTGTCGCAGTTGTAGTAGCATATCTATATAGTTATGCAAAACAATATGTAAAGCGCCTCCAAATACTTGCATTAGTCCGTTCTATACTGATTTCTGAAAAAGCGCGTTTGTTTACAAACAAGAGAAAAGTCCGGTCACGTGATTTTGACACAAAAATCTGTATATAGGTCAATGATTTGGACCCAGGAAACGTAATAGGTCAATGGCAAAAGTCAACAAGTCAAATCAACAAAAATGATGGAAGAACCATAACAACAAATCAATGCAATACTGTTCGTGATCCAATGATCTGGCCATGAACGTGAACAATAAAAAAAGCGTTTGACAAAGTCACTATAGCTCGAGACAGTGTTTCCCTATGATACAGAAAGTACGATGCAAAGACATGCGATGCTCAGAATTTCAACTAGATTTTTAATGGCTGTGCCTTGTTTTATTGAATCTATACTGTAACCTGTAAGTAGGACTAATCCTTACTATTTATTTTTCAATTATGAAATTATGAAGTGTGAGACCTTTCTTAGCATTTCTATCGGTCAAAAGTCCGACTATTTAAACAAACCATCTGTCAATTTGAAATTTTATCAGTCAATGACCTGTGACCGACGTCCATCCTGTGATATGCAAATTAGCCTGTGGCAGTGGTGTTTTGCTGAGTCAGCACTGCGACGGAGTGTGGTGGTTGCGCTGGCCAAAAGTCCGCAGGCTGTTTGTTCTCTGTATCTGGAAGTAGTCCTCAGCGAGTTGACCTTGACCCCTACAGTGTATTGAGTTTGTTGAAGGATGTAATACTGATACTGCATGTGGACAAGTTAAGAGTCTGACCTTGACCTTGCAAGGCCTGGAGGTAATGCTGTTGAACAGGTCGAAGTTTGACTATAGTATTACTGGTCTGAGAATTTTAAACTGGTAGGCATTTAGCTGTGAATGTGTTATTGTTACTGGTATTCAAGGTGTGAAAATAATGTTGTGAAAAACTCAGTCACCAACTCCACAAGTTACTCACTCAACCAATCAGTCAACCAATTATTCAGTATCTTTAACTCACTCACTCACTCACTCACTCACTCACTCACTCACTCACTCACTCACTCACTCACTCACTCAGAAATATTCCAGCTATATGACGGCGGTCTGTAAATAATCGAGTCTGGACCAGACAATCCAGTGATTAATATCATGAGCATCGATCCACGCAATTGGGATCGATGACATGCATTAACCAAGTCAGCAAGCCTGACCACCCGATCCCGTTAGTCGCCTTTTACGACAAGCATAGTCACCTTTTACGGCAAGCATGGGTTGCTGAAGACCTATGCTACGCCGGAATCTTCATGGGTCTTAATGAAGGGACATGTTCACAGACTATGCTACGTTTAGGAAATATTGATTTTCCAATTTTATGTTCTAAATTAGGTCAGCTAATTTGAACGAAACAAGAGATGATCTAGAGCACAGTGAATCGAAAAGTTGTATCTGTTGTACACATGGATAGTCTTAAGTTGTATCTGTTGTAAATATGGATAGTCTTGACAAGTTGTATCTGTTGTACACATGGATAGTCTTGACAAGTTGTATCTGTTGTACACATGGATAGTCTTGAGTTGTATCTGTTGTACACATGGATAGTCTTGAGTTTTATCTGTTGTACACATGGATAGTCTTGAGTTGTATCTGTTGTACACATGGTTAGTCTTGAGTTGTATCTGTTGTACACATGGATAGTCTTGAGTTGTATCTGTTGTACAAATGGATAGTCTTGACAAGTTGTATCTGTTGTACACATGGATAGTCTTGAGTTGTATCTGTTGTACACATGGATAGTCTTGAGTTTTATCTGTTGTACACATGGATAGTCTTGAGTTGTATCTGTTGTACAAATGGATAGTCTTGAGTTGTATCTGTTGTACACATGGATAGTCTTGAGATGTATCTGTTGTACACATGGTTAGTCTTGAGTTGTATCTGTTGTACACATGGATAGTCTTGAGTTGTATCTGTTGTACAAATGGATAGTCTTGAGTTGTATCTGTTGTACACATGAATAGTCTTGAGATGTATCTGTTGTACACATGGATAGTCTTGAGTTGTATCTGTTGTAAATATGGATAGTCTTGACAAGCTGTATCTGTTGTACACATGGATAGTCTTGAGATGTATCTGTTGTACACATGGATAGTCTTGAGTTGTATCTGTTGTACACATGGATAGTCTTGAGTTGTATCTGTTGTACACATGGATAGTCTTGAGTTGTATCTGTTGTACACATGGATAGTCTTGAGTTGTATCTGTTGTACACATGGATAGTCTTGACAAGCTGTATCTGTTGTACACATGGATAGTCTTGAGATGTATCTGTTGTACACATGGATAGTCTTGAGTTGTATCTGTTGTACACATGGATTGTCTTGAGTTGTATCCGTTGTACACATGGATAGTCTTGACAAGCTGTGTTGCCCCAGCTCTAGGCTGAACCCAGTGAGGCTGTACGTGACAGAGATAGGTCGTCCCAGTTTAACTACAGCACATAGGTGAGCTGGTGCATTGTGAGTGCTGGAGCCTGCAGTCGAGACTTTGATGATGAAGTCATGTTTCTAGTTTCCACACAGAAAGAGTGCGATCTCAGTTTTGATGTGTTTTCCCTTGTAGTTGAGCTTTTTCCTCAGATACCAATTTTATTCTCTGTGGCTAACTAGCTGCCTAGGTGCTTGGATGCAAGATCAGCTTTTAAAGGTGGGTTGAGTGGGACTGATAGCAGGGATGAGGGTGGGGTAATGATGGGGTGGGGGGTGAGGGGTGAGGGAGGTGGCAGGGAAGACCCTGGGGTAATGATGGGGAGGGTTGTGATTGTTGATAGTTGGGCCTTGTATGTTATCATTATAAGGTCTAGTGGACTAAATCTGTTCATAGAATAAAACTATATCTAAAAGTATAGATTTTCAACTCCAAAACAGTATATGTTTCTAAATCATTTTAAAAAATACAACTTCTAAAATCGCAATGAAAAATAAATCATTTGTCTTCTCTAAATGCAGTTGAAGTCAGCTGGTCCAGACTTAATTATTTATAGCCATTTGTCATACGGCTGGAATATTGCTGAATTCAGTGTTAAATAACAAACAAACAAACAAACAAACAAATCTTGTGTAAAATATAAATACATTATTCTGGCCTGTTTAGATATGTACAAAAATGTACAGAAGTACAGATTTTCAACCTCAAAATACTAAAAATAATATATAAATTTTCTAAAATGGCTTTTCACAATGCAAATATTATACACTCTTGTTTAAAATATAAACACAATATTCAGGGTTGTTTAAGCATGTGCAAAAAGGTATAGAGAAGTGGGTTTTTTCCAATAGCATATGTTTTTGAATAAGTCTTAAAAATAGATCTTCTAAAATGGCTTTTCTCAATACAATTAAAGCAGGCCCTTTGTAAACTATAAATACATTACTCTGGGCCGTTTAAATATCACAAACTATTTCCTGTACCTCTTCCCTCCACTGTTAATCATAGCACTGACTCACAGCGGGAGCTTTCCCCATGGCTCGAGTCCAGGCCGCCTTCACGGTTACACTTTTATTGAATTTTGTCCTAAACCCCGACATTTTTGCATCAGCAAATACAACCCCCTGACCTTCAGTGTTCGTCAACACCAACACTGGGTGAGTCATGGGTATGTATACAGCCAAGTCAGTTCCGGACACCATGCACTCCCCAGTGATAGCATGTGACGGTGTTGCCGTGTGTCTTATGTGAAGACACTGTTGTGTCTGATGTGAAGACACTGTTGAGACTCGGTAAAGACACTGTTGAGGCTTGGTGAAGACACTGTTGTGTCTGATGTGAAGACACTGTTGTGTCTTATGTGAAGACACTGTTGTGTCTGATGTGATGACACTGTTGAGGCTTGGTGAAGACACTGTTGTGTCTGATGTGAAGACACTGTTGAGGCTCGGTGATGACACTGTTGTGTCTGATGTGAAGACACTGTTGTGTCTGATGTGAAGACACTGTTGAGACTCAGTGAAGACACTGTTGAGGCTTGTGAAGACACTGTTGTGTCTGATGTGAAGACACTGTTGTGTCTGATGTGAAGACACTGTTGAGGCTCGGTGATGACAATGTTGTGTCTGATGTGAAGACACTGTTGTGTCTGATGTGAAGACACTGTTGAGGCTCGGTGATGACACTGTTGAGACTCGGTGAAGACACTGTTGAGGCTTGGTGATGACACTGTTGAGACTCGGTGATGACACTGTTGTGTCTGATGTGAAGACACTGTTGTGTCTGATGTGAAGACACTGTTGAGACTCAGTGAAGACACTGTTGAGGCTTGTGAAGACACTGTTGTGTCTGATGTGAAGACACTGTTGAGGCTTGGTGATGACACTGTTGAGACTCGGTGAAGACACTGTTGTGTCTGATGTGAAGACACTGTTGAGGCTCGGTGATGACACTGTTGTGTCTGATGTGAAGACACTGTTGTGTCTGATGTGAAGACACTGTTGAGGCTTGGTGATGACACTGTTGAGGCTTGGTGAAGACACTGTTGTGTCTGATGTGAAGACACTGTTGTGTCTGATGTGAAGACACTGTTGAGGCTTGGTGATGACACTGTTGAGGCTTGGTGAAGACACTGTTGTGTCTGATGTGAAGACACTGTTGTGTCTGATGTGAAGACACTGTTGACGATGGAGATGACACTTGTGTCTGATGTGAAGACACTGTTGTGTCTGATGTGAAGACACTGTTGAGGCTCGGTGATGACACTGTTGAGGATGGGGATGACACTGTTCAGGGTTAGAAACTAACATGTTTAGTCTACTAGTCTTTATAATGATAACATATAGCAAAACCCTTAAAAATTGCAAATTTCTACTAGTCCTTATGATACCTTAACTATTGGCCAGTTTGGCAAGGACTACAGGACTAGTGCCAATTTCTAACCCTGCTGTTGAGGATGGAGTTGACACTGTCACTTGGTGTTTGAGGGAATGGCTATAGAGACACCATGGAGGAAACAGCTGTGTCATTGTGTGACTTGTTGGGAGGGGAATGTCATTGTTGAATGACTGGGAGCATGACTTGCAAGCCGACAGTTGCATCGATTGTGATTAAAGCTTTATTTGTTTTTAAAACAGACAGACAAACAGACAGACGGATAGATAGGGTGAGTGAGTGTTCCAATGAAAAAGTCTAGTCCTCATTTATTGATTATGTGTTTAACGTGAGTGAGTGAGTGAGTGAGTGAGCGTCCATAGGAAATAGTCTAGTTCTAATTCATTATTATGTGTTTAGCGTGAGTGAGCGTCCAAATGAAAAAGTCTAGTTCTAATTCATTGATTGTGTGTTTAGTGTGAGTGAGTGAGTGAGTGAGTGAGTGAGTGAGCATCCATAGGAAAAAGTCTAGTTTTTATTCATTGATTATGTGTTGAGAGTGAGTGCGTGAGTGAGTGTTCAAATGAAAAAGTCTCGTTCTCATTCATTGATTCTGTGTTTAGCGTGAGTGAGCGCCCAAATGAAAAAGTCTAGTTCTCATTCATTGATTATGTGTTTAGCATGAATGAGTGGGTAAGTGAGTGAGTGAGTGAGTGAGAGTGAGTGAGTGAGATTGTTCAAATGAACAAATAAATAAAGTCTAGTTCTCATTCATATCAAAGTATCTGATAACTTTCATTGCAATTTCTAAAATTCGTAATTCTTTAAATATGTAACGATGTGAGGTCGTCAGCCGATCCTGGGGCCCACGTCGTACCTTGTCCTCTCTGTAAGAAACCCTAGTCCGGCATGGTGTTTCTGCAATCACGAGTGGTTTCAAATCTAATACATTCCTTTCAGTTTCCTCGTCAGCTTCAGTCATTCAAAATGATCACAGATTTAACGCAGGGATTTTTTGTGTCAAAATATATATCCTTTACACTTGACATGATCTCTTCCCCCGAAGATCCGGGGTAGAATAGGTCTTCAGCATCCCATGCTTACCGTAAAAGGTGACTATGTTTGTCGAAAGAGACGACTAACAGCATCGGGTGGTCAGGCTCGCTGACTTCGTTGATGCATGTCATTGTCAAAATTGTGTAGATCGACACTCATGATGTCAATCACTGTATTGTCTGGTCCAGCCTTGATTTTTTTTACAGACCACCATCATATAGCTGGAATATTGCTGAATGCGACCACCTCCCTCACCCCACCCCCCACCCCATCGTTACCCCACCCTCATCCCTGCTATCAGTCCCACTCAACCCACCTTTAAAAGCTGATCTTGCATCCAAGCACCTAGGCAGCTAGTTAGCAACAGAGAATAAAATTGGTATCTGAGGAAAAAGCTCCACTACAATGGGAAAACATCAAAACTGAGATCGCACTCTTTCTGTGTGGAAACTAGAAACATGACTTCATCATCAAAGCCTCGACTGCAGGCTCCAGCACCCACAATGCACCAGCTCACCTATGTGCTGTAGTTAAACTGGGACGACCTATCTCTGTCACGTACAGCCTCACTGGGTTCAGCCTAGAGCTGGGGCAACACAGCTTGTCAAGACTATCCATGTGTAAATAATCCTTGATCTTAATGATAGAAGTTACAATGTATGTGTCTCAATTCAGACAGGAAATTCATGTGCAGATGGCAAATACCAAATTCGCCGTAATAAGCACCCAGGGCGCTCTCAAAATTAGAAATAGGGGGCTCTTATTAGAATACTATTTTGGAGAAAGATCGTAAATTTCGTGGTTTATGTTTACAGCCTGAAATGTTTATATACAACAGATATATTTTTCCAGAATTTAATTGCCCATAATTAAGGGTGCATATAACACATGAGTGCGTATTATACATGAATATATAAGTCTTGTGTACATTGATCAATCAGAAGGGGTGCTAATTGGGATTATTAACTAGCCAACGTATTAGCAAATATCGCCGTGGGCGCTTATTACGTTGAATACGGTAATCCAATCCAACTTATTCAAAATGTAGAATAACATATTCCATAATGGAGAAATAATCTGTTGATTCTAAGTCCTGAACAAGTAGTTTTGATCTCTGGTCAACCGTGACGATTCCGGGGTAGAATAGGTCTTTAGCAGCCCATGCTTACCGTAAAAGGCGACTATGCTTGTCGTAAGAGGTAACTAAAGATCTCAGGTGGTCAGGCTCGCTGACTTGGTTGATGAATGTCTTCGATCCCAATTGCGTGGATCGATGTTCATTATGTCAATCACTTGATTGTCTGGTCGAGACTCGATTATTTACAGACCGCCGTCATATAGCTGGAATATTGCTGAGCGCAGCTTTAAACAACAAACAAACAAACAAAACAAATCTGACTTTGGTTGTTTGATAATTTCCCTAAACAGTAAACTATGTTTATAATGAACACGCTGTTAGCGAACTGACAGATATAACAAACCGGTGTTTTGGCCTTAGCCATTTGCTGTATATATCCTGTATATATGCCTAACGAACTACGATTATAACGAACTAAAATTAAAATATAAAGTTTACAGATTGGCGTAGAAGTTTGTTAGCATTGCTTAGTCGAGCGTGATGCTTTATACGGTGAATATTTATTTTAAATCAATACTGTAAATCTTGAAATTAACGCAAGCGTGAATTAAATACAAAAAATGCGAGTGGTCTTTGCTCGCATTTTTAAACATCGCATTTATATCAACATTAAGACATTTTGGATAGCAAAAATACCAATACGCTGATGTATTCAACACCACTGTTTATTGTGCAGCACGTGTATATAAAGTATATAAACAATGTCATTCAAACACTAATTACGTCCTGTGAATTGTCACTGCTGGGGTCAAGACTTGAGTTCTACTCACTTATGTCATCACTGATCACACCTGCAAGTCCAGACAGACGCCACCCATACAACACGGTGTCTTTGTTCTTTGCGACTGCGTCAAAGCCCGACACAAGCCAGCGCGCATGTATTGTTTTAGCGGAAGTACTCTACTCAGCGCTAATAAGCGGTGCTATTTGGTGTGTGATTGGATTAATGTAAGGTTGGATTAAGGTGAGGATTCTAAACCTGACTGAGGACATCTTTTGATAGAAATCCACTGATGCTTGAGAGGAGGGGGGGTCGCATTCATATTGCGTTGCATTTTTGGGTAGGGTCCGGTGGTCGCATTCTTTTGGAGACACATTAATTTCATGATTTACAATATATCTTCAACCTGAAACACAGGCCTCAAAGTTGCAACTAAAACGGACACCAATGCGACCTAAATTTCAATTTGTCTACTGTCTAAAATTCAGAAGTAGCCAAATGACTACTTGGAAATATCTTGTGGCGACTAATTTCTATTGCTACACATATGTAGACACATATAAACATGTCTGCTGCTAATTGTACTCGCAAATAATTCCTCTTAAAGTCAACAATGAACCGAAATACATAAATATTAATTTAATTTTATTTTAGTTGATAATTTATTGGATAAGCAAGGATATACCTATATAATCTTTTAACATAAATTGCATAAATTGTTTGAGTCACAAGTAACAAAACTCAAGTACAGTTTCCACTAATATACAATAATAGTTATTTGATCAAAGATAATTTCAAACGCTTTTGGCTACCTACAATTAACTTAACTTCTTAATTTTACCACTGGCTACCTGGAAAAAAATACTTGTAGCCATACGGCTACTTGGTAAAAATTGAAACTTTGAGGCCTGAAACAGTATATATTTTTAATGAAGTCAGCTTCTAATATGTCACTAAAAGTCACTAAATACTTAATGCTGGGGCTTTTGTAAAACCATAAACTATTGATCTGGCCTTTTGGAGTATGTACAAAACATGTTTAGATTTGTGTATGCATCACACGTACGACTTTTTGTCCTCAAGATTGAATCCACATGATCCAGCTGCTGTGTCCTGTACAGAGGAACGAGCGAGTATGTTCTTGTATGTGTGGGACCCTTGAAGATCCGGGGTAGAACAGGTCTTCAGCAACCCATGCTTGCCGTAAAACTATGCTTGTTGTAAGAGGCGACTATGTTCGTCGTAGGAGACAACTAACGGGATCGGGTGGTCAGGCTCGCTAATGCATGTCATCGATCCCAATTGCGGTGATCGATTCTCATGATGTAAGTCACTGGATTGTCTGGTCCAGACTTGATTATTTACAGACTGCCGTCATATAGCTGGAATATTGCTGAGTGCGGCGTTAAACAACGAACAAACATGATAAACCTAGGTTGCAGGGACCTATATTCATCCCATGTATTAAGTATGGAGTATTAAGCAGGTGGTGGTGTTACTTGCAGTTAGCCATGCACCACACTTCTACTGAGTTGAGGGGCGGTCGGGTAGCCTAGTGGTTAAAGCGTTCGCTCGTCTCGCCGAAGACTCGTGTTCGATTCCCAACATTGGTACAATGTGTGAAGCCCATTTCTGGTGTCCCCCGCCGTGATATTGCTGGAATATTGCTAAAAGCGGCGTAAAACCACACTCACTCACTCTACCGAGTTGAAATCAATATGTGATGAAAGATAGCCAAGCACATCAAAGTGTCAAAGGTCAAGGTCACATTTGAGTTGATGTTAAAAGTTGTATGTGTGTGTGAACTGTGCCTGATGTCTTTGTTTCTTAGTGGTATAACGATACAGCGACACAGTATTGTATCCCGATATGAAGTCTGGTTTCCAATACATCGATTTACAAGTCCTGTATTACATTACAAGCTATATTGTGTAAAATATATGTGGTTTACTCAGATTCTCTAGCATTTCCCTGTTGGCTATGTATTGGAGAAAACACGCTCACGAGGTTTTGGTAGACAGAGCATGCCCTGGGGAGAGGGAAAAACAAAGGGGGCGAAGCCCCCGCGGTTTTTCCCGACCCCCAGGGCATGCTCTGTCTACCAAAACCGAGGGAAAGTGTTTTTCCATGCTTATAAACCGAAAAAAGAAACTTAAAACAACGTTTATCAACATTTTTATGTTTCGAACATACTTTCCATGAACCTTAGGAAACGCGCGTAAAATATCTGTTGCTGGCGTATGGATCTTGAAAAGGACATTCTAAAAACCAGTGAGGCTTATCAACACCTCTGTAGCCTCGTGGTACAATCACTGGGCTACAGATATGAAGGTTGCGAGTTCGATCCTCGGGAATATAAAGAAAACATTTGATTTTACATTTCATTACATGATACAATCTGAACGGAAGTTATATTAATAAAATACCCAGGACATTACAACGTCCCTGTTAAGGAGATTTAACCCGACTGGAAAGTAAAACCTCACATTAGGTCTTAATGCCTATAGAAAAGAGTCTCTTACTTAATAGCGATCCCAATGAATAGGTTTATAAGTGTAGGAGAAACCATTTCTACGAGGGATTACCTAAACCCTGACATGAGGTGACACCGGATGTCAGGGTTTACAATCGCTGGTAATCCCGAGGAGAAATGGTTTGTTTAACTAATAAGCCGACTCATCGCATAGACAACTTTTTAAATAAAATACTACTATAAAAACTCTCAAATGTATAACCTGTATCGGAGATGATATCGCCTGCAGTTGTGAACTCAGTTCAATGAAACCGGTGACCTCAGAACGTGGGTTTCGCATCGGTGCGAAATCTGCACGTGCGTCTCGCAATGGCACGAAATCTGCACGTGCATCTCGTAGGCTGTTCGTAGTTTTTGTTCTATCAAGGGTTTACAAGGATTGTAAGCCCTCCTACAAGGTGTTACCACAATTTCAAAAACTCCATATCAAGTTACACAAACAGCCAGTAGGTTTATAAAAGTGGCACATTCACAGTGACCTCGAGCCTATATGTTGCTGCCCTCAATATCCCATCTTCCATCTCTGGAATCTCTGAGTCAGGGTTGTGATTTACTTGCTTAAAGAAAGAATATCAATCAAGTAAAAGTACTGTATCCAGACACGATTCATAGTATCATGACACATATTACGCCTCTAGCGTTTCAGGAATGACTAGGGGCGGTCGGGTAGCCTAGTGGTTTAAGCGTTCGCTCGTCACGCCAAAGACCCAGGTTCGATTCCCAACATGGGTACAATGTGTGAAGCCCATTTCTGGTGTCCCCTGCTGTGATATTGCTGGAATATTGCTAAAAGCGGCGTAAAACCATACTCACTCACTCTGGTATCCCCCGATGTGATATTGCTGGAATATTGCTAAAAGCAGTGTTAACCCATACTCTCTCATTCTGGTGTCCCCCTCTGTGATAATGCTGGAATAGTGCTAAAAGTGGCGTAAAACCATACTCTCTCACTCTGGTATCCCCCATTGTGATATTGCTGGAATATTGCTAAAAGCGGCATAAAACCATACTCTCTCACTCTGGTATCCCCCGCTGTGATATTGCTGGATTATTGCTAAAAACAGCGTAAAACCATACTCTCTCACTCTGGTATCCCCCGCCGTGATATTGCTGGAATATTGCTGAAAGCAGCGTAAAACCATACTCACTCACTCTGGTGTCCCCGTCGTGATGTTGCTGGAATATTGCTAAAAGCGGCGTAAAACCATTCTCACTCACTCTGGTGTCCCCCGCCGTGATATTGCTGGAATATTGCTAAAAGCAGCGTAAAAGCAGCATTCTGTGATATTGCTGGAATATTACTAAAAGCAGCGTAAAATTATACTCATTCATTCTGGTGTCCCCCGCAGTGATATTGCTGGAATATTGCTAAAAGCAGCGTAAAAGCAGCGTTCTGTGATATTGCTGGAATATTGCTAAAAGCAGCGTAAAACCATGCTCACTCACACTCACGCAGGAATGACTAATACAAGTAGACTCACAGTCTAATATCTGTGTTTCAGGAACAGCTGATGCTGATGATATGGAAGAGACTGATAAGGACCCACAGGATTTGTTGCTGGAGCTAGGGCTGATGGTGCTGGAGGCTCGGACCCCGGACCCGTCGGCCAAGGGCAGGATAGATGGCCCCCACTGCCCCCAGTCCTGGCGAGCTCAGGCTCATGCGTGTAGTGATGATCAGTTGGAGGTAGGTCCGGTCAGAGCTTGCGTCCCTGGTGATGTGACCCGTGAAGATTCCGGGGTAGAATAGGTCTTCAGCAACCCATACTTGTCGTAAAAGACGTCTAACGGGATCGGGTGGTCAGGCTCGCTCCGAATTGCTTAGATCGATGCTCATGATGTCAATCACTGGATTGTATGGTCCAGACTTGATTATTTTACAGACCGCCGTCATATAGCTGGAATATTGTTGAGTGCGGCGTTAAACAACAAACAAAGAAAACAAACAAAAAAAACAACCAAATTTCCCAACCCCCTATTACCTGACCCTACCCGGGTACCCACCCCCCTATTACCTGACCCTACCAGGGTACCCCCACCCCCCTATTACCTGACCCTACCCGCCCCCTATTACCTGACCCTACCCGGGTACCCACCAACCTATTACCGACCCCCCTATTACCCGACACTACCCGGGTACCCACAGACCTAGCCTCCACCCACCAGCCCTTAGCCCAGCCCCAAACCCCCAGCCCAGACCTAGCCTCCAACCACCAGCCCTCAGCCCAGCCCCAAACCCCCAGCCAAGACCTAGCCTCCAACCACCAGCCCTCAGGCCAGCCCCAAACCCCCAGCCCAGACCTAGCCTCCATCCACCAGCCCTTAGCCCAGCCCCAAACCCCCAGCCCAGACCTAGCCTCCAACCACCAGCCCTCAGCCCAGCCCCAAACCCCCAGCCAAGACCTAGCCTCCAACCACCAGCCCTCAGGCCAGCCCCAACCCCCAGCCCAACCCTAGCCTCCAACCACCAGCCCCACCCCAGCCCCAACCCCCAGCCCCAACCCCCAGCCCAGACCTAGCCTCCAACCACCAGCCCAGACCTAGCCTCCAACCACCAGCCCCACCCCAGCCCCAACCCCCAGCCCTAACCCCCAGCCCAGCCCTAGCCTCCAACCACCAGCCCCACCCCAGCCCCAACCCCCAGCCCCAACCCCCAGCCCAGCCCTAGCCTCCAACCACCAGCCCAGACCTAGCCTCCAACCACCAGCCCAGACCTAGCCCCCAACCACCAGCCCTCAGCCCCCAGCCACCAGCCCTCAGCCTCCAGCCCCACCTCCAGTTTATTACATAGTTGGACTCAAAGGGCAAAAGGAGCAGTGTACACAGAAATGACTGGTCCTTCCGGAAATGTACTAGTCTATGTTTAGGGGACATAAGTTCATTATTAACACTATTGTGTGTGCAGTGCCGGCGTGCGTGTGAGCTGGAGGAACAGCTGGACCTCCTGTGGAGGAACAACATCCCCGCCTGTATCGACATCCTTCTCTACCCCGACTGTGTGCACGGCCACAGGGAGGCACAGGTGCTGGAGGTCGCCGATCACACAGGCCAGGCCATGGATGACTACCTGCTGCTCGAGAGGTGGACCTTCAAGTTCTGCAAAAAGAGGTGAGTTCAGGAGCGGAGGCTGTGCTTCAAGGGGTGGACTTGTGTGAAGGGGTGGACTAGTGTCAAGGGGTGTACGTGGTTCAAAGGGTGGACTTGTGTCAAGGGGTGGACATGGTTCAAAGGGTGGACTTGAGTCAAGGGGCGTATGTGGTTCAAGGGGTGGGTGTGTCAAGGGGTGGACTTGTGTCAAGGGGTGTACATGGTTTTAGGGGTGGACTTGTGTCAAGGGGTGTATGTGGTTCAAAGGGTGGACTTGTGTCAAGGGGTGGACATGGTTCAAAGGGTGGACTTGAGTCAAGGGGTGGACTTGTGTCAAAGGGTGGACTTGTGTCAAGGGGTGTACATGGTTCAAGGGGTGGACTTGTGTCAAGGGGTGTACATGGTTCAAGGGGACGACTTATCTCAAGGGGTGGACTTGGGTCAAGGGTCGGACTTGTGTGAAGGGGTGGACTTGTGTCAAAGGGTGGACTTGTGTCAAAGGGTGGACTTGTGTCAAGGGGTGGACTTGTGTCAAGGGGCGTACGTGGTTCAAGGGGTAGACTTGTGTCATGGGTAGGACTTGTGTCAAGGGGAGGACTTGTGTCAAGGGGTGGACTTGTGTCAAGGGGAGGACTTGTGTCAAGGGGTGGACTTGTGTCAAGGGGTGGACTTGTGTCAAGGGGCGTACGTGGTTCAAGGGGTAGACTTGTGTCATGGGTAGGACTTGTGTCAAGGGGAGGACTTGTGTCAAGGGGAGGACTTGTGTCAAGGGTCGGACTTGTGTCAAGGGGTGGACTTGTGTCAAGGGGTGGACTTGTGTCAAGGGGTGGACCTGTGTCAAGGTGTGGACCTGTGTCAAGGGGTGGACTTGTGTCAAAGGGACGACTTATCTCAAGGGGAGGAGTATATTCATCTTTGTTCTCATCCATCACGTTGTTGTGTTTTCAGACATATGGACATGGTGAGCGGGCGCAGCGTGGGGCCGTCCATGCTGCTGCAGGCTGTCAAGTCTTACCTCCACTTCTCCCAGCTCAGCTCCTGGCTGTTGTCTTCAGAGGGGAAACTACCCCTCACCATTGTCTACAGGTAACCATGACGACTACTGCCAGGCACTAAGACACTACCGTTTATCTATATGTATCAGTTTATCTAATATAGGAACCAAGGTAACTACTGTACTTTTGGCCAGTGGGGAAGGCTAGTGGTTAAGGCATTTGCCCATCAGGTTCTATTCCCACACAGGCACAAATACGATTCCCATGTCCGTATGATATTTGGGAATTCGGTGGAAAGCCTACTTATTAAAGAGAAGATGTTTTAATGCTTATTTTTACATAATGGCATTGAATGCAATTTCAAAATACAATTTCTTCTTTGAGAGGCATTTAGAAGTTGGAGTACTAAGTAAGGATAAGATTTATGGATAAACAACTTTTATATTACAATTAGGAAAACGTTTCGGTGTAGGGGGCCAGGTGGCCCAGTCGTCTAAGGCGCCGCGATTCGCTGTGCAGAGTTGCGTCCCTTGGGCACGCCAGAAACTTATGATTGTGGGTTTGAATCCCGGTTTGCCCCGATTATGTTTCTAGGTTTGTCAGCAAACCATGGGTTTCGACGAAGTGGTAAACGTCCAAGACCTGCATCACTTGGGGCTTTCCTCCCACATTAAGCTGACACGCCGCGATATAACTGGAATACTGTTAAAAGCCGCGATTCGCTGTGCAGAGTTGCGTCCCTTGGGCACGCCAGAAACTTATGATTGTGGGTTCGAATCCCGGTTTGCCCCGAATTTGTTTCTAGGTTTGTCAGCAAACCGTGGGTTTCGACAAAGTGGTAAACATCCAAGACCTGCATCACTTGGGGCTTTCCTCCCACATTAAGCTGACACGCCGCGATATAACTGGAATACTGTTAAAAGCGGCGTTAAACCCTCACTCACTCACTCCTGTGGGTACCCAGGTTGTACTCAGTACCCATCCGCCCCGGGTACCCGAGTTACCCGTCCCAGCCCTTGTCGATGTACCCTCTATGTTAGTTTATGTTACCCCTCTGAGCTCGGGGCCGCCTCCGTGGTCTTGTGGTAGAGCGTCCGCCCGGAGAGTGGAATGTCCGGGGTTCGATCCCCGGCCGCGTCATACCAAAAGACGTTAAAAGATGGTACTTGTTGTTACCCTGTCTGGCGCTTGACATTAAGGGGCTAAAACAAGGACTGGTGGGCTCAGAGTCAGTATACTGTGTCTGAGTGGAGTATTCATGTTAAACTGCGGCATGGTATCTCAGTGAGCTAGCACTATAAATCGGCATCAGTCCGGACTAGTACAAGCAGCCACACACACACGTGCATGCACGTCGCTATATAAGTGCAATAATCCTGGACGCGACGTTAAACCCAATTTCACCTCACCTCTGAGCTCGGGGAAGATAAACAAAAAGATAGGGTACATCAACCTATGTCTCCTGAAAGACCAATGGACGACTTACCATAATCGACGTAATAAGCGCCCAGGGTGCTCTCAAAATTAGAAATAGGGGGCTCTTAATAGAATGTTATTTCGGTGAAAAAAAAAGAAAGTTGAAAGATAAATTTCGTGGTTTATGCTGACAGCCTGAAATGTTTATATACGACAGATATATTTTTCCAGAATTTAATTGCGTATTATATGCGAATAAATAAGTCTTTTGTACATTGATCAAATCGGAAGGGGTGCTAATTGGGATTGTTCACCAGCAAATATATTAGTAAATATCGCCGTGGGCGCTTATTAGAGCAGGGCGGTTATTACGTCTAATACGGTATATTGTTTTAAGTAGTCTGTGTTAAACAATGTTTCTTCGTTACAGGTCCTATGCACCAGGCGAGAGCATTGGACACGACTTTTGTGAAAAACCTGACAAGCACAGCTTTCCCCAGGTTGACCTTGAGCACTATGAGTTCAAAGTTCAAGTATCGGCCACCCCGCGTCGAGATCTGGTACACCTGCAGTGTCGACTCCCTGTAGAGGGACCAACAACCTCATCACCCTCAACCTCATCACCCACAACCTCATCACCCACAACCTCATCATCCACAACCTCTTCACCAACGTCCACGATGAAGGTCATCGGTGATGGACAAAAATGTTCACGGAAAAACCCACCGACAGACGACAAGCACGGTGAGAGAGGACGCACGCTGAAACGTACGCGACATCACCAGAGTGAAATGTCACGACGACGTGAACACAGACGTTACCCTCAAGGCAACCAAATCCTTGAGAAATCCACCAGTTCCAACTCCTCCATGATCCAAAGTCCGACGATCTCAGGAATCCCGTCTTCCACACCCTGTGATACTCGGAACTGTCAGTGGGACTCCCACGCAGAGAGACGAAGTTTTCACAATTACCGTCAACCCAGTTCCAGCACTTTCACGACAGTCACACCTAGACATTCAACCCCAACAGACAGTAAAACGTACCACGTGGACTCCAAATCACACGGAATTCCACCAGAACAGTCCGATTTTAGAGAATCCTATCCCCAGAAATTCCGAATCGAATCCCCTTCTAGACAAATATTTAAAGACAAATTGCTTCCTTTGAAGCCTGACACGTACAGTGACTCTCATCTGAAGGTGGACACGTCCCCAGCGGGCTCCAACTGTCTACACAGCCCCAAGGTGCTCATGACGTCGAACACAAAACCCGAGCAGGTGTACACCAAGAGGAAGTGTCTTGACCTCAGTGGCTCCTCCTCATCCTCCGACTCCACGGAGTGGAACAGTCAGTTCCTGTCCACAAAGATCAAAGACTTGGCCAGCCCTCTCTCAACAGCAGACATACAGTCCTATCTTGCCAGTCTTCAGTCGGTCGCTTACACCAGGCCGCAGACTCAAGAATGTTCTGGTTTTGACATGTGCGTCACGCCAAAGTGTAAGTTCTACCTCGGGACCCGGGACAAAGCTGTTGACAATGGCCTCAAGTCCGAGGACAAAAAATACCCCAAAGTTCCACAACCGCTATTTAACTCTGTTCTTTCCCGCACTGAGTTAAGCAATATTGAGCCAGATTCGACTTCCAGAAGGTGGAAAACTCAAACAGATGATCTCGATAACGTTACCATGAGGTTGCAAGGGTTGTCTCCCTTCACTGCCTCCGAATCTCCACCGACGAAGAAGGAGAAGAGGGACCTGAGGATGCCCTGTGTTACAAAAGCTGAGAATGTTGACAGTAGCAAGACATGTAAAGATGTTGATCGGAAGACAGTGCGACCGGATTCTCCGGGGAAGTCCTTTAAGAGGAAGTACCCGGAGGAGTCGGGTACGAGTAATCACCGGAAATATTCAAATTTGGATGATTCTGGTGTGGTGTCACATGACCTGGATGTGTCCAATGGACATAGTGTAACTTCAACGTGTGATTCTCGTAATGTGTTTTCCCCCTCACATAATTCTGTGACACCACCAGAGGGAGCTGCAGTCAGTGTCAGCCAATCGGAACACTCGCTATGCAATAACTGTGATATACCTATAAGTGAGGTAAGTTGCCATTGTCATATATGCAGAGATTCGTCTTCTTAGAGGAAGAAGGGGCACGGGGGCCCAGTCGTCTAAGGAGCCGCAATTCGCTGTGCAGAGTTGTGTCCCTTGGCCACGCCAGAAACCTATGATTGTGGGTTCGAATCCCGGTTCGCCCCGATTATGTTTCTAGTTTTGTCAGCACCATACCCGTGCTCGTGGGTTTGACCGAAGTTGTAAACGTCTGAGACCCGCATCACTTCGGGCTTTCCTCCTACATTAAGCTGACATGCCGTGATATGACTGGAATACCGTTAAAAGCGGCGTTAAACCCAACTCACTCACTCACTTATGTTTTTGCTATACGAAGCAGTGATTTTGCAAGAAGCAAATGGTATTAGCACATTTTCATGATTGTTTAATCATTTTATGGCATTCATTACCAAATTTGAAAAAAAAAATCTTTTCGTTATTTTTGGAGACAATCAGTCAATGAAAAGGAACGGATTTGAAATTTGGCAAAGGGATTGAGATTTTCATTGAGGGTGGGGTTGGCCTAGTGGTAAAAGCATTGGCTTGTCACACCAAAGACCCGGGTTTGATTCCCACATTGGTACAATGTGTGAAGCCTGTCCTTGAGACTTCCTCGGCGATGTGACACTATTGCTACAAGCATGGTAAAGCTGCATACTGTGGAGTATTTGAATATGACTATTTGTAATGTCGGAGAAGGAAATTAGCTTGTACATTTGCTATGGTTCTTGTAGAAATTGAGTTTGACTGAAATGTTTAACAGAGACTCTCCCATCTGAGGAAGATCCCGACCACGCCCACCTTGGAGGATGCAATGAGCTTCCAACGTCACATGACCAAAAGTGCCTCCATGATGTTTAGCAGTCGTACAGGCCTTCCCACACAGTCTAGTCCGGTGAGTGTCTTCCCACAGTCTAGTGTCTTCCCACAGTGTAGTGTCTTCCCACAGTCTAGTCCGGTGAGTGTCTTCCCACAGACTAGTATCTTCCCACACAGTCTAGTCCGGTGGGTGTCTTCCCACAGTCTAGTGTCTTCCCACAGTCTAGTGTCTTCCCACAGTCTAGTCCGGTGAGTGTCTTCCCACAGTCTAGTGTCTTCCCACAGTCTAGTGTCTTCCCACAGTCTAGTCTGGTGAGTGTCTTCCCACAGTCTAGTGTCTTCCCACAGTCTAGTGTCTTCCCACAGTCGGTGAGTATCTTCCCACACAGTCTAGTGCCTTCCCACACAGTCCAGTCCGGTGAGTGTCTTCCCACAGTCTAGTGCCTTCCCACACAATAGTCCGGTGGGTGTCATCTCTGCACTGATGTGACTGTCTGTCTGTGTGTTTGGTACTCTGCCCCAGATGTGACTGTCTGTCTGTGTGTTTGGTACTCTGCCCCAGATTTGACTGTCTGTCTGTGTGTTTGGTTGTTTGGTAATCTGCCCCAGATGTGACTGTCTGTCTGTGAGCTTGGTACTCTGCCCCAGATGTGACTGTCTGTCTGTGTGTTTGGTACTCTGCCCCAGATGTGACTGTCTGCCTGTGAGCTTGGTACTCTGCCCCAGATGTGACTGTCTGTCTGTGTGTTTGGTTCTCTGCCCCAGATGTGACTGTCTGTCTGTGTGTTTGGTACTCTGCCCCAGATGTGACTGTCTGTCTGTTTGCTTGGTACTCTGCCCCAGATGTGCCTGTCTGTCTGTGTGTTTGGTACTCTGCCCCAGATGTGACTGTCTGTCTGTGTGTTTGGTTCTCTGCCCCAGATGTGACTGTCTGTCTGTGTGTTTGGTACTCTGCCCCAGATGTGACTGTCTGTCTGTGTGTTTGGTTCTCTGCCCCAGATGTGACTGTCTGTCTGTTTGCTTGGTACTCTGCCCCAGATGTGACTGTCTGTCTGTGTGTTTGGTACTCTGCCCTAGATTTGACTGTCTGTCTGTGTGTTTGGTTGTTTGGTAATCTGCCCCAGATGTGACTGTCTGTCTGTGAGCTTGGTACTCTGCCCCAGATGTGACTGTCTGTCTGTGTGTTTGGTTGTTTGGTTCTCTGCCCCAGATGTGACTCTCTATCTGTGTGTTTGGTTCTCTGCCCCAGATGTGACTGTCTGTCTGTGTGTTTGGTTCTCTGCCCCATATGTGACTGTCTGTCTGTGTGTTTGGTTGTTTGGTTCTCTGCCCCAGATGTGTCTGTCTGTCTGTGTGTTTGGTTGTTTGGTTCTCTGCCCCAGATGTGACTGTCTGTCTGTGTGTTTGGTTCTCTGCCCCAGATGTGACTGTCTGTCTCTGTGTTTGGGTACTTGGCCCCAGATGTGACTGTCTGTCTGTGTGTTTGGTTGTTTGGTTCTCTGCCCCAATTGGACTGTCTGTCTGTGTGTTTGGTTGTTTGGTTCTCTGCCCCAGATGTGACTGTCTATCTGTGTGTTTGGTTCTCTGCCCCAGATGTGACTGTCTGTCTGTGTGTTTGGTTCTCTGCCCCAGATGTGACTGTCTGTCTGTGTGTTTGGTTCTCTGCCCCAGATGTGACTGTCTCTCTGTGTGTTTCAGGCTCCCATCAAGAGGAAATCCCTGGGCAGGTTTGACTACGATAGCTCCCTCACAAGCACCAGAGCCATCAAGAAGTGAGCCTTGTCCATCTACAGAATCATATTCCGTATTCGACGTAATAAGCGCCCAGGGCGCTCTCAAAATTAGACATAGGGGGCTCTTATTAGAATATAATTTTGGTGAGAGAAAAAAAAGAGTTGAAAGATCGTAAATTTCATGGTTTATGCTGACAGCCTAAAATGATAGGAAGGAAATGTCTGTGCGTGTATACACAACAGATACATTTTCCAGAATTTAATTGCCCATAAATAAGGGTGCATATAACACACGAGTGTGTGTTATACACGAATAAATAAGTGTACATTGATCAATCGGAAGGGGTTCTAATTGGAATTGTTCACTAGCCAATATTTTAGCAAATATCGCCGTGGGCACTTATTAGAGTGGGGTGCTTATTAGAGTGGGGCGCTTATTGTGTCGAATACGGTTTTAATATTAGAATATTGTTTGGGTGAAAAAAACAGAGTTGAAAGATACATTTCTGGTTATGCTGACAGCCTGAAATGTTTATGTCCGACAGATATATTTTTCCAGAATTTAATTGCCAATAATAAAGGGTGCATATATCACACGAGTGCGTATTATACGCGAATAGGGGAAGGAAGCGGTGCGTATTATATGCGAAATGCGAATACGGTACCAAATAAATGCCAGGTGTCCAGGGACCCAGGCCGGCAACATGAGGCATGCTGGAGTGTCAGACTGAAGTAGGGGATACCAGTGTAAGACTGAATATGCAGATTCTAAACCTGCCTGTGTGTCGGTTAGCAAGGATTACAACAACTTCAGATTAGAGTTACTTCCCTTGGGTTTGAGTAGCAACAGGGAGACAAATGGCCGTCTTTGACAATTGTCAGCAATAATTTATTCAATTCGATTGCATTGATTTATATAATTATCAAGCCTTAGAGTTCGTTTCCTACCATCCCAATAGTACTGGAGTAGTGGAAATAGCCCAGTGGTCATCACTGCCTCAGTGGTAGAGCGTCCGCCCGGAGAGCCCCGGCCGCGTCATACCAAAAGACGTTTAAAGATGGTACTTATTGTTACCCTGTCTGGCGCTCGGCATTAAGGGGTTAAAACAAGGACTGGTCGGCTCGGAGTCAGTATACTGTGTCTGAGTGGGGTATTTATGTTAAACTGCGGCATGGTATCTCAGTGAGCTAGCACTATAAATCGGCATCAGTCCGGACTAGTACAAGCAGCCACACAAACACACACACGTACATGCAATGAGTATAAGTGCAATAATCTTGGACGCGACGTTAAACCCCATTTCACCTCACCTCGCCTCGCCTCGCCCTCGCCTCGCCTCGCCTCGCCTCGCCTCACCTCACCTCACCTCACCTCACCTCACCTCACCTCATCTCACCCAGCGGTCACCTCTCATAGTAATCCCATGTCACCTGCTTCCAGTGCTATCTCCTGCTCTAAGTTGGTCCTGGGCCCCACGGCAGACGACACGGAGCAGCAGACGGACAACATGGGCAGAGTGCTGAGTACAAGTGCACCAGCCTCCACCAACTGTCTGCTGGGAAACTTTGAGGTCAGTCATGGTAACATGGGGTAACAGCCCAGACTCCCTTAGAAGCCCGAAGTTCTACTCGTCGTAGAGATGCCTTTAACATTAGAGTACTGTCAGGCTAATGGGCTAGTGCCAAGTTGCATCTCTGCTTCTTATGTCCTTTGTGACCTCTCTACATCAGACTGTGACCTCTGTTCCCTCTCTATGAGACTAGAGTGACCACTATCTCCTCTACATCAGACTGTGACCTCTGTTCCCTCTCTATGAGACTAAAGTGACAACTATCTCCTCTACATCAGACTGTGACCTCTGTTCCCTCCCTATCAGACTAAAGTGACCACTATCTCCTCTACATCAGACTGTGACCTCTGTTCCCTCCCTATCAGACTAACGTGACCACTATCTCCTCTACATCAGACTGTGACCTCTGTTCCCTCCCTATCAGACTAAAGTGACCACTATCTCCTCTACATCAGACTGTGACCTCTGTTCCCTCCCTATCAGACTAAAGTGACCACTATCTCCTCTACATCAGACTGTGACCTCTGTTCCCTCTCTATGAGACTAAAGTGACAACTATCTCCTCTACATCAGACTGTGACCTCTGTTCCCTCCCTATCAGACTAAAGTGACCACTATCTCCTCTACATCAGACTGTGACCTCTGTTCCCTCCCTATCAGACTAAAGTGACCACTATCTCCTCTACATCAGACTGTGACCTCTGTTCCCTCCCTATCAGACTAAAGTGCCACTATCTCCTCTACATCAGACTGTGACCTCTGTTCCCTCCCTATCAGACTAAAGTGACCACTATCTCCTCTACATCAGACTGTGACCTCTGTTCCCTCCCTATCAGACTTAAGTGACCACTATCTCCTCTACATCAGACTGTGACCTCTGTTCCTCTCTATCAGACTAAAGTGACCACTTTCTCCTCTACATCAGACTGTGACCTCTGTTCCCTCTCTATCAGACTAAAGTGACTACTATCTCCTCTACATCAGACTAAAGTGACCTCTGTTCCTCTACATCAGACTAAAGTGACCTCTGTTCCCACTACATTGGACTAAAGTGACCTCTGTTCCCACTACATCAGACTAAAGTGACCTCTATCCCCTCTACATCAGACTAAAGTGACCTCTGTTCCACTACATCAGACTAAAGTGACCTCTGTTCCACTACATCGGACTAAAGTGACCTCTGTTCCACTACATTGGACTAAAGTGACCTCTGTTCCACTACATCAGACTAAAGTGACCTCTTTCCCACAACATCGAAATAAAGTGACCTCTGTCCCCTCTAGATCAGACTACAGTGACCTCTGTTCCCTTCGTCTGCTTCATCAGTGTAATAGGACCCTTAAGGGGCGGTTTGGTAGCCTAGTGGTTAAAGCGTTCGCTCGTCACGCCGAAGACCCGGGTTTGATTCCTGACATGGGTACAATGTGTGAAGCCCATTTCTGGTGTCCCCCGCCGTGATATTGCTGGAATATTGCTAAAAGCGGCGTAAAACCATACTCAGTCAGTCAGTCATTCATAGGACCCTTATCCCCTCTTCATAAGACTAAGGTGACTTCTGTTCCCACTACATCGGACTAAATCCTCCTCCTCCTTGCGATTGCCTACAACTGTTAAGCATCAAGATGAGTTGTTACACCCAGTGTACAATAAACCCAGACATGTCATATCAGTATTTGTCCCTCTTTCAGGAGTCTGTGTTGAATGGACGTATTGAACCAATCGGGGTAGTGGATGGATTCACTGCAGAGATCGGAGCCAGCGGGTCGTTTTGTCCCAAGCATGTGATACTGCCAGTCACATCGTACTTCTTCAAACTGTCGGATGATAACGCACCGTCACCGTACCTGGTAAGTCTATCTGTTGTTGTTATAGTCGTGATAGCCCCCTGTGATCGAGTTTGTTTGCTTGTTTGTTTCTTAACGCCCACTCAGCAATATTTCAGCTATATAACGGCGGTATGTAATTAATAGAGTCAGAAAACAAGGACTGGTCGGCTCGGAGTCAGTTCAATGACCACATAGGTACTATGTGTGAAGTCCATTTCTGGTGTCCCCCACCGTAATATTGCTGGAATATTGCTAAAAGTGGCGTAAAACCAGACTCACTCACTCACTCTCTCACTTCGTCTATTAACATCTTTTGATATAACACAGTCAGGAATCGTGGAATGGATCATTGTGGATGATGATGATGATGATGATGATGATGATGGATCGTGGATCATTGTGGATGATGATGATGATGGATCGTGGGTCATTGTGGATGATGATGATGATGGATCGTGGGTCATTGTGGATGATGATGATGATGATGATGATGATGATGATGATGATGGATCGTGGATCATTGTGGATGATGATGATGATGGATCGTGGGTCATTGTGGATGATGATGATGATGATGATGATGATGGATCATTGTGGATGATGATGATGATGATGATGATGATGGATCATTGTGGATGATGATGATGATGATGATGATGATGATGATGATGATGGATCATTGTGGATCATTGTGGATGATGATGATGATGATGATGATGGATCATTGTGGATCATTGTGGATGATGATGATGATGATGATGATGATGATGATGGATCATTGTGGATGATGATGATGATGATGATGATGGATCATTGTGGATCATTGTGGATGATGATGATGATGATGATGATGATGATGATGGATCATTGTGGATGATGATGATGATGATGATGATGATGATGGATCGTGGATCATTGTGGATGATGATGATGATGGATCGTGGGTCATTGTGGATGATGATGATGATGATGATGATGATGGATCATTGTGGATGATGATGATGATGATGGATCATTGTGGATCATTGTGGATGATGATGATGATGATGATGATGGATCATTGTGGATCATTGTGGATGATGATGATGATGATGATGATGATGATGATGATGATGATGATGGATCATTGTGGATGATGATGATGATGATGATGATGATGGATCATTGTGGATCATTGTGGATGATGATGATGATGATGATGATGATAATGATGATGTTTCAGGGTCACATGAACCTGGAGAGCCTGGGGAAGAGAGGATACCACATTCCGAAGAAAGGCACAGTGCAAGTGGTAGGTGGTTGTACACTGTCAGATTGTTCGTGTCAGTACTTGCTCCGTGGATAATTCTCACCGACATGGGTACAATGTGTGAAGCCCATTTCTGGTGGTTCCCGCCGTGATATTGCTGGAATATTGCTAAAAGCGGCGTAAAACCATACTCACTCACTCACTCACTCAATTGATGACATCTTACAATCTAGGCAGTATAAGTTGTACAGTTCTGTCTTCCAGTTTGACCATAAATGCCTCACTGACGTCTATGACAGTACATGTATATGTGACCAACTCCGTGGTCTAGTAGTAGAGTGTTCACCCGGAGAGTGGAAGGTCCGGGGCTTGATCCCCGGCCGCGTCATACCAAAAGACGTTAAGATGGTACTTGTTGTTACCCTGTCTGGCGCTCGGCATTAAGGGGCTAAAACAAGGACTGGTCCACTCAGTCAGTATACTACATCCGGGGTTTGATCACCGGTCGCGTCATACAAAAAGACGTTAAAAGATGGTACTTGTTGTTACCCTGTCTGGCTCTCGGCATTAAGGGGCTAAAACAAGGACTGGTCACTCGGAGTCTGTTTACTGTGTCTGAGTGAGGTATTCATGTTAAACTGCGGCATGGTATCTCAGTGTGCTAGCACTATAAATCGGCATCAGTCCGGACTAGTACAAGCAGCCACACACATACATCACGTGAATGCTCGTCGCTATATAAGTGCAATAATCTTGGACGAATGTTAAACCCCATTTCACCTTACCTCACTTCACATGTATATCACACAGTTCTGTAGGGGCGGTTGGGTAGCCTAGTGGTTAAAGCGTTGCTCGTCACGCCAAAGACCCGGGTACAATGTGTGAAGCCCATTTCTGGTGTCCCCTGTTGTGATATTGCTGGAATATTGCTAAAAGCGGTGTAAAATCAGATTCACTCACTCACTCACACAGTTCTGTAAAACTGTTTGACCCTAAATGCCTCACTGACGTCGGTGACAGTGATTGACCTGTCTGACCACTAAATGTGTTCCTGCTGTGTCCAGACTCTCTTCAACCCCAACAAGACGGTGGTCAAGATGTTTGTGGTCATGTACGATCTGCGGGAGATGCCAGCAAACTGCCAGACGTTTCTGCGGCAACGCACACTCTACATGCCCGTGAACCCGGACAGTGACGAACCCGCCTATCTGAGATACCTCATCCATCTAAGGTGAGTTCTCCCTGCAACAGGCGTCAATAAGATATGTCAAGATGAATAAAACAAACTACTGAAGAACAACAGACTTCTGTCCCCACTACATCAGACTAAAGTGACCTCTATCTCACTACATCAGACTAAAGTGACCCCAAACCTTTCTACATTAGACTAATGTGACCTCTATCCCTCTACATCAGACTAAAATGACTTCTGTTCCTCTACATAAGACTAAAGTGACCTCTGTCCCACAACATCAGACTAAAGTGACCTCTGTTCCTCTACATCATACTTAAATGACCTCTAACCCACTACATTAGACTAAAGTGACCTCTGTTCCTCTACATCAGACTAAAATGACCTCTGTTCCTCTACGTCAGACTAAAGTGACCTCTAACCAACTACATCAGACTAAAGTGACCTCTATCCCACTACATTAGACTAAAGTGACCACTATCTCCTCTACATCAAACTAAAATGCCTTCTGTTCCTCTACATCAGACTAATGTGACCTCGACTCTCTACATCAGACTAAAGTGACCTCTATCCCACTACATTAGACTAACGTGACCTCTGTTCCCTTCATCAGAGTAATATGACCTTTGTCCCCACTACATCAGACTAAATTGACCTCTGTTTCCACTACATCAGACTAAAGTGACCTCTATCTCACTACATCAGACTAACATGGCCTGTACTCCTCTACTACAGACTAACATGGCCTCTACTCTCTACTACAGACTAACATGGCCTCTACTCTCTACATCAGACTAACATGACCTCTACTCCTCTACTTCAGACTAACATGGCCTCTACTCTCTACATCAGACTAAAGTGGCCTCTACTCCTCTATACCAAACTGATTTGACTTCTATCCTTCCCAGATTTGCCAGCTCCAAGACGGGAAAGATCCACCTCCACACCGACATCCGACTCATCTTCGCCCGCGACAAGTTCGAGTTTGACAACAAAGTAGCCCAGTACGAGCTCCGATCATTCAATGAGGGGCCAAGAAATCCCAAGTTTTCCCCCAAGAGGTGACCCAGGCAGTCATTAGGGTATTAATTGTTAACTAGCGGGAGTCCACGTTGGATGCGTTGCTGTAGATGGTGGTGTTGTTACCTCGCTGTAGTCTGTTTGTGACTGCCATCCTCCATGTGAGGAGGCTGTTGATGATGATGATGATGATGATGATGATGATGATGTTGCATTATGGGGACGTCCAGATTTATTTAGAAATGTTTCATGTGTTCACCACCTGGGTAACTTAGCCGTATTGTCCTTTTATCATAGTCCAGAACATATTCTAATTAAGAAGTCTGTACGATGGTACAAGCATATGGTACAAAGTCATTCAGACTTGTCAAACAACATGTCAGGAACATGTTGTCTTGACTACGTAGTATCAGTATCTGGAAGCATTGCATCTTTTGGTAAAAAATGAACTGAAACAGTCTCGCTTTAGAGATCCTTTCAGGGCCTGTTCCACAAAGCGATCTTAGTGCTAAGATGATCGTAATTCCCATGCTTACGATAGGTGTAGCGCTAAGATCGCATTGTGGAACAGGGCCCTGAAATATTGTATTTTTAATTACTTTCTTCAGATAAGACATCACCTATTAATGCCTACCATATGTTTATCCTTGGCTTCTGAGTGATATTGTCAGGTAAAAGTCATCGAAAAGTACACAATTTCTATTATAATGTAGGATGTATGAAATTGTTCAAATCCTTCTGTTTGTTAAGTGAATATTTAAACAGGTTTGTTTATTGAGTTCAGTTGTTAATTTATTTTCTTGTAAGGTCATGTAGAGGTCATGTAGAGGTCATGTTTGAAAAGATCCTACTTGATGAGAGCTCTCCTGAATCTATTATAGGAACAGTAATTTATTCCACTGTGATAATTGTCTGAATGTTTCCGTGTCGTGTTATACATCTTCCTGAGGCAAGGGAGTTAACTGACAATAAAAGTCGAATTTCCACCCTTCTCGAACTAGGCTGGAATTCCGGAGTTACATTTTGACTGTACTAACGAGTCTATGCATTGTCCCTTCAAAATTGTGTGTTGAACTAAACATTTCGGTCGACTGCAGGATTTGCATAGCATGGTACCGCTTACTGGGCGTTGACAGATATTGTCCAAATCTTTTCATGTTTTTAATCAAGATGCTCAAGTGATTTGATGCACTTCACGAAGTAAGACCCGTGTTATTAAAATATAGATCTTGAATATCAATCATGTCGTCTTGACTGAGCGCGGCCATTTTGTTTGACGCAAATGCAATGTCAAACGTGGAATCTGATTGGTCAACAGGAGGGACATAGAAGTGACATAACTCGTAATAGCCACTGGCGGCGCTACGATCGAGCCCAGAAATTGACAAGGGTGGAAGCAGGACATTTATAGTCAGTTAACTCTCTTGCCTCAGGAGGCATGTTATACAAACAGACAATCAAGAAGTAGTTGCTTGCATGTAGTAGACGAGCTGGTAAGGTCACGTGTTGTAGGAAGGCCCATCTTCTGATGAAGCTAACGGGGGATACAGTACACACATTCCCTTGCCTCTGCAGCAGTGATGCTTGCTTGCATGTCTTATTGATCGTAGTGATGAGTGATGACCTGTGATGCCTCGACTGAATCAGGTGATGATCTGTGTAGGGCTGGGGCGATACACCAACTGTGTGATCTGATACCTTGTTCACGAGCCGATAAGTATCACGATACTTGCATGTGCTCTTGTCTGTGGTGGGTAAACCAATTTTTTCATAGACAGGATGGCCAAATACCTGGCTCAGTAACAATTTACAGTTGGCAGTGTCAAGTATGGCAGAATGGATGAAATTGTTTTCACTATATTTAGTGTTTGGTGTAACATTTATTAAAGAATACATTTAAGGTAAGAATCAATACCTTTTACTTGTGATTGTGATCGATATTTGTATCGAGAAGTAAAAAATTGCGATCCATCAATGCATCAATGTATCGTCCCAGTACTAGATCTGTGGTGCCTGGCCTAGAGGAATGCGATGATAAGGAATGTAGTGATGAGGAATGCGATTATGAGAAATGTGATGATGAGAAATGCAATGATGAGAAATGCGATGATGAGGAATGCGATGAAGAATATGATGAGGAATGCGATGATGCGGAATGCGATGATGAGGAATGCCATGATGAGGAATGCGATGATGAATGCGATGATGAGGAATGTGATGATGGAGGGGATGATGAGGAATGCGATGATGAATGTGATGATGAGGAATGCGATGAGGAATGTGATGATGAGGAATGCGATGATGAATGCGATGATGAGGAATGTGATGATGGAGGGGATGATGATGAATGCGATGATGAATGTGATGATGAGGAATGCGATGATGAATGTGATGATGAGGAATGCAGTGATGAGGAATGTTATGATGAGGAATGCGATGATGAGGAATGCGATGAAGAATGGGATGATGAGGAATGTGATGATGAGGAATGCGATGATGAGGATTGTGATGAAGAATGGGATGATGAGGAATGTGATGATGAGGAATGTGATGATGAGGCATGCAACAGTGATGGTAGTAAAATAATGGAAGATGTACAAGTCTACAGAATGCAGTGAAGTGATGGCGAATGTACTAGTCTACTGAGTTTAGTGATGTGGTGATCGGGTGTACTGGATGTAGTGAAGATGTGATGTTAAATGCTGCAGTGATGCTCGGGTGTACTGAATGTAGTGATGATCTATGCTGCAGTGATGCTCGAGTGTACTGAATGTAGTGAAGATGTGATGTTAAATGCTGCAGTGATGCTCGAGTGTACTGAATGTAGTGATGATCTATGCTGCAGTGATGCTTGAGTGTACTGAATGTAGTGATGATCTATGCTGCAGTGATGCTCGAGTGTACTGGATGTAGTGAAGAAGTGATGTTACATGCTGCAGTTATGCTCGAGTGTACTGAATGTAGTGAAGATGTGATGTTAAATGCTGCAGTGATGCTCGAGTTTACTGGATGTAGTGATGATCTATGCTGCAGTGATGCTTGAGTGTACTGAATGTACTGAATGTAGTGATGATCTATGCTGCAGTGATGCTCGAGTGTACTGAATGTAGTGATGATCTATGCTGCAGTGATGCTCGAGTGTACTGAATGTAGTGATGATCTATGTAGCAGTGATGCTCGAGTGTACTGAATGTAGTGATGATCTATGCAGCAGTGATGCTCGAGTGTACTGAATGTAGTGATGATCTATGCAGCAGTGATGACAGGATGTAGTGATGTAGGCTGCTGTAGTAGGAATGTTGTAAAGGTCATACATTGCCCTACACATAATCATGATAATGTACCAACGGACATGTATAAGCATTGGATACATCGAGCTGTAGACTAGTAGAAGGGAAGCAGCACACAGAAGTCAGACTGTGTGACAGGTAGGGTTGTATGAGAGCGTATATCCCAGCGAGGATGCTAGTATGCTGTAGTGTAGATAGTATGTTGCATAGACAGAAAGCTTAGTATGCTGATGTGTACGTGGCTTGACCCTGTATGTGGCTTGTCCCTGTACGTGGCTTGTCCCTGTACGTGGCTTGTCCCTGTACGTGGCTTGTCCCTGTACGTGGCGTGACCCTGTACGTGGCTTGACCCTGTACGTGGCTTGTCCCTGTACGTGGCTTGTCCCTGTACGTGGCTTGTCCCTGTACGTGGCTTGTCCCTGTACGTGGCTTGTCCCTGTACGTGGCGCGACCCTGTACATGGCTTGTCCCTGTACGTGGCGTGACCCTGTACGTGGCTTGTCCCTGTACGTGGCGCGACCCTGTACGTGGCTTGTCCCTGTACATGGCTTGTCCCTGTATGTGGCTTGACCCTGTATGTGGCTTGTCCCTGTACGTGGCTTGTCCCTGTACGTGGCTTGTCCCTGTACGTGGCTTGACCCTGTACGTGGCTTGTCCCTGTACATGGCTTGTCCCTGTACGTGGCTTGTCCCTGTACATGGCTTGTCCCTGTACATGGCTTGTCCCTGTACGTGGCGCGACCCTGTACCTGGCTTGTCCCTGTACGTGGCGTGACCCTGTACGTGGCTTGTCCCTGTACGTGGCTTGTCCCTGTACGTGGCTTGTCCCTGGGGTGGCTTGTCCCTGTACGTGGCTTGTCCCTGTACGTGGCTTGACCCTGTATGTGGCTTGTCCCTGTATGTGGCTTGTCCCTGTACGTGGCTTGTCCCTGTATGTGGCTTGTCCCTGTACGTGGCTTGTCCCTGTACTTGGCTTGTCCCTGTACGTGGCTTGTCCCTGTACGTGGCTTGTCCCTGTACGTGGCTTGTCCCTGTACGTGGCTTGACCCTGTACAATCTGATCGGAAGTTGTATTAATAAGATCCTCAGGATATTATAACACATTACATAGGAAATAGTGTGAACAAGCAAAAAAACATAAAAAACTACCCCCTCCCATACTTTGTTTTCAGAAGTCATTGCCTGAGAACCAGTTCTCTTTTAATTTTTTTAGCCTTATAGGGTGGTGGGGGGAGAGCGGTGGTCATAAAAAAATTATACAAATTATTGTTAAATATTACTAAATTTAGACCCCATCACTTTGTTCTAAGATGGTTAACAAAAACAGCTCTTTTTGTTCAGTCGGCCTGCTTAAGTTAAATATAGTCATTGAGATAATTCCAAGTGCTCTCAGTGTCAAAACAAGGTTTATGTTATTATGTTTGGCATCAAGGGTGTTTTCTACCCATTAGCTCTTGTTTTACGAGATACGTTCTAATGCTGTAGGGGGGCAAAATGGCCAAGTCGTCTAAGGCGACGCGATTCGCTGTGTAGAGTTGCGTCCCTTGGGCACGCCAGAAACCTATGATTGTGGGTTCGTATCCCGGTTCGCCCCAATTATGTTTCTAGGTTTGTCAGCACCATACCCGTGCTCGTGGGTTTCACCGAAGTGGTAAACGTCTGAGACCTGCATCACTTCGGGCTTTCCTCCCACATAAAGCTGACACGTCACGATATAACTGGAATACTGTTAAAAGCGGCGTTAAACCCAGCTCACTCACTCACTCTAATGTTGTAGTGACAGTTATGACAGTGGTGTCGTGTGCAAAAATGGAATTTCATTATGATGTTATTAGGTCACATGTTACTATCTGCCTTCTAGCCTATTGGCATAGCTTGATGACTTCCTCTAATAAAATCAGTATGTGTAGAAATTGTTACAGAAGTTATCAGAAGTGGCAGTAAATCTAAAACTTGCCAATAATAGGAAAAAGGATAGTTGTCAATTCTCTGAACTTGATCGATATATTTCCACAAATTAAATATTTTATGATTCCAGTTGGCCCCAAAAAGCCATTACTCCACACACCCCTCAATCTCTCCATCACCATGTTCTAGAAAGATTGTTGGTTATCACGATAAAGTTTGTGAAAGACATTTTCCCAACCAATTTTGTGAGGTTGCAACAGAACTGTTAGAAATCTGGACAAACCTCCCTCCCATTCTGCACAAGGACAAAATGGCCAAAGGGAGGTAACTCTCATAGAGTTACTTCCCTTAGAAGTGAGACCCCTCTGATCTGGTGTATGTTATTATACATGTGATGTATATAGAGTGTTGTAAAGGGAGGTAACACAGATACTCTCCGATTGTTCAGTAACCATACATACAGAGGACATAATTGTCAGACTTGACCCAGACAGAGATACTAATTTCATCTGACTGTTGACATGACCTTGACCTCTTCCCAGGGTCAGGCTTGATGCAAGGGCTGGGATGGGTAACTAGGGTACTCGGGTCAGGTGGGTCCTGAGTAGGACCCGGGTACCCACAGGACTACCCGGACCCGTGCTTAGCCACATGATATATTGTGTAATGACAATATTATCTAAAACTCTATAGTTACACTACAAGTCACTAATGTTCCCATTTCTTTCTGCCTATGCGCCCATTCCTTCTGACTTTTATTTGTTTGAATAAAGATAAAACTTCATGCAGTAAACTTCAGTGTATGCATGACCAGATCGTTTTACACGTGTATCTAAATACATTTTGCCAGGGCTACGGTCAAACTTTTCCAAATCAGACAGTTTGTACCTATCTCTAAATATCTATAAGATAAAACTTCATGCAGTAAACTTCAGTGTATGCATGACCAGATCGTTTTACACGTGTATCTAAATACATTTTGCCAGGGCTACGGTCAAACTTTTCCAAATCAGACAGTTTGTACCTATCTCTAAATATCTATAAGATAAAACTTCATGCAGTAAACTTCAGTGTATGCATGACCAGATCGTTTTACATGTGTATCTAAATACATTTTGCCAGGGCTACGGTCAAACTTTTCCAAATCAGACAGTTTGTACCTATCTCTAAATATCTATAAGATAAAACTTCATGCAGTAAACTTCAGTGTATGCATGACCAGATCGTTTTACACGTGTATCTAAATACATTTTGCCAGGGCTACGGTCAAACTTTTCCAAATCAGACAGTTTGTACCTATCTCTAAATATCTATAAGATAAAACTTCATGCAGTAAACTTCAGTGTATGCATGACCAGATCGTTTTACATGTGTATCTAAATACATTTTGCCAGGGCTACGGTCAAACTTTTCCAAATCAGACAGTTTGTACCTATCTCTAAATATCTATAAGATAAAACTTCATGCAGTAAACTTCAGTGTATGCATGACCAGATCGTTTTACATGTGTATCTAAATACATTTTGCCAGGGCTACGGTCAAACTTTTCCAAATCAGACAGTTTGTACCTATCTCTACTATCTATACTACAGCGGGTACTGGGGAAGGGTCAGGTAATGGGGTGGTGGGTACCCGGGTAGGGTCGGGTAAGGGGGTGGTGGGTACCCGGGTGGTATATTTGGACTCGTCCCAGCCCTACTCGATACCTACAACTATCAGGTTTGAAATTCCTATTACAGCGCCAGTAGCACAGATAAACAAGTTCCTGGTGCCAAAAGGGCACACTTATTAATATTGGCTTTTTAATTCAAGAATGTATATTATATGAAGCCAGGAATAGATGAGGCTGCCATCCCCTTTTGGGATGCGGGATTCAGGGGGCTTTTAACAGGGTATTCAGGACTCCGCATTGTGGGATGCAAATAAGATTATATTTGGTACTCAGATTTGACATTAAAACAAAAATCATGTATGTAAAAAAGTCGTTCATATAATTTTTCTTTTCAGTAATTTCCACCCTTCTCAATGTTTTTTGAGATTTGTGTTAAGTATCATATTCGACGTAATAAGCGCCCAGGGCGCTCTCAAAATTATAAATAGGGGGCTCTTATTAGAATATAATTTTGGTGAATGAGTCGAAAGATCATAAATTTTATGGTTTCTGCTGACAGCCTGAAATGATACAAAAGAAAAGTCTGTGCGTATTATACACGACAGATATATTTTTCCAGAATTTAATTGCCCGTAATTAAGGGTGCATATAACACATGAGTGCGTATTATACACGAAGGGTGCTAATTGGGATTGTTCACTAGCCAATATATTGGAAAATATCGCCGTGGGCGCTTATTAGAATGGGGCACTTATTACGTCGAATACGGTAATATTCGGGATTCATGGGTGAGCAAATTGTGAAAAAATTAGATGGTTTTGGGAATTCAGGGGAGGGTGGTTGTCACCCTCATAAAGGACTTGTACAAAACTGGACAAACACTGGACAATAGGATCACAGAATAATCTTCGGGACTTTTTCAATGAGTGAGTGAGTGAGTGAGTGAGTGAGTGAGTGACTTAGTGAGTGAGTGAGTGAGTGAGTGAGGTTTTACGCCGCTTTTAGCAATATTCCAGCAATATCACGGCGGGGGACACCAGAAATGGGCTTCACACATTGTACCCATGTCGGGAATGGAACCCGGGTCTTCAGCGTGACGAGCGAACGCTCTAACCACTAGGCTACCCGACCGCCCCTTTCAATGAAGGAAGGGGCAAACAAATTGATGGTGAAAGGACTATCTCTGGATCGAGGACGGATGAAAGGTGCTGATGTGACTGGTACACTTAGATTCCATCAGCACATCGGAACATCTTTATGAGTGCCCCATAGCAAACTTTAAAAGAAATTACCGTATTCGACGTAATAAGCGCCCACGGCAAAATTTGCTAATATATTGCCTGGTGAACAATCCCAATTAGCACCCCTTCCGATTGATCAATGTACACAAGGCTTATTTATACACGTATAATACGCACTCGTGCGTAATATGCAGCCTTAATCATGGGAAATTAAATTATGAAAAAATGTATCTGTCGTATATAAATATTTCAGGCTGTCAGCATAAACCACGAAATTTGTCTTTCAACTCTGTTTTTTTTTTCACCAAAATAATATTCTAATAAGAGCCCCCTATTTCTAATTTTGAGAGCGCCCTGGTCGCTTATTACGTCGATTACGGTATTGCTAAAAGTGGAGTACTATACAACTCACTCACTGTAATGGCATGACAGATTAACGAGGTAAAAAATATCAAAGAATCATGTGGTCTTTAACTTCTTGAATAGTATATACAGACAACGTATTTTATAGTACGCATGCTGGGCATTTACCAACCACAGCAGTGAGACTTATTGTTGATATTATGGAGTGTAAATTTTATGTTATATTATGCGTGTATATTTTGAAGGCATAGGAGCACAACACTACTCTGGAGACAAGTGCCATTTCTTCTGTCCGGTATCTTTTCAAAAAAGATATTTTTATTATTTTGAGACATGATTTTTGTTTATTGTTATTTGTAGTTCTTTCTTTTAATTTGTCATGGTTGAATACAGTCAACTTGGTTATAATGAAAACTTGCAATTAGAACTTGTTAGTTTGGCCAGACTAGCTTAATTACTTGTTTCACAACTCGTGAAGATCCGGGGTGGAATAGGTCTTCAGAAACCCATGCTTGCCGTAACAGGCGACTTTGCTTGTCGTAGGAGGCGACTAATGGGATCGGGTGGTCAGACTCGCTGACTTGGTTAATGTATGAGATCGTATCCCAATTGTGTGGATCAAAGCTCATGATGTCAATCACTGGATTGTCTGGTCCAGACTCAATTATTTTACAGACAGCCGTCATGTAGCTGGAATATTGCTGAGTGCGGCGTTAAACAACAAGCAAACAAACAAACAAACAAACTTCCCTTTACAGAATGTTTAGGTTTTTAAATAATGCCTAAAAAATTACCCGGGCACCATTCTTCTAAACTTTGTATGTTTGTTGTTTAAAGCCGCACTCAGCAATGTTCTAGCTATATGACGGCGGTCTGTAAATAATCCAGTCTGGACCAGACAATCCACTGATTGACATCATGATCATCGATCTACGCAATTGGGATACGATGACATACATCAACCAAGTCAGCGAGTCTGACCACCCGATCCCATTAGTCGCCTCTGACGACAAGCTTAGGACCACAATTATCGTAAGTCTATGTTAAAGTATAGGAGTTACGATCGTCTTAGCACTAACATTGTTTTGTGAAACAGGGCCTAGAGTATCTGTGAAACAAGTCATTCAACGGGTCGGCCATATGTATGAAATATACCCTTGTGTCCGAAATTTGCTCTTCACAAGATTGAAATTTACTCTTCTGTTAAGTGCTTGCGATTGATATAACCAATTGTTTGTTAAATCTGACTTTGTTGTATCTCAAGTTGACTGTAATTGGTTGTTGCAAATTTTATGTCTGAAAGTCACTGTTCACTTGGTTACCATGGTAACAGATCTGTTCGTTATCCTTCGTAAGAATCTAGAGACTTTTCTGTGACAGGCCTGATTCCTCCGTGCTGTTCATGATGTCTTCGCTTCTGAGGAGGAGGGACTCCGGTCTAAATTTGTCACATTTCCTGGTCGTTCATTGGGAGAAACATTGTCGTGTCAAATATTGACCCTGCATTTATATTTTGACTTTATCATCCCAAACTGGCTTCCATGAAATTGCATCACAATGCTTTACAGACCATCACTATTTCTCTGCCTCTACGGGGGCACGGGTGGCCCAGTCGTCTAAGGCGTCTGTGCAGAGTTGCGTCCCCTGGACACGCCAGAAACCTATGATTGTGGGTTCGAATCCCGGTTCGCCCCGATTATGTTACCCGTGCTCGTGGGTTTCACCGAAGTGGTAAACGTCTGAGACCTGCATCACTTCGGGCTTTCCTCCCACATTAAGCTGACACGCCGCGATATATCTTGAATACTGTTAAAAGCAGCGTAAAACCCAACTCACTCACTCACTCTTCTATATGACTATAGTACCCCTGTCATGGCTAGTGGGTGTTCCCTAACTTGTTTTGAGTTGTATATATAGTAGTTCCTAGTTTGATACCATGATGCACTGGTACATCAGTGGAGCAAATAATATCTAGGAAGTGAAGACTAGCATCAATACCGTATTCGACGTAATAAGCGCCCCGATCTAATAAGCACCCATGGCGATATTTGCTAATATATTGGCAAGTGAACAATCCCAATTAGCACCCCTTCCGATTGATCGATATACGCAAGACTTATTTATTCGTGTATAATACGCACTCAAGTGTTATATGCACCCTTAATTATGGGAAATTAAATTCTGGAAAAATATATCTGTCGTATATAAACAGGTGGCCGTCAGCATAAACCACGAAATTTATCTTTCAACTCTGTTTTTTTCACCAAAATAATATTCTAATAAGAGCCCCCTATTTCTAATTTTGAGAGCGCCCTGGGCGCTTCTTACGTCGAATACGGTATATCTTAGCGGCCAGGCCAGATTTTAGATATCTTTCAAGAATTAAGAAATCTTAGTATGGGCATTAACATACCTCAGCAGCATGAAGGGCATTAAGATATCTTAGTAGGCTGGCTAGCACGAAGATATCTCTCTAGTTGGGTCTAGCATTAACATATCTTAGTGTTAGTTATTGCTACTGAGCTATCTTAGCAGCCAGGGCTCACGCTAAGATATGTCAGGTGCCAAGACTAGTCTTAAGATATCTTAGCAATCAGGTCTAAGATTAACATGTTTAATGTTAAGATATCTCAGAAGCCAGGGCTCTCACTAAGATATATCAGGAGCCAAGACTAGTCTCAAGATATCTTAGCAATCAGGTCTAAGATTAACATGTTTAATGTTAAGATATCTTAGAAGCCAGGGCTCACACTAAGATATGTCAGGTGCCAAGACTAGTCTTAAGATATCTTAGCAATCAGGTCTAAGATTAACATGTTTAATGTTAAGATATCTTAGAAGCCAGGGCTCTCACTAAGATATATCAGGAGCCAAGACTAGTCTCAAGATATCTTAGCAATCAGGTCTAAGATTAACATGTTTAATGTTAAGATATCTTAGAAGCCAGGGCTCACACTAAGATATGTCAGGTGCCAAGACTAGTCTTAAGATATCTTAGCAATCAGGTCTAAGATTAACATGTTTAAAAGCCAGGGCTCACGCTCACGCTAAGATATGTCAGGTGCCAAGACTAGTCTTAAGATATCTTAGCAATCAGGTCTAAGATTAACATGTTTAAAAGCCAGGGCTCACGCTCACGCTAAGATATGTCAGGTGCCAAGACTAGTCTTAAGATATCTTAGCAATCAGGTCTAAGATTAACATGTTTAAAAGCCAGGGCTCACGCTCACACTAAGATATGTCAGGTGCCAAGACTAGTCTTAAGATATCTTAGCAATCAGGTCTAAGATTAACATGTTTAAAAGCCAGGGCTCACGCTCACGCTAAGATATGTCAGGTGCCAAGACTAGTCTTAAGATATCTCAGCAATCAGGTCTAAGATTAATGTTAAGATATCTCAGAAGCCGAGCACTAAGAGGAGCAGGGCGAAGTCCCTCCACATATTTGACACATATTTTCTCCAGTATACAGGATATTTAGTTCTTAGATTCATCTGTTTTCTGTTTTAAGTGCCTATTCCCAGTTGTTCCTACTTGAGAGTATATTGTATAATAATATCTGTCTTTCCCCAATCAACTGTGATATGTATTAATTTATTCTCTTTTAGAAGTGCTTTAGATGTTTTTTGACCTGTTTAGCTAGAGCATAACGGCTGTAGGAGATTTCAGCTGTGTACAGGACGCTGCCTGGACAGATTGCCTGTTTTCTTAGTTTTGTGGTATGCAAACTTTTAGCTAGAATAATTACCTGCCCTTGCAATGTACAATTTTTGCCAGTGAAAACACTTAAAGTTCAAAATAAAGTAATATGAATTGATGAATGTTTTGTTGTTAATTTACAGATCTTGTCTTTGACAGAATTATTTTCGATTTCCTCGAGTGTCAGTTTTGCTTATTTTTCGAGGTGATTATTGAACGTTTTTGCTCACGTTTAGAGCATCTGCCTGGTGAGAGTTGGTTGGATCCTGGCCGTGTCATACGATGATGTTAAAAGATGGCACTTGGCATCAAGGGCATAAACCAAGGACTGGTCGGTTTGGAGTCAGTATACTGTATACTGACCGCCTCCGTGGTCTAGTGGCAGCGCGTCCGCCCAGAGAGTGAAAGGTCCGGGGTTCAATCCCCAGCCGCGTCATACCAAAAGACGATAAAAGATGGTACTTGTTGTAACCCTGTCTGGCGCTCGGCATTAAGGGGCTAAAACAAGGACTGGTCGGCTCGGAGTCAGTATACTGTGTCTGAGTGAGGTATTCATGTTAAACTGCGGCATGGTATCTCAGTGAGCTAGCACTATAAATCGGCATCAGTCTGGACTAGTACAAGCAGCCACACAAACACACACACATACATGCACGTCGCTATAGAAGTGCAATAATTTTGGACGCGACGTCAAACCCCATTTCATCTCACCTCACCCTGCTTCTAGTGAGTGAGTGAGTGAGTATGGTTTTACGCTGCTTTTAGCAATATTCCAGCAATAACACGGCAGGGGACACCAGATATGGACTTCACACATTTTACCCATGTCAGGATTCGAACCCGGGTCTTCGGCGTGACGAGCGAACGCTTTAACCACGAGGCTGTGGTTGTGACAGCCAGTAAGTTGCAGTTTACAGATTTTTGTTTACGTATTTGTTGGTTATATCTGACCACGAAACGGAAAGTAATATCTACGTGTGGCTGTTTCCTCAACATTCACTTTTCTTGTAAGTTTGACACCATGCAACAGTCGCGTTGTCTCGGATCAACTACGGCTGTAAACAATCCGCGAAGTTGCATGAGCATAGAATGGCAAGATGAAAAAATCGACCGCTAGAATTCATTGCTTCCACTCTGCCCAAGTTATAAACTCTTTTTGGCCCCGCCCCTCAGGCCATGGGAATACTTCCAACCAAATATGATTGATGTCCATCTCTTACTTCCAGAGAAAAAATGGTTCAAAGCAATATTGCCAAATTACCCTTTTTAGCCCCGCCCCTCACCATTTGTACAATTTTGAATCCCCACCATCTAGGGATGCTTCCAGTCAAATTTCGTTAATTTCCAATTAGTGGTTCAGAAGAAGAAATCATTTGAATAAATTGTTGATGTACGGACGACGGACAGACTACAGACGGACAGACGACGACGCCACGGTATGGCATAACCTCACCTTGGTCCTTCAGACCTGGTGAGCTAATAATCATTTCAAGGAGTAATTGTATGGGTTTCTGGATTAACAAAGTTTCACTGGAGTGGGTGAGTTTTTACGTCGTTTTGAACAGTATTCCAGTTATATCAGCTTAATGTGGGAGGAAAGCCTGAAGTGATGCAGGTCTCAGACGTTTACCACTTCGGTGAAACCCCCGAGCACGGGTATGGTGCTGACAAACCTAGAAACATAATCAGGGTGAAACCGGGATTTGTATCCACGATTATAGGTTTCTAGCGTGCCCAAGGGATGTAACAAATTGCAGTGCCCTAGAGTACCATGCCCCCCATGCCCCTGTGTTGCTGTGCCCCTGTGTCGCTGTGCCTGTTTTTTACTGTGCCCCTGTTTCGCTGTGTCCCTGTGTTGCTGTGCCCGTTTCGCTGTGTCCCTGTGTTGCTGTGCCCCTGTTTCGCTGTGCCCGTTTCGCTGTGTCCTGTGCCCCTGTCGCTGTGCCCTCGTGTCGCTGTGCCCCTGTATTGCTGTCCCCGTGTCGCTGTACCCCTGTATCGCTGAGCCCCTGTGTCCCTGAGCCCCTGTTTCCATGCGCTGCTGTGCCCCTGTGCCCATGCGTTGCTGTGCCCCTGTGCCCCTGTTTCCATGCGTTGCTGTGCCCATGCCCCTGTGTCCCTGTGCCCCTGTTTCCATGTGTTGCTGTGCCCCTGTGTCCCTGTGCCCCTGTTTCCATGCGTTGCTGTGCCCCTGTGTCCCTGTGCCCCTGTGCCCCTGTTTCCATGCGTTGCTGTGCCCCTGTGTCCCTGTTTCCATGCGTTGCTGTGCCCCTGTGTCCCTGTTTCCATGCGTTGCTGTGCCCCTTTGTCCCTGTGCCCCTGTTTTCATGCGTTGCTGTGCCCCTGTGTCCCTGTGCCCCTGTGTCCCTGTGCCCCTGTGCCCCTGTTTCCATGCGTTGCTGTGCCCCTGTGTCCCTGTTTCCATGCGTTGCTGTGTCCCTTTGTCCCTGTGCCCCTGTTTTCATGCGTTGCTGTGCCCCTGTGTCCCTGTGCCCCTGTGTCCCTGTGCCCCTGTGCCCCTGTTTCCATGCGTTGCTGTGCCCCTGTGTCCCTGTTTCCATGCGTTGCTGTGCCCCTTTGTCCCTGTGCCCCTGTTTTCATGCGTTGCTGTGCCCCTGTGTCCCTGTGCCCCTGTGTCCCTGTGCCCCTGTGCCCCTGTTTCCATGCGTTGCTGTGCCCCTGTGTCCCTGTGCCCCTGTTTCCATGCGTTGCTGTGTCCCTTTGTCCCTGTGTCCCTGTTTCCATGCGTTGCTGTGCCCCTGTGTCCCTGTGCCTCTGTTTCCATGCGTTGCTGTGTCCCTTTGTCCCTGTGCCCCTGTTTCCATGCGTTGCTGTGCCCCTGTGTCCCTGTGCCCGTTTCCATGCGTTGCTGTGCCCCTGTGTCCCTGTTTCCATGCGTTGCTGTGTCCCTGTGCCCCTGTGTCCCTGTGCCCCTGCGTTGCTGTGTCCCTGTGCCCCTGTTTCCATGCGTTGCTGTGTCCCTGTGCCCCTGTTTCCATGCGTTGCTGTGCCCCTTTGTCCCTGTGCCCCTGTTTCCATGCGTTGCTGTGCCCCTGTGTCCCTGTGCCCCTGTTTCCATGCGTTGCTGTGCTCCTGTGTCCCTTTGTCCCTGTGCCCCTGTTTCCATGCGTTGCTGTGCCCCTGTACCCCTGTGTCGCTGTGCCCCTGTGTCCCTGTGCCCCTGACTTCATTGCCATAGAGAACAATATGCATAATCTCACTGACTGAAGTTTATTTCATACAATAAATCACTCATTACATGGCTCACAGTTCTGACTCTGGCATATCATCTAGATATATAAAATGCATACATATATTTACAGTAAAAAGTATATACATTGTCAAAAGACAAATATCACACAAAATATCACAGACAAATAAAAAAATAGGTTAAAAAAATACTCAATCTCATTAAAATCAGATCTTAGTTCTTGCTACCGCTAAACAAAGATCTGAGGACATCCCATTACGGGTCACGTCAGACCGACCTTGTGCAAACTTCGACCGACAAATGGAATTACCAATCAGAAGGCACCTTTCTCGTGGTCTACGGCACTAATTTCAAATTGGCGACTACGCTTCGAAACAGATCTTGACAAATTTTCGAGGTTGTATGATTAGAAATCACATTCCGACTGTCACTTTCATGATCTGGTAAGTGACGCTCTGATTGGTCGGATGAAAGGTTGTTCTGACGTAACCCCTAATGGGATGTCTTCAGATCTTTAATTAGCAATAGCGAGGACTAAGGTCTGATTTTAATGAGATTGTGAAAAAACTTCACTTTTGAATTTGGGCTGGACGGGTTTGTGTTTGTTGTTGTTTAACGCTGCACTCGACAATATTTCAGCCATTTGATGTCAGACCAGACCAGACAATCCAGTGATGATTATTGTGAGTAACGATCAACGTCATCGGGGGACAATGACACCCAATCGACCAGCTCACTGAGCCCCCCCCCAAATTGTACCCTCTTACGACCACCATAGTTGCTGGTGACCTCCAACTCAGAATTGTATAATAGGTGGGGACCGAACACGGACATGTCACCACCACAAAAAATATTAGATTTTTTATAGGGGATTATTTTTTTATTATTGTTATATGGATCAAACTCTGCATAAACACCATTTCAGTCGTATCCCTTCATGTCAGGGTACCCGACATTTGATGAAACCCATGAGCTGACAAACCAAGAATCAGAATCAGTCATCAGATCCTGGTATGCCTAAGGGATGTAACTCCACACGAAGCCAAGCAGCAACTGGGCCATGCACCTCCTTGTATTGCAAAGTGAGTATGGTTTTACGCCGCTTTTAGCAATATTCCAGCAATATCATGGCGGGGGACACCAGAAATGGGCTTCACACATTGTACCCATGTCGGGAATCAAACCTGGATCTTCAGTGTGACGAGTGAACGCTTTAACCACTAGGCTACCCGACCAGCCTGTATTGCAAAGAGACGATACACCTACAGAATATTGTATACCCATGTTTGTCTCATGGTGCTAATAACAACAGCATGACTAATTATAAAATAGGGGGATGATAGAGAGTATGGTTTTACACGGCTTATAGCAATATTCCAGCAATGTCACAGCAGGGGAGACCAGAAATGGGCTTTACACATTGTACCCATGTCTGGAATCGAACCCGATCTTAGGTGTGATGAGCGAAAGCTTTAACCACTAGGCTACCCGACCGCCCCTCAAAAATTGGGGGATGAAGCTGTTGAACCCTGTTATTTTAGCAAGGCAGCTTAAAAAGCTTGTGCATATGGCAGAAGTTATCCAGTATTCTGTTTTCTAGCCGAGAAGACACCCAGGTATGACATAAAAACACAGTGAGAGAGAGTATGGTTTTACGCCGTTTTTAGCAATATTCCAACTATCACAGCATGGGACACCAGAAATGGGCTTCACACATTGTACCCATGTTGGGAACCGAACCCGGGTCTTCAGCGTGACGAGCGAACGCTTTAACTACAACGCTTTAACTACACCCCTTGAAAAACACAGGCTGACATGTTGAACCTAGGTGTGGCACAGAATGCTCGATACCTGATGATAAACCCCAGTTAACACAACATCTTCAGGAGGACTTCTGTGACTGTGGACAAGCTTCAGTCGTGGACGCTGACACTGACCGAACTCTTCCGTGTCTGCAGGGGTTTTAACCGTTGACCTTTACTCTTCCGCGGTGATTGCTTGGCCATCTGTCCCATGCCGACTCCGATTGTCTGGAAGTTGGTGCGCAGCACCCTGTGGTTGACCTGGAAAGGGTAAGGTGAGCTACAGTAACTAAACACAACTAAACACAACTAAACACAACCACAATTGAGTGAGTGAGTGAGTTTGGTTTTACGCCGCTTTTAGCAATATTCCAGCAATATCACGGCGGGGGACACCAGAAATGGGCTTCACACATTGTACCCATGTCGGGATTCGAACACGGGTCTTCGGCGTGACGAGCGAACGCTTTAACCACTAGGCTACCCGACCGCACCTAACCACAACTGGGACTGTGCCTCCAATTTTGTATCATTTATGTAAAAGTCCTTATTTCCTAACTGACAATCTTCATCTTATTATTGGGGGCACAGGTGGCCCAGTCGTCTAAGGCGCTGCGATTCGCTGTGCAGAGTTGCGACCCTTGGGCACGCCAGAAACCTATGATTTGTGGGTTCGAATCCCGGTTTGCCCCGATTATGTTTCTAGGTTTGTCAGCACCATACCCGAGCTCGTGGGTTTCACCGAAGTGGTAAACATCCGAGACCTGCATCACTTCGGGCTTTCCTCCGACATTAAGCTGACACGCCGCGATATGACTGTAATAATGTTAAATGCGGCATTAAACCCAACTCACTCATTCACTCATCTTATTATCAAATTAAGATTTAGAATCTCCTACAAGGTGCCGCGACCAAACTATTTTTTTTGTCCCAGTAAGATTTTAACCGAAATGAATCAAATTCAAAGTATGTCAACGAAGAAAGGGAACACCCCCTGCTTGTCAATCAAAATACTGTAAATCGTGAAATTAATGCGTCTCCAAAAGAATGCGACAACTGGCCCCTAGCCAAAAATGCGACTCAATATGAATGCGACCCCCCTCCTCTCAAGCATCAGTTGATTTATATCTAAAGATGTCCTCAGTCAGGTTTACAGGAGAATTATCACCTTAATCCAACCTTACATTAATCCAATCACACACCAAATAGCACCGCTTATAAGCTCTGAGTAAAGTACTTCCGCTAAAACAATACATGAGCGCTGGCTCATGTTGGCCTTTGACGCAGTCGCAAAGAACAAAGACACCGTGTTGCGTGGCTGGCGTCTGTCTGGACTTGCAGGTGTGATCAGTGATGCAGGTGTGATAAGTGAGTAGAACTCTTGTCTTGACCCCAGCAGTGACAATTCATGGGATGTGTTTGAATGACATTGTTTATATACTTGTTACACAAGTGCTGGTCAATAAACAGTGATGCTGAATACATAGTTTCAGCGTATGTCTAAGTTGGTATTTCTGCTATCCAAAATGTCTTACTGTTGATATAAATGCGATGTTAAATGATGCGAGCAAAGACCACTCGCATTTTTCGCACTTAATTCACGCTCGCGTTGATTTCAAGATTTACAGTAAGTTGCAGCAGTATTACGAGGGGTACAAGTAGTTTTGTGTCCCGCATAAGGTTTTATACCCCGAGCCGGAACCGAGTGCTATAAAACCTAAAGAGGCACTCATAGAACCATATATACCCATCCATCTTCCCGAGGCAAGGGAGTTAACTGACTTTAAAAGTCCAGTTTCCACCCTTGCCGAACTTGGCTGGAATTACTGGGCTCGATCATAGCGCCACCAGTGGCTTTTACCAGTTATATCCCTTCTAAGCCTCTCCTATTGACCAATCAGATTCCACCTCTCATACCACTTGCGTTTGCTTCACACAAAATGGTGGGGCCCGGTCAGTTAGATCTGATCGACAATCAAGATCTATATTTTGATAAAAGGGGTCTTACATCGCAAAATGCATCAAATCACGTGTGCACCTTGACTAAAAACATGAAAACATTTGGATAATATCTGCTGGCAATGAGTTGGCGGTGCACATGCTTTGCAAATCCTGCAATCGACTGCGCGATTTTGATTGGACTATGCATAGACTCATTAGTCCAGCCAAAATGTAACTCCATAATACCAGCCTAGTTCAGCAAGGGTGGAAACTGGACTTTTATAGTCAATTGACTCTCTTGCCTCGGGAAGATGATACCCCTCATGATACTGCTACAATGAATTTATCTTACCGACATGTTATTCAACAAAAATTCAAAATTAATAGAAAACATCTATTCACTTGAGCTGAGGTTAACTTGTGCTATGTGACGTGACCTTCATTAATTCGGCAAAAGCGTGAAGCTTTTTGTTCGAGGCAGGGTACAAGCGATTTAGTCTCCCACTCAGAAATCCACGTTCAGACTGTCTTCTTCATGGTGGGGTATAAGGGAATTATTCTCCTGCTCAGAAATCCACGTGCAGACTGTCTTCTTCATGGTGGGGTATAAGGGATTTATTCTCCCGCTCAGAAATTTATTTCCCTCCCAGGCGGTATACATAGATCACTTGAACCAATCGGTCTCATCGCTCTGACATGGAGGTGTGATAAAACAATGTACTGTTCTTATTTATTAACCAAATCCATCCAAAAATCTTGTTCTTACCCAGCGACATCTTCTGTGGATGCCAGTTTTGGATGATATTTTTTTAATACCGTATTCGACATAATAAGCGCCATGCTCTAATAAGCGCCCACGGCGATATTTTCCAATATATTGGCTAGTGAACAATCCCAATTAGCACCCCTTCCGATTGATCAATGTACACAAGACATATTTATTCGTGTATAATACGTGTGTTATATGCATTCTTAATCATGGGCAATTAGATTCTGGAAAAATATATGTCGTATATAAACATTTCAGGCTGTCAGCTTAAACCACGAAATTTACGATCTTTCAACCCTGTTGTTTTTCACCAAAATAATATTCTAATAAGAGCCTCCTATTTGTAATTTTGAGAGCGCCCTGGGCGCTTATTACGTCGAATACAGTAACAGAAATTCATTGACCCTACAGTTTCTGTTAACCGAGTGATTTACAGGAGATGGTCACCTGGGATGGGTTTCTCCTCATCTCGTGGAAGCGTTTCTCATAGTCCAGGATGTACCGGGGAAACAGGGACTTCTCATCGTAGGCAGTCTTCAGCGCTGCAACAACAACACATGGGTGAGATGCTGTTTTGTTTGTTTGTTTGTTGTTTACGCAGCACTCAGCAATATTCCAGCTATATGACGGCGGTCTGTGAATAATCGAGTCAATCCAGTTATTGACATCATGAGCATCAATCCACGCAATTGGGATCGATGACATGCATCAACCGAGTCAGCAAGCCTGACCACCCGATCCCATTGGTTGCCTCTTACAACAAGCATAGTCGCCTTTTACGACAAGCATGGGTTGCTGAAGACCTATTGTACCCCCCCCTTCACGGGTAGGTAAGATGCTGGAATCGGCTCTGAGGCTAACTTTTGTTTGTTGTTTGTTGTTTTAAATCACAGGCAGGCCCCCTCCAGCTGCCTGCAAAACATCAAGTCTGGACCAGGCAAACAAGTGGTTGATATCATGAGCATTTATTATCATTATTCCAACTATATCACAGCTGCCTGTAATTGAGTCTTGATTTGAAAAACCAGTGATTGATATTATGAGCAACGATCCATGCTGTTGTGATGACACGCAGTCAACCAAATCACAGATCCTGAATTCTAATCCATTTTATTGTCTCTTGCAGCAAACAATTGAGAGCCTAAACCCAGACACTTCTTTGAGGGTGCGTGTGTCTGGATGTGTGTGTGTTTGTGTGTGTGGATGTGTGTGCGTGCGTGCATATGTGGGTGTGTGTTTGTGTGTGTGGATGTGGGTGGATCGGTGTGTGCGTGCGTGCGTGCGTGTGGATGGTTGGGTGTGTGGATGGGTGAGGGGATGGGTGGGTGGATCGATGTGTGTGTGTGTGTGTGTGTGTGTGTGTGTGTGTGTGTGTGTGTGTGTGCGTGTGGATGGTTGGGTGTGTGGATGGGTGAGGGGATGGGTGGGTGGATCGGTGTGTGGTGTGTGTGTGTGTGTGTGTGTGTGTGTGTGTGCGTGCGTGCGTGTGTGTGTGTGCGTGCGTGTGTGGATGGTTGGGTGTGTGGATGGGTGAGGGGATGGGTGAGTGGATCGGTGTGTGGTGTGTGTGTGTGTGTGTGTGTGTGTGTGTGTGTGTGTGTGTGTGTGTGTGTGTGTGTGTGTGTGTGTGCGTGTGTCGATGGTTGGGTGTGTGGATGGGTGAGGGGATGGGTGGGTGGATCGGTGTGTGGTGTGTGTGTGTGTGTGCGTGCGTGTGTGGATGGTTGGGTGTGTGGATGGGTGAGGGGATGGGTGGGTGGATCGGTGTGTGGTGTGTGGATGTGTGTGTCTGTGTGTCTGTGTGTGTGTGCGTGTGTGGATGGTTGGGTGTGTGGATGGGTGAGGGGATGGGTGGGTGGATCGGTGTGTGGTGTGTGGTGTGTGGATGTGTGTGTGCGTGTGTGGATGGTTGGGTGTGTGGATGGGTGAGGGGATGGGTGGGTGGATCGGTGTGTGGTGTGTGATGTGTGTGCGTGCGTGTGTGTGGATGGTTGGGTGGGTGGATGGGTGAGGGGATGGGTGGGTGGATCGGTGTGTGGATGTGTGTGGATGTGTGTGCATGCGTGCATGCGTGTGTGGATGGTTGGGTGTGTGGATGGGTGAGGGGATGGGTGGGTGGATCGGTGTGTGGTGTGTGGTGTGTGGATGTGTGTGTGCGTGTGTGGATGGTTGGGTGTGTGGATGGGTGAGGGGATGGGTGGGTGGATCGGTGTGTGGTGTGTGATGTGTGTGCATGCGTGTGTGTGGATGGTTGGGTGGGTGGATGGGTGAGGGGATGGGTGGGTGGATCGGTGTGTGGTGTGTGGTGTGTGTGTGTGTGTGTGTGTGTGTGTGGATGGTTGGGTGTGTGGATGGGTGAGGGGATGGGTGGGTGGATCGGTGTGTGGTGTGTGGATGGTTGGGTGTGTGGATGGGTGGGTGGATCGGTGTGTGGTGTGTGGATGTGTGTGTGTGTGTGCGTGCGTGCGTGCGTGTGTGTGTGCGTGGATGGTTGGGTGTGTGGATGGGTGAGGGGATGGGTGGGTGGATCGGTGTGTGGTGTGTGGATGGTTGGGTGTGTGGATGGGTGAGTGGATCGGTGTGTGGATGTGTGTGTGTGTGTGTGTGTGTGCGTGCGTGTGTGGATGGTTGGGTGTGTGGATGGTTGGGTGTGGATGGGTGAGGGGATGGGTGGGTGGATCGGTGTGTGTGTGTGTGTGTGTGTGTGTGTGTGTGTGCGTGTGTGTGTGGATGGTTGGGTGTGTGGATGGGTGAGGGGATGGGTGGGTGGATCGGTGTGTGGATGTGTGTGCATGCATGTGTGGATGGTTGGGTGTGTGTTTGTGTGTGTGGATGTGGGGGGATCGGTGTGGTGTGTGGATGTGTGTGTGTGCGTGTTGATGGTTGGGTGTGTGGATGGGTGAGGGGATGTGTGCGTGTGTGTGTGGATGGTTGGGTGTGTGGATGGGAGAGGGGATGTGTGCGTGTGTGTGTGGATGGTTGGGTGTGTGGATGGGTGAGGGGATGTGTGCGTGTGTGTGTGGATGGTTGGGTGTGGGGATGGGAAAGGGGATGTGTGCGTGTGTGTGTGGATGGTTGGGTGTGTGGATGGGTGAGGGGATGTGTGCGTGTGTGTGTGGATGGTTGGGTGTGGGGATGGGAGAGGGGATGTGTGCGTTAGTGTGTGGATGGTTGGGTGTGTGGATGGGTGAGAGGATGTGTGCGTGTGTGTGTGGATGGTTGGGTGTGGGGATGGGAGAGGGGATGTGTGCGTGTGTGTGTGGATGGTTGGGTGTGTGGATGGGTGAGGGGATGTGTGCGTGTGTGTGTGGATGGTTGGGTGTTGGGATGGGAGAGGGGATGTGTGCGTGTGTGTGTGGATGGTTGGGTGTGTGGATGGGTGAGGGGATGTGTGCGTGTGTGTGTGGATGGTTGGGTGTGGGGATGGGTGAGGGGATGGGTGGGTGGATCGGTGTGTGTGATGATGATGCTCCAAGTGCACTGAGACAGGCTGGCACACTTCAGCCAAGACAGAGTCTTGATTTATTTAACACAAAACTCATTAAGGCAGAAATCAAATTTGCTCAAATTAAGAACCGTCAGTGCTTCCTAAACGTGGAGGCAGCTAATCAAGTCTGAGACTAGGCATTACACACGCCGATCACGCAGCATGCACACAGGCGGGAGCACAAACCAGACACTTCTATTAGCGGAATGACATGAAGAACTCATTACCAGATCAGCATGTACAGAATCTACACAGGCACACTAAGAACAAGGTTATCACTGCCACAACAGCAACACAACAGTGACACAACTGCAACACAACAGCAGCACAACTGCAGCCTAACAGCGACACAACTACAACACAACAGCAGCACAACAGCAACACAACGTAACAGCGACACAACAGTGACACAACCACAACACAATGGTGACACAACAGCAACACAATGGTGACACAACCAAAACACAACAGCGACACAACCAAAACACAACAGCAACTGAAGAATGACACAACAGTGACACAACCACAACACAACTGCAGCCTAACAGTGACACAACTACAACACAACAGCAGCACAACAGCAACACAACGGAACAGCGACACAACAGTGACACAACCACAACACAATGGTGACACAACAGCAACACAACAGTGACACAACCACAACACAACAGTGACACAACCACAACACAATGGTGACACAACAGCAACACAACAGCGACACAACCACAACACAACTGCAGCCTAACAGCGACACAACCGCAACACAACTGCAGCCTAACAGCGACACAACCGCAACACAACTGCAGCCTAAAAGCGACACAACCGCAACACAACTGCAGCCTAACAGCGACACAACCGCAACACAACAGCGACACAACCACAACAGAACAGTGTCACAACAGCAACACAACTGCAGTCCAACAGCGACACAACAGTGACACAACCACAACACAACTGCAACAGCGACACAACAGTGACACAACCACAACACAACTGCAACAGTGACACAACCACAACACAACTGCAACAGCGACACAACAGTGACACAACACAACTGCAACAGCGACACAACAGTGACACAACCACAACACAACTGCAACAGCGACACAACAGCGACACAACAGCAACACAACAGCAACACCGGGGAACTCCACTGGCTCCCTGTTTCAGCTCCCATTGAATACAAGAAAATTCTCACTGCATACAAATGTTTCAACAACATTGCCCCGAAATATCTCACTGAACTCTTACCACTCAACTCTCCACAGAGAACTCTCCGATCTCAACTATTTTCTATTCCAAAAATCAGAACATCCACATTTGGCAAAAGAACCTCCTAATTCAGCAGCGATTCTATGGAACTCCCTTCCAGATAATGTGAAATTATCTCCTTCAATCCCTGCTCTTTGAGCCCACTTCAAAACCCACTTTTTTAACAAACACTGTCAATCCTAAGTTTTGTGCCCTTTATGAGATAATTATAAATTATTAATACAAGCATTAACAAGGGCAAAAGTGAGCGTGGCTCACTAATACCCCCGACCCGCCAAGTGTAGTTTCAAATTAAATAATGGATACAGTTAGGGTTTGAAAAATTCACAAATTTAATAAAAACAATTTTTTTCTTTTGACTGCACCCCTCCATATGACACAGATTATATGTACTAAGTTTGAGATGAATCCACTGAATAGTTTAAGAGACATCACAGGGACAAAGTTTTAGGACGGACAGATGGACGGAACCTTGGTATAGCCATATACCTTTTAGGTCGGGGGTATAATAACGCCATGTGTTACTTCACCCACATACAGTCTGCGACTAGTCCAAAGCCAGAGTCAAGTATAATTCTATTCGGTCCAGTAAACTCAGCTTATAATAGTCCATAGAATAAGACTAGAATCAACAGGAAAAAGATGTTAAGAGCTATGTTTGGGCGAGCAGTCTTGAATGTTTTTGGCCCAGAATGCACTTGTTGGTCTACTAGACAAAGAGCAGGACCAGTAGACAGTGTTCGAGATTTGAGGTCTCCTAAGGTTTTTGAGGTGAGGTGAGGTGAAATGGGGTTTAACGTCGCGTCCAAGATTTTTGCACTTATATAGTGACGTGCATGTATGTGTGTGTGTTTGTGTGGCTGCTTGTACTAGTCCGGACTGATGCCGATTTATAGTGCTAGCTCACTGAGATACCATGCCGCAGTTTAACATGAATACCCCACTCAGACACAGTATACTGACTCCGAGCCGACCAGTCCTTGTTTTAGCCCCTTAATGCCGAGCGCCAGACAGGGTAACAACAAGTACCATCTTTTAACGTCTTTTGGTATGACGCGGCCGGGGATCGAACCCCGGACCTTCCGCTCTCCGGGCGGACGCTCTACCACTAGACCACGAGGCGGTCTAAGGTTTTGGAATCTAGTCTACTTACTGTCAGCTAACTCCGGGAGTTTGGGGATGAGGTCGGAGCTGCCGGGTCTCTCCTGGAAGTACTTCTCAGCATCAGGTTTGACCAGTGGGCGAACATCATCCAACTCCTTCGTCTCCAAGGCCTGCACACAGAGAGAGTGGGAGAGTGAGTGAGTGAGTGAGTGAGTGACCTTTTGTATCCCAGTATCCCCACAATTCAAACCAATAAAGTTATTGTTTTCTTATCACCTACCAATCCAAATTAAACTTTTAAGATGATCAGAAAAATCCGGTACAAAATGCATTTTGTTAAAAAATATCACCTACCTACCAACTTTTTCACTAACAAAATCTGTAAATCAATGTCTTGCCTAATCTGCCCAATCATAGAACTTGAATGTAATCAAGAGTGAGTGAGTGAGTATGGTTTTATTTTTTTTTAAAATGACACAGCTACAGCTTTAGAACTTGCACTGGTCCTTTAGTCCTTGCCAAAAAGTCAGAAATGATAGAGTGGGTGAGTATGGTTTTACGCCACTTTTAGCAATATTCCAGCAATATCACGGCAGCGGACACCAGAAATGGGCTTCACACATTGTACCCATGTCGGGAATCGAACCCGGATCTTCGGCCTGACGAGTGAACGCTTAAACCACTAGGCTACCCAACCGCCCGAATATAATCAAGATCTATGAGTTCTGCCAGGCTTGATTGGGTTTTAACGTGATCGCACAATACCAGCTGTGTCACGAGCTGTGAGCTACAGAAATGAATGTTGTCAGGTTTTATTGATGATGCATTAGGGATAAATAAATGTCTGATGCAATTTCCAATAGCTATTGTGAATTTTTTTCAGGTGAAGATTTTTTTTGTGATGGGTGCCAACACCGGCTGTCAACACTGAATAAATTGTAAATAGATTTTGCTTTTTGAACACATTTCTTATGAATGTGAAAAATTATTACCGTATTCGACGTAGAAATAGGGGGCTTTTATTAGAATATCATTTTGGTGAAAAAAATGGTGAGTTGAAAGGTCGTAAATTTCGTGGTTTGTGCTGACAGCCTGAATGTTTACATACCTTTCCATACGACAGATATATTTTTCCAGAATTTAACTGCCCATGATTAAGAGTGCATATAACACATGAGTGCGCATTATACGCGAATAAATAAGTCTTGTGTACATTGATCAATCGGAAGGGGTCTAATTGGGATTGTGCACTAGCCTATATAAGCAAATATCGCAGCGGGCGCTTAATAGAGTGGGGCGCTTATTACGTCGAATGCAGTATTATTATTATCATCATTATTATTATTATTATTATTATTATTATTATTATTTACAGATTAAAATAAGAAATGAAGCAAAGAGGGTCTGGGTGATCCTGGCACAGTCTGGTGAGGCTCATCATCAGCTCAGGGCCCTCAATGCCCCCTTGCCCAAATTTGATCCTTGAAATTGAATTTCATGAAAATAAGTTGAAATTTTAAGAAATTAACTTTAAATTATTTTATTTTTTTAAATAACAAAAAAACCAAAATGGCTCCAAAGGGCTTCCGTATATCTGTGAAGCATGGGTTAAGAAAAAGATCAACAATACATTTTTTCAGGGATTGTTTGACAATCCTGCCTGCCCCCTGTGTGTAATTCACCAGTAAGCATGACTGACACTAGTCTGTCTTGCAAACCCTGATACAAATATATATCAAATACAGCCCATGCAAGTCTATAATGTTTGGCAAGTCTAGATCACTGCAGTATCTGAAAATGAAGAGAGTCACTGGGCTCCTTTTTATTATATTTTTATTAAGATAACTGAACAACTGGTTTTTTTCTGTACGATATGTTCATTTCAGAGACTAGATGTTAGTCTAGACTGACACGACAACATGAGATTGAGCTGACTCAGCAATATGACACAGATACATGTCAAATGCAGTGTTGCACAAACTCTCACATTACAACACAGCTCAAGGCCTGCGACCTCATGAATATCCCGGTTAAAATACTAGGTCTTCAGCAACCCATGCTTGCCGTAAAAGGCGACTATGCTTGTCGTAAAAGGCGACTAACGGGATCGGGTGGTCAGGCTCGCTGACTTGGTTGATGCATGTCATCGATCCCAATTGCGTGAATCGATGCTCATGATGTCAATCACTTGATTGTTTGGTCCAGACTCGATTATTTACATTATTATCAAAAGTCTTCTCTGACAGAAGGGGCGGTCGGGTAGCCTAGTGGTTAAAGCGTTTGCTTGTCACACCGAAGACCCGGGTTCGATTCCCGACATGGGTACAATGTGTGAAGCCCATTTCTGGTGTCCACTAACGTGATATTGCTGGAATATTGCTAAAAGCGGCGTAAAACCACACTCACTCACTCACTCACTCACTCACTCACTCACTTATTTCTGTAAAGACAATCATCTCCAAAGAAAATAATTGGCACATTTTTCTGTAAAACAAACCAAAAAATCATTCAAGTACATAATTTTATATTAGTTTATATTGCAATATATCAAAACTGAATTAAAAATAAAAAAATAATTCATCTTAAAATAAAGAATATTGATGTTTCTATCTATTTCAACGTATCTAAAATTGATTGTCAGTGAAAATTCTTAAACATTAGAATAATAAAATGGCCCTTGTCTTGCTGATACTAAACAACTCCGAAGTTTTACATCAAAATACATCACCGACTTCCAAATTTCAGAATGTGCATCCATAAATAAATCAACAGTGATATTTTTCTTCTCTTTAACCAATATCAACAACTTGCATGCAATTTTTGTCTGTACGACAAAATCGAGGTGAAATCTTCATTTAAACAAACATTTCAAACGGCTTCCTCAAGCCATGTCAACAGACGATGTGTTGTCACTGGCCGGGCTAAACACTGCACTATATCCATGTTCTGGCCTGAAGTGGAATAAGAAGGGCCCTGAATCTGTATGAAGTTGGAAGTGCTCCTCAGCCTCCACTTTAATGTGTGTTGTTGGACTGCAGGAAGTTGGACCAGTCCATTATGGCAATTAGGGGTGGGTGGGTTTAATTTCAGTTCAGAGAATGAACGAGTGCGATTTATAGGGTCAAGATGTTAATTTGAATGCGACAAAAGACAGCTGATATTTTACAAAATATTTTGTTAAAAACACACCAGAAAAATATATTTAAAACATTATTTTTATGACACTCAGGACGGAATATTTGGATATCTATACATGAACTAGTGTGATTTACAGAATCAAGATGTTAATTTGAATGCGACAAAAGACAGCTAATATTTTACACAGTATTTTGTAAAAAACAAACCAGAAAAGTATATTTAAAACATTACTTTTATGACACTCAGGACAGAATATTTGGATATCTATACATGAAGATTCTGGAAAAATATGTTCACAGTCATTAAATTCTGATTACAATGTGCTGAAGTCTTAGCCTCCTTGTCAACTTTTTTTTTTATTGAGTGAGTGAGTATGGTTTTACGCCGCTTTTAGCAATATTCCAACAATATCACGGCGGGGGACGCCAGAAATGGGCTTCACATATTGTACCCATGTCAGGAATCAAACCCGGGACCTCGGCAGGACGAGCGAACGCTTTAACCACTCGGCTACCCGACCGCCCATATTTTTATATTTTTTTTAGGCTAGAAGGGGCAGTGCGGTAGCCTAGTGGTTATAGCGTTTGCTCGCCACGTCAAAAACCTGGGTTTTATTCCCCACATGGGTACAATGCGAAGCCCATTTCTGGTGACCCTGCCATACATTGCTGAAATATTGGTTAAAGCAGCTGAAACCACACTCACTCACTCAAGGCTAGACTTAAATAATGCCTCCATAACTAAACCTCACTGGGGTTTGATAGGGCGGCCGGGTAGCCTAGATGTTAAAGCGTTCGCTCGTCACGCCAAACACCCGGGTTTGATGCCCACATGGGCAAAATGTGTGAAGCCCATTTCTGGTGTTCTCTGCTGTGATATTGCTGGAATATTGCTCAAAGCAGCGTAAAACCATACTCACTCACTCACTCAAGTTTGATAATTTGGTATAATGAGATCATGACGAAAGCCCAACGATGGGCTCGATTTAATCTTGTTTGTTGTTTAATGCCGCACTCAGCAATATTCCAGCTATATGACGGCGGTCTGTAAGTAATTGAGTCTCGACAAGACAATCCAGTGATTGACATCATGAGCATCGATCCACGCAATTGAGATTGATGACATGCATCAACCAAGTCAGAAAGCCTGACCACCCGATCCCGTTAGTTGCCTCTTACGACAAACATAGTCGCCTTTTACAGCAAACACGGGTTGCTGAAGACCTATTCTACCCCGGATCTTCACGGGTCTCTAAATTGCACCAGGTGCATGTTGACATGAAAACCTAGTTGCACCAAACAAAACCGGAGAAATGAAACGTTGATGTATGAACTAGTCTAAATAAGTACAATCCCAGATCGCTCATTACACAAAACACAGCAATTAGTGATGAATGGTAACTAGTCAATGAGTATGGTCTTAAGCCACTTTTAGCAATATTCCAGCACGGCGGGGGACACCAGGAAATGGGCTGCACACATCCTACCATGTTGGGAATCGAACCTGGGTCGTCGGCGTGACGAGCAAACGCTTTGACCACTAGGCTTCCCGACCACCCCTGCAAGACTCAGAAAACAGAATAGTTGACCTCATTTGTAGTAATCACCCCGAGGCAAGAGAGTTAACTGACTTTAATAGTCCAGTTTCCACCCTTGCCGAACTAGGCTGGAATTCCTGGGCTCGATCATAGCGCCACCAGTGGCTATTACGAGTAATGTCCCTTCCGAGCCTCTCCTATTGACCAATCAGATTCAACCTCTCATATCACTAGCATTTGCTTAAACAAAACGGTGGCGCCCAGTCAAGACGATCTGATCGATAATCAAGATCTATATTGTGATCAAACGAGTCTTACATCGCAAAGTGCATCAAATCACGTGAGCACCTTGATTAAAAACATGAAAAGATATAGAAAATATTTGTTGACAACGAGTTAGCGGTGCACATGCTTTGCAAATCCTGCAGTCGACCAAACTATGCATGATACTCTACGAACCGGATTTCGATTTCGGTGCGCGATTTTGATTGGACTATGCATAGACTCGTTAGTCCAGCCAAAATGTAAGTCCAAAATACCAGCCTAGTTCGGCAAGGGTGGAAACTGGACTTTTATAGTCAGTTAACTCTCTTGCCTCGGGAAGATGATTTGTAGTAGGCAGACGGGGCTGCAACAATCTACAGTAAAATATGAGATCTCTGTGTCAAGAATTACATCACAGGGATTAGTGATGTAGTATGGTAATTTAAGCATAGAGGTATTGAGTGTGTTCAAAGATCGCTGTTGTGTGGACAAGTAAGGGTCAGACACAAAATTGAATTATTTTAACATGCAATGGGTGCATGTAGACATACCGTATTCGACGTAATAAGCGCCCAGGGTGCTCTCAAAATTAGAAATAGGGGGCTCTTATTAGAATGTTATTTTGGTGAAAAAACAGAGTTGAAAGATAAGTTTGTGGTTTATGCTGACAGTATTTTATGGAGAATACATCAGATTGTGACAATATTAATATTGATATTTCATAGAAGTATCTGCAATGGTTATTAAAAATATTATACTTGGATACCAACTACAGGTTTAAAATCAATTCATATTTTCACAAGGCTGTAAAATTATCTTCTACAGAATTGCCATTTACTTCAAGGTAAAACCGGTTGTCCACAAGGAAATGTCACTGGTCCTTCCTGAACTGTATGGTCTAAGACTATAAGGAATTACCGTATTCGACGTAATAAGCGCCGAGGGTGCTCTCAAAATTAGAAATGAGGGCTCTTATTAGAATATTATCTGGTGAAAAAAACAGTTGAAAGATAAAGTTCGTGGTTTATGCTGACAGCACATTAACAAAGCAGGTGCAGGCCAGTGGTAATTTCATATGCGTGGGCGTGTACAAGCTGCCACACACACATGGACGTCACTATGTAAGTGCAATAAAACGACCACGACTTTAAACCCCATTTCACCTCACCCACCCACCTGGATCCCATGAAGCTTTCATCTTTCATTTTCCTCCCATCCATTACTGCTGGACCATTTAATAAATAAATAATAATCTATTACCGTATTCGACGTAATAAGCGCCCCGCTCTAATAAGCGCCCGCGGCGATATTTGCTAATATATTGGCTAGTGAACAATCCCAATTAGCACCCCTTCCGATTGATCAATGAACACTTATTTATTCGTGTATAATACGCACTCGTGTGTAGTATGCACCCTTTATTATGGGCAATTGAATTCTGGAAAATATATCTCTCGTGTATGATACGCACATACTTTTCTTTTGTATCATTTCAGGCTGTCAGCATAAACTACGAAATTTACAACTCTGTTGTTTTTTTCTCACCATAATTATATTCTAATAAGAGCCCCCTATTTCTAATTTTGAGAGCGCCCCGGGCACTTATCACGTCGAATACGGTATCTATAATCTATAAATATGGCAATTGTTTCCACCCCAACACATTAAATTTCTGAAAGATCCACATGTCAAGTGAACAATTTCAATTTTGTTGTAAACCTGAAATAAAATACAGTAAATCTTGAAATTAACGCGATCGTGAATTAAATGTAAAAAATGCGAAGGGTCTTTGCTCGCATTGATTAACTTAGTATTTATGAGATAATAATTTTTTTAATTTATTTATTTATTTAATTTATTTATGCCTCCAAATGACCATCAACGATAAGACGGCCTCACTGCACACTTTGGATAGCGAAATACCAACTTGAATATAAACACAAACATGGTTTGTTGAGCAGCAGTTGTAACAAGGATATAGCAATGGCATTTAGAGGTTAGGAATTACACAATGTGCATCCTGTGAGATATCACTGCTGGGGTCAAGAGTTCTACCCACTCGTGTCAAGCTTGTTGAAACCTTCTCCGCATACCAATCAGTGACCTGTTGTTGGTTCAATTATTTTATTGCCTTTGAAGTTCCTTAATGCCAGTCAACATAGTAAACATAAACTGTGTGTTGTTTTTAGGAAAACACTGTTTATTGTTTTTACGGGAAAGTGCTTTACTCAGTGCTAATAAGCGGTGCTGTTTGCTGTTTGACTGGAGTTGATTAAGGTAAGGATGTGTATCATTCCACTGGGGATGGGGGGGGGTGGGGGGGGGGGGGGGGGGGGGGGGAGTCGCATTGATATTGAGTCGCATTTTTGGCTAGGGGTTAGGAGTCATATTAATTTGGAGATGGATTAATTTCCAGATTTACAGTAATTTGTTTCCATTATTTTTTTAACCCAGGTCCCCATTCCCTGAAGATCTGGGTAGAATAGGTCTTCAGCAACCCATGCTTGTCGTAAAAGGCGACTATGCTTGTCGTAAGAGGCAACTAACCGGATCGGGTGGTCAGGCTCGCTGACTTGGTTAATGCATGTCATCGTATCCCAATTGCATGGATTGATGCTCATGATGTCCATCACTGGATTGTCTGGTCCAGACTTCATTATTTACGGACCGCCGCCATATACAGGGTTAGAAATTGGCACTAGTCCTATAGTCCTTGCCAAACTGCCCAATAGTAAAGGTATCATAAGGACTAGTAGAAATTTGCCATTTTTAAAGGTTTTGCTATATGCTATCATTATAAGGACTAGTGGACTGAAACTGTTAGTTTCTACCGCTGATATAGCTGGAATATTGCTGAGTGCAGCGTTAAACAACAAACAAACAAACAAACAAAACAAAGGTCGTGGAGGGCATCACACAGATGTCGTCAACAGTTAGTTTAAAATTATGAATGATAATTAAAACACTTCTCGCCAGCATCATTGAAACATCTGTGCTCCAATTCAGCAATCAATAACCAGGAAACAATTTACCATTACGCCAGCTGCAATTATCACAGAACAAATCTGTTTCGCAAAAGCACTTAACAGAGGCCGTCAACAACGAAAAAAATCCATAACGATTCTTCTTAAAAACCCATTCACAAAAAGAGAGATACAAAATTGATTTCCCGCTAAAAGGAAATTCAATATCTCCTGAATATCTTGTGAGGAGTGATGGTAATTAGGACCAACGAGAAACTGAGAGGCCACCTGGTCCCCCTGGACAATAATGGACTGGTCCAGACTATGCCCCTGTCTGTGACAGAAGATGCGGAGAGGAACTGCTTCAGTTCATCGGTCAGTCTGGATATAGCAGTCACAGATCACACATCCTCACACGGAACTATATCTGGCTGGATTCAATATGGACCTCAATCGGCAGTGTTCTCTTCCCTCCAAGACAGTTAGCAAAAGTGCATGGTAAGTCCTGATGTTGTCTCGTTATAGCGCTGCATGTGGTAGAGAGTTCCTGCTGTATAACGAGGGGAGAAATCCTTGTTTTGGCTGGCCCTGGAGTGTGAGGTTTGTGGAAGCATGAGGAAAAATCACGAAGCAAATGTCAGAGTTAGCTTGTTAGGCAGGAGGTTTGGTCTTATAACGAGGACGTCCCCACGATTTGTGTGTATTGGCAAGGGCAGAACCCAGGTCAAAGACTGCTTTTCCAAGAACCACATGAAACAGAACATGTTCCGTCTCTGTAGATCCTGGTCGAACATTCTCCAGCAACGATATTCAACAGGAATCCATTCAAATTTCACCATTTCTACTCTGTGCCAAACATGCAGCAAGCTAGGCATGGCGCCGGACAAAGCTAATCACATTTGCAAGCAATAGACACAGAATCTGTTCTCAGGGGGCAGAGAAATAACCACTTGATTGTTGACCAGCTACTTCGTCCTCCACGAGTGTGGAATATCGGCATCTCATTTCAATTTAGCTCTCAAAACAGGGATAAAATAGCTGTGTTTGCTTAACGCCGCACTCGGCAATATTCCAGCTCTATGATAACGGTCTGTAAATAATCGAGCCTCAGACAATCCAGTGATTGATATTATGAGCAACGATCCATGATGTCAGGGTACGTTGACACACTCAACCCGAGCCTGACCATCTGGGTACAGTTGTACAAAACAACCTTGGCTCTAGAACTGTCGTAAGTCTATGTTAAAGTATGGGTGTTACGATCACCTTAGGGCTAAGATAGCTTTGTTCAACAGCACCCTGATCCATTTAGTCGCCTCTTATGACTAGCATATCTTGGTGGGAAATCTTCCCCAAAAAGAGTGAGTGAGTGAGCTTGGTTTTACGCCACTTTTAGCAATATTCCAGCCATATCACGGCGGGGGACACCAGAAATGGGCTTCACATATTGTACCTATGTCGGGAATCGAACCCGGGTCTTCGGCGTGACGAGCGAACACTTTAACCACTAGGCTACCCAACTGCCCCTTCCCCAAAAAGAAAAGCCCGCAGGAGTTATATGGCAAAGTAGACGAGTCTACAGGACTAGGTTATGTTTGTTTGTTTGTTGTTTAACGCCATACTCAGCAATATTCAAGATCTGATAGCAGTTTGTAAATAATCCAATCTGGACCAGAAAATCCAGTGACTAATATCATGAGCATCAATCCATGCAATTGGGACACGATGATATGCATCAACCAAGTCAGCGAGCCTGACCACCTGATCCCGTCTCCTTCTATGGCAAGTTGCTGGCGACCTATTCTACCCCGGACAAACAAACAAACAAACAAACAAACAAACAAACAAACACCTGTACCGAAATATTGAATAGAAAGAATATAGTTAAAATTCATGTCAATTTGGTCTACAAGTGGGTAACTCTCTCTGCTATCCTTCTATGACAGACTAACCCTGTTTGACTTCTAGCGCTGTACTAGTGATGGGTGACTCTCTCTGCTATCCTTCTATGACAGACTAACCCTGTTTGACTTCTAGTGCTGTACTAGTGATGGGTGACTCTCTGCTATGCTTCTATGACAGACTAACCCTGTTTGACTAGTGCTGTACTAGTGATGGGTGACTCTCTCTGCTATCCTTCTATGACAGACTAACCCTGTTTGACTTCTAGTGCTGTACTAGTGATGGGTGACTCTCTGCTATCCTTCTATGACAGACTAACCCTGTTTAACTTCTAGTGCTGTACTAGTGATGGGTGACTCTCTCTGCTATCCTTCTATGGCAGACTAACCCTGTTTGACTTCTAGTGCTGTACTAGTGATGGGTGACTCTCTGCTATCCTTCTATGGCAGACTAACCCTGTTTGACTTCTAGTGCTGTACTAGTGATGGGTGACTCTCTGCTATCCTTCTATGACAGGCTAACCCTGTTTGACTTCTAGTGCTGTACTAGTGATGGGTGACTCTCTCTGCTATCCTTCTATGGCAGACTAACCCTGTTTGACTTCTAGTGCTGTACTAGTGATGGGTGACTCTCTGCTATCCTTCTATGGCAGACTAACCCTGTTTGACTTCTAGTGCTGTACTAGTGATGGGTGACTCTCTCTGCTATCCTTCTATGACAGACTAACCCTGTTTGACTAGCGCTGTACTAGTGATCGGTGACTCTCTCTGCTATCCTTCTATGGCAGACTAACCCTGTTTGACTTCTAGTGCTGTACTAGTGATGGGTGCCTCTCTCTGCTATCCTTCTATGACAGACTAACCCTGTTTGACTAGTGCTGTACTAGTGATGGGTGACTCTCTGCTATCCTTCTATGACAGACTAACCCTGTTTAACTAGTGCTGTACTAGTGATGGGTGACTCTCTCTGCTATCCTTCTATGACAGACTAACCCTGTTTAACTAGTGCTGTACTAGTGATGGGTGACTCTCTCTGCTATCCTTCTATGACAGACTAACCCTGTTTAACTAGTGCTGTACTAGTGATGGGTGACTCTCTCTGCTATTCTCCATGGCAGACTAACCCTGTTTGACTTCTAGTGCTGTACTAGTGATGGGTGACTCTCTCTGCTATCCTTCTATGACAGACTAACCCTGTTTAACTTCTAGTGCTGTACTAGTGATGGTAGACTTACATTTAGTCTCTGAAATCTTATGTTACACAATATCATTCTTGACTCTTAAAAAAAATTTAAACAAATTCCCTATGCTGACTGTGGAATAGAGCTACCTTGAGCTGGCTAGACTTGCTTTTGTATGCATTTCTAGATTATATTTTTTTCATAAAATAAATATATTCCACGGTCATGGTGCAGGACTATAGTGATGGGTGACTCTCTCTGCTATGCTTCTATGGCAGACTAACCCTGTTTAACTAGTGCTGTACTAGTGATGGGTGCCTCTCTCTGCTATCCTTCTATGACAGACTAACCCTGTTTGACTAGTGCTGTACTAGTGATGGGTGCCTCTCTCTGCTATCCTTCTATGACAGACTAACCCTGTTTGACTAGTGCTGTACTAGTGATGGGTGACTTTCTCTGCTATCCTTCTATGACAGACTAACCCTGTTTGACTAGTGCTGTACTGGTGATGGGTGACTTTCTCTGCTATCCTTCTATGGCAGACTAACCCTGTTTAACTAATGCTGTACTAGTGATGGGTGACTCTCTGCTATCCTTCTATGGCAGACTAACCCTGTTTGACTAGTGCTGTACTAGTGATGGGTGACTCTCTGCTATCCTTCTATGGCAGACTAACCCTGTTTGACTTCTAGTGCTGTACTAGTGAAGACCTGCCTCCACTATCTGTCAGCTGATAAGTACCACAGCCCTGGCCCTGGCAGAGTTATGGGGGTAATGAAGGGGGAACGTTGGCTGACCCCTGGATTGTGCAACACATGTTCATCATCCTTGTTGATGACATAGCAAGGCAGCTCACCTAGGTCTCAACTGCATGTAAGTAATATGTCAGCAATATCTCAGCAACCTGGCTAGTAACTCAGCATGTCTATCTCAGAAATCCTGATAAATATCTCCGCAACTCTCTCTCTTTCTCTCTCTCTCTCTCTCTCTCTCAGAACAATATCACAGCAACCCTCTCTCTCTCTCTCTCAGCAATATCCTAATCATCCAGAGAGAGAGGGTTGGGTGATGGGAGGGGGGAGGGGGTGGGTGATGCTCCCTCTCTCTCTGTGTCTATCTCTCTCTCTCTCTCTCAGAACAATATCTCAGCAACACCCCCTTTCTCTCTCTCTCTCAGAACAATATCAAAGCAACCCCCCTGCTCTCTCTCCCTCTCTCTCAGAACAATATCACAGTAACTCTCTCTCTCTCTCAGAACAATATCACAGTAACTCTCTCTCTCTCTCTCAGAACAATATCACAGCAACCCCCCTGCTCTCTCTCAGAACAATATCACAGCAACCCCCCTGCTCTCTCTCCCTCTCTCTCAGAACAATATCACAGTAACTCTCTCTCTCTCTCTCAGAACAATATCACAGCAACCCCCCTGCTCTCTCTCAGAACAATATCACAGCAACCCTCTCTCTCTCTCTCAGAACAATATCACAGCAACCCCTTCTCTCTCTCTCAGAACAATATCATAGCAACCCCTCTCTCTCTCTCTCTCTCTCTCTCTCTCTCTCTCAGCAATATCCTAATCATCCACAGAGAGAGGGGTGAGTGATGGGAGGGGGGTGTTGCTCTCTCTCTCTCTCTCTCTTTCTCTCAGAACAATATCTCAGACATATCTTCATCATGTTTCAACCACCCTGTTCAGTACAAAAAGCAGTGTTAGATGTCCACAGCCGAACCAACATCAATATCCATGATTCCTTGGGACTGACCCCAATCACAAATTCCATTTTTGCATTTTGGCAAATTTGACATGAACTTAAACCTTAGAGCGTTTAATCATCCAAGCATCAAAGCCCACTACTACAATACAAAATCTGTAAGTGATGCCCCGTCTACAAATAGCCCGTTATCATCTGAGGGTTTGGTTCAAGTGCACAGCAGGATATGGGAATAAATAACTCTTAATTGACATGTTCAGCCCGTGCTGTGACATCAGAGTGCAACATGAAGGGCAGTAAGCATTACCCAAGGAACAAAGGCACTAAATGGACTTTGTCAGTGATGATGATGAAGGCCTCAAAACTGAGACCTCAAAACTGAGGGGTTAATGTATCCTATGCTGAAGGGTTAACATCAAATATGCTGTTGGTTACAAGTGACCCCACTGCCTCTTGGTGGTGTGATGGGGGAATTTGTCACTGGTTTGAGGCCATATTGATCTCACAGATCCCGCATGTCTAACATCAAGCTGGCTGTAAGGCTTTCATGTCGCCGGATGTCCTGTAACAGGGGCAGTCGGTCGTCCTTGTAATATAAAAGTGCAGTCACTGCCAAAAGCATTTCAGCCTACCAGTCTGAATTGGCTCTTTACATCATTTTCAGACTATTTTAGTGTCATTATATTGACTGTTACAATGTGAACTTACCATTATATTAGACCCTGGTTTGGGACTATTGACTAAGGTCACAAACTGATAGCAGACATTATGTGGGATATACGTCAGTATACCATGTAGGTAATATAGCAGTATACCATGTAGGTAATATAGCAGTATACCATGTAGGTAATATAGCAGTATACCATGTAGGTACTATAGCAGTATACCATGTAGGTACTATAGCAGTATACCATGTAGGTAATATAGCAGTATACCATGTAGGTAATATAGCAGTGTAATATAGCAGTATACCATGTAGGTAATATAGCAGTATACCATGTAGGTAATATAGCAGTATACCATGTAGGTAATATAGCAGTATACCATGTAGGTAATATAGCAGTATAGTATGTAGGTAATATAGCAGTATAGTATGTAGGTAATATAGCAGTATACCATGTAGGTAATATACCAGTATACCATGTAGGTAATATAGCAGTATAGTATGTAGGTAATATAGCAGTATTTCATGTAGGTAATATAGCAGTATACCATGTAGGTACTATAGCAGTATAGTATGTAGGTAATATAGCAGTATACCATGTAGGTACTATAGCAGTATACCATGTAGGTAATATAGCAGTATAGTATGTAGGTAATATAGCAGTATTTCATGTAGGTAATATAGCAGTATAGTATGTAGGTAATATAGCAGTATTTCATGTAGGTAATATAGCAGTATAGTATGTAGGTAATATATCAGTATACCATGTAGGTAATATAGCAGTATACCATGTAGGTAGTATAGCAGTATACCATGTAGGTAATAAAGCAGTATACCATGTAGGTAATATAGCAGTATACCATGTAGGTAATATAGCAGTAAACCATGTGTAGGTAATATAATAGTAAACCATGTAGGTAATGTAGCAGTATACCATGTGTAGGTAATATAATAGTAAACCATGTAGGTAATGTAGCAGTATACCATGTGTAGGTAATATAATAGTAAACCATGTAGGTAATGTAGCAGTATACCATGTGTAGGTAATATAGCAGTATACCATGTAGGTACTATAGCAGTAAACCATATAGGTAATGTAGCAGTATACCATGTAGGTAATATAGCAGTATACCATGTAGGTAATATAGCAGTATACCATGTAGGTAATATAGCAGTATACCATATAGGTAATGTAGCAGTATACCATGTAGGTAATATAGCAGTATACCATATAGGTAATATAGCAGTATACTTATAATGTGTAGGTAATATAGCAGTATACCATGTAGGTAATATAGCAGTATACTTATAATGTGTAGGTACTATAGCAGTATACCATGTAGGTACTATAGCAGTATACCATGTAGGTAATATATCAGTATACCATGTATACTATATGCTCCAGTGGTCAGAATGTGCTCGGATCTGAGCAGAGATTGTGGAGTTTCAAGTTACAAAATGGCATTCCATTAACAGGCTCAGTGCTGGTCCTTATGCAGAGGGGCCTTGGGGTGGTGGATCTTTAAGACAGATAACAGAGATCATATTACCAAGCAAAAACCACTGTGTAACAAAGTATGTAGGTAATATAGCAGTATACCATGTAGGTAATATAGCAGTATACCATGTAGGTAATATATCAGTATACCATGTAGGTAATATATCAGTATACTATGTGTAGGTTATATACCAGTCTACCATGTAGGTACTATAGCAGTATAGTATGTAGGTAATATAGCAGTATACCATGTCCAGTAATAAACCATTACACTATCTATCCTCTGGTGCACATATGACGACATCCCTCAGAGGTACATATGTCCACTATTAAATTCCTGCCTGGAATAGGGCCGTTATCACCCAGCACTGCCTAGTACCATGCTGTTTAGCAGATAACGGTCAGCCCAAGGGATGCTGATAAGACCGTAACTGTTACGCACAGGTAGCGTACCTCCCAGACCCTCGTACACATTACAATGGATGCCAACACAGATAGGATTGAGACCATCTTGTCTAATTACTGGCCATCATGTGGCTTCACACTGTGGGAAGTGGCCGGACAATGAGTCTGGCGGCTGTGGCCACTCACTGCTGTCCTGTAATTACTGCTTCCACTCAGCGCCGGCACCACACAGAACAGGAGGCCCGCGTGTTGCAGCAGTGGACAATGTAAGTTGTTAATCAGGCTGACTACACGACTGGTTACCAGCCAGACATTTACTGTTATATGTCACAGTGTTGATGTGCTGCATTTACTGTTAATATATCACAGTGTTGATGTGGTCCATTTAAATACTGTTATATGTCACAGTGTTGATGTGCTGCATTTATTTACTGTTATATGTCACAGTGTTGATGTGGTCCATTTAAATACTGTTATATGTCACAGTGTTGATGTGCTACATTTACTGTTATATGTCAGTGTTGATGTGGAACATTTACTGTTATATATCACAGTGTTGATGTGCGACAATAACTGTTATATATCATTGTCGATGTGGTACCTTCACCATCATACATTGGGTCCGTTGTGGCCTAGTTAAAGATCTCCTAAAGTACAGGTGGCCGTGTCCTGTGTACCACAGTGTGAACGCTGAAACCTGTATTTCTCTGACCTCGCTTGTGTCAGCACCTGCACCAGGTCGTGATGACCTAGCAGGAAGTCTTGGCCACTGACTGTCTGCTGAGTGAGTGTGAGGACCGACTGAGTGGAAGCCTTTCTGCCACCCCCCCCCCCCCACACACCATTCTACACAATATCCCTTCTCCCCAACAGTTACCCCAATACACAAAATCCCCACCCCCATTCTCTCTTTGCCCCCAGTAAATGGTGTCCCCCACTCCCTCTATGACCAGCATTATCACAAGGGTAACCAGCGGTAGATAGCAACAGTTTTAGTCCACTGGACCTTATACTGATACCATGTAGCAAAACCGTTAAAAACGGCAAGTTTTAACTAATCCTTATACTTTATAACACAGTAGATTTTGTTGAATATTATCTCCATTAAATGTCTCCAAGATAAGTCATCCCCAGCCCCCTCTGCACAAGGACCAGTAGACATCTAGTCTCTGAAATGAACCTATTGTACAGAAGACTAACATCTAGTCTCTGAAATGAACATATCGTACAGAAGACTAACATCTAGTCTCTGAAATGAACATATCGTACAGAAGACTAACATCTAGTCTCTGAAATGAACATATCGTACAGAAGACTAACATCTAGTCTCTGAAATGAACATATTGTACAGAAGACTAACATCTAGTCTCTGAAATGAACATATTGTACAGAAGACTAACATCTAGTCTCTGAAATGAACATATCATACAGAAGACTAACATCTAGTCTCTGAAATGAACATATTGTACAGAAGACTAACATCTAGTCTCTGAAACGAACATATCGTACAGAAGACTAACATCTAGTCTCTGAAATGAACATATCGTACAGAAGACTAACAACAGAAGATTAACATCTAGTCTCTGAAATGAACATATCGCACAGAAGACTAACATCTAGTCTCTGAAATGAACATGTCGTACAGAAGACTAACAACAGAAGATTAACATCTAGTCTCTGAAATGAACATATCGTACAGAAGACTAACATCTAGTCTCTGAAATGAACATATCGTACAGAAGACTAACATCTAGTCTCTGAAACGAACATATCGTACAGAAGACTAACATCTAGTCTCTGAAATGAACATATCGTACAGAAGACTAACAACAGAAGATTAACATCTAGTCTCTGAAATGAACATATCGCACAGAAGACTAACATCTAGTCTCTGAAACGAACATATTGTACAGAAGACTAACATCTAGTCTCTGATATGAACAGATTGTACAGAAGACTAACATCTAGTCTCTGATATGAACAGATTGTACAGAAGACTAACATCTAGTCTCTGAAATGAACATATCGTACAGAAGACTAACATCTAGTCTCTGAAATGAACATATCGTACAGAAGACTAACATCTAGTCTCTGAAATGAACATATCATACAGAAGACTAACATCTAGTCTCTGAAATGAACATATCGTACAGAAGACTAACATCTAGTCTCTGAAATGAACATATCATACAGAAGACTAACATCTAGTCTCTGAAATGAACATATCATACAGAAGACTAACATCTAGTCTCTGAAATAAACATATCGTACAGAAGACTAACATCTAGCCTCTGAAATGAACATATCATACAGAAGACTAACATCTAGTCTCTGAAATGAACATATTGTACAGAAGACTAACATCTAGTCTCTGAAATGAACATATTGTACAGAAGACTAACATCTAGTCTCTGAAATGAACATAGTCTACAGAAAAAACAGTTGTTCAGTTATCTTAATAAAAATATAATAAAAGGGAGCCCAGTGACTCTCTTCATTGTCAGAGACTAAACAAATCTGCAGTGCTATAATTTCTTGGAATTTTACGACACATGTAAATGATCCTATCACCCGTCACTGGCAGGACAGGAAAATTTATTGCCCCGACCACATCTCCCCAAACACACCCCCCTCCCACTGGAAGCTAGTCATACTGCAGTAATCTAGACTTGCCAAACATTATAGACTTGCATGGGCTGTATTTGATATATATTTGTATCAGGGTCTGTAAGACAGACTAAAGGACCAGCACTGAGTCAGTCTGTTAATGGAATGTCATTTTGTAACTTGAAACTCCACAATCTCTGCTCCGATCCGAGCACATTCTGACCACTGGAGGATACACTTAGGATACCATAACTATTACGCAGTTTGGCAAACGCTGATAACCAGCTGTGAGTGTCTCAGGGTCTGTAAGTCAGTATTGTGGCGGGGCTCCGTGGTCGGCTACTGGTGTACACACAGGTACTGTAGCACACAGCCAAATCTCTTGTTACACTGACATGTAGTAGTCCCTGTCACAAATGATGTAAGTCAGTATTGTGGCGGGGCTCCGAGGTCAGCTACTGGTGTACACACAGGTACTGTAGCACAGTCAAATCTCTTGTTACACTGACATGTAGTCCCTGTCACAAATGATGTAAGTCAGTATTGTGTGGCGGGCTCCGAGGTCAGCTACTGGTATACACAGTCAAATCTCTTGTTACACTGACATGTAGTCCCTGTCACAAATGATGTAAGTCAGTATTGTGGCGGGGCTCCGTGGTCGGCTACTGGTGTACACACAGGTACTGTAGCACACAGCCAAATCTCTTGTTACACTGACATGTAGTAGTCCCTGTCACAAATGATGTAAGTCAGTATTGTGGCGGGGCTCCGAGGTCAGCTACTGGTGTACACACAGGTACTGTAGCACAGTCAAATCTCTTGTTACACTGACATGTAGTCCCTGTCACAAATGATGTAAGTCAGTATTGTGTGGCGGGCTCCGAGGTCAGCTACTGGTATACACAGTCAAATCTCTTGTTACACTGACATGTAGTCCCTGTCACAAATGATGTAAGTCAGTATTGTGGCGGGGCTCCGAGGTCAGCTACTGGTGTACACACAGATACTGGTATACACACAGCCAAATCTCTTGTTACACTGACATGTAGTCCCTGTCACAAATGATGTAAGTCAGTATTGTGTAGCGGGCTCCGTGGTCAGCTACTGGTGTACACACAGGTACTGTAGCACACAGCCAAATCTCTTGTTACACTGATATGTAGTCCCTGTCACAAATGATGTAAGTCAGTATTGTGGCGGGGCTCCGTGGTCAGCTACTGGTGTACACACAGGTACTGTAGCACACAGCCAAATCTCTTGTTACACTGACATGTAGTCCCTGTCACAAATGATGTAAGTCAGTATTGTGGCGGGGCTCCGTGGTCGGCTACTGGTGTACACACAGGTACTGTAGCACACAGCCAAATCTCTTGTTACACTGACATGTAGTCCCTGTCACAAATGATGTAAGTCAGTATTGTGTGGCGGGCTCCGTGGTCAGCTACTGGTGTACACACAGGTACTGGTATACACACAGTCAAATCTCTTGTTACACTGACATGTAGTCCCTGTCACAAATGATGTAAGTCAGTATTGTGTGGCGGGCTCCGAGGTCAGCTACTGGTATACACACAGCCAAATCTCTTGTTACACTGACATGTAGTCCCTGTCACAAATGATGTAAGTCAGTATTGTGTGGCGGGCTCCGAGGTCAGCTACTGGTATACACACAGCCAAATCTCTTGTTACACTGACATGTAGTCCCTGTCACAAATGATGTAAGTCAGTATTGTGTGGCGGGCTCCGAGGTCAGCTACTGGTATACACACAGCCAAATCTCTTGTTACACTGACATGTAGTCCCTGTCACAAATGATGTAAGTCAGGGTTGTGTGGTGGGGCTCCGTGGTCAGCTACTGGTGTACACACAGGTACTGTAGCACACAGTCAAATCTCTTGTTACACTGACATGTAGTCCCTGTCACAAATGATGTATGGAAACCAACATGGCACAATCTAAGAGTGAGTGTTTGTTTGTTTGTTGTTTAACGCTGCACTCAGCAATATTCCAGCTGTATGACGCGGTCTGTAAATAATCTGTGAGCATTGATCCCGGCAATTGGGATACGATGACATGCATTAACCAAGTCAGCAAGCATGACCACCCGAACGTGTTAGTCGCCTCTAATGACAAGCATAGTCGCCTTTTACGGCAAGCATGGGTTGTTGAAAAGCTATTCTACCCCGGATCTTCACTGGTTGAAAGGGGCTGATTGAGTAGTGAGTGACAGTGATTGAGCAAGTGACAATAGAGTGAGTGAGTGAGTGAGTGAGTGAGTGAGTGAGTGAGTGAGTGAGTGAGTGAGTGAAAGCGAGTGAGTGATTGAAAGCGAGTGAGTGAGTGAGTGAGTGAGTGAAAGCAAGTGAGTGAGTGAGTGAGTGAGTGAAAGCGAGTGAGTGAGTGAGTGATTGAAAGCGAGTGAGTGAGTGAGTGAGTGAGTGAAAGCAAGTGAGTGAGTGAGTGAGTGAGTGAGTGAAAGCGAGTGAGTGAGTGAGTGATTGAAAGCGAGTGAGTGAGTGAGTGAGTGAGTGAAAGCAAGTGAGTGAGTGAGTGAGTGAGTGAGTGAAAGCGAGTGAGTGAGTGAGTGATTGAAAGCGAGTGAGTGAGTGAGTGAGTGAGTGAAAGCAAGTGAGTGAGTGAGTGAGTGAGTGAGTGAAAGCGAGTGAGTGAGTGAGTGATTGAAAGCGAGTGAGTGAGTGAGTGAGTGAGTGAAAGCAAGTGAGTGAGTGAGTGAGTGAGTGAGTGACCATCTAATTAAACAACCTCTTCTGACAACAATGGACACATGTTGGTTAAGGACAAGACTTTTAATGTAAGGTAATGAGCTGGACTTGCATGGGCTGTATTTGATATATATTTGTATCAGGGTCTGTAAGATGGACTAAAGGACCAGCACTGAGTCAGTCTGTTAATGGAATGTCATTTTGTAACTTGAAACTCCACAATCTCTGCTCCGATCTGAGCACATTCTGACCACTGGAGGATACACTTAGGATACCGTAACTATTATGCAGTTTGGCAAATGCTGATAACCAGCTGTGAGTGTCTCAGGGTCTGTAAGTCAGTGTTGTGTGGCGGGGCTCCGAGGTCAGCTACTGGTATACACAGTCAAATCTCTTGTTACACTGACACATGTTGGTTAAGGACAAGACTTTTAATGTCTGCCAGGGTATCAAGCATCAAGTCAGTGCAGGTGACGAGGTAATGAGCTGGGCCAGTCTCCCCTGCCTCCAGGGATGCTGCATCAGTGTAAATAGCATCTCACCACCCTCTGGACCACGGTCTTGTGAATCATTGAAACCAAAACCTCAGATTAACCAGTGGAGGAACCTGGGGTTGAACGTCGCGATTACTGCACTTATATAGCAACGTGCACGCACGTGTGAGTGTGGCTGCTTGTACTAGTCCAGACTAATGCTGACTTCATAGTGCTAGCTCACTGAGATACCATGCCGCAGTTTAACATGAATACCCCACTCAGACACATATATTGACTCTGAACCGACCAGTCCTTGTTTTAGCCCCTTAATGCCAAACACCAGGCAGGGTAACAACAAGACCCATCTTTTGGGGTCTTTGGGTACGAGGCTGGGGATCGAACCCGGACCTTCCGCTATTTTGGCCGACACTCTACCAATAGACTATAGAGGTGGTCTGGGGCTGTGGGGTCGGAGATCGGGGGACTTCACCCCTGTTGTGGAGAAAGTATAATAAAAACAAAACGAACATTGTTTCGGTTCATGTAACATGAACAATTAGCACAAACGCAACATGCTTCAGAAATCAGATCGTGGCATTCGTTTCACGTGCAGAAAATGAATGCTGACATGTGATGCATTGCAATCGTCAGTGCAGGCTTTTCGTTCGTTGGGGCAAGACACACTTTACGGTCGTTGACCAATATTCGTGGTCTTTATAGGAACTAGTTATTGTTGGACAATATTCGTGGTCTTGGTATAAACTAGATGGGACAATATTCGTGGTCTTTATAGGAACTAGTTATTGTTGGACCAATATTCGTGGTCTTGGTATAAACTAGATGGGACAATATTCGTGGTCTTGGTATAAACTAGATGGGACAATATTCGTGGTCTTGGTATAAACTAGATGGGACAATATTCGTGGCCCTTAGAAACGTAAAGTGTGTACTTGCTCCTATAGTCAATTATTCATTCGTGGTCATGGACCTTGCATAGTTTCTTTATTTTTCATTAAGAAGAGAATCACGTTTAGTTCCCCACATGTCATAGGCAGAGAATCACGTTTAGTTCCCCATTAATCGTATAATTTCCAGTCGAGTAGAAAAGCCGAAAGGTATACACGTGAACGTCGTCGCCTTCCACTGCGCAACAACCCCTACCTGCCACCCCTGTGGCCTGCCAGACCCAGCAATCCCTCCCCAAGAGAACGCGGCTCCATCCCGCTATGTGTGTACAGCCACCCCCTCTCCCCCCACTCCACTAGGCGTGCGCTAACTCACGGACTGTGGAGATAGAGACTGGGGGTACTTCACCCCCCCCTGCCAAACCCAGCAATCCCTCCCCAAGAGAACACGGATCCGTCCCACCATGTGTGTACAGCCACCCCCTCCCCCCCACTCCACTAGGCGTGCGCTAACTCACGGACTGTGGAGATAGAGACTGGGGGTACTTCACCCCCCCCTGCCACCCCTGTGGCCTGCCAGACCCAGCAATCCCTCCCCAAGAGAACGCGGATCCGTCCCACCATGTGTGTACAGCAACCCCCTCTCCCCCCACTCCACTAGGCGTGCGCTAACTCACGGACTGTGGAGATAGAGACTGGGGGTACTTCACCCCCCTCTGCCACCCCTGTGCCCTGCCAGACCCAGCAATCCCTCCCCAAGAGAACGCGGATCCGTCCCGCTATGTGTGTACAGCCACCCCCTCTCCCCCCACTCCACTAGGCGTGTGCTAACTCACTGTGCGTGTAGTCTCATGACTGCACTGACTTCTTAACGAGCTGTGATTGGATATCGATAAACACTGATTAAATCTTACATAATGCATGATGGGAGATGAGGGAGATCAGTGGGGTTGTCAGTGTCCTGATCGGATCAATAAACACTGAGAGGCTGCATCAACATCAACCACATCAACATGACAACAACATCAACATTGCAACAGCATCAACCACACAGCCACATCAACATCACAGCAACATTAACAGCGCATCAGTATCAGTCATGCGAACACTTGGCAATATCATCGCGTCTCACACCAAGAATAGAATTCATTATCGGCAAGAAACATGGAGATAGAAGATGCGAGGAAATTGCTTTAATAATCATTTCAAGTTCGATTATCTTCCGGAATTAAAGCAATTCCTGAATTGAAATTACCAAAGTGAAAAAGTCAATAAAATTCCTGAGAGAGAAGAACGTGGCGCTCCCTAAAACAGACATGTGAAGTATTTCTTTGTTTGTTGTTTAACACCGGACTCACAAATATTCCAGCTTTATGACTGCGGTCTTTAAATAATCGAGTCTGGACCAGACAATCCAGTGATTGACATCATGAGCATCGATCCACGCAATTGGGATACGATGACATGCATCAACCAAGTCAGCAAGCCTGACCACCCGATCCAGTTAGTCGTCTCTTACGACAAGCATAGTCGTCATTTATGGCAAGCATGGGTTGCTGAAGACCTATTCTACCCTGGATCTTTATGAAGTGAGTGAGTGAGTTAGTTAAAATTTAACGTCGCATCGGCATTATAGCGACGAGACCAAGTTAATATATATACAATTTGGTTATTTATGCAATGTCATATTTAAAAACAATTTATGAAACATATTGGAACATACTTTATTTAAAAACAATTGATGAAGCATATTTGAGCATAACAATATCATTTTGACAGTTATTTAGTTTGGACATGACAGGTTATTTGACTCTAGTACATGGACTGCAGCCACAAGAGCATGACAAGGCAAGGGAGTTAACTGACTATCAAAGTCGAGTTTCCACCTTTGATGAACTAGGCTGGAATATTTTAGTTACATTGAGTTATATTTTTGCTGGACCGACGAGTCTATGCATAGCCCAATCAAAATAGCGTAATGAAATCGACATCTGGTTAGTAAACAGGCATGCCTATTTCTGTCGATTGCCTGACTTGCAAAATGTCTACCGTCAACTTAGCGTCAACAGATATTTTCCAAATCTTTTAATATTTTTTATCAAGGTGCTCACCTGATTTGATGCACTTCCTTAAGTAAAGACCCGTTTTATCACAATATAGATTTTGATTATTGATCAGATCGTCTTGGCTGGGCACCACCAGTTTGTTTGAAGCAAATGCAAGTGATACGAGAGGTGGAATCTGATTGTTCAAAATGGAGGCATAGAAGGAACATAACTCGTAATAGACACTGGTGGCGCTATGACCGAGCCAGGAAATTTCAGCCTAGTTTGGCAAGAGTGGACACTGGACTTTTGCAGTCAGTTAACTCCCTTGCTTCAGGAAGATGCGACGAGAAAAGAATAATATGACACAGACACAGACACACAGACAGACACACAGAGACACACAGAGACACAAAGACACCCACCCACCCATAGACACACAAAGAGACAGACACACCCACAGACACACAAAGGGACACACACACAGACACAAAGACACACCCACCCACAGACACACAAAGAGACAGACACACCCACACAGACACACCCACAGACACAAAAACACCCACCCACCCACAGACACACAAAGAAACAGACATACCCACAGACACAAAGACACACAAAGAGACACAGACACACACTCACACAGATACACACTCACACACACACACACACACACAGACACAGACACACACTCACACAGACACAGACACAAAAACACCCACCCACCCACCCACACCCACACCCACACACACACACACAGACACACACACAGACACAGACACACCCTCACACTCACACAGACACAGACACACACCCTCGCCCCACCCTAATCTGCCATAGTGCCTCCCTGACACACTCAGTCTGATCACATCCATGTACAAACTACAGCACTAATCCCACAATCCCCCCTGTTGACACTCTCCCCACTGATCTACAACCACAAGTGTGACTCAGTGTCAGTCATCAGTCATACGGACATCATCATTATAAATCCTCAGGATGCAACAATTCCGACTCTGTGATGTTTAAGTACCGAGGTTGGCGAACATGCTCACTGAGCCTTGACGCCGGTGAAAGTCAGGAAAAAGTAACCCTCCTTGTTCATAAGCTGGAGTTTTATGCGTATCCGCCTTGCAGGCCTTAGTTAAACAAAGACCTCATTTCAGTTTCGTAACAGTCTCAACCTCGATCAAAGGCCCGACCTCAAACAAACACTGTGCCTTTGACTAAACGCTGGGCCTCAATTTAAACCTGGGAGGTTTTTTTTGCATGACAGTTGGGCTGGGTGGGAGACAGGTTCTGAAAGATAGTCCTGCACCATGAATCATTATCAAATTTATATTAATGTATTCGACATAATAAGCACCCCGCTCTAATAAGGGCCCACGATATTTGCTGATATATTGGCTAGTGAACAATCCCAATTATCACCCTTCCGATTGATCAATGTACACAAGACTTATTTTTTCGTGTATAATATGTGTGTTATATGCATCCTTAATTATGGGAAATTAAATTCTGCAAAAATTATCTGTTGTATTTAAACATTTCAGGCTGTCAGCATCAACCACGAAATTAATCTTTCGACTTTTTTCGCCAAAATATTATTCTAATAAGAGCCCCCTAATTCTAATTTTGAGACATGTATGTCGGATAAACAAAATTTAGTATCAACGTTCGTGATCGAAAATCGGACAATTACTCGATAGATAACGATACAAACATGTAATAAAAAAATAAAAATGAAATATTCATATTGTTATGTTACACTGTTAGCGGAATATGTTTTCTAATCATGCATCCTCTAAAGTTTACCACAAAACAACTGTTACGGACTGTATGACTTATTCAAAATACTTTAAAAAACAGTCTGGAATGGAGGTTGCAAGTTTGAAACTGGTACCGCAAAGCTTAAGACTCGTCTCGCATCAAAACACGGGCTGTTTACTCGCAGGCAGATAACATACGCTGATCACTGTGCCGGATTAACGAGACTGATTAATGAGTGATTTCGGTAATTCGTTGCAAATTAGGTATGTCGGAGTCGGAGTGCGAGACTGTCAGATTAACGGGTCTAAATAGCACTGATTTAATAGGTTCCAATTATTAGTGTTGGATTAAGCCGATTGTCGGATTAATGAGTGTCGGCTTAAGGAGACTTGACTGTGTATATATCTGAATCCTCGTCACTTGGGCGCCCAGTGTATCTGTCAGAGCCTTGCGTTGTTACTGAACGTGGCAGATTCAGACGAACATTGCGGATTCAGACAGATGGCTCCAGGGATGTGGCAGCATGAAGGGTTGGTGATTCAATTGTTAACGATCTGTATAGAAGCCATGATGTGCAGGTGGCGAGTCAGCTCATAACAATCCACGGAGCATGACCACCCCTTCCATCACATCGCCTCCTATTTCAAGCTAAGGGTGCCGGGGACATATTGTGCTGTCTGAGTGTGGCTGGGTTTTTTTGTGTTTTGGGTGTGTTTGGGGGTAGGTACTGTCTGAGTGAGGCCGGGGCTGGGGGGTTGGGGTTGGTGTTGGGGTTGGTGTTGGGGTTTGGGGTTTGGGTTTGGGGTGGGGGTTTGGGGTGTGTTTGGGAGTAGGTACTGTCTGAGTGAGGCTGGTGGGTTTGGGGTTTGGGGTGTGTTTGGGGGTAGGTACTGCCTGAGTGAGGCTGGGGGTTTGGGGTTTGGGGTTTGGGGTGTGTTTGGGGGTAGGTACTGTCTGAGTGAGGCTGGGGGTTTGGGGTTTGGGGTTTGGGGTGTGTTTGGGGGTAGGTACTGCCTGAGTGAGGCTGGGGGTTTGGGGTTTGGGGTTTGGGGTTTGGGGTGTGTTTGGGGGTAGGTACTGCCTGAGTGAGGCTGGGGGTTTGGGGTTTGGGGTTTGGGGTTTGGGGTGTGTTTGGGAGTAGGTACTGTCTGAGTGAGGCTGGTGGGTTTGGGGTTTGGGGTGTGTTTGGGGGTAGGTACTGCCTGAGTGAGGCTGGGGGTTTGGGGTTTGGGGTTTGGGGTGTGTTTGGGGGTAGGTACTGTCTGAGTGAGGCTGGAGGTTTGGGGTTTGGGGTGTGTTTGGGGGTAGGTACTGTCTGAGTGAGGCTGGGGGTTTGGGGTTTGGGGTTTGGGGTGTGTTTGGGGGTAGGTACTGTCTGAGTGAGGCTGGTGGGTTTGGGGTTTGGGGTTTGGGGTGTGTCTGGGGGTAGGTACTGCCTGAGTGAGGCTGGGGGTTTGGGGTTTGGGGTTTGGGGTGTGTTTGGGGGTAGGTACTGTCTGAGTGAGGCTGGAGGTTTGGGGTTTGGGGTGTGTTTGGGGGTAGGTACTGTCTTAGTGAGGCTGGTAGGTTGGGTGTGTTTGGGGGTAGGTACTGTCTGAGTGAGGCTGGGGGTTTGGGGTTGGGGTGTGTTTTGGGGTAGGTACTGTCTGAGTGAGGTTTGGGGTTGGGGTAGGTGCTGTCCTAGAGAGGCTGGGAAGGGTGGGGGTAGGTGCTGTCTGCGTGGGGTTAGGGGTTGGGGGTTGGTGGTTGGAGTAGGTACTGTCTAAGAGAGGCTGGGAGGAGTTCTGGAGGCAGGTCGGGGTAGGTGCTGTCTGAGTGAGACTGGGAGGGGTGGGGGTTTGGGGGTAGGTGCTGTCTGAGTGAGACTGGGAGCGGTGGGAGTGGGGGTTTGGGGTGTGTGTTTGGGGGTAGTTACTGTCTGAGTGAGGCTGGGAGCGGTGGGAGTGGGGGTTTGAGTGTGTTTGGGGGTAGGTACTGTCTAAGAGAGGCTGGGAGGGGTACTGGAGGCAGGTGAGGGTAGGTGCTGTCTGAGTGAGGCTGGGAGCGGTGGGAGTGGGGGTTTGAGTGTGTTTGGGGGTAGGTACTGTCTGAGTGAGGCTGGGGGTTTGGGGTTTGGGGTTTGGGGTTTGGGGTTTGGGGTGTGTGTTTGGGGGTAGGTACTGTCTGAGTGAGGTTTGGGGTTTGGGGTTTGTCATAAAATTTATTTTTTTTAAATGACACAGCTACAGCCTTAGAACTTGCACTGGTCCTTTAGTCCTTGCCAAAAAGTCAGAAATGATAGAGTGAGTGAGTATGGTTTTACGCCGCATTTAGCAATATTCCAGCAATATCACGGCGGGTGACACCAGAAATGGGCTTCAAACACTGTATCCATGTCGGGAGTCGAACCTGGGTCTTCGGCGTGACGAGTGAACGCTTTTACCACTAGGATATCCGACCGCCCCCCAGAAATAATAGAAACAAAAGGTGGAATGATGGTATTCCTCCTGAGAAATAATGTAAGACATCGGATCATTATGGTAGCCCATGTAGTCCCGGTCAGTTGGGAAATTTTATCGAAGATGGTCCTCATCATGAAATGAACAAGTATTTGTCACAAAGTGACGAAATGTCCCCCACCTGTATATACACCATAGTACCAAATATGAAGACAATCCAGCGATTAGTTCTTGAGATATTGCGGCAACACCGTTTTCCAACTCCAAAAGCAGATTTGCCTGCTGTGACCTTGAAAATGAGGTCAAGGTCACCAAAACCGACTGGTGTGTGCGGAGTCTGTATCTACACCATAGTTCCAAATATGAAGACAATCCAGCGATTAGTTCTTGAGATATCGCGGCAACAAACAGGTGGGACGAACAGACGGACAGACGTGCGGACGTACAGATGTACGCGCGGCGGGAGACAATAAACCTTATCACCCAGGTGAAAAGCATTAATATTCAGTGAATATATTTCGTAACATGGAAAACTAATAAAAGTACAAACACAGAGTTGTTTTAGTAGGAACCTCTGTTTTATCCAGCTGACAGAGACTAGAGAGTGAATATGTCATCTGCTTGCAAATTGTTTTTACTGTTTGTAGGTCGCACTTGAAAATGTAGACTAACATTTAGTCTCTGAAATCTTATATTAAACAATATCCTTCTTGACTCTAAAAGTAAAATAAAAATTCCCTATGCAATCTTATATTACACAATATCCTTCTTGACTCTAAAAATAAACTAAAATTCCCCATGTGTGGAATAGAGCTAGCTTGAGCTGGCTAGACTTGCTTTTGTATGCATTTCTAGATTATCATTTTTTCATAAAATAAATATATTCCACGGTCATAGTAGCTTGAGCTGGCTAGACTTGCTTTTTGTATGCAATTCTAGATTATTTTTTTTTCATAAAATATATATATTCCACGGTCATAGTAGCTTGAGCTGGCTAGACTTGCTTTTTGTATGCATTTCTAGATTAATTTCTTTTCATAAAATAAATATATTCCACGGTCATGGTAGCTTGAGCTGGCTAGACTTGCTTTTGTATGCATTTCTAGATTATTTTTTTTTCATAAAATAAATATATTCCACGGTCATGGTGCAGGACTATTGAAAATGAGGCTCAGTTTTTACGGTGTGTGTGTGTGTGTGTGTGTGTGTGTGTGTGTGTGTGTGTGTGTGTGTGTGTATGTGTGTGTGTGTGTGGTGTGTGTGGTGTGTGTGGTGTGTGTGTGTGTGTGTGTGTGTGTGTGTGTGTGTGTGTGTGTATCAATTTTGCACACTGACTGCCACACCATGCTACTGGAACACTGGTGCATAGAATGTCAAGCTCTGGCAACATCTGGTATATCCATGGCAGTCACCATATCTGTGAAATATCGCTTGTGACTGTAGATTTTCCTGACCAACAAGTTGTGAGGTAAACAGCTTTAGTTAACCCGTTACTGCCTGTCATCTATTACGTGATAACATTGGCCTATTACACATGTTCCACAGTTGAAATTAGAACGTGCGCAGATTTTAACTTGTTCTATCCAAAGCTAATAGAAAACAACATAATTGTGTATAAATTAGTTTCATTTTCCTGACTGCTCTATCTTTGACGGATTCAGAATTACAAAGTAAAACTGTAAAAAGTAGCAAACACTAATGAAATGCATTCTCCTACTGAGGTAAATACCTTTATGATGCACACAACTTTAACTTCCTGTTCCAACAGGTTATATTTCCCACACATGTAATATTTCCCCACATGTAATATTTCCCACATGTAATATTTCCCCACATGTAATATTTCCCCACATGCAATATTTCCCCACATGTTATAATTCCCACATGTAATATTTCCCCACATGTAATATTTCCCCACATATAATATTTCCCCACATGTAATATTTCCCCACATGTAATATTTCCCCCACATCTAATATTTCCCCACATGTAATATTTCCCCACATGTTATATTTCCCCACATGTAAAATTTCCCCAAATATAATATTTCCCCACATGTAATATTTCCCCACATATAATTTTTCCCCACATGTAATATTTCCCCACATATTATATTTCCCCACATGTAATATTTCCCCACATATAATATTTCCCCACATGTAATATTTCCCCACATGTTATATTCCCCACATGTAATATTTCCCCACATGTAATATTTCCCTACGTTATATTTCCCCACATGTAATATTTCCCCAAATGTAATATTTCCCCACATGTTATATTTCCCCACATATAATATTTCCCCACATGTAAAATTTCCCCACATGTTATATTTCCCCACATATAATATTTCCCCACATGTAAAATCTCCCCAAATATAACATTTCCCCACATGTAATATTTCCCACACATATAATATTTCCCCACATGTAATATTTCCCCACATATAATATTTCCCCACATGTAATATATGATTATCCATGTAACATTTCCACCAAGTAATATTTCCCACATGCAATATAACCCACCATGTAATATTTCCAAGATGTAATATTTCCCACCACTTAATACTTCTGTGTAACATTTCCACCATGTGATATTTCCCACCATGTAATATTTCCCACCATGTAATATTTCCCCACATATAATATTTCCCCACATGTAATATTTACCCACATGTAATATTTCCCACACATCTAATATTTCCCCACATGTAATATTTCCCCACATGTTATATTTCCCCACATGTAAAATTTCCCCAAATATAATATTTCCCCACATGTAATATTTCCCCACATATAATATTTCCCCACATGTAATATTTCCTCACATGTAATATTTCCCCACATGTTATATTCCCCACATGTAATATTTCCCACACATGTAATATTTCCCTACGTTATATTTCCCCACATGTAATATTTCCCCACATGTAATATTTCCCCACATGTTATATTTCCCCACATATAATATTTCCCCACATGTAAAATTTCCCCAAATATAACATTTCCCCACATGTAATATTTCCCCACATATAATTTTTCCCCACATGTAATATTTCCCCACATATAATATTTCCCCACATGTAATATTTCCCCACATGTTATATTCCCCACATGTAATATTTCCCCACATGTAATATTTCCCTACGTTATATTTCCCCACATGTAATATTTCCCCACATGTAATATTTCCCCACATGTTATATTTCCCCACATATAATATTTCCCCACATGTAAAATCTCCCCAAATATAACATTTCCCCACATGTAATATTTCCCACACATATAATATTTCCCCACATGTAATATTTCCCCACATATAATATTTCCCCACATATAATATTTCCCCACATGTTATATATGATTATCCATGTAACATTTCCACCAAGTAATATTTCCCACATGCAATATAACCCACCATGTAATATTTCCCACATGTAATATTTCCATGTTACATTTCAACCATGTGATATTTTCCACCTTGTAATATTTCCCACACATAATATTTCCCACATGCCTCAAACAACTGCAGGCCAAATAAAAAACAAATAATAAATTAAGCAAATGATGCTGTTATCATTTCAATATTTCCCACCACTTAATACTTCTGTGTAACATTTCCACCATGTGATATTTCCCACCATGTAATATTTCCCACCATGTAATATTTCCCACATGTAATATTTCCATGTTACATTTCAACCATGTGATATTTTCCACCTTGTAATATTTCCCACACATAATATTTCCCACATGCCTCAAACAACTGCAGGCCAAATAAAAAACAAATAATAAATTAAGCAAATGATGCTGTTATCATTTCAATTGACCTACCGACCTTATTGGTTAGCAAAACTATCTGCAAACCATTAAATCAAAGTCTATAGTCCTCATAATATAACTTCTTACACAGCATCCCAATTGCGTGGATCAATGTTCATGATGTCAATCACTGGATTGTCTGGTCCAAACTCGATTATTTACAGACCGCCGTCATATAGCTAGAATATTGCTGAGTGCGGCGTTAAACAACAAACCAACAAATCTTACGGAGCACAACCCCTGCAATAAATATGAACCTTAACCCAAGCATGAAATATGATACTTAACACAAATAGGGTTAATCCTGTCAAAGGACTACCAGCAAGGCTTGAAGTGTTTGCCTGCATGTCGGACAAGCAGTTACATCTTTCAACACGACATTATTTCTACAATATCACTCAAAGGTAGGCCAAACTGATATTTGCTTGTGGTTTTTGTCACATGAACAGAATAACAGGAACTCCATCTCATTAAAATCCGATCTTTCACTCTGCTATTCATGCAACGGGGTATTCGTCAGAGTGAAAGATCTGCATTTACTGAAATTGGGTTCTTCGACATTAAGTGTGAAACTCAAGGGGTCGTTTTCATAGCCGTATAATGTTATTGGTATCAAACTCTGAGGTGAGGTGAAATGTGGAAGATTATTCAAGATTATTGCACACACAGTGACAGTTCGCTCTCCTAAGTTTCATGGAACAGACAAATGCTGATAAATGTTCTAAATTTCTTTTTTCAGTTTATATGTTAGATAAAACACTTACCCTGTTTTTTTTCGAGATTTAAATCCCCTCAGTTTTATCCTGAGGAAGAGGGTTTTAAATCTCATGAAATGCCTCGGATATGTTTGACCTGCAGATGAATTCTCCACAGGGTGTGTTACAAATATTAATGTGAGGCTAAAAACAGACAAGGAAATGTTTCTCATCGTTGTGCAGGTCATTTTAAACCTAGCGGATCAGTGCTCTTTACATATTCACAACCCAACGGCTGCAGTGAGGAGTCTGTCCTGAGTCAGTACATTCACAACCCTGTCTACTAGGGCTGGGTCAGGCTTGATACTAGGGCTGGGACGGGTAACTCGGGTACTCGGGTCGGGTGGGTACTGAGTAGGATACTCACAGGACACACACAGGACTACCCGGACCAATGGTCAGTCATGTGATATATTGTTTAATGACAAAAATTATCTAGAACTCTATGGTTAAACTACAAGTCACTAATGTTTGCATTTCTTTCTGACAATGCACACATTCCTTCTGATTTTTCATACGGTTGAATAAAGATATAACTTAATTCGAATTCAGTGCATGAATGACCTGATTGTTTAATACATGCATCTAAATACGTAGCCAGGGCTATGCTAAAAATGTTCCCAATCGGACGTTATGAGACATCTCCTGAGACCTACAGTGGGTACCCGAGTAGGGTCGGGTAATAGGGGGGTGGGTACCCGGGTAGGGCGGGTAATAGGGGGGTGGGTATCCGTGTAGGGTTGGGTAATAGGGGGGTGGGTATCCGTGTAGGGTTGGGTAATAGGGGGGTGGGTACCCGGGTAGGGTCGGGTAATAGGGGGGTGGGTATCCGTGTAAGGTTGGGTAATAGGGGGGTGGGTACCCGGGTAGGGTCGGGTAATAGGGGGGTGGGTACCCGGGTAGGGTCGGGTAATAGGGGGGTGGGTACCCGGGTAGGGTCGGGTAATAGGGGGGTGGGTACCCGAGTAGGGTCGGGTAATAGGGGGGTGGGTACCCGGGTAGGGTCGGGTAATAGGGGGGTGGGTACCCGAGTAGGGTCGGGTAATAGGGGGGTGGGTACCTGAGTAGGGTCGGGTAATAGGAGGGTGGGTACCCGGGTAGTAAATTTGGACTCGTCTCAGCCCTACTGTCTACAATGGTGCAGTGAGGAGCCCGTCCTGAGTCAGTATATTCTTACAGGGCAATCCTGTCAGGAAGCTGGTCAAGTATGTTGTTGAGAATTACTAAGTTGAATCAGAAGCCAATGGCAACTGACCGTGATCACCGTACATCTACTAGAATAGGTCTTCAGCAACCCACACTTGCCGTAAAAGGTGACTATGCTTGTCGTAAAAGGCGACTAACGGGATCGGGTGGTCAGGCTTGCTGACTTGGTTGATGCATGTCATCGATCCCAATTGCGTGGATCGATGCTCATGATATTAATCACTGGATTGTCTGGTTCAGACTCGATTATTTACAGACCGCCATCATATAGCTGGAATATTGCTGAGTGCGGCGCTAAACAACAAACCAAACCAAAACCAAAACTTCCACCCCATTTCAAGGTATTGCTGACATTACTTCTGATCTGTTCTTCTCACGTTACTTTCTTGTAGTAGAGATGGACGTATTTACAATGCAATTCATATCTATTCATTCAGGCTGTGTATTGGCAAAGAAATTGAACTACAAATATATTGAGACAGGTATGTGAACTGCGATTTATCATCCAAAACTGGCCCCCACAGGAGATATGGCATGGATGAGATCAAGCCATATCTACACTGTAGATATCGCTGCAATGAAATTGCATCACAATGCTTTGCAGACCATTGTGACTTCACTGGTTACCATGACGTCACAATCAAATGACATCACTAATGGCTCTGCTACTGAAGCTGTTAGCAGTACTTTTTACACTGAAGACGCTGCTAATTACTGTCTACAAACTGAAAAAGTTCTATTTGCTGCTAAGTACTGTCTACAAACTGAAAAAGTTGGAAAAATGATGTTGGATGAAAAATAAAATCTCACCCTTGTGTCTTTTGATATCAAATATATCAACACTCATTGATATAAGTGGCAAAAGTCCTCGGCAAGCCTCGGAATTTTTCCACTTTTATCAACTTGTGTTGATATATTTGATATCAAAAGACACTCGGGTGAGATTCTCTATTTATCATCCAAAACTGGCCCCCACAGGAGATATGGCTTGGGTGAGATCAAGCGATATCTACATTGTACATATCGCTGAAATGAAATTGCATCACATTGAGTTGCAGACCATTGTGACCTCATAAGTTACCATGACGTCACAATCAAATGACATCACTAATGCCTCTGCTACTGAAGCTGTTAGCAGTACTTCTTACACTTAAGACACTGCTTATTACTGTCTACAAACTGAAAAAGTTGGAAGAAGGATGTTGGATGATAAATAAAATCTCACCAAAGTGTCTTTTGATGTCAAATATATATCAACACTCGTTGATAAAAGTGGGAAAACTTTGAGGCTTGCCGAGGATTTTTTCCACTTTTATCAAAGAGTGTTGATATATTTCATATCAAAAGACACTCGGGTGAGATTCTCCATATGTATTGGGATCTTCCCGAGGCAAGAGAGTTAACTGACTATAAAATTCCAGTTTCCACCCTTGCCGAACTAGGCTGGTATTATGGAGTTACATTTTGCGTGGGACTAACAAATCTCTGCATAGTCCAATTAAAATCGTGCACCGAAATCGAAATCCAGTTCGTTAAGTGTCATGCAGATTTTGGTCGACTGCAGGATTTGCAAAGCATGTGCACCGCTAACTCGCTGTCAACAGATATTTTCTAAATCTTTAATCAAGGTGCTCACGTGATTTGATGCACTTCACGATGTAAGACTCGATTTATCACAATATAGATCTTGATTATCGATCAGATCGTCTTGACTGGGCGCCACCATTTTGTTTGAAGCAAATGCAACTGATACAAGAGGTTGAATCTGATTGGTCAATAGGAAAGGCATAGAAAGGACATAACTCGTAATAGCCACTGGTGGCGCTACGATCGAGCCCAGGAATTCCAGCCAAGTTCGGCAAGGGTGGAAACTGGACTTTTAAAGTCAGTTAACTCTCTTGCCTCGGGAAGATGATGTATTGTGAGATTTTGGGAACACGAGTGGTTGATTGAATTCAGGGATTGACAGGGGCAGACACTTAACAAATTCAAGGGGTTCAAGGCCACTTCACTTGGTCACTAAGAATCTTGATTCGTCATTGCACATGTCATCAGCCAACAGTGCAGGGTGTACAACGCGATCTTAGCGCTAAGGTGTAAGTCCACAACCTTAACATAGTGAGTGAGTGAGTGAGTTTGGTTTTACGCCGCTTTTAGCAATATTCCAGCAATATCACGGCGAGGGACACCAGAAATGGGCTTCACACATTGTACCCATGTCAGGAATCGAACCTGGGTCTTCGGCGTGACGAGTGAACGCTTTAACCACTAGGCTACCCGACCGCCCCCCAACCTTAACATAGACTTGTAAGGCTAATGTTGTTTTGTACACCAAGGAAGTGAACCACAAAGGGTCGAGCCACTCCATCATGTCACTTAAGATGCTGTGTTTGTGCCAAAGCTGGGCATCCACTGACAATGTGCCGACAGCCGTCATTTATCATCATCTTCATCATCATCATCATCATCATTCTTATTCTTATTCCAGATGTACGTGACAAGGGACAGTGATATAGGGCAGTGAATGTCGTCGCACGGTGCACCACACAAAAACAAGGGTAGGTACACAAACGCATGTACAAAACTGTATGAATCCGCGTAGCGGATTCTTACAAAAGATAGCACATCAGTTTTTCAATTCATGCCTCAATGAACTGAAAAAAAATACACAGTCAATGCTAATAATTAAATTCGACAATGAAAACAGACAATAGTTTAACCAAAAACTGTTGTTAATATCAAAGCAGTCAAAAATGACGAGGTTGATAAACATTCCAGGTGTAGGAATATGTACTGTGGTGTTACATGAATCAGGTGATCGTTTAATTTATGCACATAACTTGACACGCCCTCAAAGTCAGGAGCCAATCAACGGAGTGTAGAATCAAAACAAATTTCATTGGACCTGTTAATAAAGGCAAGAGGTGACACTCAGACTGTAACGAACCGGAAAAATATGTCCGGGAGAAGGCGGCTGTTTCAAATGACATGGTCAGTTGTCCCCAGATTCGAACATTTATTCCCTGAGAACGTGAAGACACAGTCAGAAAAATACTAGTTAGAAATGAAACCCGAAGACATGAAAGTTGTGGAACCGAGGCGAGTGGGAAAAAACAGGAGAGCGAGCCTGCACGTTTGCTGTTTCATTCCTTCTCGGCTTTCGGCCCCAAGGGGTTGTATGACAATGAATATGCATGAATGTCGCTAAATGTCCTGTGCATGACGATACACGCGAGCAGAAAGGGAATTCCCTCCACTGAAGTATTGGGATTCCCCGACATTCAGTAGCGAAAAAAGGAGTCCGCTTCGGTGGGCGTGGCTTAATTTTTTACATTCATTGGGAAATGAATGCAATAACACGTGACCAATTCAGCTAATCAGAATGCAGGAATTTCAATGAACACAAGGAAAATTTAATTATTTTCTCTTTAAGAACATTTGACACTTTAATTTCAACCTTGATGATCAGTTTTTCCAAGTTTCATCTATTTAATATGTCTCAAAGTATGTTTACAGTGTTTGGACAAATAAGGTTTCTCATATATCTATCCATGGTGACGTTTCTTTTGAGGTTCAGTATATATAAACCTTTTTTTGTCTAGACAAGAGAAGATTGATGTTCAAAGAACACAATATGATGATACGCCAAAGAGATAAACAGGATAGAGTGAGTGAGTGAGTGAGTGAGTGAGTGAGTGAGTGAGTGAGTGAGTGGGTGAGTTTGGTTTTACGCCGCTTTTAGCAATATTCCAGCAATATCACTGCAGGGGACACCAGAAATGGGCTTCACACATTGTACCCATGTCGGGAATCGAACCCGGGTCTTCGGCGTGACGAGTGAACGCTTTAACTACTAGGCTACCCGACAGCCCCCTGGGGCACTAAGAATCCCGATGTCACATCATTGCACATGCTTAAGTTATTTGTTTGTTTGTTTGTTTGTTTGTTGTTTAACGCTGCACTCAGCAATATTCCAGCTATATGACGGTGGTCTGTAAATAATCAACCAGACAATCCAGTGATTGACATCTAAGCATCGATCCACACAATTGGGATATGATGACATGCATCAACCAAGTCAGCAAGCCTGACCACCCGATCCCGTTAGTCGCCACTTACAACAAGCTTAGTTGCCTATTATGGCAAGCATGAGTTGCTGAAGACCTATTCTACATGGGATCTTCACGGGTGGTTAGGTAGTGATGTTAGGTCTCAGATGTCACTGAGCCAATCTGACCAGAGTGGGATTCCCTTCTATAATTAGTAAAGGGGCTGGAAGTAAGAGCTGAAACCCTGTTTGTGTGGCTGGGATTCCCTTCTATAATTAGCAAGGGGGCTTGAAGTAAGAGCTGCAGCCCTGTTGGAGTGGACCAGCATCTGTGAGGTCACCGTGACCTGAGAGATGCTAGATCTGTGCTAGCTGACCTCTTCCACTGTGGGACAGTGAGGGACAGTGTTGGGCCATCCATTGGGCTGACCACCCATTGTCAGGAGGAGGAGGTGGACTGTGACTTCACTATGGTGAGTTCTGTCTGAGATAGCTGCATGCCATCAGATTGGTTGGGAATGTCTCTCCAGAAAGTCGGGAAATTTTACACAAGTTTTGGAAAGTTGTTGTGAAACATACAGATGTCAGAATCCCCCTCAGACGGAGGAAGGTGGCAGGGACGGAGGGAGGGGGGAAGGACGGATGGAGGAGAGATGGACGGAGGGAGGGGGAAGGATTGAGGTAGGGGGATGGACGGAGGGATGGACGGAGGGAGGGGGGAAGGACGGAGGGAGGGGGAAAAGATGGAGGTAGAATGGATCTTCATCATCATCATCATCTTCATCATCATCATCATCATCTATTTTCTGGTCGGCTTCAAGACTGACAACAACACTGCTTAGTTCAAGCTACTTCAAATAACTTCTTTATCAGTAAGGGGTAGCAAGGGTAACTTTCTCGGCATGATAAAGTAAACAGATAAAAACACATTCCTTTGCGGTCACTTACAGAGAAATATGCGAAGAAATAGGTCAGCTCCATTCTACTATAAGTATTTACAAACACACAGCCATCAAATTAAAATTGACCTTAGGAAAATATCTGCTCACTGGAGCCCATTGTTACGTAATATGTGGTGTTTGTTTTGTTGTGGAGCTCTTGTGCATGTTGTCACGGTCTGGCTGACTTAAACCGCTGCCCTTGAGACACAGTTCTGGGTATATTACTGTGCACATTCCAGGAACACAGGCAATGTTTGTGAGAGATCACAATACTTGTGTGTGCTTGACACTCTCTGAAATCTTATATTACACAATATCCTTCTTGACTCGAATTTTTTTTTTTAAAATCCCTATGCTGTTGAATAGAGCTAGCTTGAGCTGGCTAGACTTGCTTTTGTATGCATTTCTAGATTTATTTATTTTTTCATAAAATATATATATTCCACAGTCATGGTAGCTTGAGCTGGCTAGACTTGCTTTTCTCACCAAGGCCAGTTTTGGATGATAAATATTAGGGCTGGGACGATATACCAAGTGTACGATCTGATACACATCACGATTCCTTGCTCACGATCCGATACGAATCCTGTATATGTCATAGCGACTGATTTACGACACCCATTGTCTGAAAAACATTTAATTGCAAAGGCTCATTACCCTGGAGCCATGCCATCTATATGCTTTGAAACACTTAATTGCTGTTATTTATAAGATGCTAATCCTATTTGTTAATCCCCATGTTTGTGTACATCGACCTTCTGCCATCCTGAACGAGATGTGCAAGTACGTCACTGATGATTTACTGTTTACGTTTATATTTATTACTTACTAAATGTCAGGTCCAGAGAGAAGGGGTTTGTCGCTCTAACCAAGCAGATCGCTCTCCCACAGCCCAGAGGGTTGTACCGACTCTCTGTGGCACCCCCAGCTATATTCTAAGATATTGTAAACTGTTCATTGTTAATTGTTCTTGTAAATAAAATTGTGATTAGTCTCCTCCGACTCCGGCTCTTTGCTGACTAATTCCCCCAAGAAAACCAGCAATCCATTTGGAAGGTTTTGTTCATCCGAACAGGACCATAATAATTCCATAATACTCCTTGTGCACTGATCTGTGGTGTGTGAGCCATCATTTTGATAGACATGATTGCCAAATACCTGGCACACTATTAATTAACAGTTGGCAGTGTCAGGTATGGCGCAATGGATGAACATGTTTACATTTTCACTTCTCATTTTCACTAGTAGTTATTCAAGAAAATATTTAAGGTAAGAATCGATACTTTCACTTAATGTGCGACTGTGATCGATACTTGCATCGAGAAGTGAAAAATTGCGATCTACCAATGCATCGATGTATCTTCCCACCACTAATAAGTATGTCTAACCGCATATTTCTCTTATAATGTTCATTCCAGTAAAATATAATCTCTGGAAAGCCTGTCAAACACATAACAACAAGGGCTGGGACGGGTAACTCAGGTACTCGGGTCGGGCGGGACTGAGTAGGACCCGGGTACCCACAGGACTACCCGGACCCATGGTTAGTCACATGATATATTGTTTAATGACAAAAAATATCTAAAACTCTATGGTTACACTACAAGTCACTGATGCACCCATTCCTTCTGACCTTTATAGGTTTGAATAAAGATAAAACTTCAGTCAACTTCAGTGTATGCATGACCAGACCACATTTTACCAGGGCTACGGTCAAACTATTCCCAATCAGACATTTTACACCCAACTCTTGAGACATATAGCGGGTATCCGGGTAGGGCCGGGTAATAGCGTGGTGGGTACCCGGGTAGTAAATTTGGACTCATCCCAACCCTAACAACAACGGCCTCTCGCCTCCTCATCACAAAGATGGAGATGAAATCTGATCAGCAACTCTGCTTCTAGTAAGAGACAAACTGTAATTATCGTTTGATGCTATTCCTTGCTTGCAAAGTCTGTTTCTGGGGTTTCATTAGATTAGGAAACAAAAGCCTGCTCTGAAGCTTCTGTTTACAAGGCGACATTGAAATTAAAAATATTGATTTAAAGTCGGGAGGCAGCTACATTCAAGTTAACGTTTGCTGTGAAATGTTTGAGCTGACGTGGCACCGCAACCAGCCATAGCCTGTCACTGATCGAATTAGCAAAAAAACCACCCCTGATCCGCATCCTTTCAAGTCCTCTTTTTTCACCAACCCAACAAGCACATGTATTGATTAGGAAGGGAGGTTTGTAAAAGAAGGAAGAAAGCTTAACTGAAAAGTGATTCTGTATCGATTGCTGTAATCTAACTGTTGTGATTTGACGCCATGACAAATAAAAGAAGGAGAATGTACTGATTATATACCTGGTAAAGAAAAGACCGTTCTTGTACAGTAGAATACCTCTTCTCCAAAGTAATGAGGCCATTGAAGATCCGGGGTAGAATAGGTTTTCAGCAACCCATGCTTGCCGTAAAAGGCGACTAACGGGATCGGGTTGTCAGGCTCACTGACTTGCTTGAAGCATGTCATCAATCCCGATTGCGTGGATCTATGCTCATGTTGTCAAACACTGGATTGGTCCAGACTCGATTATTTACAGACCACCATCATATAGGTGTAATATTGCTGAGTGCGGCGTTAAAGAACAAACCAAACCAAACCAAAAAATCCAAAGTGAGGAAGATGTATAATATGCCCTCAGCCTGCATATGTTGTCATCAATCAAATAAAAATTGAATTGAAATTGAAAATATTAAATTCCTTGTGAATTTTATTGCAAGTCAGCGGGCCTGGCCACCTGATCCCGTTAGTCACCTCTTACGACAAGCAGCATAGTCGCCTTTTACGGCAAGCATGGGTTGCTGAAGACCTATTCTACCCCAGAATCTTCATGGGTCTTTCAGAGAAGTAAAAATATAGAAGCTTACAAAAATCAACAGACTTGAAATATGCTTGTTCAAACAAGCATGAAGGACAACACTGGTTGTGCTGCTGTAAGAGCAGTAAGGCTGCCTCAACTGATATTACCAGTTGATATCAGGTTACGGGGAAAAATTTGTTCAAAGGCATTGACCCACTTACATCAGCTCTTATCACTTGTGGACATACTGTCACCAAGCAAGGTATGTTAGCCTTCTGGCAGCTCTGAAACAATGTTATAGTATTACCATCTTAACATATAGTCTGTATTAACTGTGGTTAGGCAAGGTACATTATAACTATCTTAAAACAATGTTATAGTATTACCCTCTTAACATATAGTCAGTATTAACTGTCGCTAAGCAAGGTACATTGTAACTACCTTGAAACAATGTTATAGTATTACCCTCTTAACATATAGTCTGTATTAACTGTCGCTAAGCAAGGTACATTGTAACTACCTTGAAACAATGTTATAGTATTACCCTCTTAACATATAGTCAGTATTAACTGTCGCTAAGCAAGGTACATTGTAACTATCTTGAAACAATGTTATAGTATTACCATCTTAACATATAGTCTGTATTAACTGTCGCTAAGCAAGGTACATTGTAACTACCTTGAAACAATGTTATAGTATTCCCCTCTTAACATATAGTCAGTATTAACTGTCGCTAAGCAAGGTACATTGTAACTATCTTGAAACAATGTTATAGTATTACCATCTTAACATATAGTCTGTATTAACTGTCGCTAAGCAAGGTACATTATAACTACCTTGAAACAATGTTATAGTATTACCCTCTCATATCTTTTGCTTTGTTTATGGATTTTGATAATTAAAAAGTTGTTTGGTATTGGTATGTCTACCATTACATTTTTTTCAATGCTTTGCAGATTTTTTCAATCATCTTACTTAGTCTTTTTTGTTTTACTAGGTAAATAAAAAAATAAATCTTGGTCTGGTTTGAGTCCAAAAAATATGAAATACTAAAATCTGACTTGTACTGATGATATTACATTGGAAAAAAACTTGGATTATTTTTATTGTCAAAGTGATCTTATTGTCTTGCCATTGGTGGTAAAAAACAAATTGGTCATTCTGATTTTTTTTTCTGATTTTATTTTATTTTTAACTTTAGTGGATGTGTAAACCAAACAATGGAAACGACAAGGTCTTAATCACATGTTGATGTAAATCATGAACTACTGACTGACTGACTAAGTATGGTTTTACGCCGCTTTTAGCAATATTCCAGCAATATCACGACGGGGGACACCAGAAATGGGCTTCACACATTGTACCCATGACAGGAATCGAAACCCGGGTCTTCGGCGTGACAAGCGAACGCTTTAACCACTAGGCTACCCGACCGCCCAAAATAATGAACTAGACCCTCAGGCCTCAAAGTTTACATTTTTACCAAGTACCCAAATGTCTACAAGTATTATCTTGCAGGTAGCCAGTGGTAAAATCAAGAGGTCAAGCCAATATTGTAGGTAGCAAAAAGCATTGAAATTAACTTTAATCAAATAACTATTATATTAATAATTTATGTACAAGTCATTGCACTAGTCCTAAAATTGATTATTAATGGAAACTGTACTTGATTTTTGTTATTTGTGACTCGAACAATGATGCAATTTATGTTACTAGATTATATAGGCATGTACGAATTACATTAATATTCATGTATTTTGGTTCATTGTCCAATTAGGAGGAATTATTTGCGAGTACAATTACTAACAGATATGTTTTCCAAGATCAGCTTTTATTTATTTTTGTGTCTCCATATGTGTAGCAATAGAATTTAGTCGCCACAAGATATTTCCAAGTAGTCATTTGGCTACGTCTGAATTTTAGACAGAAGACAAATTGAATATTAGGTCGAACTGGCGACCATTTTAGTCGTGAATTTGAGGCCTGCGGGTTGTGTTCAATAGCCCAGGGTGTTGTCATGACCTGAGCTGATAATCTCCACATCGAAATGTCAATGTTGACATTCGAGACCAGCTACACCCTGTATGACAGATCAAATCATGTTCAAGTCTATTTTATGATGCACCAATCCCTTTCCCCAACTGAAAGCTCTTGTCTACACATTTGCTTCGTCACAGGACAAATACAGAGGAGTTTTAATAACGGTCATAAAATGTGGAAAGATGTACTGGTCGTCGTAGCGGTGCTTGAGATACTGTTAGGTGTGCATTGATTTCTTCTCAACTTTATAAACGTCCAGTGACGTCATCCTATTGTTCTCCAGTGGAGTTGAATATCATAAACAGGCATGTTGCAATGACCCCAGGGTTTAATATAATATTCCTGGGAATTTATATAATATTCTAGGGAATTAATATGATATTCAATGGGATTTTATATAATATTCCATTTTATATTATATTCCATGGTAATTATATAATATTCCACGGGAATTTATATAATATTTCATGGGATTCTATATGATATTCCAGGCAATTAATATAATATTCCATGGGATTTTATATAATATTCCATGGGATTTTATATAATATTCCATGGGATTTTATATAATATTCCATGGTAATTATATAATATTCCATGGGTTTATATAATATTCACGAGATTTTATATAATATTCCATGGGATTTTATATAATATTCCATGGTAATTATATAATATTCCATGGGTTTTTATAATATTCCCGAGATTTTATATAATATTCCATGGGATTTTTTATAATATTCCATGGGATTTTATATAATATTCCATGGGATTTTATATAATATTCCATGGGATTTTATATAATATACCATGGGATTTTATATAATATTCCTGAGATTTTATATTTAATATCCCAGAATTATATCAATAAAAATTCTGTTTACATTGTAGCATAGGAATGTCTCTCAGTAGAACTTATTTTGCATTTGAACACAGTGTAATGAAATAGAAAATCAAATGACAAACGTTTTCTTCATATTCCCAAAGATCGAACACGCAATTTCTTGTCTGTAGCCCAGTGAGTGTACCACTAGGCTACAGAGGCGCTGATAAATCACAATGCTATTTGGAATGTCTTTCTCAAGTACCGTACAACAGCTACAGATATTTTATGCCCTTTTCCTAAGGTTCATTGAAAGTGTGTTCGAAACATAAAAATGTTTATAAATGTTGTAAGTTTCAATTTTTCGGTTTGTATGTTAGATAAAATACTTCCCCTTGTTTTTGTATGAGATCTAAAACCCTTATCCTTGGGATAAAACGCCAGGGCTGACCCCGCTTGGATCCGGGCTTTAGATCTCTGACGTGTTTTATCTTACATAGAAATACATGGCATGAAATTTTGTATCCGTCTTTCTGCAACCCAGTGACAAATGGTGAAATTGTTGTTGACATAACGTTCAAAGTCTTAGACTTGTGAGGCTGGTTGTGATGATGGTACATCCTGCAGCGGGTAAACAGCGCGCCAACCAGTCCTTGTGTATCCCATAATGTTGTGATTGTCAGGCAGGTACAACAAGTACCATCGCTTAACGTCTTGCTGTGATGTGGCAAGGATCGAACCTCTGACCCTCTATCCACCAGACCAAGAGCGAGTGAGTGGGTGAGGCAGGTACAACAAGTACCATCGCTTAACGTCTTGCTGTGATGTGGCAAGGATCGAACCTCTGACCCTCTATCCACCAGACCAAGAGCGAGTGAGTGGGTGAGGCAGGTACAACAAGTACCATCGCTTAACGTCTTGCTGTGATGTGGCAAGGATCGAACCTCTGACCCTCTATCCACCAGACCAAGAGCGAGTGAGTGGGTGAGGCAGGTACAACAAGTACCATCGCTTAACGTCTTGCTGTGATGTGGCAAGGATCGAACCTCTGACCCTCTATCCACCAGACCAAGAGCGAGTGAGTGGGTGAGGCAGGTACAACAAGTACCATCGCTTAACGTCTTGCTGTCATGCGGCAAGGATCGAACCTCTGACCCTCTATCCACCAGACCAAGAGCGAGTGAGTGGGTGAGGCAGGTACAACAAGTACCATCGCTTAACGTCTTGCTGTCATGCGGCAAGGATCGAACCTCTGACCCTCTATCCACCAGACCAAGAGTGAGTGAGCGGGTGGGTGGGTGGGTGGGTGAGAGTTGAGTGTGTGTGTGAGTGAGTGAGTGAGTGAGTGAGTGAGTGAGTGAGTGGGTGGGTGGGTGAGTGCGTGGGTGGTTGAGTGAGTGAGTGAGTGAGAGGTGAGTGAGTGAGTGAGTGAGTGAGTGAGTGAGTGAGTGAGTGAGGGTTTACAATGCTTTTGGCAAGGGGGTATAACAAGAAACTTCAATGGCTTAAAACTTTGTAATTTACACAACTGCAAAGTCTTGGTGGAGATACTCAAATATGTTCCACATGTTAATACTAGGACTATTCCAGAACCCTCCAACACTGAACAGTAAGAAAAAAAACCCAGGACTGGCGACAGTTTATCTAACATGTCTTAAAAAGAAATAAAACCAAAACATCTTTTCTATATTCTACCTGGATTTAAATTAAAGACTGCCATTTAAATGAAAAAACAAAACCTGGTCCATAAAGTTAACATTGAGATCGGTGTCAGTGGAAGAGCTTAACTTCCTCAACAAGCCAACGTTAGTTCTGACACCATGCTGCGCGTAGCATGATCAAGGGGTCGTGACAAACAAAAAGTGAGTGAGTGAGTGAGTGAGTTTGGTTTTACGCCGCTTTTAGCAATATTCCAACAATATCACGGCGGGGGACACCAGAAATGGGCTTCACACATTGTACCCATGTCGGGAATCGAACCCGGGTCTTCGGCGTGACGAGCTAACGCTTTAACCACTAGGCTACCTGACCGCCCCGACAAACAAAAAGAATATAATGGAGTGAAATCTATAAAACAGCTTGTCAACACTTGCATGTGGATGAAGCCTGGCTCAGGGATGGATCATGTGCTACTCTGAGGGGTGCAGGGGGTGCAGGGATGGTGCAGTCGTCAAGGCGCCGCAAATTGCACCGCAGAGTTGCATTCCTTGGGAATGCCAGAAACTTCGAAAGGGTTCGAACCCCGGTTCGCCCCGATTATGTTTCTAGGTTTATCAGCACCATACCCATGTTTTTATTGCTGCTTTAAGGCCAAACTGTGCACACATGTACAGGCAATAGCTGTTAAATGCTTAGTTATTTTTCAAAAAAAAATAACATTACTATAGAAATCTATGGGAAAACATTTGGTTGCGTGTAACCTCAAAATAGACCTAAGTCAGGAGTGAGTGAGTGAGTTTTGGTTTAGCCCCGCTTTTAACAGTATCACAAGTATATCACAGCATGTCAGCTTAATGTGGGAGGAAAGCCCAAAGTGATGCAGGTCTTAGGCATTTACCACTTCGGTGAAACCCACGAGCACGGGTATGGTGCTGACAAACCTAGAAACAGAATTGGGGCGAACTGGGATTCGAACCCACAATCATAGGTTTCTGGCATGCCCAAGGGACACAACTCTGCACAGCGATCGCGACGCCTTAGACGACTGGGCCACCCGTGCCCCCAAGTCAGGAAAGACAAGTGACATTTCCTGAGGATGTCAAACCCCTCCCTGAATCCCAAATACCATCTAATTTTCCTAACTGAGTCAACTTACTACTTAACACAAACGCTCTAAGGCCAAACTGTGCACACACATAAAGGTAATAGCTGTTGAATGCTTAATAAATTTAAAAAAAATATAATGTTACTATAGAAATCTATGGGAAAACATTTGGTTGTGTGTAACCAGTACATTTGTCGCAATGATTCATAACAAAACCCAGATGGCCACAGGTATTTCAAATCCTCCAATTTCAATCGATAATTTTTCTGAATTCAGCTGACGCCTTCTGAATAACAGTTGACAGGTTGTGACATGTCCCTGCTATCCGAGAAACATCAGTCTAAAAACCTGGCATTAAATCAATTTTTAATTTGTCTCTCGTGGAATGGGCAGCTAAATAGACGGCCAGGAAATATTGCATTGGAGCCATTGGCAAGACAAAAAGGCGATCAGGAAATAAAAAAATTCAGTCAGTGCTTCACGATATACTATTGTTTTCTCTGAAAGAAGGCTGGAATGCTAATTGGGATTGTTCACTAGCCGATATATTGGCAAATATCGCTGTGGGCGCTTACAAGAGCGGGGCGCTTATTACGTAGAATACGTACTCTTGCAATGATATTGACAAGTAAGTGATTGAGGCGTCTGGTACTATTCCCGGCGTGTTGCATGGTATGTGGGTAGACATTATGGTCTAATGCACTTAGCGGACAGAGGTGATTGTGCTGGCGGTGGCATCTACATTATAATCACCTTAAAGTGTTGAAATTGGTTTGTGCTGAGCTTGGCGTGGTGTGTACATCTGATGTATTAGTATTGATATTTTTACTTATGTAAATGCAAAATGTTGTTTTACATTACCTACATGCCAAACAATTTCACAAGGTAAAAACTTTTAAAGTTTGAAACAAATACCCGAACTCCATAGTGAGATTCTTATTATTGCACTATGAAGAGTGAGTGAGTGAGTTGGGTTTAATGCTGCTATTGCGGCGTGTCAGCTTAATGTGGGAGGAAAGCCTGAAGTGATGCAGGTCTCAGACGTTTACCACTTCGGTGAAACCCACGAGCACAGGTATGGTGCTGACAAACCTAGAAACATAATCGGAGCGAACCGGGATTCGAACCCACAATCATAGGTTTCTGGCGTGCCCAAGGGACGTAACTCTGCACAGCGAATCGTGCACTATAAAGAAGAATAGAGGACCAATCAAAGTGAACACTATACAATCAAAACACCGATGTTATGCTTGTTTGCTTGTTTGTATTTTAACGCCACACTCAGCAATATTCCAGCTATATGACAGCGGTCTGTAAATAATCATGTCTGGACCAAAAAATCAGTGATTGACATCATAAGCATCGATCCAGACAACTGGGATACGATGACATGCATCAACCAAGTCAGCTAGCCTTATCTCCTGTTCCCGTAAGCCGCCTTTTACGACAAGTATGGGTTGCTGAAGACCTATTCTACCCCGGATCTTCATGGGTGGAGTCAGTATCTAAACCTTGAATTCTTTGTTTCAGAGTGACCGGTGCCCGACCATGTCGCTGCTGACGCGGACCAAAGGCTACTTTGTGGTCATCTGCCTACTGATGTGCGGCTTCCTGCTGACGTTCTCCTGGCGACTACTTTACAACACTTACGACTCCTCCGGACTCAAGCCGTACGCCTCCAAAACGCCACTACGACGATTCAAAGAAATTGCTCAAAATCTGACCAGGTCAAGACCAGTTGTGAAGGTGGGCCCAGTGGTCACATTGGACGTCATGGACAAAGGTCAGAATGGAAGTAAGCCCTTCACAAAAGATGAAATCGGAAGTATTTTGTCGAAAATTCATGAACTTGGATTGTCGGCTTCAGAAGTCCAGGAGAAGCTGTTGTCATGGCAACATCATCGCGGTTCCTTCAGAAACAGTTCAGAGTTGAGGGTATTGGCAAAGTCCCCGGAAGTTAAAATGTTAGAAAGGAAGAGTGAAAGGACACTGGTTGGTGTGAGAGAATCGGAAATTGAGCGGGCATCGGAGAGAGAGAGGGCATCGGAGAGACAGCAAGCATCAGAGAGAGAACAGACTTCGGAAAGAGAAAGGGCATCAGAGAGACAGCAAGCATCAGAGAGAGAAACTTCAAGAGGGTATGGGGCTGCTCCTCTGTCTCCTGGCAAAGACACGGGCAGAAATGAAATCACCAAATATGTTCATGTCTCACACGACAATCCGCATTCCACGCCGTTACTAGCCTCGTCTGCAGGTCACGTTGACTTGCCAACACAGGGAAGAAGTAGACCCAGTGAGAGCCTCAAGGATAATACTGACAGACATCGTATACGAAATAATTTAGAGGTCAAAGGTCGAACTGATGACAAGGTCAAGGTTGCCCGTGAAGAAAATCAAAATTTAATTTCCGAGTCAAGAATTTCGGGGGGTGATCAACAAACAGCACCTGGTAACAAAACAGATCAGAAATGGAAACAAAGAGAAAAATATTTGCTATTTCTTAAAGAAAGATTTGAAATGAGTAAATCTAAAACTGCAAATTTAACAAGTAATAAAGAACAGACGTCCGAATTTAATGCACCCATCTCATCACCGCCTACTAATACAGTGACCCAGAAAGCTACCAAGAGTCGGACAAAATATGACCTTTCATTATTCGATGAAATGAAGCGGAAATATCCGACGTTTTCCATGAACTTCCAAGATAACGGGGATTTGGACCCCGAAGTCGACGGGACCCAGAGGCCGGACTACTGTGCTGGATGTTTCGACTTCAACTTCCCGATATTGATAAACCAAGAGGGATTATGCAAATCAAATATTGGCCGCTCACAAAACCTGCAGCTATTGATGCTGATATCATCCGCGCCAGGAAACTACCAGGCCCGGACAACGATACGCCAGACCTGGGGCGCCAGGTGCCGGGAATCGGATTCAATGAAGTGCTTGTTTGTTGTTGGCCGGGCCTCGTCAGCCGAAGACAACAACAAAATTCTACTTGAAAACGACCACCATCGAGATATATTACAAATTGGGTTCAAAGACTCGTACTCGAACCTGACCTACAAAACAGTGTCCTCCCTAAAGTGGGCTTCCAAACACTGCTACAACGCCAACTACATCATGAAGACGGACGACGACATGTACGTTAACACCGAACTCATCCCTGTCATGCTGCAAGCAGCGCCCCAGAGGAAGTTCATGGGGGGGTCGTGCTGGGGAACTTCAAACCCCAACAGGGACACTTCGTCCAAATGGTTCGTTTCATTTAAAAGTTTCCATAAACCTAAGTTCCCGCCGATGTGTTCAGGAACTGGGTACATCATGAGTATCGATGTTGTGCGTTCCATGCTGTTCTCGTCCCGGAACGTTCCGTTTTTTCATTTGGAGGATGTGTACGTTGCGCTGTGTCTTCAGAAATATGGCATCCTGCCAATCAACGTCATGGGTTTCAGCAACATGTTCCAAGAGTTCGACGCCTGTCATTACCGAAACGGTGTGATGACGTCACACCAGGTTCCCCCGGAACTGCTGGAGGAATACTGGGCGGCAACGAGGAAGTGCCCCCAGGCGAATATCTCCCCATCTCAACTGTATATAATCATGCCCTACCCGGATACATAGTGTTGCCACAGCAACAGTGTGTGTTTCTATGGCAATAACTGTAACCATGGTGATGTTGTCGATACAATTGTGATATGACTGTTGAAGTATTTGTTATGCTATTTGCTTTACTCTGTGTACTCTATAAGGCTGTAATGATACACCCATGTTATTATGATACACCCATGTTTGTATGATACACCTGCGTTTGTATGATCAACTGTGTTGTATGATACACCTGTGTTTGTATGATACACCCGTGTTTGTATGATACACCCATGTTTGTATGATACACCTGTGTTTGTATGATACCACCGTGTTTGTATGATACACCTGTGTTTGTATGATACACCCATGTTTGTTATGATACACCCATGTTTGTATGATACCACCGTGTTTGTATGATACACCTGTGTTTGTATGATACACCTGTGTTTGTATGATACACCCATGTTTGTATGACACACCCGTGTTTGTATGATACACCCATGTTTGTATGATACACCTGTGTTTGTATGATACACCTGTGTTTGTATGATACACCTGTGTTTGTATGATACACCCATGTTTGTATGACACACCCGTGTTTGTATGATACACCTGTGTTTGTAAGATACACCTGTGTTTGTATGATACACCCATGTTTGTATGATACACCCATGTTTGTTATGATACACCCATGTTTGTATGATACCACCGTGTTTGTATGATACACCTGTGTTTGTATGATACACCCATGTTTGTATGATACACCCATGTTTGTATGATACACCTGTGTTTGTAAGATACACCTGTGTTTGTATGATACACCCATGTTTGTATGATACACCCATGTTTGTTATGATACACCCATGTTTGTATGATACCACCGTGTTTGTATGATACACCTGTGTTTGTATGATACACCTGTGTTTGTATGATACACCCATGTTTGTATGACACACCCGTGTTTGTATGATACACCCATGTTTGTATGACACACCTGTGTTTGGATGAAAGGTCGTTCTGACGTGACCAGTAATGGGATGTCCTCAGATCTTTGTTTAGCGGTAGCGAAAACTAAGATCTGATTTTAATGAGATTGCATCCTTAGTAGAGTGCCTCCCGAAACAGCTGATGCTGAGTGAGGTGCTTCCTGTATCACATATATCCCCAATTACCATATTGATCCAAATGGTGCATCACTCTAGCCTTTGTGTTTCGTTGGTTAGAACTACCGTATTCGACGTAATAAGCGCCCCGCTCTAATAAGCGCCCACGGCGATATTTGTTAATATATTGGCTAGTGAACAATCCCAATTAGCACCCCTTCCAATTGATCAATGTACACAAGACTTATTTATTCGTGTATAATACGCACTTGTGTGTTATATGCACCCTTAATTATGGGCAATTAAATTCTCGAAATATATATCTGTCGTACATAAACATTTCAGGACCATAAACCACAAAATTTATCTTTCAACACTGTTTTTTTTCCACCAAAATAATATTCTAAAAAGAGCCCCCTATTTCTAATTTTGAGAGCTCCCTGGGCGCTTACTACGTCGAATATAGTATACCATCTTCCCGAGGCAAGAGAGTTAACTTAGCTTCCACCTTTGCCCGAACTAGGCTGGATCGAATTCCTGGGCTCGATCATAGTGCCACCAGTGGTTATTACGAGTTATGTCCAGTCTATGCCTCTCCTACGGACCAATCAGATTCCATCTCACAGTGTCACTTGCATTTGCTTCAAACAAAATGGCACTGCCCTGTCAAGACGATCTGATCGATAATCAAGATCTATAATGTGATGAAACGGGTCTTTCGCGAAGTGCATCAAATCACCTTGATTAAAAACAAGAAAAGATATGGAAAATAACTGTTGACAACAAGTTGGCTGTGCACATGTTTTGCAAATCTGCATATCCAAAATCTGCATGACAGTTTACAAACCGGATTTCGATTTCATTGCGCGATTTTGACTCGGCTTTGCATAGACTCGTTAGTCAAAGCCAAATTCTAACTCCATAATACCAGCCTAGTTCGGCAAGGGTGGAAACTGGACTTTTATTGTCAGTTAACTCGGGAAGATGTAACTATACTCCCTCTATTGACACCTGTACTCTGTCATTGCTCAACTTGCATCGGTCATGTATTCATCTCATCTGTTCTGAGCAATCAACTCCTGCATGTAACATGTGCTTCACATGTGCTTCACATGTGCTTCTGTGAGTTGTGAACCTCATCGTGTTACTATGTAGTACACCAGAGTGATCTCCCTTTATGACTTCTCTAACCTTTTATGTAGCTTCCACAAGTACCCCAGCTTGTCGTGCGCCCACCCGAACCGATTGAAAATGAAATTGCAAAATGTTATCCCCCCACTACCGGCTAACTGGTCGTATTGTTCATAAAAGTGAGCCCTCTTCACCCCATATCCCCACCCTTAACTGTGGGTCGTACTACCCCCAATCCACACCCCTAACTGTAGGTCATACTACCCCCAATCCACACCCCTAACTGTAGGTCATACTACCCCCAATCCACACCCCTAACTGAAGGTCGTACTACCCCCAATCCACACCCCTAACTGTAGGTCGTACTACCCCCAATCCACACCCCTAACTGTAGGTCGTATTATTCATAACAGTGATAAGGCCCAACTGAGGGTGGTATTTTCACAACTGTGATGACCCATCCACCGCTTTTGAAACCTCTGCCATTGCATGTGTAAATACTCATCAATCTTGACAGTAGAAACAGTGTGTGACAATTCTATAGAAGTATTTCCAGTTTTTGAGAGCGTGTTGCTGGATGCTGTTGTGCACATGTTGTGCACAAGTTGTGCACGTGTTGTGGTGAGGAGGGTGCAGCCTGAATGAGCTGCTGTTTGTGACATGTATATTCCACCTTGCAGACTTCAATACTACCGTATTCGACGTAATAAACACCCAGGGCGCTTTCAAAATTATAGGGGTCTCTTATTAGAATATTATTTTGGTGAAAAAAGATAAAGTTCAAAGATAAATTTTGTGGTTTATGCTGACAGCCTGAAATGTTTATATACTACAGATATATTTTTCCAGAATTTCATTGCCCATAATTAAGGGTGCATATAACACTCGAGTGCGTATAATACGCGAATAAGTAAGTCTTGTGAACATTGATCAATCGGAAGGGATGCTTATTAGGATTGTTCACTAGCCAGTATATTAGCAAATATCGCGTGGGTGCTTATTAGAGCGGGGCGCTTAATACGTCGAATACGGTATCAATATAGATATAGAGATGCCAACCAAGAGGTCAAAGGTTGAGCCGATGCCAAGGTCAAGGTTATGAATGCAGAAAACAAGAATTGGGTACTAAAATTAATAAAAATAATAAATAAATTGCAAGTGATTCCTTGTCATTTCATTGGCTAACCAAGAAAATATATTTACATTTATGCTTCCATAATCCTCTAAACATATAGTCCACGCCCGAGCTGACTACTGTTCGTGAAATTGATAATAGAGTCGGCTTCTGTTGCATTGTTGCAGAGAACGATGTCAATGATTTCATATTGTTGTTTGAACTCTCTTCTTACCACATAAAAAAGCAGTGTGTGAAGTTACCCTTGATTGATTTATTAAACACAGCGACTGCCTCTGTGGTCTAGTGGTAGAGCATCCGCCCGGAGAGCGGAAGGTCTGGAGGTCGATCTCCGGCCGCGTCATACCAAAAGACGTTTAAAGATGGTACTTGTTGTTACCCTGTCTGGCGCTCGGCATTAAGGGGCTAAAACAAGGACTGGTCGGCTCGGAGTCAGTATACTGTGTCTGAGTGGTGTATTCATGTTAAACTGTCGCATTGTATCTCAGTGAGCTAGCACTATAAATCGGCATCAGTCCGTACTAGTACAAGCAGCCACACACACACACACGTGCATGCACGTCACTATATAAGTGCAATAATCTTGGACGCGATGTTAAACCCCATTTCACCTCACCTATTATCACAAAATATCACAGACAAATAAAAAAATAGGTTCATGAAAATACTCAATCTCATTAAAATCAGATCTTAGTTTTCGCTACCACTAACCAAAGATCTGAGGACATCCTATTACGGGTCACGTCAGAACAACCTTTTGAGAACATTGACCGACCATTGAAATGACTAACAAGAAATCGACACTTGCCAATCAGAAGGCAGCTATCTCGAGCTTTATACACTAGTTTCAAACTGGCGACTACGCTTCGAAACAGATTTTGACTTTTAAAAAATTTAAAACTGACCAAAACAACATTCTGGAATGGCTTACAGATGGCCTAGATTGTATAGATATAATCATAAAACCCGTAACTGTCGTTCTGAATACCGCATGTTAAATATATCGTGGTTGCATCATTAGAAAACACATTCCGGGGATCTGGTAAGAGAAGCTCTGATTGGTTAGATGAAAGGTTGTTCTGACGTGACCCGTAATGGGATGTCCTCAGATCTTTGTTTAGCGGAAGCGAGAACTAAGATCTTATTTTAATGAGATTGAGTGAGTAAGTGAGTATGGATTTTTACGCCGCTTTTAGCAATATTCCAGCAAATATCACGACCGGGGACACCAGAAATGGGCTTCACAAATTGTACTTATGTGGGGATACGAACCCAGGTCTTTGGCGTGATGACCGAGCGCTTTAACCACTAGGCTACCCGACCACCCTTATTAATAAGAATTGACTTGAATCAGATATGTTTGTTATAGAGGTATGAATGTTGTTTGATTAGTCTCTCAAATGCCATTGAATCACTTGCAAGTTATTCAATTTTTATGAAATCAAATTATCTTTTACATTGTATATTATTCCCAGCTCAAATCGTTTTTAAGTGATTATTATTTGACAAGTAATTAGTTGGATATGAGTCTGTAGCAAAGTCAATAACCAGTTTTAAATTATTGGCAAGGACCATATTGTATTATTATTGTGAAGTACCATATTCGACGTATTAAGCGCCCCGCTCTAATAAGCACCCACGGCGATATTTGCTGATATATTGGCTAGTGAACAATCCCAATTAGCACCCCTTCCGATTGATCAATGTACACAAGACTTATTTATTCGTGTAAAATACGCACTCGTGTGTTATATGCACTCTTAATTATGGGCAATTTAATTCTGGAAAATATATCTGTCGTGTATGATACGCACATACGTTTCTTTTGTATCATTTCAGGTGTCAGCATAAACTACAAAATTTACGATCTTTCAACTCTGTTTTTCCTCATCAAAATTATATTCTAATAAGAGCCCCCTATTTCTAATTTTGAGAACGCCCCAGGCCCTTATTACGTCGAATACGGTATGTCATTTCCTCATACTGTCAGAAATTTTAGTGAGCAAGTTGAATTTTACAACCACTTTTAGCAATATTCCAGCAATATCACGGCAGGGGACACCAGAAATGGGCTTCACACATCGTACCCATGTAGGGAATCAAACCTGGGCCTTCAGCATGACAAGTGAAAACTTTACCCACTAGGCTACCCCACTGCCCCGAAATCGGTTAAAAAAATATGGAAATGATTTTTCTAAAATTGAATGGTTGGCATCTCAGTTTGTTTGTTTGTTTGTTGTTTAACGCCGCACTCAGCAATATTTCAGCTGTATGATGGCGGTCTGTAAATAATCGAGTCTGGACTCGACAATCCAGTGATTGATATCATGAGCATCGATCCACGCAATTGGGATCGATGACATGCATCAACCAAGTCAGCGAGCCTGACCACCCGATCCCGTTAGTCGCCTCTTACGACAAGCATAGTCACCTTTGACGGCAAGCATGGGTTGCTGAAGACCTATTCTACCCCGGATCTTCACGGGTGTGGAACTCGGTATACAGGATCAGGGTGTTGTAACACAGGCACCTTGAGGTGGATGCAGTGTGTGTGAGTGTCTGATATGTGTCACATATGTGTCTGATGGCTCAGATATGTGTCTGATATATGTGTCTGATATATGTGTCAAATGTGTGTCTCATGTTTCGGACATATATACTACTCAAAAGAAGTTAAAGAACACCCGGGTTTTTTCATGTGACCATAGTTAATTTGTCATGTCATGTCAGATTAACTATAATTATGTGAATAAATCGGGTGTTTGTTAGCTTCTCTTCAGTAGTATATGGCCCAGATATGTCTTGGATGTGTGTTAGTTATAATATGTGTCTGATATGTCCCAGGTGTGTCAGATATGTCCCAGATATGTCCCAGATATGTCCCAGATATGTCCCAGGTGTGTCAGATATGTGTCTGATATGTCCCAGGTGTGTCTGATATGTGTCTGATATGTCCCAGGTGTGTCAGATATGTGTCTGATATGTCCCAGGTGTGTCTGATATGTGTCTGATATGTCCCAGGTGTGTCAGATATGTGTCTGATATGTCCCAGGTGTGTCTGATATGTGTCTGATATGTCCCAGGTGTGTCAGATATGTGTCTGATATGTCCCAGGTGTGTCTGATATGTGTCTGATATGTCCCAGGTGTGTCTGATATGTGTCTGATATGTCCCAGGTGTGTCAGATATGTCCCAGATATGTCCCAGATATGTGTCTGTTATGTCCCAGATATGTGTCTGATATGTATTCCAGATATGTGTCAAATGTGTCATATGTCCCAGATATGTCTGATTTGTCCCAGATATGTCAGATGTGTCATGTCCCAGATGTGTCAAATGTGTCATATTCTCAGATATGTGTCACATGTGTCAGATATGTGCCATATCTGTCAGATATGAGTTATATGCCCCATATATCTCTCAAATGTGTGTTATATATACCTTAGATATGGCACCTAAGATATATATCTCACATGTCTCATATATATCTCGTATATATCCCACATAAGTCTCAGATATATCTCATTTATATCCCACATGTATCTGAGACATGTGTATGTGAGATCTATCACATGTCTCATATATATCTGACATGTGTCTCAGTCATATATATCTGACATATCTCTCAGATATATATCTCATTTATATCTCACATGTATCTGAGACATATGTGAGATCTATCCCTCACATGTGTCAGATATTTCCCAGCTATGGACCAAGTATGTCCCAGGCATGTCTAACCATTTTTAAACAAGGGCCATGTTTGTTATTTTCACCAGCTAGTTGTCACTGTCAATCATTGGAAGATTATGCAGTGAACTTTGACATCATTTATCTTGTTTTATGATAAAAAAATAAATAAAAAAGTTAAATTGTCTTTATTTATTTTTTATCAAAGCTTTGCATGGCATGTGGAATTCTGCTCCCAAGGACAAGAAAATACTATCGTTGGTTGGTTTGTTGTTTAACGCCGCACTCAGCAATATTCCAGCTATATGACGGCGGTCTGTAAATAATCGAGTCTGGACCAGACAATCCAATGATTGATATCGTGAGCATCGATCCACGCAATTGGGATCGATGACATGCATCAACCAAGTCAGCAAGCCTGACCACCCGATCCCGTTCGTCGCCTTTTACGACAAGCATAGTCGCCTCTTACGACAAGCATAGTCACCTTTAACGGCAAGCATGGGTTGCTGAAGACCTAAAATACTACTGGACTGGAAGTAAGACATAAGTTGTCCACTGGTCTCGTGGAGGACATGGGCTGATGGTTGTTTATGCTCGGGCCTGGGGAACACCAACTAGCATAGAGGGTACATCCACCCTTATCTCACCTGACAATAAAATACTAGCTTCTGATTGGTTAAGGAGCAGGTAATTATTTTCAATATACCCCACAGAGAAATCAATCGGAGCACACCTCAGGTAACTTGCTTATCTCTCGTAAGTATCACTGAGCTGATATGAACCGATGTTTATCCGGTGCATTGGGTAAAGGGAAGTTCTCAGCGTCATCTGCTAACAGTCAAAATGGCTGAATCAAAGTGTTTTCCTTGAAACTGCGGACATATATTTCGTGTCTGTTGTCGTCAACCAATCCCTCGGGCATATTGTGTGAAGTACGCTGGGTACCTGGCTCCCACACAGGATTCATCACACCATGTACCCCGCGGGATTGGATGACAACTGATATCAACCGAGGGGCCAGAGAACAACCAATCTCATTAAAATCAGATCTTAGTTTTCGCTACCCCTTAACAAAGATCTGAGGACATCCCATATGGTCACGTCAGAACGACCTTTCGTGAATTATGACCGACCAATGAAATGATTGACAAGAAATCGACATTAGCCAGTCAGAAGGCAGCTTTCTCGAGCTTTACGACACTAGTTTCAAACTGGCGACTACGCTTTGAAACATATTCTTATAGAGTTAACAAACAGATTCAACAAACTGTTAACGAACTGATTTAGCCCCTATATATTATCATATAAAATTTACGTACATAACGAACCCTCTACAGCGAACTAACGGATATAGCCAACTGATATCTGATCACCGACAAGCACATCTACCATTATTTACTGACTGAGAAATCTCTCTCAGTGTCAAGTGTTAATGACAACTGGATGTACGCAATCAGACGAGAATCAACACAATTACTGGTGAAGATTCAACCTCGTTGAACTTGCATTATGTTAATCTTAATTCTGATCAAATAATAACTTCAGATACAATTTCGTCCGACCATTGCATTAAAATGTTGGTACTTTTTAACTGCGGGAGGAAACGTGTATAAACGTGTATGTGTATTTTGTTTAAGCCAAGATGGAGGACGTTTCTGAGCGAAAACGTATATAACGAACAACGAATATAACGAACTGATTTCTCCGGTCCCTTGTAGTTCGTTATATCCATGTTCTACTGTATGCTAAACCCCATTTCACCTCACCTCATTCGGAAATTTCATAAACATCCAGAAAATGTCATCTTACAAAATAAATTTACAAATGTAATGCCAACAGTTTGGCATTTTGAGTGAGTGAGTGAGTGAGTGAGTGAGTGAGTGAGTGAGTGAGTGAGTGAGTGAGTGAGTTGGGTTTAATGCCGCTTTTAACAGTATTCCAGTTATCGTGTCAACTTAATGTGGGAGGAAAGCCTGAAGTGATGCAGGTCTCAAGACGTTTACCACTTCAGTGAAACCCACAAGCACGGGTAAGGTGCTGACAAACCTAGAAACATAATCGGGGCGAACCGGGATTCAAACCCACAATCCTAAGTTTCTGGCGTGCCCAAGGGACGCCACTTTGCACAGCGAATCGCGGCGCCTAAGACGACTGGGCCACCCGTGCCCCCCATAGCATATGTAGTAAGCTGTATTGACAAGGCATGACAATGGTATCGTGGTATGATATCGTTGCTCCTTTACACAGGGACAATGTGTACAATAATTTCTTCAACACTTGCCAACCAGGCCAGCTCGACAATTTTCACTAACCAATCCTAGACACTAGAGCTGGGACGGGTAACTTGGGTACCCGGGTCGGGTGGGTACTGAGTAGGACCCGGGTACCAACAGGACTACCCGGACCTGTGGTTAGTCACGTGATATATTGTTTCAGGACAAAAATATCACTAAATAACTAAACGGTTACACAACAATTTTAAGTCTCTAAAGTTCGCATTTCTTCATGACTATGAACACGTTCCTTCGAACTTAAATATGTTTCAACAAAGCTAAAACTTTAGTCAACTTCAGTGTATGCATGACCACATCGTTTTATACGTGTATCTGAAAACAGTCTGCCAGGGCTACTGTCAAATTATTCCCAATCGGACATTTTGTACCTGTCTCTTGATACCAACAGCGGGTACCCGGGTAGGGTCAAGTACCTTTGTCTTGAAACCAACAGCGGGTACCCGGGTAGGGTCGGGTAATAGGGGTGTGGGTACCCGGGTAGTAAATTTGGACTCGTCCCAGCCCAGACCCAACATTATCATACCTCAATGTCAGAATGATAAGATCTGATTGGTTCATGTGATCATGATGAAATACTGTGTATCCCGCCTGGGAGGGAAATCAATTTCTGAGCGGGAGAATAAATCCCTTTCACCCCGCCTTGAAGAAAAAATCTGCACGCTTAATCTGAGTCAAGGAAAGTCACGAGAAAGAAAGTAGACACTGGTGACCGGGTAGGTGCTTATTTCGCACACTGGTCTGTGCTTGTATTGGTGCGTGCTTGTGTGTGTCTGTGTGTGCTGGTTAAAGCCACACTCAGAAATATTTCAGTGATTGATATCATGAGCAACAATCCACCCCATCAGCATACGATGACATACAATCAACCGAATCACCAAGATTAACCACACATTCTATTAAGTCGCCTCTTACGACCAGGCGCGATTTAGAGTGAGTGAGTGAGTGAGTTGGGTTTAACGCCACTTTTAACAGTATTACAGTTATATTGCGGCGTGTCAGCTTAATGTGGGAGGAAAGCCCGAAGTGATGCAGGTCTCAGACGTTTACCACTTCGATGAAAACCCACGAGCACAGGTATGGTGCTGACAAACCTAGAAACATAATCAAGGCGAATCAGGATTCGAACCCACAATCATAGGTTTCTGGCGTGCCCAAGGGACGCAACTCTGCAAAGCGAATCAGCTGGAATTAGACACGAGTGTCCTGAGCATAGCAGGACATGAACCCAAATACAATGTTCTATTTATTACTGAAGAAGATGTCTACATACAGAGATGAATTTTTGTGTTTACAAGTCGCAACAGCAGCGGAACCACAATTTGTGAAATGATGTCAACAATCTTCAGCTATGACATCGTTTCTAGTGTGACGTCATTCCGAACTCATGTCACAATAAGATTCGAATGACGTCAACAATGCATCCGGATGACAGAAACAATACACTGTTGTCTCGTGATGTGATATGACAATATAGTCTGTCTTACAAACCCTGATACAAATATTTATCATATAATGGGTAGGTTTCTCGGCAGGATAAAGCCAACGGATAAAAACCATATCCGTTGGGGTCATATGCGGATAGAGATGCAAATTTCAAAGGTCAAGTAGGGACTACTTTCAGTGTTTATAAACAACATGGCGTCGCCCTCGTCATTCGGCGATCAAGGCAGAATTAACCATCAGGAATCTGGATAAACTACAGGGAAAATTGCTATCATTATCAAAAGAACAGACTAATATACTGAAAATCAGTGTCTAACTGTGACGTAGCTAAGGCATTTTATAAGTTTTGGCAACTTTGGAGATATAAATTTCGAAACAAGGCTCGCTAATACAATGTTTATTCCTAATGCAGGATATTTACCATCCCCAAACACACTCGCGTGATAACCTCTATATATCAAATACAGCCTATGCAAGTCTATAATGTTTGGCAAGTCTAGATATTTGCAGTATCTGAAGAGAGTCACTGGGCTCCCTTTTATTATATTTTTATTAAGATAACTGAACAACTGTTTTTTTCTGTACGATATGTTAATTTCAGAGACTAGATGTTAGTCTAATGACCCTAGAGCATATTTGATTTTTATTAACCCCGATACGTTTGCCATCATAGATAATAAAGGGACATAATCAACATTTTTACATAAATTCGCAATGTTATTGTCAAAAGTGAGTGAGTGAGTGAGTATGGTTTTACGCCGCTTTCAGCAATATTCCAGCAATATCACGGCAGGGACACCAGAAATGGGCTTCACAGAATGTACCCATGTCAGGAATCGAACCCGGGTCTTCGGCGTTTGTCAAAAGCAAAATATACGTACGTATAACAGATATAAATTCGGCATAAAATATTGATATTGTGACACAGCACTCCCTCTGCTCGGACACCATTAGGTCTAGCTCTCTGTTATAGATTAATGTCACCTACTGAACATTTATACTCAACCCCAGCTGTTCCACGCTTTCCCTGAGTGGTATTTACATAAGCCATGTTTTGTTCGTTTACCAACCCGGGTTTCATTCAAAAAAATATAAATATGAATAGATAACACTATCTATGGAAAGCAACTTCTTTTATTCTTCGTCACGATGTTTCAGAACTTCCTGCTCAATATAATGTAGCTCTGAAATGTCGTGACAAAGAATAAAAAAAGTTGCTTTCTATAAAAAGTGTCATGCATTCATGTTCTCCCAACTGCACAACGCCTATTCAGATTAAAGGCTTCAAATTTAAAGAGATGCCTATCGTAAGGATCTCACAAAACGCACAGTAGATCTTTTACAAAGCTATATTTGCTCAGACCTAGATGCTACTTCAACCATTTTGGACACAGGGACAGTCATAAAAAAATGAAGTTTCTGAAAACAACCAAGGCAGTTTCTTTGCTTTGTACAATAGCAAGGATGCACCTGAATCCCAATGACTAGTAATATAAGAGTTTAATATTTACACAATCCCGAGTTCTCAAGAGGGTAGCTGCTGCTCAATTGTCCAGCTCAACACACAGCCTTTTATTACACATTGCTCAATATTGGTTGAGCATCGGATTACAAGACTTAAGCTTTACATCAGTATTACCGTATTCAATGTAACAAACACCTAGGGTGCGCTCAAAATTAGAAATAGGGGCTCTTATTAGAATATGATTATGGTGAGAAAAAAAACAGTTGAAAAATCGTAAATTTCGTGATTTATGCTGACAGCCTGAAATAATACAAAAGAAAAGTCTGTGCGTATTATACACGACAGGGATATTTTTCCTGAATTTAATTCCAAATAATTAAGGGTGCATATAACACACGAGTGCGTATTATACACGAATAAATAAGTCTTGTGTACATTGATCAATTGGAAGGGGTGCTAATTGGGATTGTTCACTAGCCAAAACATTAGCAAATATCGCCGTAGGCGCTTATTAGAGTGAGGCGCTTATTATGTCGAATACGGTATATACTTCTTAATAACGTTCCCCCGATACAAGTGTAAACAGTCATGGTGTTTCATGTCACAGCTCTATTCAACATATGTTTGACAAGTATTCACCATCTATGAAGTTCGGCCACAATAAATTACTTATAATATTTTCCTCCAAAGGTTTCAAAATTATAAGGTAGTTTGTCAACTGGGTTGTTTTGATGAAGTATTGTTCCAAATAGATGATAGACAAGGGCCTATCATGGAAGGGGGCATGTTCTGAAGCGTTCGGGAAAAAGTGTCCGGGAACAGTGTCCGGGAACAAGTGTCATGTTCCTGGACACAGTGGTGGATTCATGGGTACACAACAGCTTCGTGGAAAGCGTTTAAGTTGGCATGCAGCACGTGCTTCTTGCTGGATGAGCGTAAAATGCGCATGCGCATGCTCAGTGTATTTCAGTTGGCTTCTGGCGTTCATATGTGCAAGTAGTAAATGCACATCTCTCTCCAAGTTACAAAATAGTAAACTAGAATAGTACAGAAATAGAATAGAACAGAAACAGTTGAGAGAGTTACCCATTTACATTGTTAACATAAACTAATCAAACGGCAACTTCACTTTAAGTTTCAAATCCATTTCATGTATCTTATTACATTCTCATTGTTCATTACATTACAAGGGGATTTCACGTTTAGTTGATTACAAGGGAATTTCACGTTTAGTTGATTACAAGGGGATTTCACGTTTAGTTGATTACAAGGGGATTTCACGTTTAGTTGATTACAAGGGGATTTCACTATTAGTTGATTGCAAGGGGATTTCACGCTTAGTTGATTGCAAGGGGATTTCACGTTTAGTTGATTGCAAGGGGATTTCACGTTTAGTTGATTACAAGGGGATTTCACATTTAGTTGATTACAAGGGGATTTCACGTTTAGTTGATTGCAAGGGGATTTCAGGTTTAGTTGATTGCAAGGTAAGTCCATGTTTAGTTAATCTGAGTTTAGTCTTCCACTGTACCACAGGCATGTAATTATTATCCTGTCTGCCTCGGGCAGATCTGAACGTTCTCAGTAGAAAATACTCAGAATTTTCAGGGTTAGAAACTAACAGTTTTCGTCCACTAGTCCTTATAATGATAACATATAGCAAAACCCTCGAAAAGGGCAAATTTCTACTAGTCCTTATGATACCTTTACCACTGGGCAGTTTGGCAAGGACTACAGGACTAGTGCCAATTTCTAACGCTGATTCTTTCCCAGATGTTGACTCTGGCACACACAGGAAAGAAGTGAGGTTTCCTTGTTTACGCATGCACAAAAGTACTGGGTAGAAGAAGACTAGTATCCATACGACTGATTATGGATAGGTGACAGTGAAGAGGACTTCTGTTGACAATGTAAAGATTTTTCATAGTGTGGTGACTGCCATAATCCTGTATTTTTTCAATGATGTGGAATTCGCAGGAATTATTAAACATAAGACCTACAATATTCAATCAAAATGAGTGTGATGATGAGACATGTTAAGTGACAACATGAGATTTGAACTGACCATTGTGATTTTAGGGGACCTGGGGTTTCCATTAAAGACCAAATATTTTCTAAATGTTCTATTTTTGTTTGATTAATGTTTTTTTACACGACCAGGAGGAACAAAGAAATCAATGGAACCCCTGAAAGATATAGAATCTTGATTTTGTTTCAGCCCAAAGTAGATAAACATATTCCTCCATTTCGCTCCTGAAACCAAAATGGCCGTCCCATTGTACATGTACAGAAGCACAGCAAGAGTTACTCACAGAGTAGGGCCCAGCAGGTGGCGCTCCGGTCCGCTCCCAGTGCAGGTACGGCAGGTTGGGGATAGTGCCGGGCTGGCGCCGCTCTCGCTTCCGCACCCGCAGCTCTTGGTAGTCTTTGCCTGGAGAAAGGGTCACAGGGCGTCAGGGGGGAGAGCGAGTGAGTGAGTGAGTTTGGTTTTACGCCGCTTTTAGCAATATTCCAGCAATATCACGGCGGGGGACACCAGAAATGGGCTTTACACATTGTACCCATGTCGGGAATCGAACCTGGGTCTTCGGCGTGACGAGCGAACGCTTTAACCACTAGGCTACCCGACCGCCCCTCAGGGGGGAGAGATGCAACGTGGCAGTGAGAGAATGTTGTTTTATGACACAGTCAAGGACGAAAGGGTCTTGACGAGTCAAACCATGAGTGAAAACACGAGTAACATGGGGCATGGCGAACATCAACAAGACATCAAGTTTGATCACCCAATGCAATTTCAATCTCATTAAAATCAGATCTTAGTTCTCGCTATCGCTAAACAAAGATCTGAGGACATCCCATAACGAGTCACGTCAGACCACCCTTGCGCGAACTTTGACCGACCAATGGAATGACCAATCAGAAGGCAGCTTTCTCTTGCTTTACGGCACAAATTTCAAATTGGCAACTGCGCTTCGAAACATATTTGGACAAATTCTCGATTACAAATTTGAAACCTGAATAAAAAAACATTCTGGAATGGCTAATCGATGGTCTAGATTGTATGGATTTAGTCGTTAAACCCGTAACTATCGTTTGGAATACCCCATGTTAAAGTTTTCGAGATTGCATGATTAGAAATCACATTCCGATTTTCGCTTTCATAATCTGGTAAGCGACGCACTGATTGGTCGGATGAAAGGTCGTTCTGACGTGACCCTTAATATGATGTCTTCAGATCTTTGTTTAGCGGTAGCGAGAACTAAGGTCTGATTTTAATGAGATTGAATGCAATTTTTGCACCTCAAACAACCAGAAATCGTCCTCTGGGGCTGTTGTAACTCAGGCACCCGTATAGTTCTGATGTGATCCTTGAGGCAGGTAGACCAGCCTGGGAGAGAGTGAGTTCGTTTTAATGCCGACTTGAATATTATTTCAGTTATATCGTGCTGTCTCTAAAGGGACATAACTCACATGGCTATAGTGCTGTCTCTAAAGGGACATAACTCTGCATGGCTATAGTGCGGTCTCTAAAGGGACATAACTCTGCATGGCTATAGTGCTGTCTCTATAAGGGACATAACTGCATGGCTATAGTGCTGTCTCTAAAGGGACATAACTCTGCATGGCTATAGTGCTGTCTCTAGAAGGGACACAACTCTGCATGGCTATAGTGCTGTCACTACAAGGGACATAACTCTGTATGGCTATAGTGCTGTCTCTATAAGGGACACAACTCTGTATGGCTACAGTGCTGTCTCTATAAGGGACATAACTCTGCATGGCTATAGTGATGGCTCTATAAGGGACACAACTCTGCATGGCTATAGTGATGGCTCTATAAGGGACACAACTCTGCATGACTATGGTGCTGTCTCTATAAGGGACACAACTCTGCATGACTATTGTGCTGTCTCTATAAGGGACACAACTCTGCATGGCTATAGTGATGGCTCTATAAGGGACACAACTCTGCATGGCTATAGTGCTGTCTCTATAGGGGACACAACTCTGCATGGCTATGGTGCTGTCTCTATAGGGGACACAACTCTGCATGGCTATGGTGCTGTCGCTACAAGTTTGTTTGTTGTTTAATGCCCACTCACCAATATTCCAGCTGTATGATGGCGGTTTGTAAATAATCGAGTCTGGACCAGACAATCCAGGGATTGACATTATGAGCATCAATCGACGCAATTTGGATTCGATGACATGCATCAACCAAGTCAGCGAGCCTGACCACCCAATCTCGTTAGTCGACTCTTACAACAAGCATAGTTGTCTTTTACTGCAAGCAAAGGTTGCTAAAGACCTATTCTACCCCGGATCTTCGCAGGTTCGAAGTTTTGCACAAACAGAGCTCCAGATAAGCTGCGTATCTGCGTAAAATACGCATCAGAAATGCAGAAATACGCAGTAAAATAAAATCCAAGCGTATCAAATACGCAACGAACAAAACAGATACTCTACAAAAACAAAATTGGTGGTATCATCAAAATATTGTGAAGTAACCCTGCATATTTGATTAGCGAATCAGCAACTTATTTTGAAATTATAAACGGGCATTCCGTCAACCTTGCCAAACTCCACGATGAGAGTAACATCCTGATCATTTGCCATCACACTTTCCTGTGGAAGTATCGGGTTATTTGTGAGTCCTATAAAGCTCTCGAACCCACATTACACCAGTTTGCAGTGACTACATGAATAGTGTTTTTAAATATTTAACTTAAATACCCACATGTGTAAAAACTAGTGGGTAACAGAAATTTGAATACCCAAATAGAATTACTGATACCCAATGATTTTAAAATGCATGGGTAAAATACCCACAACGCCAAAAGCTTATCTGGAGCTCTGCACCAAGAATCTTACCGAGGAGTGAGTGAGTGAGTGAGTTGTGTTTAACGCCGCTTTTAACAGTATTCCAGTTATATCACGGCGTGTCAGCTTAATGTTGGAGGAAAGCCCGAAGTGATGCAGGTCTCAGATATTTATCACTTCGGTGAAACCCAAGAGCACGGGTATGCTGCTGACAAACCTAGAAACATAATTGGGGCGAACCGGGATTCTCTTACCGAGGACAGTGTTGTTCCATGTGTTGAGGCGATAGTCCTGGGGCTGGCATATTGCGGACTCGTCCGGCTCCCACTGACTCTCAGCATCCGATTCAACAAGGTCAATGTCCAGCTTCTCAGCAGCAACGTCCTGGCATCGCAACATGGGAGGAGATTTGTATCAAGAGTGAGTGAGTGAATATGGTTTTATGCCGCTTTTAGCAATATTACAGCAATATCACGGCGGGGGACACCAGAAATGGGCTTCACACATTGTACACGTCGGGAATGGAACCCGGGTCTTCGGCGTGACGAGCGAACGCTTTAACCACTAGGCTACCCGACTGCCCCTTGTATCAAGAGTGCATAGCATGTTAGAGAGACACTTAGAAGTTCTGTCACTGTTTCGCATCACCCAAAACAAGGGTGTTAACTGACTATAAAAGTCCAGTTTCCACACTTGCAAAACTAGGCTGGAATTCCAGAGTTACATTTTGACTGGACTAACGAGTCTATGCATAGACCAAGAAGGGGGATTAAAGAGGAGGGAGGGGGGATGAGGGAGGGGGGATGAGGGGGTGGTATGAGGGAGGGGGATAAGCGAGGGGGATGAGGGGGCGGGATGAGGGAGGGGGATGAGCGAGGGGGGTGAGGTCGGGAGGGAGGAGGGAGGGAGGGATGAGGGAGGGGGTGAGGTAGGGAGGGATGAGGGAGGGGATGAGCGAGGGGGGATGAGGGGGATGAGGGGGTGGGATGAGGGAGGGGGATGAGGGAGGGGGGATGAGGGAGGGGGATGAGGGGTGGGGATGAGGGAAGGGGTGGGGATGAGGGAGGGGGGATGAGGGAGGGGGGTGAGAGAAGGGGGATAAGGGAGGAGGGATGAGCGAGGGGATGAGGGAGGGGGATGAGGGAGAGGGGTGAGGGAGGGAGGGAGGAAGGAGGGGGATGAGGGAAGGGATGGGGATGAGGGAGGGGGTTGAGGGAAGGGGTGGGGATGAGCGAGGGGGATGAGGGAGGGAAGGGGGACTCACCTGTTTCGTGTCTTCCTCTTCCTCCTCGGCTGTGGGGTCGTACGGCTCGATCTTCCAATGCTCCTCCTGGAAACAACACACATCTCAAATATTATAAGGCTAATTGCAGAGTAGGAATACTTCCTTACCATGCATCTGTTTTTATTATTCAAGTTTTTTTGGTTGTTTGTTTGTTGTTTAACGCCGCACTCAGCAATATTCCAGCTATATGACGGCGGTCTGTAAAATAATTGAGTCTGGATCAGACAATCCAGTGATTGACATCATGAGCATCGATCCACGCAATGGGGATCGATGACGTGCTTCAACCAAGTCAGCGAGCCTGACCACCCGATCCCGTTAGTCGCCTTTTACGACAAGCATAGATCACCTTTTACAACAAGCATGGGTTGCTGAAGACCTATTCTACCCCGGAATCTTTACGGGTCCATTATTCAAGTAGTTGAATCAACAATTAACTATAAATGTAGTCCTGACATCCCTTAGGTTTGGCACTGTATTATTTCAAAATATAAGATAGCTATGCGATAAATCGCAAAGAGCAATGAAGAATGAAGCATGGTTTATTTCACGATAAAACATTGTTCTATCGTGTCGTCATTTCTGGAGATTTGAACAGGTGCTCCTAACTTGATGCCTGTACAAATTTGGATGATGTTATTCTTGAGAGGGAAGTGGCGAGATAGTTGTTCCCCCATAGATGTAGCTGGGCTATGCAGATAAACACAGTGGCCGAACGATCGCATCCAAAAGTGGGAGAGATATAACAATCGGTATTGGAAGAAAAATTTCAGATAATCGACGTGAGGATTGTGAGAATATGCGGGAAATACCAAACTTAACCCACCTGTTCATAAAATGGACTTGTCCGACATTGCCGAGGTCAGAGTCATCATTAATGAAATAAAGGTAACTATTTTCAAAGATTGCACATTTTATCAACATCCTTAAAGAGGCTGAACATAATGTTGATCATACAATAAAACACTGCAGGGAGAGTAAACGACTCCAGGTCGCGCCCTCTTTGTTTATTCTCCCTGCAATGTCTTTTTGTACGATAAACAACTCCCACTTGTCGTTTATTTTAAATAAGAGCCCTTAAATCTTATGTTTTAACATTAGGGTTATGACATAGGGCCTTTTGAGATTTCCATGTAAGTCCATATCATGACAATATTGGACATCTGTCCTCGCTATTCAAACAACCTACCTGACCGAAGACTCCCAGCTTGTTGCCGTGGACGTCCCAGACCGCAACGCTGCAGTCTGAGGAGGCGGAGATGACGAGGGCGCGGTCGTTGCGCTCACACAGGTCCAGTGAGTTGATCATATCGTGGTGAGGCTGGTACTGGCACTTCAGAGCTGCCACAATAACACAATGAGGTCATCTCCAAACACGACAATAATAACACACTGACGACATCTCCCAACACGACAACAATAACACAATGAGGTCATCTCCCAACATGACAACAAGAACACAATGAGGTCATCTCCAAACACGACAATAACACAATGAGGTCATCTCTCAACACCACAACAATAACACAATGAGGTCATCTCCCAACATGACAATAATAACACAATGAGGTCATCTTCCAACATGACAACAATAACAAAATGAGGTCATCTCCCAACACGACAACAATAACACAATGAGGTCATCTCCCAACACGACAACAATAACACACTGACGACATCTCCCAACACGACAACAATAACACAATGAGGTCATCTCCAAACACGACAATAATAACACACTGACGACATCTGCCAACACGACAACAATAACACAATGAGGTCATCTCCCAACATGACAACAATAACACAATGAGGTCATCTCCCAACACTACAACAATAACACAATGAGGTCATCTCCCAACATGACAATAATAACACAATGAGGTCATCTTCCAACACGACAACAATAACACAATGAGGTCATCTCCCAACATGACAACAATAACACAATGAGGTCATCTTCCAACACGACAACAATAACACAATGAGGTCATCTCCCAACACTACAACAATAACACAATGAGGTCATCTCCCAACATGACAATAATAACACAATGAGGTCATCTTCCAACACGACAACAATAACACAATGAGGTCATCTCCCAACATGACAATAATAACACAATGAGGTCATCTTCCAACACGACAACAATAACACAATGAGGTCATCTCTCAACACAACAACAATAACACAATGAGATCATCATCTCCCAACACAACAACAATAACACAATGCGGTCATCTCCCATGGTGAGTACAGTATAACAGTGTAGCTCTACTCACGGGGAGGTGTCTGTAATGGCTTGTCTACATGGTGAGTACAGTATAAGTGTAGCTCTACTCACAGGGAGGTGTCTGTAATGGCTTGTCTACATGGTGAGTACAGTATAACAGTGTAGCTCTACTCACAGGGAGGTGTCTGTAATGGCTTGTCTACATGGTGAGTACAGTATAAGTGTAGCTCTACTCACGGGGAGGTGTCTGTAATGGCTTGTCTACATGGTGAGTACAGTATAAGTGTAGCTCAACTCACGGGGAGGTGTCTGTAATGGCTTGTCTACATGCTGGTACAGTAAAACAGTGTAGCTCTACTCACGGGGAGGTGTCTGTAATGGCTTGTCTACATGGTGAGTACAGTATAAGTGTAGCTCTACTCACGGGGAGGTGTCTGTAATGGCTTGTCTACATGGTGAGTACAGTATAACGGTGTAGCTCTACTCACAGGGAGGTGTCTGTAATGGCTTGTCTACATGGTGAGTACAGTATAACAGTGTAGCTCTACTCGCAGGGAGGTGTCTATAATGGCTTGTCTACATGGTGGGTACAGTATAAGTGTAGCTCTACTCATGGGGAGGTGTCTGTAATGGCTTGTCTACATGGGGAGTACAGTATAAGTGTAGCTCTACTCATGGGGAGGTGTCTGTAATGGCTTGTCTACATGGGGAGTACAGTATAAGTGTAGCTCTACTCATGGGGAGGTGTCTGTAATGGCTTGTCTACATGGTGGGTACAGTATTTAAGTGTAGCTCTACTCACGGGGAGGTGTCTGTAATGGCTTGTCTACATGGTGAGTACAGTATAAGTGTAGCTCTACTCATGGGGAGGTGTCTGTAATGGCTTGTCTACATGGTGAGTACAGTATAAGTGTAGCTCTACTCACGGGGAGGTGTCTGTAATTGCTTGTCTACATGGTGAGTACAGTATATGTGTAGCTCTACTCACGGGGAGGTGTCTGTAACAGCTTGTCTACATGGTGAGTACAGTATAAGCGTAGCTCTACTCACAGGGAGGTGTCTGTAACAGCTTGTCTACCTGGTGAGTACAGTATAAGTGTAGCTCTACTCACGGGGAGGTGTCTGTAACAGCTTGTCTACATGGTGAGTACAGTATAAGTGTAGCTCTACTCATGGGGAGGTGTCTGTAATGGCTTGTCTACACGGTGAGTACAGTATAAGTGTAGCTCTACTCATGGGGAGGTGTCTGTAATGGCTTGTCTACATGGTGAGTACAGTATAAGTGTAGGTCTACTCATTGGGAGGTGTCTGTAATGGCTTGTCTACATGGTGAGTACAGTATAAGTGTAGCTCTACTCAAGGGGAGGTGTCTGTAACAGCTTGTCTACATGGTGAGTACAGTATAACAGTGTAGCTCTACTCACGGGGAGCCGTCTGTAATGGCTTGTCTACATGGTGAGTACAGTATAAGTGTAGCTCTACTCACAGGGAGGTGTCTGTAATGGCTTGTCTACATGGTGAGTACAGTATAAGTGTAGCTCTACTCACGGGGAGGTGTCTGTAATGGCTTGTCTACATGATGAGTACAGTACTCGCTGATCTCCCAGACTTTCACCAGGCCATCGACGTCGCCCGTCACCAGATACTGGTTCTTCTTGTCAGTCGCCATTATGATACTGCCAGCTGGGGAAATACAGGCACATTCAGAATCATGAGTGAAATTACGTTTTGTATGCTTGTTGGTATAAGCCATATCCAGCAATAGTCCGGCGATATAAACAAGGATAAGATTTATGGATGAACAACTTCTTTATTACAATTAAGAGCGACATTTCCATGTAGGTTCTACCACGGTGTTAGAACCTTGATAACAGTGTAAGAACTTACACCAAAACATCATTCTCAATTGTAACAAGCGTATACTCGACGAGGTCATCTATATCCCCCGCCATTTTAACACGTTATGGTCCCAAACAAGATAACTGACCAAACATTTCTCTTAGCCCATGTCAAAATAGCTGCAATGGAAATTCTAAAATAAACATTTATAAAACTCCTTAATATCAAATGGCACCAGTTCAGTATGTGCCTAGTAGACATGCAAAGATTTGTAAGAAAGTATTTAAGAGTTTTTGAGTTATGCTCCGGAAACGAACACCACCTTTATAGAACCTAAGTCCAACTTGTTGCCATGGAAACGTAAAACATAAAAATTTATAAAATTCCTAAATAGCAAAAAGCACCAGTTCAGCATGAGTCTGATAGACATGCAAAGTTTCATAGAGAAATATTTAACAGTTTCTGAGTTATGCTACAGAAATGATTTCGGGACGCACACATGCACGCACGCACGCACGCACACATGGCGTAACCCATTTCTATATCCCCCGACAACTTCGTTGGGGCGGGGGATTATAAAAAAGTTGTCCATCCATAAATCCTATCCTTACATAGTACTCCAACTTCTAAATGCCTATCAAAGAAGTTACAGCTATATGATGGCAGCCTGTAAATAATGAAGTTTTTGTGAGGCAATCAAGTGGTTGATATTATGAGCAACAATCCCACAGTCAAGGAACAATGACCCACCATGAACCAAATCATCGAATCTGAGCCATCTTCCCGAGGCAAGAGAGTTAACTGACTTTAAAAGTCCAGTTTCCACCCTTGCCGAACTAGGCTGGTATTATGGAGTTACATTTTGTAAGACTCGTTTTATCACAATATAGATCTTGATTATCAATCAGATCGTTTTGACTGGGCGCCACCGTTATGTTTGAAGCAAATGCAAGTGACACGAGAGGTTGAATCTAATGCATATATCACACGAGTGCGTATTGTACACGAATAAATAAGTCTTGTGTACATTGATCAATTGGAAGGGGTGCTTATTGGGATTGTTCACAAGCCAATATATTAATAACTATCGCCGTGGGCGCTTATTAGAGCGGGGTGCTTATTACGTCGACTACGGTATTGGCCTACATACAAACCTGTAAAATTTGAAAATATTTTGTGTTAACAATGTTGAGGTGAGGTGAGGTGAAATTGGGTTTAACGTTGCGTCCAAGATTATTGCACTCATATCGCGACATGCATGCATGCATGCATGCACGTGTGTGTGTGTGTGTGTGTGTGTGTGTGTGTGTGTGTGTGTGTGTGGCTGCTTGTACTAGTCCGTACTGATGCCGATTTATAGTGCTAGCTCACTGAGATACCATGCCGCATTTTAACATGAATACCCCACTCAGACACAGTATACTGACTCCGAGCCGACCAGTCCTTGTTTTAGCCCCTTAATGCCGAGCCCCAGACAGGGTAACAACAAGTACCATCTTTTAACGTCTTTTGGTATGACGCGGTTGGGGATCGAACCCCGGACCTTCCACTCTCCGGGCGGACGCTCTACCACTGGACCACGGAGGCGGCGTTAACAATGTTGATAAAATCATGGGATACAGAAAGACATATTTTAACGTTTGATGGTTGTTTAACACCACACTCTTCCAGCAATATGACAGTGGCCTGTAAATATTCCAGTCTGGACCAGACGATCCAGTGATTGATATCATGAGCAACGAGCCATGCCGTCAGGGTAAGATGACATGCAATCAACCATGTCGTCGAGATTGACCACATGATTCAGACTTCATGTCATACCCTGATGATGTAGACGTTGCTCATAATATCAATCATTGGATTGTTCCCTAGCAGCCTGTTTCTTACTCCCAAGAATTCCCAAGGGATAACATTTGAGGCTCTCTGTACCAAATGAAATTGAAAGGCATTGAGTGAGTGAGTGAGTGAGTGAGGTTTTATGCCACTTATAGCAATATTCCAGCAATATCATGAGTGGGGACACCAGAAATGGGCTTCACACATTGTACCTATGCCGGGAATCAAACCCGGGCCTTCAGTGTGATGAGCGAACGCTTCAACCACTAGGCTACTCTTCTACCCAAGAAATACATCACAACATCTTTTTTTCATGAGGTTCAAAGTCTCACCGTGGAGATGGGCAACAAACTCAGCCAGTAAGACGTTCTTGGACGTGTTCCAGAAGCGCACCCATCCGTTGCCGCCACACGACACCAGGTTGGCACCGCCCCCTGCAGAATTACCTTTCCTTGTCTCCAGGAACAGCAGCTTAGCAACAGCCATGCTGAACTCACTCTGTGGGTTAGAATGTCAAGGTCATTCATACCTTCATCTCTGTCACAGGAAAAAACACATGGTCAAGGTCAAGGTCACTGGTTGGTTGGTTGGTTGGTTGTTTAACGCCGCACTCAGCAATATTCCAGCTATATGACGGCGGTCTGTAAATAATCGAGTCTGGACCAGACAATCCAGTGATTGATATCATGAGCATCGATCCACGCAATTGGGATCGATGACCTGCATCAACCAAGTCAGCGAGCCTGACCACCCGATCCCGTTAGTCGCCTTTTATGACAAGCATAGCGCCTTTTGCTGAATACCAATTCTACCCCGGATCTTCACGGGTCTCAAGGTCACTGGATAGTTGTGGACAATTTCTACGGCCGTAAGGTTAACATTGGGGTGAGTCACACTCACAATACGTGATTGACATCACGAGCATCGATCTTCATCTGACACGTTCTTCAGATGAGTTTGACAGGGTCAAACCTCAGATAGGTCTAGCTTATTATTTGTTTGTTGTTTAATGCCGCACTCAGCAATATTCCAGCTATAAGATGGCAGTCTGGACCAGACAATCTGGTGATTGACATCATGAGCATCGATCTTCGCAATCGGGATACAATGACATGCATCAACAAAGTCAGTGAGTCTGACCACCCGATCCAGTTAGTCGCCTCTTAAGACAAGCATAGCATGGATTGCTGAAGACCTATTCTCCCCCGGATCTTCACGGGTCTTAAGGACAAAGATCCCTGGACAGTCCCGTTAGTCGCCTTTTACAGCAAGCATGGGTTGCTAAAGACCTATTCTAACCCGGATCTTCGCGTATCTCAAGCGTATTAATTAGGGGAGGAAATATCTTTTCAATTATACATTATTGGCAGCACTAATTACTCTTCATTCGATATTTAACTTGAAGAATTTGGCTTAATATGTTTGTCCTTAAATCTTTTCTTATTGAAAAATTAAATAATAAGATATGTTTTCTGTGAAACTAGGGTAAAGTGACATATTACTGTTTAATACTAATGATAGTATAACCAAACAAACAAACAAACAAACAAACAAACAAACAAACAAACAAAACACACAGCTGATTCAAGCCTACAGGGTTATGTTAACTGGTCCCTGCTGCCTTGACTGACTCGAGACAGGGCGCAGGACTTGGGCAGACAAACAAACAAACAAACAAACAAAATACACAGCTGATTCAAGCTTACAGGGTAACGTTACCTGGTCGCTGCTGCCTTGACTGACTCGAGGCAGGGCGCGGGACTTGGGCAAACAAACAAACAAACAAACAAACACAAACAAACAAAACACACAGCTGATTCAAGCCTACAGGGTTATGTTACCTGGTCCCTGCTGCCTTGACTGACACGAGACAGGGCGCGGGACTTGGGCAAACAAATAAAACACACAGCTGATTCAAGCCTACAGGGTAACGTTACCTGGTCGCTGCTGCCTTGACTGACTCGAGAAAGGGCGCGGGACTTGGGCCGAGACTTGGGCCTGACCTCCATTGATGTGATGGAGCCGACGGTTGACTTGCTGTCGGAGTGTTCGGCAACCGGAGCCAGCTGACTGGGCTGAAGAACGGAGGTGGAAAGGGGCTTAACGTTGCATTCGAAACTATCTCACTTACATAGCGAGCATCTTCCCGAGGCAAGGGAGTTAGCTGACTTTAAAAGTCCAGTTTCCACCCTTGCCGAACTAGAACTAGGCTGGAATTCCTGGGCTCGATCGTTGCGCCACCAGTGGTCATTACCAGTTATGTCCCTTCTAAGCTTCTCCGAAGGACCAATCAGATTCAACCTCTCGTATCACTTGCGTTTGCTTTACACAAAATGGCGGCGCTCAGTCAGGACGATCTGATCGATAATCAAGATCTATATTGTGATAAAACGGGTCTTACATTGCGAAATGCATCAAATCACGTGAGCACCTTGATAAAAAACATAAAGAGATTTGGAAAATATCTGCTGACAACGAGTTGGCGGTGCACATGCTTTGCAAATCCTGCAATCGATCGAAATCTGCACGACAGTTTACGAACCGGATTTTGATTGCGGTGCGCGATTTTGATTGGACTATGCACAGACTCTTTGTCCAGACAAACTGTAACTCCATAATACCAGCCTAGTTTGGCAAGGGTGCAAACTGGACTTTTACAGTCAGTTAACTCCCTTGCCTCGGGAGGTGAGGTGAAATGGGGTTTTACGTTGCGTCCAAGATTATTGCACTTATATAGCGACGTGCATGCACGTCTATGTGTGTGTGTGTGTGTGTGTGTGTGTGTGTGGCTGCTTGTACTAGTCCGGACTGATGCCGAGTTATAGTACTAGCACACTGAGATACCATGTCGTAGTTTAAAATGAATACCCCACTCAGACACAGTATACTGACTCCGAGCCGACCAGTCCTTGTTTTAGCCCCTTAATGCCGAGCGCCAGACAGGGTAACAACAAGTACAATCTTTAAACGTCTTTTGGTATGACGCAGCTGGGGATCGAACCACGGACCTTCCGCTCTCCGGGCAGACGCTCTACCATTAGACCACGGAGGCGGTCTCCTTGCCTCGGGAAGATGCATAGCGAGGTGCATGCATGTGTGTGTGTGTGGCTCACCGTAGTAGTCCAGACTAATGTTGTGCTGACCCACTGAGATACAATGCAGCAGTTTTTCATGGATACCCCACTCAGTGTACTGACAATCAGCCAACCAGACCTTGTTATGTCCTGTTAATGTTAAGCGCCAGTCAGGGTAACAACAAGTACCATCTTTTCGTATTTCAATATGACACTACCTGGGAATCGAACCACAGACCTTGTGATCTTTCGGCAGAGGCTCCAAAGATGGTTCTACTCACGCATGGACAACGCTTTGATATACAGTATTTGACGTAATTAGAGCCCAGGGCGCTCTCAAAATTAGAAATAGGGGGCTCTTATTGAAATATTATTTTGGTGAAAAAAACAGAGTTGAAAGATAAATTTTGTGGTTTATGCTGACAGCCTGAAATGTTTATCTACGGCAGATATATTTTCCCAGAATTTAATTGCCCATAATTAATGGTGCATATAACACAGGAGTGTGTATTATACGCAAATTAATAAGTCTTGTGTACATTGATATTAGCAAATATCGCCGTGGGCGCTTATTAGAGCAGGGCCCTTATTACGTCATAAATGGTATGCACAATACTGTCACAGAGACAATACTCTCATATTCACAATATTCTCAAGGAGCAACGTTTACACACAACACTGACCTTAATGAGACCCCACAGTTATCGCTCTCACACTGACCTCAATGTGACCCCTCACACACCACTCCCTGCACACTGACCTCAATGTGACCCCTCACACACCACTCTCACACTGACCTCAATGTGACCCCTCACACACCACTCTCACACTTACCCCCTCACACACCACTCTCACAATGACCCCCTCACACACCACTCTCACAATGACCTCAATGTGACCCCTCACACACCACTCTCACACTGACCCCCTCACACACCACTCTCACACTGACCCCTTCACACACCACTCTCACACTGACCCCCTCACACACCACTCTCACACTGACCCCCTCACACACCACTCTCACACTGACCCCCTCACACACCACTCTCACACTGACCCCCTCACACACCACTCTCACACTGACCCCCTCACACACCACTCTCACACTGACCTCAATGTGACCCCTCACACACCGCTCTCACAATGACCTCAATGTGACCCCCTCACACACCGCTCCCTGCACACTGACCTCCTTGTCCTTCAGCATCATGGACTTCCCCCTGGTGAGGTTCTTCTTGCGCGCGCGCTGGTTGAGGTGCCGCGACGCCTGCTCCGAGTTGGTGTTCCAGACGACGACCTCCCCGTCATACGACCCGGTCGCCAGGACATTCGGGCTCTGGAAGGACCCGCACAGGATGTCCTCCACGTGCTCCTGCAGAGGTCAGAGGTCAGGGTAGTGAAACGCAACACAGAGGTCAGGGTCAAAGAGTTGAAGACACAGACTGCAGTCTTTACAACCACCAAAAAACCAAAAAGCCAAATCTAAAATCAGAACTGCATCAAAATCATAAACCAGTGATGGCATTGACAGATTTTTTTACATTCATTCACAAAGTCACGAATCTATTTTACACAACTTGTATACACTGAACGGGCAAACCTCGTTTTACTCATTTTTACAGATCCATTCATAGATTCAGTGATGGAACCAGTACTAAGTCGATTCATAATTGATTTATTGGTTTGTTCACTGATGAATTCAATCAGTATGTATTCATTCAGTACTTCATAGATCACTGATCTGATTCTCTGATCAACTCGTGTTATAGAAGCTGATTCAGTCAATGATCAACCACTCATCAGTTCATTTATCTACCACTCGACCCGTGAAGATCCGGGGTAGAATAGGTCTTCAGCAACCCAGGCTTGACGTAAGAGGTGACTAACGGGATCGGGTGGTCAGGCTCGCTGACTTGGCTGACGCATGTCATCGTATTCCAATTGCGTGGATCGATGGTCATGATGTCAATCACTGGATTGTCTGGTCCAGACTTGATTATTTACAGACCGCCGTCATAAAGTTGAAATATTGCTGTGTGCGGCGTTAAACAAAACAAACAAACACAATCTACACATGCATTTATCAAATCCAACATTCATTCATTTACTAACTGACTGATTGACTGATATATTGATTGATCTAATACTGTATTCGACGTAATAAGCGGCCCAGGGCGCTCTCAAAATTAGAAATAGGGGGCTCTTGTTAGAATATTATTTTGGTGGAAAAACAGAGTTGAAAGATAAATTTCGTGGTTTATGCTGACAGCCTGAATTGTTTATGTACGACAGATATATTTTCCAGAATTTCTTTGCCCATAATTAAGGGTGCATATAACACACGAGTGTGTATTATACGCAAATAAATAAGTCTTGTGTACATTGATCAATTTGAAGGGGTGCTAATTGGGGTTGTTCACTAGTCAATATGTTAGCAATTATCGCCGTGGGCGCTTATTATGTCAAAATACGGTAAGTGGGTGATCAAATCCGTCTTTGACCGATTCCTTGTCTGCTGCATCCCTCACTCACCTGACCTCCCTTCCAGTCGGACGGCTGCACGTGGTAGTCACGGAAGGCGCTGTTCCGGAACACAGTCACAAACCTTGAACAAGAAAACAAGTCGCTGTCAGACCGACCTTTCATCCGACCAATCAAAGCGTTGCTTACCAGATAATGAAAGTGACAGTTGGAATGTGTTTTCTAATCATGCAACCTCGAAAACGTCAATAGGGGGTATTCTGAACGACAGTTACTGCCTGTACGACTGATTCCTTCAAAATTATCATCTATCTCTCGCTTCCGTGGGATAAACGTTTGAACGGAGGAGGCGATGCACAGTACATGGGAAGCACTAGAATACAATCTCAACCATATATTAGACATTCTGGAATGTTTGTTTGTTCAGTTTTCAAAATTTTAATCGAGAACTGTGTCAACTTATTTTTCAAGCGTAGTCTGAAATGGCAGTCGCCAGGTTGAAACGAGTGACATAAAGCTCGAGAAAGCTGCTTTCTAATTGGCTGATGTCGACTTCTTGTTAGTCATTCAGTGGTCAGTCAAAGTTCGCGAAAGGTCGTTCTGACGTGACCCGTAATGAGATGTCCTCAGACCTTTGTTCAGCGGCAGCATAAACTTAGATCTTAATGAGATTGATTGATTTTCCTCCTGGAATGAACAGATCCGAGTGATTTCTCCATTACTAAATCTGCTATTTCAAATAATGAGTTTTTAAAGCAATAAACCTACATGACTAACATATTTCTGATAAATGAGCAAACGAGGTCACCTACCACACACTAGTCGGAAGTCAAAATATGAGCTCAATACATTGATGCTACTTGCACAATAAAACACTGGCTAACATTCTCACTAAGTTGGATATGTAGATGTGGGGAAGTGCAGGCCTGTGTCACCGCCTGTGTGACATGTGACGGCCCGTGTGACATGTGATGGCCTGTGTGACATGTGACTGCCTGTGTGACATGTGACGGCCTGTGTGACAGGTGACTGCCTGTGTGACATGTGACGGCCAGTGTGACATGTGACTGCCTGTGTGACATGTGACTGCCTGTGTGACATGTGACTGCCTTTTTGACATGTTACAGCCTGTGTGACATGTGACTGCCTGTGTGACATGTGACTGCCTTTTTGACATGTTACAGCCTGTGTGACATGTGACGGCCTGTGTGACATATGACGGCCTGTGTGACATGTGACTGCCTGTGTGACATGTGACGGCCTGTGTGACATGTGACTGCCTTTGTGACATGTGACTGCCTTTTTGACATGTGACAGCCTGTGTGACATGTGACGGCCTGTGTGACATGTGACGGCCTGTGTGACATGTGACGGCCTGTGTGACATGTGACGGCCTGTGTGACATGTGACTGCCTGTGTGACATGTGACGGCCTTTTTGACATGTGACAGCCCGTGTTACATGTGGCAGCCTGTGTGACATGTGACGGCCCGTGTGACATGTGACTGCCTTTTTGACATGTTACAGCCTGTGTGGCATGTGACTGCCTGTGTGACATGTGACTACCTGTGTGACATGTGACGGCCTGTGTGACATGTGACGGCCTGTGTGACATGTGACTGCCTGTGTGACATGTGACGGCCTGTGTGACATGTGATGGCCTGTTTGACATGTGACTGCCTGTGTGACATGTGACGGCCTGTGTGACATGTGACGGCCTGTGTGACATGTGACTGCCTGTGTGACATGTGACAGCCTCTGTGACACGTGACAGCCTGTGTGACATGTGACTGCCTGTGTGACATGTGACGGCCTGTGTGACATGTGACGGCCTGTGTGACATGTGACTGCCTGTGTGACATGTGACAGCCTCTGTGACACGTGACAGCCTGTGTGACATGTGACGGCCCGTGTGACATGTGACCAACTGTGTGACATGTAAGACTCACTTGGCCCAGCCCACCACCAGCACGGATCTCTTCAGGACCAGGATCTGGCCAACATCTGCAGGCTGCCCTCCAGAACACTCCAGGCTGTGGTAGCAGTGACCATTGAAGTCCCACACCTAGAGACAGAAGCGTCATCATCATCATCATCATCATCATCATCATCATCATCCCATCATCATCATCATCTAATCTCACACCTTTATACACATCATCACCATTGAAGTCAACACCTCAGAGCACATATCATCATCATCATCATCATCATCCTTGCCATCATCGTCGTCACCATTGCAATTATCATCAACATCATTTAACAATAACATATATCAGCCAAAGGTCCAAGCTTCCTGTGATCGTATGAAGTAAGTGAGTGGTGAGGTTTATACTCACATTGAGCAATATTCCAGCAATATCAGGGCACCAGAAAATGCCTCCCATATTGTACCAATGTCAGAAAGCGAACCCAGGTCTTCAATGTGATGAGCAAGAGCTTTAACCACTGGGCTACCCCACTGCCCCGAAGAGCAGAGCTTCAACCATGGGCTACCCCACTGCCCCGAAGAGCAGAGCTTTAATCACTGGGCTACCCCACTGCCCCAAAGAGCAGAGCTTTAACCACTGGGCTACCCCACTGCCCCGAAGAGCAGAGCTTCAACCATGGGCTACCCCACTGCCCCGAAGAGCAGAGCTTTAACCACTGGGCTACCCCACTGCCCCGAAGAGCAGAGCTTTAATCACTGGGCTACCCCACTGCCCCGAAGAGCAGAGCTTCAACCACTGGGCTACCCCACTGCCCTGAAGAGCAGAGCTTCAACCACTGGGCTACCCTACTGCCCCGAAGAGCAGAGCTTCAACCACTGGGCTATCCCACTGCCCTGAAGAGCAGAGCTTTAACCACTGGGCTACCCCACTGCCCTGAAGAGCAGAGCTTTAACCACTGGGCTACCCCACTGCCCCGAAGAGCAGAGCCTACCTTGACGGTGCCGTCCGTGCTGCCCGTGTACAGGCGGGTTTCACTCGGGTCCTGAGTGATGCAGGTCACCTCCGAGTTGCCATGGGAACTGTTGAACTGCTTGACCTTCTGACCCGTGTCAATCAGCCAGACGATGATGCTCCCCGCCTGACACACACTGACGACCTGGAACAATGGACAGCTTAGTTCTACAGTCTGGTGGGTGAGGTGAGGTGAGGTGAGGTGAGGTGAGGTGAGGTGAGGTGAGGTGAGTGTGGTGTTCTGCTGAGGTGAGGTGAGGTGAGTGAGTGAGTATGGTTTTACGCTGCTTTTAGCAATATTCCAGCAATATCACGGCAGGAGACACCAGAAATGGGCTTCACACATTGTACCCATGTCGGGAATCGAACCCGGGTCTTCGGCTCGACGAGCGAGCGCTTTAACCACTAGGCTACCCGACCGCCCCCATGCTGAGGTGAGGTGAGGTGAGGTGAGGTGAGGTGAGGTGAGGTGAGGTGAGGTGAGGTGAGGTGAGGTGAGGTGAGGTATAATGTCACATTCAAGATAATTGCACATATATAGCAATGTGTATGTGTGTGTGTGTGTGTGTGTGTGCGTGCATGCGTGTGTGCATGCATATGGTGTCTGCTTGTACTGGACTTATGCAGATTACATGGTGCTAACCCAGGTAGCATGCCATCATCGGCCCTGCATCGGCCCAACGTCGGCTACACCATCGGCCCAACGTTGGCAAACTGCATCGGGCCGATGAAGTTTTGCTCATCGGATCGACGTCGGCCCAACGCCGGCAAACGTCATCGGCCCTGCATCGGCACTGCACCGGCCCAGCATCGGCCCAGCGTCGGCAAACATCGTCGGGCCGATGAAGTTTTGCTCATCGGATCGACATCGGCCCAACGCCGGCAAACATCACCGGCCCTGCATCAGCAATGCACTGGCCCAGCATTGGCCCAGCGTCGGCAAACAATGTCGGGCCGATGAAGTTTTGCTCATTGGATCGACATCGGCCCAACGTCGTAAATAGTTATCTGGCCAGCCTCCGGCAACTGTTATGGAATCAGCATCGGATGGACATCGGCCCAACGTCGACAATAATTATCAGCGCAGCATCTGCCATTGTCTTAAATAGGCTGATGTCATCAGAAGTCATAACTGACAACATCTCATCTTAATATTTCATGTAAATGATGCCACAATAGAACTTTTCCAAGTGTAGTGTTAGGGTACATAAAACTAAACATTTCTAAAAGCTGCAGCTAGCCATGATGTTAAAGTAACAAAGATAAAAGGTAAAACTAAAAAATACTGAATTTTTAAAAAGATAATAATTTTTTATCATAGTTAATACTTTGAAAACCAAATGTAAGTAATATAAATACTTCTAGCTGTACAATACAATCGAAATGCTTACACTAGTTACAGTACTATTTTTTATGTACCCTAATACATGTGTAGTTAATACTTATAAAAAACACAAACAGCAAAATAGAATAATAAACTTTATTACTAATTAATTATTATTTACAAGAAAACAGTGTTACTACCTGCAACAAGGCGGATGTGAAACATATATTCTCAAAACCTGTTTTAAAACAGTCTAAACATATACCCCTCATATTGGCCTGCAAAATTTCATTTATGTGGCTTCAAATTCGTTTGCAAGACAAAGCCCCCCCCCCCCCCTATTTCATCAAGTTAAAATAGCATGAAGCAAAGGCCATAACTCCATACAAAATAAGTTCTTATAACCATCTTCTGGAGTTTGTACCTTAGGTAAGCACGGAAAGTTTCATTTATTAACTTCAGTAGTGTCCAAGAGAATCTGGCAGAATATGTACCAAGTTCAAAAACAAGGGTCATAACCCTGTGAAAAATATGTTGTCAACACCAACATTTTGGATTTCTTTGTTCCGCTGCAATTCAGCACTTTTGTTTGCAGATTCTCTATCTACATCTCTGTTTTTCAGTACGCGTTTTCCTTATGCCATTTCTAAGCCTTGCTCCTGGAACTCGAAGCCATTCTTTTACACAGGTCACCATGTACTTGTCAGTGGCTTGTAAGAGCCCAGCTGCAGGCTTCCTCCTCAGCTTCTGTTTACAAATGATAGCAAAAAATGTCAGTGTGCATATTATAAGTCATTGCATGCACTCTCACTATTACAAGAAATGGACTTCACAAGTGTGTTAACATAATGGAATAATAGAATAAGTAATACCCTGTTCACATGCACCACCTTACATATGTGTGTATATTTTATTTTAAGTCTTGACACCTGTTAATAAATACAGGGTTCACTCAAGGAATTTTCTGCCATGGGCCCTTTATGTGACAATTTCATATATTCCCTAGGTACACCCGCACTTGCCCATACAGCACAATGTTAAAATGCCCCATTGTATTTGAAAATGTGGGCCTTTTTCCAAATTTAGGGGCTAAAAGCAGAAGGCCCCACCCTAGAATTATCGGAATCCCAGTAAGTAAATTGATGAGTTAATAATATGTGTAAATAAGTAAATTGAATTGTGTGTAATTATATACGCAAATAACATAACAACTCCCAATATTGTATGGTAGGTCCCTAATCTGTTTCTTATGTCAATTAAAAAAGATTTTATAACTGACATATCACCCTATTAATTTAGCCCAATAAAAATCCCCAATAACCACATAACACCCCTCCTCCAATCTTGCTGGAGAACAGTTTTAGGTGTGCAATCTCTCTTGTATGTCCATCAAAAGTAAGTCAGCATGAAATTTCATTAGGAAGATTACCATAGTAAGTGTCAGGGGCCCTTAATAGGGCAAACATGATATTAAATATATGCTTATAAATATTTCAAGCAGAAACATGTATCAGTTGGTTTGGTTTGTTGTTTAACGCCTCACTCAGCAATATTCCAGCTATATGACGGCGGTCTGTAAATGATCGAGTCTGGACAAGACAATCAAGTGATTAACATCATGAGCATCAATCCATGCAATTGGGATCGATGACATGCATCAACCAAGTCAGAGAGCCTCACCTCCAGATCCCATTAGTCGCCTCATACGACAAGCATTGTTGCCTTTTACGGCAAACATGGGTTGCTGAAGATATCTTCTACCCCGGATCTTCTATATGAATCAAAATTGGAGTAAATTTCCCATACTTGATAGTTGATACATCTAAAGAAATTTAATTCACTCACCAGTTCTCTCTCAGTTGCTCGATTTTGGAAAAGCTGCTAAGAGTTCATTCAGCTCATCCATGTTTACCAATAGGAAATGGCTAAACATCTGATTTTCTTAAATAGAAATATAAGAATATTATATGTCAAGTTTGTGTAGCAGCAGTGAGCACTTAGCTATTATGGTGATGATGTCAAGAGGTTGAGGGGAATATTGCTCAAAACATAAAAGTAACATTTAAATAAAGCTTTGGCCATACACAGATATCAGGTCCTTTCCTTAAGTCATACATCTTATCTCATATATTTGCACTTGTACATACAGGCCTTATCTGGAGCCATGTAGCAGAAATAATTTCCCAGGGAAAGTAGTTTCACGTTAATAGCCATAGCCACATCCATTGAAAAGCAGTGAGAAAATCCCCATATTGACATAATATTGAACAGATCCTGTGAAGTCTGGTTACCACAAAACAGATTTCATTTATTATATGATGCCAAAATATATGTAGATTACATCATGGTAAACCAAAACTGCAAATAAACGTTTATCATTAACAGATCAGATAAGGTATATACATATTACAAACACTTGTATGCAAAAAATAGCAGGAAAGTATTGGGGACAAGTAATTTTAATTTTTAATTTAATTTAATTTATTTTTTTTAGTCAGAATAAATCAAATTTGAAACAAGGCTGTGGGTGTTTTTCTACAATGGATAATGTCCTGAAAAATCTGTACTGAAGTATCTTCATCAAAGTTTTACCATAAATTTGAATTTTGATTAAATAAATGACATTCTAAATTGTCTTGGATTATATATTTAGCATCATACCTTTGAAATAGTACATTTAAAAAAAATTAATTCAGTATTTCATCAAAAATGTACATCATAAATTACTTAACTAGATAAGACTACCATACCCCCCCCCCCCCCCCCCCCCAAAAAAAAAAACCCAACAAAACAAAACAAAACAAAAAAACAACAACACACACACACACACACACCCTAAAAATCCATTCTGAAATAGCCATATCTCAAAACCTCAATCGATCGATACAGATACCATACATCGGTATAAGATTTCTGATCGATTATAGGCATATGTCTATGTAAGGTATCCAGCAGATCTTGATAAAATTGCCCACACCTGTAATGCGCAGTGATCCGTTTACTAAAAGAGCTGTCCTTTCATTTCGCCCATTATCCAGAAAAAGTTCAAAATTCGCAAGTAACTATGACATTAAAAAACATATTTTTATTTTTTTTATTTCAACCTTTTGGTGATCGAAAACCAAACTCGGCAGTGAAGCTCCGTTCATCGATCAGTAGGAAACATTAGCTGGATCGCATGACATGCACACGCAAGCCTCGTTATGAATTTCATGTTCACTGCTTTTTGCGCTGACAGCAATCACAAAATTGACTTGTAAATTCGAGTTTGTAATTAATTTCCTAACCTCATCCATCCCCACACTTAACAAATACGCCTGTGACAATGACAAATAAAGCAATGTTCATTCAAAAATACTAATGTAAGTAAAAGTTTGGCTATTTATTTGCTTGCCGCTGTAATACTCTCTCGCCCCGAGATTGCGACTCGTTGGTTGAACATCGCTGAATCTACATGGAAATAAAACATATCTTGTCATGTTTTGTATTTGCCCTTGTCCCCGCGTTTTGCTAGAAATATGTATATGGTGTTTAAAAAATATAAATAGAGAATTTAGTGAGGATGCAGTGTCACGACATATTCTACGGATTTTGACACTGACGTAGAATTGACAGGAGTGTGTTTCTCGAACCTCCAAAACACATAGGCCTAGATTTCTCTACTCATGTTGACACTTATGAATGTACACTGTTTCTCGTTTCAATTGTAAGGTTTGAAAATGAAATAAACACCTCGTAAATACAGTAATGAAGTAAACACTTACCGCAAAATAGATTTTCCCTCAGCCCTCCGCGCATCATCCTTTCGTCGTCTGCTTGAAAAGACGCGCGTGAGTAACAGCGCCCTCTATAACAAGAGTAGCTTCCCTTGGAAACATGTTGTGAAAACGTTGGACCAACGTAACATAACCGCTCGCGATATTCCAAACTTTTGCCAATATCATGTAATTTGCTGAATGAATTGTAAGATGTGACGAATCCCGTCTGTATCTTCTCTGTCTGTTGTATATGTGCAGCCAAAATGGTCAGTGAATGTGCTTGATCTATTTAATTTTAAAATTAAAAATAAAGTTAATATTTTGAGTTCGAATAGAATTATTGTATTATTCGTAAATATACTTGATCTATTATTTGTCACATTGTAATCGACAAATGTGGTTTTTTTCTTTTATGTTATCATAACAAGATCAAATCATATATCAGGTTCAATGTCAGTGCCAATCACCAGCATTGGCCTGACAGCGGACCGCTGCAGTTTGCCGATGCCGATATTGCCGGCGGTTGCCGATGCAAAGCCAACGTCGGCCCGACGTAGGTGTGCTAGCTGGGAACCTACTAGGATACCATGCCGCAGTTTAACATGAATACCCCACTCAGACACAGTATACTGACTCCGAGCCGACTAGTCCTTGTTTTAGCCCCTTAATGCTGTGCACCAGACAGGGTAACAGCAAGTACCACCTTTTAACGTCTTTTGGTATGGCATGGCCGGGGATCGAACCCCGGACCTTTTCGCTCTCTGGACGGACGCTATTGGGATACGATGACACATATCAACCAAGTCAGTGAGCCTCACCACCTAATCCCGTTAGTCGCCTCTTATGACAAGCAGAGTCGGCTTTTACTTCAGGCATGGGTTGCTGAAAACCTTTTCTACCCCAGATCTTCACAGTTCCTCTTGCTAGGAGAACACACTCACCTGGTTGTCCGTGTTATTGTACAGGGCAGCTACGATGGGCTTCTCATGTGACATGTTGTCTTTCATGCTAGGAGAACACACTCACCTGGTTGTACGTGTTATTGTACAGGGTAGCTACGATGGGCTTCTCGTGTGACATGATGCGGTCTCTCATGCTAGGGGACACACTCACCTGGTTGTATGTGTTATTGTACAGGGTAGCTACGATGGGCTTCTCGTGGGACATGATGTGGTCTCTCATGCTAGGAGAACACACTCACCTGGTTGTACGTGTTATTGTACAGGGCAGTTACGATGGGCTTCTCGTGGGACATGCGGTCTCTCATGCTAGGAGAACACACTCACCTGGTTGTACGTGTTATTGTACAGGGCAGTTACGATGGGCTTCTCGTGGGACATGTGGTCTCTCATGCTAGGAGAACACACTCACCTGGTTGTACGTGTTATTGTACAGGGCAGTTACGATGGGCTTCTCGTGGGACATGATGCAGTCTCTCATGCTAGGAGAACACACTCACCTGGTTGTACGTGTTATTGTACAGGGCAGTTACGATGGGCTTCTCGTGGGACATGTGGTCTCTCATGCTCGGAGAACACACTCACCTGGTTGTACGTGTTATTGTACAGGGCAGTTACGATGGGCTTCTCGTGGGACATGTGGTCTCTCATGCTCGGAGAACACACTCACCTGGTTGTACGTGTTATTGTACAGGGCAGCTACGATGGGCTTCTCATGTGACATGTGGTCTCTCATGCTAGGAGAACACACTCACCTGGTTGTACGTGTTATTGTACAGGGCAGTTACGATGGGCTTCTCGTGGGACATGATGTGGTCTCTCATGCTAGGAGAACACACTCACCTGGTTGTACGTGTTATTGTACAGGGCAGTTACGATGGGCTTCTCGTGGGACATGTGGTCTCTCATGCTAGGAGAACACACTCACGTGTACGTGTTATTGTACAGGGCAGCTACGATGGGCTTCTCGTGGGACATGTGGTCTCTCATGCTAGGAGAACACACTCACCTGGTTGTACGTGTTATTGTACAGGGCAGTTACGATGGGCTTCTCGTGGGACATGTGGTCTCTCATGCTCGGAGAACACACTCACCTGGTTGTACGTGTTATTGTACAGGGCAGCTACAATGGGCTTCTCGTGGGACATGTGGTCTCTCATGCTCGGAGAACACACTCACTTGGTTGTACGTGTTATTGTACAGGGCAGTTACGATGGGCTTCTCGTGTGACATGTGGTCTCTCATGCTAGGAGAACACACTCACCTGGTTGTACGTGTTATTGTACAGGGCAGCTACGATGGGCTTCTCGTGGGACATGTGGTCTCTCATGCCAGGAGAACACACTCACCTGGTTGTACGTGTTATTGTACAGGGCAGCTACGATGGGCTTCTCGTGGGACATGTGGTCTCTCTTGCTAGGAGAACACACTCACCTGGTTGTACGTGTTATTGTACAGGGCAGCTACGATGGGATTCTCGTGGGACATGATGTGGTCTCTCATGCTAGGAGAACACACTCACCTGGTTGTACATGTTATTGTACAGGGTAGCTACGATGGGATTCTCGTGGGACATGATGTGGTCTCTCATGCTAGGAGAACACACTCACCTGGTTGTACATGTTATTGTACAGAGCAGCTACGATGGGATTCTCGTGGGACATGATGTGGTCTCTCATGCTAGGAGAACACACTCACCTGGTTGTACGTGTTATTGTACAGGGCAGCTACGATGGGCTTCTCGTGGGACATGATGTGGTCTCTCATGCTCGGAGAACACACTCACCTGGTTGTACATGTTATTGTACAGAGCAGCTACGATGGGCTTCTCGTGGGACATGTGGTCTCTCATGCTAGGAGAACACACTCACCTGGTTGTACGTGTTATTGTACAGGGCAGCTACGATGGGCTTCTCGTGGGACATGTGGTCTCTTATGCCAGGAGAACACACTCACCTGGTTGTACGTGTTATTGTACAGGGCAGTTACGATGGGCTTCTCGTGGGACATGTGGTCTCTCATGCTAGGAGAACACACTCACCTGGTTGTACGTGTTATTGTACAGGGCAGTTACGATGGGCTTCTCGTGTGACATGTGGTCTCTCATGCTAGGAGAACACACTCACCTGGTTGTACGTGTTATTGTACAGGGCAGCTACGATGGGCTTCTCGTGGGACATGTGGTCTCTCATGCTAGGAGAACACACTCACCTGGTTGTACATGTTATTGTACAGGGCAGCTACGATGGACTTCTCGTGGGACGTGGTCTCTCATGCTAGGAGAACACACTCACCTGGTTGTACGTGTTATTGTACAGGGCAGTTACGATGGGCTTCTCGTGGGACATGTGGTCTCTCATGCCAGGAGAACACACTCACCTGGTTGTACGTGTTATTGTACAGGGCAGTTACGATGGGCTTCTCGTGGGACATGATGCGGTCTCTCATGCTAGGAGAACACACTCACCTGGTTGTACGTGTTATTGTACAGGGCAGCTACGATGGGATTCTCCTGTGACATGTGGTCTCTCATGCTAGGAGAACACACTCACCTGGTTGTACGTGTTATTGTACAGGGCAGCTACGATGGGCTTCTCGTGGGACATGTGGTCTCTCATGCTAGGAGAACACACTCACCTGGTTGTACATGTTATTGTACAGGGCAGCTACGATGGACTTCTCGTGGGACGTGGTCTCTCATGCTAGGAGAACACACTCACCTGGTTGTACGTGTTATTGTACAGGGCAGTTACGATGGGCTTCTCGTGGGACATGTGGTCTCTCATGCTAGGAGAACACACTCACCTGGTTGTACGTGTTATTGTACAGGGCAGCTACGATGGGCTTCTCGTGGGACATGTGGTCTCTCATGCCAGGAGAACACACTCACCTGGTTGTACGTGTTATTGTACAGGGCAGTTACGATGGGCTTCTCGTGGGACATGATGCGGTCTCTCATGCTAGGGGACACACTCACCTGGTTGTATGTGTTATTGTACAGGGTAGCTACGATGGGCTTCTCGTGTGACATGATGCGGTCTCTCATGCTAGGGGACACACTCACCTGGTTGTATGTGTTATTGTACAGGGTAGCTACGATGGGCTTCTCGTGGGACATGATGTGGTCTCTCATGCTAGGAGAACACACTCACCTGGTTGTACGTGTTATTGTACAGGGCAGTTACGATGGGCTTCTCGTGGGACATGCGGTCTCTCATGCTAGGAGAACACACTCACCTGGTTGTACGTGTTATTGTACAGGGCAGTTACGATGGGCTTCTCGTGGGACATGTGGTCTCTCATGCTAGGAGAACACACTCACCTGGTTGTACGTGTTATTGTACAGGGCAGTTACGATGGGCTTCTCGTGGGACATGATGCAGTCTCTCATGCTAGGAGAACACACTCACCTGGTTGTACGTGTTATTGTACAGGGCAGTTACGATGGGCTTCTCGTGGGACATGTGGTCTCTCATGCTCGGAGAACACACTCACCTGGTTGTACGTGTTATTGTACAGGGCAGTTACGATGGGCTTCTCGTGGGACATGTGGTCTCTCATGCTCGGAGAACACACTCACCTGGTTGTACGTGTTATTGTACAGGGCAGCTACGATGGGCTTCTCATGTGACATGTGGTCTCTCATGCTAGGAGAACACACTCACCTGGTTGTACGTGTTATTGTACAGGGCAGTTACGATGGGCTTCTCGTGGGACATGATGTGGTCTCTCATGCTAGGAGAACACACTCACCTGGTTGTACGTGTTATTGTACAGGGCAGTTACGATGGGCTTCTCGTGGGACATGTGGTCTCTCATGCTAGGAGAACACACTCACGTGTACGTGTTATTGTACAGGGCAGCTACGATGGGCTTCTCGTGGGACATGTGGTCTCTCATGCTAGGAGAACACACTCACCTGGTTGTACGTGTTATTGTACAGGGCAGCTACGATGGGCTTCTCGTGGGACATGTGGTCTCTCATGCTAGGAGAACACACTCACCTGGTTGTACGTGTTATTGTACAGGGCAGTTACGATGGGCTTCTCGTGGGACATGTGGTCTCTCATGCTCGGAGAACACACTCACCTGGTTGTACGTGTTATTGTACAGGGCAGCTACAATGGGCTTCTCGTGGGACATGTGGTCTCTCATGCTCGGAGAACACACTCACTTGGTTGTACGTGTTATTGTACAGGGCAGCTACGATGGGATTCTCCTGTGACATGTGGTCTCTCTTGCTAGGAGAACACACTCACCTGGTTGTACGTGTTATTGTACAGGGCAGCTACGATGTGCTTCTCGTGGGACATGATGCGGTCTCTCATGCTAGGAGAACACACTCACCTGGTTGTACGTGTTATTGTACAGGGCAGCTACGATGGGCTTCTCGTGGGACATGATGTGGTCTCTCATGCTAGGAGAACACACTCACCTGGTTGTACATGTTATTGTACAGAGCAGCTACGATGGGCTTCTCGTGGGACATGTGGTCTCTCATGCTAGGAGAACACACTCACCTGGTTGTACGTGTTATTGTACAGGGCAGCTACGATGGGCTTCTCGTGGGACATGTGGTCTCTTATGCCAGGAGAACACACTCACCTGGTTGTACGTGTTATTGTACAGGGCAGTTACGATGGGCTTCTCGTGGGACATGTGGTCTCTCATGCTAGGAGAACACACTCACCTGGTTGTACATGTTATTGTACAGGGCAGCTACGATGGGCTTCTCGTGTGACATGTGGTCTCTTATGCCAGGAGAACACACTCACCTGGTTGTACGTGTTATTGTACAGGGCAGTTACGATGGGCTTCTCGTGGGACATGTGGTCTCTCATGCTAGGAGAACACACTCACCTGGTTGTACGTGTTATTGTACAGGGCAGTTACGATGGGCTTCTCGTGTGACATGTGGTCTCTCATGCTAGGAGAACACACTCACCTGGTTGTACGTGTTATTGTACAGGGCAGCTACGATGGGCTTCTCGTGGGACATGATGCGGTCTCTCATGCTAGGAGAACACACTCACCTGGTTGTACGTGTTATTGTACAGGGCAGTTACGATGGGCTTCTCGTGGGACATGTGGTCTCTCATGCCAGGAGAACACACTCACCTGGTTGTACGTGTTATTGTACAGGGCAGATACGATGGGCTTCTCGTGTGACATGATGCGGTCTCTCATGCTCGGAGAACACACTCACCTGGTTGTACGTGTTATTGTACAGGGCAGCTACGATGGGCTTCTCGTGGGACGTGGTCTCTCATGCCAGGAGAACACACTCACCTGGTTGTACGTGTTATTGTACAGGGCAGCTACGATGGGCTTCTCGTGGGACATGTGGTCTCTCATGCTCGGAGAACACACTCACCTGGTTGTACGTGTTATTGTACAGGGCAGCTACGATGGGATTCTCATGTGACATGTGGTCTTTCATGCTAGGAGAACACACTCACCTGGTTGTACGTGTTATTGTACAGGGCAGCTACCATGGGCTTCTCGTGGGACATGTGGTCTCTCATGCTAGGAGAACACACTCACCTGGTTGTACGTGTTATTGTACAGGGCAGCTACGATGGGATTCTCATGTGACATGTGGTCTTTCATGCTAGGAGAACACACTCACCTGGTTGTACGTGTTATTGTACAGGGCAGCTACCATGGGCTTCTCGTGGGACATGTGGTCTCTCATGCTCGGAGAACACACTCACCTGGTTGTACGTGTTATTGTACAGGGCAGTTACGATGGGCTTCTCATGTGACATGTGGTCTCTCTTGCTAGGAGAACACACTCACCTGGTTGTACGTGTTATTGTACAGGGCAGCTACGATGGACTTCTCGTGGGACATGTGGTCTCTCATGCTAAGAGAACACACTCACCTGGTTGTACGTGTTATTGTACAGGGCAGCTACGATGGACTTCTTGTGGGACATGTGGTCTCTCATGCTAGGAGAACACACTCACCTGGTTGTACGTGTTATTGTACAGGGCAGTTACGATGGGCTTCTCGTGTGACATGCGGTCTCTCATGCTAGGAGAACACACTCACCTGGTTGTACGTGTTATTGTACAGAGCAGCTACGATGGGCTTCTCGTGGGACATGTGGTCTCTCATGCTCGGAGAACACACTCACCTGGTTGTACGTGTTATTGTACAGGGTAGCTACGATGGGCTTCTCGTGGGACATGTGGTCTCTCATGCTAGGAGAACACACTCACCTGGTTGTACGTGTTATTGTACAGGGCAGTTACAATGGGCTTCTCGTGGGACATGATGTGGTCTCTCATGCTAGGAGAACACACTCACCTGGTTGTACGTGTTATTGTACAGGGCAGCTACGATGGGCTTCTTGTGGGACATGTGGTCTCTCATGCTAGGGGAACACTCACCTGGTTGTACGTGTTATTGTACAGGGCAGTTACGATGGGCTTCTCGTGGGACATGTGGTCTCTCATGCTAGGAGAACACACTCACCTGCCTGTACGTGTTATTGTACAGGGCAGTTACGATGGGCTTCTCGTGGGACATGATGTGGTCTCTCATGCTAGGAGAACACACTCACCTGGTTGTACGTGTTATTGTACAGGGCAGCTACGATGGGCTTCTCGTGGGACATGTGGTCTCTCATGCTAGGAGAACACACTCACCTGGTTGTACGTGTTATTGTACAGGACAGCTCTACGATGGGCTTCTCGTGGGACATGTGGTCTCTCATGCTCGGAGAACACACTCACCTGGTTGTACGTGTTATTGTACAGGACAGCTACGATGGGCTTCTCGTGGGACATGTGGTCTCTCATGCTAGGAGAACACACTCACTTGGTTGTACGTGTTATTGTACAGGGGAGCTACGATGGGCTTCTCGTGGGACATGATGCGGTCTCTCATGCTAGGAGAACACACTCACCTGGTTGTACGTGTTATTGTACAGGGCAGCTACGATAGGCTTCTCGTGGGACATGATGCGGTCTCTCATGCTAGGAGAACACACTCACCTGGTTGTACGTGTTATTGTACAGGGCAGCTACGATGGGCTTCTCGTGGGACATGTGGTCTCTCATGCCAGGAGAACACACTCACCTGGTTGTACGTGTTATTGTACAGGGCAGCTACGATAGGCTTCTCGTGGGACATGTGGTCTCTCATGCCAGGAGAACACACTCACCTGGTTGTACGTGTTATTGTACAGGGCAGTTACGATGGGCTTCTCGTGGGACATGATGCAGTCTCTCATGCTAGGAGAACACACTCACCTGGTTGTACGTGTTATTGTACAGGGCAGTTACGATGGGCTTCTCGTGGGACGTGTGGTCTTTCATGCTAGGAGAACACACTCACCTGGTTGTACGTGTTATTGTACAGGGCAGCTACGATGGGCTTCTCGTGGGACGTGTGGTCTCTCATGCTCGGAGAACACACTCACCTGGTTGTACGTGTTATTGTACAGGGTAGCTACGATGGGCTTCTCGTGGGACATGATGCGGTCTCTCATGCCAGGAGAACACACTCACCTGGTTGTACGTGTTATTGTACAGGGCAGTTACGATGGGCTTCTCGTGGGACATGATGCGCTCTCTCATGCTAGGAGAACACACTCACCTGGTTGTACGTGTTATTGTACAGGGCAGTTACGATGGGCTTCTCGTGGGACATGATGCGGTCTCTCATGCTAGGAGAACACACTCACCTGGTTGTACGTGTTATTGTACAGGGCAGTTACGATGGGCTTCTCGTGGGACATGATGCGGTCTCTCATGCTAGGAGAACACACTCACCTGGTTGTACATGTTATTGTACAGGGCAGCTACGATGGGCTTCTCGTGGGACATGTGGTCTCTGTTGCTAGGGGAACACACTCACCTGGTTGTACGTGTTATTGTACAGGGCAGTTACGATGGGCTTCTCGTGGGACATGTGGTCTCTCATGCTAGGAGGACACACTCACCTGGTTGTACGTGTTATTGTACAGGGCAGCTACGATGGGCTTCTCGTGGGACATGATGCAGTCTCTCATGCTAGGAGAACACACTCACCTGGTTGTACGTGTTATTGTACAGGGCAGTTACGATGGGCTTCTCGTGGGACATGTGGTCTCTCATGCTAGGAGAACACACTCACCTGGTTGTACGTGTTATTGTACAGGGCAGTTACGATGGGCTTCTCGTGGGACATGTGGTCTCTCATGCTAGGAGAACACACTCACCTGGTTGTACGTGTTATTGTACAGGGCAGTTACGATGGGCTTCTCGTGGGACGTGGTCTCTCATGCTAGGGGACACACTCACCTGGTTGTACGTGTTATTGTACAGGGCAGCTACGATGGGCTTCTCGTGGGACATGATGCGGTCTCGGATCTCGACTTTCATGTCCATGGCAGTCAGCTGGTAGTTGAAAGTGATGAACAGGCGGCTTCGGTCGTTCCCATTGCGGTCCTTGCCCTCGTCAAAGAACAGAGTACTCTGCACTGGAAGCAGAACCATGAAAGGGTAGAATCTAAATGATTCTCAGAAATCTAAAAAATTTTCTTTGATTCCATAGGTTTGGTTTGATGTTTAATGCCGCACTCAGCAATATTCCAGCTATATGATGGCAGTCTGTAAATAATCGAGTCTGGCCCAGACAATCCAGTGATTGATATTATGAGCATCGATCCACGCAATTGGGATCAATGACATGCATCATCAAGTCAGCGAGTCTGACCACCCGATCCCGTTAGTCGCCTCTTACGACAAGCATAGTCGCCTTTTACGGCAAGCATGGGTTGCTGAAGTCCTATTCTACCCTGGAATCTTCATCGGTCTTATCTACATTAAGAAGAGATGTTTCCAATGTATACCACTTAATGACAAAACTAACAATCATTCAGGTGTTGCCACGGTGTCTTTATTCTTATCACGATATGCTGCACGTGATTTCCAAACCCCCGCACGCTTATCCTGTACGAGACAAATGGTGCATCTCGAGTCAAGGATCTATGATGTCACACGTGATACTTCAAGAGCGTCAGTTCACAAAACATACCAGTATGTTCGTTTGTGCATCAAACCAATCTTATGTATCTTGAACATGAGAAGTCTTCATATATTAACCAACAAGTACAGTAGTTGCGTTTCTTTTGTCGGTGAGTATGCACTTACTCAGCATTCAGTCAAAGTTGGTATGAGATTATTAAACAGTCATACATAACTGGATATTACATTTAAAGACAATCGGTGGATGAATAAAAAATATGTCTATTCGTGCGTGCGTGATTCCCATGCACCCTTTCGAGTTGAGTTGATTGGTTCAACTGTGTCATATGGCCCTGTGACACAGGGGTAGCATTATACAGATGGCTGTTACAATGAATGCTCGTTCCACACGTGACGAACAGGTCTGGTTGTTGATGAAATATAGTGATAGCTAAATAGACAGATTTTTTATTCATGCACCGATTGTCTTTAAATGTAATATCCAGTAATGTATGACTGTTTAATAATCTCATACCAACTTTGACTGGAGTAGGTCCGATAGATTTTCAGATATTGTAGTAAACGTCGGTACCTTAAATTACCTTCCAGACTATAATTTAAAGCACATTACTGTCCAGATTTACAGTACCGTATTTGACGTAATAAGCGCCCAGGGCGCTCTCAAAATTAGAAATATGGGGCTCTTATTAGAATATTATTTTGGTGAAAAAAAACAGAGTTGAAAGATAAATTTCGTTGTTTATGCTGACAGCCTGAAATGTTAATATGTGACAGACATATTTTTCCAGAATTTAATTGCCCATATTTAATAATTAAATAAGTCTTGTGTACATTGATCAATCGGAAGGGGTGCTGATTGGGATTGTTCACTAGCCAATATATTAGCAAATATCGCCGTGGGCGCTTATTAGAGTGGGGCGCTTATTACGTCGAATACGGTATTTCGTTCTGGCTTGTTCTGTTCGTCTGTCTCTCACCTTCAGGCCCCTTGGGGAACATGCCGGCCAGGCGCTGGATGCACACCTGCAGCTGCACGTCCCACACTCGCAGCACCTTGTCCTTGGAGAAGCTGATGAGCTGGCCCCTGCTGGTGATGAACTGCACCTGCACCACGCTCGCCATGTGACCCCGGAGCACCTGCACAGGGGAGGACGCAGTCAGTGAGTGAGTGAGTGAGTGAGTGGGTGAGTGAGTGGGTGGGTGGGTGTGTGAGTGGGTGGGTGAGTGAGTGAGTGAGTGAGTGAGTGGGTGGGTGGGTGAGTGAGTGAGTGAGTGAGTGAGTGGGTGAGTGAGTGAGTGAGTGGGTGGGTGAGTGGGTGGGTGGGTGGGTGAGTGAGTGAGTGAGTGGGTGGGTGGGTGGGTGGGTGGGTGGGTGGGTGGGTGGGTGGGTGGGTGGGTGGGTGGGTGAGTGAGTGAGTGAGTGAGTGTGTGGGTGGGTGGGTGGGTGGGTGGGAGGGTGGGTGGGTGGGTGGGTGCGTGGGTGGGTGGGTGGGTGGGTGGGTGAGTGGGTGGGTGGGTGGGTGGGTGGGTGGGTGGGTGAGTGAGTGAGTGAGTGAGTGAGTGGGTGGGTGGGTGGGTGGGTGAGTGACTGAGTGAGTGAGTGAGTGAGTGAGTGGGTGGGTGGGTGGGTGGGTGGGTGGGTGGGTGGGTGAGTGAGTGAGTGAGTGAGTGAGTGAGTGAGTGAGTGAGTATGGTTTTACGCCGCTTTTAGCAATATTCCAGCAATATCACGGCAGGGGACACCAGAGTGAGTATGGTTTTACGCTGCTTTTAGCAATATTCCAGCAATATCACGGCAGGGGACACCAGAGTGAGTATGGTTTTACGCCGCTTTTAGCAATATTCCAGCAATATCACGGCGGGGGACACCAGAAATGGGCTTCACACATTGTACCCATGTCGGGAATCGAAACCCAGGTCTTCGGTGTGACGAGCAAACACTTTAACAGCTAGGCTACATTACTGCCCTGGGGGTACCAGAAAAGGGCTTCATATTGTACCAATGTGGGAATTGAACCCGGGTCTTCGGCATGAGGAGTGAACACTTAAACCACTAGACTACCCGACCAACCCTGGAGGAGGCAGTGAGTGAGTGAGTGAGTATGGTTTTACGCCGCTTTCAGCAATATTCCAGCAATATCACGGCAGTGGACACCAGAAATGGGCTTCACAAATTGTTCCAATGCGGGAATCGAATCAGAGCTTTTGCCAGATGAGCAACGCTTTAACCATTGGGCTACCCGACCACCCCTGGAGGAGTCAGTGAGTTGGGTTTGATCAAGTGAGTGGTCAGCTGAGCTCATACCGAGAGGTTGCCATTAGTAGAGTTTATACTTAATATCGCTAGCGCAGTTCAGAGCAGGATATCATGATTTAAAGATCTATAAAGGTATATTTGAAAAGTCTAACAATATCTGTACATCTTGTAACCTTAACGTTGTAGAAAATGAGTATCATTTTATGCTTGTGTGTAAACTCTATCGTCAATTAAGAAACAAGTATATTCCAAAGAAGTTTATAACTTACCCAAATATTAATTTGTTTTGCATACTCATGTCAACTTCAAATATTACTTTATTACAAAATACTGCATTGTACATGCATCATGCTTTGTTAGTTAGAAGAAACACCCCTACCTTGTAAATACGTTGAACTATGGGCCTGTGGCCTTTCAGTTTGCAATGAATAAACAATTTGAATAGAGTTTATAGGGACATCTAATGGAGTTTAAATAATTTTCAACAAAACTCCTGCTATATTAACTATTTGGTTAAACACTTGAGCACTTACGCCACTTGGCTTGGACACGACGTAGGGGTTCCACAGACACACGTGGTTGTTGACACCCGCCGTAGCTGGAACACATAGTGAAGAAACAACGTGATGAAACAACGTGATGTAACAACATGATGTAACAACGTGATGAAACAACGTGATGAAACAACGTGATGAAACAACATGATGTAACAACGTGATGAAACAACGTGATGAAACAACGTGATGAAACAACGTGAGGAAACGTGAAGAAACAACGTGATGAAATAACGTGATGAAACAACGTGATGTAACAACGTGATAAAACAACGTGATGTAACAACGTGATAAAACAACATGATGAAACAACGTGATGAAACAACGTGATGAAATAACGTGATGAAACAACATGATAAAACAACGTGACGAAACAACGTGATGAAACAACGTGAAGAAACAACGTGATAAAACAATGTGATGTAACAACGTGATAAAACAACATGATGAAACAACGTGATGAAACAACGTGATGAAATAACGTGATGAAACAACGTGATGTAACAACGTGATAAAACGTGATGTAACAACGTGATAAAACAACATGATGAAACAACGTGATGAAACAACGTGATGAAATAACGTGATGAAACAACATGATAAAACAACGTTACGAAACAACGTGATGAAACAACGTGAAGAAACAACGTGATAAAACAATGTGATGTAACAACGTGATAAAACAACATGATGAAACAACGTGATGAAACAACGTGATGAAATAACGTGATGAAACAACGTGATGTAACAACGTGATGAAACAACGTGATGTAACAACGTGATGAAACAACGTGATGAAACAACGTGATGTAACAACGTGATGAAACAACGTGATGAAACAACGTGATGAAACACATTGAAGTCATTACTCATATGAAATACTTTCATGAAAGTCATTCCATGGTTAAAGCATACATTCAATAGTTTTGTCTTCATCATGTGTGTTTTTATGCAATTATTGTTTCAGGATGTACCTTACAATAAAGACACATTTCATCTCCAAAAATAAAAGGACCATTTATCAGAAATATTAAGAGTACTCTGCCTACTCATAAACTCACAAATAACAAGGGATTTGATGGTGTTTGTTTGTTTGTTTGTTGTTTAACTTGGAGTCTACAAGTTTTCCAGCTTTAAAACATCGGTCTATAAATAATGAAGCCTGGTCCAGACAATCCAGTGATTGCTTTGTTTGTTTGTTGTTTAACGCTGCATTCAGCAATATTCCAGCTATATGACGGCGGTCTGTAAATAAGTGAGTCTGGACCAGACAATCCAGTGATTGACATCATGAGCATCGATCCACGTATTTGGGATACAATGACATGCATCAACCTAGTCAGCCAGCCTGACCTCCCGATCCTGATAGTCACCTCTTACGGCAAGCATGGGTTGCTGAAGACCTTTCCTAACCCTGATCTTCACGGGTCGGATCAAATGTACAGACTTAGAGATGAGTGATGTGTACAAATCCCACGGGCACCAAGGTTCAGTGTTGAGTGATGCCGTACAACCAGTGAACTCTGAGCTTACATTTACTCACCGATGAGATTAAGGCGATCATTGTAGTCAAATGAGTTGACACCCTGAGATATAGTAAAGTCAGATCTGAAAAAACAAAAGCATTGGCTTGCTCTAATACTAAGTATAGGAACACAGACATAGTGAAGCATGAATTTGTCTGTCTGTTTGTTTGTTTGTCTGTTTGTTGGTATAGGTCATTTGATCTGTAGTTGGCTATTAGGCCTTACATATTTTTTGCTTGATTTATGAATCCAATCTCAAAAATAAATAAATCAGGAAAAAAAATAATAACAATGACAAGATCTTTTGTACAGCTGATGGTAAAGGATGCTTTGACAACAAAAATCAAGTGCTGCAGTCAGATTTAGGTATCATAATATTTATAAGGACCCAAACGAGGCCAAGGATAAATTTTTTTAAATCACCTAGAAATCTTAATCAATCTTTAAGATGATTACAAAAATCCTGTCCTATGCATTTATATTTTATTATTTTATCAGCCAAATTTTTCACTATCAAACTCTGGGAAAGAAATAAGAAAAAAGTCTGGCCTAATGTTATCAAGATGTCTGTGTTGTTATCAAGATGTCTGTGTTGTTATCAAGATGTCTGTGTTGTTATCAAGGTGTCTGTGTTGTTATCAAGGTGTCTGTGTTGTTATCAAGATGTCTGTGTTGTTATCAAGGTGTCTGTGTTGTTATCAAGATGTCTGTGTTGTTATCAAGGTGTCTGTGCTGTTCATGAGATGCTGAGGATGAAGATGATCTCGACTGACTTACTGTCTCTGAATCTCCTTCTTGTTTGGCTGTGCACCCCTGAAACAGACAGCAGAACTCTCAGACATGGGGGTCGGGCATACAGACAGCAGAGATCTCAGACATGGGTGTCGGGTGTACAGACAGCAGAGATCTCAGACATGGGTGTCTGGTGTACAGACAGCAGTGATCTCAGACATGGGGGTCGGGCCTGCAGACAGCAGAGATCTCAGACAGAGGGGTCGAGCATATAGACAGCAGAGATCTCAGACATGGGTATCAGGTGTGCAGACAGCAGAGATCTGAGACATGGGTGTCGGGCGTACAGACAGCAGAGATCTCAGACATGGGTGTCTGGTGTACAGACAGCAGAGATCTCAGACATGGGTGTCTGGTGTACAGACAGCAGTGATCTCAGACATGGGTGTCGGGCGTACAGACAGCAGAGATCTCAGACATGGGTGTTGGGCGTACAGACAGCAGAGATCTCAGACAGAGGTGTTGGGTGTACAGACAGCAGAGATCTCAGACATGGGTGTTGGGTGTACAGACAGCAGAGATCTCAGACATAGGTGTCGGGCGTACAGACAGCAGAGACCTCAGACATAGGTGTCTGGCATACAGACAGCAGCGATCTTAGACAGAGGTGTTGGGTGTACAGACAGCAGAGATCTCAGACAAAGTGGGGGGCACACAGACAGAAGTGATCTCAGACAAAGGAGGGGGGCATACAGACAGCAGAGATCTCAGACAGAGGTGTCAGGCATACAGACAGCAGAGTTCTTAGACAGAGGTGTCGGGTGTACAGACAGCAGAGATCTCAGACATGGGTGTCTGGTGTACAGACAGCAGAGATCTCAGACATGGGTGTCTGGTGTACAGACAGCAGAGATCTCAGACATGGGTGTCGGGTGTACAGACAGCAGAGATCTCAGACATGGGTGTCTGGTGTACAGACAGCAGTGATCTCAGACATGGGTGTTGGGCGTACAGACAGCAGAGATCTCAGACATGGGTGTTGGGCGTACAGACAGCAGAGATCTCAGACAGAGGTGTTGGGTGTACAGACAGCAGAGATCTCAGACATGGGTGTTGGGTGTACAGACAGCAGAGATCTCAGACATAGGTGTCGGGCGTACAGACAGCAGAGACCTCAGACATAGGTGTCTGGCATACAGACAGCAGCGATCTTAGACAGAGGTGTTGGGTGTACAGACAGCAGAGATCTCAGACAAAGTGGGGGGCACACAGACAGAAGTGATCTCAGACAAAGGAGGGGCGCATACAGACAGCAGAGATCTCAGACAGAGGTGTCAGGCATACAGACAGCAGAGTTCTTAGACAGAGGTGTTGGGCGTACAGACAGCAAAGTTCTCAGACAAAGGTGTCGGACATACAGTTTGTTTATTTAATGCTTAAAGCAGCATGCGGCAATATTCCAGATTTATGACATTAGTCTGTAAATAATCGAAAGTGGCCAAGATAAACTAGTTATCGATATAGTGAGCAACGATCCATGTCACCAGGTTACAATGACACACAATCAACCAAACCACTGAGCCTGACAACCATGTGTGTGTGGCTGCTTGAACTAGTCCTGACTAATGTCAGTTTTATAGTGCTAGCCCACTGGGATACCATGCCGCAGATTTCACATGGATACCCCACTCAGACACAGAATACTGACTCTGAGCCGACCAGTCCTTGTTTAGCCCCTTGATGTCAAGTACCATCTTTAAACATTGTTTTATGATGCGACTGAGGATTGAACCATGGACTTTTCGCTCTCTGGGCAGACACTCCATCCACTAGACTACAGTGACAGGAAGTGTCTGTTCCTCTCTTGCTTTGACAGACAGCTGTGTGCTTTACTTTTAAGCCAATCACAACTCACCTGATCACTGAAAAGTTTTGATTGACAGATGTATGTTTCTCCATCCAGCCAATCACAACTCACCTCATCAATTCAATCTTTTGATTGACAGACGTATATTTCTCCATCCAACCAATCACAACTCACCTCATCAATTCAATGTTTTGATTGACAGATGTATGTTTCTCCATCCAGCCAATCACAACAGCGTTCAAGGTGGTGGTCGCACAGCTGATGAAACATTCCAGATACTGAGAATACCGAACTGAAAATACAAGAACATATGAAATCTTTCAGTCCAGGGCCCACTTGCACAAAACGATCTTAGCGCTAAGACTATCGTAAGCCTATGTTAAAGTATGGGAGTAAAGATCATCTTAGCGCTAAGACTATCGTAAACCTATGTTAAAGTATGGGAGTAAAGATCATCTTAGCGCTAAGACTATAGTAAGCCTATGTTAAAGTATGGGAGTAAAGATCATCTTAGCGCTAAGACTATAGTAAACCTATGTTAAAGTATGGGAGTAAAGATCATCTCAGCGCTAAGATTGCTTTGTGCAAGTGGGCCAGGTGTAGAGCACATATACCGTATTCGACGTAATAAGCGCCAAGGGTGCTCTCAAAACTAGAAATAGGGAGCACTTATTAGAATATTATTTTGGTGAAAAAAACAGAGTTGAAAGGGTAAATTTCGTGGCTTATGCTGACAGCCTGAAATGTTTATATTTGACAGATATATTTTTCCAGAATTTAATTGCCAATAATAATAAGGGTGCATATAACACACGAGTGCGTATTATATGCGAATAGGGGTCGGAAGGGGTGCTAATTGGGATTGTTGACTAGCCAATATATTAGCAAATCTCGCCGTGGGCGCTTATTAGAGCGGGGCGCTTATTACGTCGAATACGGTACTTCCAGTCAGGCAATGGTCAAGTGAGTGAGGGGAAATTGATGCCACTTTTGGCAATAATTGAGTAGGAGACTCCAAGAACAAGCCTCACGCCATTTGGGAACTTGACCCATGGTCTGATGCATTTTCCCGAGGCAAGAGAGTTAACTGACTTTCAAAAGACCAGTTTCCACCCTTGCTGAACAAGTCTGGAATTCCTGGGATCGGTTTTAGCGCCACCAGTGGCTATAATGAGTTATGTCCCTTCTATGCCTCTACTTTGGACCAATCAGATTCCACCTCTCGTATAACATGCATTTGCTTTAAACAAAAAATAGCGCGCCCAGTCAAGACGATCTGTTCGATTATCAAGATCTATATTGTGATAAACGAGTCTTACATTGCGAAGTGCATCAAATCACGTGAGCACCTTGATTATAAGCATGAAAAGATTAAGAAAATATCTGTTGACAACGAGTTGGCGGTGCACATGTTTTGCAAATCCTGCAATCGACCGAAAACTGCATGACGCTTTACGAACCGGATTTCGATTTCTTTGTGGGATTTTGATTGGACAATGCACAGACTCGTTAGTCCAGCCAAAATGTAACTCCATTATACCAGCCTAGTTCGGCAAGGGTGGAAACTGGACTTTTATAGACAGTTAACTAGGGCTGGGACGAGTCCTAATTTACTACCCTGGTACTAGGGCTGGGACGAGTCCAAATTTACTACCCGGGTACTAGGGCTGGGACGAGTCCAAATTTACTACCCGGGTACTAGGGCTGGGACGAGTCCAAATTTACTACCCTGGTACTAGGGCTGGGACGAGTCCAAATTTACTACCCGGGTACTAGGGCTGGGACGAGTCCAAATTTACTACCCTGGTACTAGGGCTGGGACGAGTCCAAATTTACTACCCGGGTACTAGGGCTGGGACGAGTCCAAATTTACTACCCAGGTACTAGGGCTGGGACGAGTCGAAATTTACTACCCACTCCCCTATTACCCGACCCTACCCGGTCTAGGTCTTGGGAGATGCCTTAGAATGTCTGATTGGAAACTGTTTTAGCATAGCCCTGGCAACACGTATTTAGATACATGTATTAAACAATCTGGTCATGCATACACTGAAGTTGACTTAAGTTATATCTTTATTCAACCATATGAAAAATCAGAAGGAATGGGTGCATTGTCAGAAAGAAATGCGAACATTAGTGGTTTGTAGTGTAACCATAGAGTTCCAGATAATTTTAGCCATTAGACAATATACCACGTGACTAACCACGGGTCCGGGTAGTCCAGTGGGTACCCGGGTCCTACTCAGTACCCACCCGACCCGGGTACCCGAGTTACCCATCCCCGCCCTACAGTTAACTCTCTTGCCTCGGGAAGATGGGTCTGATGTAACAAGGCAATGCTTCAACCACAGGGCTTGAAAAATGTCTTTAAGCCTGCACTATTTTCACCTGCCTGTTAAATTCCATAAAGTTTTATGTTCTCAGTTATTGATTACGGCGGACAGTACAAAATAATTCTGAGTCCCTCCCATCTACGTTCATCTCCACCCATTCAAACTCACTCAACCATGCGTCTTGCAGTTTTTTGTTGATTTTTACAGTCATACTGTTTTAATGAAATTGCCCTTTTTTCACCTGTTTATTAATGAAATCATGTTTTTTGTCAGCTGTTCACTATTGCTTTGACATTTGAGTGTCAGTAACCATGTGGGGAATCAAAACCAGGTATTCCGCGTGACGAGCGAATGCTTTTACCACAAGGATTCCCCACCGCCCACCAGGATTCGAACCCACAATCATAGGTTTTGGACACATCTGCATGGCGAATTGAGTCGTTTAAGAAGACTGGTCCGCGAAAAGCAATGATTTCAGTCAACTGACTCAGTCACATGGTCTAAAGGGAGGCAACTCTGCACGGTGACTTTAGCCACCTATGCCCCTTTCTAACCATGGATCTTAATTGTGAGTGAGTGAGTGAGTGAACGCCGTTTTTAACAGTATTCCAGTTATATCACGGCTAGGCAGCTTGATGTGGGAGGAAAGCCTGAAGTGATGCAGGTCTGAGACGTTTACCACTTCGGTGAAACCCACGAGCACGGTTGGTGCTGACAAACCTAGACACATAATCGGGGCGAACCGAGATTCGAACCCACAATCATAGGTTTCTGGCGTGCCCAAGGGACGCAACTAAGAACCGCGGCACCTTAGATGACTGGGCCACCCGTGCCCCCAGCATCTTAAGAAACCGATGCATTGACATGTGACACTGACCTTCTCGGACCCACTCGCCCTTGGCCTTCTCTCGATGTCCCTCGTACTTGGTGTAGGTTGCGTTCTTGTAGCGACCACCCACGATGTCCGCCAGCCGCACGTTCAGACACGGCTCTGGAACATATTCAGTCACACATCATACAAATGCCACGCCAAAAAAAATTACAGTCTTGGTTCTCAGACACAGCCCGCAGCATATAAAGTCTGCTGCATGTTTTGTTTTTATTTCCATTTTAAATTTAAAAAAAAAAATCCTAATACTTAAAAACAACATGATCCAATATAGCACACAGTTACTTCCCTTTACATGCACACTGCTTTACTGTGCATCTCGTGTTATGGCCATGGCGCCAATAGGAGTTTGTATGCTTGTTTATGTAGGGAGGCACTTTCCCAGGTTGATGATACACAACTGTTTATCGGGTTACATACTAATTTGAACAAGCAAAAAAAATAACCACCACCTGCCCGCACTATATTTTCAAAAGTCATTGCCTGAGATCCAATTCTTTTATTTCTTGAAGCCTTAACTAATCAAGTCTGGACCAGACAAACCAGTGATTGGTATTACAAGTCATCAGATACGATGCCAGGCAATCAACTAAGAAGCCGAACCAGATTCCCCAATACATTATATACAGGCCCCAAAGTTTAAATTTTATGGCTACAAGTATTTTTTTCCAGGTAGCCAGTTGTAAAATTAAGAAGTCAAGCCAAAAGTGTAGGTAGCCAAAAGCATTTGAAATTATCTTTGATCAAATAACTATTAGATGTACAAGTCATAGCACTAGTCTTGGAATTGTATGTTAGTGGAAACTGTACTTGAGTTTTGTTGTTTGTGACCTGAACAATGATGCAATTTATGTAAGTAGATTATACAGATTATCCTTGCTTATCCAATAAACTATCAACTAAAATAAAATACTAATTAAATTAATATTTATGTATTTCAGTTCATTGTTGACTTTAGGAGGAATTATTTGAACTTGGGACGTAATTTTTTCGGAAACAAATTTCAATACTTTTTCATCCCATTCTTTAGCTACAACTATTTCCCACAAAATATTTCAATCCTATACAATGCTAAAGTAAAAACATATAGACAAGAATATAAAAGTTTTAAATTTTGTAATGCTGAAAAATAAATTCTGTAATGCTATGATTAGTTAGTCAACAATATACAACAATCTACCTACCGTCTTGATCTCCCAGATCCCCCAACCTATATATAACGTGATCAGTTGTGAAGCCAAAATTAGTTTAATCAAACAGCGTTTTAATACCTCATGACTGAGGGTTACCTGGCTCTAGCGCAGTCTTTAATGTTAGGTACAAGTCAGAAGCCGGAGTCTAGTAAAATTCTGTCTAGTAATTGTCTAACAATAACATCAAACTAGCATCAAATGCCAGGGTTGGTTGGTTTGTTGTTTAACGCCGCACTCAACAATATTCCAGCTATACGACGGCGGTCTGTAAATAATTGAGTCTGGACCAGACAATCCAGTGATTGATATCATGAGCATCCATCTACGCAATTGAGATCGATGACATGCATCAACCAAGTTAGCGAGCCTGACCACCCGATCCCGTTAGTCGCCTTTTACGACAAGCATAGTCACCTTTTACGGCAAGCATGGGTTGCTGAAGACCTATTCTATCCCGGAATCTTCACGGGTCATCAAATGCCAGGGATAATTCTAGGGTGGGGTCTTGTGCTTTTAGCCCCTACATTTGAAAAAAGGCCCCCATTTTCAAATACAATGGGACATTTTAATATTGTTCTGTATGGGCAAGTGTGGGTGTACCTCTGGAATATTTGAAATTTTCACATAAAGGACCCATGTCCGAAAATTCCTAGAGTGAACCCTGAAATGCTTGTAGCTAAGTTCAGGCGAGTAGACTCTAAATGTTTTGACAGACAGGTAGTATTTACAAGCCAGATTATAGAAAGGTGTCAGATTACTGACAATTAAAGATAACTTGTTATTATAATGTCACAGTGTATGTAAAAATACAATTTTTACAGTAAAGTTGCCCCCCCCCAACCCCCTTCCTCGCCCTTTGAGAGTGAGTGAATGAGTTGGGTTTAACCCCGCTTTTAACATTATTCCAGTTATATCGCGGCTTGATGTTGGAGGAAAGCCCGAAGTGATGCAGGTCTTAGACATTTACCACTTCGGTGAAACCCACGCGCACGGGAATGGTGCTGACAAATCTAGAAACATAATCGGGGCGAACCGGGATTCAAACCCACAATCATAGGTTTCTGGAGTGCCCAAGGGACGCAACTCTGCACAGCGAATTGCGTCGCCTTAGACGACTGGGCCACCCGTGCCCCCTCGCCCTTTCAGAACCAAATGTAGTATGTTGTAGGCAGTTATATTAATTATCTAAGAGAGGATATTTTGATATTTTGGGCCCCTCCCTTTTACACATGCTGGATCTGCCCTTGCAACTCATGTTATCAGCTACAAGCCAGGGTGCCTTTGTTCAAAGAGATCTTAGCGCTAAGGTGGTCGTAACTCCAATTCCTTAATACAGACTTACGACAGTTTTAGCGCTAAGGTGGTCATAACTCCCATTCCTTAATACAGACTTACGACTGTCTTAGCGCTAAGGTGGTCGTAACTCCCATTCCTTAACACAGACTTACAACAGTCTTAGCGCTAAGGTGGTCGTAACTCCCATTCCTTAACACAAACTTACGACAGTCTTAGCGCTAAGGTGGTCATAACTCCGATTCCTTAACGCAGACTTACCACAGTCTTAGCGCTAAGGTGGTCGTAACTCCCATTCCTAAACAGACTTACGACTGTCTTAGCGCTAAGGTGGTCGTAACTCCCATTCCTTAACACAGACTTACGACAGTCTTAGCGCTAAGGTGGTCGTTACTCCCATTCCTTAACACAGACTTACAACAGTCTTAGCGCTAAGGTTGTTTCGTACAACAGCACCCTGGCTTCTAGCTGATAACATTAGTTGCAAGGGCAGATCCAGCATTTGTGGAAGGGAGAGGTACAATATAGTCTATGTTAAGGTATGGGAGTTACGATCACCTTAGCGCTAAGATCGCTTTGTACAACGGCACCCTAGACCCATACCCAAGCCTATCTACAACTAAACCCCCGACTAGCGCCAATATATCCGCTAACAAGCAACGTACAGCTTACAAAACTAGCTAATCAAATCCACTATCTACTATGCCCACCCAAACTAAAGCAATTAGCATCTGTCTAAAGTTAATATAAAATTATCAGTAGCATGGCTTATCTGTATGGTTTTGATGAAAAAAAGCAATATTCCAGCCATATGAGACCCGTGAAGATTCCGGGGTAGAATAGGTCTTCAGCAACCCATGCTTGCCATAAAAGGTGACTATGCTTGTCGTAAAAGGCGACTAATGGGATCGGGTGGTCAGACTCGCTGACTTGGTTGATGCATGTCATCGATCCCAATTGCGTAGATCGATGCTCATGATATTAATCACTGGATTGTCTGGTCCAGACTCGATTATTTACAGACCGCCGCCATATAGCTGGAATATTGCTGAGTGCGGCGTTAAACAACAAACCAACCAACCAACCAGCCATATGATCAGCTTGTAAATAATCGTGTCTGGATCAGACAGACCAGTGATTGATATTATGAGCATTTATCCACACTGACAGGGTACTGTGACACGCTATCAACCAAGTCAGCGAGTCTGACCACCGATCCATCAAGTAGCCCTACAACCAGCATAGGTTGCTGGGCCCCGTTCCACAAAGCGATCATAGTGCTAAGTCGATCGTAACTCCCATGCTTTAACATAGACGTACGGCAGTCCTAGCGCTAAGATCGTTTTAAGGAACGGGACCCTGGTGGCCAATTCTACCCGGAATCTCCATGGGGTCATAAAGAAATAACTGTGATTTATTTGGCCTATTGAACGAAAACAGTTTATCGGGAGTGCTGCACCTGACAACAAACACCATAGAAGCACACCAACAATGTAGGAATCAAACCCAGGACTTACACATCCAAGCAAACACCTTAACCCCTGGGCTACCCAACCACTTCCATAAATACTAACAAATATCAACAGTATTGGCTGATCTGACCAGAGTGAGTGAGTGAGTGAGTTGTGTTTAACGACGCTTTTAACAGTATTCCAGTTATATCACGGCGTGTCAGCTTAATGTGGTAGGAAAGCCCAAAGTGAGGCAGGTCTCGGACGTTTACCATTTTGGTTAAACCCACGAGCACAGGCATGGTGCCGACAAACCTAGAAACATAATTGGGGCGAACCGGGATTCGAACCCACAATCATAGGTTTCTGGTGTGCCCAAGGGACGCAACTCTGTACAGCGAAAATCACAGTGCCTTAGACGACTGGGCCACCCGTGCCCCTTGATTTGACTAGAAATCATATACTAGCAGACAACATTTAATGCATCACTTTGTCTATGTGTAGGGCACGGTTCTGTGTACAGTATTATCTATATTATAATATCTGTATTCACTATGTAGGAGAAATGAACAGAGAGAGTGAGACGACACAAGTGATGGAAGAAGTTCAAGAAGAGGCTGAACGTCTGTAATAAACACTGAGTATTACACCAGACTAAGTCGACTACAGCTGCATTCTGAATACTACAACCACGGAACATTGCTACATGGAGGTAGGAACATTGCTACAGGGAGGTAGGTGCATGGCTACAGGGAGGGAGGAACATTGATACATGGAGGTAGGAACATCGCTACAGGGAGGTAGGAACATTGCTGCATGGAGGTAGGAACATTGCTACAGGGAGGTAGGAACATTCCTACAGGGAGGTAGGAACATTGCTACAGGGAGGTAGGAACATTGATACATGGAGGTAGGAACATGGCTACAGGGAGGTAGGAACATGGCTACAGGGAGGTAGGAACATTGCTACAGGGAAGTAGGAACATTGCTACAGGGAAGTAGGAACATTGCTGCACGGAGGTAGGAACATTGCTACAGGGAGGTAAGACATTGCTACAGGGAGGTAGGAACACTGCTACAGGGAGGTAGGAACATGGCTACAGGGAGGTAGGAACATTGCTACAGGGAGGTAGGAACATTGCTACAGGGAAGTAGGAACATTGCTACAGGGAAGTAGGAACATGGCTACAGGGAGGTAGGAACATTGCTACAGGGAAGTAGGAACATTACTACAGGGAGGTAGGAACATTGATACATGGAGGTAGGAACATGGCTACAGGGAGGTAGGAACATGGCTCCAGGGAGGTAGGAACATTGCTACAGGGAAGTAGGAACATTGCTACAGGGAAGTAGGAACATTGCTGCACGGAGGTAGGAACATTGCTACAGGGAGGTAGGAACATTCCTACAGGGAGGTAGGAACATTGCTACAGGGAGGTAGGAACATTGCTACAGGGAGGTAGGAACATTGCTACAGGGAAGTAGGAACATGGCTACAGGGAGGTAGGAACATTGCTACAGGGAAGTAGGAACATGGCTACAGGGAGGTAGGAACATTGATACATGGAGGTAGGAACATGGCTACAGGGAGGTAGGAACATGGCTACAGGGAGGTAGGAACATTGCTACAGGGAAGTAGGAACATTGCTACAGGGAAGTAGGAACATTGCTGCACGGAGGTAGGAACATTGCTACAGGGAAGTAGGAACATGGCTACAGGGAGGTAGGAACATTGATACATGGAGGTAGGAACATGGCTACAGGGAGGTAGGAACATTGCTACAGGGAAGTAGGAACATTGCTACAGGGAAGTAGGAACATTGCTACAGGGAAGTAGGAACATTCCTACAGGGAGGTAGGAACATTGCTACAGGGAGGTAGGAACATGGCTACAGGGAGGTAGGAACATTGCTACAGGGAGGTAGGAACATTGCTACAGGGAAATAGGAACATTGCTGCACGTAGGTAGGAACATTGATACATGGAGGTAGGAACATGGCTACAGGGAGGTAGGAACATGGCTACAGGGAGGAAGGAACATCACTACAGGGAGGTAGGAACATTGCTACAGGGAGGTAGGAACATTACTACAGGGAGGTAGGAATATTGCTACAGGGAGGTAGGAACATCGCTACAGGGAGGTAGGAACATCGCTACAGGGAGGTAGGAACATCGCTACAGGGAGGTAGGAACATTACTACAGGGAGGTAGGAACATTACTACAGGGAGGTAGGAACATGGCTACAGGGAGGTAGGAACATTACTACAGGGAGGTAGGAACATGGCTACAGGGAGGTAGGAACATTACTACAGGGAGGTAGGAACATGGACTCCACATGGGTCATAGTGACATTCAGTGCTGATATCTTTAACAATTATCGGCTCTGTGATGAAATAAATGGCATATAGAAGACCGAACAAGCACAGGCAAAACGCATCATGATTTTCATCTGTACATTGTGTTCACTGTTAGATTGTAGCCAAATACTAAGCAGCCTACTGGCGGACATGGTGAATAACTTGGCACCAGAATCTTTATACGGGTGACAGTCTACCACTAACTTTTGACAACTAAATCAGACAGGCTCCTGTGTGTCTATGTCCACGACACTACTGAAGTGTATGGTGACAGGCAAACAGCTATATAACCAGGATAAATGCAGGCTTTATCAGCGGATCATAGCATGGCCAAGGGAAGCAACTCTACATAGCTCTGCAAACAGCAGCTCTTTCAGGATCAATAGTCCATACAATGCAATATACTGTGACAAACTTTGAAAGCGTTTTGTTAAATGGCAATTATTGAGAACAATTAGAAGCTACATACTGAACAGATGTCTTGTTGGGTTTTTTTACAGGATAATCCATCATGTAATGTTTTTTAATAAATCCTCGGTACCATTTACATTTTTTATCAACAAAATTAAAAAATCCAAACATTTTTCTTTTAGAACTGTTTGAGATTTTATTCAATCTTAAAATTAAATCTAACTATGACCCATATCAAAGCCTAAAGAAAGACAGATCTTATCACCAAGTCTCTGACAATTTAGAGCGTCATATCAAACTATCTACACAATAAGATAAAAACACTTTAAAATAGAAGAATATTGGGACAAAAATGACAAACTTTCAATCCAAGTCTGAACAAAATGCTGATCCAAAAAGCAAATGAAATTGAAACAAATAAAAACATTTTGAGGACGAAAAGAAAGAAGGAAAAATTGTATTGCAGAATGCACCTGGTAAGATATTGTCATTGCATCAGCGCTAATAGGAAGAAGTGTGAAATGCTGACGAAAACAGCCAACATTCACAACTGTATCCATGACGATTACCTGGCACAGATTGATTGGTTGAAAGAAACCGATCACACAAACAGTTCCACTGTTAGAGTATCACACTTTACACAGGCCAAATAGCCCAAAACATTCGGAACAAAGTATCTAAAAAACAGGTTGAAGCAAACCTTTCTTTACTTCGTGTAATTTCTCAAGCATTTTCGGAATTAATTAAGAACGATTTTTTTCAGAATTTTTGTTTTCTCAATTTAAACATGATATAAAGTGATACTACAAGACACAATTTCATTCCATTACATCTGTGCTGGGTTTTGGATCATGGTGACATCATCCTCGTTAATCCAGGGTGTTATATCTCCATTCTGTTCAGCTAAATACCCTGGGCACATTCACCACTATATTTTCCAGTCAGTTTACTCCTATAAGAGAGAAATTCAGTGCATGGTTACTGAAACAAAAGACGATGAGGATGCCATCACTTCCTGTTGTAATAGGCCTGACTTTCTTCTTTTTAATTTACAGATTTCTGGCCAAAAATTTAGTGTGGTAGGGAATTTATTTTTTTTAAATTTCAAAGTTAAAATATTATTTTCAATTCCTCAAGATGTTAAGTTGGTAGGAAAACAATGTGGGGCTGGAGGAATACGTAAAAAATGTCAGAACTCCTTTTCATTACGACTATGATTCATCATAATTCGTTGTGTTTTGAGTGAGTGAGTGAGTATGGTTTTACGCCGTTTTTATCAATATTCCAGCAATGTCGGGGGACACCAGAAATGGGCTTCACACATTTTACCCATGTCGGGAATCAAACCCGGGTCTTCAGTGTGACTATAGATTGCTTTAACCACTAGGCTACCCGACCGCTCCTGTTGTGTTTAGAAGTTTTTAAGATAATTTTTCAACAATTTATTTAATATTGACAGCAGTAAATGAGTTTTTTAACTAAGTACTTCTTTCTAGCCAAGAGAATAAAAAAATGAATTTCATAAAAGGTTCACAAAACATGTGGCCTGATGGGTTGAGTGTACTGACAGCAGTAAATGAGTTTTTTAACTAAGTACTTCTTTCTAGCCAAGAGAATGAAAAAATGCATTTCATAAAAAGGTTCACAAAACATGTGGCCTAATGGGTCGAGGGTATTGAAAGCAGTAAATGAGTTTTTTAACTAAGTACTTCTTTCTAGTCAAGAGAATGAAAAAATGCATTTAAAAAAAAGGTTCACAAAACATGTGGCCTAATGGGTCGAGGGTATTGATTGTACAGAGTGACTATACAGGGGGTAACCGAGGATGAGTCCTATGAGCGCTGCGGCAGCTGACAGCGGACAGTCGAGCATCTAGCCGATACCATCACTCACCCTGCCATGCTGGAAATATAAGCAAAGTCCACATGGTCAAAGGTCAACACTAGAGCATCACACAACTCCTGCTAGACTAGGTGAGGTGAAATGGGGTTTAACGTCGTGTCCAAGATTATTGCACTTATATAGCGACGTGCATGTACGTGTGTGTGTTTGTGTGGCTGCTTGTACTAGTCCGGACTGATGCCGATTTATAGTGCTAGCTCACTGAGATACCATGCCGCAATTTAACATGAATACCCCACTCAGACACAGTATACTGACACCGAGCCGACCAGTCCTTGTTTGAGCCCCTTAATGCCGAGCGCCAGACAGGGTAACAACAAGTACCATCTTTTAACGTCTTTTGGTATGACGCGGCCGGGGATCGAACCCCGGACATTCCGCTCTCCGGGTGGAGGCTCTACCATTTGAGCACGGAGGTGGTCTGATAGACTAGGAGTAAGTCTATCTTTACATAAAACTCATTCAAATCACCAAACATAATTTGCACCAATTTTCAGTGAACCTCTTAATATTCCTTCTAAGTTTTGTTTTGTTTGTTTATTTCACACAATACCAAAAACTCTTTTAGCTATATAACATCGACCTTTAAATAATCAAGTCTGGACCAGACAATCCAATGATTGACATCATGACCATCAATCTAGTTTGTACTTTTGCTTTTTCGAACAAAGTTAAGAGTCACCTCCCCTTGGTTACAAATCCACAAGCTCCTTCCCAGCGCATGACACCTTCGTTACACTCTCAGTAACATCGCTGCCACCAGTGTGGGCGCGGCCATTACAAGAATCTTGAAATTTGGCCTCTAACCCCATATGTAGTAACGTTCATACTTTTGTTCATGTCTTTGGGAATGCCACCATATTTCAATTTGAAAAGGTTTACAACTGACCATGTTTTCCAGATGAATTTACTTTGTTGTTTGTATAATCAGATTGGTTCGAGATTGCAGACTAACGAAAAGTCAACCAACTTCTCCCTTACATTCTTACTATATCAATTACATGATAGTTTTAAGGAAATTCAAATTGACAAACAAAGAAACTAATTTATCAGCAGTAAGTGTATTCGGCGTCACGACAGTCATCACTTGTTTGTATACATAACGATCAATCGGCTGCGAGTTCAACTCCAAGCATGGTTGTGGCCATCTATCACTGTGGGGAGTTTTAACTGGTGGCAACGATAGTATAGAGAGCTCCGCATATGGGATATCACTGTGAGGAGCTTGACAAATCCGTAAAACATAACAGCGGACATAAGGGGCTGAGTATAATGCAAATTTCGGTCCAGAAAACTTACTTCTCAAATCAACATTCGGCTAATAATCTCTCTTTCTCAGAGAAACAGATTTAAAAACAGTATACTCGATGATCTCCATTGAAATTATGATGTATAGAAGTATTATATAATCTCCCAGAATTCCTTCTCCACTAAGAGGAAACATATTGCGTTACTCCTTATGTTGTAGACCCATCCCAACGATCTATTACAATCCGATGTTTTCCTCCATTGCCATCTGTGAAGATCTGACCACCCCTCCTGATGGGGTGAATGCTGAGTCACCTTTGACCCCCCAATCTAAATGAGTGAGTGAGTGAGTGAGTTGGGTTTAACGCAGCTTTTAACAGTATTCCAGTTATATCACGGCGTGTCAGCTTAATGTGGGAGGAAGCCCGAAGTGATGCAGGTCTGAGACGTTTACCACTTCGGTGAAACAAGTTATATGGTCAGGTTTTGTTTGTTTGTTTGTTTGTTTGTTGTTTAACGCTGCACTCAGCAGTATTCCAGCTATGTGATGGCGGTCTGTAAATAATCGATTCTGGACCACACAATCCAGTGATTGACATCATGAGTATTGATCCACAGTATTGATTTGCACAACTGGGATACGATGACATGCATCAACCAAGTCAGCGAGCCTGACCACCCGATCCCGTTAGTCGCCTCTTACGACAACCATAGTTGGTATTACGGCAAGCATGAGTTGCTGAAGACATATACAACCCCGGATCTTCACAGGTAAGCTACATGGTATTAGTGAGTGAGTGAGTGAGTGAGTGAGTGAGTGAGTGAGTGAGTGAGTGAGTGAGTGAGTGAGTGAGTGAGTGAGTGAGTGAGTGAGTGAGTTGGGTTTAACACCGTTTTTAACAGTATTCCAGTTATATCACGGCGTGTCAGCTTAATATGGGAGGAAAGCCCGAAGTGATGCAGGTCTCAGACGTTTATCACTTCGGTGAAACCCATGAGCAGGGGTATGGTGCTGACAAACCTAGAAACATAATCGGGGCGAACCGGGATTCGAACCCACAATCATAGGTTTCTTGCGTGCCCAAAGGACGCAACTCTGCACAGCGAATCGCGGCGCCTTAGACGACTGGGCCACCTACATGGTATTAACAAGCTCACACAAGTATCCTACACTGGTCAGATGGAATCCTGTTATTAACAAGCCAATGTTATCTAAAACAAAGTCTCACATCACATCTATGTTAAATCAATTAAACAAATGTTAAACAAATCATGAAATCAAACATTAGAACTCTACATGTTTTGTTATATGTTGTAAGTATGAGAATACATGTATGCCCTGTTGTGAAAATTAAAACAATTACATCAACTTATTTTTCAAAATTCAGCTCCAAATAATTACTGAAATGAATTTTAATTCTGTCTCAACAGAAAAGTAAATTATTGACAGTGCTGCAAAGTGAATTGTTCATGTTCCAAGGGAGACAACTCTACCTTGCTTCTCGCCAGCAGGGGCTGGTGGACGTTCAAAGAGGGCGATGTTGGCGGAGCTGAAGAAGAGGATGTTGATGAAGCCGCCCACGTCTCCCCAGGCCAGGATCGACTCGTTCACGTTGTTAGGGTTGGACCTGTAAGATGAGAACGATCATGCAGTGCTTTGTCTTGACCTGCTCAGAGGCCAATATTTGGCCCCAAGTCTTGTCAAATGGCAGTAAAACTGCCCAATTAGAATGAAAAATTCCCAAATTTCTCCTATTATGGTAATAACGTAGGTTATAGTTTTGTAGAGGCACAAAGTCATGTTTCTCTGACTGCAGGGTCAACATTGCATGGAATGCTTTGTTTAAATATAATGTGAAAATACCTTTGAATTTAGGAACTAATGATTCTTATTTTTAACAAACAAATGATTGTTGTGTGTGTGTTGTCTGAGTGTGTGAGTGTGTGTGTGTGAGTGTGTGTGAGTGTGTGTGTCTGAGTGTGTGTGTGTCTGAGTATGTGTGTGTCTGAGCGTGTGTGTCTAAGTGTGTGTGTGTCTGAGTATGTGTGTGTCTGAGCGTGTGTCTGAGTTTGTGCGTGTCTGAGCGTGTGAGTATCTGAGCATGTGTGTGTCTGAGCATGTGTGTGTCTGAGTGTCTGCCTGTCTGAGTGTCTGAGTGTGTGTGTGTCTGAGTTTCTGCCTGTCTGACCGTGTCTGAGTGTGTGTGTCTGAGTGTCTGCCTGTCTGAGCGTGTGTCTGAGTGTGTGTGTGTGTCTGAGCGTGATTGTCTGCCTGTCTGAGCGTGAGTGTGTAGTTACCAGTAGTCCAGACACAGCGGAGTGTAGGGCAGGTCCTGCACTTTGTACTGACAGTTGAACTCAATCTTGCTGCTCAGGTCATAAATGGCTGAAAAAACAAACAGAAAAAGTCATTTCACCTGAAAAAACCTGTCTGTCCTGTACTGGCTCTGGTGACACATTATAGTCAGTATTCATGTACAGAGATTATTATACAAGCACTTGTGTCATCCTGATTTTACAAAACAAGTGTCAGAATCCTTGTATTTCCCAAGCGAAAGCAAGGGTAATAGATGAACACTTACACCCCCATGAGTTTTAAGGTACCAAACTTTCTCTCAATATATCTTACATAAAGCTGGTTTGGGTCCACACTATGCCTAACTTATAAACAAAATGAAATTAAAGTTGTCAATAAGTGATACGTAGTAACGGGTCTGTTTGTTTGTTTGTTTATTGCGTTGATCTTCCACTCAATGGATTGCCCCGTTCAATTTTGTTTGTTTGTTTATTTGTTTAACGCCGCACTCAGCAATATTCAAGCTGTATAACGGTGGTCAGTAAATAATCGAGACTGGACCAGACAATCAAGTGACTGACATCATGAGCATCAACCAAGTTAGGGAGCATGGGCGGATACAGCTTTTTTGAAAAGGGGGGGTGCACAATTAAGATCTATTTATTGTCTTTGGTGGTAATTTATACAGAAATAAAGATTTTTTTCGAAATAAAAAGGGGGGGTGCGCACCCCCCCTCTGTATCCGCCCATGCACTGTGATGTTTTCTTTTTTAGTCTGAAATGGCCCATACATCAGACTTCACCCTCACATCGACTACTCCAAGCTGCATGTCTTGTCAACTTTGTCAACAGAATGAAAATACCGTATTCGATGTAATAAGCGCCCAGGGCGATATTTGCTATTATATTGGCTAGTGAACAATTCCAATTAGCACCCCTTCCAATTGATCAATGTACACTTATTTATTCGTGTATAATACACACTTGTGTGTTATATGCACCCTTATTTATGGGAAATTATATTTTGGATTTTGTATCTGTCATGTATACACGCACAGACTTTTCCTTTCTAACATTTCAGGCTGTCAGCATAAACCACAAAATGTACGATCTTTCAACTCTGTTTTTTCTCTCACCAAAATTATATTCTAATAAGAGCCTCCAATTTCTAATTTTGAGGGTGCCCTGGGCCCTTATTATGTAGAACATGGTACACATAATTTTGAAAAAAGCAATATTCCAATATTCCAAATGTATTTTAGTACATATTCATCAGTACAGTTCAGATTGTGGTGTATACTCAGCAATATTACAGCTATATAGAGAATGTCACCCGAGTGTCTTTTGATATCAAATTGAGTTGATAAAAGTGGAAAAACTCAGAGGCTTGCCGAGGATTTTTTCCACTTTTATCAACTCCTGTGGCAGCCAGTTTTGGATGATAATTGACGTTGGTCTACAATGTAAATAATTGTGTCTGCACCAGACAATCCAGTGATTGATATCATGAGCAATAGGGATACAATGACCACCTGATCCCATTAGTCGCCTCTTACGTCCTTTATGGCAAGCATGGTTTGCTGAGGACCTGTTCTACCCCGGATCTTCATGGGTGAGATGAGGTGAGGTGAAATGGGATTTAACGTCGCATCAAAGATTTTTGCATGCACTTGAGTGTGTAGCTGCTTGTACTAGTCCGGACTGATGCCGATTTATAGTGCTAGCTCACTGAGATACCATGCCGCAGTTTAACATTAATACCCCACTCAGACACAGTATACTGACTCCGAGCCGACCAGTCCTTGTTTTAGCCCCTTAATGCCAAGCGCCAGAGAGGGTAACAACAAGTACCATCTTTTATTGTCTTTTGGTATGAGACAGCCAGGGGGATCTTCACGGGTCTAGATATATCAGATATACTGGTAATATCAGGAGATTTTGTAGAGCACTTGGAATACCCCATCCAAACTGTTCTTCCTCTATTGGCCTTGAATAGAATAGGTCTTCAGCAACCCATGCCTGCCGTAAAAGGCCACTATGCTTGTCGGAAGAGGCGACTAACGGGATCAGGTGGTCAAGCATGTCATCAATCCCAAGTTCAGAGTGCTGCGTTAAACAACAAATAAACAAATCAGGGTCAATCTATTGGCCTCACCTATTTCCTTGCTGGTGAAGGCTAGGGCAATCTTGTTGATGTTCTGCAGAGGCACGAAGTGCGTGACCCACAAGTCTCGGGCCTTACACGAGTCGGTGCCGGTCTTGATGGTGCGCTGACTCCGTAGGTCCATACCCCACATGGAGATCGACCCTTCCTGCAAACAAGGCATTGTGGGTAGCAAAGGGAGGTAATCAAGGATAACCACTATCATGCAACATTTACTAATCAACTGGACCTGATGGAAACAAACATTACTTTAACATGCTGTTTGTTTGTTTGTTAACGCCACTGTCAGAAATATTCTAGCCAGTAAACCCAATCTCATCAAAATCAGATCTTAGATAAATGTAGTGGCCGAAAATCGCACCCAAAAGTGGGAGAGATATGACAATCAGGATTAGGAGAGAAGTTACAGAAAATTTATGTGAGATTGTGAGTATATGCAGGAAATACAAAACCTAACCTACCTGTTCATAAAATGAAATTGTCCGACATTGCCAAGGTTGGATTTTATTAAAGGAGTCATCATTATTAAAACAAAGCTGACTACTGCTAAAGATTGGTAAATTTATTAACTTCCTTAAAGATGTTGATATCTCATATAAGAAATAAACGACTCAATAAAGCACATAATGCAGCTCATAAGAAACAGGACCGGCTATAGGAAAAACAACAATCACTCCATTAAGTCAATTCATACATCAAGCAATACGAGTTCCAAAGTCCTATGATAAAGTATGGAGCTACAGGCACAAGGCTCTGGGACTGACTCAGTGTTCTGGTGTGAAAGCTCCATCCCTACCTTACTGATGGCGATGTATCTGTGGGTATTCTTAAAGTATGCAACTCGCTGTATCACGTCCTTGTGAGGGCTGCGGAAGAAAACACAGAGGTCAATACATTAAGAGACGGAGTTGCGTTTTACACGCTGTTAGTGAGTGAGTGAGTATGGTTTTACGCCGCTTTTAGCAATATTCCAGCAATATCACAGCGAGGACACCAGAAATAGGCTTCACACATTGTACCAATGTCGGGAATCAAACTCGGGTCTTGGGTGTGACGAGCGAACGCTTTAACCACTAGGCTACCCGACTGCCCCTACACGCTGTTAGCAATATTCCAGCAATATCGCAGGGGGCACACAACATGTGGGGAATCGAACCAGAGTCTTCCGCATGACGAGTGAACCCTTTTATCACTAAAATTCTAACCCTGATTCCACACAGGGTTAATACTATACCGTATTGGACATAATAAGCGCCCATAATACTCAACGTAATAAGCGCGCAGGGCGCTCTCAAAATTAGAAATAGGGGCTCTTATTAGAATATCAGTTTAGTGAAAAAAAACCCGATAAATTTCATGGTTTATGCTGACGGCCTGAACAGTTTATATACGTCAGATATATTTTTCAAGAATTTAATTGCCCATATATAAGGTGCATATAACACACAAGTTCATATTATACGTGAATAAATACGTCTTGTGTACATTGATCAATCGGAAGGGGTGCTAATTGGGATTGTTCACTTGCCAATATATTAGCAAATATCACCATGGGCGCTTATTAGAGCGGGGCTCTTATTACGTCGAATACGTTTATCATAACTAATATACATATACTTCCATTATTATTGTGATGTGACTCGTGAATTTCCGGTGTAGAATAATGTTGAACGGTTTATGAGTTTAGCTCCAGGAACAAAACGTGATGGACGGACGGATGGACGGACGGATGAGCGAAGCCTGTTTCTATATACAGGAATAAAAAGCATCCCTCCCTACTTTCTAACCCTGTTCCTAGCACCTGGACTTTACCTGGGCAGAGACTTGAGATCCCTCCACTGGGGCAGCTATTTCTAACCCTGTTCCTAGCACCTGGGCTTTACCTGGGAAGAGACTTGAGATCCCTCCACTGGGGCACCTGCGTGGACTTGACGCGGTCGTCGCGCTCGTAGAACTCCAGCAGCATGTGAGAGGCGAACTTGTCCCAGTCCACCGTCCCCTCCCGCGTCACGTCGATCTTGTCAAACAGTTCCGCGTACTGAAACACACAGACATCACACACTTGACAGCTCTGTAGAGATGAACCTACCACTACACAACATCTCAGAGTTGTTACTCCAATCTGCTAGCGGCTGGAGGACGGGTCAGTTGTTACAAAGGAAATCCAGCTAGGGTCAGAGCAGTTTTGTTTTTGTTGTTGTTTTTTTAACGCTGCACTCATCAATATTCCAACTACATGGCGGCGGTCTGTATATAATTGAGTCTGGACTTGACAATCCAGTGATTGACATCATGAGCATCGAACCAGCCAATTGATGGACCAACCAAGTCAGTGAGCCTGACCACCTGATCCCTTCTGTCACCTTTTACGACAAGCATAGCCGCAGTTTACAGCAAGCATGGGTTGCTGAAGACCTATTCTACCCCGGATGTTCACGGGTCGGTCATAGCAGTGAGTCGTTTGGGTTCCATGTTGCTTCTAGCAATATTCCCGCCTGGGGCATCCAATGTCTGGAATCAAACCCTAGCTTTCGGCATGATGATCAAATACTTTAACAGTGAGTCTACCCCAGCGGGTTCATACATAAACAGCAGTTGTTGATTTCGTGAAATGTCAGTAGTTAGGTGGGTAGTTGGGTGGGTAGTTGGGTGGGTGGGTTGGTGGGTGGGTAGGTAGGTAGGTAGGTAGGGTGGGTGTAGACAGGGGCAGACAGGCAGGTTTGGATGGGTGGATTTTGGTAGGGATGGAGGGAGAGATGAGAGCGAAACAATCATAGAGAGAGAGAGAGAGAGAGAGAGAGAGAGAGAGAGAGAGAGAAAGAGAGAGAGAGAAAGAGAGTGATACAGAGAGACAATTACCTCTTCTCTTGACCCCTTCCTCAGCAGGAGAGACACTTACCTCATCTCTCGATCCCTTCCTCAGCAGGAGAGACACTTACCTCATCTCTCGATCCCTTCCTCAGCAGGAGAGACACTTACCTCATCTCTCGATCCCTTCCTCAGCAGGAGAGACAGAGCTTCACAGAACTGGGCCTTGTTGAGACTGAGACGGTTGTCGTAACCCTCGCCCTCCATCTGCAGACAACGCAACATTATATTCACCATAACCATGTCCTTTCATTCGTTATGCAGATATACAAGACCTACTTTATACCAAATACTGTATCAAATCCATATGCCGGTAGTATTCTTATTATTATCACACCTCCATGTCAGAATGATGAGATCTGTTTGGTCCATGTGATAAAATAATATGTATCTCGTCTTGGAGGGAAATAAATTGTTTGGAGGGTGAATAAGTTCCTTATACCCCGCCATGAGCAAGTCAGGCTGCATGTGGATTTCTGACAGAATAAATCCCTTTTACTCTGTTTTGAAGCAAAAAGCTGCCCGCAATGAAAGTCACGTGATATAGAGCAAGTTAACCTCAGCTCAATCGAACATCTGTTTTCAATCAATTTTGAATTTGTTGTATTCTTTTGTAAGGTCATATCAAAACATGTGTCCCTCATTAGGTCTTATACCACTCGTCTCTGGCTCGTATTTAACACCGTGTATCCCTCGTGATCCCGCTATAACTTATAATGTACATTTTTTATACGAGTGAGTGAGTGAGTGAGTTGGGTTTAACATCGCTTTTAACAGTATTCCAGTTATATCACGGCGTGTCAGCTTAATGTGGGAGGAAAGCCCAAAGTGATGCAGGTCTCAGACGTTTACCACTTCGGTGAAACCCACGAGCACGTGTATGGTGCTGACAATCCTAGAAACATAATCGGTCAAACTGGGATTCAAATCCACAATCATAGGTTCCTGACGTGCCCAAGGGACGCAACTCTGCACAACGAATCGCGGCGCCTTATATGACTTGGCCTCCCATGCCCCCTGAGAATGTACAAGGAGTTATAATAAAACTGAATATGTAAGTCATCTTAAAATTAACAGTCAGACAGCCGGGCAGGTGAAAGAAAATTTCATTCAGCCCGACAGAAAAGTCACCAGCCACAGGCAGGCGGAATTCGAACCCACAATCATAGGTTTCTGGCATGCCAAAGGGACGCAACTCTGCACAGCGAATCGCGGCGCCTTAGACAACTCGGCCACCCATGCCCCCTTTTTTTACATGAAATACTGACAACAAGTCAGTCTCATTAGCATCTTGTTACTGTTGTGTATTGAGATGAAGATGGTCTACCATGAAGTTTCCCTGGAGACGCTCCAAGTCCTTCATGTTCAGCCTGTTCTCCAGCTTCTGATCCTGGGGGATCACCTTCCTGTAACCATAGCAACACACACACACATCATTTTGAGGACAAACAACAACTGTCAAGTTCTAGAGTCACATTCCACAAAGCAATCTTAGCGCTAAGGCGATTGTAACTTCCTGACGTTACCACTGACTTCTGCCAGTCGTAGAGCTGAGACAGCCTTATATAACACAGCTCTGGTCCACAGACAATCTTAGAGCTAAGACGATTGTAACTTCCTGATGTTACCACTGACTTACGCCTGTCATAGAGCTGAGACAGCCTTATATAACACAGCTCTGGTCCACAGACAATCTTAGAGCTAAGACGATTGTAACTTCCCAACGTTACCACTGACTTACGCCTGTCATAGAGCTGAGACAGCCTTATAAAACACAGCTCTGTTCCACAGACAATCTTAGCGCTAAGGCGATTGTAACTTCCTGACGTTACCACTGACTTACGCCTGTCGTAGAGCTGAGACAGCCTTGTATAAATAACACAGCTCTGGTCCACAGACAATCTTAGAGCTAAGACGATTGTAACTTCCTGACGTTACCACTGACTTACGCCAGTCGTAGAGCTGACACAGCCTTATATAACACAGCTCTGTTCCACAGACAATCTTAGCGCTAAGACGATTGTAACTTCCCAACGTTACCACTGACTTACGCCTGTCGTAGAGCTGAGACAGCCTTGTATAAATAACACAGCTCTGGTCCACAGACAATCTTAGAGCTAAGACGATTGTAACTTCCTGACGTTACCACTGACTTACGCCTGTCGTAGAGCTGACACAGCCTTATATAACACAGCTCTGTTACACAAAACAATCTTAGAGCTAAGACGATTGTAACTTCCCAACATTACCACTGACTTACGCCTGTCGTAGAGCTGAGAGAGCCTTATATAACACAGCTCTGTTCCACAGACAATCTTAGAGCTAAGACGATTGTAACTTCCTGACGTTACCACTGACTTACGCCAGTCGTAGAGCTGAGACAGCCTTATATAACACAGCTCTGGTCCACAGACAATCTTAGAGCTAAGACGATTGTAACTTCCCAACGTTACCACTGACTTACGCCAGTCGTAGAGCTGACACAGCCTTATATAACACAGCTCTGTTCCACAAAACAATCTTAGAGCTAAGACGATTGTAACTTCCTGACGTTACCACTGACTTCTGCCAGTCGTAGAGCTGAGACAGCCTTATATAACACAGCTCTGTTCCACAGACAATCTTAGAGCTAAGACGATTGTAACTTCCTGACGTTACCACTGACTTACGCCTGTCGTAGAGCTGACACAGCCTTATATAACACAGCTCTGTTCCACAAAACAATCTTAGAGCTAAGACGATTGTAACTTCCTGACGTTACCACTGACTTACGCCAGTCGTAGAGCTGAGACAGCCTTGTATAACACAGCTCTGTTCCACAAAGCAATCTTAGCTTAGAATTTGAAACCAAAGGCACAGGTAAACTAGCACTACAGTATGTTTATCTCTATTCTACAATGACTAAATAAAACGCGAACTCTTTGATTTTTGCAAATATGCTCAGGCAGTTTGTTTGCACAGTGAAACTTCACGCAACTTATGACAGGCATTGACAGTCTTTAAGAATGGCACCCCTAAAGAAAACTTAGCAATTAAACTTTGTCAAGCTTTCGTTCTACACCTTACGTCACCATTATGAAGTCATATCGCTCATTGTGATGCAAAGGATATGACGTCACAGTCGTATATAGAAAAGTGCCAAATTCCAACCTCTCTGTTGTCCCCAAAACTTAAAATACATTCTCTTTGTAGATTTCTATCGTGTTTCTGCACGAAATGTATTGCCACACATCCTTTGAATATTGTAGTAACCACAAATTTGAAATTGAATTTTGTAACCTACAATTGTAATTAATTATTTAAATACGCCTACCGACTGTGACTGAAAAAAAGTACTATTATGTGAATATTATCTTTCGCGGTGATGCAGCCGTCAAACCAGCTGTTTCAATCAGAGGGGGTTTATTGTGATTTAATAGCCTCTGATTGACCAATCAGAAACGAGTAAGTTCCAAATTCATGGTAGAAATTTGCATTACAAAACACCTAAGGTATTCTGATTTCAAAGATCGTTCTGTAGCGAACAAACTTTTTTGGATAATAGTTCATAAGACAACAGTTACCGTATTCGACGTAATAAGCGCCCAGGGCGCTCTCAAAATTAGAAATATAGGGCTCTTATTAGAATATTATTTTGGTGAAAAAAAAACAGAGTTGAAAAATAAATTTCGTGGTTTATGCTGACAGCCTGAAATGTTTATATACGAGTGAGTGAGTTGGGTTTAACGCCACTTTTAACAGTATTCCAGTAATATCGCGGCGTGTCAGCTTAATGTGGGAGGAAAGACCGAAGTGATGCAGGTCTCAGATGTTTACCACTTCGGTGAAACCCACGAGCACGGGTATGGTGCTGACAAACCTAGAAACATAATCGGGGCGAATCGGGATTCGGAACCACAATCATAGGTTTCTGGCACGTCTGAAGGGACACAACTCTGCACAGCGATTTGCGGCGCCTTAGACGACTGGGCCACCTGTGCCCCTTGTTTATACACGACAGATATATATTTCCAGAATTTAATTGCCCATAATTAAGGGTGCATAAAACACACGAGTGCATATTATACACGAATAAATAAGTCTTATGTACATTCATCAGTCGGAAGGGGTGCTAATTTGGATTGTTCATTAGCCAATATATCAACAAATTTCGCCATGGGCGCTTATTAGAGTGGGGCGCTTATTACATCAAATACGGGATATATATACCCCTTTTGTGCTGCTATTTCCTGTAAACATAATCAGTAAAATATATGTGAAACTACAGACTGATTACTGTCATTGTAGTGGGCGCTAAGGCTGGGACGAGTCCAAATTTACTACCCAGGTACCTGCTTTAGGTCATAAGTTGGGCACAAAATGTACAATTTGGAATATTATTCTTTTACCGGAGCCCTGGCAAAAGGTGTTTGGATATAGTATAAACAATCTGATCGTGCGTACACTGAAGTTGACTGAAGCTTTGTCTTTACTCAAACATATAAGAGTCAGAAGGAATGTGCCCATAGTCAGAATGAAATGCGAACATTAGGGACTTGTACTTGTGTAACCATGGAATTTTATTGTTACCCCCGGGGTATTGTCATTTAACCATTATCACACGACTAACCACGGGTCTGGGTAGTCCTGTGGGTACCTGGGTCCTACTCAGGACCCACCCGAGTACCCGAGTTACCTGTCCTAGCCCTAGTAGATGCTTATTAAGATTACTTGCAGATTGTTCTAGGAGTCTGTTAATGGCCCTAAATCCAACAGGGTGCTTAACAATGTTAATACGGCAAATATGGTACAATGAAAAAACACTGTAAATTTAACCATCAAAACAGGAATCTCTCTTTGATAATGATGATACAAATTAAATGTAGCACAATAATCAAATAGAATATAAATCTTTTGATGCATTTTAGCATTTCTTAATTTTGGATATCACACAAAAATCTAAAATTCACAAGCTGATGAACAACTGAGTTTGCAATTCGAGTTAGCGAGATAACAAAATAAAAGTAGCAAAATATAACAATACCAGCCAAAAAAATGTAAACAAAACTGAGAAAGATTACAAAGTTATTGTAGGGGGGTTGTCTTGGGTGGAACTGGGCGGTACAAGAATATAAATTAATAAATTTTATTTATTAATATGATAAAAGTGGATGAATTTGGGATGTTGCAGATGGGGGCTGGCAGAGGCTGGCAGAGGCTGGTAGGGGAATGGTTAAGACCTATAGATATGGCTGGGATATTTCCCAGAACTCTGTGGAAACCTTGCAATTTTCAACATTCAAATAGATTGGCCATAACCATGATAACTAAGGTATTATCATAAGCTTTTATGCTTCATTGAAAACAAACTTTAGGAAAAACAATACTTAATCTTATCAGGTAGAATTCCACATAATTTCAACCTGTTAAATTGAGTTAATTTTCATAAATAAATCAATCTTGTGTAATATGCATGCATGCGATGTATGTAGTCTGTAGGTATTTCAAAGTCAGAAATATTTCATCAGGTATAACTGAAATTTGAAAATTTCACATCCTATCACATAGCCTGGAAAATTGACAGGTTTATTCATCCCTACATCATTTTCAATCTTTATGAATGCAGATATGAATTCAAAACAAAAAGATTGTTTTGTTACACAGAACCCAAAAGCTATGGCAGGGTTAACGAACTGGCATGTAGAATGTGTGTGATGACAACCAACTTAACTGCTTCGGGTATTCTGCCGATGACAAGAGAATTTACTGAGCCAAAATCATAAAGCCTATTTAGTAGGGATGTGCGCTTTTATCGGTATACCGGTATATTGCAAATTCATCACGATACGTATCGCGATACGTTTTGGGCGTATCGGTTTTTCCCTCATTATTCAAACTGTGACTGACATGTATATGCCATGATGTATAGTCTTACCTTATTAAATCAAAACAAGGACAAAACAAATGCTTGTAGATAAAAATAATAGTACAATTTATTCAAATTGGTTCATAATTTTGACCAAATTGATAACATTGCAGCTTTCATATTAATATTTGTCAAAGGGATATGAAAAAAAGCTTCTCTCTTGGTAGAAATTATTTCCCAATATATTGCAATAATATTGCAATAATATTGCAATATGTTTTTGAAATATTGCAATATATCGCAGTACACCTTTTGGTCCAGTAATTGTCCCAACCCTACTATTTAGATTCTACTTTAATAAATATTCTTACAAACATAATTTTTTTTTGGAAAAATATAAGTGAGGAATAGTGACATGTCCCGTAACAAGTGGGTCTACATATTTTGGAAGTGCCATCCCCTGTAAAGTCCATTAATTAACATGGTGATAGAAAAAGCATGTTGCAATAGGCCCATGTTGGCATGTACAATCACAGGACCATGTAACTAATAATACCGTATTCGACGTAATAAGCGCCCCGCTCTAATAAGCACCGACGGCGATATTTGCTAATATATTGGACGGTGCACAATCCCAATTAGCACCCCTTCCGATTGATCAATGTACACAAGACTTATTTATTCGCGTATAATACGCACTCGTGTGCTATATGCACTCTTAATTATGGGCAATTAAATTCTGGAAAAATATATCTGTCGTATATAAACATTTCAGGCTGTCAGCATAAACCACGAAATTTATCTTAATTTGAAATTTCAATTCTGTTTTTTTCCAACAAAATAATATTCTAATAAGAGCCCCCTATTTCTAATTTTGAGAGCGCTCTGGGCGCTTATTACGTCGAATACGGTAATAACAATATTAAAACTCGCAAAAAAATCGCAGTTGAGGCCAGATGCCTTTGGCCTCGTCTCTGCGAGGTTTTTTTTGTTATTATTATTAGTTACATGGTCCTGTGGTATAATGAAACAACACTTTATGTATGTGCAAAAACTTCTGTCGATTGAATGAAACAAATGCAAAGCGTTATCATAACTGTTATTACACCTCCACCTACCGTTCCTGTCTCTCCGGACTCTTGCTCGAGTCCATGTCTTTAGTTGACCGTGTCGGACTTGAGTTGGTCGACATTCTGGCCGTTTCACTCATCTTCCCGATGTACGGCTAGATATTCTCCCACCTGGATGCCCGTCTTCTATGTCATCTAAGTATCTCGAGATGATATCTACCTCGCATCAATCGCACAGGGCATGTCACATGTTGGTTTGTTTACATTGTCAGTGTTCCCGTTCTTCAATGATTGAATAGCGGCCGTCGCCATTTGTAAATCTTCCGTGTTGCCAGGTGCACCGAATACTGTTTGTGGCACAACTGCTGTTAATTAATTTCAAATAAATACATATTATTCTATAATCTCGCGTTATTTATGTTGTAATATTAGTTATTAAAACATCGTATTGAGGATACAATTAATTATTTATTTGCAACGTATAATATGTAAGGAAAAAACAGTTTAGGTAAATGCTGGTGAATAAATTGTAAGTAGTTGCGTCTTGTGTAAACAGGTGCCCGAAGTTGCGCTTTCATGAGTGAGAGACTCGAGATCTGTTTTTATGCCGAATGTGGATTTATTTATCGTATCGTAACCAGTATTCCAATGATAATCAGTTAGGTACCGACAATTTACACAAATAGCTGAATACGCTGAACATAAATTAAATAAATCATATCTTGACAATAACAGAATAACGCTGATAAGGTATTATACGTCCAAAACGATCTGATAAATTTGGTAATAACCAAAAAAATCATTGTAAGAAACTTATAAACAAAAATATGAAATGTGTGTTGACAAAGATGTAGCGCCTGTAACTGCAGTCTGTGATATATTATAAGTATACAAATAAATGATCGACACGCAGAATATCTATCAATCTCATTAAAATCAGATCTTAGTTCTCGCTGCAGCTAAACATTTGTTTAGCGGTAGCTAGAACTAAGATCTGATTTTAATGAGATTAAATATCTTGATGATATGTATGGTCTCTGATATAAGATTATTAATCAAAAACGAATAAATTAATTGAACATGAAAAATTGAAACAACATTTTAAATAAAGAAATTTTGAAATAATTAGAAATAATCAATCTAATTGAAAAGATCAATCAAATTTGAACTCAAATTCGCCAATTAACCAATTCAAAAGTAACTAAATATACAACTGTAAGAAAACTAAAGGACCATAAATTAAAATAGTGTGTAACTCTCAAACTTGGAGAACTTAAATCTATTCAACCGTTTTGCTAAATGCTGACATTCAGTGCCATGTTTTTTTTAAGGGTATTAATTATGGAGAACCCTTTTCCCTAATATTACTGAAAATATACATATTCGCTTTATAAAACTATGGAGAAATGATTGCCCTCGTATGCTTTCGTAGTTTGAAGTAGAGTTTATACTTTGTTTGTTTGTTTGTTGTTTAACGCCGCACTCAGCAATATCCCAGCTATATGACGGCGGTCTGAAAAATAATCGAGTCTGGACCAGACAATCCAGTGATTGACATCATGATCATCATCCATGCAATTGGTTGGTTGGTTGGTTGGTTGGTTGTTTAACGCCGCACTCAGTAATATTCCAGCTATATGACGGCGGTCTGTAAATAATCGAGTCTGGACCAGACAATCCAGTGATTGATATCATGAGCATCGATCCACGCAATTGGGATCGATGACATGCATCAACCAAGTCAGCGAGCCTGACCACCCGATCCCGTTAGTCGCCTTTTACGACAAGCATAGTCACCTTTTACGGCAAGCGTGGGTTGCTGAAGACCTATTCTACCCCGGAATCTTCAGGTTTATACTTGTTGCATAGATTGGGGTGCAGTGAAGTGGAAATGCTCTTTGGTACACAAAGCGTACGTAAAATCCCCCGCTTTGTATAATTGCCACAGGTGACTGTTTGGGTATCACCAGATGAGTGTGTAATTGTCACCAAATTATTGTATAATTGTCACTAGAGTATTTGTCTAATTGTCTGATTGTGTCATTGATACCAGATGATTGTGTCATTGCCACATGTGATTATATAACTGTCGCCAGCTGACTTTGTAATTATCACATGTGATTGTGTAATTCTCCTTTTTATTGTAATTTCCACGGTTGATTCTGTAATTGTCACAAGTGATTGTGTTATTGTCACAAGTGATTCTGTAACTGTCACAAGTGATTGTGTCATTGTCATCAGTGATTCTGTGATTGTCACAAGTTATTGTGTTATTGTCACAAGTGATTCTGTAACTGTCACAAGTGATTGTGTCATTGTCATCAGTGATTCTGTGATTGTCACAAGTGATTGTGTTATTGTCACAAGTGATTCTGTAACTGTCACAAGTGATTGTGTCATTGTCATCAGTGATTCTGTGATTGTCACAAGTGATTGTGTTATTGTCACAAGTGATTCTATAACTGTCACAAGTGATTGTGTCATTGTCATCAGTGATTGTGTTATTGTCACAAGTGATTCTGTAACTGTCACAAGTGATTGTGTTATTGTCACACGTGATTCTGTAACTGTCACAAGTGATTGTGTCATTGTCACAAGTGATTCTGTAACTGTCACAAGTGATTGTGTCATTGTCATCAGTGATTCTGTGATTGTCACAAGTGATTCTGTGATTGTCACAAGTGATTGTGTCATTGTCACAAGTGATACTGTGATTGTCACAAGTGATTGTGTCAATGTCACAAGTGATTGTGTCATTGTCACTAGCGATCCTGTAATTGTCACAAGTGATTGTGACATTGTCACAAGTGATACTGTGATTGTCACAGATGATTGTGTAATTGCCACAGGTGATTGTGAAATTGTCACAAGTGATTGTGTTATTGTTACAAGTGATTCTGTAATTGTCACAGATAATTGTGAAATTGTCACAGGTAGTTGTGTAATACATACTGAATCTGTCAACATCGCTTGCTCCGCCCGCCGTGAAATTTCTGGAATATTGGTAAAAGCGGCGTAAAACCAGACTCACTCACTCACTCACTCGTGACCACACTGCTTGTACATAATTCTCAGGAGGGTATTGAATGTAAATAATTAAGGCCGCGCTATTACTGCTATAACTGTTGTGGACATTTTACAGACAATGTCGTTTCTGAGCGCCACCACACACCCAACTCTACACCCGAACGGGAGATCCATGGAAGGGATATACAATTTGTGTTCTGTGTTGGTTTCCTTTTGTTAATAAATGACATAAATCTGAGCTGTGTTAGAAAACTGACATCTGATTGGCTCAAGAAACCACGCATCCTTCATTTTGATTGGGCATTCAAAGGTCACTCATGGTTCACCAGAAGTGACCTGTGGATGTTAGGGCTGGGACGAGTCCAAATTAACTACCCGGGTACCCACCACCCCATTACTCGACCCTACCCGGGTACCCGCTGTAGACATGTATAGGGGAATGTCCGAGTAACTCTCCATTCCATTCTTGACCAACTCGTGTTATTCCGGGACAAGCCGAATAGCGACTTGTGCCCTTCTCAAGGCCATTTTTGCGACCGGGTTCCGTCTTAGCGCAAACGGGCATACCTAAAACAATTGTCAACTCGTTGTGTAATTGTTCACATATATTTCGCTATATATTATATATATTTCAGATGTAATTTAAAGCACATCGGGACGTGCGGAATTATACAATATGATTGAGCACAATTAACTGTGTCCTGGGTATATTTTTAGATGCAAGACACATGTAAAATCAAAAATATTTTTGAGGGATTCTTTGACGAAGAACTTGAAATCATACGCGCATTATGATTGGTTTGTTGTATTTTCGCACATAATATTCATCGATAGGGGGACGAGTCTTCTTGCAGGTTACGGAAAGGGGCGAGTGGTGACGAATGGTTACGGAAAGGGGCGAGTGAAGTCGAATGTCTCCATTCATTGAAAATAATGGAGCAGAAGCCCATTATTTTTAAGGAATGGAGAGTTACGAGGATATTCCCCTACTTGAAACTCATCCCTACTTTTACACTTTGATAAAATATTCTGTAGTTGAAAATACTTGAAAAATTCAAATGCTGTTTCAAGATAATGTACAGTTGACAAGAAACTCTCCATTCCTGACAAATAATGGAGCGTTCAAACAATAGAATGACGTCACAGATGTGTTTTAATCAGAGATAGGTACAAACTGTCCGATTTGAAATATTTGTCCGTAGCCCTGGCAAAATGCATTTAGATACAGTGACATGCACACACTGAAGTTTACTGCATGACGTTTTATCTTTATTCAAACATATAAAAGTCAGAAGGAATGGGAACATTAGAGACTTATAGTGTAACCATAGAGTTTTAGATCAATTTTGTCATTAAACAATATTTCACCTGACTAACCACGGGTCCGGGTAGTCCTGTGGGTATCCAGGTCCTACTCAGTACCCACCCGACACGAGTACCCGAGTTACCCGTCCCAGCCCTAGTGGATGTGTCGTCAGATCTTCACACAGAAAGGTATCATATCGAAACTGAACATTGGTTTGTTGGTTTGTTGTTTAACGCCGCACTCAGCAATATTCCAGCTATATGACGGCGGTCTGTAAATAATCGAGTCCGGACCACACAATCCAGTGAATAATATCACGGTATCGATCCACGCAATTGGGATCGATGACATGAATAAACCAAGTCAGCGAGCCTGACCACCCGATCCCGTTAGGCTATAGATCGCCACCAACTGAAGGTAGATCACCACGCTAGGGTCCATGGGGACTTAAAGTACTTTTGCTACCTGCATGGACCCCAGCAGGATTTACACCATCCCTTCAGTGGTTGGCGATTATTGTCAATTTAGCCGAATTAAAAGAACATATATTCTGCGATTAAAAACGTGGTAGTAATAAATATACTGTGAATGACGTGGACTTACGTACCATCTCCGGGGGACAATCTTTTTACACTACTTCAACCCCCTTCGAGGTACAGCCACTGACAATCTTAGTTATCCAATTTATTCTACCAATATTAAAAGATCATTTATTAACTACAAAATGAGCATGAATGTGTTTTTGAATCACTATCAAATTGTGATGATACCAGGTGTTCGCGAAAAGATGATCAAATTCCATCTCCTGTCGCTTGTCAATAATGTACATATAATAAATGATGTAATTTACATCCCTGTACATCGTCATCGTCATCATCATCATCATCATCATCATCATCATGTTCATCATCATCGGAGTAAGGGCGGTCGGGTAGCTTAGTGGTAAAAGCGTTCGCTCGTCACGCCGAAGACCCGGGTTCGATTCCCGACATTGGTACAATGTGTTAAGCCCATTTCCGGTGTCCCCCGCCGTGATATTGCTGGAATATTGCTAAAAGCGGCGTAAAACCAAACTCCCTCACTCACTCACTCATCAGAGTAAAAAAATCAGATTTTTAAAAATTTAATGAAATTTCACAGTTCTGCAACTACAGACTTTAAATTTTATTCAGAATCAGCAAAAAAAGATAAGAGTGGGCAGTTTTACCGGTATATCGGTAAATTGAGGTTCATTCTTTGCATGATGCGTATCACAATATCAGATGATTTCAAATACCGATTTTTATCATGTGTTTAATGGTATTAACTTGCCAAATACATGTATCTGCGTTATGTTTCCGTAATTCCAAAATGCAAGTTCACATTCTGGAGTTCTTCTGTGGCATGATGTAGCACCAAGTCATCACTATCCCGGAGCGTGCATCCTTGCGTAATTATTGAATGTCCCAGCATCTTGTTTTGTTCCATTTATAAACTTCTATTCCTGATTGATGTTTCAAATTGCTTCTGAATTCACAATTTTGAATCATACAAAACATTGTGATACGTATCACAATACGTCCTTGTGCACTGTGAAATATTGTGATACACTTGAAACATCCCAAACCCATCCCTAAAACAAATATAACAAAATCGATCATTTCTGCTATATTTCATCATCAGAATCCGAAAAGGGTTCAAGTAAGGAACTGAACTTGTCAGACCTACAACACATTTGAAAGTAGTCAATCATTTCCGTCATCAGCTTAAACTTGGTTTCATTCCCAAGATTCACAAAGTCCTTCTCCAGATGCAAGGAATACCGCGCATTATTTTGTGTTCTAAATCTGAACAATTTCACAATTTGTATAGCAGCATTCAGGAGTGTAGGCATGCTGTGCTTATCTGCCAGATATAAAGCGTGAAGAACCTCTCTTTGAAAAAGAGGTTTGTCACCACAGAGTGTTAACAGAAACTCCTCACACCTCCTCTTCAGGCCAACAATCTGGTACTCGTCAGCCAGTTCCAGCAGTCTGTCCACCGTTACCTTGGTGACAGGCCTGAGTTCTGATGGGTAAATACAGAGAAGCAAGTCCACAATGTCATCATATGTTTTTCCCGGTAGAGGGACTTCACTTTCCTGCTTTTCTTTAAAATCTCCTTTAAACATCCTGTGGAAAACATCCGATGCTGCTGAAAGTGCCCCTTTGTTGACGTGAAGACGTCTCCCTTCTACAACCAGAGCGACATCAGTCTTGTCAGAGGGTTCGTCAAACACAGATGTCCTGCCAGCATAGAAGATCAAGTCCATGGGTCACTTTACATCAGACAAAACAAGATCGTTACAATACATACCCGTCACTACACTTGTGTTTCATATCTTGACATTGTCATAACAACGTAAGTTACGTCATTACATTTCGCTTCGTCAGATACCATAGAAAGTCCACTCGTTTCGTAAAAATGGTATCTAACGAGAGTGTGTGCTGAATTCCCTATTTATCTTTCAAAGTTCGTGTAATGGCTACCTTGTTGGACAAATTATAAGTTAAGGAAGGTTTTTGTTTGTTTGTTTGTTTGTTCGTTTATCATTTAACTCCGTGATCGGCAATGTTCCAGCTATGTGACGGCGGTCTGTAAATAATCGAGTCTGGACCAGACAATCCAGTGATTGACATTATACGCACCGATCCACGCAATTAGGGTATGATGACATGCATCAACCATGTCAGCGAGCCTGACCACCCGATCCCGTCTGTCGCCTCTTACTACAAACTAAGTCGCCATTTACAGCAAGCATGGGTTGCTGAAGACCTTCTCATCCCGGATCTTCAGAGGTCTTAAGGAAAATAAGTCCAAGTAATCTACTGAAACACAGCGCATCACAGAACCACTAAGGTAAGGGATATTATATATGATGTCATCTCGTGTTTCCTACAGTCCAAAGTGGGGCGGTCGGGTAGCCTAGTGGTTAAAGCATTCGCTTGTCAGGCCCGGGTTCGATTCCCGACATGGGTACAATGTGTGAAGCCCATTTCTGGTGTACACCGGCCGTGATATTGCTGGAATATTGCTAAAAGCTGCGTAAAATCAAACTCACTCACTACAGTGCAAAGTAAGGAGAAGATATATGGATGAATACCAACACCGTCATCAAACTAGTACAGAGTATGGCTGAGAAGTATTTATACAGGTAGGAGGCAGCGTTTATACAGTAGAGTAGATTTAAGATGTAGTTACCATGGTAACACTGGAGCGGAGAAGCATGTAAACTGCATCTTAAATCTACTCTACTGTATAAACATTGCCTCCTACCTGTATAAATACTTAGAAAACACATTGGTGCTACGTTTGAGCTTATATTTCACACGTTCGTCTTTGTATATACACAAACGAGAGGCTCGTTCCTCTCTTAAATATTGTAATTATACATTTACAGTGGAGAAGTGGGGTCAAATGAAAATAATATGGTTGCGTAAAAATACTAAATAATCAAGTCAGCTTCGTGTGACTAAATCACTAATTGTTTACAACTAATCACCAACCTTTCCCTGTTCGGCCTAAAGAGATTGATATAGAAATGCTGTTATAATATGGCATCAGCGCTCGATTCCAACATGTGTACAATGCAAAGAACGGCCACTAGTTCGCAATGAAAGTCATTGGTTACCGAGTTTGTATAAAAAGGAGATATGTTAACATTTTGTTTGCCAAATATAGGGCGGTCGCGAAATTTCTGATTTTGACTCCAGAAATGCGACTAAATCTGAATTTTTCCGAAATAATTACACCACAACTCTAGATTTTTGTAGGCTTTCAGACAAATGTTATCCTATTATTGGTCTCAAATCATCAATCAACGCAATTGGGATCGATGACATTTATCAACCAAGTCAGCGAGACTGACCACACGATCCCGTTAGTTGCCTCTTACGACAAGCATAGTCGCCTTTTTGGTTGCTGAAGACCTATTCTATCCCAGATATTCACGGGTCTCACGCGGACCTATACACTGGAGTCTGGACTCTGGGTCCCTGTTTCCCGTTCCCCGTCTCAGGTACTCACCTTCTCTTTGGGGATACACGAGTGGCCATTTTCAGCTTGCAGTAGAATTGGCTACCACACGGACAAGAAACGAGATCTTGATCGGAAAGCCCAGTAGTCACATATGGTCAAAAAAACATATGAGGGAAAAAGGTAACTTATCCGTGACTTCATTCATACAACACACAACTACCAGTTTGTTGGTATTCAGACAACTTCATTTTGGTTGAAATGTCAGTCAGTAAGGTCACGCGGACGTTGGTTGGTTGGTTTGTTGTTTAACGCCGCACTCAGCAATAGTCCAGCTTTATGACGGCGGTCCTTAAATAATCAAGTCTTGACCTGACAATCCAGTGATTTACATCATGATCATCGATCCACGCAATTGGGATCGATGACATGCATCAAAGTCACGCGGACCTATACACTGGAGTATGGGCTCTGGGTCCCTGTTTCCCGTTCCCCGTCTCAGGTACTCACCTTCTCTTTGGGGATACACGAGTGGCCATTTTCAGCTTGCAGTAGAATTGGCTATCACACGGACAAGAAACGAGATCTTGATCGGAAAGCACACCCGCTAGTGTTTTTAGTTTCGATTTCAACAATAGACAAACAGTAATGGGCGTTAACTCGCATGCCAGGTTCTCGCGTTTCCAGTCAACAACTCGTTTATTTATAGGATGCACTTTTGATTACACATGAACGCATAAAACGACTATTGGTGTCTGAATGTTGCCACTTCGCGCTTAAGTGAAATGTTTGCTGGTCTGTTGCCATAGGAGGTATTCCTCGCCTGTCCGCGTCGATACAACCGCGAAATCGTCGCGATGTATATACCGCCACTGTCTATTACGTATTATTGTAAAGGCGAGTATATTTGAGTGTTGAGTGTGACATGACTGCTTGTACATAATTGAGACTTGACCAGGTAAACCAGCAATTGACATTGCAAGAAACGATTCATGCCTTCAGGGTACGATGGCACGCATAAAAGGTTGGTTTGTTGTTTAACGCCGCACTCAGCAATATTCCAGCTATATGTAAATAATCGAGTCTGGAACGGAAACCTAGTGATTGATATCATGAGCATCGATCTAAGCAATTGGGATCGATGACATGCATCAACCAAGTCAGCGACCCTGACCACACGATCCCGTTCGTCGCCTTTTACGACAAGCATAGTCACCTTTTACGGCAAGCATGGGTTGTTGAAGACCTATTCTACCCCGGAATCTTCACGGGGCATGTTGACAAGTGTGACCATCCAAGACGCCTCTAACACCTAGCAGAGGTTGTTTCAAAACCCCCACGGGGCTTAAATATTAAAATGGTCATACTAAATTGTTGGTTTATGTTTAAAAGTAATCTATACATCTCTTGACATGGTAGATATGAAATTCCTTCATAATGTTATTGTGATGAAAACACATAACATGTAACGTGTGTACTATCTGTATCGACTGTCCGTCCAGGGAAGGAATAGACAGCATTGCCACTGTAAACCGTTTGTTTTGTTTGTTTGTTTGTTTGCTGTTTAACGCCGCACTCTGCAATATTCAGCGAGCCTGACCACGCAATTGGAATCGATGACATGTATCAACAGTCAGCGAGCCTGACCACCCGATCCCGTAAGTCGCCTCTTACGACAAGCATAGTCACCTTTTTACGATATGCATTGGTTGCTGAAGACCTATTCCACCCCGGATCTTCACGGGTCTGTCGAGATGTTGTGACCCTAGGACGACCGCTCCGAGGAAGGTCATCTGTGGTCTGTGTAGCATTGTATCGATGCAGGAGACGGTAAATTTTGGTTATGTTAACGTTGTAATGACGGGCAACATCTTGGACAGACTCTCCTGCTTCCAAACTGCTGGAGAGTGGAGACCTATTCTATCCCGGATCTTCACGGTTCCAGTGTTAAATGAATATGTGCGAGACATTCGTTGTAGAAATTCTATAAAACCGAAAACCACTTTCGTCTTGTCCGTTTTCTTTATTAAATTGCAAATAAAAGATAACTTGATTTGAATTGCTTACCAAATATACATTTCTTTCAAAAGGATATGTCAAAATAAAGAGGTGCAATATTGTTTCAACAGGAAAACAGGCAACAGGGTTGCTGTAACGCCTACATTAAGAAGAGTGTTCTGTCATGTTTGAAGTAGTTCCCGTTGTTTGTTGTTTAATGCCCCTCTCAGCAATATGACGGCTGTTTGTGAATAATCGATGCCAGTGATAGGTGAGGTGAGGTGAAATGGGGTTTAACGTCGCGTCCAAGATTATTGCACTTATATAGCGACGTGCATGTACGTGTGTGTGTGTTTGTGTGGCTGATTGTACTAGTCCGGACTGATGCCGATTTATAGTGCTAGCTCACTGAGATACCATGCCGCAGTTTAACATGAATACCCCACTCAGACACAGTATACTGACTCCGAGCCGACCAGTCCTTGTTTTAGCCCCTTAATGCCGAGCGCCAGACAGGGTAACAAGAAATACCATCTTTTAACGTCTTTTGGTATGACGCGGCTGGGGATCGAACCCCTGACGTTCCACTCTCCGGGCGGACGCTCTACCATTAGACCACGGAGGCGGTCCAATCCAGTGATAGACAACATGAGCATTGATATGTAGGACACAAGTAGGCTGAATATAAAAATAATGCATTGGACTGTAAAACAGATGCTAACATCTCATTCAGTAACATATGTTTTTTTATTGAACACTGCTGAAAGCAATACTGTTTTGGTTATTCGTATATACTCTAATTATAGCCCAATTGGGGGAACTACACACAGAAGTCAAGTACTTGCAGATTGTTGTTTGGGCGGGTGTTGTCAGAAAAATACATATGAGGATATACAATAAAATGCTCTCCTGGAAAAAATGACATCTTTTTACTTTTTCTTTATTATCAAGGAATAGAGAAAGACGTAACAGATTCATGATTTACTGAAACAGACATACCTATAAACAGCAAACGACATAAAACACTTATTAACAATAAATGAAAAAAAGTGTTAAAAATGTGCATGTCCCTCTACCAGTTACTGTAACACTAATAAAGACAATGTCTCAATTTCACACGTGACACTAACGACTTGGATATGAACAACGTATCATGGGGCATCGTCTTCTAATGAAGTGAGTTAGTATGGTTTTACGCCGCTTTTAGCAATATTCCAGGAATATCACGGCGGGGGACACCAGAAATGGGCTTCACACATTGTACCAATGTCGGGAATCGAACCCTGGTCTTTGGCGTGACGAGCGAACGCTTTAACCACTAGGCTACCCGACCGCCCCTCTTCTAAAGAAACTACGCCATGTGGTAGAGGGTCAGTTTAGCAGGTTGATCCTCCGGTTTTAACAAGTCTGTGTCTACTGCTGGGCTTGTAACTGGGATATATGTATGTATGTGCATGTACACGTATTAAAATATCTCACTATCCCTTTCAATGACTGAGTAGCATATTTACATAGAGCCATCGTGGAACATGTCTGAATCTATTTGCATATAAGTTGATGGGATGTCTTACACACTTCCTCAATGAACTGTACACGCTTCTCGAGTAGTTTTGTCAAAGCCGCAAATGAAATATTCTTATAGTCTTCATGGGCCGCTACATAAAATTCATATTGTTTTGTTTTATTCACGGCATATTTTGACGCTATATCTGTTGTTGTCTCCAACAAGATGTCCAATCCATACTTATCAGCCAGATATAAGAAGTGTACTATGTCATCCCTCGATACGCGATACGCCTCTATTTTCAGTTTATAGCGATCACAGCGGTCAAGAAGAAACTCCTCACAGCAACGCTTCAAGCCAACAATCTGGTACTCGTCAGCCAGTTCCAGCAGTTTGTCCACAGTTTCCCTGGTGACAGGCCTGAGTTCTGATGGGTAAATACAGAGAAGCAGATCCACAATGTCATCATACGACTTTTCTGGTAGAGGAATTTCACCCCCTTGCTTTTCTTTAAAGTCCCCATTAAACATTTTGTCAAAGACATTCGACGCCGATGCTAGGATAGTTTTGTTGACGTGGAGGTGCCTGTCCTCTACAACCAGAACAACGTCAGACTTGTCGGAAGGTTCGTCAAACACAGATGTGTTCCTGCCAGAAAAGACACAACGGCAGACAATGAGTCAAACATTGAGTTAGAGAGTTGGAGTTTACTTCGCTTTTCACACTTATATCATGAGTGAGTGAGTGAGTGAGTGAGTATGGTTTTATGCCGCTTTTTTGTTACCAATATTCCAGCAATATCACGGCGTGGGACACCAGAAATGGGCTTCACACATTGTACCCATGTCGGGAATCGAACCCAGGTCTTCGGCGTGACGAGCTAACGCTTTAACCACAGGGCTACCCGACCGCCCCAGCTATATCATAACGTATTATGTGACGTATAGTGAAATTATACAATTCTTAGAATTTACCACTTTGTTGAAACCCCACAACAACAAATATGGTTAATGCTTACAAACTGGCGGTAAGGTAGGTAACTCATGAGCCTGTTTCACGCCTCTAATGGTTGAAATAAATACGTGACACCATTCATTCACGGAGTGTGTTCAAGTTTAAATACCGTATTCGACGTAATAAGCGCCCCGCTCTAATGAGCCCCCACGGCGATAATTGCTAACATATTGGCTAGAGAGCAATCCAAATCAGCACCCCTTCCGATTGATCAATGTACACAAGACTTAATTGTTCGCGTATAATACGCACTCGTGTGTTATATGCACCCTTAAGTATGGGCAATTAAATTCTGAAAATATATATCTGTCGTATATACACATTTCAGGCTGTCAGCATGAACCACGAAATTTATCTTTCAACTCTGTTTTTTCCACCAAATTAATATTCTAATAAGAGCCCCCTAATTATAATTTTGAGAGCGCCCTGGGCGCTTATTACGTCGAATACGGTAATTACTAGCTTCTGCCAGTTCCCATGTATATATATCAAGCTACATATATGCTTTGAACGCTTTTTAGTTAATCAGTCCGCAATTTTGTAAAACTTCAGTTCCCAATATGCTGAAACCAGAGACCATATAATAGAGGGACGGCCCTCACCAACAGTTTATCATAAACCATCAGCGCTACGGTCTGGCATGTAACTGATACACCTCGACACCCTGCTGTTAACCTCCCTGTACCGCTGCAGATGCGCAATAGATGCACAGACATTCACGACTGACCATTCTGGTAACCACGTAAACAATATTACATAATATCCGGGGTAATTCCCTTAGCCGAGATTTCTCCGACTGCGGCCAGCGACAATCCAATAAAAGGACGTCTCTAAGCGGATTACAAAGATTTCTTTATGATATCTCTCATTAGTACATGTCTGTTGGCTGCAAATTATTTGCTAAACATGTGTGTCTTCGGGGACATTTATTTCAATTTACATTCGCCACAGCCATGGACGACTTCATTCACTGGGACGATTTCGTCTTGGACCTAGATATGCCACTTGAAGAATTCCCTCTCTTCGACCAGGGGTTGGTTTGGGATGACTCTAGGTCTAAATAGAGTGGCAGTGATGGTACCGCTACCACGCGGTTGGTAAATACCTCCCAAAAAGTTTCACTCAAAGAAAAAGATAGAAAATGAAAATATGACGTCTGTCCACAAGCATAAGTTTTCGAGGGCGTGTGAAGAAAAAGCCGTTCCGATATCGTATAACGTATTCTATTTGTTTTAAAAATCAGTTAATATATCTCATTTTATGCTGCAATTGTTAACTATTATAAATAAACAAATATACCAAATCTACTACGAACGCCACAGAAAACTACGATCCGATAAATTGCACAGGAACTCAGGAAGTGTAAATAAAACTCATCCAGAAGCAGGGAAGACACTTGTAACATATCACCATATTCCCGATGTTCACAAAATATATCTCCATATTAACTTCATATCTTATAATAAGTCCAGACTAGATTTACTTGAAAAAATGCATGATCACCGACTGGTGTAAATGCTTTACTATTAGCCAGAAAAAATGACGACTTATTGATGTTTTTATTTCATGTAAATTAGCTACTATTTTATAATGCTAATAGTTCCAATGAATTAAAAATACACATTAAACTACGAGCGTTGTTAAATGAATTTTCGATGTGTCCGACAATGGGCTTAGAAGGAATCAAACGTTATTGGTTAATGCCAGTTTGGGGCTAGCAGTGATAATGGGGTTTGCCGGAGCGAGACAAGTTTCTTTTCAAAGGGAGGCTGCTGTTAAATTCCAAAGCAAAGAGGACGATTGTAATTTAACAATCGTTATTTAATATTACCCGATTAGTTTGATATTTCAGCATACAAATAATTAGGTATTTCAGGTATAACAATATAGCTTCAACGAGCATGGTACCAGATATATACTAGTATATGTAAACTGTAGTAACGATTGTAGTTTTCAAAATTGTTTCATTATAGTTTTCTATTTATATCTGATCAATGAAAAACAAACTTTAAACTCTAACCTGGAACGAGGCATGCAACTATAACTATTAAAACAAAACAAGACATCACAAACTCTGACACATGTAGATGTAGACCATCTATACATTTTACTGAATGACACCTTCGACCTTGTTGTCTGGGACTTCTCTCCCGACGACTGCCGATATAATACTTCTTCTTTCTTGGCATTTACAAAGTAAATGATAATTTCATAACACAAATATTTCATGTAACGGATTTTTATTTTTGTATGATGTTTTCATTGTTTTCCAAATACACAAAGTAAGTAGTACCTTCATCATATTTACATTATTATGATTGGGTTTAGGCCAAGATCGTTTTGCTCATAATTAATATTTAAACGGCATAAAATAAATAATTGATTAAATGTAGTCATGATAATACAGACAAAATCTACAGAAGATAACAAATATGTAGTATTGTAGTCTATGCGCGATATGTGATAGAAGCCTAACTGAAGTTAAACTTACGAAGAAATGGCGAAAGCAATGGTAAAAAAAATACGCGTCTTACAAAAGCAATTCTAATATCATACAATATAAGTCACTCTGTAGAATGTTTCAAAAGATATATGCGGATGATAATCACAGACAAAATACATGTTATGTCGTCTGCTATATGGTAATTTAACTTAAAATATGTGACGTAAAATATGGCCTTGCGCCAAAAATCATACCAAAAAAACTACCGATCGTACCTAAATAACTTTGGTACCAAGCCAAGGGAGAAATCGTGATGAATGTAAAACTATTTAATTCGGGACCGATAATAGGAACACATTCGTCTGAAAGCATGCGAAAATTAAGAGTTGTGGTGAAATTATTTCGGGAGAATTCAGATTTAGTCCCATTTCTGGAGTCAAAATCTGAAATTTCGCATCCGCCCTAAATTTGTTAATGGCACTGAACCAATTATTAACATATCTCCTTTTCATACATCTTGGTAACCAAGGACTTTCATTGCGAATTAGAGGCCGTTATTGAAAATCAAAATCTGCACTTTTGCCGATTTTACATGTGCGCCATTTTGTTCTCTCGGACAAAGACAAAATGTGATCATAGTCATCAAATACAGTGACAACGACATGCTTTAGGGCACCAACAAATCTCAGTTGTAATGTTTACAATGTTAAGAAATACATGAGTGTAAATATGTATTGTGAAATATATTTTTTGCATGGGGAAAAAGGCGACAACGATGACTGCAGTGAACGCGTTTCTGCTCGCTTCCGGACAGGCTGCGCAGTACAAGCCGTAGCACTGATGGTTTCGCGCATAGGCTAGAGGGCCGTCCCTCTATTATATGGTCTCTGCTGAAACCCTATGAATAGATATTTTTCGTCAATACTTAGGTATTTGAGTTAACCCAACTACTTGAAATAATGGAATTTCTATTTCTTTCAACACGCATAAACATGTATCCTTGCCTGAAATTACATGACACTGCTATTTGTTTGGGTGACCTCCCCTGATCCTCTGATCCCCTTTATAATAAACGGATCATCAGAAATTGTCATAAAAATGTCAGTTAAACTTTTTCCTAGTGTACCTAACAACATAATTATGTACCTTTCAGTAGCAACGGAGGAAGTATCGCTGGCCATTGTCGACTGTTACTTGCTAAATGAAGAACGTACACCAGGAAATGGCTGTGGCCCAGGTCTGTCCTGTTTCTATTTTCGTTTTCAACGAATGCTGACTCACTACAAGCTCCTCACAGCGATAGCCCGTTCGCGGAGCTCTCTATGTTACCGGGAGTGCAACGAAGGTGTCACGCGCTGGATAGGAGCTTGGACTCACTGGCGGTAAGGGAGCTAACTCACGAGCCTATTTCAGTGGATCACACTCCGGCGCTGTGGTGACTTAGCATAACACTACTGGAACAGGCTAATTTGCATATCACGTGACCGGACTTTTCTCTTGTCTGTAAACAATCGCGCCCTATTCAGAAATCATCAGACTAGAACGGACAATGGTGTATCGCTAGCTCTCCGAAGGGCTTCGATGACAGCACGTGGAGCCGTACAACCAATGTAAACATAGGATTACGACACAATGGAAATTGTTTTTCGCCATTTAGTATATTTTCTCAATGAAAGTTAACCATTCTACGACATATGTTTATCTAGATATGTAGACTTGTAAAAAATGAAACAGATGAAATATATATGCAATATCTTGAATGGCTGTGTAAGATGTGACGAATCGTCACATGGCGCTGGCCTGTGGCAGAGGTACTATGCTGGCTGGCTGCCGGCCGCAAGGAACTCTGAGTAGGAGAGTGAACTTGGAAACGACCAGAACTGGGATAAACAGTCCACAATTTCGTAAAACCCGTGAGTGAGTGAGTGAGTGAGTGAGTTGGGTTTAACGTCGCTTGCAACATTATTCCAGTTATATCATGGCGTGTCAGCTTAATGTGGGATGAAAGCCCGAAGTGATGCAGGTCTCAGACGTTTACCACTTCGGTGAAACCCACGAGCATGGGTATGGTGCTGACAAACCTAGAAAAATAATCCGGGATTCGAACCCACAGTCATAAGTTTCTGGCGTGCCCAAAGGACACAACTCTGCACAGCGAATCGCGGCGCCTTAGACGACTTGGCCACGCGTGCCCAAGCAATCAACACCTTTGGTGGAGCATGTGCAACTCAACTATTTTCAAAATATAAGCGACAAACCCTTTCATATTCATAAGTCAATCACTGGATTGTCTGGTCCAGACTCGAATATTTACAGACCGCCGTCATATAGCTGGAATATTGCTGAGTGCGGCGTAAAACAACAAACAGACAAAAATAAGAAAAAACATGCTTTAATTGTCAGTATTGATAGAGAAATTGGGAAAAATGTTATATACATAGACACTTATAATAACACATGTTATTTGGTTAATTGTTTCTTAACTTTAATCGGAACTTTAACAGTCCTGGAAGTGCTTGAATGAGTGAGTGCGTGCGTGCGTGCGTGCGTGCGTGCGTGCGTGCGTGCGTAAGTGAGTGAGTGAGTGAGTGAGTGAGGTTTTACGCCGCGTTTAGCAATAATTCAGAAATATCTCGGCTACGGGATTGCTTTAACAGTCCCTTTGACATTCACGAATATCCATTTTCAGAAACAAAAACATCCCGTGTTGGTTTTACATGAATGAGAAAAACACGTTAAGTATGAAAGAAATGTAATCAAAATATTGCCGCGTCCTGCCCTGGACATCACACGCTGAAGGTCCGAGAAAAACCTTCTTACTTACAGACATAAAAGAAAGCACTGACTTTTCTATGCGGTCATAGTTATCACTTTATTAACTTCTTAAATATACGTTTTGATTCAAACTAAAGTACTGTCGGAAATGCTAGAAAACTGCTTTTCTGTCTTCGTGTAATAAATAGGAGTCATAGGACTATAAAAAGAGCATACCGTATTCGACGTAATAAGCGCCCCGCTCTAATAAGCGCCCACGACGATAATTGCTAACATATTGGCTAGTGAACAATCCCAGTTAGCACCCCTTCCGATTGATCAATGTACACAAGACTAATTTATTCGCGTATAATACGAACTCGTGTGTTATATGCACCCTTAATTATGGGCAATTAAAATCTGGAAATATATATCTGTCGTATATAAACATTTCAGGCTGTCAGCATGAACCACGAAATTTATCTTTCAACTCTGTTTTTTCCATCAAAATAATATTCTAATAAGAGCCCCCGATTTATAATTTTGAGAGCGCCCTGGGCGCTTATTACGTCGAATACGGTATATCAAAATAACGCGGATTGACCTAATCTAGCCTGTCCTAAACGACATTGTGATTACCCTTAAAATGTACTTTTACAGGTAAAATGATGATAAACGTAGAAAATATTCGTGTGTTGTCATGCATGGATGAAATGGCCTATAACCTGAGGTGATGACCTCACGCCGTCCCGTGCATTCTCCCAGGTGCAAATGTCACCGAGTCGGGGGTGGTCTCAAAATATTGCTGTTATTGTACTTAATTAATATGCGTTGATGGATAGCAATTTAGGATGTGTAATGCATCATATTTGCATAGAAACATAATGGAATAGTTAAGAGCTATGAACCGGGATGAGTATTGGAAGGTAGCGGTTTTGGAATCCAGAAGTATTTGTTGTTCTACAGATGGTTTCTTGAGGTAGCATTTACCTCCGCTGATGACGTATATGAATCTGTACTTTTGAATGTTGTGTTATGTCTTGCCAAGAACCCTGTACATTTAGCCAAGATAGACACAACAGTGTTGAGCTCACAATGTCTGTCTGCCGTACGTAAGACAACGTAACCGTGTTGTTCCGCCAGCACATGTCTTGTACTTTACTGGTTTCTTATTTAGGCGAATTTTCTCCATGAGTAAACTTTCGTTTTATATGGTCTGAAGTCGACAATGTCATATATTCCTGTATGGTCGCCATCAGACTACTCATGGTTTGGCACCCGTGAAGATTCCGGGGTGGAATAGGTCTTCAGCAACCAATGCTTGTCGTAAAAGGCGACTGTGCTTATCGTAAAAGGCGACTAACGGGATCGGGCGGTCAGACTCGCTGACTTGGTTGATGCATGTCATCGATCCCAATTGGGTGGATTGATGATCATGATGTCAATCACTGGATTGTCTGGTCCAGACTCGATTATTTTCAGACCGCCGTCATATAGCTGGAATATTGCTGAGTGCGGCGTAAAAAAACAAACAAACAAACTCATGGTTTGGGCGACAGTATCTGATTCCCAGACGTTATATAAACTGGCGTTATCCATGACAATAACACTGGCGTTGATTAAAATAGGCAATAGCTGAAGTTCAAACCAGACTACGAACACATCACCTCCTATAATGAAAATCACCAGGTTTTTTTTCGCCCAGCACACATCCAGCGTACAAAACAATGACACGATTACCTTTACCTGATGGTACCATGGGTGCTTTTTGTCCATCTGTCGATAGTCACATGTAGTCAGTGGAATGATTCACTAAGGTAGATTATCTGGACGCCCTGACTGTGATAGTTATGAACGGTTCGGAGATAATGTGACCTCATAGAGTAATATGAATAGGGAATATTTTCCCCTGAAAAGGGCTCGGTCATCGCCACGCACAGTGTTTAGAAATCCCATCTCTTGGTGAGCAATAGTTATACAGTCCCGAAAACATCATTTGTATCTTACGTTCCTCCCGAATTCAACTACAAGTCAGGGTTACCTTCTGCTCATAAAGCTTGTACACCATACGCCTAATCACCCTGTGTCAAAGCTGTCCAATATCCTTTTACGTCCCAGTTTTTTGAGACCACCCATATTCCCGTTTTGTTTTATTTATCATGCCGTAGACTTGATGGTATGAGTTTGGCCAGTTCGGTAATTCATCTAAATTAATAAATGGTTTCCCTCTGTCTCTCTAAAGTGTAAACAACTTGTATACATTTCCTAGTACAGACTCCAAATCGTGTGCCATGGTTATGGCTATGCAAGTGTAATGTAACATGCATCATGGGAGCGGTGTAAAAAAAACAACCCCAAAAACCCTGCAGCGTCATTCTGTCATTTTAGAATATGCACATCTAGATTTTTTTCAAATGTTTTTTGTATGTTGATTAGATGTTTTATTAAGACTATATTATTATCATTATAGTCACGTGCGCATATTTCTATAGTCCGTTTCAGACTGCCATCATTGGACTTGGAATAAATGTGAACTTCATGTTTTCGTTCGAATTTGTCTCCTGTAAACTTGTCGATAGGACTCCGTGTGGCTGAAATACGTCAAACCACAGGTAGGTTGATCGGTAGTTACTCGATATTTCAATAACAGTCTGTCAAACATCATATCCTTTTTTATTAGGCCAAAAAACGTTTTCTAGCCTTTCCGACAGTACTTTAAATTCCTGGTTGGTGATAACTCTACATTTGTGGACACTTGAGGTATATTTGTCCAGACACGCACGTTTTTTTTCAATATTCTGCAATTCATTTTGAAAATTATCCGCTGGCTCGGCTCGGCTCGACTTTTCTTGGCCTGACACTTACTTAAGCAACTCCGTCCTGAGAACAATCCCCATCCCTCATCATAATAAATGAGTGCCCATCCCTCATCATAATTAATGACCAGTCCCTAATGGGACAGCAACAATGTTGACAAGTTAAGTCTGTGTGTCAAGTCGACAGCTTTGACGTCACATGCCTCGCTATAACGCGACCAGTCACGATCCATAGTGTTGTTCTCGCCATTCAGTCGAAATTGAGAACGGTAAAGTGCCGAAACCTCGCTGTAATTCTAGCAAATGTTGTTTTCTCCAAATTGTGTCAATTTGTCCTCGCCATAATACTATCAGATGTTGTTGTGTCAAAATTGTTTCACTCCTCAACCCAAGTATCAGAACACAGCCACTTCTATTCCATCGCCAAAACGCAACTTACTTCGCGGAACAACCTTTAAGACAACACAAAAAAATCCGTTTCCGGACTGTTCATTTGATTCATGTTTTTATTTGTTTTATTGTGTATATTTTTATGTTTTATTCGTCGTCTGGAACTTTTAATGATACCACGTGCATCATACATCGTTTACTCACTCATTCACACTTGTTCTTGGTCATGTGACCATGTACGTATACGCTAGAGTGAGTGAGTGAGTTGTGTTTAACGCCGCATTTAACAGTATTCCAGTTAAATCACGGCGTGTCAGGTTAATGTGGGAGGAAAGCCCGAAGTGATGCAGGTCTCAGACGTTTACCACTTCGGTGATATATATGTACATATATATGTATATATATACATCACTTTGGGCTTTCCTCCCACATTAAGCTGACACGCCGTGATATAACTGGAATACTGTTAAAAGCGGCGTTAAACCCAACTCACTCACTCACACACCCACTCACTATCATAACTATCCTGTTAACACAATCAAATGTAATTTTAAGGTCAACTATGAGATTGTTGTTTTATTGTTCCCCGGAGATCTGTACCCAAATATATACATATAAAACACTGACTAAGCTATTGGTATTCCTGTTGCTTAACGCACAAGAATATCTCTATTTGTATTGACAAATAAGACACGATAACTATCACGAAGAAAACAGAACATGGATTTGTTCTGTTGCCATTTAGAAACATGTTCCTGGACTGTATCGCGCAAACGTTCCTGCTTCGCGGAATAGTAGACGCGCTATAAGAACGCTATGTACCTTTGCTACATTTATTATCTCAAAGCAAACACACCTATGCGGGCACGTCACACAATCGCCATGTGTGTCTCAGAAGGGCAGAATCACAAACGATTTGGTTAAGGTTGGATTACATGTCGGACCAGGAAAATTTAGATCGAGATTTCCGACGAATGTGTAGTTCACGGACAGCACAGGGTGGCGTGATTGTCCAGACTGACACACAAATCGCAGCTCTCAGTGTTTATAGCTATTCTACGCTCGTGCGATGTCTGGTCAGTTGCATCCCGTTAATTTCCCTTCATGGGTCAGGGTTGTCGCTAGCTTCAGGGTTGTAAAGGACCCTCCCCTCAAGCGGCTACGAATTCCCAGGTGATTTTTGAGACCTAATGTGCAACGCGCACGGCTGTTCGAGGTTCTCTATACCTAGATACGATTCGACTGAGCACTGTAGCTCCCCAGTATCTGGAGTGGTCGGATAGCCCAGTGGTTAAAGTGTCCCTTGTTATGTTGAAAGCCCGGGTTCGATTTCTAACATGGGTAGTATGTGTGAAGCCCATTAACTCACTCGGGGGCACGGGTGGCCCAGGCGTCTAAGACGCCGCAATTCGCTGTGCAGAGGTGCGTCCTTTGGCACGCCAGAAACCTATGATTGTGGGCTCGAATCCCGGTTCGCCCCGATTATGTTTCTAGGTTTGTCCGCACCATACCCGTGCTCGTGGGTTTCACCGAAGTGATAAACGTCTGAGACTTGCATCACTTCGGGCTTTCCTCCCACATTAAGGTGACACGCCGCGATATAACTGGAACAATGTTAAAAGCGGCGCTAAACCCAACTCACTCAATCATTAACTCGCTAACTCATTTTAGGCGCCCCCACCGCGATATTGCTGGATTATTGCTAAAAGCGGTGTAAAAGCATAGTCACTTACTCACTTATCCAAGTATCTTGAAGGACACACATTCCAGGATTAACGAAACATAAGGTTTAAAACTTTCTTTGTGACCGGTCAGAGACTGGTGTCGTCATCGACCAAATTCCTGGCTTTATATTTTAACTGTCTGCCTCACTCGGTGGCTATTTCCGAGTTAATGCCATCACTGCTGTCGGGCGTCGAGGGGAACCCTACCACAGTTACCTAAACTAAACGCATTGTTCCTTCTTGTCGTGATCAGTTGAGCCACGACTTAGCAGTTCGCCTTGTAGGCCTCGGCTCAGCTCAGTCACGAAATGAGGGTCTAACGACGCTAATAATGTCGTCACTGCTTGTTGAGGCGTCAAGGGGGTCCCTACCACAGTTACCTAAACGCATTGTTCCTTCTTGTGATCAGTTGAGCCACGACTTTGCAGTTCACCTTGTCAGCCTCGGCTCAGCTCAGTCACGGAGTGATTGGTCTAACGACGCTTACTCCGATTCTCTCAATCAGCATTTATACTCGCACAATAAAGAAACGCAGCACAAGCATTGTACTCATATTAGTTTGACTTAATCAGTCCATCTATCAATACACGACAGGGTCAGACCAGCCATATCGTCACTAAATGGGGAAACTGCATTCTCGTCTCCTAATGTTGACGGTGTCAATTGTGTCACATGTCCTAATAGATCATTTTCATTGGCTACAAACAATATCAGACAATGAGCTCGTGCAAATTACCGGAACGTTCTGACCAATAATGGGTATCTGTTGACAAATTGGCTACAACTCCACCGAAGCTGTCCCGAAATATCATGTCACTGTCCTCGCCCTATTGTTTTCTTGCTTGTTGTTAAGGCTAGGATCATCAATTTAATGGTTGACTTTGGTATAGATATATATAAAATTCGGATGCATTTTTACCTTATAACACCTCCGCCTGTCGGGATCTAACGACGAGTATCAACTGCTTGGTGTGTCGATGCGGCGTGGGGAAATTGGCAGAGGAGAGCAACGCTAAAAAACAAAGCAGATGACAATAAAACCTATCGCTCAAACGCATCACAGCAACGGCCATGGCAACTCGATGCACATGAGTTCTATGCAAATTGAAATTGTAATTCCTTTTACTTAGTTAACCTTGTTTTTACTCCCTGCATGACAACGGTTATGGTCAACAGGGTTTACCAGTTTCCCTGGTTTGGTCTGTCATTATATCCCAAACCAAGCCTGTCTTACCTTTCCATGTGACGTTAAACTTTAACTCACTCACTCACTTACCTTTCCATCCATACCATATGGCTCTGGTATTTCCAATAGGTTTGTCTTGTAGACCCTACCTTTCCATTCATACCATATGGCGCTTGTATTTCCAATAGGTGTGTCTTGTAGACCTTACCTTTCCATTCATACCATATGGCTCTTGTATTTCCAATAGGTGTGTCTTGTAGACCCAAAGCAAGCCTGTCTTACCTTTCCATGTGACGTTACTTACACACTCACTCACTTACCTTTCCATCCATACCATATGGCTCTTGTATTTCCAATAGTTGTGTCTTGTAGACCCAAAGCAAACCTGTCTTACCTTTCCATCCATACCATATGGCTCTTGAATTTCCAATAGGTGTGTCTTGTAGACCCTCCTTTTCCATCCATGCCATACGGCTCTTGTATTTCCAATAGGTGTGTCTTGTAGACCCTCCCTTTCCATCCATACCATATGGCTCTTGTATTTCCAATAGGTGTGTCTTGTAGACCTTACCTTTCCATTCATACCATATGGCTCTTGTATTTCCAATAGGTGTGTCTTGTAGACCCAAAGCAAGCCTGTCTTACCTTTCCATCCATACCATATGGCTCTTGAATTTCCAATATGTGTGTCTTGTAGACCCTACACCATATGGCTCTTGTATTTCCAATAGGTGTGTCTTGTAGACCCTACCTTTCCATCCACACCATATGGCTCTTGTATTTCCAATAGGTGTGTCTTGTAGACCCTACACCATATGGCTCTTGTATTTCCAATAGGTGTGTCTTGTAGACCTTACCTTTCCATTCATACCATATGGCTCTGGTATTTCCAATAGGTGTGTCTTGTAGACCCAAAGCAAGCCTGTCTTACCTTTCCATCCATACCATATGGCTCCTCCCGTTTTAGGGTTTCCCTCATCCCTAAAATTTGTTTAGCCTATTTAATAAAATCGACTTTCAATTTCTTATATGCTGCCAAAAACTTCCCTAATAATCCGGGATATCCTGAAGCATTTGCCAACGCTTAACACATGGCTGGATCCCCTTCAAATGAACGGAATAAATTAGCGATACCTTGAGCACCTACGACTATTGCCAAGGTTACAATCTGCCTTGTTGCTTGATCATGGTGTTGTAGATACCTACGGATAAAATCGCTAACTGCCCCTGAACTTGACTGATAGGCCACCAGTTTTATTCTTTCTTGACATGCGTTCGTTAATACCGCATATTTTTCTATACTTTCCAGCCATTCCTTAAATTTTGTTGGTTCCCCATCAAAAGTTTTTTATAACCTGCGCTATTCCCTGCGCTCCTAAGGTTGTCAAAAGATTAGCTAACTGTCCTGTTATTTGTCCTGCTATCCCTGTCAAAAATTCTCCCAATTCCTGGCCAGCCATAACGAATAATGAAACAGAAGAAATCTGAGCTACTTACCCAAGTTGGTCTGAGCGTCAATCTTCACTTGTCCCAGGCTGTTCCTTTGTCTTGAGAGGGATCCTGGTCTCGGCACCAAAGAAGAACCCCAACATGCTCTATATGTAGCACAACAGACAAACACGATCTTCGGTTTCAGCAGGTTTTAATAATAACAAGGACCAATTTTATACGCTGGTACAACGAACACTTAACAAAGGCGTGGCAGAGACTGTGAGAGAGGCTATGGACTGTTTCAGGCGTGACCCAGTGTGGCCAGAGCTCGTCCCAGTGTGCTGGCCTTCTGAGCTGTGACTTGACTGTTAGCTTGGCTCGTGTTCTTCTGCCGTTTTCTTCTGGACTGCTCTGTCGGTCTGGTCCTGGTCAGTCTTCAGCGCCCTTTTTGCCTCTCTCCCCGACTACACTGACAGTGTGGTTTATATAGGAAGGCTGTGACCCTCAAATCTTCAGGGGGGTCAAAACAAGTTCGTGGTACTGTCGTAACTGGTTTCGGGGGTCCAGTGCGACCCTGCTACAGTTACTAAATGTATTGCCGTTCCTGGTCCTTGTGGTCAATTAAGCCAGGACATTGCCCTCGCCCTGTCCACCACGGCTCTATATGTATCATAAATGTATCATAAATGTAATTTCTCGTCACGATATGGCTGAAATATTGCCCATGTGACGTTAAATAATAACTCACTCACTCCACCACGGCTCGGCTCCGTCAAGGAGTGATTGGCCTAATGACCCTTACTCCCAGTTGTCTCTATCAGCATTCACACCCGCATAATAAAGAAACGTAATACCAGTTTATACTCACATAGTTTTACTTACTCTCAGTCCATCTATCACTACAGAACAGGATCAGACTGGCCAGGCTCGTCACTAGCTGGTGGAAACTTAGAACGATCGGGATTCGACTCGATCGACTGTAAACCGCGCACCACTCTCCTAATGATGATGGTATCATTTTATAGTGTTCGAGCCTGACCTGTCCTTGTCACATGTCTCAATATCTCAATTTGATTCGTTACAAGTTTATATCTGACCATGAACTCATGTGTGTCACCATCGGAAAAATACCAAAAACCTACGTGCCAGATTGCTCATCTCTCGATTGATTTCGTGACTCGCTCCAAAGCTCCAAATGGATTATACCTTGTAATTCCCCATTTGTTTCATTAACTCATGGATAATAGCCAGAGACCAATCCAATGATAACTGTGAAATGTCTTTTCTCTATTGATTCCTTTCCAATTACAAGTTCTGTCACGAACTATATCTAATGGGTTCTATTTATTATCATTCGTTTCTGAGATGCATTTTTAACCTTATAACATCCTCCGCCTGTGGACAAGAGCTGCCCAAAGCTCGGAAGATCTAAGCATGAGTTCCGGTCAGAGATATAAAATACAATCACAATTAACATAATGGAAGTAAAACAGGATCGATCATTATATATATGAAATTGTAATCAATTTTCAAATGTTATAATGATTTCGAAAACAACGAATACTTTTACAGTTAAAAATGTATTTACCTGGTAAAGAATAAGTTAATGATCCTGTGTTATTTTGTATAACCACAAAGCATAAACACCATGAAATATTATTCAAATACCATGTAGAATTAATTAATAGCGATGCATAAAAGTCAAATGTCACTGCACATGGCCACAATAAGGCACCACCATTCACGAAAGTTCATTTGTCGCTGGTCCCAATCGAATTCACTGGCTCCTTTCTTGTTTCGAAAAGTCAACTGGCGGAATGCTGTCCAATGTCCTGGAATCCTTGAAAACACGCGGTCTATGCACACAGTCAGGTCATCGGCTGGGGTGACAAAGCCAGAGGTCGACTGTTCTTGACACTGCTTGAGTGTTGACTGGTCGCTCTCTAAAGATGTTGTATGCTGATAGAGTTACAGTGTATATGCGGTCGTCGTGAGCACCTGTAGATGTAGACGTCGGGGTGCTGACAGATATAGATAACTCTCTGTGGCTAGCGGTCTGTGTTTAGCGGCAGAGGTGATAGGACAGCGTGCAACCTCGGCAGCAAGCGTGTAGCAAGGAGCCAGAATAAGGATTTGGCGTGGACCAGACGACAGCGGGGGAAGTGCTTGACTCTCCGCCCTTTAGAATGGGGTACGGCCATCATCTACAACACTTAAAAAGACTGGTAATTCACGAACAACAAGTGACGAATACCATAACAATTATAGAAATATCAATACATAGAACGATGTGCCACCTGCAGCTGACAGCTGCCTGTAACAATAAGACTATAGACATAAGAATAGTCTTCTGGCAAATGCATATCTGCATATAAGGATGCTAACGGCAGGAATCGAATGTTTGGATTAATTGGTACAGGTCCAATTGCGTAGTCACATATTATCAGAAAAAGACATTAATAAGCACGATCAAATTGCACAACCCATGGACTGCTTGAACATTACAGTCGGATAAACTATCATAATTTTCTAATCAACAACATTCAACCAATGCTTTGTAGTTATCAATATCAAAAGGAACAACATATAAAATTATCAAGGGTGGGACTGAGAGCACACATTGATACACAGAGAATGGACACTCAAAGACCTAGAATTACATTTACCTGAAGCAATGATTAGATAACTATGAAAACGTATGCGTATAAAGATATGCTTGCACTAGCAAGATAGTCTGAGACTATATGTCGCTAGGATGCTTATCCGTTACCATCCTAAACTAAGTTTCATTAATGACTAACAATCGTACTCGGAAACAATAAATCAATGTCGCTATAGGATCTTATAAACTAGTGGAGAGGAACGCCTCTCGTCTGGGAAACGCTGTAAGTTATGTAACGGAGCACTAGAAGACCGCCGGTAAATTTGATGGCGTCGTAGACAGCCTTCCAACAGAGGAAGCGACGCCGTTTCGGTCTCCTGAAGGGCAAGTCGCCCTCGGGGACGTTTAGCGAGAATCTAGGTAACGACCTAAAACGGAGAGAGCACGATCTATGGATTGTTGCAAAGCAACGTGGCAACGGGACGATCCGTACAGTCAACTCCAGTTCAAAAACAACTGGCGTCTTGCAGTAGACACACAGCGGCTGTCGTAACCACCTTTGGTATCTGCTCCATGTCTGCGATACCACCTGGGCCACTAATGGGGCATTAAACGTGGACGAAATAGGCGTATGGTGCACAATTCGACACGACGGCAGCCCATACTCCATTTCCAGAAAGTCAAAAAATTTGACAGACGCTGTGAGTTGTATTGGCAAGTTAAGGTTGGCGCGCGTTATCCATAATTCCATGATGCTAAAGGGGGCTGTTCTGGATAAAGCAGTCTGCGCACAGGTAAGGAACAGGCCTTGTGAACGGAAATACTCCGCCAATATTGTCACCTGTTCCAACGATGCGTCGTCCATTTGTCGAAGGTCAATTAGGCAGGGTAATAATCCTGCCAAGTACAAAACTACCCTCCAAAATGGAAGTGCACGGAAAAATCTCGGACAGCTGATAGTCGTGTAGGAGCGCGGACCTTCAGCTATACGAGCCGAATTGCCTCGTATGGTGTCCGCCAGTGGCTGGTCAACGACCAAGACCTTATCAAAACCTAACCATTGGAAATAGGTGGTGTTATAGAGGGCATCCATGATCAAAAAGTTTAACACGGAGAGAGGAGTAAGAGTAGAAATAGCAAAAAATCTCAAAGACGGAGCCTAACTGTATCTCAACAATAAAATCCTTTACAAGGGAATGAGCCAAATAGCACAAAGACACCCTGTACAATGTGATAGACAAAAGTGAAAAAACAACGTCTCACCGATACCAATGAAAGAAGCGACGAGAGTGGGGTCGATTGTGGGGTTGTAGGGGCCTTAAATACTAGTATACCCTACCGACTATGATGCTGAGGGTGACAAGTGGCCTGTCGTTAAAAGGCTGGGATATAACAAAGACAATAAATTATGAAGTAATACGTGCCATAATATCCTATTTGGGCAACGAAAACCATTATGAATATTTCAAGGCAGCCGGCCAAAGTGGAGAGATCAACAGGGCTTAAAGAACCTCAGAGGAACTGATCTCAATGTTAATCATGTCAGAGGTAACGGAAAAGCGACTCCACAATGTTGAAGTACCATAAACACACCTGTCGTGGAAGGAAGGAATCGTTTTAAACGAAACGCCATTAGCCAACTTACATAAATTTTTCCCGAAATATATATAGATTGTGTCGGGGTTTGAATTTGCAAATTGTGACAATCAAACAGTAAATAATAAGTGAGGAATATCCGCTGAATACGAAAATTAGTTAAAGGATGTCCAGCCGTTAACGTGAGGTCTCGGGGACAAACATAAAATTGTGAGACCATAATTTCATGACAAGCAAAGGAATTTGTCAAATGTAAAACCAGTGACGTAACCGGTTGATTGACTTTTTTTATTCTTCGAAAAAGCAAAATGAATACCATAAATACTGTCGATATGATCAGAAATAGATCCATGGAAATAGTGGATTTAATCAACGACATAAATGAAGGAGGGGGATAATTTGGATAGGGTGTAGTTTGATGTGTTTTCCAAATTGTCAAACCGTCAGTTGGGGAGCCTGCTGTAAGTAAGGTCAATGCAAAAAATAAGCGTCGAACTTTTGTAACCTGGATCCTTTTTCTTGATCTTCGCAATCAGGAGTCACCACAGCAGGAACACGACGACTTAATACAAGTTACGATAAGTTTTATTCAAACTGGTTTGAATACAGTAAAACAGATACCACACAAACGTGCTGGCGGCAATCTGAGTTACTTAGGTCAGAGGTCACTGCGCTCCTATCTACTTGCGTCCCGCAAACCGTGCTCCCTGAATCATGATTTTTTCACCCCATTTTATCCTTACACTTTTCTAATGATAAATTACTATGACGTCACGAGGTTTGACCAACACGTGAGTCTGTTATGAAGATTGGGTAGTACCCATCTTCTTAGTGACTTATCCGAGGTTCTGACCTCGTACCTTCAGGTTTACCATATCTATTAAGTCTTTAATATATGATCTAGCTTCTAATTACAAGAGTAAAACTGGTTCCCTCCCTTGTACAATTCGTATAGTTTAATGCTACCCACTAATACCCCTTAATCATCTTGGTTGACTCGTGACAACCTTAACTCTTTACATGACTCTGAGATCCCTGTACTGTGTACCCTGTCATCCTTTATGGAAAACCAATTAATTAAATATAATCGGCCGCCACCTGCGCTCCCCGTACATATAGGTATACAACGTGAGTCATTTCATCTCATAGTGAAGTTAACAATTTCACAGTAATATATAATTCATGTACATCAATATACTTGCATTTAATTTACGTATTTATATATATTTATAACCGGGTGTGCAACTCCTGGTTACAATCCTCCCTTTCTTAGGGTAAGAAAATGTATTTACAATTACATTTTCTTGCATATCCTCATATCCATTAGCACAACTTGTCTCTTTTGGTATTTAATAGTTTATAGTTCATGGTCTGCATTGATGAATAGTCTCTTAGGGATTTCTCGGCATATTCATACGAGAATACACTATCCCTTCTTTTATCTTCATCGTCGAATAATCCAGCCACACATTCACTTTTGGCTGCACAATTATTAAACACACCGTAGCCGCTAGTTACACTCCTTCGTGCGCTTGCAACACACCATTCCCTGAAATTCCCGCCATTTAGTTGGTAGTTGTTACTGCACCAATCGGAATGAACCTGTTCCTTGATTTGGCTTCTGTCTGCGTACATCAAGGGGTGCCGATGTAAGATGCATGGTCTCCTCTTCAGAGTTTTCATCGCGGGATGTTCGTTCTTCGCTTATCTTCTCCCGATAAAACGGTGAATGTTTTCTCTTCTGACCTGCTAGTCGAGGAGCTGGTCTAGGCGAAACTTCTTCGGATCGTGTGGTGGTGGTTGTTTCGGTCATAGGAATCAATTCTGCCTGGGCTGTTCGGTGGGTTCTAGGGTTTCTCTCTCTCAGTTCTACCCGTTCATGATCACTTCTATTTGTATTACCCCTTCTCTAGAGTAATTTATCGAGCTTGCCATAAGTAGTCCCAGTTGGTTCATGAAGAGAGTTGAGTTATCTAAAGGTGATACCAACAAACAATTTGGACCGGTTCTTGTCCCTATGTTACAGAGTATTAGGGTTTCTGACTTAGGTGCTATGTGAGTTGATCTAGTAGCTTTGACTAAGTACTCTTGATTTCTGGGAGCGTGCTTCTCGGCGGGTTCCAGCAGTACTATTTCTCCTTGTATTGCTAGAGTCTTCCTATTAAAATCTATCATAGCTCCAAAGCCTGTCAGAAAATCATTTCCTAAAATCATCTTTTTCCTTAACCCTTCAATAACTTGTACATTCACGTTAAATTTTGACATACCCAAGACTATTTCAATCTTAGCTTTGGCTACCACGTTTAAATTTTTCCCCGAAACTCCTATCATCGGTACCTATGAAATGGGGTCAGTTTGGTAAGCTGATATTTTCTTCTGGTGTATTGAATCAAACACTTCTTTGTCGATTATACTAAGATCTGCCCCAGTATCTACTAAAGCGTCTACTCGCACCCGACATATCGATACTTCAGTGGTTAATCCTCCTTGCACGTCGCCTGTCATCTCCTTAACCGTGTCCTTATCCCCTGCGTGACTACGGTCATCGCCTACAGGGTTTAATAGTTTCCCTGATTCGGTCCGTCGTAAGCGTACTGTCTGATTCTACACCTCGTTTGAGTGTGACCCACTACCCCGCAGTGGTTACATATGGGCGATCCGTCTGGAGCCCATTCATATCCCGGTTTATTCGTATACCCCCGGAAACTCGGTTTGTCCGTATAACCCCGGAAATTTGCCGGCCTCGAACCACTGGGTATATTACCGGTTCGTCTTGTGTCGGAATGCCAAGGTGAACCACCTGCACCCCTCCCTCTGGGTCCACTGGGCTGTCTCGGGGGCTGGCCCATAGGCTGCCTGTCAGCCTGACGTGGGGTCTCCGCCTGTCGTCTGGAGTTAGGGCACTCGTGAAGGGCAACCTCCTCGTGGTGAGTGCTGGGTAGCGCTAATAGCTCTTCCCCCGTGTGGACTCGGGGCAGAATTTGTCCACAGCACCCCATTGCTGGTCGTATGAGGCGACCGAATTGGGCAACCTGTTTGCCGTGGGTTGCGCCCCTGTGTCGGTGGAGGACGGGATTCTGGTGGTTGAGGGCAATGGAGCCAGGAACAGTGTTCCTTTTGCCCAACACACCACTTCGACCCTTACTTCACCTAGACGGGTGGTAGAATTGGCCCGATTCTATCAATCGGCTGGTCACGCCATGCCCTGCGCATGGATACGTGTCACTTTTGATATATCCTATCAAACCATTTTTGATGTTGAAATCTGAACATCTATCAATGCAAATCTTAATATTGCCTAGAGTCCTATGCCAGAAGGCGGTGGCTCATGGGCCAATCTGGTGATGTCAACCTCCGAATAATATATGTCTCCAATGTTCTGTCATGGGCCGAACCAGCTGGACATTTCTTTTGGTAGACAAATGTAGCTATTCGTGTTGTAATTGCTGGAGTATACCACCCCTGTAGCCCTGGTGTTGCAGCATGGCTTCCACTGTAGCACCGTCCTTGTAGACACTCCATGGTGGGTGGGGAGCGGGGGTGCTGAATCCTATTACTTACATCATGGCTCAAACACACTCTGGTTCCAGTAGAAATGACAAAAAGAGGCGGCTAGAGGCTGATCTTCTTACATCTAATGAAGAAGTTTCAGTTTTAAGGCAACAAGAAACTTGGGCAAGGTTTATCGTCATTGAATCATCCGATGGAGGGCCTCTCAAGCTCAATCCGTTCCTAGTATCAAAAACAATACAATCTATTTGTGGAGAAGTTAAGAACGTTTCACGTCTCCGAGGCGGCTCGCTCCTTGTGGAGTGTGAGCGGAGACAGCAATCACTCAATTTATTACAACAAAAACAGTTTGCAAACGTCAGTGTTGCTGTCTCGGCACACAAAACACTCAACTCCAGTAGAGGCATTGTTAGAGATAGAGCCAGATGTCTAACTGACATGTCTGAGGAGGAGATAGTTGGTGAACTTACAGATCAAAATGTAACTTCTGTCAAGCGCTTCACTTTCAAGAAACATGACGGTGGAATAGAACCAAGCAATACGTACTTGTTTACTTTTGCTTCCTGTACTGTGCCCAAATCAATAAAAGCTGGTTATTTTAATATCGGAGTGGAGGTGTATGTCCCCAATCCACTCCGGTGTTATACCTGTCAAAAATTTGGACACGGTTCCAAATCTTGCAATCATGCTCCACGTTGTCATCGTTGTAGTGAGGATCACCAAAGCTCCGACTGCAGTAACGATCCTAAATGCGCAAATTGCGATGGTGCACATCTATCATCTTCGAAGTCATGCCCTGAGTGGCAATTACAATCAAAAATTCTCAAGTTGAAATACGAAAACAATATTTCATTCTTTGAAGCAAAAAAGCGTATTCTCAGCCAGACTCCGTCTAAACACTCTCCTACTATCACCTACTCAGCTACTGTCTCAAAGAAATCAAACACTGTTTCTGTATCCTGTCAAACTGATCTGACTTGGACTAAGTCTGACAAACCCGTTCAAACTGTTGTACCGCCTCATACTTCTAACAGTCAGTCCAATGTCGCAACATCTTCCTCTCAGACAGTGAGTCTGTCACAACCAGAAGTTATCCAACCAGCTGTTGATGAAGATAAATATGTTGAATTGTCAAACAAACAAAAAAAGCGTCTAAATCGGCGACAAATAGCTCAAATCCCCTCTACTGTAGAGGTTCACAACTCCTTTGACCCTCTGGAGATGGAAGTGACTCCATCTTCAGAACTCAGAAATAGGAGTCCATCCTCCTCACGTGGACGTGAGAGATCCCCCATAGAACCTCCATGACTAATTCACCTAAATTAATTCAGTGGAATTGCAGAGGACTTAGGAATAATTTTAATGAAATTCAATTATTAGCACAAGATTATCAACCATCAGCATTTAGTTTGCAGGAAACTTATCTTAAGAATACTGATAAATTTGAAATGCGTCAGTACAATTCATATCATTCTTTTTCCCCACCAGGTGATAAAGCCACTGGGGGTGCTTCAATTTTGGTGAGGCAGGGCATTATCCACAGCCCTGTTTCTCTTAACTGTAATCTTCAGGCTGTTGCTGTCCGTCTTACCTTACACATAACCTTCACACTTTGTTCATTGTATATTTCTCCATCCTCGAATCTTCAGCAGTGCGATCTTCAGGATTTATTTGACCAGCTCCCTCAGCCTTGTATCATCATGGGTGATCTTAATGGACATAACCCTCTATGGGGAAGTTCCAACACTAACAATAAAGGGAAAATCCTTGAAGATTTTATTTCTAATAATAATCTATGCATATTCAATGACGGCTCGACCACATATTTACATCCTGCAACTGGTACCTATTCTGCATTAGATCTGTCAATCACAGATTCTAACATATATAATGAATTTGAATGGTCAGTCCATGATGACCTTTGTGGAAGTGATCATTTTCCCACTGTCATTACAACTGTACATCCCACTGATGTTCCACCGTCCACACGATGGAATTTTTCCAAAGCCAATTGGCCATTATTTCAGACCATATGTACTGACAAATTGAAGCCAAACCTTTTCATGGATGTACCTGATCCAATTCAATCGTTCTCTGACAAACTGAAGAGCATAGCTGATGAAACTATTCCTAAGTCCTCTGTGAACCCACATATTCGGAAACCATGGTTTACTGACGACTGCAAACAAGCTAGGAAGCGTAGGAAGAAGGCAGAGAATTATTTTCGACGCCATCCTACTGTACATAATTTAAACAATTTGAAAATCAATTCTGCCAAGGCTCGACGAACATTTAAACACAATAAACGTCAGTCTTGGAAGAACTATGTTTCTAAAATCAATTCTCGCACGCCTATGTCAAAGGTATGGAATATGATCCAAAAAATCAAAGGCAAAGGTTCCAAACCTAGTATTCGTCATCTAAAAGATGACAATAATTTATTGACTGAAAAATCAGATATTGCAAATAAATTGGGCGAAACTTTAGCTAAACATTCTTCTTCGTCAAATTATAATCCACAGTTTCAGAAATATCAACAACAACAAGAGAAGAAAAACGTTCATTTTAACTCTGACAATGGCGAAGACTATAATGAAGTTTTTTCACTAAATGAACTACACACTGCTTTAGCACAAGCTCATGATACTGCAACTGGTGCTGATGATATTCATTATCAGCTCTTAAAACATTTGCCTGAATCTTGTCTCACAACACTACTGAATATTTTTGATGATATTTGGACAACAGGACATTTTCCTCCTTCATGGAGAAATGCTATAGTTGTACCCATACCAAAACCTGGCAGGGACCATACAGACCCATCAAATTATCGACCAATTTCATTAACTAGCTGTGTTTGTAAAACCATGGAGCGCATGGTAAATAATCGATTAGTTTGGTTTTTAGAAACCAATAATCTGATAAGTAACATCCAATGCGGTTTCCGAAAAAACCGAAGTACAATTGACCATTTGATTCGTTTAGAATCATTTATTAAAAATGCTTTTATAAACAAACAGCATGCTGTATCAATCTTTTTCGATCTTGAAAAAGCTTATGATACCACTTGGAAGCATGGTATTTTAAAAGATTTACATGACTTTGGTTTAAGAGGGCGCTTGCCTCACTTTGTATCACAGTTTTTAACTGACAGACAATTTCAAGTTCGTGTTGGATCCACCCTGTCTGATCATTATAATCAGGATCAGGGGGTTCCACAGGGCAGTATTTTGTCTGTCACTTTGTTTAGCATCAAAATAAATAGTTTATCTAAAGTATTAAATGACTCAGTAGATGGGTCATTGTTTGTGGATGATTTTAATATTTCATGTCGTGGTAAAAATATGCATACCATTGAAAGACAGTTACAGTTGTGTCTTAATAAAATTAATAAATGGTGTCTTGAGAATGGATTTAAGTTTTCACAGACCAAAACAAATTGTATTCATTTCTGTCGGAAATATAAACTCCATAAAGATCCAGAACTCTCTTTAGATGGCACTCCAATTAAGGTTGTCAAAGAAGCCAAATTTTTGGGATTAATTTTCGACCACCATTTGACGTTTTTGCCACATATCAAATATTTAAAGACTAAATGCCTGAAGGCCCTCGATCTATTAAAAGTCGTCTCGAACTCTAAGTGGGGAGGGGATCAGACGACCCTCCTTCACCTTTATAGATCATTGATTCGTTCTAAATTAGATTATGGCTCCATTGTCTATGCTGGAGCTTGCAAGAGTAATTTAAAAAAGCTAGATTCAATCCACCACCAAGGACTCAGACTGTGCCTTGGTGCTTTTAGAACTTCTCCTGTTGACAGTCTCTATGTCGAGGCTGATGAACTCTCTTTGAAACAACGCCGTGTTAAATTGTCTCTTCAATATATCACTAAATTACACTCTAATCCTTCTAATCCTGCTTATGACTCCGTTTTTCAACCCCTATATGAAGAGCTGTTTCAGAAAAAAACAAAGCTGATTCCACCACTTGGAATTCGGATGAAATCTCATATTATTGCTGCAAATATAGATCTTGATATTATCTCACCGTATCGTCTCTTGTCTACTCCTCCCTGGCAGCTGGTGAGGCCAGAAGTAGATGTTTCTCTAGCCCGTTTTATTAAATCTGACACCAATCAACTTATATATCAACAGGAATATGTACAATTACGAAATAAATATGACACCCACCGTTCAATCTTTACTGATGGATCCAAGGATGGTGGCAAGGTGGCATGTGCCACTGTCGTTGGATCAAAACATTTCTCATCTAGAATACCAGACACTAGCTCTATTTTCACTGCTGAGGCCAATGCTCTTCTTACAGCCTTAAAATACATTCAACGACAGTCTGCATATAAACAATTTATCATCTTTTCTGATTCTTTGTCTTGTCTTCAGGCACTGAAAAAAGTCTCTTCTAATCATCCAATTATTTTAAACATTTTAGAACTTTATAATGATCTTTCAACTGGCCAATACGACATCGTCTTTTGTTGGTTGCCCAGTCATGTGGGCATAAAAGGCAACACAATGGCTGATGCTGCAGCTAAAGCAGCACTCAACAAATCTGTGACACCACTTCTTCTTCCCTACAGTGACTATAAACCTGTTATCCGTTCTTACATCAGAAATCTAATGCAGAAGAAGTGGGACACCCAAGTGGGTATAAATAAATTACATGCAATCAAACCAAATATCGGTTATACCTACTTGGGTTGTCAGTCCAGGTTTGAAGAGGTCATTATGCGACGATGTCGTATTGGCCATTCAAGATATACACATGAGTATCTATTGAAAGGTGAGGATCCTCCGTTTTGCATCCCTTGTGATGAAAGAATCACAGTCAAACATGTCCTGCTTGACTGTATTGATTTTGCCATCACAAGGGATAACTATTTCAAATCTACATCTCTAAAGGATCTTTTTAATGGTATCAGTTGTCATTTAATTGTTGGATTTTTAAAAGAAATAGAACTTATTGATAAATTTTGATTGTGTACATAGTTGAATTTTATAATATTGGTAGTGTTTAATGAGTAACAGAGATGGTTAGTGGCTGTATCCTCAAAGGGGGTTGAAGTAGTGTAAAATTATTGTCCCCCTGAGAGGTTATGTAAGACCACGTCCTAAAAGTACGTTTATTCATACCACTGTTTTTAAACGTAGTATATTTGTTTTGTTTTAATTATGGCTTAATTGCGTACCATCGCCAGCTGCTTAAGGGATGGTGTAAATCCTGCTGGGGAGCCCTGCAGGTAGCAGAAGTATTGTAAGTCCCCACGGGCCCCAGTTAGGTGGCCTCACTTTGGTTGCTGGCGATCTCTAGCCCGATTTTTATAATGTATTGTTGAATAATAGGTTATTCTTTTAATTGTTCTAAACTAGTTTTACTTATAAACTGTGATATGCTAGTTGTTCTACTGTCCGTCGATGACAGGTGTTTTATTCTCATGTCAGTATATTAAATGTTCTCGTCACGATATGGCTGAAATATTGCCGATGTGACGTAAAGCTTTAACTCACTCACTCACTCACTGGAGTTAGACTGGGCTACGTTTAGCGACATCATACGCTCCATACTCTGAGCCAGTACTTCTGTCTGATGAGCCAGAGCCTCTGTCTGCCTTCGTAAGGCTTCATATTTGTGGTCCTTATCTGCGGAATCCACTTCCATAGGGGTTTCCACCCTATGTCGCCTTAAATTGTATGTCCTGGAAGCCTGCTGTTCCTTCCTCATAGCATCCCTTAGATCTGTTGGTCGCTCCCTAATTAATCTCCTTGCCACATGGTCTTCTCGGAGACCATCTACAAATATATCTACCAATATTCCTTGAATTATGGGGGAATTCTGTTCTGCCGCACTATAGCATTCATCAGCCAGAGACATGAGTCTGTTGGCATAACTCTGCTGCACTACCTCCCCCGAGGCTTGATGTGCTTAATGTATTATTTTATAAATTGGTAGTGCTAATAAATAACTTAGATTGTGAGTGGCTGTACCCTCGAGGGGGGTTGAAGTAGCGTAAAATTATTGTTCCCCTAAGAGGGTATGTAAGTCCCAAACCATTCGTAGTATTTTTATGCATACCAGACTTTTAAATCGTAGTATATTTGTTAGTTTTATTCAATGGCTAAACTTGCATATAATCGCCAGTGACTGAAGGGATGGTGTAAATCCTGCCAGGGTCCATGCAGGAAGCAAAGGTACTGTAAGTCCCCATGGTCCCTGGTGTGGTGATCTCCCTTTAGTTACTGACGATCTCTAGCCCATTTTTATATTGTTTTGTTCCTTAATACTTAATTCTTTTAAATGTTCCGCAACTAGTTTTAAAATCTTATCTGTGATATTCTAGTTCTCATACTGTCCTTCGATGACAGATTTTTATAAAGTTTAAATATATGTATATTTCATGACTAATTTCTCGTCACGATATGGCTGAAATATTGCCGATGTGACGTAAAGCATTACCTCACTCACACTCACACTGTTTCAGTTTCTTGAGTTTCTGTTGTGCGTACTGCACGTCACTCAAGTCACTAAACCTTTCTTTTAACGCCGTCTTTAAGTTTTCCCAGGGGATATTAGGATTTTCCCTAACTTTCCTTACTAGGAAATCTGCGGCTGGCCCTACTGCGGTCTGTATGGCTAAGGTGCATTTAGCCTGGTCGGGAGCGCTAACTGAAATGCAGGCCTTTTCTACTTCCTTTATCCAGTCAGTAAATCGTTTGTACCCCTCCCCCGAAAAGTTTCGCACTTGTTGTGGCAATCCCTGTGCCTGGATAGCCTTCTCTACCCTGGTTAGATGGGTAGCTACTAAATCTGCTGGGAGATCAGGTATCCTTTCATCTCCCTCTGCCATCCTAATTTTGTTTACTTATTTTAAATCCTCACTTGCTTAATTTACCATTTTATTTACATGTACCCTTTATCCTATCCTCGAGGTTATCTTTTACCTCTTCCTCTTCTCATTACCTCTCGTCTGTATCTTTCCCTAATCAGTACTTCTTCTACCCTTCTCCTGTGTTTTAGAAAATAATATACCGAGATAATCAGGGCGGAAGAATTATCTTGGTTCTCCGTGCCACAACTTTTCTGGAACACTATCCAAGACCGTAGTAGTCGGGATCTTCCTACTAAATTCCCTAAATCTCTTTCTATTGTTGCAGCGCTAATCGGGCTAACTCTAGCTATTTCTTCTGCTGCGTCCCATGATAGGGGATGGGCGTTCATTTTACTATCCTACTCACATTTCCTAATCTAAAGTTTCTATCTGGCCTTAATCTCCTCTTACTTCCTCCTTAAACCCGCTAAATACCTCTCCCTCCGTCTTTGAATATTTTCTAATCTCCGTTCTTTTTCTGCGTTTTCTTTTGCCTTCTTCTTCCTTAAAAAGGTTATGTACACAGCTATTATATGGTCCGGAGAATTGTGTTCTTTATCCGTACCCACGATTTTTTTGTCTTCCTATCCAATTCCGCAGTACCGGGGACAAGTGTACCCACTCCCTAATATCGTTTTCTATTAATTCTGCACTAAATCTGCAAATCTATGTAGTTTATTAGCTTCTGACGTAGGATTCCAGAGTTCAGAGTTCATTCCACTTCCATCAACTACCTTCCTTTAGTTTTTCTTACGTCTGTATCTTTTCCTAACTTAATTCTTCGCAACTAATATCTATACACTATGTGCTAGCAGAACAAATTGAGTCATTCAGGGTAAAACTTACCTTGAGAAGTTCCCTAATTGTCTTTCGATTCCTGGGTGCTCCTGGTTGGAGATTTGTTTTCCAAGATCCGGGTCTCGGCACCATAGAATTTCGGCTCGTGATTCGTCTAACTTGTAACCTGGATCCTTTTTCTTGATCTTCGCAATTAGGAGTCACCACAGCAGGAACACGACGACTTAATACAAGTTACGATAAGTTTTATTCAAACTGGTTTGAATACAGTAAAACAGATACCACACAAACGTGCTGGCGGCAATCTGAGTTACTTAGGAGCGCAGTGACCTCTGACCTATCTACTTGCGTCCCGCAAACCGTGCTCCCTGAATCATGATTTTCCACCCCATTTTATCCTTACACTTTTCTAATGATAAATTACTATGACGTCACGAGGTTTGACCAACATGTGAGTCTGTTATGAAGATTGAGTAGTACCCAGCTTCTTAGTGACTTATCCGAGGTTCTAACCTCGTACCTTCAGGTTTACCATATCTATTAAGTCTTTAATATATGATCTAGCTTCCAATTACAAGAGTAAAACTGGTTCCCTCCCTTGTACAATTCGTATAGTCTAATGCTACCCACTAATACCCCTTAATCATCTTGGTTGACTCGTGACAACCTTAACTCTTTACATGACTCTGAGATCCCTGTACTGTGTACCCTGTCATCCTTTATGGAAAACCAATTAATTAAATATAATCGGCCGCCACCTGCGCTCCCCGTACATAAAGGTATACAACGTGAGTCATTTCATCTCATAGTGAAGTTAACAATTTCATAGTAATATATAATTCATGTACATCAATATACTTGCATTTAATTTACGTATTTATATATATTTATAACCGGGTGTGCAACTCCTGGTTACAGTAGACCCAAAGCAAGCCTGTCTTACCTTTCCATCCATACCATATGACTCTTGAATTTCCAATAGGTACTGGCAGGCAGCAATCTGAATTACTTAGGAGCGCAGTGACCTCTGACCTAGCTACTTGCGTCCCGTAAACCGTTCTCCCCGAATCATGATTTCCCATCCCATTTTATCCTTACACTTTTCTAATGATAAATTACTTAGACGTCATGAGGTTTGACCAACACGTGAGTCTGTTATGAAGATTGAGTAGTACCCAGCTTCTTTGTGACTTGTCCGAGGTTGTACCTTCAGGTTTATCCTATCTATTAAGTCTTTAATATATGATCTAGCTTCCAATTACAAGAGTAGAACTGGTTCCCTCCCTTGTACAATTCGTATAGTTTAATGCTTCCCACTAATACCTCTTAATCATCTTGGCTGACTTGTGACAACCTTAACTCTTTACATGACTCTGAGATCCCTGTACTCTGTACCCTGTCATTCTCAATGGAAGACCAATTAATTCAATATATACACAGTAAAAAAAGTGTTGCACCCCTATACCTTTTCATGGAGGGGTGTTTCGAAAGGGTGTAAAGATAACCGAATTAATATTATAACAAGGATTTCGTGTATACCAACAAACCAGTGTATTGTCTATACAATGAACTTAAATGGGGTATTCCATGACCTTATGGCATGTAAAAATATCATGCTGAACTTTTACGAAAAATGAACGAACAACGAAGACGCATTAAGTATGGTGACATCTCAATAATTTTTGGTGACCAAATTCATCCAATAGGGTAAGAATGTCATATGGAGATTTGACGAACACAGTAAGTCAATATCGAGAACTTCCACCAAGCACTTGGATCACAGCTTGAAGTCTTCGTCTCATACTCCTCACCAGACATGGAATCGCTCCATGGGCAGCTGCTGCCACTCCTCGTGTAATGCTGCTTCCAATTCACGCAAGTTCTGTGGAGGAGGGTCCCGACGATAAATCAGGCGTCCCAAAATGTCCCATACATGTTCCAGAGGATTCAGATCTGGACTCATTGCTGGCCATGGAATCTGCGTCAGAGCATTGTTGTGGATAACCTGGGTCACAGCTCGTGAACGATGTGGTCTGGCATTGTCATCCATGAATATCGGTCTGGTGGCCAGTGGATGATTGTCAAAATGGGGCACCACAACTGGATTCAGCACCTCTTGGATGTAGCGCTCCCCTGTCAAGTTGTCTCGTATGGTCACTAAATCAAGCTTACAATCAAATGAGAAGCATCCCCAGACCATAACAGATCCACCTCCATATGGTACAGTTGGCATGATGTTTCTTGCAGTATAAGCTGTTCCAGGACGCCTCCATACTCTCACTCTGCCATCCACAACATGCAGAAGGAACCTGCTTTCGTCCGACCAGTGGACTCAAGTTCCAGTTCTGTCTCAGTCTACACCAGGCTAGACGTAGTCGTTTGTGGTTGTCTGTGAGTTTAGGTCGCTTGATAACCCTTCTGGACTTCAACCCTGCAGCGTTAAGACGATTTCTCACGGTCTGGGTACTGAACTGTCGACGAGGAAGCCAAAGACGTTTCAAGGTTGTGCTTGTAGCAAATGGATGACGCCTTACCACCCTCAACAACGCTCTGTCATCTCTAACTGTGGTCTTACGTGGTCTGCCAGAGGGTCTGCGATTCCTTACATCATTAGTTTGTGCGTGTTTTCTGACCAAACGGAGAGCAACCTCCTCGTGGTGAGTGCTGGGTAGCGCTAATAGCTCTTCCCCCGTGTGGAACCGGGGTAGAATATTTCCACAGCACCCCATTGCTGGTCGTAAGAGGCGACCAAAGTGGGCAGCCCGTTTGCCGTGGGTTGCGTCCCTGTGTCGGCGGAGGACGGGAGTCTGGTAGTTGAGGGCACTGGTTCCTGGAACTGTGTTCCTTTGCCCAACACACTACTTCGACCCTTACTTCGCCTAGACGGGTGGTAAGATGGGCCCGGTCTTATCAATCGGCTGGTCATGCCAGGCCCTGTGCGTAATATTGTCTATGCACAACTGTGTTGTAGTTACTGTATATTTTGGTCTTGGCCATGCATAACTTGTATGAACTAACAATTTTGGATTGTATCAATTGCCTAGAGTCTTACGCCAGAAGGCGGTGGCTCATGGGCCAATCTGGTAATGTTGACCGCTGAATTCTGTATGTCTCTAGTTTATTGTTATAGGCAGAACCAGCTTAGCAATAAATTTAGTAGACAAATATTGCTATTCATGTCATATTTGCTGGAGTATAACATCCCTGTAGCCCTGGTGTTTTGCATTTTGGATATCCAATGCATTCAGATGCCGTCCTTGTTGACACTCGATGGTGGGTGGGGAGCAGGGGTACAGAACCACTTTATCTCACTATGTCGACAAAACACTCTGGTTCTAAAAGAAAACATTTAGATGCTAGCTCATCTGATGATGAAATTGATCGCCAATTGGATTCCTGGGCTCGATTCATTGTGATCGAGGCATCAAATCATGAACCCATGAAATTAAATCCATTTGTCATTTCGAAGGCTATCAATGGCTGTTGTGGTGAGGTTAAAAATGTCACCCGCCTCCGTAATGGCTCCATACTTGTGGAGTGCGTACGGAGACAGCAATCTCTCAACTTGTTATCACTCAGCCAATTTGCAAATGTAGAGGTTGCTGTCTCAGCACATCGAACACTGAACTCATGTCGAGGCATCGTACGAGACAGAGCCCGATGTCTGTCTGACATGAGTGAAGATGAAATTGTTGTAGAACTGTCCAAACAAGGAGTTACAGCCGTCAAACGATTCACGAGAAAACAGGATAACAACATCATTAAAACTAACACTTATCTCTTCACATTTTCACTTTCGAGAATTCCTGATTCAATTAAAGCTGGATATTTTAATATCGGAGTGGAGGTTTAAGTCCCAAACCCACTCCGATGTTACAAATGTCAAAATTTTGGGCACGGTGCCCAGACCTGCACCCGCAACCCAGTCTGTGTCCGCTGCAGTGGCTCCCATGAGGGTACTCAGTGCACAGACACCATTAAATGTGCAAACTGTGATGGGGACCACTTGGCCTCATCCAAACTTTGTCCAAAATTTATTCTCCAATCAAAAATACTGAAAGTAAAACACACAAATAATGTCTCTTTTCGTGATGCCAAAATCTTAGTTCAAGCTCAATCACCAAGTATTCCCACAAAATCCTACTCGGCAGCTGTAACTTCCAATCCTATTGTTAAGGTTGCTACAACATCTATCGGATGCCAGACAAACATCTCTTGGGTGGGTGATCAGCAGAAAACTGTAGATGTCACATCTCAAACATCTTCTGATGATACTATTACAGCAACATCAGCCTCACAGACAGAGGTGCTACAATCATCACATCCTGTTCATGAAATATTGGAACCAGAATCATTGCAAAGAGACTTACATCTAACAAAAACTGAAAAAAAGAAACTAAAGAAAACGGCGAGGGCACTCCACCACTTGGAGGTGCCTTCCTGTCAGTCCACATCTGTTAAGGTTCACAACCAATTTGAACCTTTGGCGATGGAGGTCACTCCATCGCAGACAGGCCATGGGAGTAGACCTCCCTCCAAGACAAGATCACCCATAGAACCACCATGACGAGTTCTCATCCTATCATACAGTGGAATTGCAGAGGACTAAGGAACAATTTTAATGATTTGCAGCTATTGACTCAAGATTTTATGCCATTAGCATTTTGCCTACAGGAAACGTACTTCAAAAATACTGATCAGCTCACCATTCGACAATACGATTCTTATCATTGTTTTTCACCTCCAGGGGCTAAGGCTACTGGAGGTTCTTCAGTCTTGGTAAGGCAGGGTGTCATTCATAGCCCTGTTCGTCTGAATACCCCTCTACAAGCTATCGCTGTTCGTATCACCATGCACATTGTTTTCACTCTGTGTTCTCTTTACATTCCTCGATCTGCATCTCTTCAGCTCACCGATCTTCAGGCTCTCTATGACCAGCTTCCTAAGCCCTGTATCATAATGGGCGATATGAACGGACATAATCCACTTTGGGGTAGTGATCACACAAGCAGTAAAGGCAGATTTTATTTCTAACAATACTCTATGCCTTTTTAATGATAATTCTAAAACATATTTACACCCTGGTACAGGCACATACTCTTCTCTTGATTTGTCTGTCACAGATTCCAACCTGCTAAATGAATTTGAGTGGTCAGTCCACGATGATCTCTGTGGAAGTGACCACTTTCCAACCATATTAAACCCTATTACCCCATCTGATGTTCCCTCATCATCTCGATGGAACTTTACAAAAGCCAACTGGCCTCTATATGACATTCTCTGTACAGGCAAACTAACACCTGATCGCTTTACTGACATTCCTGATCCAATACAATGCTTTTCTGATGAACTCAACAAAATAGCTGAGGAATGTGTTCCAAAGTCCTCTGGGATTCCACACATACGTAAACCATGGTTTACCGATGACTGCAAGCGAGCTAGGAAGGCGAGGAAAAAAGCAGAGCATTATTTCCGCTGCCATCCTATGGTCCATAATCTAAATAAATTTAAAATTTTAAACGCTAAAGCAAGGCGGACATTCAAACAAAGTAAACGTCAATCTTGGCGAAACTATGTGTCAAAAATAAATTCTCGAACGCCCATGTCCAAAGTATGGAACATGATCCAAAGGATCAAAGGTAAGGGCACTAAATCTAGTATTCACCATCTTAAAATTGGGGACCAACTACTTACTCATAAATCAGATATTGCTAACAAGCTTGGTGAAACTTTGTCAAAATACTCTTCCTCCTCTAACTATGTAAGTATTATTTGGTCTTGGTCATGTTTTACGTGTTTGACATCCCAAATTATTATGTAAACGTTTGCCTAGAGTCTTATGCCAGAAGGCGGTGGCTCATGGGCCAATCTGGTGATATGGACCTCTGTATTCTTGGTTTCTCAAGAAAAATGTTGAAGGTCGAACCAGCCTGGCGTTTCTTCTTTCAGATCTCCTTGCTATACAAGTCTGTGTTTCTGGAGTATACCACCCCTGTAGCCCTGATGTTTCAGTCTGGTTTCCACTGCAACATCGTCTTTGTTGACACTCGGTGGCGGGTGGGGAGCAGGGTTGCTGAACCGCATCACCCTACCATGGCTAACACATTACACTCTGGTTCTGTAAAAGCAAATAAAAGAAGACATCTTTCTTCTTCATCAGATGAAGAAGTTTCTCAATTTGTGTCTGATTTATGGCCAAAATTCTTGGTTATTGAAGCTGCGGATGGAAGTCCATTGAAACTGAATCCATTTGCCGTCTCCAAGGGCATCCAAGGTGTCTGCGGAGACGTTAAAAATGTTACTCGACTGAGAGGTGGTTCTCTATTAGTGGAATGTGTAAGGAGACAGCAATCTGTCAATCTGCTGGGTATACAGCAGTTTGTAAACACCCAGGTTGTTGTCTCAGTGCACAAGACACTGAACTCGTGTAGAGGCATCGTCAGAGACTGGTCCCGCTGTCTTTCTGACATGTCAGAAGAAGAAATTGCAGACGAGCTGAAATCTCAAGGTGTCACCGTTGTAAAACGGTTCACTAGGAAACAAGGATCCGAAATCATAAACACTAATACTTACCTGTTTACCTTCGGACTGACAACTCTTCCCAAGTCTGTTAAAGCCGGTTATTGCAACATCGGAGTGGAGGTATATGTACCAAATCCACTCCGTTGTTTTAAATGCCAAAAATTTGGACACGGTGCAAAATCTTGCCATGGAAAAACAAAATGTTCCCGTTGCGGTGAAGCTCATGAGAGCAATAATTGCACAAATGACATCAAGTGTGCTAACTGCAACGGTGAACATCTAACATCATCAAAATGTTGTCCAACATTTGAATATGAAGCAAAAATTATGAAACTCAAATGCACTCAAAATATTTCCTATTTTGAAGCCAAAAAATTAGTTCCTGTTCAATCAAACCCAAATCCATCTCTTACATATTCAGCTGCAATTTCTTCTCCTGCTCCAGTTTCTGTTCTGAGACCAACAACAGCTTCTATATCCTGTCAAACTGACATATCATGGATAACTGACACACAAAGATTATTGGAGGAAGTATCTCCAACTTTCCAAATTTCTTCCGCTTGCCAAACTGATGACTCAACACCTGAACCATCACAAGATATAGCCCAAGGTGATGTACATCTCACAAAAACAGAGAAAAAAAAGTTGAAGAAAAAGACGAAGGCACTTCAGCATCTGGCTGTGCCCTCCTCTTCTGTAACGACTGTTCCGGTTCAAAATCATTTTGAACCATTGACCATGGAGGTCTCTCCTTCCCTCCCAGACCATGGGAATGGCCCCTCCACAAGTCCACGTTCTCCAGTTGAACCTCCATGAACAGAGATCCTAATCTTATACAATGGAATTGCAGAGGACTTAGGACCAATTTTAATGAATTGCAATTATTAGTACAAGACTTTCAGCCGTCGGCATTCTGTCTGCAAGAGACATATCTCAAGCCAACAGATAAGTTTGACATGCGTAAATACATTTCGCATCATTCATTTTCTCCTCCCTCTGTTAAGGCTACAGGCACTCGTGAAGAGCAACCTCCTCGTGGTGAGTGCTGGGTAGCGCTAATAGCTCTTCCCCCGTGTGGAACCGGGGTAGAATATTTCCACAGCACCCCATTGCTGGTCGTAAGAGGCGACCAAAGTGGGCAGCCCGTTTGCCGTGGGTTGCGTCCCTGTGTCGGCGGAGGACGGGAGTCTGGTAGTTGAGGGCACTGGTTCCTGGAACTGTGTTCCTTTGCCCAACACACTACTTTGACCCTTACTTCGCCTAGACGGGTGGTAAGATGGGCCCGGTCTTATCAATCGGCTGGTCATGCCAGGCCCTGTGCGTAATATTGTATATGCACTCCTGTGTTGTATTATAATGTATATTTTGGACTTGGCCAAGCATACTTTGTATGAATTACCAATTTTTGATGGAATAAATTGCCTAGAGTCTTACGCCAGAAGGCGGTGGCTCATGGGCCAATCTGGTACTTTCGACCTCTGAGTTCTGTATGTCTTCAATTTCTTGCCATGGGCCGAACCAGCCTGACATTTTATTTGTTAGACAAATACAGCTATTCATGTTGTTCTTACTGGAGTATACCACCTCTGTATCCCTGATGTTTGCATGTTGGAGATCCGGTGCAGGAAAACATCGCTCTTTGTAGCACTCCATGGTGGGTGGGGAGCAGGGGTGCTGAATCATTTACTTTCACCATGGCAACCAATCACTCTGGTTCAAACCGCAACGAAAAGAAAAGACGTTTTGAAGCTGAGACTTTCTCATCTGACGCTGCTTCTGTTCAACAAAATTCAAATTGGTCACGATTTCTTGTAGTTGAATCTGGAACTGAACATCCTTTAAAAATGAATCCCTTTGCAATTTGCAAAGCCATTGAAGGTATTTGCGGAGAGGTAAAAAATGTTTCACGGCTCCGGGGCGGCTCGCTTTTGGTGGAGTGTGCACGGAGACAGCAAGCTATCAATCTTTTAAATTGTACAATGTTTGCAAACACTGCAGTAGCTGTCTCTGAGCACAGAACGCTAAATTCAAGTCGAGGTATCATCCGCGACAGAGCCCGTTGTCTGGCTGAGATGTCAGAGGAGGAAATACTTCTTGAATTAAAGGAACAACATGTCACGTCAGTGAAACGTTTCTCAAGAAAAGATGGTGAGACCTTCGTTCCTACGAACACATATTTGTTTACCTTCTCCCTTTCAACCATACCCCAATCAATAAAGGCAGGCTATTTCAACATCGGAGTGGAGGTGTATGTCCCCAATCCACTCCGACGTTATAAATGTCAGAAGTTTGGACATGGGTCCAAGACATGCAATCGATCGTCTGTTTGTTGCCGCTGTGGTAGCAATCACGACGGTTCTGATTGTACAGCTGAACTCAAATGTGTTAATTGTAATGGCCGACATGTTGCATCTTCCAAATCCTGTCCACTGTGGAAACTTGAAAAGGATATTTTGACTGTCAAATGTCAAAATAATTTACCTTATCTAGATGCTAAAAAACTTGTTGCAAGCCGGTCTCCTCCATCAACACAAACCTATGCTGCAGCTGTCTCTCGACCTTCCACAACTAGATCCATAGAATGTCAAACAGATTTGACATGGACAAATTCTGAACATCCAATGCCTATTACGACAACATCTGAAAGCCAGACACCTCAGTTAGCTAATACAGCATGTGCCCCTTCTCCACCATCTAAGATTATGAGTGAAACTTTGACTCAATCTTTAGCAGCTCCAGAAATGTCAGCTACTGTACAAACATCAGCTGACCCGTCAAGAAAACAAAAGAAAAAACAAAACAGGAAAATTACAACAAAGATCCCGACTCCAACTGAAACATCTGTAGTTGTTCACAACTTCTTTGATCCTTTAGAGATGGATGTTACTCCATCCTCACATCACAACAACAGTTGTGACTCCTCTTCACATTCACGTGAGCGATCTCCTGTGGAACCACCATGAATCATTTAAATGTACTTCAATGGAATTGCAGAGGGCTTAGGCACAATTTTAACGAACTACAGTTATTAACAACAGATTTTATTCCATCAGCAATTTGTTTACAAGAGACGTACTTAAAAAATACTGATAAATTTGATTTAAGGAAGTATAGTTCCTATCATTCTTTTTCTCCTCCGGGAGATAAAGCTACTGGAGGTACTTCTATGTTGGTGCGGCAGGGCGTTGTTCACAGTCCTGTTCCGCTTGACACGAATTTGCAAGCAGTTGCAGTTAGACTTACACTGCATATTGCCTTCACACTTTGCTCCTTATACATTCCTCCATCTTCAAATCTTCAGCGTAATGATCTACAAAAACTATACGACCAGCTCCCCAAGCCCTGTGTCATCATGGGTGATCTAAATGGGCATAATCCTTTATGGGGAAGTTCAACCATTAATCAAAAGGGAAAAGTGATCGAGGATTTTGTTTCCGATAATGATCTTTGCATCTTTAACGATGACTCGGACACCTACTTACACCCTGCAACTGGTACGTATTCATCATTAGATCTGTCTTTGACGGATTCAGTTTTGTTGAATGAATTCTCATGGTCCGTCCATGATGACCTATGTGGGAGTGACCATTTCCCCACCGTGCTTAAACCCATTCATCCCGTTGATGATCCACCTTCACCTCGATGGAATTTTGTGAAGGCTGATTGGCTTTTATTTCAATCTTTATGCAAAGATAAATTACAACCTACGTCTTTTCAGAATGTTATTGACCCCATTCAGTTGTTCTCAGATCAACTGAATGAAATTGCTGATGAATCAATACCTAAGTCCTCTATCAACCCACGTGTTCGTAAACCGTGGTTTGATGACACTTGCAAACAAGCTAGAAAATGTCGTAAGAAGGCGGAGAAGTACTTCCGTAAACATCCCACTGTCCATAATTTAAATATTGTAAAAATTTCAAATGCCAAGGCAAGACGTCTATTTAAGCAAAATAAACGTCAATCCTGGCGGACTTATGTCTCCAAAATTAACTCTCGTACCCCTATGTCCAAGGTATGGAATATGATTAAAAAGATCAAAGGCAAGGGATCAAATTCTACTGTTAATCATCTGAAGGATGGCGATACTTTGTTAACGGATAAATCTGCCATTGCCAATAGCATTGGTGAAACTTTATCTCATCATTCTTCTTCATCTAATTACGCTCCTGAATTTCAAAAATATCAGCTTCAACAGGAAAAGAAAAAAGTAAATTTTACATCTGATAATGGTGAAGATTACAATGAGGTATTTTCACTACATGAGCTATATACTGCCTTAGGGCAAGCTCATGATACAGCAGCAGGCGCTGATAATATTCATTATCAGCTGCTGAAACACTTGCCCGAATCATGCCTTGAAACTATGTTAAATATATTCGATGATATTTGGACATCTGGGATGTTTCCACCTTCATGGCATAAAGCCATTGTTATCCCCATTCCCAAACCTGGGCGGGATCATTCTGATCCATCAAATTACCGACCTATCTCTTTAACTAGCTGTGTTTGTAAAACGATGGAACGCATGGTAAATAATCGATTAGTGTGGTACTTGGAAACAAATAATCTTCTTTCCAATATACAATGTGGTTTCCAGAAAAATAGAAGTACTATCGATCATTTAGTGCGTTTAGAATCGTTCATTAAAAATTCCATTGTAAATAGACAACATGCTGTATCGATCTTTTTCGATTTAGAAAAAGCTTACGATACAACATTGAAACATGGTATTTTAAAAGATCTTCATGACTTTGGATTAAGAGGCCGTCTGCCTCATTTTATATCACAGTTTTTAACAGACAGGCAATTTCAAGTCCGAGTGGGTACAACCCTGTCTGATCATTATAATCAGGATCAGGGTGTCCCACAAGGCAGTATTTTGTCTGTCACTTTATTCAGTATAAAAATTAACAGTTTGTCCAAAGTTTTAAATGATTCAGTTGATGGATCACTTTTTGTGGATGATTTTAATCTATCTTGTCGTGGTAAAAATATGCACACAATTGAAAGGCAATTACAATTATGTCTTAATAAAATTAACAAGTGGTGTCTAGAAAACGGATTTAAATTTTCCAAATCAAAAACTAATTGCATACATTTCTGCCGAAAATATAAACCGCATAAGGACCCTGAACTATTTCTGAATGGCACTCCTATCAAAGTTGTTAAGGAAGCCAAGTTCTTGGGACTTATTTTTGATCATCACTTAACTTTTCTCCCGCATATTAAATACCTCAAAGCTAAATGCCTGAAGGCACTCGATCTATTAAAAGTTGTTTCTAATTCAAAGTGGGGAGGGGATCAAACAACCCTCTTACACTTGTACAGGTCACTAATTCGTTCCAAACTTGATTATGGCTCCATCATCTATGGTGGAGCCTGCAAAAGTAATTTACAAAAACTAGATACTATACATCATCAGGGTCTGAGGCTTTGTCTTGGAGCCTTCAGAACGTCTCCCATTCACAGTCTCTATATAGAAGCAGATGAGCCTTCTCTTAAACAACGCCGACTAAAATTATCTCTACAATACATCACTAAATTATATTCTAATCCGTCCAATCCAGCTTTTGAATGTATATTCCATCCTCTCTACGAAGATCTTTACAATAAAAAGTCATCTCTTGTTCCACCACTCGGAATCAGAATCCAGTCTGCCTTGTTTGCTTCCAATATTAAACTGCAAGATATAGCTCCAACTCAACTGTTTTCAACACCTCCTTGGCAAATGGTACGGCCAGAGGTTGACCTTACATTAACAAAATTAAAGAAATCAGATACAAACCAATTAATTTACCAACAAGAATACCTTCAACTAAGAAACACTTACGACACTTATAAATCTATATTTACAGATGGATCCAAGGATGGTGGCGCAGTTGCTAGTGCCACCGTCATTGGATCCAGAACAATATCTTCACGTTTACCTGATAACAGTTCCATATTCACTGCAGAAGCAAACGCTATTTTTACAGCACTTAAATATATCAGTAATCAAGCTAAACATAAACAATTCATACTGTTTTCAGATTCTCTTTCATGCCTTCAGGCGATTAAAAATATGTCATCCAAACATCCACTTTTAATCGAAATTCTCGAATTATTTAATGATCTTGCTACTGGCCAATATGACATCGTCTTTTGTTGGTTACCAAGCCATGTTGGTATCATTGGTAACACAATGGCCGATGCTGCTGCAAAAGCAGCCCTCAACAAATCTGAGACACCACTTCTGATCCCATACACTGATTTTAAACCCATGATTCGATCTTACATCCGAGATCTTATGCAACAGAAGTGGGACGCCCAAGTAGGTATCAATAAATTACATGCAATAAAAGCGAATATCGGTTATACCTACTTGGGTTGTCAGTCCAGATTTGAAGAGGTCATTTTAAGACGATGTCGTATTGGCCATTCACGTTATACTCATGAATATATTTTAAAAGGTGAAGATCCTCCATTCTGCGTCCCTTGTGATGAAGGAATCACGGTCAAGCATGTCCTGCTTGACTGCATTGATTTTTCCATCACAAGGGATAAATATTTCAAGGTATCATGTATCAAGGATCTTTTTTATCAGGTAAGTAGTCATTTAATTATTGGTTTTTTAAAGGAAATCGAATTACTGCATAAATTTTGATTGTTATAGTTTGTAATTAAATAAATAACTTTTATAATTGGTAGAATTATTCAGTAACTGGGATTGTTAGTGGCTATATCCTCGAAGGGGGTTAAAGTAGTGTAAAATTATTGTCCCCCTGAGAGGGTATGTAAGACCACGTCTTTCAAAGTATGTTTATTTCTGCTCGTTTTTAGACGTAGTATATATGTTCATTTATTCTGGCTAGATTTGTCATTAATCGCCAACAGCGGAAGGGATGATGTAAATCCGGCTGGGGTCCATGCAGGTAGCAAAAGTACTGTAAGTCCCCATGGACCCTAGCATGGTGATCTACCTTCAGCTGCTGGCGATCTATAGCCCTTTTTTATATTGTACCGTTATATATAGTGATATCTTTTATAGTTGTATGCTAGTTTTAAATATTAATCTGTGATATTCTAGTAATTTTACTGTCCATCGTTGACAGCTTTTTATGTTGTATGCATTTATGTATTATTAATGTACTTCTCGTCACGATATGGCTGAAATACTGCCGATGTGACGTTAAATCTTAACTCACTCACTCACTTCTGATCCCATACACTGATTTTAAACCCATGATTCGATCTTACATCCGAGATCTTATGCAACAGAAGTGGGACGCCCAAGTAGGTATCAATAAATTACATGAAATTAAACCAAATATCGGTTACACCTACTTGGGCTGTCAGTCCAGATTTGAAGAGGTCATTATACGACGATGTCGTATTGGCCATAGCAGGTATACACACGAATATCTTTTAAAAGGTGAGGATCCTCCATTTTGTATCCCTTGTGATGAGAGAATCACCGTCAAGCATGTCCTGCTTGATTGTGTTGATTTTTCCATCACAAGGGATAAATATTTCAAAGTTTCATCCTTAAAGGATCTTTTTAATATCAGTGTTCATTTAATTATTAACTTTTTAAAAGAAATTGAATTGTTGACCAAATTTTGATTGATATGTTTTGTATATAGTATAGTTTTTAAAATTGGTAAAATAAATTTGTTAACTGAGATTGTTAGTGGCTGTATCCTCGAAGGGGGTTGAAGTAGTGTAAAATTATTGTCCCCCTGAGAGGGTATGTAAGACCACGTCTTTCAAAGTATATTTATTTTGGCCACATTTTTAATAGTAGTATATATGTTCGTTTAACTTTGGCTCAATTTGTCATAATCGCCAACAGCTGAAGAGATGATGTAAATCCGGCTGGGATCCATGCAGGTAGCAAAAGTAATATAAGTCCCCATGGACCCTAGCATGGTGATCTGCCTTCAGATGCTGACGATCTACAGCCCATTTTTATATTGTACTGTTTCATGACTATCTAATGATATCTTTTTATTGTTGTATACTAGTTTTAAACATTCAATCTGTGATATTCTAGTAATTTTACTGTCCTTCGCTGACAGGTTCTTATTTGGTTTACATATATGTTTAAATATTGTATAACTTCTCGTCACGATATGGCTGAAATATTGCCGATGTGACGTAAAGCATAAACTCACTCACTCACTGTTAAGGCTACTGGGGGATGTTCTATTCTGGTGAGGCAGGATGTGATCCACAATCCTGTTCCTCTGAATGTCAATCTACAGGCTGTTGCAGTTCGACTCACACTGCACGTTGTTTTTACTTTGTGCTCATTGTATATTCCACCCTCTTCAGCTCTTCAGCGATCTGACCTACAATCGTTATATGACCAGCTCCCGAAACCCTGTATCATCATGGGCGACCTGAATGGTCATAATCCTCTATGGGGAAGTGATAGCACAAATTCTAAGGGTAAAGTCATTGAAGATTTTATCACTGATAATAATCTTTGTATATTTAATGATGGCACAAAAACTTACTTACATCCTGCTAGTGGTTCTTATTCTGTTTTGGATCTTTCAATCTCAGATTCAAATCTGTTACCCGAATTTACATGGTCAGTCCACGATGACATGTGTGGGAGTGACCATTTCCCTTCTATTCTTACTGCCAACAACCCAGCTGATGAGCCACCTTCAACGAGATGGAATTTTTCAAAGGCAAATTGGCCTTTATTCAAATCATTATGTGAGGAAATATTGACAACTGATATTTTAATAAATGTCCCTGATCCCATTCAGGTGTTTTCTGATAAACTCCATGAAATTGCTGACGACGCTATTCCTAAGTCCTCTGTAATACCACACATTCGTAAACCATGGTTTGATACAGATTGTAAAAAGGCCAGAAAGATTAGGAAGAAGGCGGAAAGGTATTTCCGTCGACATCCTACGGTACATAATCTTAATAATGTTAAAATAACAAACGCCAAGGCACGGCGTACATTTAAACAAACAAAACGCCAATCATGGAGAAGATATGTATCAAAAATCAATTCCCGAACTCCGATTTCAAAGGTGTGGAACATGATACAAAAAATCAAAGGTAAAGGTTCAAAGTCTGCTGTTCATCATCTTGAAGATGGAGATAGATTACTGACTGATAAGAATGACATTGCAAATAAACTGGGCGAAACTTTGGCCAAACACTCTTCATCATCTAATTACGTACCTAAATTTCAAAAATACAAACAACAACAAGAAAAGAAAAGTATTAATTTTAGTTCCGACAATGGTGAAGATTATAACGAAATATTTTCAATTCATGAGCTAAATACTGCACTTGGACAGGCCCATGATACTGCCACGGGTGCTGATAACATCCATTATCAACTTCTTAAACATTTGCCTGAATCATGTTTAGAAGTTCTGCTTTGTATCTTTGATGAAATATGGACTTCAGGGAATTTTCCATCTTCTTGGCATAATGCCATTGTCATACCTATACCAAAGCCTGGCCGGGATCATTCAGATCCTTCAAATTATCGACCTATCTCATTAACAAGCTGTGTCTGTAAAACCATGGAACGTATGGTAAACAATAGATTGGTTTGGTACTTGGAAACCAACAATTTAATCACTAACATTCAATGTGGTTTCCGAAAGAACCGAAGTACCATAGATCATTTAGTCCGTTTGGATTCATTTATCAAAAATGCCATTGCCAATAAGCAGCATGCGGTATCAATCTTTTTTTACCTAGAAAAAGCATATGATACCACATGGAAACATGGTATTTTGAATGATTTACATGACTTTGGTTTGAGAGGCCGTTTGCCTCAATTTGTATCAAAGTTTTTAACTGACAGGCAATTCCAAGTCCGCGTGGGCTCAACCCTGTCTGATCATTATAATCAGGATCAGGGTGTCCCACAGGGCAGTATATTGTCTGTCACTTTGTTTAGAATTAAGATTAACAGTTTAGCAACTGTATTAAATGACTCGATTGATGGGTCATTATTTGTTGACGATTTTAACATTTCGTGTCGTGGCAAAAATATGCGCACTATTGAAAGACCATTGCAGCTTTGCTTAAATAAAATTCAGAATTGGTGTGAAAAAAATGGTTTCAAATTTTCAAAATCCAAGACAAATTGTATTCATTTTTGTCGAAGTTATAAACCTCATAAAGATCCTGAATTGTTTCTTGACTATACTCCAATCAAGGTTGTTGAGGAGGCCAAATTTTTGGGAATTGTTTTTGACCATCATTTGACCTATTTGCCTCATATTAAGTATCTGAAGAATAAATGCCTGAAGGCCTTAGATCTACTGAAAGTCGTATCAAATTCTAAGTGGGGAGGGGATCAGACAACCCTCCTCCACTTATATAGATCTCTTATTCGCTCCAAATTAGATTATGGCTCGATTGTATATGGTGGAGCCTGTAAGAGTAATCTCGAAAAATTAGATACAGTCCACCATCAAGGCCTGAGACTCTGTCTTGGCGCCTTCAGGACGTCTCCTATTGATAGCCTTTATGTCGAAGCTGATGAGCCTTCTCTTCACCAGCGACGTATTAAATTGTCTCTTCAGTATATTGCAAAACTACGTTCAAATCTATCAAATCCTGCTTATGATACAGTTTTTCATCCACAATATGAAGAACTGTTTCAGAAGAAACCCAAGCATATTCCACCTCTTGGGATTCGGATGAAATCCCATATTACTGCTGCCAGGATAGAACTTGATATCGTATCTCCACACAGACTTTTATCATCTCCTCCATGGCAATTGGTTCGACCGACAGTGGATCTAACGCTTGCTAATAACAAAAAATCAGAAACTAATGACTTACACTATCAACAGGATTACATTCAGTTGAGGAGCAATTATGATTCTCACCGTTCTATTTTCACTGACGGATCCAAGGACGGTGGCAATGTTTCTAGTGCCACTGTCATTGGATCTAAAACTATCTCTTCCCGATTACCCGACAATAGCTCTATATTCACAGCCGAATCTAAGGCAATACTCACAGCTTTGGAATACATTCAACAGCAGTTCATACACAAACAATTTATAATATTTTCTGATTCACTGTCTTGTCTTCAGGCGATTAAAAACATGTCTTCGGGTCATCCATTTATCTTGGATATATTAGAAATGTACAATGTCCTTGCCACTGGCCAATACGACATTGTCTTCTGTTGGTTGCCCAGCCATGTCGGCATTGTGGGTAACACAATGGCTGATGCTGCTGCAAAGGCAGCACTCAACAAATCTGTGACCCCACTTCTTATTCCATACAGTGATATTAAACCTGTTATTAGATGTTACATCAGGGACCTTATGCAAAAGAAGTGGGACACCCAAGTGGGTGTAAATAAGCTACATGCCATAAAACAAACCATCGGTTACACTTACTTGGGTTGTCAGTCCAGATTTGAAGAGGTCATTCTGCCACGATGTCGTATTGGCCATTCTCGTTATACGCACGAATATTTGTTAAAAGCTGAAGATCCTCCATTCTGTATCCCTTGTGATGAGAGAATCACCGTGAAGCATGTTTTGCTTGATTGTGTCGATTTCTCTCTCACAAGGGATAAATATTATCATTCATCTTCATTGAAGGATCTTTTTAATAATGTCAGTACTCATTTAATTCTTGAATTTTTAAGAGAAATAGAACTACTAGATAAATTTTGATAGATGATATACATTTTAAATAAGTTAAATATTAACATCAACTGAGATTGTTGATGGTGGTGCCACTCGGGTGGTTAAAGTAGCGTAAAAATATTGTCCTCCTGCTAGTGCCACGTAAATCCATTCTCGATCAAGGTAAGTAATATTGACTTGCGTTTTAGAACTTTGATTGTATTGTCAATTTGTTTTGTGTTTTTTAATATTGGCTAGCATACGGTACACCCACTGGTAACCAAAGTGATGGCATAAATCCTGCTGGGGAGTCATGCAGGAAGCATAGGTACTGTAAGTCCCCATGATCTCCAGTAAGGTGGTCTAACTTTGGTTATTGGTGGTCTGTAGCCTTGTTTTAATTGATAGGACTTAATCTCTTATTACTATATGTTTTTAAAGGAAATTATGATCTAGTTTGTTTTATTAAAAAACTGTGATATAACTTACTATTTTACTGTCCTTTGTTGGCAGATATTTTAGATTAAATACCTAGTTCACATCGCTATATGGCTGGAATATTGCCGATGCGATGTAAAATTTAACTCACTCACTCACTCTAACTATGTACCTCAATTCCAAAAGTATCAAAAACAGCAAGAAAAGAAACTTATTAATTTTACTTCCGATAATGGGGAAGATTATAATGAACTCTTCTCTATTCATGAACTCCACACTGCCCTCGGACAAGCTCACGATACTGCTACAGGAGCTGATAACATACATTATCAACTCCTGAAGCACTTACCAGAATCATCCTTAGAAACACTTTTGAATATTTTTGATGTCATTTGGACCTCAGGGAAGTTCCCTCCTTCGTGGCGTGATGCTATTGTTGTCCCGATACCCAAGCCCGGTCGAGATCATACTAACCCATCAAATTACCGACCAATATCATTGACAAGCTGCGTTTGCAAAACAATGGAACGCATGATAAACAATCGCCTTGTTTGGTACCTGGAAACCAATAATCTTATTACTAATATACAATGTGGTTTTCGGAAAAACAGAAGTACCATAGACCATTTGGTTCGCCTAGAGTCATTTGTAAAAAATGCAATAATAAATAAACAACATGCTGTATCTATCTTTTTTGATTTAGAAAAAGCGTATGATACCACTTGGAAGCATGGTATCTTAAAAGATCTACATAATTTGGGGTTAAGAGGCCGTTTGCCTCAATTTATATCCCAATTTTTAACAGACCGACAATTTCAGGTTCGTGTGGGTTCCACCCTGTCTGACCATTATAATCAGGATCAGGGTGTCCCACAAGGCAGTATTTTGTCTGTAACTCTGTTTAGTATAAAGATTGATAGTCTGTCAAAGGTTTTAAATGATTCCATTGATGGTTCACTTTTTGTGGACGATTTTAATATGTCATGTCGTGGTAAAAATATGCGTACCATCGAGAGACAGTTGCAGCTATGTCTCAACAAAATCGAAAAATGGTGTCTTGAAAATGGTTTTAAATTTTCCAAAGTTAAGACCAATTGTATCCATTTTTGTAGGAAATACAAGCACCACAAGGATCCAGAGCTATTTTTACATGGCGCTCCTATCAAGGTTGTAGAAGAGGTCAAATTCCTGGGTCTTATTTTCGATCACCACCTTACTTTTAAGTCGCATTTTAATAATCTTAAAACTAAATGCCTGAAGGCTCTAGATTTGTTGAAAGTTGTTGCCAATACAAAGTGGGGAGGTGATCAGACTACCCTCCTCCACTTGTATAGGTCTCTGATCCGCTCTAAATTAGATTATGGCTCCATCGTTTATGGTGGAGCCTGTAAGAGCAATTTACAAAAATTAGATTCCATTCACCATCAGGGACTAAGACTTTGTCTTGGCGCCTTTCGAACGTCTCCTGTCGAAAGCTTATATGTAGAAGCTGATGAACCAACGTTAAAGCAGCGGCGTATCAAATTATCGCTTCAATATATTGCAAAATTACGTTCTAACCCGTTAAACCCTGCATTTAACTGTGTATTTCAACCCCATTACGAAGACCTTTTTCATAGTAAGCCTAAGCTGGTCCCACCACTAGGCATTCGGATTAAACCCCACATTACAGATGCACATCTTGATTTAGATAATATTTCTCCTTTCAGGCTTCTGTCTTCCCCTCCTTGGCAACTTGTCAGACCGGAGGTGGACTTGACACTCACACAATTTAAAAAACAAGACACAAATCAATTAGTATATCAGCAAGAATATTTACAAGTTAGAGCTAAATACGAATCCCACCGTTCTATTTTTACAGATGGATCCAAGGACGGCAGCACAGTCTCCAGTGCTGCTGTCATTGGATCCAAAACCGTCTCATCTCGCTTACCAGACCATAGCTCCATTTTCACTGCTGAAGCGAAAGCAATATTAACTGCTTTGGAATATATCCAAAAACAGTACAGTTGTAAACGGTTCATCATCTTTTCAGATTCATTATCGTGTCTACAGGCAATCAAATCTAACTCTTCGCATCATCCATTCATTTTAGATATTTTAGAATTGTATAATGACCTTGCTACTGGCCAATATGACATCGTCTTTTGCTGGTTGCCCAGTCATGTTGGAATCACGGGTAACACTATGGCTGATGCTGCAGCAAAGGCAGCTCTCAACAAATCTGTGACACCACTTCTACTACCATACAGTGATTATAAACCTGTTATTAGATCCTATATCAAAGACCTAATGCAGAAGAAGTGGGACACTCAAGTGGGTATAAATAAACTACATGCAATTAAAGCAGATATTGGTTATACCTACTTGGGCTGTCAGTCCAGATTTGAAGAAGTCGTATTAAGACGATGTCGTATTGGCCATTCTCGTTATACTCATGAATATTTGTTAAAAGGTGAGGATCCTCCATTCTGTATCCCTTGTGATGAAAGAATCACAGTCAAGCATGTCCTGCTTGACTGTGTGGATTTTCCCATCACAAGGGAAAATTATTTCCAGGTTTCATCTATGAAGGATCTTTTTAAGGTAAGTTCTCATTTAATTATTGCTTTTTTAAAAGAAATAGAATTGATTGATAAATTTTGATATGTATTGTAAAAAGTATGTGCTTTTAATTTGGTAAAATGATTATATAACTGTGATTGTTAGTGGCTGTACCTTCAAAGGGGGTTGAAGTAGCGTAAAATAATTGTCCCCCTGAGAGGGTACATAAGTCCTATTTCATTCAAAGTATTTTTCATTTTCCATGTTTTTAATCGTAGAATTCTTGTTGTTTTTAACTGATTTGGCTTAAACTTGCTGACAATCACCAGTAGCCAGAGCAATGGTGTAAATCCTGCTGGGTTACCATGTAGGTAGCAGAAGTATCGTAAGTCCCCATGGTACCTAGTATGGTGTCCTACCTTTGGCTATTGGTGATCTATAGCCCATTTTTATTGTGTATTGTTATGAATTGTTACAAATTTTATTATGTTATGCTAGTTTTACAATCTACATCTGTGATGGTCTAGTGTTTTTACTGTCCTTTGTCGACAGATTTTAATGTCTATATTTATGTATTATTACTGTCCAACTTGATTTAGTCATGATATGGCTGAAATATTGCCGATGTGACTATAAATCTTAACTCACTAACTCACTCCAATTACAAGAGTAAAACTGGTTCCCTCCCTTGTACAATTCGTATAGTCTAATGCTACCCACTAATACCCCTTAATCATCTTGGTTGACTCGTGACAACCTTAACTCTTTACATGACTCTGAGATCCCTGTACTGTGTACCCTGTCATCCTTTATGGAAAACCAATTAATTAAATATAATCGGCCGCCACCTGCGCTCCCCGTACATAAAGGTATACAACGTGAGTCATTTCATCTCATAGTGAAGTTAACAATTTCATAGTAATATATAATTCATGTACATCAATATACTTGCATTTAATTTACGTATTTATATATATTTATAACCGGGTGTGCAACTCCTGGTTACAGTAGACCCAAAGCAAGCCTGTCTTACCTTTCCATCCATACCATATGACTCTTGAATTTCCAATAGGTACTGGCAGGCAGCAATCTGAATTACTTAGGAGCGCAGTGACCTCTGACCTAGCTACTTGCGTCCCGTAAACCGTTCTCCCCGAATCATGATTTCCCATCCCATTTTATCCTTACACTTTTCTAATGATAAATTACTTAGACGTCACGAGGTTTGACCAACACGTGAGTCTGTTATGAAGATTGAGTAGTACCCAGCTTCTTTGTGACTTGTCCGAGGTTGTACCTTCAGGTTTATCCTATCTATTAAGTCTTTAATATATGATCTAGCTTCCAATTACAAGAGTAGAACTGGTTCCCTCCCTTGTACAATTCGTATAGTTTAATGCTTCCCACTAATACCTCTTAATCATCTTGGCTGACTTGTGACAACCTTAACTCTTTACATGACTCTGAGATCCCTGTACTCTGTACCCTGTCATTCTCAATGGAAGACCAATTAATTCAATATATACACAGTAAAAAAAGTGTTGCACCCCTATACCTTTTCATGGAGGGGTGTTTCGAAAGGGTGTAAAGATAACCGAATTAATATTATAACAAGGATTTCGTGTATACCAACAAACCAGTGTATTGTCTATACAATGAACTTAAATGGGGTATTCCATGACCTTATGGCATGTAAAAATATCATGCTGAACTTTTACGAAAAATGAACGAACAACGAAGACGCATTAAGTATGGTGACATCTCAATAATTTTTGGTGACCAAATTCATCCAATAGGGTAAGAATGTCATATGGAGATTTGACGAACACAGTAAGTCAATATCGAGAACTTCCACCAAGCACTTGGATCACAGCTTGAAGTCTTCGTCTCATACTCCTCACCAGACATGGAATCGCTCCATGGGCAGCTGCTGCCACTCCTCGTGTAATGCTGCTTCCAATTCACGCAAGTTCTGTGGAGGAGGGTCCCGACGATAAATCAGGCGTCCCAAAATGTCCCATACATGTTCCAGAGGATTCAGATCTGGACTCATTGCTGGCCATGGAATCTGCGTCAGAGCATTGTTGTGGATAACCTGGGTCACAGCTCGTGAACGATGTGGTCTGGCATTGTCATCCATGAATATCGGTCTGGTGGCCAGTGGATGATTGTCAAAATGGGGCACCACAACTGGATTCAGCACCTCTTGGATGTAGTGCTCCCCTGTCAAGTTGTCTCGTATGGTCACTAAATCAAGCTTACAATCAAATGAGAAGCATCCCCAGACCATAACAGATCCACCTCCATATGGTACAGTTGGCATGATGTTTCTTGCAGTATAAGCTGTTCCAGGACGCCTCCATACTCTCACTCTGCCATCCACAACATGCAGAAGGAACCTGCTTTCGTCCGACCAGTGGACTCAAGTTCCAGTTCTGTCTCAGTCTACACCAGGCTAGACGTAGTCGTTTGTGGTTGTCTGTGAGTTTAGGTCGCTTGATAACCCTTCTGGACTTCAACCCTGCAGCCTTAAGACGATTTCTCACGGTCTGGGTACTGAACTGTCGACGAGGAAGCCAAAGACGTTTCAAGGTTGTGCTTGTAGCAAATGGATGACGCCTTACCACCCTCAACAACGCTCTGTCATCTCTAACTGTGGTCTTACGTGGTCTGCCAGAGGGTCTGCGATTCCTTACATCATTAGTTTGTGCGTGTTTTCTGACCAAACGGAGAGCAACCTCCTCGTGATGAGTGCTGGGTAGCGCTAATAGCTCTTCCCCCGTGTGGAACCGGGGTAGAATATTTCCACAGCACCCCATTGCTGGTCGTAAGAGGCGACCAAAGTGGGCAGCCCGTTTGCCGTGGGTTGCGTCCCTGTGTCGGCGGAGGACGGGAGTCTGGTAGTTGAGGGCACTGGTTCCTGGAACTGTGTTCCTTTGCCTAACACACTACTTCGACCCTTACTTCGCCTAGACGGGTGGTAAGATGGGCTCGGTCTTATCAATCGGCTGGTCATGCCAGGCCCTGTGCGTAATATTGTATATGCACATCTGTGTTGCATTGTAATGTATATTTTGGCCTTGGCCGTCCATAACTTTTGTGTATTATCAATTTTGGATTGAATAATTTGCCTAGAGTCTTACGCCAGAAGGCGGTGGCTCATGGGCCAATCTGGTACTTTCGACCTCTGAGTTCTGTATGTCTTCAATTTCTTGCCATGGGCCGAACCAGCCTGACATTTTATTTGTTAGACAAATACAGCTATTCATGTTGTTCTTACTGGAGTATAACACCTCTGTATCCCTGATGTTTGCATGTTGGAGATCCGGTGCAGGAAAACATCGCTCTTTGTAGCACTCCATGGTGGGTGGGGAGCAGAGGTGCTGAATACATTAATTTCATCATGGCTCACAATCCTTCTGGTTCAAACCGAAATGAAAAGAAGAGACGTCTCGAAGCTGAGATTTTATCATCTGATGATGATATTTCCGTTTCACAAAATTCTAATTCTTGGGCTCGATTTATAGTAGTTGAATCAGGAAATCAACTACCGTTGAAAATTAATCCCTTTGCCATATCAAAAGCCATTGCGGGTATTTGTGGTGAAGTCAAGAATGTTTCACGGCTCCGGAGCGGTTCTCTTTTGGTAGAGTGTGCACGGAGACAGCAAGCTATCAATCTTTTGAAATGTACTACATTCGCAAACACTGAAGTTGCTGTCTCTGCGCACAGAACGTTAAACTCAAGTCGAGGCATCATCCGCGACAGAGCCCGTTGTCTGGCAGAAATGACAGAAGAGGAAATTCTAGATGAACTCAATGATCAACATGTCACGTCTGTGAAACGTTTCACAAGAAAGGATGGGGATAACATTGTCCCAACAAATACTTATTTGTTCACCTTTTCACTGTCGACCATACCACAATCTATAAAGGCAGGATATTTTAACATCGGAGTGGAGGTGTATGTCCCCAATCCACTCCGATGTTACAAGTGTCAGAAGTTTGGACACGGTTCCAAATCATGCGATCGGCCGATTGTTTGTCACCGTTGTGGTGCAAATCATGACGCCTCAGATTGTACAGCTGACCCCAACTGTGTGAATTGTAAGGGTAAACATGTTGCATCTTCAAAATCATGTCCTCTTTGGCAACATGAGAAAGATATTTTGACAGTCAAATGTCAAAACAACATTTCTTTTCAGGAAGCAAAAAAAGTCATTGCAAGCCGGTCACCTCCATCAGTGCACACTTATGCTGCTGCTGTCTCTCGACCTTCTACCACAAGATCAATAGAATGTCAAACTGACTTGACATGGGCACACTCTGAACACCCTGTGCCTGTGGTTACAACATCAGAGAGTCAGACAGATGATTCAGATACTCAATCCTGTGGCATCTCTCCAGCATCTCAGGTTGTGACTCAGACTATGGCCCAACCTAAATCGACTCCTGAATTACCAGCAACTAACAAACCATCGACTGAAATGCCCAAAAAACAAAAGAAGAAACAAAACAAGAAAATTATTACTAAGATCCCTACTGTCACTGAAACATCTGTTGATGTTCAGAATTTCTTCGATCCTCTCGAGATGGATGTTACTCCATCTACTTTGAGTGGTGACTCTTCTTCACGGCTACGTGAGCGATCTCCTATAGAACCGCCATGAACCATTCAAATATTTTTCAATGGAATTGCAGAGGACTTAGGCACAATTTTAACGAGCTGCAATTATTAACAACAGATTTAAGTCCATCAGCAATTTCTTTACAAGAGACGTACTTAAAAAATACAGATAAATTTGAATTAAGGCAGTATAGTTCCTATCATTCTTATTCTCCTCCGGGAGATAAAGCTACTGGAGGTGCTTCTATGTTGGTGCGGCGGGGCGTTGTTCACAGTCCTGTTCCGCTTGACACGAATTTGCAAGCAGTTGCAGTTAGACTTACACTGCATATTGCCTTCACACTTTGCTCCTTATACATTCCTCCATCTTCAAATCTTCAGCGTAATGATCTACAAAAACTGTACGACCAACTCCCAAAGCCCTGTGTCATGATGGGTGATCTAAATGGGCATAATCCTTTATGGGGAGGTTCTATCATTAATCCAAAGGGTAAAGTCATCGAGGATTTTGTTTCTGATAATGACCTCTGCATCTTTAACGATGACTCGGACACCTACTTACACCCTGCAACTGGTACGTATTCATCATTAGATCTGTCTTTGACGGATTCAGTTTTGTTGAATGAATTCTCATGGTCCGTTCATGATGACCTATGTGGGAGTGACCATTTCCCCACGGTGCTTAAACCAATTAATCCCGCTGATGATCCACCTTCACCTCGATGGAATTTTGTGAAGGCTGATTGGCTTTTATTTCAATCTTTATGCAAAGATAAATTACTACCTACGTCTTTTCAGAATGTTACTGACCCGATTCAGTTGTTCTCAGATCTACTGAATGAAATTGCTGATGAATCAATACCTAAGTCCTCGATCAACCCACGTGTTCGTAAACCGTGGTTTGATGACACTTGCAAACAAGCTAGGAAATGTCGTAAGAAGGCGGAGAAATACTTCCGTAAACATCCCACTGTCCATAATTTAAATATTGTAAAAATTTCAAATGCCAAGGCAAGACGTCTATTTAAGCAAAATAAACGTCAATCCTGGCGGACTTATGTCTCCAAAATTAACTCTCGTACCCCTATGTCCAAGGTATGGAACATGATTAAAAAGATCAAAGGCAAGGGATCAAATTCTACAGTTAACCATCTGAAGGATGGCGATACTCTGTTAACTGATAAATCTGCCATTGCCAATAGCATTGGTGAAACTTTATCTCATCATTCTTCTTCATCTAATTACGCTCCTGAATTTCAAAAATATCAGCTTCAACAGGAAAAGAAAAAACTAAATTTTACATCTGATAATGGTGAAGATTACAATGAGGTATTTTCACTACATGAGCTATATACTGCCTTAGGGCAAGCTCATGATACAGCAGCAGGCGCTGATAATATTCATTATCAGCTACTGAAACACTTGCCCGAATCATGCCTTGAAACTATGTTAAATATATTCGATGATATTTGGACATCTGGGATGTTTCCAGCTTCATGGCATAAAGCCATTGTTATCCCCATTCCAAACCTGGGCGGGATCATTCTGATCCATCAAATTACCGACCTATCTCTTTAACTAGCTGTGTTTGTAAAACGATGGAACGCATGGTAAATAATCGATTAGTGTGGTACTTGGAAACAAATAATCTTCTTACCAATATACAATGCGGTTTCCGTAAAAACAGAAGTACTATCGATCATTTAGTGCGTTTAGAATCGTTCATTAAAAATTCCATTGTAAATAGACAACATGCTGTATCGATCTTTTTCGATTTAGAAAAAGCATACGATACAACATGGAAACATGGTATTTTAAAAGATCTTCATGATTTTGGATTAAGAGGCCGTTTGCCTCATTTCATATCACAGTTTTTAACAGACAGGCAATTTCAAGTCCGAGTGGGTACAACCCTGTCTGATCATTATAATCAGGATCAGGGTGTCCCACAAGGCAGTATTTTGTCTGTCACTTTATTCAGTATAAAAATTAACAGTTTATCAAAAGTTTTAAATGATTCAGTTGATGGATCACTTTTTGTGGATGATTTTAATCTATCTTGTCGTGGTAAAAATATGCACACAATTGAAAGGCAATTACAATTATGTCTTAATAAAATTAACAAGTGGTGTCTAGAAAACGGGTTTAAATTTTCCAATTCAAAAACTAATTGCATACATTTCTGCAGAAAATATAAACCGCATAAGGACCCTGAACTATTTCTGAATGGCACTCCTATCAAAGTTGTTAAGGAAGCCAAGTGCTTGGGACTTATTTTTGATCATCACTTAACTTTCCTCCCGCATATTAAATACCTAAAAGCTAAATGCCTGAAGGCACTCGATCTATTGAAAGTTGTTTCTAATTCAAAGTGGGGAGGGGATCAAACAACCCTCTTACACTTATACAGGTCACTCATCCGTTCAAAACTGGATTATGGCTCCATCGTATATGGTGGAGCCTGTAAAAGTAATTTATTAAAACTTGATACGATACATCATCAGGGCCTGAGGCTTTGCCTTGGAGCTTTTAGAACGTCTCCCATTCACAGTCTCTATATAGAAGCAGATGAACCTTCTCTTAAACAACGCCGTCTAAAATTATCTTTGCAATATGTCACTAAATTATATTCTAATCAGTCCAATCCAGCTTATAATTGCGTCTTCAATCCTCTTTACCAAGATATTTACAATAAAAAGTCATCTCTTGTTCCACCACTCGGAATCAGAATCCAGTCTGCCTTGTTTGCTTCCAATATTAAACTGCAAGATATAGCTCCAACTCAACTGTTTTTAACACCTCCTTGGCAAATGGTACGGCCAGAGGTTGACCTTACATTAACAAAATTAAAGAAATCAGCTACAAACCAATTAATTTACCAACAAGAATACCTTCAACTAAGAAACACTAACAACACTTATAAATCTATATTTACAGATGGATCCAAGGATGGTGGCGCAGTTGCTAGTGCCACCGTCATTGGATCCAGAACAATATCTTCACGTTTACCTGATAACAGTTCCATATTCACTGCAGAAGCAAACGCCATTTTTACAGCACTTAAATATATCAGTTATCAAGCTAAACATAAACAATTCATACTGTTTTCAGATTCTCTTTCATGCCTTCAGGCGATTAAAAATATGTCATCCAAACATCCACTTTTAATCGAAATTCTTGAATTATTTAATGATCTTGCTACTGGCCAATATGACATCGTCTTTTGTTGGTTACCAAGCCATGTTGGTATCATTGGTAACACAATGGCCGATGCTGCTGCAAAAGCAGCCCTCAACAAATCTGTGACACCACTTCTGATCCCATATACTGATTTTAAACCCATGATTCGATCTTACATCCGAGATCTTATGCAACAGAAGTGGGACGCCCAAGTAGGTATCAATAAATTACATGAAATTAAACCGAATATCGGTTACACCTACTTGGGCTGTCAGTCCAGATTTGAAGAGGTCATTATGCGACGATGTCGTATTGGCCATTCAAGATATACACATGAGTATCTTTTAAATGGTGAAGATCCTCCGTTTTGCATCCCTTGTGGTGAAAGAATCACGGTCAAGCATGTCCTGCTTGACTGTATTGATTTTTCCATCACAAGGGATAAATATTTCAGTGTCAAAACAGTTAAGGACCTTTTTAATGATGTTAATTCTCATTTAATATTAAGTTTTTTAAAAGAAATAGAACTTGTACATAAATTTTGATGTGCTTAATGTATTATTTTATAAATTGGTAGTGCTAATAAATAACTTAGATTGTGAGTGGCTGTACCCTCGAGGGGGGTTGAAGTAGCGTAAAATTATTGTCCCCCTAAGAGGGTATGTAAGTCCCAAACCATTCGTAGTATTTTTATGCATACCAGACTTTTAAATCGTAGTATATTTGTTAGTTTTATTCAATGGCTAAACTTGCATATAATCGCCAGTGACTGAAGGGATGGTGTAAATCCTGCCAGGGTCCATGCAGGAAGCAAAGGTACTGTAAGTCCCCATGGTCCCTGGTGTGGTGATCTCCCTTTAGTTACTGACGATCTCTAGCCCATTTTTATATTGTTTTGTTCCTTAATACTTACTTCTTTTAAATGTTCTGCAACTAGTTTTAAAATCTTATCTGTGATATTCTAGTTCTCATACTGTCCTTCGATGACAGATTTTTATAAAGTTTAAATAGATGTATATTTCATGTCTAATTTCTCGTCACGATATGGCTGAAATATTGCCCATGTGACGTTAAATAATAACTCACTCACTCTGACCAAACGGCTTATTGTTGAGTAGTGATGCCTGGTTCTTCTGCCAATCTCCTTGAACGAAAGACCTGCTCCAATAAGGCCAATAATCTGCCACTTGACTGCTTCTGACAATCGTCTACCCGGCATTGTGGGTTACAATAAACTGGGCTGTCAGAGAACATCTTTTATAGGCGATGTTGAGCTTAAGAAGATACTGCAATCTGCAAATGTAATGCACCATGCAATTCACGTGCTGATTGCTACGTTTTGGTGATCATCTTCCCTCCGAAAACATTACACATTTAACATCAGATCCCCAAGGAATACCTACCATTAAAACCAGAGTCGGGCGTTTTAAATGTTGTGATGTATCATACGTATTAATGTGGGGGTGCAACACTTTTTTTACTGTGTATAGTTGGCCGCCACCTGCGCTCCTCGTACATATAATTATACAACGTGAGTACATTAACAAACCACGTAGTTGGTACATATTAATTCCTTATCATAGTGAATTTAACAATCTCATATTACTATATAATTCATGTACACAATTATACTTGCATTTATCTTATTATATATATATATATATATATATATATATATTTATAACCGGGTGTGCAACTCCTGGTTACAGTATTTACATGCTAAAGAATAAGAGAAATGATCCTATGTTACTTCGGATAACCACAAAGCATAAATATCACGAAATATCATTCACATACAATGTAGCATTAATCAATAGCGATGCATAAATGTCAAATGTCACTGCACATGGCCACAATATGGCGCCACCATTCACGAAAGTTCATTTGTCACTGGTCCCAATCGAATTCACTGGCTCCTTTCTTGTTTTGAAAAATCAATTGGCGAAACGCTGTCCGACGTTCTTGAATCCTTGTACACAAATATACTTGCATTTACCTTAATTATTTATATATAATTATAACCACGAGTGCAACTCCTGGTTACAACAGCCAACCCGAGTTCAAAAGTAACTAGAGTCTTGCAGTAGACACACAGCGGCATCTGCTCAGTGTCTGGGATACCACAGGGGCCACTAACGGGTCATTAAAAGTGGATGAAATAGGCGTATGGCGCACAATTCGACACGACGGCAGTCCATACTCTATCTCCAGAAAGTAAAAAAACTGGACAGACGCTGTGAGATGATATGGCTGGCCCGCATTATCCATGGTGCGAAATGGAAATGGCTGGTCTGGAAAATGCTGTCTGTGCACAGGCAAGTAACAGGTATTGTGATCGGAAATACTCCGCCAATATCGTCACCTGTTCCAACGCCGCATCGTCCATTTTTCCAAGTTCAATTAGGCAGGGTAATAAACCTGCCAAGTACAAAACCACCCTCCAAAATGGTAGCGCGCGGAAAAATATTGGACAGCTAATGGTCGTGCAGGTGCGCAGACCTTCAGCTATACGAGCCGAATGGCCTCGTATGGTGTCCACCACTGTCGGGTCAACTACCAGGAAGCTATCATAAGCTAACCATTGGAAACAAGCATTATTGTAAAGGGCATCCATAATCAAAAGTTTAACTGACTGAGAAAGGAGCAAGAGGATGAATAGCAAAAATCTCAACGACGGAGCTTAACTATGTCTCAACAATAAAACAATAAAAAGTTTACAAGGGAATGAGCCAAATAGCACAAGGGCATGTGTACAATGTGAAGACAAAAGTGGAAAAACAACGTCTCACCGATACGGAAGGAATCATTTTAAAGGAAACGCCATTAGCAAACTTACATAAATTTTTCCTGAAATATATATAGAATGTGTCGGGGTTTGAATTTGCGAATTGTGACAATCAAACAGTAAATAATAAGTAAGGAATACCCCGCATCTCCACCATGTCGCATCTCCACCATGTCGTAACTGCTTTCAGGCATCCATAGCGACCCTAATACAGTTACTAAATGTATTGCCGTTCCTTGTCCTCGTGGTCAATTACGCCAAGACATTGCCCCTCGCCTTGTCCGCCGCGGCTCTGCTCCGTCAAGGAATGATGGGTCTCATGACACTTACTCCAAGTTATCTCTAGCAGCATTCACACACGCATAATAAAGAAACGCAACACCAGTTTTATACTCACATTGTTTTACTAACTCTCAGCCCATCTATCAATACAGGACACAAGTTCGTGGTACAGTACACTAGAAACTCTTTGTCAACACTGTCCGATTTAAGACCATCATCTGGTCACTGACCCCTTTCTTCTGATGAACGCAATAAGCTCACCTCTACACAGCCTCTGGCCATACTGGATAGTGTTACATTCGCCCTTTTCTTATTGAGAAATTTTCAGCATAAAATTCTTAAAGTAATTAATCCGTAGATACATGAATACCTCAAAATATATGTACAATCCACAACAATCCGTTGTCAACTTCATTAGCATATCATTAGCATATAGTTAATACGAATACCTCAAATGTATGTGCAAGGCACAACAAGCCGTTGTTAATTAGAATATAGTTAATATGCATACATATATAAATTCACAAATAAAACACATTCTGAAACAGGGTACAATTCATACTCGCACATCAAGAACAAAAGTGCAAACAGCTGCACCATGTTAAACCTCTTTCATGCGTTGTGTATATTTTCACAGTCAACTTGTGAAGTTCTTTAGTATGGTGTTCTGATCGTATGCGACGACAACAGTTCATGTAGTTCTCTGTTTTCCGTACTCCTGTCCACGTGGGTCAGTCAACTCACGATGCCCTCGGGTACCCGCATCCAGCGTCGGGTAGATGCTCCGTATGGCGGGAGTTGGTCGAACTTCTTCTGCTGGATCAGAGTCCCTTTGTGTCAAGAGTGGCGCAGAGGGTAGGTTTCTTCTGTAGGCGCGACCTGCGCTCCAAGTGTAAACTGGCGCCATCTCAAACTCGGTTGTAGCCAAGACACTCCTCTTACTCATTCCTCGCTTTGCTAGCCAGGGTCTAATAAATCTTACATACAAGAAAATCCCCACAAGAATTCCCACTACAGTTAGGGTTATTCCCAAGAAATATTTCCAATCTGACATCTCCTCATCTGGTACCATAGCCTGTAAATCATTAAGCTGATCAATAAGATGATTCATAGGGATATTCTCGATACTCTTTAGTTTATCAGGTAACCTAGTCAAGTTCAGATTTACAGCAGTTTTCAAGAAAGGTTTCCAGAGCAACATGTTTGAAACATTCGGGGTATGAACTAAATTCAGAAAATTATCTTCCAACTCGTACTGGCTTTCATTATGATAATAAGGGAGTAAGGTCAATGATCTTTAGATGCTGAACATGATGCGTTCAGTTTAATTATTGATAACGGAGGTAAGACCACTATGGTATATGAGAACTTTTTATCCGTATCACAAAACTCTGCAAGATCCAACCTTTTTATTGGTTGTCAATACCCAGCGTCCTGCAGTAAGGTATTCTGCCCTAGGCAATATAGCATTTGGTTGGACTTCGGTGTGACATGTCTGTCGGACCTTGGTCTCGTCTTTCATAAACAGAGCAATTACACATAGTTGGCTAAGATTGATTGGGTAGATCGGGCTATGGATATGGCAATAGCTGAACTTCTGAGGGTTTCAGTAATGTATATTTCGTACGTTGTGCATTGACTGCGATTACCTCTGTTTCTAACCGATATTAGCAACCTCCTCGTGGTGAGTGCTGGGTAGCGCTAATAGCTCTTCCCCCGTGTGGAACCGGGGTAGAATGTTTCCACAGCACCCCATTGCTGGTCGTAAGAGGCGACCAAAGTGGGCAGCCCGTTTGCCGTGGGTTGCGTCCCTGTGTCGGCGGAGGACGGGAGTCTGGTAGTTGAGGGCACTGGTTCCTGGAACTGTGTTCCTTTGCCCAACACACTACTTCGACCCTTACTTCGCCTAGACGGGTGGTAAGATGGGCCCGGTCTTATCAATCGGCTGGTCATGCCAGGCCCTGTGCGTAATATTGTGTTTGCACAACTGTGTTGTATTTCAATGTATATTTTGGTCTTGGCCGTGGTTACTTGTTTCAATTCTCAATTTTTGATTGACTAAATTGCCTAGAGTCTTACGCCAGAAGGCGGTGGCTCATGGGCCAATCTGGTACTTTCGACCTCTGAGTTCTGTATGTCTTCAATTTCTTGCCATGGGCCGAACCAGCCTGACATTTTATTTGATAGACAAATACAGCTATTCATGTTGTTCTTACTGGAGTATAACACCTCTGTATCCCTGATGTTTGCATGTTGGAGATCCGGTGCAGGAAAACATCGCTCTTTGTAGCACTCCATGGTGGGTGGGGAGCAGGGGTGCTGAATACATTAATTTCATCATGGCTCACAATCCTTCTGGTTCAAACCGAAATGAAAAGAAGAGACGTCTCGAAGCTGAGATTTTATCATCTGATGATGATATTTCCGTTTCACAAAATTCTAATTCTTGGGCTCGATTTATAGTAGTTGAATCACGAAATCAACTACCGTTGAAAATTAATCCTTTTGCCATATCAAAAGCCATTGCGGGTATTTGTGGTGAAGTCAAGAATGTTTCACGGCTCCGGAGCGGTTCTCTTTTGGTAGAGTGTGCACGGAGACAGCAAGCTATCAATCTTTTGAAATGTACTACATTCGCAAACACTGAAGTTGCTGTCTCTGCGCACAGAACGTTAAACTCAAGTCGAGGCATCATCCGCGACAGAGCCCGTTGTCTGGCAGAAATGACAGAAGAGGAAATTCTTGATGAACTCAATGATCAACATGTCACGTCTGTGAAACGTTTCACAAGAAAGGATGGAGATAACATTGTCCCAACAAATACTTATTTGTTCACCTTTTCACTGTCGACCATACCACAATCTATAAAGGCAGGATATTTTAACATCGGAGTGGAGGTGTATGTCCCCAATCCACTCCGATGTTACAAGTGTCAGAAGTTTGGACACGGTTCCAAATCATGCGATCGGCCGAATGTTTGTCACCGTTGTGGTGCAAATCATGACGCCTCAGATTGTACAGCTGACCCCAAGTGTGTGAATTGTAAGGGTAAACATGTTGCTTCTTCAAAATCATGTCCTCTTTGGCAACATGAGAAAGATATTTTGACAGTCAAATGTCAAAACAACATTTCTTTTCAGGAAGCAAAAAAAGTCATTGCCAGCCGGTCACCTCCATCAGTGCACACTTATGCTGCTGCTGTCTCTCGACCTTCTACCACAAGATCAATAGAATGTCAAACTGACTTGACATGGGCACACTCTGAACACCCTGTGCCTGTGGTTACAACATCAGAGAGTCAGACAGATGATTCAGATACTCAATCATGTGGCATCTCTCCAGCATCTCAGGTTGTGACTCAGACTATGGCCCAACCTAAACCGACTCCTGAATTACCAGCAACTAACAAACCATCGACTGAAATGCCCAAAAAACATAAGAAGAAACAAAACAAGAAAATTATTACTAAGATACCTACTGTCACTGAAACATCTGTTGATGTTCAGAATTTCTTTGATCCTCTCGAGATGGATGTTACTCCATCTACTATGAGTGGTGACTCTTCTTCACGTTCACGTGAGCGATCTCCTATTGAACCACCATGAATCATTCTAGTCTAATTCAATGGAATTGCAGAGGGCTTAGGCACAACTTTAATGAACTACAGTTATTAACAACAGATTTTATTCCATCAGCAATTTGTTTACAAGAGACGTACTTAAAAAATACAGATAAATTTGAATTAAGGCAGTATAGTTCCTATCATTCTTTTTCTCCTCCGGGAGATAAAGCTACTGGAGGTGCTTCTATGTTGGTGCGGCGGGGCGTTGTTCACAGTCCTGTTCCGCTTGACACGAATTTGCAAGCAGTTGCAGTTAGACTTACACTGCATATTGCCTTCACACTTTGCTCCTTATACATTCCTCCATCTTCAAATCTTCAGCGTAACGATCTACAAAAACTGTACGACCAGCTCCCAAAGCCCTGTCTCATCATGGGTGATCTAAATGGTCATAATCCTTTATGGGGAGGTTCTATCATTAATCAAAAGGGTAAAGTCATTGAGGATTTTGTTTCTGATAATGACCTCTGCATCTTTAACGATGACTCGGACACCTACTTACACCCTGCAACTGGTACGTATTCATCATTAGATCTGTCTTTGACGGATTCAGTTTTGTTGAATGAATTCTCATGGTCCGTCCATGATGACCTATGTGGGAGTGACCATTTCCCCACGGTGCTTAAACCAATTAATCCTGCTGATGATCCACCTTCACCTCGATGGAATTTTGTGAAGGCTGATTGGCTTTTATTTCAATCTTTATGCAAAGATAAATTACTACCTACGTCTTTTCAAAATGTTACTGACCCGATTCAGTTGTTCTCAGATCTACTGAATGAAATTGCTGATGAATCAATACCTAAGTCCTCGATCAACCCACGTGTTCGTAAACCGTGGTTTGATGACACTTGCAAACAAGCTAGGAAATGTCGCAAGAAGGCGGAGAAGTACTTCCGTAAACATCCCACTGTCCATAATTTAAATATTGTAAAAATTTCAAATGCCAAGGCAAGACGTCTATTTAAGCAAAATAAACGTCAATCCTGGCGGACTTATGTCTCCAAAATTAACTCTCGTACCCCTATGTCCAAGGTATGGAACATGATTAAAAAGATCAAAGGCAAGGGATCAAATTCTACAGTTAACCATCTGAAGGATGGCGATACTTTGTTAACTGATAAATCTGCCATTGCCAATAGCATTGGTGAAACTTTATCTCATCATTCTTCTTCATCTAATTACGTTCCTGAATTTCAAAAATATCAGCTTCAACAGGAAAAGAAAAAAGTAAATTTTACATCTGATAATGGTGAAGATTACAATGAGGTATTTTCACTACATGAGCTATATACTGCCTTAGGGCAAGCTCATGATACAGCAGCAGGCGCTGATAATATTCATTATCAGCTGCTGAAACACTTGCCCGAATCATGCCTTGAAACTATGTTAAATATATTCGATGATATTTGGACATCTGGGATGTTTCCAGCTTCATGGCATAAAGCCATTGTTATCCCCATTCCAAACCTGGGCGGGATCATTCTGATCCATCAAATTACCGACCTATCTCTTTAACTAGCTGTGTTTGTAAAACGATGGAACGCATGGTAAATAATCGATTAGTGTGGTACTTGGAAACAAATAATCTTCTTACCAATATACAATGCGGTTTCCGTAAAAACAGAAGTACTATCGATCACTTAGTGCGTTTAGAATCGTTCATTAAAAATTCCATTGTAAATAGACAACATGCTGTATCGATCTTTTTCGACTTAGAAAAAGCTTACGATACAACATGGAAACATGGTATTTTAAAAGATCTTCATGATTTTGGATTAAGAGGCCGTTTGCCTCATTTCATATCACAGTTTTTAACAGACAGGCAATTTCAAGTCCGAGTGGGTACAACACTGTCTGATCATTATAATCAGGATCAGGGTGTCCCACAAGGCAGTATTTTGTCTGTCACTTTATTCAGTATAAAAATTAACAGTTTGTCCAAAGTTTTAAATGATTCAGTTGATGGATCACTTTTTGTGGATGATTTTAATCTATCTTGTCGTGGTAACAATATGCGCACAATAGAAAGGCAATTACAATTATGTCTTAATAAAATTCACAAGTGGTGTTTAGAAAACGGGTTTAAATTTTCCAAATCAAAAACTAATTGTATACATTTCTGCAGAAAATATAAGCCACATAAGGACCCTGAACTGTTTCTGAATGGCACTCCTATCAAAGTTGTTAAGGAGGCCAAGTTCTTGGGACTTATTTTTGATCATCACTTAACTTTTCTCCCGCATATTAAATACCTCAAAGCTAAATGCCTGAAGGCACTCGATCTATTAAAAGTTGTTTCTAATTCAAAGTGGGGAGGGGATCAAACAACCCTCTTACACTTGTACAGGTCACTAATTCGTTCCAAACTTGATTATGGCTCCATCATCTATGGTGGAGCCTGCAAAAGTAATTTACAAAAACTAGATACGATACATCATCAGGGTCTGAGGCTTTGTCTTGGAGCCTTCAGAACGTCTCCCATTCACAGTCTCTATATAGAAGCAGATGAGCCTTCTCTTAAACAACGCCGACTAAAATTATCTCTACAATACATCACTAAATTATATTCTAATCCGTCAAATCCAGCTTTTGAATGTATATTCCATCCTCTCTACGAAGATCTTTACAATAAGAAATCGGCACTCCATCCACCACTCGGAATTAGAATAAAATCTGCAATATCAGCTTCAAATATTAAACTCCAAGATATAGCTCCTACGCAACTTTTCTCCTCTCCTCCTTGGCAAATGGTAAAGCCAGAGGTAGACCTGACATTAACCAAACTTAAGAAATCAGATACTAACCAATTAATATACCAACAAGAATACCACCAACTTAGAAACAATTATGACACTTATAAATCTATATTTACAGATGGATCCAAGGATGGTGGCACAGTTGCTAGTGCCACTGTCATTGGATCCAGAACAATCTCTTCCCGTTTACCTGATAACAGTTCCATATTCACTGCAGAAGCAAACGCCATTTTTACAGCACTTAAATATATCAGTAATCAATCTAAACATAAACAATTCATACTATTTTCAGATTCTCTTTCATGTCTTCAGGCAATTAAAAATATGTCTTCAAAACATCCACTTTTAATCCAAATTCTTGAGTTATTTAATGATCTTGCTACTGGCCAATATGACATCGTCTTTTGTTGGTTACCAAGCCATGTTGGTATCATTGGTAACACAATGGCCGATGCTGCTGCAAAAGCAGCCCTCAACAAATCTGTGACACCACTTCTGATCCCATACACTGATTTTAAACCCATGATTCGATCTTACATCAGAGATCTTATGCAACAGAAGTGGGACGCCCAAGTAGGTATCAATAAATTACATGAAATTAAACCAAATATCGGTTACACCTACTTGGGCTGTCAGTCCAGATTTGAAGAGGTCATTATGCGACGATGTCGTATTGGCCACAGCAGATATACGCACGAATATTTATTACAAGGTGAGGATCCTCCGTTTTGTATCCCTTGTGATGAAAGAATCACGGTCAAGCATGTCCTGCTTGACTGTGTAGATTTTTCCATCACAAGGGATAAATATTTCAATGTAAAAACAATTAAGGACCTTTTTAATGATGTTAATTCTCGTTTAATATTATGTTTTTTAAAGGAAATAGAGCTTTTTCATAAATTTTGATGTGTTCAATGTATTGTTTTACAAATTGGTAGTGCGAAATTCATAACTTAGATTGTTAGTGGCTGTACCCTTGAGGGGGGTTGAAGTAGCGTAAAATTATTGTCCCCCTAAGAGGGTATGTAAGTCCCAAATCATTCGAAGTATTTTTCTGCACACTAGGCTTTTAAACGTAGTATCTTCGTTATTTTAATCTAAGGCTTAACTGGTACACTGTCGCCAGTGACTGAAGGGATGATATAAATCCTGCCGGGGTCCATGCAGGAAGCAAAAGTACTGTAAGTCCCCATGGTCCCCAGTATGGTGATCTCCCTTCAGTTGCTGACGATTTCTAGCCCATTTTTAAATTGTGATGTTCATTAATGCTTACTGCCTTTTAATATTCTCAACTAGTTTTAAATCAAGTCTGTGATATTCTAGTTATTCTACTGTCCTTCGTTGACAGCTTTTTATTCAGTTTAAATATATGTATCATAAATGTATCATAAATGTACTTTCTCGTCACGATATGGCTGAAATATTGCCCATGTGACGTTAAATAATAACTCACTCACTCTAACCGATATTTTGCTACCATATTATTTATGTTGTTTGACCCTGTATTTAAATGATTCATGACTAGTGGTACCGGCAAATTATGAGCCTGGTATATTCCAAATTCACCATTAACATCTAAAAGTGGAATCGTTGTGACTACTAATATCTTATCATCAAATAGGACGGTGGTACACAGTAAAGTCTTATAGAATCCCCATAAATTGTCTACCGGATTATTTGCTAACCGGAATCTAATAGGTAGGTGAGTTTTATGTCCTTTAATAGGGCCAACAACTGACTTGGTGTTATGGTGCTGGGTGACAGATGACCCAAAGCCAACATATTCATTTGCAGCTGGAGGTGTTCTAAATATGACAAAAAGGTTTTTACCATGCTTCGAATATTTTTGATTACTAATTCCACTTGCAAGTAGGTCTTTGTTGCCCATTCTAACTTTGCTATTCGATTGCTCAATGTAGTGGAAACATTAGCAATTTCTTGTCCCACTATATCCAGATCGTTAATGACTTCATTAATGGCATGTCGATTCTCCGATACTTGAATTCTTGTCGTATTAATAATAGAGAGCCCTTCGTGAATGACATGTGCCATACCTGCTTGATTCTCTGCAAGCATACATACATTTTGTTTAATAGAACTTAGGTCAGCATCAGACACTGTGCCAAATAAGAAACTCAAGGCACTACCGATAAACGGCAATAGCGAACGCTTGGGTCGTGTGCGCAACCTACCATATTCTAAAGAATTGTCTGCTAGGCTATTTAAAGTTGTATTCAATCTTGTTATTTCTTCGTCTAATTTGATGTACATGCTTAAGATGCCTGTTGATTTATCGGAGTGGTAGCGACTTAAGAACTGTCTAACCATCATCGCGATTTGATCAATATTATACCTAAACTTCCCAATAAACTGACTATATGGGTCTAAATCAATAACGAAGGTTACTAGCCATTTAGACCTTGTCATGGTAATATCATTAAGTTTTTGATATACAATGTTTTCGTACATAATCGAACCCTGTGCTAACCCGACGAGGAAGAGTAAACCCAGAGGAAACATGTTCTCTCTGAAACATAAGAGTAATTAATCATATACACTGGTTCTACTCCCAAACCATATAAAACTATAATAAACCAGCAATTGCCTGGAGCAACTATTTCACCTTTTTGCTTTTGTTGGAATGTGCGTTTTCAGTAGAGGTCCTAGTTCGTTTCAGTTCAGTGGATTCTATCCACATGTCTCCTTGTCGCTAACCGCAACTTCACTTTCCACAACTGAACCTGTCGCTATCCGCAACTTCACTTTCCACAACTGAACCTGTCGCTATCCGCAACTTCAATTTCCACAACTGAACCATGGGCCTCTACTTGTTTGTCATGCTTTCTATAAGTTTCGGATGACTTTTGCTTTCCTATCTTATCTGTACCAGCTACCACTGCTGGGGCTACCGGCTTAATTTATATGGAATGTTGTCTCCTCCTCCTCCTTCCAATCAGTGTCATCATGAGAAGGAGTGTGCAGTGTTTAAACATCTGTTATGTGTTCCCCTGTGTGCCCCATAGTTCGTCCCATAAGTTCTGACTGTTTGGGCAATCTCTTTAATCATATCAGAATACTCTTGTTGCTACCCGTGACCAAATACTGATCATCACCGTTATCATGTCAGTACACACTTGACGAAGTCCGCGATCAAGAACTGATCCTCATAACTGGATGCTTTATGTTTTTACAATCCCTAACTATATTAGCATACTTTTGACCGGACCTTGGCAACGTGTATGTCTTAGCATTCATGAATTTCCTGTTGTGTTCACAGTTTCCCTATTCTGTTCTTGATATGAACCTTGTTCTCCCGTTTTAGGGTTTCCCTCATCCCTATAATTTGTTTAGCCTATTTAATAAAATCGACTTTCAATTTCTTATATGCTGCCAAAAACTTCCCTAATAATCCGGGATATCCTTAAGCATTTGCCAACGCTTAACACATGGCTGGATCCCCTTCAAATGAACGGAATAAATTAGCGATACCTTGAGCACCTACGACTATTGCCAAGGTTACAATCTGCCTTGTTGCTTGATCATGGTGTTGTAGATACCTACGGATAAAATCGCTAACTGCCCCTGAACTTGACTGATAGGCCACCAGTTTTATTCTTTCTTGACCTGCGTTTGTTAATACCGCATATTTTTCTATACTTTCAAGCCATTCCTTAAATTTTGTTGGTTCCCCATCAAAAGTTTTTATAACCTGCGCTATTCCCTGCGCTCCTAAGGTTATCGAAAGATTAGCTAACTGTCCTGTTATTTGTCCTGCTATCCCTGTCAAAAATTCTCCCAATTCCTGGCCAGCCATAACGAATAATGAAACAGAAGAAATCTGAGCTACTTACCCAAGTTGGTCTGAGCGTCAATCTTCACTTGTCCCAGGCTGTTCCTTTGTCTTGAGAGGGATCCTGGTCTCGGCACCAAAGAAGAACCCCAACGTGCTCTATATGTAGCACAACAGACAAACACGATCTTCGGTTTCAGCAGGTTTTAATAATAACAAGGACCAATTTTATAGGCTGGTACAACGAACACTTAACAAGGGCGTGGCAGAGACTGTGAGAGAGGCTATGGACTGTTTCAGGCGTGACCCAGTGTGGCCAGAGCTCGTCCCAGTGTGCTGGCCTTCTGAGCTGTGACTTGACTGTTAGCTTGGCTCGTGTTCTTCTGCCGTTTTCTTCTAGACTGCTCTGTCGGTCTGGTCCTGGTCAGTGTTCAGCGCCCTTTTTGCCTCTCTCCCCGACTACACTGACAGTGTGGTTTATATAGGAAGGCTGTGACCCTCAAATCTTCAGGGGGGTCAAAACAAGTTCGTGGTACTGTCGTAACTGGTTTCAGGGGTCCAGTGCGACCCTGCTACAGTTACTAAATGTATTGCCGTTCCTGGTCCTTGTGGTCAATTAAGCCAGGACATTGCCCTCGCCTTATCCACCACGGCTCGGCTCCGTCAAGGAGTGATTGGCCCAATGACCCTTACTCCCAGTTGTCTCTATCAGCATTCACACACGCATAATAAAGAAACGCAACACCAGTTTATACTCACATAGTTTTACTTACTCTCAGTCCATCTATCACTACAGAACAGGATCAGACTGGCCAGGCTCGTCACTAGCTGGTGGAAACTTAGAACGATCGGGATTCGATTCGATCGACTGTAAACCGCGCACCACTCTCCTAATGTTGAGGGTATCATTTTATAGTGTTCGAGCCTGACCTGTCCTTGTCACATGTCTCAATATCTCCATTTGATTCGTTACAAGTTTATATCTGAACATGAACTCATGTGTGTCACCATCGGAAAAATACCAAAAACCTACGTGCCAGATTGCTCATCTCTCTATTGATTTCGTGACTCGCTCCGAAGCTCCAAATGGATTATACCTTGTAATTCCCCATTTGTTTCATTAACTCATGGATAATAGCCAGAGACCAATCCAATGATAAATGTGAAATGTCTTTTCTCTATTGATTCCTTTCCAATTCCAAGTTCTGTCACGAACTATATCTAATGGGTTCTATTTATTATCATTCGTTTCTGAGATGCATTTTTAACCTTATAACATCCTCCGCCTGTGGACAAGAGCTGCCTACAGCTCGGAAGATCTAAGCATGAGTTCCGGTCTGAGATATAAAATACAATCACAATAAACATAATGGAAGTAAAACAGGATCAATCATTATATATATGAAATTGTAATCAATTTTCAAATGTTATAAAGATTTCGAAAACAACGAATACTTTTACAGTTAAAAATGTATTTACCTGGTAAAGAATAAGTTAATGATCCTGTGTTATTTCGTATAACCACAAAGCATAAACACCATGAAATATTATTCAAATACCATGTAGAATTAATTAATAGCGATGCATAAAAGTCAAATGTCACTGCACATGGCCACAATAAGGCACCACCATTCACGAAAGTTCATTTGTCGCTGGTCCCAATCGAATTCACTGGCTCCTTTCTTGTTTCGAAAAGTCAACTGGCGGAATGCTGTCCAATGTCCTGGAATCCTTGAAAACACGAGGTCTATGCACACAGTCAGGTCATCGGCTTGGGTGACAAAGCGAGAGGTCGACTTTTCTTGACACTGCTTGAGTGTTGACTGGTCGCTCTCTAAAGATGTTGTATGCCGATATGCCGACGTCGGGGTGCTGACAGATATAGATAACTCTCTGTGGCTAGCGGTCTGTGTTTAGCGGCAGAGGTGATAGGACAGCGCGCAACCTCGACAGCAAGCGTGTAGCAAGGAGCCAGAATAAGGATTTGGCGTGGACCAGACGACAGCGGGGCAAGTGCTTGACTCTCCGCCCTTTGGATTTGGGTACGGCCATCATCTACAACACTTAAAAAGACTGGTAACTCACGAACAACAAGTGAATAATACCATACCAATTATAGAAATATCAATACATAGAACGATGTGCCACCTGCAGCTGACAGCTGCCTGTAAGAATAGTCTTCTGGCAAATGCATATCTGCATATAAGGATGCTAACGGCAGGAATCGAATGTTGGTACAGGTCCAATTGCGTAGTCACATATTATCAGAAAAAGACATTAATAAGCACGATCAAATTGCACAACCCATGGACTGCTTGAACATTACAGTCCGATAAACTATCATAATTTTCTAATCAACAACATTCAACCAATGCTTTGTAGTTATCAATATCAAAAGGAACAACATTTAAAATTATCAAGGGTGGGACTGAGAGCACACATTGATACACAGAGAATGGACACTCAAAGACCTAGAATTACGTTTACCTGAAGCAATGATTAGATAACTATGAAAACGTATGCGTATAAAGATATGCTTGCACTAGCAAGATAATCTGAGACTATATGTCGCTAGGATGCTTATCCGTTACCATCCTTAACTAAGTTTCATTAATGACTAACAATCGTACTCGGAAACAATAAATCAATGTCGCTATAGGATCTTATAAACACTCTCGTCGGACACTTATTACAGGGAGTTAAAAATAGATGAAGGTGAGGCGGACAGAAGAAGAGAAATGATAGTGGACAAGTAGTGAAGTCGAAGTAACGGTTAAATTAACCTTACTCGACATCTGACCACGCTATTTCTAACCGAGGCATGTCGGGATCAAAAGAGGATGATGACCCATTGCTGGGCGAGTCGTTGCGGTTTGGTGATAGGGGCCGTGCGGCAACTAGTGGAGGAGAGGAAAGCCTCTCGTCTGGGAAACGCTGAAAATTATGTAACGGAGCACTAGAAGACCGCCGGTAAATTTCATGGCGTCGTAGACAGCCTTCCAACAGAGGAAGCGACGCCGTTTCGGTCTCCTGAAGGGCAAGTCACCCTCTCAGGTAAGGGGCACCGCACGCCTGACAAAAGACCTCGGGGACGTTTAGCGAGAATCTAGGTAACGACCTAAAACGGAGAGAGCACGATCTATGGATTGTTGCAAAGCAACATGGCAACGGGACGATCCGTACAGTCAACTCGAGTTCAAAAACAACTGGCGTCTTGCAGTAGACACACAGCGGCTGTCGTAACCACCTTTGGTATCTGCTCCGTGTCTGAGATACCACCTGGGCCACAAATGGGGCATTGAACGTGGACGAAATAGGCGTATGGTGCACAATTCGACACGACTGCAGCCCATACTCCATTTCCAGAAAGTCAAAAAATTTGACAGACGCTGTGAGTTGCATTGGCAAGTTAAGGTTGGCCCGCGTTATCCATAATTCCATGATGCTAAAGGGGGCCGTTCTAGATAAGGCAGTCTGCGTACAGGTAAGGAACAGGCCTTGTGAACGGAAATACTCCGCCAATATTGTCACCTGTTCCAACGATGCGTCGTCCATTTGTCGAAGGTCAATTAGGCAGGGTAATAATCCTGCCAAGAACAAAACTACCCTCCAAAATGGAAGTGAACGGAAAAATCTCGGACAGCTGATAGTCGTGTAGGAGCGCGGACCTTCAGCTATACGAGCCGAATTGCCTTGTATGGTGTCCGCCAGTGGCTGGTCAACCACCAAGACCTTATCATAAGCTAACCATTGGAAATAGGTGGTGTTATAGAGGGCATCCATGATCAAAAAGTTTAACACGGAGAGAGGAGTAAGAGTAGAAATAGCAAAAAATCTCAAAGACGGAGCCTAACTGTATCTCAACAATAAAATCCTTTACAAGGGAATGAGCCAAATAGCACAAAGACACCCTGTACAATGTGATAGACAAAAGTGATAAAACAACGTCTCACCGATACCAATGAAAGAAGCGACGAGAGTGGGGTCGATTGTGGGGTTGTAGGGGCCTTAAATACTAGTATACCCTACCGACTATGATGCTGAGGGTGACAAGTGGCCCGTCGTTAAAAGGCTGGGATATAACAAAGACAATAAATTATGAAGTAATACGTGCCATAATATCCTATTTGGGCAACGAAAACCATTATCAATATTTCAAGGCAGCCGGCCAAAGTGGAGAGATCAATAGGGCTTAAAGAAACCTCAGAGGAACTGATCTCAATGTTAATCAGGCACTCGTGAAGAGCAACCTCCTCGTGGTGAGTACTGGGTAACGCTAATCGCTCTTCCCCCGTGTGGAACCGGGGCAGAATATTTCCACAGCCTCCCATTGCTGGTCGTATGAGGCGACTAAAATGGGCAACCTGTTTGCCGTGGGTTGCGTCCCTGTGTCGGCGGAGGACGGGAGTCTGGTAGTTGAGGGCACTGGTTCCTGGAACTGTGTTCCTTTGCCCAACACACTACTTCGACCCTTACTTCGCCTAGACGGGTGGTAAGATGGGCCCGGTCTTATCAATCGGCTGGTCATGCCAGGCCCTGTGCGTAATATTGTATATGTACTCCTGTGTTGTATTATAATGAATATTTTGGACTTGGCCATGCATACATTGTATGAATTACCAATTTTTGATGGAATAAATTGCCTAGAGTCTTACGCCAGAAGGCGGTGGCTCATGGGCCAATCTGGTGATGCTGACCTCTGTATTCTGTATGTCTCCAGTTTCTTGTCATGGACTGAACCTGCCTGGCACTACATCTGGTAGATAAATATAGCTATTCACGTCATATTTGCTGGAGTATAACATCCCTGTATCCCTGGTGTTTGCATGCTGGAAATCCGATGCGCTACAACACTGTCCTTGTTGACACTCCATGGGGGGTGGGGAGCAGGTATGCTGAAACACTTTTCTTTCGCCATGTCTACCAAACAACCTGGTTCAATTCGTAACGATAAAAAAAGACGTCTTGAAGATGATGATTCTGGGAACATTCCCTCCAACTCCGATTCATGGGCCCGATTCCTGGTGATCGAGGCTGCTGACAAACTACCTTTAAAACTGAATCCGTTTGCTATTTCTAAAGCTATTAACGGACACTGTGGAGAAGTGAAAAATGTCACTCGTCTCCGTAGTGGTTCTATTCTTGTGGAGTGTCTGAAGAAACAGCAATCTCTAAATCTCTTGTCGATCAGTCAATTTGCAAATGTTGAGGTTGCTGTTTCAGCACATAAAACTTTAAACTCCAGTAGAGGCATTGTTCGAGACAGAGCTCGATGTCTTTCGGACATGTCTGAACAAGAAATTGTTACAGAGTTAAAGGATCAGGCAGTGACAGCTGTTAAACGTTTCACCAAAAAGGTCAATGGTGTTATCACTCCCCTGAATACCTATCTCTTCACATTTGATAGACCAAGTATCCCTCGTTCAATTAAAGCTGGTTATGTTAATATCGGAGTGGAGGTGTATGTCCCCAATCCACTCCGGTGTTATACTTGCCAAAAGTTTGGTCATGGTTCCAAATCTTGTGATCGACCTCATGTTTGCCAGCTTTGTGGTGGTAAACATGACAGCACTGAATGTAGGGAGGACGTCAAATGTGCCAACTGTAATGGCCAACATGAAGCCTGGTCCAAATCCTGTCCACTCTGGAAGACTGAATCCCAGATATTGAAACTCAAACATCATAACAACATATCATATCTGGATGCCAAAAAACAAGTAGCAAATCAGCTGCCATCAACATTAACGTATTCTGCTGCAGTGTCTCGTTCTGTTGCCACTTCATCCATAGAGTGTCAGACTGAGTTGACATGGGTTCACTCCGTTCAACCAGTTGAAACAACGTCGGTCATTCAGCCAAACAAATCAGATTGTCAGCCCACTACATCATCTTCAGAATCACAGACTGATCCACAACCTTTACCTGTTATTGAAAAACCAGGACATGTTCGCATGTCAAAGACAGAAAGAAAAAAACTAAACAGACAACATCTTATGACACCCTCTCCTTCAGACCTTTGGATATGGAGGTAACTCCGTCTTCTCAGGCCAGTGCTAGGAGTTCTTCACACTCGCGTGTGAGATTACCTATTGAGCCGCCATGACTCACACGCCTCATTTGATTCAGTGGAATTGCAGAGGACTCAGGAAAATTTTTAATGAGATACAATTGCTCATTCAGGACTTTACACCATCAGCACTGTGTCTCCAAGAGACTTATCTTAAGCACAGCGATGTATTTGATTTACGGAAATACAATTGCTATCATTCATTTTCACCTCCAGGTGAGAAAGCTACTGGAGGTTCTACTATATTGATCAGGCAAGGCATCATCCACAGTACTGTTCCCCTCAATACCAATCTTCAAGCTGTAGCTGTCCGACTTACCTTGCACATTGCACTTACTTTGTGCTCCTTATATATTCCTCCTTCGACTACTCTTCAGCAGGCTGATCTTCAGCATCTTTATGATCAGTTACCAAAGCCCTGTATCATCATGGGCGATCTAAATGGGCATAACCCTCTATGGGGAAGTCCAAATACAAACAGAAAGGGAAAAGTGCTCGAAGACTTTATTTCGGACAACAATCTCTGCCTTTTTAATGACGATTCAAACACTTATTTACATCCTGCTACAGGAACATATTCAGCACTGGATCTCTCCATCACAGATTCAGATCTTTACAACGAATTTGAATGGTCAGTTCATGATGACCTTTGTGGGAGTGACCATTTCCCTACCATCCTTAAAACTGTTAACCCTACTGATCGTCCACCAACAACACGGTGGAATTTTAATAAGGCTGATTGGTCTTTATATGAATTCCTATCCACTGAAAAATTAACACCTGACATTTTTCAACATGTTCAAGATCCGATACAGTTGTTTTCGGACTTGCTGAATGAAATTGCTGATGCAGCAATTCCAAAGTCCTCTGTAATTCCACATATTCGTAAACCATGGTTTGACAACGAATGCAAACAGGCACGAAAATATAGGAAGAAAGCGGAAAAGTATTTCCGCCGCCATCCTACAGTCCATAACCTAGATAAGATCAAAATTACCAACGCCAAAGCACGACATGCTTTCAAACAACATAAGCGTCAGTCTTGGAGGAACTATGTCTCAGAAAATAAATTCCCGCACGCCCATTTCCAAGGTGTGGAATATGGTGCAAAGAATAAAAGGCAGAAGGTTCAAAATCATCTGTTCACCATTTTAAGGAAGGTGACACGTTATTAACAGATAAAACTGATATTGCAAATAAACTTGGAGAAACGTTAGCGAAACATTCTTCAACATCTAATTATGTCCCGGAGTTTCAAAAATTTAAGACACAACAGGAAAAGATAAAAGTTAATTTCTCTTCTGATAATGGTGAAGACTATAATGAAGTCTTCTCATTACATGAGCTACATACGGCCCTTGGGCAAGCTCATGACACAGCAACAGGAGCTGATAACATTCATTACCAGCTTTTAAAACATTTACCGGAATCTTGTCTTGTGACACTTTTAGACATATTTGATCAAATATGGACATCAGGGAATTTTCCTACTTCATGGCATAATGCCATTGTAGTCCCAATACCGAAGCCTGGCCGGGATCATACAGATCCCTCTAACTATCGTCCTATATCCTTAACAAGCTGCGTATGTAAAACCATGGAACGAATGGTTAATAATAGATTAATTTGGTATCTGGAAACCAATAATCTAATTACAAATATCCAATGTGGTTTCCGAAAAAATAGAAGTACTATCGACCATTTATTATCAACAAACAACATGTAGTATCAATTTTCTTTGATCTTGAGAAAGCCTACGATACTACTTGGAAGCATGGCATTCTAAAGGATTTACATGATTTTGGTTTGAGAGGCCGTTTGCCTTGTTTTATATCACAATTTTTAACAGACAGACAATTTCAAGTCCGAGTGGGTTCCACCCTGTCTGACCATTATAATCAGGATCAGGGTGTCCCACAAGGCAGTATCTTGTCTGTCACCTTGTTTAGTATTAAAATTAATAGTCTGTCCAAGGTTTTAAGTAATTCAGTGGATGGATCACTGTTCGTGGATGATTTTAATGCATCTTGTTGTGGTAAAAATATGCATACCATAGAGAGGCAGTTACAAATCTGTCTCAATAAAATTCATAAATGGTCTCTCGAAAACGGGTTCAAATTTTCTATGTCTAAAACTAACTGTATACACTTCTGCAGAAAATATAAGCCGCATAAAGACCCTGAATTATTTTTGAATGGCACCCCTATCAAAGTTGTTAAAGAGGCCAAATTCTTGGGACTCATCTTTGATAGCCATTTAACTTTCTTACCACACATTAAATCTCTTAAAGCTAAATGCCTGAAAGCACTCGATTTGTTGAAAGTTGTTTCTAATTCAAAGTGGGGAGGGGATCAGACTACCCTCCTACACTTATACAGGTCACTGATCCGTTCAAAACTTGATTATGGCTCCATCGTCTATGGTGGAGCCTGTAAAAGTAATTTAAAAAAAACTTGATACTTTCCATCACCAAGGACTGAGGCTTTGCCTTGGAGCCTTTCGCACTTCTCCTATTCCAAGTCTATCTGTTGAGGCGGATGAGCCATCTCTAAAACAACGCCGTTTGAAACTTTCTTTACAATACATCACTAAATTATATTCCAATCAGTCAAATCCAGGCTTTAATTGCGTATTTAATCCTCTGTACGAAGATATTTACAATAAGAAAACATCTCTTGTTCCACCCCTAGGAATAAGAATTAAATCAGTCGTTTCTGCTGCGAACATTAACTTTCAGGATATAGCTCCCACAAAACTTTTTTCATCGCCTCCTTGGCAGATGGTAAGACCAACTGTAGACCTCACCTTAACTAAACTTAAGAAATCTGATACAAATCCACTCATTTATAAACAAGAATACAATCAATTAAGAAACACTTATGACACATATAAATCTATATTTACAGATGGATCCAAGGATGGTGGCGCAGTTGCTAGTGCCACCATCATTGGATCCAGAACAGTATCTTCACGATTACCCGATCAAAGTTCCATCTTCACAGCAGAAGCGCACGCAATTTTAACAGCACTAAAATATATCAAGAACAACTCCAAATATAAAGACGTCATTATTTTTTCAGATTCACTTTCGTGCCTTCAGGCTATTAAAAATATGTCATGTAAGCATCCATTTTTAATTGAAATTCTTGAGTTATTTAATGATCTTGCGACTGGCCAATATGACATCGTTTTTTGTTGGTTACCCAGCCATGTTGGAGTGAGTGAGTGAGTGAGTTATTATTTAACGTCACATGGGCAATATTTCAGCCATATCGTGACGAGAAATTAGACATGAAATATACATCTATTTAAACTTTATAAAAATCTGTCATCGAAGGACAGTATGAGAACTAGAATATCACAGATAAGATTTTAAAACTAGTTGCGGAACATTTAAAAGAATTAAGTATTAAGGAACAAAACAATATAAAAATGGGCTAGAGATCGTCAGTAACTAAAGGGAGATCACCACACCAGGGACCATGGGGACTTACAGTACCTTTGCTTCCTGCATGGACCCTGGCAGGATTTACACCATCCCTTCAGTCACTGGCGATTATATGCAAGTTTAGCCATTGAATAAAACTAACAAATATACTACGATTTAAAAGTCTGGTATGCATAAAAATACTACGAATGGTTTGGGACTTACATACCCTCTTAGGGGGACAATAATTTTACGCTACTTCAACCCCCCTCGAGGGTACAGCCACTCACAATCTAAGTTATTTATTAGCACTACCAATTTATAAAATAATACATTAAGCACATCAAAATTTATGTACAAGTTCTATTTCTTTTAAAAAACTTAATATTAAATGAGAATTAACATCATTAAAAAGGTCCTTAACTGTTTTGACACTGAAATATTTATCCCTTGTGATGGAAAAATCAATACAGTCAAGCAGGACATGCTTGACCGTGATTCTTTCATCACAAGGGATGCAAAACGGAGGATCCTCACCATTTAAAAAATACTCATGTGTATATCTTGAATGGCCAATACGACATCGTCGCATAATGACCTCTTCAAATCTGGACTGACAGCCCAAGTAGGTGTAACCGATATTTGGTTTAATTGCATGTAATTTATTGATACCTACTTGGGCGTCCCACTTCTGTTGCATAAGATCTCGGATGTAAGATCGAATCATGGGTTTAAAATCAGTATATGGGATCAGAAGTGGTGTCACAGATTTGTTGAGGGCTGCTTTTGCAGCAGCATCGGCCATTGTGTTACCTTTGATACCAACATGGCTTGGTAACCAACAAAAGACGATGTCATATTGGCCAGTAGCAAGATCATTAAATAACTCAAGAATTTTGATTAAAAGTGGATGTTTTGAAGACATATTTTTAATTGCCTGAAGACATGAAAGAGAATCTGAAAACAGTATGAATTGTTTATGTTTAGATTGATTACTGATATATTTAAGTGCTGTAAAAATGGCGTTTGCTTCTGCAGTGAATATTGAACTGTTATCAGGTAAACGTGAAGATATAGTTCTGGATCCAATGACAGTGGCACTAGCAACTGCGCCACCGTCCTTGGATCCATCTGTAAATATAGATTTATAAGTGTCGTAAGTGTTTCTTAATTGATGGTATTTTTGTTGGTAAATTAATTGGTTTGTATCTGATTTCTTTAATTTTGTTAATGTAAGGTCAACCTCTGGCCGTACCATTTGCCAAGGAGGTGTTGAAAACAGTTGAGTTGGAGCTATATCTTGCAGTTGAATATTGGAAGCAAACAAGGCAGACTGGATTCTGATTCCGAGTGGTGTAACAAGAGATGACTTTTTATTGTAAATATCTTGGTAAAGAGGATTGAAGACGCAATTAAAAGCTGGATTGGACTGATTAGAATATAATTTAGTGACATATTGTAAAGATAATTTTAGACGGCGTTGTTTAAGAGAAGGTTCATCCGCTTCTACATATAGACTGTGAATTGGAGACGTCCTGAAGGCACCAAGGCAAAGCCTCAGGCCCTGATGATGTATCGTATCAAGTTTTTTTAAATTACTTTTACAGGCTCCACCATAGACGATGGAGCCGTAATCAAGTTTAGAACGGATCAGTGATCGATATAAGTGTAAGAGGGTTGTCTGATCCCCTCCCCACTTTAAATTAGAAACAACTTTCAATAGATCGAGAGCCTTCAGGCATTTAGCTTTAAGGTATTTAATATGCGGGAGAAAAGTTAAGTGATGATCAAAAATAAGTCCCAAGAACTTGGCTTCCTTAACAACTTTGATAGGAGTGCCATTCAGAAATAGTTCAGGGTCCTTATGCGGTTTATATTTTCGGCAGAAATGTATGCAATTAGTTTTTGATTTGGAAAATTTAAACCCGTTTTCTAGACACCACTTGTTAATTTTATTAAGACATAATTGTAATTGCCTTTCAATTGTGTGCATATTTTTTCCCCGACAAGAGAGATTAAAATCATCCACAAAAAGTGATCCATCAACTGAATCATTTAAAACCTTTGACAAACTGTTAATTTTTATACTGAATAAAGTGACAGACAAAATACTGCCTTGTGGGACACCCTGATCCTGATTATAATGATCAGACAGGGTTGTACCCACTCGGACTTGAAATTGCCTGTCGGTTAAAAACTGTGATATAAAATGAGGCAGACGGCCTCTTAATCCAAAATCATGAAGATCTTTTAAAATACCATGTTTCCATGTTGTATCGTAAGCTTTTTCTAAATCGAAAAAGATCGATACAGCATGTTGTCTATTTGCAATGGAGTTTTTAATGAACGATTCTAAACGCACTAAATGATCGATAGTACTTCTGTTCTTCCGGAAACCACATTGTATATTGGTAAGAAGATTATTTGTTTCCAAGTACCACACTAATCGATTATTTACCATGCGTTCCATCGTTTTACAAACACAGCTAGTAAGAGAGATAGGTCGGTAATTTGATGGATCAGAATGATCCCGCCCAGGTTTGGGTATGGGGATAACAATGGCTTTATGCCATGAAGGTGGAAATGTCCCTGCTGTCCAAATATCATCGAATATATTCAACAAAGTTTCAAGACATGATTCTGGCAAGTGTTTAAGTAGCTGATAATGAATATTATCAGCGCCTGCTGCTGTATCATGAGCTTGCCCTAAGGCAGTATGTAGCTCATGTAGTGAAAATACCTCATTGTAATCTTCACCATTATCAGATGTAAAATTTACTTTTTTCTTTTCCTGTTGAAGCTGATATTTTTGAAATTCGGGAACGTAATTTGATGAAGACGAATGTTGAGATAAAGTTTTCCCAATTCTATTGGCAATAGCAGATTTATCCGTTAGCAAAGTGTCACCATCCTTTAAATGGTTTACTGTAGAATTTGATCCCTTGCCTTTGATCTTTTTGATCATATTCCATACCTTGGACATAGGGGTACGACTGTTTATTTTGGAGACATAGTTCCTCCATGATTGACGTTTATTTTGCTTAAATAGACGTCTTGCCTTAGCATTTGAAATTTTGACAGTGTTTAAATTATGGACAGTAGGATGTTTACGGAAGTATTTCTCCGCCTTCTTACGACATTTCCTAGCTTGTTTGCACGTGTCATCAAACTATGGTTTACGAACTCGTGGGTTGATAGAGGACTTAGGTATTGATTCATCAGCAATTTCATTCAGTCGATCTGAGAACAACTGAATGGGGTCAATAACATTCTGAAAAGACGTAGGTTGTAATTTATCTTTGCATAAAGATTGAAATAAAAGCCAATCAGCCTTCACAAAATTCCATCGAGGTGAAGGTGGATCATCAGCGGGATTAATGGGCTTAAGCACGGTGGGGAAATGGTCACTCCCACATAGGTCGTCATGGACGGACCATGAGAATTCATTTAACAAAACTGAATCCGTCAAAGACAGATCTAAAGATGAATAGTTACCAGTAGCAGGGTGTAAGTAAGTGTCTGAGTCATCATTAAAAATGCAAAGATCATTATCGGAAATAAAATCTTCGATCACTTTTCCTTTTCGATTAATGGTTGAACTTCCCCATAAAGGATTATGCCCATTTAGATCACCCATGATGACACAGGGCTTTGGGAGCTGGTCGTATAGTTTTTGTAGATCATTACGCTGAAGATTTGAAGATGGAGGAATGTATAAGGAGCAAAGTGTGAAGGCAATATGCAGTGTAAGTCTAACTGCAACTGCTTGCAGAGTCGAGTCAAGAGGAACAGGACTGTGAACAACGCCCCGCCGCACTAAAATAGAAGTACCTCCAGTAGCTTTATCTCCTGGAGGAGAGAAGGAATGATATGAACTATATTGCTTTAAATCAAACTTATCTGTATTTTTAAGGTACGTCTCTTGTAAACAAATTGCTGATGTATTTAAATCACTTGTTAATAACTGCAGTTCATGAAAATTATGCCTAAGTCCTCGGCAATTCCATTGCATTATATTAGACAATTGAGTCATGGTGGCTCAATTGGAGATCGCTCGCGTGAGTGTGAGGAGGAACTGCTCCCCCGCCTGTCCTGTGAGGACAGAGTAACCTCCATGTCCAGAGGCCCAAAGGAGTTCTGTAAAGGAACATCTGAAGGTGAAGGGACAATAGGTGGCTGTTTTCTACTCAATTTCTTTTTCTCTTTTTTTTTCAGATTTGCAGGTTGTTTCCCAGACGTTTGGGATTGTGTCTCAGACTGAATCTCAGTCTGAGATCCTGAACTTGATTGACTGATGGCAGGAATAGGTGTGGAAATAGTGGAATTCGGAATTGTAGCAACAGGTTGTTCTGACTTGACCCATGTCAGGTCAGTCTGACACGAAATAGATGATGTTGTTATGGGGCGTGAGACTGCAGCGGAGTAAGAAATAGTTGAAGTAGTTGTGGTCTGATCTTTCAATAGTTTCTTTGCATCCAGGTAGGGTATGTTCCTTTCACATTTCAGTTTCATTATTTTAGATTCAATTTGCCATACAGGGCAAGATTTAGATGAAGCAACATGTGGGCCAGAACAGTTAGCACATTTCAAATCATCTTCGCAGTCAGTGCTCTCATGGTTGACACCGCAACGATGACAAACAACCGAGTTTCGACAGGATTTGGAGCCATGACCAAAACGCTGACACTTGTAGCATCGGAGCGGATTGGGGACATACACATCCACTCCGATGTGGAAGTAACCTGCTTTAATTGACTGGGGAAGGGTTGTACGAGCAAACGTCATTAGATACGTGTTTGTATTGGTGATGACACCGTCCTTCTTGAAAGTAAAACGTTTAACTGCAGTAACAGCCTGGTCTTCCAACTCCGTAGCGATTTCTTCTTCAGACATGTCGGACAGACAACGAGCCCTGTCACGAACAATGCCTCGACAAGAATTTAATGTTCTGTGCACAGACACAGCAACCTCAAGATTGGCAAATGTAGAGATAGATAAAAGATTGAGAGATTGCTGTCTCCGTGCACACTCCACAAGAAGCGAACCACTACGGAGACGGGTGACGTTCTTGACTTCACCGCAAATCCCGGACACAGCCTTAGAAACAGCAAAAGGATTCAATTTGATAGGTAAGTTATCAGTAGCCTCAATCACCAGGAATTTTGCCCAGGAATCAATAGTTTGCAAAAGATTTCCAGTTGAAATTTCAATTTCCTCCAGACGTCTCTTTTTTTCATTACGAGATGAACCAGATTGTGGGAGAGCCATGGTGAAAAGAAAATGATTCAGCACCCCTGTTCCCCACCCCCCATCGAGTGTCAACAAGGACGGTGTTATATTGCACCGGATATCCAGGATGCAAACACCAGGGATACAGGGATGGTATACTCCAGAGAATATGACGTGAATAGCTATATTTATCTACCAGATGTAGTGCCAGGAAGGTTCAGTCCATGACAAGAAACTGGAGACATACAGAATACAGAGGTCAACATCACCAGATTGGCCCATGAGCCACCGCCTTCTGGCGTAAGACTCTAGGCAATTTATTCAATCAAAAATTGGTAATTCATACAAAGTATGCATGGCCAAGTCCAAAATATACATTATACTACAATACAGGAGTGCACATACAATATTACGCACAGGGCCTGGCATGACCAGCCGATTGATAAGACCGGGCCCATCTTACCACCCGTCTAGGCGAAGTAAGGGTCGAAGTAGTGTGTTGGGCAAAGGAACACAGTTCCAGGAACCAGTGCCCTCAACTACCAGACTCCCGTCCTCCGCCGACACAGGGACGCAACCCACGGCAAACGGGCTGCCCACTTTGGTCGCCTCTTACGACCAGCAATGGGGTGCTGTGGAAATATTCTACCCCGGTTCCACACGGGGGAAGAGCTATTAGCGCTACCCAGCACTCACCACGAGGAGGTTGCTCTTCACGAGTGCCCAGCCATGTTGGAATTGTTGGTAATACAATGGCTGATGCTGCTGCAGAAGCAGCTCTCAACAAATCTGTGACACCACTTCTGCTACCATACAGTGATTATAAACCTGTGATTAGATCTTACATCAAAGACCTAATGCAGAAGAAGTGGGACACCCAAGTGGGTATAAATAAATTACATGCAATAAAAGCGAATATCGGTTACACCTACTTGGGTTGTCAGTCCAGATTTGAAGAGGTCATTTTAAGACGATGTCGTATTGGTCATTCAAGGTACACTCATGAATATATTTTAAAAGGTGAAGATCCTCCATTTTACATCCCTTGTGATGAAAGAATCACGGTCAGGCATGTCCTGCTTGACTGTGTTGATTTTTCCATCACAAGGGATAAGTATTTCAAAGTTTCATCGCTAAAGGATCTTTTTAATCACGTGAGTAGTCATTTAATTATTGGGTTTTTAAAAGAAATAGAATTATTACATAAATTTTGATGCTATGTTCTGTAAATAATACATATTTTAGTATTGGTAGCGGGAAAATTGTTAACTGAGATTGTTTGTGGCTTTACCCTTGATGGGGGTTGAAGTAGTGTAAAAGGATTGTCCCCCTGAGAGGGTATGTCAGACCACGTCATTCAAAGTAATGTTTTTTCACCACAATTTTAATCGTAGGATATATGTTCATTTATTCTGGCTACATTTGTCATTAATCGCCAACAGCGGAAGGGATGATGTAAATCCGGCTGGGGTCCATGCAGGTAGCAAAAGTACTGTAAGTCCCCATGGACCCTAGCATGGTGATCTACCTTCAGCTGCTGGCGATCTATAGCCCTTTTTTATATTGTACCGTAATTTATAGTGCTAACTTTTTTTATAGTTGTATGCTAGTTTTAAATAATAAACTGTGATATTCTAGTAATTTTACTGTCCATCGATGACAGGTTTTAATTTAGTTAAAAATGTATGTATTCAAATTGTCACATTTTTCGTCACGATATGGCTGAAATATTGCTGATGTGACGTAAAGCATTAACTCACTCACTCACTCACTCAATGTTAATCATGTCAGAGGTAACGGAAAAGCGACTCCACAATGTTGAAGTACCATAAACACACCTGTCATGGAAGGAAGGAATCGTTTTAAACGAAACGCCATTAGCCAACTTACATAATTTTTTCCCGAAATATATATAGATTGTGTTGGGGTTTGAATTTGCAAATTGTGACAATCAAACAGTAAATAATAAGTGAGGAATACCCGCTGAATACGAAAATTAGTTAAAGGATGTCCAGCCGTTAACGTGAGGTCTCGGGGACAAACATAAAATTGTGAGACCATAATTTCATGACAAGCAAAGGAATTTGTCAAATGTAAAACCAGTGACGTAACCGGTCGATTGACTTTTTTTATTCTTCGAAAAAGCAAAATGAATACCTTAAATACTGTCGATATGATCAGAAAAACATCCATGGAAATAGTGGATTTAATCAACGACAGAAATGAAGGAGGGGGATAATTTGGATAGGGTGTAGTTTGATGTGTTTTCCAAATTGTCAAACCGTCAGTTGGGGAGCCTGCTATAAGTAATGTCAATGCAAAAAATAAGCGTCGAACTTTAATCCATAAGAAAAGAACGACTATTAAGAGAAACAGGGATAAACCCGCGGCTATGCTTGCCGTTAAGTGATATGGGTTGGTTAAATCCCCATCTAAAGCGTAAGGTGGGAGGGAATCCATCCAATTACCATCAATTAAATTATCCGAAATGACCTGTGCCTTTTTCATACGTTGAGAAATAAGGCGTAAATCAACTTGAAATTCTGTGTCCTTTCTACGAATTTCATCGAAAACTTTATCATCAATTAATAAATGTGGGATCTTAAAAGCGGAATCTTTCAGAAGGGGCTGTAAACTATCAATGTTTTTCAAGATGGATGCATTAAAAAATTCCGATAAAAGTAAAAGATTCGGTGGGTATAATTTTGAAGCAGTTGACTTTTTCACACATGTATGAATTCTCATGTCTATGTCAAATTCATCCAGTTTCAACGCACAGTAACAAGGAATTTTAAATATACAAATCTGACAAGCTGGACGCTTCTCAATGCGACCCTTGCACGTTAGTATTATGGTTTTTATGCCAGTTAAAAGAATTGTGCCTGGTTGAATTTCGAGAGCCATTGAACGTAGCCCATTTTATCGGAATTTTGTATCACACAAGGATTTAATTTCTTGTGTGTCTTTAGTAAACAAAGCAAGTGCGCATGTGAACGATGTTGTTGGTTTCGGACTGTGAAAAATTGGACAGTGTTTTTCGTGTTCACCATAACATGTTTGAAAATCCCTAGCCGAAAATTCAATATACTGATCTTTAGCCTCCGAAACAGCAAGATAATCTGGTAAATTCATAACCTGAGTGACATGCGTACTTGATTGATTAAATGGTAAGCCAAAAGAATTTATTCGATATACATCAAGGAGGGTAGAATGAGTCTGGATAGGAACAATAAGCGAAATTAAAATTGAATCTGAATTCCGAGAACAGTGAACAGTGCGTTCCCGATAATAATAACCTGGATCCTTATGTGCAACGTGAAACAACGGGTATTCTGCATTGAGAAGTTTTTGAATCATTTTTAACGCTCTCTTTACTTCCGAAACTGGGAGTAAAGATGGACTCAATCGTTGATTAACTAACTGTTGAATGCCTAAATACATTTCATCAATTTCTTGTCTAATAGTAGTTAGGAACATGAGGCGATCTAACAAGATTTTCATTGTGATAAAAATAAATCTCTCCACATCTTGTATTTGTTTAGTGACAAGTATAATATTGTTGTGAAAACGATATCTCGGTTTCACAAACCTTGTTTTCTACTCACGTACAAGGGCTGTCAGTTCGTCAAGTCAGTATAATATTCAATACTGCATTGAGCTGGGTACTCGACCTGGTTTACTTACAACGATGGCTGACAACACTCCTGAATCTGGGGTCTCCCTCGGTGAGCCACGGGACGACCTACTCGAACCTTTCCGAAGACCTCCGGAAAACCTACGATCACTACATCCCTCCCTGTTTCGTAAGCCCACTCCTAACCCTTAAGGGGCTTCCTCTCACCTTAGACATATCCCGACGAATCCATTGCCGGGAATATGCCGTTGTCCACTCGGCCTTCCGGGGTCTCCCGCATCTGGGAGGGCAACCAACTGCACGTCAGTCACATCCGGAAGCTGAGCTACTGAGACCACCAAAGCCACGACGGTCAAGGGTTCTGAAGCTGTTCTCCGGCCAGCCTCAACACCCATACAGCTGTTGGGCATTGTCCACGCTCTGCTGCAACAGCTCGTGGTACTCGACTCCAACCAGGTCTGCGACAAGGGCTGCTACTCCCCCAATCATAGCAGGAGAGTTAACTGGTCCGCGCTCCGGATGCATATACGGGGAGTCTGTTTCCAACAATAATCGCCCCTGGGGGACTGCTAGGAGCCCTTGCACCTGCCTTTGGTTGAATTCTCCAGCTTTGGCTGTAAACCCGAAGAATGCGTTGGGGTAGTGTTGGAGCCACTCTTGAACTGTCTCCCGAGTTCCTGTAAAACAGTGGACATGTAGGGGTTGGTCGGATGGCATGCGTTCCTTTAGTATTGCGATTGTTCGGGAATGCACATCAGTCGCGTACTTGTCCCCGGTCACCCCTCGCACGTGGAGCACTATCACCTTGTCTCTTGGGGTAATAGCGAGAACTTCTCTCAATTGTAACCTGGATCCTTTTTCTTGATCTTCGCAATCAGGAGTCACCACAGCAGGAACACGACGACTTAATACAAGTTACGATAAGTTTCATTCAAACTGGTTTGAATAACAGTAAAACAGATACCACACAAACGTGCTGGCGGCAATCTGAGTTACTTAGGAGCGCAGTGACCTCTGACCTAGCTACTTGCGTCCCGCAAACCGTGCTCTCCGAATCATGATTTTCCACCCCATTTTATCCTTACACTTTTCTAATGATAAATTACTATGACGTCACGAGGTTTGACCAACACGTGAGTCTGTTATGAAGATTGAGTAGTACCCAGCTTCTTAGTGACTTATCCGAGGTTCTGACCTCGTACCTTCAGGTTTACCATATCTATTAAGTCTTTAATAAATGATCTAGCTTCCAATTACAAGAGTAAAACTGGTTCCCTCCCTTGTACAATTCGTATAGTTTAATGCTACCCACTAATACCCCTTAATCATCTTGGTTGACTCGTGACAACCTTAACTCTTTACATGACTCTGAGATCCCTGTACTGTGTACCCTGTCATCCTTTATGGAAAACCAATTAATTAAATATAATCGGCCGCCACCTGCGCTCCCCGTACATATAGGTATACAACGTGAGTCATTTCATCTCATAGTGAAGTTAACAATTTCATAGTAATATATAATTCATGTACATCAATATACTTGCATTTAATTTACGTATTTATATATATTTATAACCGGGTGTGCAACTCCTGGTTACAGTTGACCCAAAGCAAGCCTGTCTTACCTTTCCATCCATACCATATGACTCTTGAATTTCCAATAGGTACTGGCAGCAATCTGAATTACTTAGGAGCGCAGTGACCTCTGACCTAGCTACTTGCGTCCCGTAAACCGTTCTCCCCGAATCATGATTTCCCATCCCATTTTATCCTTACACTTTTCTAATGATAAATTACTTAGACGTCACGAGGTTTGACCAACACGTGAGTCTGTTATGAAGATTGAGTAGTACCCAGCTTCTTTGTGACTTGTCCGAGGTTGTACCTTCAGGTTTATCCTATCTATTAAGTCTTTAATATATGATCTAGCTTCCAATTACAAGAGTAGAACTGGTTCCCTCCCTTGTACAATTCGTATAGTTTAATGCTACCCACTAATACCTCTTAATCATCTTGGCTGACTTGTGACAACCTTAACTCTTTACATGACTCTGAGATCCCTGTACTCTGTACCCTGTCATTCTCAATGGAAGACCAATTAATTCAATATATACACAGTAAAAGAAGTGTTGCACCCCCTATACTTTTTCATGGAGGGGTGTTTTGAAAGGGTGTAAAGATAACCGAATTAATATTATAACAAGGATTTCGTGTATACCAACAAACCAGTGTATTGTCTATACAATGAACTTAAATGGGGTATTCCATGACCTTATGGCATGTAATAATCTCATGCTGAACTTCTTCGAAAAATGAACGAACAACGAAGACGCATTAAGTATGGTGACATCTCAATAATGTTTGGTGACCAAATTCATCCAATAGGGTAAGAATGTCATATGGAGATTTGACGAACACAGCAAGTCAATATCGAGAACTTCCAGCAAGCACTTGGATCACAGCTTGAAGTCTTCGTCTCATACTCCTCACCAGACGTTGGAATCGCTCCATGGGCAGCTGCTGCCACTCCTCGTTTAATGCTGCTTCCAATTCACGCAAGTTCTGTGGAGGAGGGTCCCGACGATAAATCAGGCGTCCCAAAATGTCCCATACATGTTCCAGAGGATTCAGATCTGGACTCATTGCTGGCCATGGAATCTGCGTCAGAGCATTGTTGTGGATAACCTGGGTCACAGCTCGTGAACGATGTGGTCTGGCATTGTCATCCATGAATATCGGTCTGGTGGCCAGTGGATGATTGTCAAAATGGGGCACCACAACTGGATTCAGCACCTCTTGGATGTAGCGCTCCCCTGTCAAGTTGCCTCGTATGGTCACTAAATCAAGCTAACAATCAAATGAGAAGCATCCCCAGACCATAACAGATCCACCTCCATATGGTACAGTTGGCATGATGTTTCTTGCAGTATAAGCTGTTCCAGGACGCCTCCATACTCTCACTCTGCCATCCACAACATGCAGAACGAACCTGCTTTCGTCCGACCAGTGGACTCTTCTTCCAGGACTTCAAGTTCCAGTTCTGTCTCAGTCTACACCAGGCCAGACGTTTGTGGTTGTCTGTGAGTTTAGGTCGCTTGATAACCCTTCTGGACTTCAACCCTGCAGCTTTAAGACGATTTCTCACGGTCTGGGTACTGAACTGTTGACGAGGAAGCCAAAGACGTTTCAAGGTTGTGCTTGTAGCAAATGGATGACGCCTTACCACCCTCAACAACGCTCTGTCATCTCTAACTGTGGTCTTACGTGGTCTGCCAGAGGGTCTGCGATTCCTTACATCATTAGTTTGTGCGTGTTTTCTGACCAAACGGCTTATTGTTGAGTAGTGATGTCCGGTTCTTCTGCCAATCTCCTTGAACGAAAGACCTGCTCCATGAAGGCCAATAATCTGCCACTTGACTGCTTCTGACAATCGTCTACCCGGCATTGTGGGTTACAATAAACTGGGCTGTCAGAGAACATCTTTTATAGGCGATGTTGAGCTTAAGAAGATACTGCAATCTGCAAATGTCATGCACCATGCAATTCACGTGCTGATTGCTACGTTTTGGTGATCATCTTCCCTCCGAAAACATTACACATTTAACATCAGATCCCCAAGGAATACCTACCATTAAAACCAGAGTCGCGCGTTTTAAATGTTGTGATGTATCATACGTATTAATGTGGGGGTGCAACACTTTTTTTACTGTGTATAGTTGGCCGCCACCTGCGCTCCTCGTACATATAATTATACAACGTGAGTACATTAACAAACCACGTAGTTGGTACATATTAATTCCTTATCATAGTGAATTTAACAATCTCATATTACTATATAATTCATGTACACAATTATACTTGCATTTATCTTATTATATATATATATATATATATATATATATTTATAACCGGGTGTGCAACTCCTGGTTACAGTATTTACATGCTAAAGAATAAGAGAAATGATCCTTTGTTACTTCGGATAACCACAAAGCATAAATTTCACGAAATATCATTCACATACAATGTAGCATTAATCAATAGCGATGCATAAATGTCAAATGTCACTGCACATGGCCACAATATGGCACCACCATTCACGAAAGTTCATTTGTCACTGGTCCCAATCGAATTCACTGGCTCCTTTCTTGTTTTGAAAAATGAATTGGCGAAATGCTGTCCAACGTTCTTGAATCCTTGTACACAAATATACTTGCATTTACCTTAATTATTTATATATAATTATAACCACCTTAATAATTTATATATAATTATAACCACGAGTGCAACTCCTGGTTACAACAGCCAACCCGGGTTCAAAAGTAACTGGGGTCTTGCAGTAGACACACAGCGGCATCTGCTCAGTGTCTGGGATACCACAGGGGCCACTAACGGGTCATTAAAAGTGGATGAAATAGGCGTATGGCGCACAATTCGACACGACGGCAGACCATACTCTATCTCCAGAAAGTAAAAAAACTGGACAGACGCTGTGAGATGATATGGCTGGCCCGCATTATCCATGGTGCGAAATGGGGCTTGTCTGGATAATGCTGTCTGTGCACAGGCAAGTAACAGGTATTGTGATCGGAAATACTCCGCCAATATCGTCACCTGTTCCAACGCCGCATCGTCCATTTTTCCAAGTTCAATTAGGCAGGGTAATAAACCTGCCAAGTACAAAACCACCCTCCAAAATGGTAGCGCGCGGAAAAATATTGGACAGCAAATGGTCGTGCAGGTGCGCGGACCTTCAGCTATACGTGCCGAATGGCCTCGTATGGTGTCCACCACTGTCGGGTCAACTACCAGTAAGCTATCATAAGCTAACCATTGGAAACAAGCATTATTGTTAAGGGCATCCATAATCAAAAGTTTAACTGACTGAGAAAGGTGCAAGAGGATGAATAGCAAAAATCTCAATGACGGAGCTTAACTATGTCTCAACAATAAAACAATAAAAAGATTACAAGGGAATGAGCCAAATAGCACAAGGGCACCCTGTACAATGTGAAGACAAAAGTGGAAAAACAACGTCTCACCGTTAAGGAAGGAATCGTTTTAAAGGAAACGCCATTAGCCAACTTACATAAATTTTTCCTGAAATATATATAGAATGTGTCAGGGTTTGAATTTGCGAATTGTGACAATCAAACAGTAAATAATAAGTAAGGAATACCCCGCATCTCCACCATGTCGTAACTGCTTTTAGGCGTCCATAGCGACCCTAATACAGTTACTAAATGTATTGCCGTTCCTTGTCCTCGTGGTCAAATACGCCAAGACATTGCCACTCGCCTTGTCCGCCGCGGCCCGGCTCCGTCAAGGAATGATGGGTCTCATGACACTTACTCCAAGTTATCTCTATCAGCATTCACACACGCATGATAAAGAAACGCAACACCAGTTTTATACTCACATTGTTTTACTAACTCTCAGCCCATCTATCAATACAGGACAGGATCAGACCCGCCAGACTTGTCATCAACGCTGTAACGGGACCCATCCGTGCACAGAAACTTTGCTTCCCCTCCATTGCATGCGGCACTCTTGAAGAGCAACCTCCCCGTGGTGAGTGCTGGGTAATGTTAATAGCTCTTCCCCCATGTAGACCCGGGGCAGAATTTGTCCACAGCACGTGTAGCACAACAGACAAACACGATCTTCGGTTCGTGGTACAGTACACTAGAAACTCTTTGTCAACACTGTCCGATTTATGACCATAACCTGGTCACTGACCCCTTTCTTCTGATGAACGCAATAAGCTCACCTCTTCACAGCCTCTGGCCATACTGGATAGTGTAACATTCGCCCTTTTCTTATTGAGAAATTTTCAGCATAAAATTTCTTAAAGTAATTAATCCATAGATACATGAATACCTCAAAATATATGTACAATCCACAAGAATCCGTTGTCAACTTCATTAGCATATCATTAGCATATAGTTAATACGAATACCTCAAATGTATGTGCAAGGCACAACAAGCCGTTGTTAATTAGAATATAGTTAATATGCATGCATATATAAATTCACAAATAAAACACATTCTGAAACAGGGTACAATTCATCCTCGCACATCAAGAACCAAAGTGCAAACAGCTGCACCATGTTAAACCGTCTTTCCTACGTTGTGTATATTTTCACAGTCAACTTGTAAAGTTCTTTAGTATGGTGTTCTGATCGTATGCGACGACAACAGGTCATGTAGTTCTCTGTTGTCCGTACTCCTGTCCACGTGGGTCAGTCAACTCACGATGCCCTCGGGTACCCGCATCCAGCATCGGGTAGATGCTCCGTATGGCGGGAGTTGGTCGAACTTCTTCTGCTGGATCAGAGTCCCTTTGTGTCAAGAGTGGCGCAGAGGGTAGGTTTCCTCTGTAGGCGCGACCTGCGCTCCCAGTGTAAACTGGCGCCATCTCAAACTCGGTTGTAACCAAGACACTCCTCTTACTCATTCCTCGCTTGGCTAGCCAGGGTCTAATAAATCTTACATACAAGAAAATCCCCACAAGAATTCCCACTACAGTTAAGGTTATTCCCAAGAAATATTTCCAATCTGACATCTCCTCATCTGGTACCATAGCCTGTAAATCATTAAGCTGATCAATAAGATGATTCATAGGGATATTCTCGATACTCTTTAGTTTATCAGGTAACCTAGTCAAGTTCAGTTTTACAGCAGTTTTCAAGAAAGGTTTCCAGAGCAACATGTTTGAAACATTCGGGGTATGAACTAACTTCAGAAAATTATCTTCCAACTCGTACTGGCTTTCATTATGATAATAAGGGAGTAAGGTCAAATGATCATTAGATGCTGAACATGATGCGTTCAGTTTAATTATTGATAACGGAGGTAAGACCACTATTGTATATGAGAACTTGTTATCCGTATCACAAAACTCTACAAGATCCAACCTTTTATTGGTTGTCAATACCAGGCGTCCTGCAGTAAGGTATTCTGCCCTAGGCAATATAGCATTTGGTTGGACTTCGGTGTGACATGTCTGTCGGACCTTGGTCTCGTCTTTCATAAACAGAGCAATTACACATAGTTGGCTAAGATTGATTGGGTAGATCGGGCTATGGATATGGCAATAGCTGAACTTCTGAGGGTTTCAGTAATGCACATTTCGTACGTTGTGCATTGACTGCTATTACCTCTGTTTCTAACCGATATTTTGCTACCATATTATTTATGTTGTTTGACCCTGTATTTAAATGATTCATGACTAGTGGTACCGGCAAATTATGAGCCTGGTATATTCCAAATTCACCATTAACATCTAAAAGTGGAATCGTTGTGACTACTAATATCTTATCATCAAATAGGACGGTGGTACACAGTAAAGTCTTATAGAATCCCCATAAATTGTCTACCGGATTATTTGCTAACCGGAATCTAATAGATAGTTGAGTTTTATGTCCTTCAATAGGGCCAACAACTGACTTGGTGTTATGGTGCTGGGTGACAGATGACCCAAAGCCAACATATTCATTTGCAGCTGGAGGTGTTCTAAATATGACAAAAAGGTTTGTACCATGCTTCGAATATTTTCGATTACTAATTCCACTTGCAAGAAGGTCTTTGTTGCCCATTCTAACTTTGCTATTCGATTGCTCAATGAAGTGGAAACATTAGCAATTTCTTGTCCCACTATATCCAGATCGTTAATGACTTCATTAATGGCATGTCGATTCTCCGATACTTGAATTCTTGCCGTATTAATAATAGAGAGCCCTTCGTGAATGACATGTGCCATACCTGCTTGATTCTCTGCAAGCATACGTACATTTTGTTTAATAGAACTTAGGTCAGCATCAGACACAGTGCCAAAAAAGAAACTCAAGGCACTACCAACAAACGGCAATAGCGAACGCTTGGGTCGTGTGTGCAACCTACCATATTCTAAAAAATTGTCTGCTAGGCTATTTAAAGTTGTATTCAATCTTGTTATTTTTCGTCTAATTTGATGTACATGCTTAAGATGCCTGTTGATTTATCGGAGTGGTAGCGACTTAAGAACTGTCTAACCATCATCGCGATTTGATCAATATTATACCTAAACTTCCCAATAAACTGACTATATGGGTCTAAATCAATAACGAAGGTTACTAGCCATTTAGACCTTGTCATGGTAATATCATTAAGTTTTTGATATACAATGTTTTCGTACATAATCGAACCCTGTGTTAACCCGACGAGGAAGAGTAAACCCAGAGGAAACATGTTCTCTCTGAAACATAAGAGTAATTAATCATATACACTGGTTCTACTCCCAAACCATATAAAACTATAATAAACCAGCCATTGCCTGGAGCAACTATTTCACCTTTTTGCTTTTGTTGGAATGTGCGTTTTCAGTAGAGGTCCTAGTTCTTTTCAGTTCAGTGGATTCTATGTCTCCTTGTCGCTAACCGCAACTTCACTTTCCACAACTGAACCTCTCGCTTTCCGCAACTTCACTTTCCACAACTGAACCTGTCGCTATCCGCAACTTCAATTTCCACAACTGAACCTGTCGCTATCCGCAACTTCAATTTCCACAACTGAACCATGGGACTCTACTTGTTTGTCATGCTTTCTATAAGTTTCGGATGACTTTCGCTTTCCTATCTTAACTGTACCAGCTACCACTACTGGGGCTACCGGCTTAATTTATATGGAATGTTGTCCCCTCCTCCTCCTTCCAATCAGTGTCATCATGAGAAGGAGTGTTCAGTGTTAAAACATCTGTTATGTGTTCCCCTGTGTGCCCCATAGTTCGTCCCATAAGTTCTGACTGTTCGGGCAATCTCTTTAAGCATATCAGTATGCTCTTGTTGCTACCCGTGACCAAATACTGATCATCACTGTTATCATGTCAGTACACACTTGACGAAGTCCGCGATCAAGAACTGATCCTCATAACTGGATGCTTTATGTTTTTACAATCCGTAACTATATTAGCATACTTTTGACCGGACCTTGGCAACGTGTATGTCTTAGCATTCATGAATTTCCTGTTGTGTTCACAGTTTCCCTATTCTGTTCTTGATATGAACCTTGTTCTCCCGTTTTAGGGTTTCCCTCATCCCTATAATGTGTTTAGCCTATTTAATAAAATCGACTTTCAATTTCTTATATGCTGCCAAAAACTTCCCTAATAATCCGGGATATCCTTAAGCATTTGCCAACGCTTAACACATAGCTGGATCCCCTTCAAATGAACGGAATAAATTAGCGATACCTTGAGCACCTACGACTATTGCCAAGGTTACAATCTGCCTTGTTGCTTGATCATGGTCTTGTAGATACCTACGGATAAAATCGCTAACTGCCCCTGAACTTGACTGATAGGCCACCAGTTTTATTCTTTCTTGACCTGCGTTTGCTAATACCGCATATTTTTCTATACTTTCCAGCCATTCCTTAAATTTTGTTGGTTCCCCATCAAAAGTTTTTATAACCTGCGCTATTCCCTGCGCTCCTAAGGTTGTCGAAAGATTACCTAACTGTCCTGTTATTTGTCCTGCTATCCCTGTCAAAAATTCTCCCAATTCCTGGCCAGCCATAACGAATAATGAAACAGAAGAAATCTGAGCTACTTACCCAAGTTGGTCTGAGCGTCAGTCTTCACTTGTCCCAGGCTGTTCCTTTGTCTTGAGAGGGATCCTGGTCTCGGCACCAAAGAAGAACCCCAACGTGCTCTATATGTAGCACAACAGACAAACACGATCTTCGGTTTCAGCAGGTTTTAATAATAACAAGGACCAATTTTATAGGCTGGTACAACGAACACTTAACAAGGGCGTGGCAGAGACTGTGAGAGAGGCTGTGGACTGTTTCAGGCGTGACTCAGTGTGGCCAGAGCTCGTCCCAGTGTGCTGGCCTTTTGGTCTGGTCCTGGTCAGTGTTCAGCGCCCTTTTTGCCTCTCTCCCCGACTACACTGACAGTGAGGTTTATATAGGAAGGCTGTGACCCTCAAATCTTCAGGGGGGTCAAAACAAGTTCGTGGTACTGTCGTAACTGGTTTTGGGAGTCCAGTGCGACCCTGCTACAGTTACTAAATGTATTGCCGTTCCTGGTCCTTGTGGTCAATTAAGCCAGGACATTGCCCTCGCCTTGTCCACCACGGCTCGGCTCCGTCAAGGAGTGATTGGCCTAATGACCCTTACTCCCAGTTGTCTCTATCAGCATTCACACACGCATAATAAAGAAACGCAACACCAGTTTATACTCACATAACTGGATGCTTTATGTTTTTACAATCCGTAACTATATTAGCATACTTTTGACCGGACCTTGGCAACGTGTATGTCTTAGCATTCATGAATTTCCTGTTGTGTTCACAGTTTCCCTATTCTGTTCTTGATATGAACCTTGTTCTCCCGTTTTAGGGTTTCCCTCATCCCTATAATGTGTTTAGCCTATTTAATAAAATCGACTTTCAATTTCTTATATGCTGCCAAAAACTTCCCTAATAATCCGGGATATCCTTAAGCATTTGCCAACGCTTAACACATAGCTGGATCCCCTTCAAATGAACGGAATAAATTAGCGATACCTTGAGCACCTACGACTATTGCCAAGGTTACAATCTGCCTTGTTGCTTGATCATGGTCTTGTAGATACCTACGGATAAAATCGCTAACTGCCCCTGAACTTGACTGATAGGCCACCAGTTTTATTCTTTCTTGACCTGCGTTTGCTAATACCGCATATTTTTCTATACTTTCCAGCCATTCCTTAAATTTTGTTGGTTCCCCATCAAAAGTTTTTATAACCTGCGCTATTCCCTGCGCTCCTAAGGTTGTCGAAAGATTACCTAACTGTCCTGTTATTTGTCCTGCTATCCCTGTCAAAAATTCTCCCAATTCCTGGCCAGCCATAACGAATAATGAAACAGAAGAAATCTGAGCTACTTACCCAAGTTGGTCTGAGCGTCAGTCTTCACTTGTCCCAGGCTGTTCCTTTGTCTTGAGAGGGATCCTGGTCTCGGCACCAAAGAAGAACCCCAACGTGCTCTATATGTAGCACAACAGACAAACACGATCTTCGGTTTCAGCAGGTTTTAATAATAACAAGGACCAATTTTATAGGCTGGTACAACGAACACTTAACAAGGGCGTGGCAGAGACTGTGAGAGAGGCTGTGGACTGTTTCAGGCGTGACTCAGTGTGGCCAGAGCTCGTCCCAGTGTGCTGGCCTTTTGGTCTGGTCCTGGTCAGTGTTCAGCGCCCTTTTTGCCTCTCTCCCCGACTACACTGACAGTGAGGTTTATATAGGAAGGCTGTGACCCTCAAATCTTCAGGGGGGTCAAAACAAGTTCGTGGTACTGTCGTAACTGGTTTTGGGAGTCCAGTGCGACCCTGCTACAGTTACTAAATGTATTGCCGTTCCTGGTCCTTGTAGTCAATTAAGCCAGGACATTGCCCTCGCCTTGTCCACCACGGCTCGGCTCCGTCAAGGAGTGATTGGCCTAATGACCCTTACTCCCAGTTGTCTCTATCAGCATTCACACACGCATAATAAAGAAACGCAACACCAGTTTATACTCACATAGTTTTACTTACTCTCAGTCCATCTATCACTACAGAACAGGATCAGACTGGCCAGGCTCGTCACTAGCTGGTGGAAACTTAGAACGATCGGGATTCGACTCGATCGACTGTAAACCGCGCACCACTCTCCTAATGTTGAGGGTATCATTTTATAGTGTTCGAGCCTGACCTGTCCTTGTCACATGTCTCAATATCTCAATTTGATTCGTTACAAGTTTATATCTGAACATGAACTCATGTGTGTCACCATCGGAAAAATACCAAAAACCTACGTGCCAGATTGCTCATCTCTCTATTGATTTCGTGACTCGCCCCGAAGCTCCAAATGGATTTCATTAACTCATGGATAATAGCCAGAGACCAATCTAATGATAAATGTGAAATGTCTTTTCTCTATTGATTCCTTTCCAATTCCAAGTTCTGTCACGAACTATATCTAATGGGTTCTATTTATTATCATTCGTTTCTGAGATGCATTTTTAACCTTATAACATCCTCCGCCTGTGGACAAGAGCTGCCCACAGCTCGGAAGATCTAAGCATGAGTTCCGGTCTGAGATATAAAATACAATCACAATAAACATAATGGAAGTAAAACAGGATCAATCATTATATATATGAAATTGTAATCAATTTTCAAATGTTATAACGATTTCGAAAACAACGAATACTTTTACAGTTAAAAATGTATTTACCAGGAAAAGAATAAGTTAATGATCCTGTGTTATTTCGTATAACCACAAAGCATAAACACCATGAAATATTATTCAAATACCATGTAGAATTAATTAATAGCGATGCATAAAAGTCAAATGTCACTGCACATGGCCACAATAAGGCACCACCATTCACGAAAGTTCATTTGTCGCTGGTCCCAATCGAATTCACTGGCTCCTTTCTTGTTTCGAAAAGTCAACTGGCGGAATGCTGTCCAATGTCCTGGAATCCTTGAAAACACGAGGTCTATGCACACAGTCAGGTCATCGGCTGGGGTGACAAAGCGAGAGGTCGACTTTTCTTGACACTGCTTGAGTGTTGACTGGTCTCTCTCTAAAGATGTTGTATGCCGATATGCCGACGTCGGGGTGCTGACAGATATAGATAACTCTCTGTGGCTAGCGGTCTGTGTTTAGCGGCAGAGGTGATAGGACAGCGTGCAACCTCGACAGCAAGCGTGTAGCAAGGAGCCAGAATAAGGATTTGGCGTGGACCAGACGACAGCGGGGGAAGTGCTTGACTCTCGGCCCTTTGGATTTGGGTACGGCCATCATCTACAACACTTAAAAAGACTGGTAACTCACGAACAACAAGTGAATAATACCATACCAATTATAGAAATATCAATACATAGAACGATGTGCCACCTGCAGCTGACAGCTGCCTGTAAGAATAGTCTTCTGGCAAATGCATATCTGCATATAAGGATGCTAACGGCAGGAATCGAATGTTTGGATTAATTGGTACAGGTCCAATTGCGTAGTCACATATTATCAGAAAAAGACATTAATAAGCACGATCAAATTGCACAACCCATGGACTGCTTGAATGTATCGATTTTTCCATCACAAGGGATCAATATTTCAGTGTCAAAACAGTTAAGGACCTTTTTAACAATGTTAATTCATATTTAATCCTTAACTTTTTAAAAGATATTGAACTAGTTCACAAATTTTGATATGTATTTTATGAATCGGTAGTGTATGATTATTAGCAGAGATTGTTCGTGGCTATGCCCTTGACGGGGGTTGACGTAGCGTAAAAATATTGTCCCCCTGAGAGGGTATGTAAGACCACCTCTTTCAATGTATATTTATATCTACCTCTATTTTAACTGCAGAATATTTGTTGATTTTAATCTCTGGCTAAACTTGCAACAATCACCGGTAACTTGGGTAAAGGTGTAAATCCTGCTGGGGACCCATGCAGGTAGCAGAGGTACAGTAAGTCCCCTTGGTCCCTAGTATGGTGACCTTCACCTTGTTGCTGGCACTCGTGAAGAGCAACCTCCTCGTGGTGAGTGCTGGGTAACGCTAATCGCTCTTCCCCCATGTGGAACCGGGGTAGAATATTTCCACAGCCTCCCATTGCTGGTCGTATGAGGCTACTAAAATGGGCAACCTGTTTGCCGTGGGTTGCGTCCCTGTGTCGGCGGAGGACGGGAGTCTTGTAGTTGAGGGCACTGGTTCCTGGAACTGTGTTCCTTTGCCCAACACACTACTTCGACCCTTACTTCGCCTAGACGGGTGGTAAGATGGGCCCGGTCTTATCAATCGGCTGGTCATGCCAGGCCCTGTGCGTAAAATTGCATATGCACAGCTGTGTTTTATTTTAATGTATATTTTGGTCTTGGCCATGCATACTTTGTATGACTGAACAATTTTGGATGTAATAAATTGCCTAGAGTCTTACGCCAGAAGGCGGTGGCTCATGGGCCAATCTGGTGATGTTGACCTCTGTATTCTGTATGTCTCCAGTTTCTTGTCATGGACTGAACCTGCCTGGCACTACATCTGGTAGATAAATATAGCTATTCAAGTCATATTTGCTGGAGTATAGCATCCCTGTATCCCTGGTGTCAGCATCCTGGATATCCGGTTCATTTTGACACCGTCCTTGGTGTCACTCGGTGGTGGGTGGGGAGCAGGGGTGTGGAATTATTTTCTTTCATCATGTCACTACAACAATCTGGTTCCTCTCGGAATGAAAAGAAAAGACGTATTGAGGATATAGACCACTCATATGGAAATACTTCTTCAAACATTGATTCTTGGGCTAGATTCTTAGTTATTGAGGCTAGCGATAACTTACCTATCAAACTGAACCCGTTTGCTATCTCTAAAGCAATTTCTGGAATTTGTGGAGAGGTGAAAAATGTCACCCGTCTTCGTAGTGGATCACTTCTGGTTGAGTGTGCACGGAGACAGCAATCTCTCAATCTTTTGTCTATCACAACTTTTGCCGATATTGAGGTTGCTGTGTCTGTGCACAGAACACTGAATTCTTGCAGAGGCATCGTCCGCGACAGGGCTCGTTGCTTGTCCGACATGTCGGAAGTGGACATTGCTGCAGAATTGGAGGAGCAAGCTGTCACAGCAGTAAAACGTTTCACTGTCAAGAAAGATGGTGTAATATCAAATACTAACACGTATCTCTTGACGTTTGCGCGTACATCGATTCGGCAATCAATTAAGGCAGGTTATTTCAATATCGGAGTGGAGGTGTATGTCCCCAATCCACTCCAATGTTACAAATGCCAACAGTTCGGTCATGGGTCAAAGTCTTGTAACAAGTCTGTGGTGTGCCATCGTTGTGGTGGCACCCATGAATCCTCAGATTGTGAAAAGATTTTTACTGCTTCAACTGTCATGGCCCACATCCTGCATCATCAAGGTCCTGCCCTGTGTGGCAAAGAGAATCAAACATTATGAAAATCAAAAGTGAAAAAAACATTTCTTATCTAGAGGCCAAGAAACTGTTCACACATCAGACCTCAGCTCCTGCCAATATAACATACTCCGCTGCAGTCACTCGTTCTGTAACAACATCTTCTATTTCATGTCAGACTGACTTAACATGGGTCAAGTCTGAACAACCTATTGTAACAGCTTCAATAAAGCAGTCTATTTCCATAGCCACTCAGTCCAGTGCTGGATCTCAGACAGAGAGTCAGCCTGTGACAAATTCTCAGACAGAGAGTCAGGCCGAGAATACATCTTCAACGTCTATGTCCCTACCGGACACAATTCCTTTGACAAGAAAAGAAAAAAAGAAATTGAATAGAAAACCAACAACAACTGTCCCTACATGTTCAGAGGTTCCTCTACAGAACTTTTTTGGACCTCTGGATATGGAGGTCACCCTGTCCTCACAGGACAGGCAGAGGAGTAGTTCCTCCTCACATTCCCGTGAAAGATCTCCTATTGAGCCACCATGACTCAATTGCCCAATCTAATGCAATGGAATTGCAGAGGACTTAGACATAATTTTAATGAGATCCAATTATTGATACAAGATTTAAAGCCGTCAGCACTATGTCTTCAAGAAACCTACCTCAAAAGTACAGATAAGTTTACTTTAAGACAGTACGATGATTATCATTCCTTTTCTCCTCCTGGAGATAAAGCAAGAGGAGGCTCAACTATCTTGGTGCGACAGGGCATCATACATAGCCTAGTCCCTCTTAATACAAATCTTCAAACTGTTGCTGTTCGTCTGACTCTCCACATTGCTTTTACGTTGTGCTCCTTATATATCCCGCCTTCTTCAGATCTTCGTCAATCCGATCTTCAACATCTATATGATCAACTTCCGAAGCCCTGCATTATCATTGGTGATCTGAACGGACACAATCCGCTGTGGGGAAGTACAAATGCTAATAATAAAGGAAAAACAATTGAGGATTTTCTTTCTGACAATAACTTATGTATCTTTAATGATGATTCCAGCACCTATTTACATCCAGCCACTGGTACTTATTCTGCCCTCGATCTGTCACTCACAGACTCTAATTTGTTTAATGAATTTACATGGTCTGTCCATGATGACCTCTGCGGGAGTGATCATTTTCCCACTATACTTAAGACTGTTAACCCTACTGATGAGCCACCGTCAACCAGGTGGAACTTTACCAAGGCCAATTGGTCCTTTATACGCGGTACTGTGTACTGACAAATTAAAACATGACATTTTCAAGAATATTCCAGATCCGATACAGTTGTTTTCGGACTTACTGAATGACATTGCTGACCAAACCATTCCTAAGTCCTCTGCAAATCCCCATATTCGTAAACCATGGTTTACAAATGACTGCAAACAGGCCAGAAAGTGTAGGAAGAAAGCAGAAAAATATTTTCGCCGACATCCTATAGTCCATAATTTGGATAGGGTTAAAATTACAAATGCCAAGGCACGTCGTGCTTTTAAACAGAATAAGCGTCAATCTTGGAGAAACTATGTCTCCAAAATAAATTCCCGTACGCCCATGTCCAAGGTGTGGAACATGGTTCAGAAAATAAAAGGCAAAGGCACACATTCTTCTGTTCAGCATCTGAAGGATGGTGATCAATTATTAACTAATAAAACTGAAATTGTAAATAAACTTGGAGAAACGTTAGCCAAACATTCTTCATCATCAAATTATGTCCCGGAGTTTAGAACATATCAGAAACAACAGGAAAAGAAAAAAGTAAATTTTTAATTCGGACAATGGTGAAGACTATAATGAAGTCTTCTCATTACATGAGCTACACGCCGCACTTGGGCAAGCTCATGATACAGCAACAGGTGATGATAATATCCATTATCAGCTCTTGAAACATTTGCCTGAATCATGCCTCGAAACCCTTTTAGACATTTTTGACCAGATATGGACTTCAGGGAATTTCCCTCCTTCGTGGCGTAATGCCATTATAGTCCCCATACCGAAACCTGGCCGGGATCATACACATCCCTCCAATTATCGCCCTATATCCTTGACCAGTTGTGTCTGTAAAACCATGGAGCGAATGGTAAATAACAGATTAGTTTGGTATCTGGAAACAAACAATCTTCTTACTAATATTCAATGTGGTTTCCGGAAAAACAGAAGTACTATAGATCATTTAGTACGGTTAGAATCGTTTGTGAAAAATGCTATAGTACATAAACAACACGTAGTTTCCATATTCTTTGATCTAGAGAAAGCATACGATACTACCTGGAAGCACGGCATTTTACAAGATCTACATGATTTTGGTTTGAGAGGTCGTCTACCTCATTTTATATCCCAGTTTTTAACTGACAGGCACTTTCAAGTCCGTGTGGGCTCAACCCTGTCTGACAATTATAATCAGGATCAGGGTGTCCCACAAGGCAGTATTTTGTCTGTCACACTATTCAGTATCAAGATAAATAGTCTGTCAAAAGTTCTAAGCGATTCAGTAGATGGATCGCTGTTTGTGGATGATTTCAATATATCTTGTCGGGGTAAAAACATGCATGCTATCGAGAGACAACTTCAATTATGTCTGAATAGAATACATAAATGGTCGCTTGCCAATGGCGTTAAATTTTCAAAAAATAAAACTAATTGTATACATTTCTGCAGAAATTATAGACCACATAAGGACCCAGAATTATTTCTATCTGGCTCCCGCATCAAAGTTGTTGAGGAGGTCAAGTTTCTCGGACTTAATTTTGATCGTCATCTGACCTTCCTCCCACATATTAAATATCTGAAAACGAAATGCTTGAAAGCACTTGACTTACTGAAAGTCGTCTCAAACACTAAATGGGGAGGGGATCAGAAAACCCTTCTCCATTTATACAGATCACTTATTCGCTCAAAACTGGATTATGGTTCCATCATTTATGGTGGAGCCTGTAAAAGTAATTTACAGAAATTAGATTCAATACATCATCAGGGATTGAGGCTCTGTCTTGGAGCATTCCGGACATCTCCTGTTGACAGTTTATACGTGGAGGCCGATGAACCTTCCCTCAAACAACGCCGTCTTAAACTGGCATTACAATATATTACTAAATTACGCTCAAATCCTTCTAATCCAGCATATAGTTGTGTTTTCTCTCCAATTTACGAAGAATTGTTTGAAAGAAAACCCAAACTTGTTCCACCTCTTGGGATCAGACTTAGACCACATATCATAGCAGCTAACATAGACCTACATAATATTGCACCATATCAGCTGCTGTCTACGCCTCCTTGGCAACTTGTCAAACCAGAGGTAGACCTAACACTTGCGAATTTCAAAAAATCAGAAACCAACCCATTAGTGTTCCAGCAGGAATATATCCAATTAAGATCTAAATATGATTGTCACCGCTCTATATTTACTGATGGTTCGAAGGATTGTGGCAACACTGCTAGTGCCACAGTTGTTGGATCGAAAATTATATCTTTTAGAATACCAGATAATAGTTCCATATTTACCGCTGAAGCCAATGCTATACTGGCAGCACTAGAATATATTCAACATCAATGTAAATGTAAGCAGTTTATCATATTTTCCGATTCATTGTCATGCCTACAGGCACTAAAAAATGGCAACTCGACTCACCCACTGATACTTGATACTTTAGAATTATTTAATACACTTGCAACTGGCCAATACGACATCGTCTTTTGTTGGTTGCCCAGCCATGTTGGAATTGTTAGCAACACAATGGCTGATGCTGCAGCTAAAGCAGCTCTCAACAAATCTGTGACACCACTTCTTCTTCCATACAGTGACTATAAGACTGTTATCAGATGTTACATCAGGGACCTTATGCAAAAGAAGTGGGACACCCAAGTTGGTATCAATAAATTACATGAAATTACACGAAATATTGGTTACACCTACTTGGGTTGTCAGTCCAGATTTGAAGAGGTCATACTACGACGATGTCGTATTGGTCATAGCAGGTATACACATGAGCATATATTGAAAGTTGAGGATCCTCCGATGTGCATCCCTTGTGATGAAAGACTCACGGTCAAGCATGTCTTGCTTGACTGCATTGATTTTTCCATCGCAAGGGATAAATATTTCAATGCATCAACTATGAAGGACCTTTTTAACAGCGTGAATTCTAATCTAATAATTTGCTTTTTAAAAGAAATATCTTTGTTGCAACATTTTTGAAGATCATGTTTTGTAATTACGTCGTTAATTTTTAAATTGGTATGAATAGATTTGATATCTGCGATTGTACGTGGCTTTTCTCTCAAGGGGGTTGACGTAGCGTAAAATTATTGTCCCCCTATGAGAGTATGTAAGACCACATCATTCAAAGTATGTTTATTTCTACCTTAGTTTTAATCGTAGTATACTTGTAATCTTAATTGTTGGCTTAACTTTCACTCAATCACCAGTAACCAGAGGGATGGTATAAATCCTGCTGGAGTTCCATGTAGGTAGCAAAAGTACCGTAAGTCCCCATGGTACCTAGTATGGTGACCTCCCTTTGGTTGTTGGTGATCTTTAGCCCATTTTTAATTTGTATTGTTATGAATAGTTCAAATGTTTATAATGACATGCTAGTTTTAAATATTCGTCTGTGATAATCTAGTTATTTTACTGTCCTTTGTAGACAGGTTTTATAGTTCAGTTTTGTATTTCATTAATTTATAACTTGATTTAGTCACGATATGGCTGAAATATTGCCGATGTGACTATAAACATTAACTCACTCACTCACTCACCTTGTTGCTGGTGATCTATAGCCCCATTTTTATATTGTGTTGTATCCAACTGTTCAAATAGTTTTAATGTTCTACAACTAGTTTTAAGTCAATCTGTGATATACTGCTAGTTATTCTAATGTCCTTTGTCGACAGTTTTTTTATTAATCTTGTCCAACTCTTTCAAGTCACATTATGGCTGAAATATTGCCGACGTGACTTTAATTAAACTCATTCACTCACTCACACTTTATGGACATTTGTCCAATACGCGAACAACTCTCGTTCGGCCTTTTCAATATATCCATCCATCGCCGAAACTGTATAACAGGCCAATGTATATGTGGAACAAAAGTCTCGATATCTTGATCTATTGCCCATTCCATCTAAATCAGGCAATTTATATTGAAAGATATGAATCCATTTATTCTGGGAAATGTCGATTCGTGACATATGTACGAAGACAACTCCCCATGGAAGTCGGAGTTCCATATGCACGGAATTAACCCGATTCTGGATGCTAACCAACGCGATGACAATGAATAAGACCCATACTGGTCGGAGGAGGCCTCTGGATTCTAAAATTCAAAGAAATAAGTGTATAAACATAATTATTAACTTCAAACTAAATATCATAGATCACTCATGTTTTGTAAGAAAAGGTTTCCATGTCTTGTGAAACCTAGTAACTGTCTGACTGTATTCATCTCAAATCTTCACTCGCTGACTGTATCTAAGAAGCATGATAACAATTGTCACAAGTAGGTAATATATAATCTCACACTGGGAACCGTGCGAGTAAGCAACATCCAACAAGAGTGAACTTCTTTTACAGTATCAACATATATCATCACAACATTATTTATTGTCTCGTTTTTGTATTCCACGTCACATGACGGTATTCAGTTCACATGACTGTATCTCAATTCTCATCATCGTATATCACTTCACTGTATTTGTAACCGTATTGTATAATCATGCGACCCGTAGTCGTCATTACACGTATCTTGTAACTCATGTGTTTTCTCGTATATACACACAAAGCGAACTTGCTTTATAGTGGCCTGTGAAATACATGTGCAGCCAGAATCATCTCGTAGAAGGAGTATATAACCATGCGACCCGTAGTCATTTCTTTATATTGTAACTCATTTGTATTCTCGTGGCCCGCGAAATACATGTGCGGCCATAACCCATGAACATGATTTGTTTATTCAATGTCAACCAACACATAACTGTAAATAATCCAAGTATTCGGAGTATTCAAAACACAATATTTGACAATTACAATACACATTTTCAACATATATGCACGTTTGTATTTTCCTATAACCTTGTGACAATCGAATCATCTAACAATGTAATAATGATCTATAGCATGTGCTAGCTCCATGCATATAGCATCATGTAGTTCTAAACCTGAAATAAACACATGCAAAAATCAATATTAGGTTGATCAGTCCTCAATATGAAATCTGCAGTGCTGTAACTGAAAAGGAAACGAAATATAACAAGTAATTTGAAACGCTATTCAAAATATCTTTTGAAATTTCTAACGCTTACGATTCTTTTTAATGACTTCTGGATCATGTAACCACGAATCAACCCTTGAGGGATATTAGATTCGGGTTCCCATGTAGCCTCCTGTAACGTGAAATTTTCCCAGTGAATCTTGTAGTACTTTTTTTCCATTCACTATTTTATGTGCTAAGATTCGTTTTACTATGAAAACGTCATCCTCCTGTAAATCAAAACCGGGATTCTGTGCCTGCTTGGGGGTTAATGTCTGAGGCGTCGGGGTGGTCATTTTCGTATGATTGTTGTCAGATTGAGACAGAATGGTTTGGTTGTCCGTAGCAACAACTGGAATTGGGTTAGTTGGTCTATCTTTCGGGTTGACAAACCGTTTAAGCCGGTTCACGTGGACCGGAACTTTCAGGACTTTGTGATCATTACAACGGCGTAACTTATAGGTGAAATGTGGCAGTTCATCCGCAATGTAAAAAGGTCCTTAGAATATCTGGCCGAGCTTTTTACATTGCCCAACAGCACGTGCCGTGGAATGAAGCCATACCTTATCACCGAGCTGGAAAATGGGATTTGAGGTGTTCCTGTCATAGTAATATTTGGCTTTGTTGTGAGCCTCTTGTAAATTGGTACGCGCCAATTTTCTAGTAACGTCTATATGATGTAAAATTACATCAAGCCGTTGCTTAATTGTTTGTGGGAGGGGTTCAAATGATTGTAATTCAACTTCAACGGGTACTGAGCATTCTTCACCAAACAGGAGAAAGTAGGGGGAAAATCCAGTACTCTGCGTTGCCGGGCTAGTGTTATAGGCAAACATCACACTAGGGAGAAGCTCATCCCAATTGTCCTGGTTATCATTGATAAACATGCGGAGCGTTTGCACGATAAACGAATTTAGTCTTTCACAAGCTCCGTTAGTTTGTTGGTGATAACTACTAGTTTTCAATGGTTTGATCCCCAATATTGAACACACCGCTGTAAAAAGTTTGCTGGTAAAGGAAGTGCCATTATCAGTCAATAACACTCTGGGAAACCCATAAACGCAAATGTATTTTGAGTAGAATGTCTTGGCTACTTCCACAGCCTCCAACGAGGAAATCGGAATAGCCACGCTCCATCGGGAAAAGGCGCAGGTTAACAAAAAAACATACCTATGACCTGCTTTTGTGGGTGGTAACGGCCCTAGGAAGTCAGCTTGAACACGATCAAACAATTTACCAGGGACTGGTAATGGTTGTAATGGGGCAGGTCTCTTGTGAAAATCACGTTTATTTGTTTGACAGGCAGTACATGACAAAATATACTGCTTTATGTCCTCCAGCATGTGATGCCAATAGTACTTCTGTCTAATAGCATTGAATGTTCTGTCAATACCAACATGTCCAGCTAACAAGTTGTCATGGTATGCTTGTAAAACATGTTGTACCAACGACTGAGGTATCACCAGTTGACGAATGATTCTGTCGTTCCTGTGGCCCCGGCCGGGCGGCGCATATAAGTGGTACAATATGTCATTGTCAAGGATGAACTCCTGGCTTTGTAACAATAGTGTACGTGTGGCCTTGTCATCAGTAGAAAAGGTTTGAGACTTAATGCAATCAATCAGCGCCCGTAGTTTATGGTCGTCATATTGCCTCTGTGCTATGGAGTAATCTCCTAGGGGGTCGGACGATACACTGAGAGGGTCGTCAATTGTGGAGGCATCATACAACTCTGATGTAACGTCTGTTGCAGGCACAATCGTTATTTGGTCGCCTTGGTCATCGGACGTGGCGATATCATTGTCTGTACTGTTCGTATCAGTAGCAAACAAATAGGGGATATCTGAAAGTGGGTCATCTAACTCTGGTGGGCATTCTGGGTAAGGCAATCTGGACAAGAAATCTGCGTTACCCAAGTTTTTGCCTGGTCGATACTGAACCGTGAACGTGTAATCACTCAATAAGAGTGACCAGCGGCTCAGTCTGGCTGAGCGGTCCTTATTGTCTTTCAAATACTGTAAAGCTCTGTGATCTGTCACTACAGTGAATGGGGCATGTGTCAAATATACCTTGAAATGTTTGATACCTGATACTACTGCTAAACATTCTTTTTCTGTAATTCCATAGTTTTTCTCTGTTTTTGACAGAGCACGACCACTGTAGGCTATTACCAAGTCTCTGTCTGGCATCCTTTTGACCGAGCAAATACCCTAGAGCGTCATCACTAGCATCTGTGTATAGGATAAATGGTTTTTCAAAATCTGGGAATGCTAAGATTGGTGGTTTTAGCAAAGCAGATTTGAGGGTTTGAAATGCCTGTTCTTGTGCTTCCGTCCAAACAAATTTAGTATCCTTTTGCATCAATGAATGTAAAGGCGCTGCTACTTTGGAGAAACTTAGAATGAAGCGACGATAAAATCCTACCATTCCGAGAAAACTTTTAACGTCTTTTGGCGTTTTTGGCGTCGGAAACGATGCTATCACGCTAGTTTTTTCAGGGTCTACTTGTACTCCACTATTTGAAAAAATATGTCCCAAGTAAGCAACTGACAGTTTAGCAAATTGGCATTTTGATGGCTTCGCTTTCAAATTTGCGTTGCGTAGGCACAAAAATACTTCTTCTAAATCTGCTAATTGTGTCTCAAAATCCGAGGAGAAGCACTAAACATCATCTAAATAGCACATTGTTTTACGCCAATTTAGATTGCGGGAAACGTCATTGATCAGTCTTTGAAATGTTGCTGGGGCAGAGGCCAGACCAAAGGCCATACGATTGAAGTGATAGGTACCACTAGCTGTCACAAATGCACTTTTGGGTTTACTTTCTTCATTCAGCGCTAATTGCCAATATCCCGCTGCCAGATCTATCGTTGTGTAATATTTTGCATGTGCTGTGCCCAAAACATCAAGAACATCTTCTAATCTCGGCATTGGGAATACTATCGGCAATGAGGACGAATTCACAACTCTGTAGTCGATGGCTAGACGCCATGATGGAGGAGAACCCTTAGCCTGTTTCTTAGGCACCATAACAACTGGAGAAGCCCAGGGGCTATCATGATCTTGTTCACATATGCCTAAGGCTACCAACTCCTGAACTTGACGATCTATCTCTGCTCGCATAGCAGGATTTGTACGGTAAAATCGTTGCCTAACGGGTGGGGCATCTCATGTAGCAATATCATGTTGCACTGAATCATTTAACCCAATTTCTGAGAGATTAATGGCAAAACAGTCGCGATACCTGACTATCAACTGACCTATTTGTGCTTGTTGCTCCTGTGACAAGTGGTATGAAGAAAAATCAATATTCAACTCACGTAATCCCGCGTCTATTTCTGACTGAGAGAGGGAGGGTTCCGATTCGGAGGGGGAATGTGACTGTAGAGGCGTAATTTCATCGCAGTGTACCAAAGTGAAATGAGCAACTTCATGACCTTTTGGAATGTCCACAGCAAAATCGTTAGTGTTAATGATTTGGTACACGCTTTTCCCTGAACTTGCCGAAACAAGACAACGAGCACCAAAAACCTGATGTGTTTCCGATAGGACTGGATTAGGTTCACATATGCCTACCTGATCAGACGGGGAGCAACCCATGTAAACTGGGAAAATGATTTCAGACTGAGGGGGAATAGTGAATGCCTGCAGTGCTCGAACTGGGATGGGTTCCTGCTCTACCATCTGTGGATGGGGATCCGATACGAGGGGTGGGATATCATTGTTTGCCCAAATTGGAACAACTGTGGAGCCATTATGAAGCGACAAAGTACAAGATTGGAAATTTAAGACAGCATCTTTCTGAATCAGAAAATCTAATCTTAAAAACATTGGTGACGTTAACTCTGCAACTATTTGAAAGCGTTGTTCCATGTGGGAATCACCAATAGTGATGGGAAGGAAAACTTGTCCTAATATCGGCACAATATTTTGACCTATTCCTTGAAGAGAGGTCACATCAGACTTTTGAATGGGGATTTCTTTCCACAGACCCGAGTCATAAAAAACTTCCCGACTTAAAATACTAATAGAAGCGCCTGAATCCACAATTGTAGAAACTAATTGTTCACCCAAAATAACATGAATCCTATGCTTGTTGTCATTTTTTTAAGTGACTTGTAAAACAGGCGATTGAGGACGACTGTAACTTGGTAAAATAGTAGCCGGCGACTCACACGAGTGCAAATTAGTGGGGTCAAAAACATGCTCAGCACAGTGGCAAGGTGGCCTGCGTGGTCGTGAATTTAATTGCTATCTGCTTTGAGGAGCTCCTGACTGCAAACGGGCATTACAAACACGTTGCCAATGTCCTACTCTCTGACAATAATGACACCTTGCATTACGTGCGGGACATCCATCAGGGTGAGAGAAATCATACTCACCACCGCATCTGTAACAGGGGCGTGCCCGAGCCATGGTCCGTCCCGTGTTGTACTGTGTGCGTTGAGGAGGGGGCTGGCTTTCTCTGCTGGTGTGGTCCGTCCGGATACGAGAGTGGCTGGAACTGCTGTCGGGGAGGCTGCCACGGCCGAGTTGTATACCTAGAGGACTGTCTGGGGGGTTGGGAATATCGATTCTGTCGTGACTGGAAGGTATTAACCTGGGACGACGATTGTGCGAGCTTTGCCGCGAGTGTAGCAATCTGGTCTCTCAGAGTATCGATTGCCAACTTGACACCTGTATTTTCTGCAATTTGAGGGATTATGGATCGAGCCAATCGTGCAAACGAAACAGCTTCGTTCAGAGCCGTCGGCTGTTTCATTAGCACGTGTTGCCTCGTACCATCATCCAGTCCCCGAACAAATGCATCCATCAAGTCCATGTCAGTCTTACCTAATAGGCTAGCTGTTTGGGTCAAATCCGCTAAATACATGTCTATAGGCTCGGTTGGGGATAACCTACGACTCACGAAAGTTTCTAGAAGGGCCCACCGGTCAGTTGGGTGGACGTACTTGTCCCTGAATAATCTCTCTACCTCATCGAAAATGATGATATCTTCCCCCAGCGATGGTATAAGATCTTTATACCAGAGATACGCCGAGTCCTTCAAAAATAGTGGGAAAACTTCTACTTTCTGTGCGTCAGTCCACTTTTTAAAGTTTCCAAAATGAAGGAAACGGTCAAGCCATTCAGCAGCATGGGTCGTGTCTCTACCAGTGAAATGTTCTAGCATCAAGGTCGAATCTCCCATATTGAAGTCAGGGGTTGGATTTTGTGCCTCAGGGCCTGAGGACAAACTTAGTGAATAAACGTCAGGGAGAACACAAGCGTACTGATGTAAAAGCTCGTCGGTAGAGGTAGATAAGTCCAAACTATGGTCAGAAATAGTGGGCGAGGGTTCCTGGGGAGGAGGGGGCGGTGGGGGTGATTGGGAGGGCGGTTGAGTTATGACAACTCGGGGGGAATTCGAGAAAATCGTACCAGTAAGGAGGCGAGTGGGGGCAAGACGGTCACGCGAGTGGGGGCAAGACGGTCACTTGACGTAGATGCAGAATTTTGTGTATGAGACATTACCAGCCAGAATACCCTATCCATGCGTCAAAGGTGAAACCGTACCGTCAAAAATAAGTCAGGGTGGGAAGACGGAATTGAAGGATGGGAACGACAATACGAAAAACAAAGAATGGGATCGTCTTAAACATTTTGTCCAAGAGAAAACCGGCACTCGTGAAGAGCAACCTCCTCGTGGTGAGTGCTGGGTAACGCTAATAGCTCTTCCCCCGTGTGGAACCGGGGCAGAATATTTCCACAGCCTCCCATTGCTGGTCGTATGAGGCGACTAAAATGGGCAACCTGTTTGCGGTGGGTTGCGTCCCTGTGTCGGCGGAGGACGGGAGTCTGGTAGTTGAGGGCACTGGTTCCTGGAACTGTGTTCCTTTGCCCAACACACTACTTCGACTCTTACTTCGCCTAGACGGGTGGTAAGATGGGCCCGGTCTTATCAATCAGCTGGTCATGCCAGGCCCTGTGCGTAATATTGTATATGCACACCTGTGTTGTATTTTAATGTATATTTTGGCCTTGGCCGTCCATAACTTGTGTGTATTCTCAATTTTGGATTGAATAATTGCCTAGAGTCTTACGCCAGAGGGCGGTGGCTCATGGGCCAATCTGGTACTTTCGACCTCTGAGTTCTGTAAGTCTTCAATTTCTTGTCATGGGCCGGACCAGCCTGGCATTTTATTTGTTAGACAAATGCAGCTATTCATGTTGTTTTTACTGGAGTATACCACCTCTGTATCCCTGATGTTTGCATGTTGGAGATCCGGTGCAGGAAAACATTGCTCTTTGTAGCACTCCATGGTGGGTGGGGAGCAGGGGTGCTGAATCAATTACTTTCATCATGGCACACAATCATTCTGGTTCAAACCGCACTGACAAGAAGAGACGTCTGGAAGCTGAGATTTTCTCATCTGACGACGATGCTTCTGTTTCACAAACTTCAAATTCTTGGGCTCGGTTTATCGTAGTGGAATCACGTAATCAACTACCTTTGAAAATCAATCCCTTTGCAATATCTAAAGCCATTGAAGGTATCTGTGGTGAGGTGAAGAATGTTTCACGGCTCCGGAGCGGCTCTCTTTTGGTGGAGTGTGCACGGAGACAGCAGGCTATTAATCTTTTAAAATGTACTAGCTTTGCTAACACAGAAGTTGTTGTTTCTGAACACAGAACGTTCAATTTGAGTCGAGGGATCAACCGCGACAGAGCTCGTTGCCGGGCAGAAATGTCAGAAGATGACATTTTGGAAGAACTTAAATCACAGAATGTCACATCAGTTAAACGTTTCAATAGAAAAGATGGTGAAAATTTCGTTCCAACAAATACTTATTTGTTCTCCTTTTCTCTTTCAACAATTCCACAATCTATTAAGGCAGGCTGTTTTAACATCGGAGTGGAGGTGTATGTCCCCAATCCACTCTGGTGTTACAAATGTCAGAAGTTTGGGCACGGCTCCAAATCATGTGATCGTCCGACTGTTTGCCACCGTTGTGGTGGAAATCATGATGGTTCAGGCTGTACAGCAGACCTGAAATGTACAAATTGTAAGGGTCAACATGTAGCGTCATCAAAATCCTGTCCTTTTTGGACACGTGAAAAAGACATTTTGACAATCAAATGTCAAAACAACATCAGTTACTTTGATGCGAAAAAAGTCTATGATAGCCGGACACCTTCATCCAAACAATCTTATGCTGCTGCTGCTGCTGTCTCTCGCCCTTCAACCAGTAGATCTATAGAATGTCAGACGGACTTGACGTGGACACATTCTGAACACCCCCTGCCTCTGACTACATCATGTGACAGTCAAACAACTCATTCTGTCAGCCCAGGTGAAATGTCTCCAGATTCTATCATTGTGACTCAGGTTGTGGCCCCATCTACACCCACTCCTGATATACCAGCTACCAACAAACCATCAACTGAAATGCCCAAAAAACAAAAGAAGGGACAAAACAAGAAAATTTCTACTAAGATCCCTACTCTCACTGAAACATCTGTAGATGTTCACAATTACTTTGAGCCTCTTGAGATGGATGTCACCCCATCTTCACACCACAGCAGTGGTGACTCCTCTTCACGTTTACGTGAACGATCTCCGGTAGAACTGCAATTATTATCAACGGATATTTGTCCATCAGCAATTTCTTTACAAGAAACGTACCTTAAAACAACCGACAAATTTGATTAAAGACAGTATAGTTCGTATCATTCCTTCTCTCCTCCGGGAGATAAAGCTACTGGAGGAGCTTCTATTTTGGTGCGGCGGGGCGTTGTTCACAGTCCTGTTCCGCTTGACACGAATATGCAAGCTGTTGCAGTTAGACTTACACTGCATATTGCCTTCACACTTTGCTCCTTATACATTCCTCCATCTTCAAATCTCCAGCGTAATGATCTCCAAAAACTGTACGACCAGCTCCCAAAGCCCTGTCTCATCATGGGTGATCTAAATGGTCATAATCCTTTATGGGGAGGTTCTATCATTAATCAAAAGGGTAAAGTCATTGAGGATTTTGTTTCTGATAATGACCTCTGCATCTTTACGATGACTCGGACACCTACTTACACCCTGCAACTGGTACGTATTCATCATTAGATCTGTCTTTGACGGATTCAGTTTTGTTGAATGAATTCTCATGGTCCGTCCATAATGACCTATGTGGGAGTGACCATTTCCCCACGGTGCTTAAACCAATTAATACCGCTGATGATCCACCTTCACCTCGATGGAATTTTGTGAAGGCTGATTGGCTTTTATTTCAATCTTTATGCAAAGATAAATTACTACCTACGTCTTTTGAGAATGTTACTGATCTGATTCAGTTGTTCTCAGATCTACTGAATGAAATTGCTGATGAATCAATACCTAAGTCCTCGATCAACCCACGTGTTCGTAAACCGTGGTTTGATGCTAATTGCAAACAAGCTAGGAAATGTCGTAAGAAGGCGGAGAAATACTTCCGTAAACATCCAAATGTCCATAACTTGAACATCGTCAAAATTTCAAATGCTAAGGCGAGACGTCTATTCAAACAAAATAAACGTCAATCCTGGCAGAATTATGTCTCAAAAATTAACTCTCGTACCCCCATGTCCAAGGTGTGGAACATGATCAAAAAGATCAAAGGCAAGGGATCAAATTCTACAGTAAACCATCTAAAGGATGGCGATACTTTGCTAACGACTAAATCTGATATTGCCAATAGCCTTGGGAAAACGTTATCTCAACATTCGTCTTCATCAAATTACGTTCCTGAATTTCAAAAATATCAGCTCCAACAGGAAAAGAAAAAAGTAAATTTTACATCTGATAATGGTGAAGATTACAATGAGGTATTTTCACTACAAGAGCTATATACTGCCTTAGGGCAAGCTCATGATACAGCAGCAGGCGCTGATAATATTCATTATCAGCTGCTGAAACATTTGCCTGATTCGTGTTTAGAAACACTATTAAATATATTTGACAATATCTGGACAACGGGTAACTTCCCTTCACCTTGGCGGAATGCTGGCGTCATTCCAATACCTAAACCCGGCCGGGATCATACGGATCCTTCAAACTATAGGCCAATATCTCTTACGAGCTGTGTTTGTAAGACCATGGAAAGACTGGTCAATAACAGATTAATATGGTACTTAGAAAGAAATAATCTTATTACAAATATTCAATGTGGTTTTAGAAAAAAAAGAAGTACTATTGACCATTTGGTTCGATTGGAGACATTTGTAAAAAATGCTATCATCAATAAACAACACACTGTAATCAATATTTTTCGATTTAGAAAAGCCTATAATACAACCTGGAAACACGACATTTTAAAAGACCGTCATGACATGGGATTGAGAGGCCGTTTGCCTAATTTCATATCACAGTTTTTGACTGATAGAAGTTTCCAGGTACGTGTAGGATCCACCTTGTCTGATGTTTATGATCAAGATCAGGGTGTCCCACAGGGTAGCATTTTATCCGTAACTTTGTTTAGTATAAAAATAAATAGTTTATCTAAGGTTTTAAATGACTCTGTTGATGGGTCATTGTTTGTTGATGATTTTAATGTATCCTGTCGAGGAAAAAACATGCACACGATAGAGAGACAGTTGCAGCTTTGTCTTAATAAAATCAATGATTGGTCTGAATGTAATGGCTTTAAATTTTCTAAATCAAAAACAAATTGCATTCATTTCTGTCGGAAATATAAACCCCATAATGATCCAGTCTTACATCTAGCAGGCACTCCCATTAAAGTTGTAAAAGAAACGAAATTCTTCGGTATAATTTTTGATCACCATCTTACTTTTCTACCACACATTAAATATCTTAAAGCAAAATGCCTAAAGGCGGTAGATCTATTAAAAGTTATCTCCAATTCCAAGTGGGGAGGGGACCAGTCAACCCTTCTTCTCTTATATCGTTCACTCATCCGTTCTAAACTGGATTATGGCTCCATCATCTATGGTGGAGCCTGCAAAAGCAATCTAAAGATATTAGATGCTATTCATCATCAAGGTCTAAGACTCTGTCTAGGATCTTTCCGTACTTCTCCAATTAACAGCTTGTATATTGAGGCCGATGAGCCATCACTTGAAAAACCGCCGCATTAAACTATACACATTAAAAAAAAGTGTTGCACCCCCTATACTTTTTCATGGAGGGGTGTTTTGAAAGGGTGTAAAGATAACCGAATTAATATTATTACCAGGATTTCGTGTATACCAACAAACCAGTGTATTGTCTATACAATGAACTTAAATGGGGTATTCCATGACCTTATGGCATGTAATAATCTCATGCTGAACTACAACGAAGACGCATTAAGTATGGTGACATCTCAATAATTTTTAGTGACCAAATTCATCCAATAGGGTAAGAATGTCATATGGAGATTTGACGAACACAGTAAGTCAATATCGAGAACTTCCACCAAGCACTTGGATCACAGCTTGAAGTCTTCGTCTCATACTCCTCACCAGACGTTGGAATCGCTCCATGGGCAGCTGCTGCCACTCCTCGTGTAATGCTGCTTCCAATTCACGCAAGTTCTGTGGAGGAGGGTCCCGACGATAAATCAGGCGTCCCAAAATGTCCCATACATGTTCCAGAGGATTCAGATCTGGACTCATTGCTGGCCATGGAATCTGCGTCAGAGCATTGTTGTGGATAACCTGGGTCACAGCTCGTGAACGATGTGGTCTGGCATTGTCATCCATGAATATTGGTCTGGTGGCCAGTGGATGATTGTCAAAATGGGGCACCACAACTGGATTCAGCACCTCTTGGATGTAGCGCTCCCCTGTCAAGTTGCCTCGTATGGTCACTAAATCAAGCTTACAATCAAATGAGAAGCATCCCCAGACCATAACAGATCCACCTCCATATGGTACAGTTGGTATGATGTTTCTTGCAGTATAAGCTGTTCCAGGACGCCTCCATACTCTCACTCTGCCATCCACAACATGCAGAAGGAACCTGCTTTCGTCCGACCAGTGGACTCAAGTTCCAGTTCTGTCTCAGTCTACACCAGGCTAGACGTAGTCGTTTGTGGTTGTCTGTGAGTTTAGGTCGCTTGATAACCCTTCTGGACTTCAACCCTGCAGCTTTAAGACGATTTCTCACGGTCTGGCTACTGAACTGTTGACGAGGAAGCCAAAGACGTTTCAAGGTTGTGCTTGTAGCAAATGGATGACGCCTTACCACCCTCAACAACGCTCTGTCATCTCTAACTGTGGTCTTACGTGGTCTGCCAGAGGGTCTGCGATTCCTTACATCATTAGTTTGTGCGTGTTTTCTGACCAAACGGCTTATTGTTGAGTAGTGATGTCCGGTTCTTCTGCCAATCTCCTTGAACGAAAGACCTGCTCCATGAAGGCCAATAATCTGCCACTTGACTGCTTCTGACAATCGTCTACCCGCCATTGTGGGTTACAATAAACTAGGCTGTCAGAGAACATCTTTTATAGGCGATGTTGAGCTTAAGAAGATACTGCAATCTGCAAATGTCATGCACCATGCAATTCACGTGCTGATTGCTACGTTTTAGTGATCATCTTCCCTCCGAAAACATTACACATTTAACATCAGATCCCCAAGGAATACCTACCATTAAAACCAGTCGGGCGTTTTAAATGTTGTGATGTATCAAACGTATTAATGTGGGGGTGCAACACTTTTTTTACTGTGTATATCTTTACAGTATATTACAAAGTTATATTCTAATGAGTCCAACCCTGCCTACAACTGTGTTTTTTATCCCCTTTATGAGGATCTGTACCATAAGAAATCATCTCTTATTCCCCCTCTGGGAATAAGAATTAAACCTTGCCTTTCTGCTGCTGATATTGATCTCCAAACTATATCTCCTTTCCGACTCCTGTCTTCTCCTCCTTGGCAATTGGTGCAGCCACATGTGGACCTGTCACTGTCCAAACTAAAGAAAGCAGACACAAATCAACTTCAGTACCAACAGGAATATAATCAATTACGAGCTTCTTACAATACTTACAAATCAATCTTTACCGATGGATCCAAGGATGGTGGCGCTGTCGCCAGCGCCACCATCGTTGGAACCAAAACTATATCAACCAGATTGCCAGGTTATTCTTCCATATTTACAGCAGAATCAAAAGCTATTTTAACAGCTCTTGAATATATTCAACGATCTAAACATATGCAATTCATTATTTTTTCAGACTCTCTGTCCTGTCTTTAGGCTATCAAAAATAATTTGTGTACGCATCCCGTTTTACTTGACATCATAGAAGTACAAAATGAGCTTGCTACTGGCCAATACGACATCGTCTTCTGTTGGTTGCCCAGCCATGTTGGAATCGTTGGCAACTCCTTGGCTGATGCTGCTGCAAAAGCAGCACTCAACAAATCTGTGACACCACTTCTGATCCCGTACACCGATTATAAACCCGTGATTTGATCTTACATCAGAGATCTAATGCAAAAGAAGTGGGACACCAAAGTAGGTATAAATAAATTACATGAAATCAAACCAAATATCGAATATACCTTCTTGGGCTGTCAGTCCAGATTTGAAGAGGTCATTATGCGACGATGCCGTATTGGCCATTGCCGTTACACCCATGAATATTTGTTGAAAGGTGAGGATCCTCCGTTCTGCATCCCTTGTGATGAAAGAATCACTGTCAAGCATATCTTGCTTGACTGCGTTGATTTTTCCATCACAAGGGATAAATATTTCCAGGTCAAAACTATAAAGGATCTTTTTAATACTATAAGTACTCATTTAGTTATTGGTTTTTTAAAAGAAATTGAATTGTATCATAAACTCTGTTAATATATTTTGTGTATAACAACTTTTTAAATTTAGTAGAATGCATTTATATCTGAGATTGTTAGTGGCAGTATCCTCGAAGGGGGTTGAAGTACTGTAAAATTATTGTCCCCCTGAGAGGATATCGTAAGTCCGTGTCATTCACAGAATATTTACATTTACTACGCTTTTAAACGTAGGATTTCTGTCATTTTAATTGTGGCTAAAATTATGTACAATCACCAGCGACTGAAGGGATGATGTAAATCCTGCTAGGGTCCATGCAGGTAGCAAAGGTAATGTAAGTCCCCATGGTCCCTAGTATGGTGATGTACCTTCGGTTGCTGGCGCTCTATAGCCCGTTTTTATAATGTAATGTTATGTATAGTGCTATTGATTTTATTATTACATACTAGTTTTAAATTTATTGCTGTGATACGTCTAGTTGTTTTACTGTCCCTTGTTGGCAGGGTTTTACAATCGTTTCAATATAAGTATTCTATTTAACTATTGATAGTCACGATATGGCTGAAATATTGCCGATGTGACTTAAAATTTTAACTCACACACTCACTCACTATAACATCGGAGTGGATTTGGGACATAAACCTCCACTCCGATGTTAAAGAACCAGCTTTAATTGATTTAGGAAGAGTTGTGTTTGTGTGTTGACAATCTTACCATCCTTTGTCTTTCTGGTAAATCGTTTAACTGCAGTGACGCCTTGGTTTTGTAATTCAGTTGCAATGTCCTCTTCTGTCATGTCTGACAGACAGCGAAAGCGATCTCTCACAATACCTCTGCAAGAATTCAGTGTCTTGTGCACCGAGACAACAACCTTTGTGTTAACGAACTGCTGGAGACCCAGCAGATAAACGGATTGTTGTCTCCGTGCACATTCAACAAGGATTGAGTCAGAACGAAGACGTGTGACATTCTTCACTTCCCCAGGTACTTTGGATCCCTTGGAGATGACAAAAGGATTGAGCTTTAAAGGCGGGCCATCAGCGGATGAAATAACGATGAACCTAGGCCAAGAATCGGCCACTTGAGGAGAGACATCTTCATCAGACGAGACAGAATATGTATGCCTACGCTTGTTTGTTTTTGAAGAACCAGAGTGCAGATTTAGAGACATGTTGTAAGTATAAGTTTCAGCATCCCTGCTCCCCACCCACCATCAATGTCAACAAGGACGGTGTGCAGTGGAAGCCAGGCAACAACACCAAGGTTACAGGGATGTTATACTCCAGAAATAAAGACTTGAAAAGCTATGAAAATTAAAAGAAGTAATGTCAGGCTGGTTCGGCCCATGACATAATTACCAAGAACCACAGATTTCAGAGGTCCGTATCATCAGATTGGCGCATGAGCCACCGCCTTCTGGCATAGGACTCTAGGCAATAATATACATATATGCATTAATAACGATATCATATTTCAGAATGAACCAGTTTTTAATACGATATTTCTGTGATATGTTTTCCATGCACAGGGCATGGCGTGACCAGCCGATTGATAGAATCGGGCAAATTCTACCATCCGTCTAGGCGAAGTGGTGTGTTGGGCAAAAGGAACACTTTTCCTGGCTCCAGTGCCCTCAACCACCAGAATCCCGTCCTCCGCCGACACGGGCGCAACCCACGGCAAACGGGTTGCCCAATTCGGTCGCCTTTTACGAACAGCAATGGGGTGCTGTTGACAAATTCTACCCCGAGTCAACACGGGGGAAGAGCTATTAGCGCTACCCAGCACTCACCACGAGGAGGCTGTTCTTCACGAGTGCCGAAACGGATAAAGAAATAGACCAGGGCTCTCCAACAGTTACCCATCTATGTAGAAGTTCACAATCCGTGTGCATTTCAGTGTTTTGTGTATCTTCTCACCCTGTCTATGGGAGGCACTCGTGAAGAGCAACCTCCTCGTGGTGAGTACTGGGTAACGCTAATCGCTCTTCCCCCGTGTGGAACCGGGGCAGAATATTTCCACAGCCTCCCATTGCTGGTCGTATGAGGCGACTAAAATGGGCAACCTGTTTGCCGTGGGTTGCGTCCCTGTGTCGGCGGAGGACGGGAGTCTGGTAGTTGAGGGCACTGGTTCCTGGAACTGTGTTCCTTTGCCCAACACACTACTTCGACCCTTACTTCGCCTAGACGGGTGGTAAGATGGGCCCGGTCTTATCAATCGGCTGGTCATGCCAGGCCCTGTGCGTAATATTGTATATGCAGACGTGTGTTGTATTTTAATGTATATTTTGGCCTTGGCCGTCCATAAATTGTGTGTATTCTAACTTTTGGATTGAATACATTGCCTAGAGTCTTACGCCAGAAGGCGGTGGCTCATGGGCCAATCTGGTACTTTCGACCTCTGAGTTCTGTAAGTCTTCAATTTCTTGTCATGGGCCGGACCAGCCTGGCATTTTATTTGTTAGACAAATGCAGCTATTCATGTTGTTTTTACTGGAGTATAACACCTCTGTATCCCTGATGTTTGCATGTTGGAGATCCGGTGCAGGAAAACATCGCTCTTTGTAGCACTCCATGGTGGGTGGGGAGCAGGGGTGCTGAATCAATTACTTTCATTATGGCACACAATCATTCTGGTTCAAACCGCACTGACAAGAAGAGACGTCTGGAAGCTGAGATTTTCTCATCTGACGACGATGCTTCTATTTCACGAACTTCAAATTCTTGGGCTCGGTTTATCGTAGTGGAATCACATAATCAACTACCTTTGAAAATCAATCCCTTTGCAATATCTAAAGCCATTGAAGGTATCTGTGGTGGGGTGAAGAATGTTTCACGGCTCCGGAGCGGCTCTCTTTTGGTGGAGTGTGCACGGAGACAGCAGGCTATTAATCTTTTAAAATGTACTAGCTTTGCTAACACAGAAGTTGTTGTTTCTGAACACAGAACGTTGAATTCGAGTCGAGGGATCATCCGCGACAGAGCTCGTTGCCTGGCTGAAATGTCAGAAGATGACATTTTGGAAGAACTTAAATCACAGAATGTCACATCAGTGAAACGTTTCAATAGAAAAGATGGTGAAAATTTCATTCCAACAAATACTTATTTGTTCTCCTTTTCTCTTTCAACAATTCCACAATCTATTAAGGCAGGCTATTTTAACATATGTCCCCAATCCACTCTGGTGTTACAAATGTCAGAAGTTTGGGCACGGCTCCAAATCATGTGATCGTCCGACTGTTTGCCACCGTTGTGGTGGAAATCATGATGGTTCAGGCTGTACAGCAGACCTGAAATGTACAAATTGTAAGGGTCAACATGTAGCGTCATCAAAATCCTGTCCTTTTTGGACACGTGAAAAAGACATTTTGACAATCAAATGTCAAAACAACGTCAGTTACTTTGATGCGAAAAAACTCTATGATAGCCGGACACCTTCATCCAAACAATCTTATGCTGCTGCTGCTGCTGTCTCTCGCCCTTCAACCAGTAGATCTATAGAATGTCAGACGGACTTGACGTGGACACATTCTGAACATCCGCTGCCTCTGACAACATCATGTGACAGTCAAACAACTCATTCTGTCAGCCCAGGTGAAATGTCTTCAGATTCTATCATTGTGACTCAGGTTGTGGCCCCATCTACACCCACTCCTGATCTACCAGCTACCAACAAACCATCAACTGAAATGCCCAAAAAACAAAAGAAGAAACAAAACAAGAAAATTTCTACAAAGATCCCTAATATCACTGAAACATCTGTAGATGTTCACAATTACTTTGAGCCTCTTGAGATGGATGTCACCCCATCTTCACACCACAGCAGTGGTGACTCCTCTTCACGTTTACGTGAACGATCTCCGGTAGAACCACCATGAATCATTCGAATCTAATTCAATGGAATTGCCGAGGACTTAGGCACAATTTTAACGAACTGCAATTATTATCAACGGATATTTGTCCATCAGCAATTGCTTTACAAGAAACGTACCTTAAAACAACCGACACATTTGATTTAAGGCAGTATAGTTCGTATCATTCCTTCTCTCCTCCGGGAGATAAAGCTACTGGAGGAGCTTCTATTTTGGTGCGGCGGGGCGTTGTTCACAGTCCTGTTCCGCTTGACACGAATATGCAAGCTGTTGCAGTTAGACTTACACTGCATATTGCCTTCACACTTTGCTCCTTATACATTCCTCCATCTTCAAATCTTCAGCGTAATGATCTCCAAAAACTGTACGACCAGCTCCCAAAGCCCTGTGTCATCATGGGTGATCTAAATGGGCATAATCCTTTATGGGGAGGTTCTATCATTAATCAAAAGGGTAAAGTCATCGAAGATTTTGTTTCTGATAATGACCTCTGCATCTTTAACGATGACTCGGACACTTACTTACACCCTGCAACTGGTACGTATTCATCATTAGATCTGTCTTTGACGGATTCAGTGTTGTTGAATGAATTCTCATGGTCCGTCCATGATGACCTATGTGGGAGTGACCATTTCCCCACCGTGCTTAAACCCATTCATCCCGTTGATGATCCACCTTCACCTCGATGGAATTTTGTGAAGGCTGATTGGCTGTTATTTCAATCTTTATGCAAAGATAAATTACTACCTACTTTTTTTCAGAATGTTACTGACCCGATTCAGTTGTTCTCAGATCTACTGAATGAAATTGCTGATGAATCAATACCTAAGTCCTCGATCAACCCACGTGTTCGTAAACCGTGGTTTGATGCTAATTGCAAACAAGCTAGGAAATGTCGTAAGAAGGCTGAGAAGTACTTCCGTAAACATCCCACTGTCCATAATTTAAATATTGTAAAAATTTCAAATGCCAAGGCAAGACGTCTATTTAAGCAAAATAAACGTCAATCCTGGCGGACTTATGTCTCCAAAATTAACTCTCGTACCCCTATGTCCAAGGTATGGAACATGATTAAAAAGATCAAAGGCAAGGGATCAAATTCTACAGTTAACCATCTGAAGGATGGCGATACTTTGTTAACTGATAAATCTGCCATTGCCAATAGCATTGGTGAAACTTTATCTCATCATTCTTCTTCATCTAATTACGCTCCTGAATTTAAAAAATATCAGCTTCAACAGGAAAAGAAAAAAGTAAATTTTACATCTGATAATGGTGAAGATTACAATGAGGTATTTTCACTACATGAGCTATATACTGCCTTAGGGCAAGCTCATGATACAGCAGCAGGCGCTGATAATATTCATTATCAGCTACTGAAACACTTGCCCGAATCATGCCTTGAAACTATGTTAAATATATTCGATGATATTTGGACATCTGGGATGTTTCCAGCTTCATGGCATAAAGCCATTGTTATCCCCATTCCCAAACCTGGGCGGGATCATTCTGATCCATCAAATTACCGACCTATCTCTTTAACTAGCTGTGTTTGTAAAACGATGGAACGCATGGTAAATAATCGATTAGTGTGGTACTTGGAAACAAATAATCTTCTTACCAATATACAATGCGGTTTCCGTAAAAACAGAAGTACTATCGATCATTTAGTGCGTTTAGAATCGTTCATTAAAAATTCCATTGTAAATAGACGACATGCTGTATCGATCTTTTTCGATTTAGAAAAAGCATACGATACAACATGGAAACATGGTATTTTAAAAGATCTTCATGATTTTGGATTAAGAGGCCGTTTGGCTCATTTCATATCACAGTTTTTAACAGACAGGCAATTTCAAGTCCGAGTGGGTACAACCCTGTCTGATCATTATAATCAGGATCAGGGTGTCCCACAAGGCAGTATTTTGTCTGTCACTTTATTCAGTATAAAAATTAACAGTTTATCAAAAGTTTTAAATGATTCAGTTGATGGATCACTTTTTGTGGATGATTTTAATCTATCTTGTCGTGGTAAAAATATGCACACAATTGAAAGGCAATTACCATTATGTCTTAATAAAATTAACAAGTGGTGTCTAGAAAACGGGTTTAAATTTTCCAAATCAAAAACTAATTGCATACATTTCTGCAGAAAATATAAACCGTATAAGGACCCTGAACTATTTCTGAATGGCACTCCTATCAAAGTTGTTAAGGAAGCCAAGTTCTTGGGACTTATTTTTGATCATCACTTAACTTTCCTCCCGCATATTAAATACCTAAAAGCTAAATGCCTGAAGGCACTCGATCTATTGAAAGTTGTTTCTAATTCAAAGTGGGGAGGGGATCAAACAACCCTCTTACACTTATACAGGTCACTCATCCGTTCAAAACTGGATTATGGCTCCATCGTCTATGGTGGAGCCTGTAAAAGTAATTTATTAAAACTTGATACGATACATCATCAGGGCCTGAGGCTTTGCCTTGGAGCTTTTAGAACGTCTCCCATTCACAGTCTCTATATAGAAGCAGATGAACCTTCTCTTAAACAACGCCGTCTAAAATTATCTTTGCAATATGTCACTAAATTATATTCTAATCAGTCCAATCCAGCTTTTAATTGCGTCTTCAATCCTCTTTACCAAGATATTTACAATAAAAAGTCGTCTCTTGTTCCACCACTCGGAATCAGAATCCAGTCTGCCTTGTTTGCTTCCAATATTAAACTGCAAGATATAGCTCCAACTCAACTGTTTTTAACACCTCCTTGGCAAATGGTACGGCCAGAGGTTGACCTTACATTAACAAAATTAAAGAAATCAGCTACAAACCAATTAATTTACCAACAAGAATACCTTCAACTAAGAAACACTTACGACACTTATAAATCTATATTTACAGATGGATCCAAGGATGGTGGCGCAGTTGCTAGTGCCACCGTCATTGGATCCAGAACAATATCTTCACGTTTACCTGATAACAGTTCCATATTCACTGCAGAAGCAAACGCCATTTTTACAGCACTTAAATATATCAGTAATCAATCTAAACATAAACAATTCATACTGTTTTCAGATTCTCTTTCATGCCTTCAGGCGATTAAAAATATGTCATCCAAACATCCACTTTTAATCGAAATTCTTGAATTATTTAATGATCTTGCTACTGGCCAATATGACATCGTCTTTTGTTGGTTACCAAGCCATGTTGGTATCATTGGTAACACAATGGCCGATGCTGCTGCAAAAGCAGCCCTCAACAAATCTGTGACACCACTTCTGATCCCATATACTGATTTTAAACCCATGATTCGATCTTACATCCGAGATCTTATGCAACAGAAGTGGGACGCCCAAGTAGGTATCAATAAATTACATGAAATTAAACCAAATATCGGTTACACCTACTTGGGCTGTCAGTCCAGATTTGAAGAGGTCATTATGCGACGATGTCGTATTGGCCATTCAAGATATACACATGAGTATCTTTTAAATGGTGAAGATCCTCCGTTTTGCATCCCTTGTGATGAAAGAATCACGGTCAAGCATGTCCTGCTTGACTGTATTGATTTTTCCATCACAAGGGATAAATATTTCAGTGTAAAAACAGTGAAGGACCTTTTTAGTAAAGTTAACTCTCATTTAATACTATGTTTTTTAAAAGAAATAGAACTTATACATAAATTTTGATGTAATTGTTGTATTGTTTTAAAGATTGGTAGTGCAAAATTCATAACTGAGATTGTTAGTGGCTGTACCCTCGAGTGGGGTTGAAGTAGCGTAAAATTATTGTCCCCCTAAGAGGGTATGTAAGTCCCATATCCTTCAAAGTATTTTTCTGCATGCCAGGTTTTTAATCGTAGAATATTCGTCATTTTAGTTTGGCTTAATTGGTACACTGTCGCCAGTGACTGAAGGGATGATATAAATCCTGCCGGGGTCCATGCAGGAAGCAAAGGTACTGTAAGTCCCCATGGACCCTAGCATGGTGATCTATCTTCAGTTGCTGGCGATCTCTAGCCAATTTTTATATTGTGTTCTCTGATATTTATGACTTTTATATATTCTCAACTAGTTTTAAATAGATTCTGTGATATTCTAGTTATTGTACTGTCCTTCGTTGACAGCTTTTTATATTGTATAAATATATGTATTATTAATGTACTTCTCGTCACGATATGGCTGAAATATTGCCGATGTGACGTTAAATATTAACTCACTCACTCACTGTCTATGGGAGTGAACTTCCCTCCCAATCCAGAACACCAATTGAACCTCCATGAGTTTTAATCCCATCATACAGTGGAATTGTAGAGGATTTAGGAATAATTTTAATGATTTACAGGTATTAATTCAAGACTTTATACCATCAGCATTTTGCTTACAAGAAACTTTCCTGAAAACAACCAATAAATTCGATTTACGATATTATGGTTCATATCACAGCTTTTCCCCTCCAGGTGATAAGGCTATGGGGGTGGGGGGTCTTCTGTTGTAATGAGGCAGGGCATCATTCACAGTCCTGTTTCTCTTAATACCCGACTTCAGGCTCTTGCAGTACGTGTCACTATGCATATTGTTTTTACTTTGTGCTCTCTTTATGTTCCTCCATCTTCAAATCTCCGTCAAGCTGATTTTCAAGCCCTGTATGACCAGCTCCCAAAGCCCTGTGTTGTTATGGGTGATTTCATTTCTAACAATGATTTATGTATTTTCAATGACAATTCTAAAACCTATTTACATCCTGGAACAGGTACGTACTCATCGCTTGATCTCTCTCTCACAAACTCTGATCTGCTTAATGAATTCGAATGGTCAGTCCACGATGAACTCTGTGGCAGTGACCATTTCCCGACAATATTAAAACCTGTCATCCCATCTGACGTTCCTCCTTCAACAAGATGGAACTTTTCAAAACCCAACTGGCCATTGTTTGAAATACTAGCTTCAAACATATTAACACCTGCACTTTTTACTGACATATCTGATCCAATACAAGCTTTTTCTGATGAACTAAATAAAATAGCTGATACCTCTATTCCTAAGTCCTCTGCATATCCTCACATCCGTAAACCATGGTATACTAATGAGTGCAAACTAGCTAGGAAGGGAAGGAAAAAAGCTGAACACTATTTCCGTCGCCATCCTATGGTCCATAATTATCCCCCGCCGCGCGAAAGCGCGAAGCGGGGGATATAGTATTCACGACCGTCCGTACGTCCGTACGTCTGTACGTCCGTCCGTACGTCCCACCTGTTTGTTGCCGCGATATCTCAAGAACTAAACACTGGATTGTCTTCATATTTGGAACTATGGTGAATATACAGACTCCGCAGACACCAGTCGGTTTTGGTGACCTTGATCCCATTTTCAAGGTCACAGCAGGCAAATCTGCTTTTGGAGTTGGAAAACGGTGTTGCCGCGATATCTCAAGAACTAAACACCGGATTGTCTTCATATTTGGAACTATGGTGTATATACAGACTCCGCAGACACCAGTCGGTTTTGGTGACCTTGATCCCATTTTCAAGGTCACAGCAGGCAAATCTGCTTTTAGAGTTGGAAAACGGTGTTGCCGCGATATCTCAAGAACTAAACACTGGATTGTCTTCATATTTGGAACTATGGTGTATATACAGGCGGGGGATATTTCGTCACTCTGTGACAAATACTTGTTTGATTAAATATACAATCTGAAACGCAAAGGCCAGACGGACATTTAAACAAAATAAACGACCATCTTGGCAGAACTATGGCACAAAGGTAAATTCACTGACACGATGTCTAAAGTATGGAACATGATCCAAAAGATCAAAGGTAAAGGCTCCAAAGCCAGCACACACCTTAAAAATGGGGATGAATTGCTTACTGATAGTTCAGATATTGCTAATAAACTGGGAGACTAAATATGTACCTAAATTTCAAAAATACCAACAGCAGCAGGAAAAGACAAGTATTAATTTTAAATCAGATAATGGGGAAGACTACAATGAAATATGTTTCGTTCATGAGCTCCATACCGCCCTTGGGCAAGCTTATGATACTGCTTCGGGAGCTGATAACATACATTATCAACTCTTGAAACATTTACCGGAACCTTGTTTATAACATATTGCTATTATTTGACGATATCTGGACATCTGGTAATTTTCCTTCATCATAGCGTGATGCCATAGTTATTCCTGTACCAAAACCGGGACGGTATCATACCGATCCCTCAAATTATAGACCCATTTCATTGACTAGCTGCGTTTGCTAAACCATGGAACGCATGGTCAATAATAGACTGACATGGTACTTAGAATCCAATAATTTACTAACAAATATTCAATGTGGTTTTCGTAACAATCGCAGTACCATTGACCATTTAGTTGGATTAGAGTCATTCGTTAAGAATGCAATAATGAATAAGCAACATGCAGTGTCTATCTTTTTCGATCTAAAAAAAGCATATGACACTGCATGGAAGCACGGTATTTTAAAAGATTTTCATGATTTTGGATTAAGAGGAAGATTAACGAGCTATTGTTGAAGTTGCCAGAATACTTAAATGAACAAATAGATAAACTCAATAGTCATCGGATTTGTCATAGTGAGTCGTATATAGTGTTTCCAACATCACTCTTATTGAAGTGAGTGAGTGAGTGAGTTAAATTTTAAGTCACATCGGCAATATTTCAGCCATATCGTGACTATCAATAGTTAAATATAATACATACATTGAAACTTGTATAAAAACCTGCCAACGAAGGACAGTAAAATTACTAGATCATCACAGAAAAAGATATAAAACTAGTACGGAATTTTAAAAGAGAATAGCACTATACATAACGATACAAGATAAAAACAGGCTATAGATCGCCAGCAGCTGAAGGTAGATCACCATGCTAGGGTCCATGGGGACTTACAGTACTTTTGCTACCTGCATGGACCCCAGCTGGATTTACATCATCCCTTTAGCTGTTGGCGATTATGACAAATTTAGCCAAAGTTAAATGAACATAAATACTACTATTAAGAACGTGGTAGAAATAAATAGACTTTGAAAGACGTGGTCTTACATACCCTCTCTGGGGGCACTCTTATTGGAACAAAAAGTATATTGATATTGAATTCATATATTAACCGTTCACATTTATTTGTAGTAAGATAACTAAAACCGAGTCAAGAGCCGTCACTCTATTATCTAACAGAACCCTGAACGAATAAACATACATTAAAACAGTAAGTTTTAGAAATATGATTAATCAATATCCCATTCTACAGTTCAATATTTCTCTTTGCATGCTCGCCTCAGACTCGGGTTTAGTTATGTAACTGGTCATATATGTATAAGATTTATATCTGAATAATTTTAAGACATCTACATAACTGGTTGCGAACTAGTTACAGTTTTAAAATTTCACCGTATCAAGAAGAAAAGATTTGGCATAATGCACAAGTCGGCAATTACTGGTTGGCAGTTTTATCTCTTTCTAGGGTGATAGCTGTATGTATCTGTTACAATGTTAGATGAATCAGTTACATGTAAATTTCATTAATGGAAGAATGATATTTGAATTTCACACTTTCTAAAGTGATGGTTATCTGAAGATGTTCATCTTTTGAATCCCAGTTACCCTTACGTGTATCTTATCATTAAATTTTACGCATAAGTCTTTATTGATTCTCGCTATTGGTGAAATTATGCCGTCTTTGTACGACTATGATATTAGTAGTATACCATACAAGCATTGATAACGGTGCGTGTATATACACCGAAACGTTGCATGTTAATAAACCAAGAAGTCGAAAACCATAAGTATCTTTAGTTATTTAAACAACTTGAACATTGTGCACTATCTGTTACACATCTGTCAGTTTATATATGTAATAAGCATTTTGTCAGGGATTGTTTTACTAAATGTGTTAACACTTATATCACCCGTTTACACCATCTGCTGCTTCTGTCGAATAACAAGAGTTTGACGAATTCAAGTTTTACTGCATAACCATATTTTGGAAACATTTTAATTTTGTATTTGGCCTCATCGTAGAGTCCAGTCAAGCGCAAGCACAAAATCTTAAGACAAAGGGAAAAGAGAACAGATTAGGAAGCGGTCTGGTTGCCTCATCTACACCTCTGACAAGAGTTTACGACTTTTCAGGTATTTATTACCGAACTTTACAATAATGGTTCATAATTAGTGGCCAGGTTGAACTGTTGAAATGTGTCTGTGATTGCAGAAATGGGTGGCTCATACATGAGTTGATGATTGTTTTAAATAGATTTTATATTGTAAATATGAGGTGAGACTAATAAAATATCTGTCTGTCTGTAATTACGATAAGTAAGATTTGCCGTTGGCTTGGCATTCCACGTGAAGAAAGATAGTATAACGTTTGTGACTCGCCTGCAGTCGCAGATGAATTTCTTTACCATTTAAATTTCCAGGGCTCAATCATCAAAGAAAAACAGATATCCCTGTAAATTATTGTGCATGGCCAAATGTATATAAACTTTGCAAATGTATGCAGTCTGAAAACTTTTATGTCGATAACTATGTAATTTGAATTTGGTGGTTTTCGAGAAATAAAGCAAGTACAAGTTAACTGAATCATATGTGTTCATCAACCCAAGCCCATTCCTTAAATTGTACTTTTCTATGCAGATGGAGAAGATGACGATCAGGACTTACTGAGAAGAGCCTCAAGCTGTAGTATGTTTTTTCATCAAACACAATTCTATGAGCAGGTTCATGAATTTTCTTGTCACATTCGTGTAGTTTAACATGTAATTTGCTTTCATTTCAATCAGAGATTCACGTAGGTATGCTTAGACACGCAGTTATTTTCAACATCTGTATGGATATTCATAAAGATAAATGAAATCCTTATCCATCGAAATTTTGTCCCCATGTGGGTAGTTTTGTGGTGTTTACATAACTTTACAGGACCTAAGTGGCGATTAATGGTAGGTAGTGCATCGATGTGTCTGCAATTTACTTAGAAAATAGCACTCATACGGCATCTGATAAACAAATTAATGTTTCAGAGAATCAAGCTGTAATTCAAGTTGAGACTCATCGTATGAGACAAGGTATGTCACACAACGCATGAAATGATTTTTCGCATAGTATTAATAATCATACATTTATATGATTTTGGTACATCTTTAGCTGCCACTAGATACGCGGAAAGACACAGGAGGAACATCTCCATTATTGATAAGGATTGCTTAATCGACATTAAAATGCCCTAGCTAATGATATTCAAACACTCATTCGTCAACACCAATTACCATCGACCCGCAACAAGATCATTAAATGTAACTATCCTTTTTATGTTTGCCGCCGAGGCATGACGTTTGATGAGAAATTCATAGTGTCTTATATTCAAGCGGGATCTCAAATGACTGCAACCTAGTGCTTATAACACTTCAGATTGCAGTTGATGGCAAAATTAAGTTACTCTTTTTAATAAGAATATCAAGGAGTGGTAGTTCTGTTTGGCTCGAATATATTTTGAATTTGATTTTTGAATGCATATTTTGGAGAAGGTTGAAAATATCTTGAATATTGCACTTGAATTTTTCCCAGAACGTAAAACGGTCATCCAGGTGCTATGCAAGTATTTAATGTTTCTCTTAATTACAGGAAAGCCATCCCCTATGCAGAATTTCTCCAACTCATGAGGGTCATGGAAGGACGACTTCACAGGGCCATTACAGATTTGAAGGGCGAAGTCGGCGACATTAAAACGAAATTGGAAACCTAAACAGTGAGGTTAGAGACCTCAAGAGCAAACTTAATGAAAAGAATACACAGGTAAGTGATGATAGTCAACACAATGCCTTCAGTTTAAAATGCATTTTCTCGATATGATTTATCGTGTTTCAAGGGGAAAATTATAGTTAGATATATATTTACGTGTGACACGTACAATGTCACTACGAGCAAACATTGATTTTAAAAAATTGCATCCAGCCAGTGTTGGATCATGCGATATAACAGTAAGTGAACCAGTTGGGCATACCATGATACGTTTCACCGTCAGTTTTCACTATATTTGTATTTTCAGGTTACCGCCCTAACTGCAAAAGTTACACGTTTGGACAACAGGGTCCAGGAACCAACACAAACTTCGACCAAACCCAGCAAAATCAGTACAAACATAAGGGTAAGATCCCAGCAAAACATCAAAACGGCGGATATGTGGAAAACCGTGGAAAACCCGAAAAATACACATGTGTTTAGCGACCGACATTATACAGCGCGTTAAACGAGGGGAATCAACATAAACTATGTGTTGTTATTGGGAAGAAAAACACCATGTTTTCCCGAAGTACTCGGCACTAATAAGCGGATTAAGGTTCAATTCAGATACTTTCGGCTTGATTGTATTCACTTTCTTTATGTAAAATTATATTTGGCATGGGGGAGATTGCACTAGTGTAATGGTAAAACACCACTTTGTTTACAATCAAGTTGTAAACCAACGCATGGACCTGTTACTGTTGTGGTACGGTATATTGTAGACCTGGAGCATAGAGTGTTTTTGTATGTTGGATGAGTGTGTTTGGATGAGAAAGTGTTTGTATGCGTGAACGTTGTGTTTTTTTTACAGGCATGTCCAGAACTGTAAATGCGTGTGAGTTGTGCATGTATGCAAGCATGAAATTATTTATGTCTTGAGTGTGTGTGTGTGTGTGTGATCGTTACGTAACTTTGTGCATGGAGGTATCTGGGTGAGGTAGGTATGTTGTGGTGTGTCCACAGAGGTGGATGTGGGATGCGACTGTATTTTATCTTAATTTTATTATGATTTTATCAGTATTTTTTTTTTTTAAAGTGTCTTTTAGGCCAGAAATGAATGGCCAGGTGTATCTTTTTTAAATAGCTTGGGTTCAGCAATCGCATTAATTTCACGATTTACAGTAATCGATGCGTTTCTCATAAGACAATATCAAGTTTCGTTTCGATAGATTTATCTCACAGATAAAATCACCAATATTGATTCTTTCTATTGTCTGTTAACTATATTTTATCATTTTTTTTCCTTAGGCAGCATTGAAGGCAGCGATCGACCATGCTGAAACTGAGAAAGGGTGGACTATGGAGCCGATGTTCACATAAGTATCGTAGTGTGCAGTGATAATTTTGGAAAGGGACATAGGTTCATTCAGTTACAATTGATCATTTAATTTCGAAAATATCATTTTTACCATACTTGACAACCATAGAAACACTTTGTTTGGAGTCGACTTACACCAGGAAAACACTGTGGCATTGTAAGCACTATTTCTATTTAGATGTGTATCTTTGCGTCTGTGAGACCGAGTATGTAACCTATGTAAATATTCATCTTTTTTTAAACCCCTATAGGTTTGTCGTTGATAAAAGTTAATCAAAACTATTAAAAGTTGTATGTAATTTACCTTTGTTTCACTTATAGTTTTGTTACAGTACTTTTTATACAGATGAATAGATAGACTTGTTTTAAAATCTGATCGCCTTTTTAGTGTTCATTTTACCTACATAATCAATGAACGAGTCGTAAAGTTTTGTGTGCCTCAAGTTTTTCTGATAAAATTTGAGGTACATCCGAAAAAGACTGTTACGCAATTTTGGCAAAAATAATATTTTCTTAATACCACCACGATTACTTCTATTCCATGAATCCCGTTTCAGTAGAAATACTCATAAATAAAGTTTTAGAAATTTTTGTAATGGGAAATTATATGAGACAGTCACATAAATATATATCTTTTTGTTATTCTTGTACTAGAAAACTGTACCACAGGTCAATATATCTCAAATCTAAACGAATATGTTTTAAAGTCATTATGCAGTGAAATTATACCTAATAATCTCGCTGCTTTTAGTTACTTCAAAATAAGTTAATAAGTTCATGCTGAAGTCGTTAAAGAAAAATATATGTTATAGTTATTGGCATATGTATATTTCTGGTCATATCATAAAAGTAAAACATTTGTTGCAGGTTGGAGTCCTCACAGAATCGACAAGTTGTTAAATACATCTGGGACTTTTCTAAGATGATAGCTCCAAGCATGACAAAACAGGAATTTAAAGGTATTTTTATCATTTAAGTGTATTTCAAATGTACCACAATTGACTCTAGTTTTCCAAATGCATGTGTCCGTCATGAACATTTTTAAAACATTTCAATTTCATAGGTCAATGCAAAGGTACACATGCCTACTAGTGGAAAAAATTAAAGATTTAAACCGTTTTTCAATGTTTTGAAAATGTATGAGAAATGACTTATCTATGATGCGTAACATTCCCATTAGTCTGTCAGGAAAGAATTATATGCAGCATTCACAGGTAAACTAATGGTTAAAGACTTGCTGTACACTATTTGAAGATATGGAAAAATGACTGGAACACGTCCCATTTTAATTCTGGAAACCCAAAAGTCCAGAAACTCTACGCTCTTTGCCCAGTCTCGGTTAAAGGTATTTACAAAATTAAACATGCCGTTTTCATGAGAACATACCAAGTAAGAAAAAATGAAAAAAAAATTGTTTAAAAACTCAATATTTAGACTATGTCGCCCATGGGCCTGCCATGGGTAGGCCCATGGGCGAGAATATGTTCCTTTACTTAAAACTCATGTTTTTGATTCGCAAATACATTTAATGTATTCATTCAAGTATCATGACACAAAATTTAATTCATTTTAACTTAATTCGACGATTTTATAGCGATATTGAAATATTTCGCCCATGGGCGAGAAAAAGGGTTTGGCCCATGGGCGAGAATATGTTCCTTTACTTAAAACTCATGATTTTGTTTCGCAAATACATTAAATGTATTTATTGAAGTATCATGACACAAAATTTACCTCATTTTAACTTATTTCAACTATTTTATAGCGATATTGAAATATTTCGCCCATGGGCGAGAAAAAGGTTTGGCCCATGGGTAGGCCCATGGGCGAGAATACGTTCCTTTACTTAAAACTCATGTTTTTGTTTCGCAAATACATTTAATGTATTCATTCAAGTATCATGACACAAAATTTAACTCATTTTAACTTAATTCAACGATTTTATAGCGGTATTGAAATATTTCGCCCATGGGCGAGAAAAAGGGTTTGGCCCATGGGCGAGTATATGTTCCTTTACTCAAAACTCATGGTTTTTTTTCGCAAATACATTAAATGTATTTATTCAAGTATCATGACACAAAATTTAACTCATTTTAACTTAATTCAACGATTTTATAGCGATATTGAAATATTTCGCCCATGGGCGAGAAAAAGGGTTTGGCCCATGGGCGAGTATATGTTCCTTTACTCAAAACTCATGTTTTTGTTTCGCAAATACATTTAATGTATTCATTCAAGTATCATGACACAAAATTTAACTCATTTTAACTTAATTCAACGATTTTATAGCGATATTGAAATATTTCGCCCATGGGCGAGAAAAAGGGTTTGGCCCATGGGCGAGTATATGTTCCTTTACTCAAAACTCATGGTTTTTTTTCGCAAATACATTAAATGTATTTATTCAAGTATCATGACACAAAATTTAACTAATTTTTACTTAATTCAACGATTTTATAGCGATATTGAAATATTTCGCCCATGGGCGAGAAAAAGGGTTTGGCCCATGGGCGAGTATATGTTCCTTTACTCAAAACTCATGGTTTTTTTTCGCAAATACATTAAATGTATTTATTCAAGTATCATGACACAAAATTTAACTAATTTTTACTTAATTCAACTATTTTATGGCGTTATTAAAATATTTCGCCCATGTTTACGTCAGTCCCTTTCAAGCATCAACTAACTGTTTGCAAAGTATATTGTATCATGTGAAATATACTTTATATTATATCATTACATTACTATTTAAAAAGGGCATTTGGTTGGATGTTTCCTTTAGTTCTACAAATTTCACCTGTTTTACATATTGTAGCGATCTTTAATGAACCCGGCCTTACCTCTCAAAACGTTTTGACAGTTTATCATACGAATTCATGTGAGTGTACTCCAATTCATTGGAGTTATTTTCCACACCATTAAATTTTAGTTAGTTTCTATTTCATTTCCCATTTAATGTCCCGTTGATACATCACACTGGGCAATTACGTGACACCAGGTATGCAATATACAGGTACGCGTGCGCGTATTTTAATGAAAAAAACTATTCGTCTTTTATTGCATAACGTTTGGCTGAATATCTTACATTCTGACGAAATCTCGAAATAATTATTTAATTACATGCGGTTTCGAACTGACCAGTGGGAATTATGTTTCAATGCGATTGAGGAAAACGTGAGTGAATATTGTGACACTAAAGCAACTTTTAACTGCATTGTCACTTTTGGTATGAAAATGGTAACAGTTCAGAAAAAACAACAGCCTTCTTATGATAATTCTCATTAGTACGTTGTAACTAATTACAGTGTCGGCCTTATTTACAGGTGATTCTACAATACCAGCTCTCGGTCAATTACGATCTACCACACCACGCGTGAATAAACAGTTATGCAGGTGTTGCTGTGGGCAAATACCTAGCCTGAAAATGTTTATTTTTTTTAGGATACATGTTTTACAAATGTTCGTTGATATGTGGATATATTAAGCACAAAGACAAAAAAATGTTTATGAAAGATGAATTAGTGCCTTGATATATTCATCGAGATGTGTATCATCGTTTAATGGGGTCATTCAATAAACGTATGTTTGGAGGAGATATCAAAGGAGCCGCCCAATATACACAGTGTCGTCCGGTGAACTACCACCCCACCCTGTCCATTAGAGTTATGTAATCGGTACACAAATATATTTGATGCGGTGTCAGTGCGGAAGGAGTTTGAATTACGTCCGCCAGTTGTCACAGAAATCCTCAAAGTATAGAAACAATAAACAAGGTCAATCCGTACTAATTACCTAGTGACGCACGTAACAACGACTGTCAATAGGGAAAATGGTGAAAACAAATTGAAATAGATTTTAATAAAACATTACTGTACTTCATAACTCGCAAAAGCGGTGACTAAAATTTTTGACCGTGTTATGTGTGTTGTAAACTGACGAATAGCAAGTAATTGTCATGCTGTACGCATGGTTCCATATACAAATTCAGTTATACAACCGGTATGAAACTGAGAACTGAGATACCAAGTACAACCTGCATTCACACATTCTCCTCTAAAAAATGGATCACTAAAGTATTTGCATTTTAATAAATATAGTAATGATAAAACTTGGTAATTTGGTAGGTCTCCGACAGATATTATTTTCAGTTTTTTTACACCTTTGATTGATACGGATTACGTACCTGTAGTCTAGTCACTGTCTCTAATGTATCTGCTTGTTAGAAATTTCAAATGTCTTGTTATAGCACTGTTCCTAAAATACGGCAGTTTCTTTTATCGGGTATAAATAGTTGATTCGTCTTGTCACGCAGTCATGTTTTACTTGATCGAATGATTTCCACAAAAAATTACGGCAGAGAGTTTTGTATTTTATTATATTTTTAGAAGATTTTAGAAGATGCTTACATCACTGTATCTCAGAACGTAAAACTGATAACATTCAAACATGTAATTAGTACACAGTTAATTGTTACATATAATTTCCTGCATGTTCCTTTTTGAACAAAAAGCCTACATGTATACTGATATCGGTGTCCACTGTCAAAAGGGTATTAGTGCAGTCAGCCATGGTAAATGGAGAGACAATAATAAGGTGAATAATTATAGTTTGTTGCAGAATATGCGGTATAAGTGTAGCCATTGATACATATACACATTACACATATACAGATGAAATACACGATATGATGCAGTGCAAGAACAAATTAAGATACGGTTTCTATTATAAATAATTATACGATTTTGGATTTAATTAGCATGTTTAAATTTTCAAGCCAACACGGCTGAGATACAGTATCGGCATACTCAACTGGAGTTGTTTTCTGCCGGTCGTAAGTTCATTGTTTGACTGAGCACACTCGTGTCGGGGTTGCGATATTTTCTTCTCTTTGTTGGCAGCCTGCCACCGGTCTGAATTTTGAGAAAGGTCTCAGCATGGGACTGTTAATTACTTCTTAATGATGTCTACAAGCTTACAAACTTGTACATGTTGGGTGCGGTTAGGACCAAACTTTTTCAGCTCAGAGTGTTAGTGGTCCTGGAACCCATAGTGTCAAACAGGTTCTGCACAAAACGTCCATCAGATTCTACTGTTCAGCAACATTGTCACTGAATTTCAGAACTCTGGCATGATATAATAATCAAGGATTTCGAAGGTGAACGAGGGGAAAGGCAGACGCACGTGGATTTACCCTCAGGTTATTATTGTCTGGAGTTCACATTTTGGGGCATTTCATATACTAATTGAACAGAGTTCACCTGCACATGTCCACTTTAGTGATACAGACTGTAACCAAAAATGCAATGAGCCGTAGCTCTTAATCCCTTATAACAACGGTAACAACAACCAGGGTGAGGACACAGTAAGGTTAAACCGTGTCCAACAGACAATCTGAGGTGGCTATCTCCCATCAAGTCAGCTCTGTTTTTAAGCGCATAGTTATGTTTTTACGTATTGAAATAAAAGGAATTTAAAAAATTATATTTAACAAACCTACACATTACCAAATACAAAACTGTATAACCCTCTCTAGACTTCGTTCCAATTAACCTGGATCATTCAACTCGCTCGCGAAGGTCGTATGCGACTTTAAAGTGAATACGTCTACAGTGTACAAGTAACTTTTAACTGTATCATATATACTCATGATGAGCAATTATTTTCGTTCCTAATTCGAATGAGCACATTCTGAGGCTAAATCTGCAAAAGGACAGATAAAATATTTCTTTGTACAATGCAAACGATACAAACGTAGCGGCTGATAATAGAGACAATGATTTAATAATCTGCAACATATCAAGTGTTCTCGTTCAATCTATTGTACATATTGAAGTGATTGTAAAGTTTCAAGGAGTACTAAAATGTTGTGGTATTATGAATGTATTTAGAATATGAATAGCGAAAAACAGTCACCATATCGGATGTACATTTATAACTTGTCTTCCAACACCACGCTTGTGCCGAGGCCCATGGTCATAAAACTAATCGGTCCCATAAAAGGAGCAAATAGTTTCGCAGATACTTCTTGCTATGGTTCACTCACAATTGTCAGACGACCTAATCATCAGTCAGACCAGTCAAGTGTGACCAGCGTACCTGCCTGGTTTTGGCTCCTAATTACTGAACTGCCCAATACTTTCATACTGTGGGCAAAGTAAGCGGCCTCGTTGAGTGATACAGACTAACCAGATTATTATTGTGTTTGTAAGTTGCGTTTAATCTGTGTCGGGTTGCAGTTGTTTTATTAGTCAAGACTAGGGGTAGTTTTTTCAATGAAACCTTTTAGCCGTTTGTTTTGCATTCATTTCATTAAATACATCGTTAGGTAGAATAATAACACGTTATGTTAGGTAGAATAATAACACGTTATATGGATAAAACATCTCCCTAATCTGAGTATAATCTCACATGTACTCTAAGTACTGTACTATATTACTTTGCGGAGACACTGAGTATAATTTTTTAGTTGGCATTGTATGCTGTCTGTATGACTTTACACAAATCCCTGCATTCAGTAGACCCGTGCAGTTCTTCAACAAACCATTCTTGGCGTAAAAGGGCGACAGCGCTTGTCGTAAGAAGCGACTACCAAGATCGGGTGGTCAGGCTCGCTGACTTGGTTGATGCATGTCATCGTATCCCAATTGCGTGTATCGATGCACATGATGTCAATCACTGGATTGTCTGGTCCAGACTCGATTATTTACAGACCGCCGTCATACAGCTGAAATATTGCTAAGTGTGGCGTTATACAACTAACAAACAAACAAACAAAACACAAAAAGAGAAAGAGTATGAGTACTAAAACTTGCAATAGATATGCGTACCCTACGTACACACATGTGTCCCATTCGACAGTCTACAACACACGAATAACTGTCAAACAAGTTTGGGTACCCTTTCTGTTCAGGCAAGTTATTTAGTTCGATAATTTTGTATTAAAATCCTTTTCAATTTGTTTTCATCCTTTTTCCCTATTCCATGCATGTTTATGTTGCTACATCTTATTGCTCATGTTTCCAAGTATTGTAAAACACTTTAATGTTTCTCCTTCTTAATCTAACGTTATAACATTTCCGGTCATTGCCATCATCTAATACACAAGAGATGATACCAAGACATATTTTATTCGGTTTTATAGTCTATGCGGTCTTACAATTGATTTAATTAGTCTTTAAATCTTATGTCTAGTAAATATTTTCACAAACAGGGCTGTTAACTGATAAAAGGAATGTAACATCCAGTTGAGGACTGAATACGACGTACGTTAGTCTGGTAACGACATTTCTACAATTAATATTTTGAATAAGCCGTTAATACGCCAGTTGTGACAGGGATGAGTGAGTGAGTTAATGCTTTACGTCACATCGGCAATATTTCAGCCATATCGTGACGAAAAATGTGACAATTTGAATACATACATTTCTAACTAAATTAAAACCTGTCATCGATGGACAGTAAAATTACTAGAATATCACAGTTTATTATTTAAAACTAGCATACAACTATAAAAAAGATAGCACTATAAATTACGGTACAATATAAAAAAGGGCTATAGATCGCCAGCAGCTGAAGGTAGATCACCATGCTAGGGTCCATGGGGACTTACAGTACTTTTGCTACCTGCATGGACCCCAGCCGGATTTACATCATCCCTTCCGCTGTTGGCGATTAATGACAAATGTAGCCAGAATAAATGAACATATATTCTACGATTAAAATTATGGTGAAAAAACATTACTTTGAATGACGTGGTCTGACATACCCTCTCAGGGGGACAATCATTTTACACTACTTCAACCCCCATCAAGGGTAAAGCCACAAACAATCTCAGTTAACAATTTTTCCGCTACCAATACTAAAATATGTATTATTTACAGAACATATCATCAAAATTTATGTAATAATTCTATTTCTTTTAAAAAATCTATAATTAAATGACTACTTACGTGATTAAAAAGATCCTTTAGCGATGAAACTTTGAAATACTTGTCCCTTGTGATGGAAAAATCAACACAGTCAAGCAGGACATGCTTGACCGTGATTCTTTCATCACAAGGGATGCAAAATGGAGGATCCTCACCTTTTAAAATATATTCATGAGTGTACCTTGAATGGCCAATACGACATCGTCTTAAAATGATCTCTTCAAATCTGGACTGACAACCCAAGTAGGTATAACCGATATTTGCTTTTATTGCATGTAATTTATTTATACCCACTTGGGTGTCCCACTTCTTCTGCATTAGAACTCTGATATAACATCTAATGACAGGTTTATAATCACTGTATGGTATCAGAAGTGGTGTCACAGATTTGTTGAGTGCTGCTTTTGCAGCAGCATCAGCCATTGTATTACCAACAATTCCGACATGGCTGGGTAACCAACAAAAGACGATGTTGTATTGGCCAGTAGCAAGATTATTATGTAACTCAATAATGTTAAGTAAAATTGGATGTTGACACGAAGTATTTTTTATTGCCTGAAGACAGGATAAGGAGTCCGAAAAAATAACGAATTCCTTATGTTTAGATTGTGTATTTATATATTCTAGAGCAGTTAAAATGGCTTTTGATTCAGCTGTAAAAATTGAAGAGTCATCTGGTAATCTAGTTGATATAGTTCTGGATCCAATGACGGTGGCGCTGGCAACAGCACCTCCATCCTTGGATCCATCTGTAAATATTGATTTGTAAGTGTTATATTCACTTCGTAACTGATTATATTCTTGTTGATATTGTAGTTGGTTGGTGTCAGATTTCTTTAGTTTAGATAAGGTAAGATCCACCTGTGGCTTTACCAATTGCCAAGGAGGAGAAGAAAGCAGACGGAAAGGAGAGATATTCTGGAGCTCAATTCCTTCAGCAGAAACAAAAGGTTTAATTCTGATTCCTAGTGGTGGAATAAGGGAGGACTTTTTATTAAAAAGATCCCCATAAAGAGGATTAAAAACGCAGTTGTAAGCTGGATTGGACTGGTTTGAATATAATTTAGTTATGTATTGTAATGATAGTTTTATACGGCGCTGTTTAAGAGAGGGTTCATCAGCTTCAATGTATAAACTTTCAATAGGAGATGTTCTAAAAGATCCAAGACAGAGTCTGAGACCTTGATGGTGGATGGAATCTAAAAGTTTGAGATTGCTTTTACAGGCTCCACCATAAATGATAGAGCCATAGTCAAGTTTAGAACGGACAAGTGATCTATATAAGTGAAGGAGGGTCTTCTGATCTCCTCCCCACTTGGAATGAGAAACGACCTTTAATAAATCTAGTGCCTTCAGACATTTAGCTTTCAAATATTTAATATGTGGTAAAAACGTAAGATGGTGATCAAAAATTATTCCTAAAAATTTAGCTTCTTTTACGACTTTTATTGGTGAACCAGCTAGATGTAATTCTGGGTCCTTATGTGGTTGATATTTTCGACAGAAATGGATACAATTTGTTTTACATTTAGAAAATTTAAAGCCGTTCTGCTCTGCCCAATTATTGATTTTATTTAGACAAAGTTGCAACTGTCTTTCAATCGTGTTCATATTTTTACCTCGACATGATATATTAAAATCGTCAACAAATAACGACCCATCAATGGAGTCATTCAAAACCTTAGCTAAACTATTAATCTTTATACTAAATAACGTTACTGATAAGATGCTACCTTGGGGGACACCTTGTTCTTGATCGTAAAAGTCAGACAAAGTGGATCCCACACGTACCTGGAAATGTCTATCTGTTAAAAACTGAGATATAAAAGAAGGCAAACGGCCTCTCAACCCCATCTCATGAAGATCCTTTAAAATTCCATGTTTCCAGGTCGTATCATATGCTTTTTCTAAGTCGAAAAATATAGATACGGTGTGTTGTTTATTGATGATAGCATTTTTAACAAAGGACTCTAATCTAACTAAATGGTCAATAGTACTTCTATTTTTCCTGAAACCACATTGAATATTTGTTATGAGATTATTTGTTTCTAAGTACCATATTAATCTATTATTGACCATTCTCTCCATGGTCTTACAAACACAGCTAGTAAGCGATATTGGCCTATAATTGGAAGGATCAGTGTGATCCCGGCCAGGTTTTGGTATTGGTATTATAACAGCATTCCGCCACGATGAGGGGAAATTTCCCGTTGTCCAGATAATATCAAATATATTCAATAGGGTTTCTAAACACAAGTCAGGTAAATGTTTCAGTAACTGATAGTGGATATTATCAGCACCTGCAGCAGTATCATGAGCTTGTCCTAAGGCTGTATTTAGCTCATGAATGGAGAAAACTTCATTATAATCTTCACCATTATCAGAGTTAAAATTAATTTTCTTTTTTTCATGTTGGTCTTTAAATTTCTGAAATTTTGGTATATAATTTGCTGATGAAGAATGTTTAGCTAGCGTTTCTCCTAATTTATTTGCTATATCAGATTTAGCAGTTAATAATGTGTCACCCTCTTTAAGATGGTGAACACTAGATTTGGAACCTTTACCTTTAATCCTTTGTACCATATTCCAAACTTTAGTTATCGGTGTTCGGGAATTTATTTTAGATACATAATTCCGCCAAGATTGACGTTTATTATGTTTGAAAGTACGTCGAGCTTTTGCATTTAAAATTCTAAATTTGTTTAAATTATGGACAGTTGGGTGATGGCGGAAATACTTCTCTGCCCTTTTCCTAGCTTTCCTAGCTTGTTTACAATCGGTGTTAAACCATGGTTTACGTATATGTGGATTTGTAGAGGACTTTGGCATACATTCGTCAGCAATCTCATGTAAAGCATCAGAAAAAGCCTGCACAGGATCAACAACATCACTAAAACATTCAGGTCTGAGTTTATTTGTGCATAATGTTTGAAATAAAGGCCAGTTAGCTTTTGCAAAGTTCCATCGCGTTGAAGATGGAGTATCAGACGGATGTATTGATTTAATGAAAGTTGGGAAATGGTCACTTCCACAAAGGTCATTGTGGACTGACCATTCAAATTCGCTGAGTATGTTTGAATCAGTGATAGATAAATCGAGAGAAGAGTAGGTTCCAGTTGCAGGATGTAGATAAGTGCTTGTATCATCATTAAATATACAGAGGTCATTATTGGAGATAAAATCTTCAATTATTTTACCTTTATTGTTAGTGTTTGTACCACCCCAGAGTGGGTTGTGGCCATTGAGATCACCCATGATTACACAAGGCTTGGGCAGTTGATCATAGAGATCTTGAAGGTCAGACAACTGAAGAGCTGACGAAGGTGGAAGATACAAAGAGCACAGAGTAAAAGCAATGTTCAAAGTAAGTCGCACTGCAACAGCTTGAAGAGTGGTGTTAAGTATAACAGGGCTATGAATAACATCATGCTTTACAATAATTGATGATCCTCCAGTGGCCCTTTCCCCAGGAGGAGCAAAAGAATGATATGCCTGAAACTGGCGTAAATTAAACTGATCAGTCTGTTTTAGATACGTTTCCTGTAAGCAGACTGCTGATGGTTTAAAGTCCTGGACTAACAGATGTAATTCATTTAAGTTAGTCTTCAGTCCTCTACAATTCCACTGGATAATATTCTGGGAAGAAACTATCTTTTCGGGGGATTAATTGGGGATCTACCCCGCACTTTCTTTGAGGGCGAACAGCTATGTGCCCTGGAATGGATATCAGACACATCCATGTCTTCCAGTGAACCAAACTTATTGAATATCTTGATTGGGTTTTCTGATCCCTTTGGGGCTCTGCCACTTTGATTGGTCTTTGAAGTCTCGGGTCTAGGTTTCAATTTGCTTTTAACAATTTGTTTTTCATTTGTGTCAGAAATATGTTGTGAATCTGACTGAGATAAGGATTGTACCTTTGTAGGAATCTGATCGCGAGATGACTCGGACTGAATTGGAGAAGTGTGAAGAAGTGAATCTGCCGTTTGTGTGGACTGTTCCGGAGAAAAGACCTGAGGAGATTCTGTTTTTACCCATGTCAAATTGGTTTGACAAGTTATTGAGGATGTTGTGGTTGGCAGATTGGCTACATTAGCGTGTGACTCAGAGGGTATTCTGGTGACGGAAGCATAGGATTCTTTTGCTTCAGTGGTTTGGACAAGTTTTTTTGCATCGGCAAAACTAATGTTTCTTGTGAATTTTATTTTGTTTATTTCCAGTTGCTCTTTCCACACGGGACAGTTTTTAGAAAAAGACGAATGACTGCCTGAGCAGTTGGTGCATTTTTTAAAATCACTGTCACAATCTTCTGATACATGTGTCTTCTCACCACAGTGAGCACATGTAACAGACAATGTGCAAGTGTTAACACCATGTCCGAACTTTTGGCATTTGAAGCAGCGTAGAGGGTTTGGAATGTAGATTTCAACATTGATGTTACAGTAACCTGCCTTTATTGACTTGGGAGCAGTAGGTGATGAAAATGAAAAGAGATATGTATTTGTTGGATGGGTTTCGTTGTTTTTTCGGGCTGTGAACCGTTTAACATGTATTACACCTTGATCAGTCATTTCAGAGGTAATATCTGTTTCAGTCATGTCAGCAAACAACCGATCCCGATCTCTCACAATTCCTTTGCTTGTGTTTAGGGTTCTGTGTGGAGAAACGGAAATCGGGACCCCGACAAGCAGTTTGGTGGACAACAGATTGGTGGATTGCTGTTTTTTCGTACATTCTATGAGTAGAGAACCTGAACGCAAACGCTTGATGTTTCGTACATCACCCGCTATGCCGTTTATACCTTTTGAAACTGCAAAAGGGTTTAGAGTAAGGGGCGTCTTGTCAAGAGTTTCAATCACCAGGAAACGTGGCCAGTATTCGATTGTTTTGGACGGTCGTTTGTCATCATCATTTTCAAGAGGACGTTTGGTTTTTTTCGAAGGGGTTTCATAATCCATGTTGAGCGTGTAGTGATTCATCATCCGAGGTCCCCACCCGCCATGGAGTGTCATAAAGACGATGCTAAAAACAAGTGGATCTCCGACTTGAAGCACCAAGGATACTCAGATGATATACTCAAGCAGAAAAATTACAGTTTAATTTTTCCACCAGATTGGCCCATGAGCCACCGCCTTCTGGGCATAGGACTCTAGGCAAATTTCATCATTGAAATACATATAAGTGAAAAACATACATTTGAAATTCAACTAAGACATCAGTTGTAATATACAAGGCCAAACCTCAAGTAAAATATAATTCTGAAATAGAATTTGTGCAAATATAATTTTGAATGCACAGGGCTCGGCATGACCAGCCGATTGATAGGACCGGGCCCATCCTACCACCCGTCTAGGCGAAGTAAGGGTCAAAGTGGTGTATTGGGCAATGGAACGCTAATCCTGGAACCAGTGCCCTCAACCACCAGACTCCCGTCCTCCGCCGACACAGGGACGCAACCCACGGCAAACAGGTTGCCCATTTCAGTCGCCTCATACGACCAGCAATGGGAGGCTGTGGAAATATTCTACCCCGGTTCCACACGGGGGAAGAGCGATTAGCGTTACCCAGCACTCACCACGAGGAGGTTGCTCTTCACGAGTGCCGTGACAGGGATGATGGTATGGTAGATGTAGCAGACATATTGACAGCCGTTGTTACGCGAGTCACTAGGTTATTAGTACGGCATTGGCCTTGTTGATTGGTGCTATACTTTCTGTGGCCACTGGCGGACGTAATTCAAACTCCTTCCACACTGACATCGCACCAAATATATTTGTGTACCGATTACATAACTCTTACTGACAGGGTAGGGTGGTAGTTCACGCGAAACGGACGACACTGTGTATATTGAGCGGCTCCTTTGATATCGCCTCACAACATACTTTTAATGAATGACCAATTAAACGATGATACACATCAGGATCGCGGAGAAAATACAAGCTTCGTTTGCGTTGAATATATATATCAAGGCACAAATTCATCTTTCATAAACTTTTTGTGTCTTGGTGCTTAATATATCCACATATCAACGAAAATATGTAATACATGTATCCACAAAAATATACATGTACAGGCTAGGTATTTTCCCACAGCAACACCTGCATAACTGTTTATTCACGCGTGGTGTGGCAGATTGTAATTGACCGACAACAAGTATTGTAGAATCACCTGTAAAAAAGGCCGACACTGTAATTAGACACAACGTACAAATGAGAATATGAGAATTATCATAAGAAGGCTGTTACGTTTTTCTTAACTATTACCATTTTCATACCAAAAGTGACAATGCAGTTAAAAGTTGCTTTAGTGTCACAATATTCACTCACGTTTTCCTCAATCGCATTGAAACATAATTCCTACTGGTCAGTTCGACACTGCTTGTAATTAAATAATTATTTCGAGATTTCGTTAGAATGTAAGATATTCAGCCAAACGTTATGCAACAAAAGACGAATAGTTTCTTTCTATTAAAATACGCGCACGCGTACCTGTCACGTAATTGCACAGTGGGATGTATCAACGGGTCATAAAATGGGGAAATGAAATAGAAACTAACTAAAATTTAATGTTGTACACGCACATGAATTCGTATGATAAACTGCCAAAACGTTTTGAGAGATAAGGCCGGGTTCATTAAAGATGTTGGGTGCGGTTAGGACCAAACTTTTTCAGCTCAGAGTGTTAGTGGTCCTGGAACCCATAGTGTCAAACAGGTTCTGCAAAATACGTCAATCAGATTCTACTGTTCAACAGCATTGTCACTGAATTTCAGAACTCTGGCATGATATAATAATCAAGGATTTCGAAGGCAAAACCTTTTCTCGCCCGTGGGCGAAATATTTCAATAAATCTGTAAAATAGCTGAATTGAGTAAAATTATTACATTATGTGCCATGAAAATAGTGAGAACACCCGCATGTATTTGCGAAACAAAAACATAAGTTTTAAGTAAAGGAAAATATTCTCGACCATGGGCCAAACCTTTTTCTCGCCCATGGGCGAAATATTTTAATATCGCTATAAATCGTTGAATTAAGTTAAAATGAGTTAAATTTTGTGTCATGATACTTCAATAAATACATTCAATGTATTTGCGAAACCAAATCATCAGTTTCAAGTACAGGAACATATTCTCGCCCATGGGCCAAACCTTTTTCTCGCCCATGGGCGAAATATTTCAATATCGCTATAAAATCGTTGAATTAAGTTAAAATGAGTTAAATTTTGTGTCATGATACTTAAATGAATACATTAAATGTATTTGCGAATCAAAAACATGAGTTTTAAGTAAAGGAACATATTCTCGCCCATGGGCCTACCCATGGGCCAGACTTCGCCCATGGGCAGGCCCATGGGCCAGACTTCGCCCATGGGCAGGCCCATGGGCCACACTTCGCCCATGGGCAGGCCCATGGGCGACATAGTCTAAATATTGAGTTTTTAAACAATTTTTTTTTCATTTTTTCTTCCTTGGTATGTTCCCATGAAAACGGCATGTTTAATTTTGTAAATACCTTTAACCGAGACTGGGCAAAGAGCGTAGAGTTTCTGGACTTTTGGGTTTCCAGAATTAAAATGGGACGTGTTCTGGTATGTTGCAATTCACAACCAAATAAGGAAAGAAACATATGTTCCAGATGGTATGACCAGAATCATGTTAACAAAGAAACAGAAGCTATCCCGAACACTAGCGGAAAAGAGAAAGAACACACGTACGCGTCCAGAAAGAATTCAAGGAAACTGACGGTAAGTTAAAAGATTTGTGTTGCTGGGGGGATTAAAATACCCCCTTAGGTATGTGTAGACTTCTTTATATAAATTTAGATATATATTTCTTCCCAAGTTACAGAATTTCGATTTTTAGTGACTCTAAACACAACATGCTCAGGACAAACTATTCTACTGAAGTAATAGGCACATATTATTATGTCTTCGTTTTATTTCGTGTTTAAGAAAGGTGGGTGTTATAAAGTGAACGGTTTTGCTTTCAGAAAAGCAGAAACCGTGTAACCGGAATTGAAAAATCGGAACTGCTTCCTCACACAAAGACCAAGTACGTTCGAGTTTTGAAAAAAACGCAGCTCATGTCGTCAGAAGAGTTCGGTCGACGAGGATGGCAACCGGGTCTTCAATGTGAGAAGGAGGGACTGGGAGAGTCATGAAATGAGGGCCGCTAAAAAGTAGCCGACGAGACATTTACCAAGACAGCAGCGTCCATCCTACCACGGACGAGACGAGTGACAGGTGTCACGTCATTTGCACCACCTCCTGCCTGGTTGCAGAAAGAGGACAGCTAGGTCAGCTCAGCACTGACATACCATGGAGTAGTTTAGAAGATAGAATCATCATCATTCACATCCTCATCAGAACATGCTTACTTACTTACTTAATTTGGAGAACAATTTCGGAATTTTATAGGTTTAGAATTTTAGGGTTTATTGGCAGCTTGTTTTTTTGTACTTTTATATATATATGCGGCCATAGATATATGCCTAGTGCTTTAAAGGTTTGTAAGTCATTTAGGGGGTTCAGTACAGTTGCTATATCATTTGATTGTTGCAATTTATTGTGGATTGGAGTGTTGTTCTGTGTTGCTGGTAATGTGTGCAATATAGTATTACGTTCGTTTGTTCCATTGGAGATTTAACGTGCGCTTTCCGCGTGTAATAAATTCCACTATAGCGTATGTCGCACACGGGAGAATTACGTGTTCGGGAGTTTCTTTTAAGTTGCAGTGGGGGCATTTACCGGTTTGGTGTTTTTTCATTTGGTGTAGGTGAGAGTTTAACTTAATGTGGTCTGTTTGTAGTTTAGTTATAACTCTGTCAATCTTTTTGGTTTTATGATGGATTTATGATTTTGTGAGTGGCTTTTGTAGCAGGTGTTTTAGTTTGCAATCAGATTTCTGATTGTTATTTTGCCACTTTTGAAGTTTTTTTCCTTTGTGATACTTTTAATTTCGTTTTTTTTTATATTGGTAGGTTAATGCTTACTTCTTCTTATTTTAGTGCTGATTTGGCTGCTTTGTCTGCTAGTTCATTGCTAAACACTCCAACGTGGGCAGGGATCCAAACTATTCCTATTTCTTTACCTAGTTTACGTAGATTGTTGGCGCCTTTAATTATCTGGCACTCGTGAAGAGCAACCTCCTCGTAGGGAGTGCTGGGTAACGCTGATAGCTCTTCCCCCGTGTGGACCCGGGGTAGAAAGTGTCCACAGCCTCCCATTGCTGGTCGTAAGAGGCGACCAAAGTGGGCAACCTGTTTGCCGTGGGTTGCGTCCCTGTGTCGGTGGAGGAAGGGATTCTGGTGATTGAGGGCACTGGAGCCAGGAACCGGTGTTCCTTTTGCCCAACACACCACTTTGACCCTGACTTCACCTAGACGGGTGGTAACATGGGCCCGGTCTTATCAATCGTCTGGTCATGCCAGACCCTGTGCATAATATTGTGTTTGCACAAATGTGATTTATATAAATATATTATTTGGTCTCGGCCATGTATTACATGTTTGACTTCCCAAATTATTATGTAAAAGTTTGGCCCATGAGCCACCGCCTTCTGGCATAAGACTCTAGGCAATCTGGTAATGTTGACATCCAAATTCAGTATGTATCTGATTACTTGTCATGGGCCGAACCAGCCTGGCATTTAATTTGGTATACAAATATTGCTATTTGTGTCATATTTGCTGCATTTAATTTGGTATACAAATATTGCTATTTGTGTCATATTTGCTAGAGTATAACACCCTTGTATCCTTGGTGTTTGCATTTTGGATATCCGGTGCAATGTAACAGTGTCCTTGTTGACACTCGATGGCGGGTGAGGACCAGGGGTGTCGAACAAATATATTTCACCATGTCACTCACGCAATCTGGTTCAAATCGAAACGAAAAAACGAGACATCTTGAACGTGACAGTTCAAATGAAAACACGAACAAAAAATCACAAAATATAGATTCCTGGTCTCGGTTCTTGGTGATTGATGCTTCTGATCATGAACCAATTAAATTAAATCCTTTTGCTGTATCTAAAGCTGTGTCAGGAATTTGTGGAGAGGTGAGAAATGTAACTCATCTTCGGAATGGCTCTCTTCTTGTGGAGTGTGACCGGAGACAACAATCTCCAAATCTTTTGTCAGTAATTTTTTTTGCAAATGTTGAGGTTGTTGTGTCCGCTAACAGAACACTAAACTCATGTCGGGGCATTGTTCGAGACCGAGCGTGGTGCCTTTCTGATATGAACCGAACAAGAGATTCAAGCTGAACTTAAAGATCAGGGTGTAAAGTTGAAGGTGTTATCAGTAGAGAGAAAGTAATACCTTCCGGACAAAAGCATTCCTGTGGAGCGTGGAGCACCAACAAAAGCATTCCTGTGGAGCATAGAATTTCAACAAATTCCTGTGGAGCATGGAATTTTTCTAACAAAAGCATTTCTGTGGAGCGTAGAGTAAAGAAACAAACAAAAGCATTCCTGTGGAGCGTAGAGTAAAGAAACAAACAAAAGCATTCTTGTGGAGCATACCACAGAGGCCAGTCAATACCTTTCACATAATAGAAGCAAATTTTGCTAAAGGAGACTAGCAGTAAGGCTGGCTCTGTATATATTCACTCTGTTCAAACATGTAACTATGGCACCGCTCATTAGTATCAATACACTAAAGGTAGCTCTCTCTTACCCACTCTTTACACGCAAGAGTAAATATATTCGTGTGTGGGTTTTAACCGCTGAACCTGTTAACCCTTTCACCAAAGTCAATTGATTTCTAAACATTTTTCTCTACTTCATTCACGTTTCACTAAGTGTTAAAGGTGCATAGAGTATTGAAACAAACAAAAGCATTCTTGTGGAGCATACCACTTAGACCAGTCAATACCTTTCACACAATAGAAGCAAAAGTTTGCTAAAGGAGTCCAGCAGTAAGGCTGGTTCTGTATACATTCGCTCTGTTCAAACATGTAACTATGACACCAACGCACATTAGTATCAATACACTAGGGGTAGCTCTCTCTCACCTACTCTTTACACGCAAGAGTAAATCTACTCGTGTGTGGGTTTTGACCGCTGAACCTGTTAACCCTTTCACCGAAGTCAATTCATTTATAAACATTTTTCTCTTCTTCATTCACTTTTCACTAAGTGTTAAAATATTATGTTATTGTTCATAGCGGCTTTCATTAACCTTTATCTATTAACATTTCTATCACTCTTTAACTTTTTATCTGTTTCAGTATGCTAACGTAACACTAAGGGTTAAATGTTGCTTTAAGACGATCACCAACTAGTCGCTGTTACTTGTTTTCGTCATTATGTTAGAGTGAGTGAGTGAGTGAGTTAATATTTAAAGTCACATCGGCAGTATTTCAGCCATATCGTGACTTGAACAAGTTAGGCATTGATATTATATATTAAAAGCTGTCATCGAAGGACAGTACAACAACCAGCAATATATCACAGATTATAATTTTAAAACTAGTTTTAGAGCAATAAAATAATCAGATACAATTCAAACAATACAATATAAAAACGGGCTGTAGATCGCCAGCAACCAAAGTTAGGCCACCATACTAGGGACCATGGGGACTTACGGTACTTCTGCTACCTACATGATACCCCAGCAGGATTTACACCATCCCTCTGGCCACTGGCGATTATCAGACAGATTAGCCAAAGAGTTAAAATCAACAAAAATACTACGATTAAAATCACAGAGAAAGGAAATGATACCTTGAATGATACTGGACTTACGTACCTTCCCAGGGGGACAATTATTTTACGATACTTCAACCCCCTGTGAAGATACAGCCACCAACAATCTCAGTTATGATTTCATTCCACCAAATTAAAATTTATTTACCTTATACTACACATATTATAATCAAAATTTATCTATTAATTCAATTTCTTTTAAAAAACCGATGATTAAATGAGCACTGATTTGATTAAAAAGATCCTTTATGGATGTAATTTTGAAATATTTATCCCTTGTGATGGAAAAATCAATGCAGTCAAGCAGGACATGCTTGACCGTGATTCTCTCATCACAAGGGATGCAAAATGGAGGATCCTCACCTTTCAATAAATATTCGTGGGTATATCGTGAGTGGCCAATACGACATCGTCGTATAATGACCTCTTCAAATCTGGACTGACAGCCCAAGTAGGTGTAACCGATAGATGGTTTAATTTCATGTAATTTATTGATACCTACTTGGGTGTCCCACTTCTTCTGCATGAGATCCCTGATGTAACATTTAATAACAGTCTTATAATCACTGTAAGGGATAAGAAGTGGTGTCACAGATTTGTTGAGTGCTGCTTTTGCTGCAGCATCAGCCATTGTGTTGCCTTTTATGCCCACATGACTGGGCAACCAACAAAAGACGATGTCGTATTGGCCAGTGGAAAGATTATTATAAAGTTCTAAAATATCTAAAATAATTGGATGATTAGAAGAGACTTTTTTCAGTGCCTGAAGACAAGACAAAGAATCAGAAAAGATGATAAATTGTTTATATGCAGACTTTCGTTGAATGTATTTTAAGGCTGTAAGAATAGCATTGGCCTCAGCAGTGAAAATAGAGCTAGTGTCTGGTATTCTAGATGAGATATGGTTTAATCCAACGACAGTGGCACATGCCACCTTGCCACCGTCCTTGGATCCATCAGTAAAGATTGAACGGTGGGTGTCATATTTATTTCTTAATTGGACATATTCCTGTTGATAGATAAGTTGATTTGTGTCAGATTTAATAAAACGGGTTAGAGAAACGTCTACTTCTGGCCTCACCAGCTGCCAGGGAGGAGTAGACAAGAGACGATATGGTGAGATAATATCTAGATCTATATTTGCAGCAATAATATGTGATTTCATCCGAATTCCAAGTGGTGGAATCAGCTTTGTTTTTTTCTGAAACAGCTCTTCATATAGGGGTTGAAAAACGGAGTCATAAGCAGGATTAGAAGGATTAGAGTGTAATTTAGTGATATATTGAAGAGACAATTTAACACGGCGTTGTTTCAAAGAAGGTTCATCAGCCTCGACATAGAGACTGTCAACAGGAGAAGTTCTAAAAGCACCAAGACACAGTCTGAGTCCTTGGTGGTGGATTGAATCTAGCTTTTTTAAATTACTCTTGCAAGCTCCAGCATACACAATGGAGCCGTAGTCTAATTTAGAGCGGATTAATGATCTATAAAGGTGAAGGAGGGTTGTCTGATCCCCTCCCCACTTAGAATTCGAGACGACTTTTAACAGATCTAGGGCCTTCAGGCATTTAGTCTTTAAATATTTGATATGTGGTAGAAACGTCAAATGGTGGTCGAAAATTAATCCCAAAAATTTGGCTTCTTTAACAACCTTAATTGGAGTGCCATCTAAAGAGAGTTCTGGATCTTTATGGGGTTTATATTTCCGACAGAAATGTATACAATTTGTTTTGGTCTGTGAAAACCTAAATCCATTCTCAAGACACCATTTATGAATTTTATTTAGACACAACTGTAACTGTCTTTCAATGGTATGCATATTTTTACCACGACATGAAATATTAAAATCATCCACAAACAATGACCCATCTATTGAGTCATTTAATACTTTAGATAAACTATTTATTTTGATGCTAAACAATGTGACAGACAAAATACTGCCCTGTGGAACCCCCTGATCCTGATTATAATGATCAGACAGGGTTGATCCAACACGAACTTGAAATTGTCTGTCAGTTAAAAACTGTGATACAAATTGAGGCAAGCGGCCTCTTAAACCAAAGTCATGTAAATCTTTTAAAATACCATGCTTCCAAGTGGTATCATAAGCTTTTTCAAGATCGAAAAAGATAGATACAGCATGTTGTTTGTTTATAAAAGCATTTTTAACAAATGATTCTAAACGAACCAAATGATCAATTGTACTTCGGTTTTTACGAAATCCGCACTGGATATCACTGATTAAATTGTTGGTTTCTAAAAACCAAACTAAGCGATTATTCACCATGCGCTCCATGGTTTTACAAACACAGCTAGTTAATGAAATAGGTCGGTAATTGGATGGATCTGTATGATCCCTGCCAGGCTTTGGTATGGGTACAACGATGGCATGTCTCCACGAAGGAGGAAAATGTCCTGTTGTCCAAATATCATCGAAAATATTCAATAGTGTTGTGAGACAAGATTCAGGCAAGTGTTTTAGAAGCTGATAATGGATATCATCAGCACCAGTTGCAGTATCATGAGCTTGTGCTAAAGCAGTGTGTAGCTCATGTAGTGAAAATACTTCGTTATAATCTTCGCCATTGTCAGAAATAAAATTGACTTTTTTCCTTTCTTGTTGTTGTTGATACTTCTGAAACTTTGGATTATAATTTGACGAAGAAGAATGTTTGGCTAAAGTTTCTCCCAGTTTGTTTGCAATATCTGATTTTTCTGTCAATAAATTATTATCATCTTTGAGATGATGAATACTTGATTTGGAACCTTTGCCTTTGATTTTCTGGATCATGTTCCACACCTTTGACATAGGCGTGCGAGAATTTATTTTGGAAACATAATCCTTCCAGGTCTGTCGTTTAATGAGTTTAAAAGTTCGTCGAGCCTTGGCATAATTAATTCTTACATTATTCAAATTATGAACAGTAGGATGGCGTCGAAAGTATTTCTCAGCCTTCTTCCTACGCTTCCTAGCTTGTTTGCATTCATAAGTAAACCATGGTTTACGAATATGTGGGTTCTCAGAGGACTTAGGAATAGTTTCATCAGCTATACCTATCAGTTGATCGGAAAATAACTGAATCGGGTCAGGAACATCCATAAAAAGGTCGTGTTGCAATTTGTCAGTACATATGTTCTGAAATAACGGCCAATTTGCCTTAGAAAAATTCCATCTTGTTATAGGTGGATCATCAGTGGGGTTTATAGCTGTAATTACTGTCGGAAAATGATCACTTCCACAAAGGTCATCATGGACTGACCATTCAAATTCATTATATAAGTTAGAATCTGTGATTGACAGATCTAATGCAGTGTACGTACCTGTTGCAGGATGTAAATATGTGTTCGAGCCGTCGTTGAAGATGCATAGATTATTGTTAGCAATAAAATCTTCAAGGATTTTCCCTTTATTATTTATATTGGAACTTCCCCATAGAGGGTTATGCCCATTAAGATCACCCATGATGATACAGGGCTTAGGTAGTTGGTCAAATAAATCCTGAAGTTCAGACTGCTGCAAATTTGAGGATGGAGAAATATATAGGGAACAAAGTGTGAAAGTTACTTGTAGAGTAAGACGGACAGCAACAGCCTGAAGGTTACATTTGAGATGAACAGGACTGTGGATGATGCCCTGCCTCACCAAAATGGAAGCACCGCCAGTGGCTTTATCACCTGGAGGTGAAAAAGAATGATAAGAATTGTACTGACGCAATTCAAATTTATCAGTATGCTTAAGATAGGTCTCTTGTAAACTAAAAGCTGATGGTTTATAGTCTTGTGCTAATAATTGGACTTCATTAAAATTATTCCTAAGTCCTCTGCAATTCCACTGAATTATGTTAGGAGATTGAGTCATGGTGGCTCAATCGGTGAACGCTCACGTACACGTGTGGAGGAAGGACTCCTACTACTGCTCTGTGACGATGGGGTGACATCCATGTCAAGAGCATCAAAGGAGTTATGGACAACTATCTCTGAAGAAGAGGAGTTCCTGTTTGTCTGTTTTTTATTTAGTTTTTTCCTTTCTTTTCTGGTCAGAGTAACATCGGCAGATCCAGTTGTTGCTGGTTCAACAGTAGCCTCTGGTTCTTTAGTAGCTGATGCAACAGCATCAGGGTAAACAGACAAAGTTTCAGTTTGACTCGAGGATGAATTTGACGTAATCACAGAAGTTATGCTGATAGGTGTATCTGATTTGATCCAAGTCAATTCTGTTTGAACAGAAATCGATACCGTTGGAGGAGCAGAGATAGTAGCAGCAGCAGCAGAGTAGGTTCTGGTAAGTGGAGTAGAAGGGGACTGACTTTCAATAACCTTCTTAGCCTCGTAAAACGAGATATTTTGTTCATGTTTGAGTTTTATGATTTTTGATTGCTTTTGCCACACTGGACATAATTTAGATGAAGCCAGATGTTTGCCGTTACAGTTTGCACATTTAATGTCAGCTGTACATCCAGTGCTGTCATGGTCGTCACCACAGCGCTGACAGACTACAGAGTGATTACAAGATTTTGATCCATGTCCAAATTTTTGGCACTTGAAACATCGGAGTGGATTGGGGACATACACCTCCACTCCAATGTTTAGATAACCAGCTTTAACAGACTTAGGAAGGGCCGACAGGGCAAATGTAAGCATATAAGTATTTGACGGGATGATGTCACCGTCTCTGGATTTCATGGTGAAACGCTTAACTGCAGTTACCCCTTGACTAGTCAATTCATCTGTAATGTCTTGCTCCGACATGTCGGACAGGCAACGAGCTCTGTCTCGAACAATGCCTCGGCAAGAATTCAAGGTTTTGTGTACGGACACAGCAACCTCAATATTTGCAAATGTAGTTACAGATAGCAAATTGAGAGATTGCTGTCTCCGTGAACACTCAACAAGAAGAGAGCCACTACGAAGACGTGTTACATTTTTAACTTCTCCGCAAATTCCTGAAACTGCTTTTGAGATGGCGAAAGGATTAAGTTTTAGTGGTTGTTTATCAGCTGCCTCGATCACAATAAATCGGGCCCAGGAATCCAATTCACGAGATAAGTTTTCAGTTTGATCAGATACATCTAGATCGACATGTCTGCGTTTCGAACGGTTTGAACCAGGGTATTGGAGAGACATGATGAAAGGAAATAATTCAGCACCTCAGCTCCCCACCCACCATGGAGTGCCACAAAGAGCGATGTTTTATTGCACCGGATCTCCAACATGCAAACATCAGGGTTACAGAGGTGGTATACTCCAGTAAGAACAACATGAATAGCTATATTTGTCTAACAAATAAAATGTCAGGCTGGTCCGGCCCATGACAAGAAATTGAAGACATACAGAACTCAGAGGTCGAAAGTACCAGATTGGCCCATGAGCCACCGCCTTCTGGCGTAAGACTCTAGGCAAATTATTCAATCCAAAATTGAGAATACACACAAGTTATGGACGGCCAAGGCCAAAATATACATTAAAATACAACACGTGTGTGCATATACAATATTACGCACAGGGCCTGGCATGACCAGCCGATTGATAAGACCGGGCCCATCTTACCACCCGTCTAGGCGAAGTAAGGGTCGAAGCAGTGTGTTGGGCAAAGGAACACAGTTCCAGGAACCAGTGCCCTCAACTACCAGACTCCCGTCCTCCGCCGACACAGGGACGCAACCCACGGCAAACAGGTTGCCCATTTTAGTCGCCTCATACGACCAGCAATGGGAGGCTGTGGAAATATTCTGCCCCGGTTCCACACGGGGGAAGAGCGATTAGCGTTACCCAGCACTCACCACGAGGAGGTTGCTCTTCACGAGTGCCTCATTATGTTAGAACTTGAGTAGAAAGTATACATTATACCCATCGGTAGATGTGTAATTCGTATGTTTTCTGCTTTATGACATATAACTAATTGATGTAATAATAATAATGAAAATAAAGTGAACTTACCTTTTGACTGATCAACACTGTTTCATAAATCATTTCCTCCATATATTCCGTTTGAATTAACCATCCGCTCAGTTCATATTTGGTTTAATCATATTTATTCCATCAATTGTTCATGACAGTATTTAGCAAACAAGCCGAGCTGGCTTCTCCTGATTACATATATCAAATATAAACATAAATCAGTCAGGATCAATTAATATATACTTTTAACTAAATCACTAATTTACCGATCGCTTCCCAATACAGTGTATTACACAAGAAAAAGCTTAGATCATAGCAAATTAGAGTTTAACAATAACTGTTCATATTTCATCTCTTGAGCTCTACAAAAAAAAATTTACAAAAAAATGCAATAAATTTTCTTAAAATTGCCAACGTTTTCAAGTTTCATTATATAGCACCATCTGAAATCTTATATACGAACGAGTGTATGTCATTCACATTTTTCAACAACCTCAAGTTTTTACTCGTATGTTTCGTAATATCTTCGAGTTTTACTATACATGAAAACAGTTCCCGAAGCGAATCGTTGGCAAGTAAATCACTCTTCAGAGTGCTATTGAATTTTCCCACATCTACTTTTTTTTGTTCTTTGTTATATCCTCAAGTTTTTCTTGCAAAGGTTTCGTAATATCCTCGTGTTTTACTGCACACGAAAACAGTTCACTCAGTGAATCGTTGGTACGTAAAACACATAACAGTGATCTGTTTTTTTTCACAACCACTTTCTTGTTCTTTGTTTTGGAATAACGTTTATACTTTCTGCAGATTTCGAAGTTTTTCTTTTCTTTTATAATAATCAGCAATTAACGTCTGAGCTTGCAAACAACGAATTTGTTTTTCCACTAAAAGCACTGATCGATTGTTTGGTTCAGCGGTTTCACTTTGTATTCCAAGCGACCTTAAAAAAACCTCTTTAGACGTCATTTTGAAAAATCTAATTTCTGTGGGTTTTTTTTTCGAAGTGCCCCTTGCTGTACTAAAATGTATAGCTTAACTATTCCTCCGCTCTTTTATAACGACTACGCTTTATACTTCTCTATCATACTTTTTTGTTGTCCTGTGTGGGAAAAGTAAATCTTATTCATTTTCAAGCCGCAAACTTATATTTCAACACGTGTGGGAAAAGCAAATATCAATCAGTAGACCAGAGTCTATTCTTTATCTGTTACTATTTACTAACGACGACGGTAGGCTGTTATTATTTATCTTATCTAACGAAATTTGACAACTGATACGGCGGCGGTAGGCTGCTATTATGTATCTTATCTAACGAAATCTGACAACTGATACAATGTCAAGATATCCCCAAGCAGAATACGTTCAAATACGATTAATTTGTCACGCGCACTTTGAATAGCACCGGTGTCCGTTGTGTTAGAAAAACCACACAAAAATGTTTTACAGATTCATATACACAGTAAAAAAAGTGTTGCACCCCCACATTAATACGTTTGATACATCACAACATTTAAAACGCCCGACTCTGGTTTTAATGGTAGGTATTCCTTAGGGATCTGATTGATTGATTGATTTTATTTTTAGAAAGTTTTATAGGTGTTCGGGCAACTAGGCCCATTTACACCTTGCCCATAATAAAGGTTTGCTAAGTACCTAGATAGTTCATAGAGCAGTAAAAATGCCACACGCTTTAAAAGCACCACACACTACTTTAAGATGGGCTGACATATTCAACAGAGACCTATGGTCATCATAGAGAGCAATAGCATTATTATAGACATTAAAAATGAAGACTGATTTTTTATCCTTCAAATGAATAATGACTACATTCCCTTGTAATTGGGATGATGGAACCTTAATTCACTAAACGACAGTGAGTGAGTTTAGCACTTCCACCTGTAAAACCAAACTGACGATCTTTACGTAGGCAGACATAACCTTCCCAACAGAATAGCTGGTTAGGAGTTAAGAATGTCTCCTGAAGACAAAACATCTGGGTCAAAACTTAATACAAACTTTAAATCCTGGACCGTTAGCACTGAGTGAACTAGCATCAAGAGATCCATAAGAAGGATGGATTAAGACTTCCATTGTTGACCCTTAACCATGCTCGTCAGATCATCAGGGGACAATGTTAACCCCAAGAGGGACTGGGCAGCTGACGCTATCATCTGAAGACCATCAGACTTGAATGCACGAGTAGTGCCAAGATTAGCAACTATACAAATAACAAAGTTGAGAAAGTCAACAGGAGAGACATTGTTAAATAGAGGTTTGCAAGATGATTCAGGCATGATGTCAACAACAGGATCAGTCTGACATTCAACTTCAAGAGTCTCAGTCTGAGTACTAGCAGTCACCATGACTGGAGAAGACACAACACCAGAAATTGTAACAACCTGAGACAGTGGTTTAGCTGCAGGAGGTGGCTTAGGGACTGCTGGAACCTGAGCGACATCAAAATCTCCACGCACCTGTCGAACAGCCTGAGAATAAGACAACTTACCCTCCACTCGGACTTTCTGAATCTGGACAGCTTCCTGGTATTTAATGCAACCTTTATATGCCGCAGAGTGTGCACCACCACAGTTCTTACATTTAAGGGAACTTTCATTGCACTCCTCGTATTTGTACTTCCCTCCACATTTAGCGCACACATGATGAGTGCTTCTACACTTAGCAGAGACATGCCCAAAGGACTGACACTTGAAGCATCGAAGAGCAGGAGGAACATATATCCGGATTGGAAATCTCTGGAAGAAAATGACAACATGATCCGGTAAAGACTGGCCAGTAAATGTAAGAAGAACAGATTTGGTGGGAACTTTATCAGGCCCACGAGTCAGACGCACAGCAGAGCACATTAGAGGTAACACAGGTTTCAACTCGTCCTCAATTTCATTCATCTCAATATCCAGATCAATACCATAGATGACTCCACATGTTCTCATTAAGGATTCAGGCTCATGAGGGGTGACAAAATGTTCATCAAGTTCTGTGACTTGCAAAAGTGTTTTGGCAGCCTCAACGGTTTTTGCAGTGACACTAACATCTCCCCTGGCCATCCGCTTAACACTGACTATTTCTGTAGTGATCTTAGCCAAGGCTCTAGCCAAAGCACGATGTGTCATAAGTTGACAGAGGGTCGGTGAACCATCATCATATTCATCTACATCGGCTTTGAAGATAACAGTGGTTGATTTGACCCGCGCTGGCTCATCAAAGACAAAAGTAAGATCAGACCTTGCAGTAGGAGGGACAGTATTTGGTTGCTTGGCAACACAGGCTTTTTTAGAAGTACCATCTGGAATACGGGCGATTCGCTTCCTCCCTGAAGCCACCACTTTAAATCCTTCCTCACATTCCATTCTGTTGTCAGGCATTGTCGAGGACAATCCCCAACAGCTGACTGTAACAATCAGCAAACACCAAATAGAAATTAAAAGGTTTGAATGCACTCCAACACAAGAGAAATCAAAAGCCAAAGAACAAAAGAGGAAGTATCATAAACAATAAGTGTGTTGTATAACACTAGACAAGTTGCTGAGAAGCAAAAGACGTCCGAACTCGACGGCAGTCAAGACCGAACTCTCTTAGGGATCTGATGTTAAATGTGTAATGTTTTCGGAGGGAAGATGATCACCAAAACGTAGCAATCAGCACGTGAATTGCATGGTGCATGACATTTGCAGATTGCAGTATCTTCTTAAGCTCAACATCGCCTATAAAAGATGTTCTCTGACAGCCCAGTTTATTGTAACCCACAATGCCGGGTAGACGATTGTCAGAAGCAGTCAAGTGGCAGATTATTGGCCTTCATGGAGCAGGTCTTTCGTTCAAGGAGATTGGCAGAAGAACCGAACATCACTACTCAACAATAAGCCGTTTGGTCAGAAAAGACGCACAAACTAATGATGTAAGGAATCGCAGACCCTCTGGCAGACCACGTAAGACCACAGTTAGAGATGACAGAGCGTTGTTGAGGGTGGTAAGGCGTCATCCATTTGCTACAAGCACAACCTTGAAACGTCTTTGGCTTCCTCGTCAACAGTTCAGTACCCAGACCGTGAGAAATCGTCTTAAAGCTGCAGGGTTGAAGTCCAGAAGGGTTATCAAGCGACCTAAACTCACAGACAACCACAAACGACTACGTCTAGCCTGGTGTAGACTGAGACAGAACTGGAACTTGAGGTCCTGGAGAAGAGTCCACTGGTCGGACGAAAGCAGGTTCCTTCTGCATGTTGTGGATGGCAGAGTGAGAGTATGGAGGCGTCCTGGAACAGCTTATACTGCAAGAAACATCATGCCAACTGTACCATATGGAGGTGGATCTGTTATGGTCTGGGGATGCTTCTCATTTGATTGTAAGCTTGATTTAGTGACCATACGAGGCAACTTGACAGGGGAGCGCTACATCCAAGAGGTGCTGAATCCAGTTGTGGTGCCCCATTTTGACAATCATCCACTGGCCACCAGACCGATATTCATGGATGACAATGCCAGACCACATCGTTCACGAGCTGTGACCCAGGTTATCCACAACAATGCTCTGACGCAGATTCCATGGCCAGCAATGAGTCCAGATCTGAATCCTCTGGAACATGTATGGGACATTTTGGGACGCCTGATTTATCGTCGGGACCCTCCTCCACAGAACTTGCGTGAATTGGAAGCAGCATTACACAAGGAGTGGCAGCAGCTGCCCATGGAGCGATTCCAACGTCTGGTGAGGAGTATGAGACGAAGACTTCAAGCTGTGATCCAAGTGCTTGGTGGAAGTTCTCGATATTGACTTACTGTGTTCGTCAAATCTCCATATGACATTCTTACCCTATTGGATGAATTTGGTCACTAAACATTATTGAGATGTCACCATACTTAATGCGTCTTCGTTGTTCGGTCATTTTTCGTAAAAGTTCAGCATGAGATTATTACATGCCATAAGGTCATGGAATACCCCATTTAAGTTCATTGTATAGACAATACACTGGTTTGTTGGTATACACGAAATCCTGGTTATAATATTATTTCGGTTATCTTTACACCCTTTCAAAACACCCCTCCATGAAAAAGTATAGGGGGTGCAACACCTTTTTTACTGTGTATATAAATATATAGCGTATGCGATTTTATTTATTTTTTAGTATTCAGCTGTCTTGTCATGCCGTTCGAAATCTCTTTTAAATCTGATTGGACATATAACATCGAATTTTATAACGGAAATACTTCTATTAGCGTGTGCAATCATCTGAAACCAATTTTGAAATCTTTTTTAATTTATATTTTAGACAAAATTTTAATTTATAGAAATAGTTTTCACCTTTATAACGCTTTGTTAACTTATGATATTTGTTCAATACATTTTACTTTGAACCAGCAGACTGAAGTGTTAACTGTAAATCAGTCAAATGGACAAGTGCAGCTGTCAGTAGGTGAAATTCGGGATATAATTTCATCTGTTAATCTATTGGAGCATTTTTTCCAAGAAAGAGTGTTCCAAAACAAATTCTGAAAAGGTAAGTTTTTATTTTATTAATTAATTTTAACTATATGCATTGCAATCAGTATTAATAGCACATTGTGTAAAGAACGTAAATCTATCACCCATTCACAACTTTATTACATGTTTACGGTATGCAATGAATTTATAAGATTTAAGATGATTATATATGTTGGTCAGGACAGAATAGGCGGTTGGAGTGAGAAGGCCAGCTGATAATACATGTTTTATAACAGTCGCAAGGAAATAATGTCTATACCCTATATTCACTGAAACATTTTCATCTCGATCACTCTACACAATGTTTTCATATACGTACACAATGGATGACCTTTCAACTACAAAAGTCCATTCAGACGTCAGATTCTATAAATCTAGCAGTGTGCGAACTTTTTTTTCACTCTGCCTGTGAAAAAATGTTCGTTTCGTTTGTGCTGAGAAATCCCACTCGCGCAGATTATAATTTCGGTATTAGGCAACTTCGTCATTCTATTTTTTTAAATTTTATTTCATCACGAAATTTGCTTTTAATACTAAAAAATCCACAGATAGAAAATAATATCAGCAGTTTCTGTCAAATTTATTTTCGCACGGATTTTACAGGAGCACTTATATTTCACGGTGAAGTGTTTATTTATCTAACAAAGAGAGATTTGAAAAACCTTCAAAGTTGCCTGGAATTGTCGTTGCGCTTATCAACGTGAGTATCTCTTTTATTTTCGTTGGTTATTCTTTGTAACTAGAAAGAAGGTTATTCGTTGTCACTTGAAACAAAGCTTTAATTTCATTCCATTATCGACTTTCCTTTGATGACGCTCATGTGAGCGGCTTTCATCTCTCCACTACGTGTCATTTTGCACGTATAACAATGAACTGTCAATTTCGGGTGGGTTGTGGCATGGTGGTATTGTTTTATCCAATCAGCATGATCACATTTTGCACATGTGTTAATGTATTGCCAATGTTTGGCTGTTGTTGAATATCCAATCAGAGTGCGATAATAATTGTATATAAAAACCGTTGAAATCGCTAATTTATACCATTGAGAAAAAAATAAATAATCAAAAACAACAAAATGTGGTTCAAAATCATGATCAGTGTCGCTTTTCCAATTTTTGGAGATGCACTTCCATGTTCATGGGTTGGAGGGACGACGATGGCATGTTCATCCGAAGATCACAAGCCAATATCACTTTTCACCGGACAGCATTATCCAAAAATTACGGTATTAAGAATCTACGGATCGCCATCACGGCTGTTAGTCAACGGGGATTTATTCCCAAATCTGCAGGTATGCTATTCTATTTCTGTTCTGTCCTGTTCTGCTCTGTCCCGTTTTGTTCTGTTCTGTTTACAGACTATTCTATTCTATTCACAGGTTATCATAGGACTAGGCATCGACTGCAGCCGTGTTCTCGGTGTTGAGGTGTCTGTTAACGGCAAGTGGTGTAGTGGTAAGTATTTCAGATATTTAGTATGATTGACTGTTATTTTCGTAATTAGTTACAAACTTTTTATTTTCTGTTGAACCCTTTATTTTGAAATCTTGTATTGCACAAACTTTATATTGTTTTTATTATTGTTTTGCTTTCAGAGCTATCAACAACTGCTATTTCTTTAACTCTCTCTACTTCTACTACTTCTACTACTACTACTACTACTACTACTACTACTACTACTACTACTACCACCACTACCATTACTACTTTCCCTCCTACTTCCTCTACTGTTAGAATTAATAGCCTCTCATTGTTTCCTGCTACGGTTAATACTTCCACTTCTACTGCAGCTACTACTACTGCACCAACTACCACAACTACTAATCCTGTTGTTACTAACCCTGTTGCTACTACTACTACTGCAGCTACGTCTACAACTACTAATCCTGTTGTTACTAACCCTGTTGCTATTACCACCTCCACAACTTCTACTGTTTCTTCTGTTAAATCATCTACTTTGATTATTACTGGTTCTGTTGCTAATATTTCTACACCAACTTCCACCGCTGATATCCGAAGCACCCGGTTATCAGATTCTACTATCGTAGGTATAACTATTATTATTATTAATATCATATTCTTTCTGTTAATGGTTTTTTATTTGGTTTATCGAAAAAGGAAAGGTAATCATACAAGGTATATATCACCTCCTCCAGATATAGAAGATGATGAGATAGATTTGTTTACATTTCCATCTAAAGTTAATAAATGTTAAAATTTTATTCTTCCACTTCCCATTTTTTTTTTCTTTTTTACCTATTCTTCACTTCATTTACCCATCAGCAAGACCCTACCACCCCTCCCATCCCTACACTATCGGCGATGGTGATGATGATGATCATGATGAGGAGTGTCGTGTTTGTGGTAAGTATTATTATAATTTAGTGCCATGTCTGTGGTAAATTTGAAGTTATAAATGTAATACTTGGATTTGGAGTTAATATTAATTTAACTTTAATTTTAACTTTAATTTAATTATTACTTTTTCAGCGATGAAGTCGGAGTTGACGGCACTCCTCATCATGGCTGTCCTGGCTGCGGTGGGGATCCCGTCGGGACTCGCTTTGCGGTGGTTTCTCCGCAGGAGACGGAATGCCCGCTGCACCCATCACCGCCACCACCACCGTCGCGAGGAGGAGGAGAAAGACGAGCCCCCACACCTAATGCGGGAAGTTACAGTTTTATAATTGTTCTCGCATTTATCCCCATGTAACAATAAATACTTTGATTATGATAAAAATATGTGTTTTATGTCTTGTTTTATCTAGTAACATTGTAGTCTTGCAGTGAAACCTGAGACAAACACACACACACACATCAGCTTTCGCGAGCGTTTTTCCGATAAACCTGCCAGAGTTGATTGTGGTATATATATATATAACCTCAAAACCAGTTGGAAACAAGTCATTAGCCTTCGCGGTTGTCACTGGTAAACCCCGACAAAACAATGAAAGCCGGTTAGTATGAATACATACACCGAAATACGGGTGAAGCGAGCGACCTGCTCGCGTGATCCAAGGGAGGTAACTCGTATCACACTAGTGGCTCATATCACATTGTTAGATCAAGAGAGCGGCCGGCTCGCCTGATCCAAGGAAGGTAGCTCGTATCACACTAGTGGCTCATATCACATTGTTAGACCAAGAGAGCGGCCGGCTCGCCTGATCCAAGGGAGGTAACTCGTATCACACTAGTGGCTCATATCACACATTGTTAGACCAAGAGAGCGAATAACTACGAATTGAAACATAAAACATACACACATTCGGATTTTAAATATGCTTTTTATTTTAGAAAACACAGTGAGATGCTTGCGTATGTGACAATAATATCCGCGATGTAATAAATCTACGCTGAAGCAGTCTTTTCCTTTCTCGTCTCACCGAACATTGTACCCCTCGATGGCTGAAAAGGAAGGGTGAATTATTAATAATAATAATCATAATAATCCAAAGCACTCAAAAGTACCAAAACTGATTCCCAAATGGTTGTACACTACTGCTCGCAAGTTAGTCACCATTGTAAATACACTACTTTACGAAAGTTTATGTCCGTGAAAATGCAAATACAGTGCTCAAGTCATTATAAACTACTGCACATGCTTTGTTCCGAATGAGAAAGTGTAGTAATCGCGAAATATAAGCAATGGCTGTACACTACTGCTCGCAAGTTAGTCACCATTATGAAATACGCTACTGAACAAAAGTTTATGCCCATGAAAATGCAAATACAGGGCTGAAGTCATTATAAACTACTGCACATGCTTTGTTTTGAATGTTAAAACTGTTGTAACCACAACATTTAAGCACACCTGTATTATATCAAACTAACTTACCATCAGTATAAGTCCGCTTCAGTTGGTTAGTTACCGGATTGGTTCTTCCTGTTGTCAGCGTTTTACCAGCAGGTATCGTTCTGGTAGGCGGCTTTGTTTCGGAAAACATCGTTCGAGCAGCCATCGAGCCGCCTGCAGCAACAGCAGCAGCAGGATAAGAGGGCGGAGGTGGGGGTGCCATGTCACTTCCCGTCTGAGGTATACCCGGAATGACTGGGACTTCGCATGCCATCTCATAGCCCTCCAAAGCAGATATAATTTGTTCGCGATCTTCAATCAGTTTTCTAAATACATTGCTTTTCAAGGAAATGGTTTTCCTTTCCTTTTTCCTGTTGTAGTTTGAAAGATGCACCCAAGCATCATCGCGGAACAAGTTGATGGACAACCAATGGCCAGCAGCCCACTCAAACGTTGTGTGGTTGTGATTGTCAGACATTTTTGAGTAAAGTGTCTTCTCCCGAAATGAACCACTAACACGTTATATTTATACTCACTCCGCAAGTAAGGTGATTCAGCATGTGGACACTTTCTCACGGGAAAAACTACTTCATTATGTTACCTTGTGGTTTTCAAATGGTATCAACTGTTACACCCCGCATACAGATGGAGTATACATTTACTTCTGACTCACTATACTTTGCTTGTGAGTGATGGTATACGATTTTTAATTAGTACGTTTTCTAGATACTCCCCTGTTTGATCAGACGGCAGCCCTATAGACTTAACAAGAACGAATCCACAAAGCCACCACTTGTTACTCTCTCATTTTTAATCAATATCGAGTTTTTAGTAACACACTCTCTATACAGCTCTTTCATTAAGTGTATTCATTTTATGCAGTCTTTCATAAAGGAACACCTGTGCTTTTAAAGTGTCACGTTTTCAGTACCATCCCATGGTAAACACTCAACAACAATAAATTGTATAGCTTGTGTACTCAGTCAAGGTGATTCAAGGTGATTCAGCAGTTCATTTTATGTAGTCTTTCATAAAGGAACACCTGTGCTTTTAAAGTGTCACGTTTTCAGTACCATCCCATGGTAAACATTTTCTCAACAACAACAAAAATAAAATTGTATAGCTTGTGTACTCGGTCAAGGTGATTCAGCAGTTCTTAGTACTACCCTATTATACACCCGCTTGATACATCTGTCTTGAAGCAACCTGAAACTGTTTTGAATAGCAGCCAAACCACTCATGTTCGTTGTGTGCAGCTGTTTGCACTTAAGTTTGAACTTATATTTCTATAGAGCTCCAAAATGCATAGTTTGGAATAAGAAGTCCATCCACTTTAAGAGTGAGTGAGTGAGTTAAGATTTTAAGTCACATCGGCAATATTTCAGCCATATCGTGACTTTCAAAAGTTATATATAATAAATACATGTAAACCATAAAAACCTGTCGACAAGGGACAGTAAAATAACTAGACTTATCACAGATTATTATTTAAAACTAGCAGGGAACCATAAAAATACATCACTAGACAGGACAATACATTATAAAATGGGCTATAGATCGGCAGCAACTGAAGGTAGATCACCATACTGGGGACCATGGGGACTTACAGTACCTTTGCTACCTGCATGGACCCCAGCAGGATTTACATCATCCCTTCAGTTGTTGGCGACGATTAGGGAATGTAGCTGTATTTAAAAGAACATATATTCTACGATTAAAACTATGATAGGAATAACAGACGTCGAATGATATGGACTTACTATGCCCTCTCAGGGGGACAATAATTTTACAGTACTTTAACCCCCGTCAAGGGCACAGCCATTAACAATCTCAGTTCACAATTAGACACTATCAAATTAAGAAACAATTATGTACATCAAAATTTATTTATCAGTTCAATTTCTTTTAAAAAGTTAATTATTAAATGAGACGAAACATTATTAAAAAGATCCATTATTGAAGTTGCACTGAAATATTTATCCCTTGTGATGGAAAAATCAATACAGTCAAGCAGAACATGCTTGACCGTGATTCTCTCATCACAAGGGATACAAAATGGAGGATCCTCACCTTTTAAAAGATATTCGTGTGTATACCTGCTATGGCCAATACGACATCGTCGTATAATGACCTCTTCAAATCTGTACTGACAGCCCAAGTAGGTGTAACCGATATTTGGTTTAATTTCATGTAATTTATTGATACCTACTTGGGCGTCCCACTTCTGTTGCATAAGATCTCGGATATAAGATCGAATCATGGGTTTAAAATCAGTGTATGGGATCAGAAGTGGTGTCTCAGATTTGTTGAGGGCTGCTTTTGCAGCAGCATCGGCCATTGTGTTACCAATGATACCAACATGGCTTGGTAACCAACAAAAGACGATGTCATATTGGCCAGTAGCAAGATCATTAAATAATTCGAGAATTTCGATTAAAAGTGGATGTTTGGATGACATATTTTTAATCGCCTGAAGGCATGAAAGAGAATCTGAAAACAGTATGAATTGTTTATGTTTAGCTTGATTACTGATATATTTAAGTGCTGTAAAAATAGCGTTTGCTTCTGCAGTGAATATGGAACTGTTATCAGGTAAACGTGAAGATATTGTTCTGGATCCAATGACGGTGGCACTAGCAACTGCGCCACCATCCTTGGATCCATCTGTAAATATAGATTTATAAGTGTCGTAAATGTTTCTTAGTTGAAGGTATTCTCGTTGGTAAATTAATTGGTTTGTAGCTGATTTCTTTAATTTTGTTAATGTAAGGTCAACCTCTGGCCGTACCATTTGCCAAGGAGGTGTTGAAAACAGTTGAGTTGGAGCTATATCTTGCAGTTTAATATTGGAAGCAAACAAGGCAGACTGGATTCTGATTCCGAGTGGTGGAACAAGAGATGACTTTTTATTGTAAAGATCTTCGTAGAGAGGATGGAATATACATTCAAAAGCTGGATTGGACGGATTAGAATATAATTTAGTGATGTATTGTAGAGATAATTTTAGTCGGCGTTGTTTAAGAGAAGGCTCATCTGCTTCTATATAGAGACTGTGAATGGGAGACGTTCTGAAGGCTCCAAGACAAAGCCTCAGACCCTGATGATGTATAGTATCTAGTTTTTGTAAATTACTTTTGCAGGCTCCACCATAGATGATGGAGCCATAATCAAGTTTGGAACGAATTAGTGACCTGTACAAGTGTAAGAGGGTTGTTTGATCCCCTCCCCACTTTGAATTAGAAACAACTTTTAATAGATCGAGTGCCTTCAGGCATTTAGCTTTGAGGTATTTAATATGCGGGAGAAAAGTTAAGTGATGATCAAAAATAAGTCCCAAGAACTTGGCTTCCTTAACAACTTTGATAGGAGTGCCATTCAGAAATAGTTCAGGGTCCTTATGCGGTTTATATTTTCGGCAGAAATGTATGCAATTAGTTTTTGATTTGGAAAATTTAAATCCGTTTTCTAGACACCACTTGTTAATTTTATTAAGACATAATTGTAATTGCCTTTCAATTGTGTGCATATTTTTACCCCGACAAGATAGATTAAAATCATCCACAAAAAGTGATCCATCAACTGAATCATTTAAAACTTTTGACAAACTGTTAATTTTTATACTGAATAAAGTGACAGACAAAATACTGCCTTGTGGGACACCCTGATCCTGATTATAATGATCAGACAGGGTTGTACCCACTCGGACTTGAAATTGCCTGTCTGTTAAAAACTGTGATATAAAATGAGGCAGACGGCCTCTTAATCCAAAATCATGAAGATCTTTTAAAATACCATGTTTCCATGTTGTATCGTAAGCTTTTTCTAAATCGAAAAAGATCGATACAGCATGTTGTCTATTTACAATGGAATTTTTAATGAACGATTCTAAACGCACTAAATGATCGATAGTACTTCTATTTTTCCGGAAACCACATTGTATATTGGAAAGAAGATTATTTGTTTCCAAGTACCACACTAATCGATTATTTACCATGCGTTCCATCGTTTTACAAACACAGCTAGTTAAAGAGATAGGTCGGTAATTTGATGGATCAGAATGATCCCGCCCAGGTTTGGGAATGGGGATAACAATGGCTTTATGCCATGAAGGTGGAAACATCCCAGATGTCCAAATATCATCGAATATATTTAACATAGTTTCAAGGCATGATTCGGGCAAGTGTTTCAGCAGCTGATAATGAATATTATCAGCGCCTGCTGCTGTATCATGAGCTTGCCCTAAGGCAGTATATAGCTCATGTAGTGAAAATACCTCATTGTAATCTTCACCATTATCAGATGTAAAATTTACTTTTTTCTTTTCCTGTTGAAGCTGATATTTTTGAAATTCAGGAGCGTAATTAGATGAAGAAGAATGATGAGATAAAGTTTCACCAATGCTATTGGCAATGGCAGATTTATCCGTTAACAAAGTATCGCCATCCTTCAGATGGTTAACTGTAGAATTTGATCCCTTGCCTTTGATCTTTTTAATCATATTCCATACCTTGGACATAGGGGTACGAGAGTTAATTTTGGAGACATAAGTCCGCCAGGATTGACGTTTATTTTGCTTAAATAGACGTCTTGCCTTGGCATTTGAAATTTTTACAATATTTAAATTATGGACAGTGGGATGTTTACGGAAGTACTTCTCCGCCTTCTTACGACATTTCCTAGCCTGTTTGCAAGTGTCATCAAACCACGGTTTACGAACACGTGGGTTGATAGAGGACTTAGGTATTGATTCATCAGCAATTTCATTCAGTTGATCTGAGAACAACTGAATGGGGTCAATAACATTCTGAAAAGACGTAGGTTGTAATTTATCTTTGCATAAAGATTGAAATAAAAGCCAATCAGCCTTCACAAAATTCCATCGAGGTGAAGGTGGATCATCAACGGGATGAATGGGTTTAAGCACGGTGGGGAAATGGTCACTCCCACATAGGTCATCATGGACGGACCATGAGAATTCATTCAACAAAACTGAATCCGTCAAAGACAGATCTAATGATGAATACGTACCAGTTGCAGGGTGTAAGTAGGTGTCCGAGTCATCGTTAAAGATGCAAAGATCATTATCGGAAACAAAATCCTCGATCACTTTTCCCTTTTGATTAATGGTTGAACTTCCCCATAAAGGATTATGCCCATTTAGATCACCCATGATGACACAGGGCTTGGGGAGCTGGTCGTATAGTTTTTGTAGATCATTACGCTGAAGATTTGAAGATGGAGGAATGTATAAGGAGCAAAGTGTGAAGGCAATATGCAGTGTAAGTCTAACTGCAACTGCTTGCAAATTCGTGTCAAGCGGAACAGGACTGTGAACAACGCCCTGCCGCACCAACATAGAAGTACCTCCAGTAGCTTTATCTCCCGGAGGAGAAAAAGAATGATAGGAACTATACTTCCTTAAATCAAATTTATCAGTATTTTTTAAGTACGTCTCTTGTAAACAAATTGCTGATGGAATAAAATCTGTTGTTAATAACTGTAGTTCGTTAAAATTGTGCCTAAGCCCTCTGCAATTCCATTGAAGTACATTTAAATGATTCATGGTGGTTCCACAGGAGATCGCTCACGTGAATGTGAAGAGGAGTCACAACTGTTGTTGTGATGTGAGGATGGAGTAACATCCATCTCTAAAGGATCAAAGAAGTTGTGAACAACTACAGATGTTTCAGTTGGAGTCGGGATCTTTGTTGTAATTTTCCTGTTTTGTTTTTTCTTTTGTTTTCTTGACGGGTCAGCTGATGTTTGTACAGTAGCTGACATTTCTGGAGCTGCTAAAGATTGAGTCAAAGTTTCACTCATAATCTTAGATGGTGGAGAAGGGGCACATGCTGTATTAGCTAACTGAGGTGTCTGGCTTTCAGATGTTGTCGTAATAGGCATTGGATGTTCAGAATTTGTCCATGTCAAATCTGTTTGACATTCTATGGATCTAGTTGTGGAAGGTCGAGAGACAGCTGCAGCATAGGTTTGTGTTGATGGAGGAGACCGGCTTGCAACAAGTTTTTTAGCATCTAGATAAGGTAAATTATTTTGACATTTGACAGTCAAAATATCCTTTTCAAGTTTCCACAGTGGACAGGATTTGGAAGATGCAACATGTCGGCCATTACAATTAACACATTTGAGTTCAGCTGTACAATCAGAACCGTCGTGATTGCTACCACAGCGGCAACAAACAGACGATCGATTGCATGTCTTGGACCCATGTCCAAACTTCTGACATTTATAACATCGGAGTGGATTGGGGACATACACCTCCACTCCGATGTTGAAATAGCCTGCCTTTATTGATTGGGGTATGGTTGAAAGGGAGAAGGTAAACAAATATGTGTTCGTAGGAACGAAGGTCTCACCATCTTTTCTTGAGAAACGTTTCACTGACGTGACATGTTGTTCCTTTAATTCAAGAAGTATTTCGTCCTCTGACATCTCAGCCAGACAACGGGCTCTGTCGCGGATGATACCTCGACTTGAATTTAGCGTTCTGTGCTCAGAGACAGCTACTGCAGTGTTTGCAAACATTGTACAATTCAAAAGATTGATAGCTTGCTGTCTCCGTGCACACTCCACAAAAAGCGAGCCGCCCCGGAGCCGTGAAACATTTTTTACCTCTCCGCAAATACCTTCAATGGCTTTGCAAATTGCAAAGGGATTCATTTTTAAAGGATGTTCAGTTCCAGATTCAACTACAAGAAATCGTGACCAATTTGAATTTTGTTGAACAGAAGCAGCGTCAGATGAGAAAGTCTCAGCTTCAAAACGTCTTTTCTTTTCGTTGCGGTTTGAACCAGAGTGATTGGTTGCCATGGTGAAAGTAAATGATTCAGCACCCCTGCTCCCCACCCACCTACAAAGGAGTGCTACAAAGAGCGATGTTTTCCTGCACCGGATCTCCAACATGCAAACATCAGGGATACAGAGGTGGTATACTCCAGTAAGAACAACATGAATAGCTGTATTTGTCTAACAAATAAAATGTCAGGCTGGTTCGGCCCATGGCAAGAAATTGAAGACATACAGAACTCAGAGGTCGAAAGTACCAGATTGGCCCATGAGCCACCGCCTTCTGGCGTAAGACTCTAGGCAATTTATTCCATCAAAAATTGGTAATTCATACAAAGTATGCTTGGCCAAGTCCAAAATATACATTATAATACAACACAGGAGTGCATATACAATATTACGCACAGGGCCTGGCATGACCAGCCGATTGATAAGACCGGGCCCATCTTACCACCCGTCTAGGCGAAGTAAGGGTCGAAGTAGTGTGTTGGGCAAAGGAACACAGTTCCAGGAACCAGTGCCCTCAACTACCAGACTCCCGTCCTCCGCCGACACAGGGACGCAACCCACGGCAAACGGGCTGCCCACTTTGGTCGCCTCTTACGACCAGCAATGGGGTGCTGTGGAAATATTCTACCCCGGTTCCACACAGGGGAAGAGCTATTAGCGCTACCCAGCACTCACCACGAGGAGGTTGCTCTTCACGAGTGCCTTTTCGTCTGAGAAATTGCCAAGGCAACATCAACCAAAAGTGTACAGGAAACGTTAACCATTAACGCGCATCCTTAGGATAGGAATCTCCAGCAAAAGAGCAAGTACTCCACTTTTACTGCATACTTACACTTATACATTTGTGAGATTATTTAAAACTTATACACTTGACGTATTATTTAAAACTTATTATCACGATATAATACTTAAAACTGTTAGTAACCATTTTAGTCTAATGCTTAGTTGATGTTCGTTTTGTTTGTTTTCAGGTAACTACCAACACATACACACTTAGTTGGTGAATACTTATTTTATGACTATGTACACCACGAGTAGAGACTCCTAGCGTGAAAATTGTCACACTTGTTTTGGTTATAAAAGAAATTTAACAAGGCATCAACAAATATGTGGGGAAGTTGGGGGACAATTTTCATGTCAGTATTGTAGAAAATATTTTTCCAGAAAAGATAGTTTAAAACGTCATGTGAAAAGCTGTCAAAAAGTAGTCAATCCTTTGGTTTGCCAATGTTCACTGTGCTTTCAACACTTTACCCATGAACTTGCTTTTCAATCACACTTACCACATTGTCTAAACATGACTTCACAATATGATTCTCCTTCCACCTCATCCCCACCTCCCATTCCTTCCTCCTACCCCCCACCACCGCCCATCCCCTCCCCTGATGTTTCTCCTTCTTATCCTAATCCCTACTTCATAAACGAGATTTCACAAAATGATGTATCCTGTCAGTCTTGTCAGACAATGTTTCCAACTTCAAAAGCATTGCGACTGCATAAGAATAGAACAGGACATGATATGTGGGGTGGTAGCAAAGGCAAGTTAAGTAGGAAAAAAACGGCTACAGTATCTGCACATCCATCCAACCCTTCTCTGCCTCCCATTCGCTCCCCACCGGGTACTCCTTCAAATCCTGAACCTGTTGGTGACACTTCTGATCGTGCTCGCCCATGTAACAGCGAATCTTTAGGGGGAGATGTGAGAGAGTATGAGTTTAAAGGGCAGGGTGCTACAGATGCTTAACATTTTATGGTGAATAAAAAAGCTGTCATTATTGATGTGATCAAGGCAGAACTCAGAGAGAAACAGTCAGTGAAATGGGGATTGTGCCTTCACATCAGAATGGTTAAACCTACTGAAGATGAAACAGCTAATATTCATGAAGCCTACTTTCAAACACAATGGTCATAGCTACACAAGGAACCAATTTGTCTGATCAATACCTTGAAGCCATGCACAAGATATTGCGTTCACTAGATAATTATCAGGGTGAGCATTCTAATTTAAACGTGGTAGACATTGCAATGATGAAAGTGATCATCGTTAAATTTAAGCCTTTTAAAGGCGGTACATACATCCCTCTTCCCAAAGAAATTGCATACAAAACTAAAAGCGTTGTGAATGTAGAAAACAATGATGAGATGTGTTTTATCTATAGCATTTTAGCCAAACTGTTTCCCACTCCGCATCATCCAACACGGGTGAAGCATTATCAACCTTTTGTGAACAGATGGAATTTGGATGGGTTTACTTTTCCGATGACACTCAAACAAATCCCACGATTTGAACAAGTCAATCAGTTGAGTATCAATGTGTATGGCTTCGAAGATAAAACTCTCTATCCACTTTACATAAGCAACGTATCCAACATAGAACCAGACAGTCAATTGATTTGTTGATGCTTTCACAAGAGAACGAGCCCGAAGATTTCGAAGGATTATTAGACTTAGAGGGTCATGAACTTATGGATGTAGAAAAGAAAGCAGACACCCATTTTTGTTTGATCACTAAGTTGAATTTTTTTGTCAAAAACCCTGAGAAAAAACGTAGGAACCAGTATTATATTTGCAGAAAATGTTTGTGGACATACAGCTCACAAGAAAGGTTGAATAAGCACAAGGGGTATTGTTTTGTTAAGGCCCAACGTGTGAATATGCCTCAACCCGAGAAAGCAGTCTATCAGTTTGGATTACGATCTGAAGCTAAAACAGAAAGAGCTAAATTTCTTATTGTGGCCGATTTTGAAAGTTTGCTGTTGCCGGTCGAAAATCATGCATCGCGTTTGAACAGACATGTTCCTTGTGCCTATGCTTACAAAGTTATTTGTTCGGAGCAGCGGTATTCGAAATCTGTTCAAACCTATGTAGGTTCAGATGCAGCAGAACACTTTATTCAAGACATTTTAAGAGAATATGTTAAAATTAAGGAGATCTTTGCCAATGTTGTTCCCATGCAATTATCTCATCAGGATAGGGCAACCATAGCAAACACAACTCTGTGTGGATTATGTGGAAAAGAGTTAGGGAAAGACAGGGTGTTACATCATGACCATCTCAGTGGTGCTTTTAGACGAGTATTACACAACAAGTGTAACCTAAATTTCCAGTTGCAAAAGAAAGTGTATCTGATGTTGCATAATTCAGAGCGTTATGATACGCATCTTATTCTTGAAGCAGCGCGTGAATTTGGAGAGAGAAGTATTCAGATCATACCCCATAAGTCTGAACAGTTTCTGTCTTTTACTGTGGACAATGATCTGGTCTTCCTAGATTCTTGCAAATTTTTGCAAAGCTCTTTAGATGCTCTGACTAAGAATCAGATGAATAAAGGATTCGACACATTTGTTTTCTTGAAAGAGCAGTTCCCACAGCATGTTGGTATAATGACTCGAAAGCTTCCTTTTCCTTATGAGTACATGGATTCATGGGAAAAATTAAATGACACACAGGTTCCATGAGTGTTGAAGGCATTACTGATGAAGACTATGTCTTTGGCAATAAATTGTGGCATACATTCGCATGCAACACAATGTCTGACTTTACACGGTTGTATGTGGTTGTAGACACACTGTTGTTGGCTGATATTGTCGAAACATTCAGAACTGGATGTTTAGTAGATTATGGACTTGACATCTGTCACTACTATTCCATGCCTGGGTTTTGTATTGATGCAGCACTGAAAGTCACCGGGGTCAAGCTTGATCTCTTCACTGATGTAGATAGTTACAATTTTGTGGAAAATTCCATTCGGGGTGGCGTGTATCATCGGTAAAAAATTTGCTGAAAGCAACAATGAATACATGTCTAATTATAACCCAGAAAAAGAAGCCTCGGTGCTTCTGTACATGGACTTTAACAGTCTTTATTCTGGAGTTATGCTGGAACCCCTGCCTATTGGTAACTATCAGTTCATGTCAGCACAAGATTATGAAACTATTGATTGGGTTACAATAGATACCCAAGGGGATACAGGTTACATTTTGGAAGTGGACTTGCACTATCCTAAACATTTACACAAACTTCATGCTGCTTTCCCCATGGTTCCTACCCATGACAACATTCCCTTTGAGGACTTTTCACCTTATCACAAAGAGTTACTCAGCCAGTTCTATACCTCCCAGTGTCAAAAACCCTCAGGCAAGAAATTGTTTGCTACTTTAAAAGATCGCTTGAACTATGTGGTTCATTTCAAAACTTTGCAACTGTATTTGAGACATGGGCTAGTCCTCCAACACATTCATAGGGTGTTAAAGTTCAAGCAAGGTCCCTGGTTGAAACCATATGTTCAGTTAAATTTGGAAAGACGCAAACACGCAACTGATGCCTGTGACAAGGACCAATATAAACTTATGAATAATTGTGTGTTTGGCAGGTTCTGTATGAATAAACGCAAGCGGAAATCTGTGCACTTAGTGACCCAAAGACAGCAATTTCGCAGTTATGTAGCTAAAATCAATTTTAAGCAGGTGAAAGTGTTTTCAGAAGATGTTGTGTCCGTGGAAATGGAGCAGGTGTCTGTCCTTTTAGATCAACCTATCGCTGTTGGTTTCAGTATTTTGGATTTAGCCAAATTTCAAATCCTTTCTTTCTATTATGACGTCATTCAACGGCAATATGGACGAGAACGATTGGACTTGCTCATGACAGACACAGACAGTCTCTTTTTGCACATTCATGCCCCTCCACACGAGACTTTGCTTGATCCCTACGTATTCATGAAGCATTTGTTTGATACTTCCACTTATGATCAGAACGATCATTTTAGAGTTTGTAGGGTTGAAAAGCAAAATGTATTCCTTTTTGATACAATCAGATGAGAACACTGTATCAAACCAAAAGACAGCTAAAGGAATAAAGAAATCTGTCATTGCAATTAACCCATAAGAAATACAAAGACAGTCTCCTGGAGAGGAAACCTTTTTATTGTTCCTATTCACTCATTCGCTCTCACAATAACACTTTATACACTGAGACATTGAGCAAAATAGCATTATCCCCCTTAGATGATAAACGTTATGTACTAGAGGATGGTATATATAGTTTACCCAATGGGTATTCACCAGTCTAAGAGTATGTGGTAATGCTGTTCAAGTTCCACATTTCAGAGATGGGTGATTGATACAGGTACCCTCCTCCTTTTTTTTTTTTTTTTTTTTTTTGCTGAATGTTATCCATTTTAATTTAACAATAATAATTCTAATATCAATAGTAATAATTGCTGTTATCATCGAAACAAACGACTTCTCGTAGGCGTCTTGGAGACTCACTATCTCGATGAACTCCAGAGACTTGTTCGGAAGTTATGTTGTGATAATTGTTATGGATGTGAAGTTAATCATCCATCACAAGTACATCACCAGTGTCTCATGATGAACAGTGACGAGTGTATTACTCAATACTTTGATCGTGCAGTGAATGAGCTGCCCCTTCATACCATCTTGGAAAAAGCCAAGCTACAGATGGTAAGCCTTGGGCTAAAGTTTCAGGACCAGCACACTGTGCGTTACAATGACTCTGATTATATGCATAGACATTTCTTCTGCAATGACAGAAAAGAAAGACTTGAGCTGCAGCTGAGAGTCCTCATGAACATGGAAGATAGTAATAACTAAAAGTCGCATGTGTTAGCATTATTTTATTGCTTTACATTCAGAAAGTTACATAGAATACATGTCATGAATTCAATGTGCATGTACAGTTAGAAAGACTCTAGTTTTCTTAATTTTGCAGTAGTGTTAGCACCGGGTACACCATGTTGTGCTTGTCGTTTTAGATATAAAGATGATTTTGCCTTCTTTCTTTTGTCGTTCTTTTTCTTTGCATCTGGCTTATACAAAAGCCGCTTTGGTACATGGAGCATTTTTAAAAGTTTGAGAAAGTCACAGTAGCCTGAAGGAACAGTCCCACGATGCATCACAGTAAAACGAATGAGGTCAATAACGTTAGTTCCAATCCACACATTCTCATTATCTAAAACAATTTCTAACTGATCATTCAGTCTGAAGTGAGCGTTTCTGATCTGATCCCTGATAAAGTACCATAGTTTGGCGAGTTTGCCAATCGTTTTAGTTAATGACACATCCTTAAGAAGTAGATCCAGAATCAAGTTCGTATTCGCTTTAATCTGTGCTTCATCATGGGTGATTTCTTCAGGGGTCTCATTCAGTCTCAGAGGACTCGTCTCCCGATCTGGAGTCACTGTCATTATCTGTTGTTCCTGTGTCACTGTCTTCTCCTTTTCCTGGTTGTCTATCAGATGTTGGTATGTGTTCCTGTTCAGGAGAACCATAGGTCTGCTCATGATGTAGGTAATCTAACAGTGCAGCAATGCAAATAGGCAAGATCCAATAATGTCTTATCAACACCTCCTTTTTAATCCGATTGGGAAAACCTTCTTTGGCAGCCAATGTTCTAATGTGAAACCTATGACGGTGCAAGCGAGTTTTATCCATCAGTGAGAGTGGAATATTCCCTTTCAAAATGTTTAACATCATGCTATTAATAGCATGCGTTTGTTCACATGACACATATTGAAGTATAGGTTTTCTCTGCTTCACATAAGCCTGCAGTAGTGTCTGAAGAAAAGACAGATGTTTTTCCAGTAAATCACCCATATTGAAGTGAGGAGATCACGATGTGAAATGATCCGACTAGGTTATTGTGTCTTTTATATATGTATGCTTAGACCCTAATATTCCTCATACACCATAGCCGATGTCTCTCATTCGGTATTAGAAGCTATCATGTTAATGTAACTACACTGAGGTGATAACCTGAAATGTTCAGTTAGTGGTTCATCTTCTGGCATCCATTTATGTACACGCAATCGACACATGAAACAGTAGACTTTATCTGATTGACCCGTGTAAATGAATCCTGCTTGTGCCATAGTCTTCAGTGACTGTTTCATTTGCACGGGCCAACTGGCAAAGGACTTTAATCTCTCACAAAAGCTATCTCCATACACTTCAGCATTGGTTGAAATCACTGAACAATCGTTAGCAATATCTTCAAACATCCATGATGATCTGAGTAAGCAACTGATCTGTTCATTGGTAAGACAGGCAATTGGTGGGTATAACTTTCAGCAGTAGCTTTTATTTGGGTTGGTACACAATACATACTTCATCTGGAAAGACACCACTGCGCAGACGCCCATACTGAGGATCGGAATAGGGTGATACGTCAATCATTAAATATTGAAATTTCTTTCCCTCCACTGCGTCACGAAATGATTGAGTAAAATATTTGGCTTGACCCGGAAATATTTGAGATGCCAAGATTTTATATTCATGTGCAGAACGTGGGTTAGATAGCAAAATGAAGTAGTGTGTATTCAAGGAAATAGTTCGGTTACAATCCCCCTTAGGATAAGCAGACTGTTTAATATTTATAACACTGATTCCCCAATGATGAGACAGTGTAGTGTAGAGATTTAACATCAGTGGACTTTTACATATATCCATCATCATGTCATCCATGACCAAGACCATGTTCTTTTCAGATTGCTCAGACCCCATTTTCAAATCATTCTCAGTTGGAAGGGAATCCATAAAAAGAATGTTAGAAATGTTTTGCTGCATGTCACTGTAGATGTCTTGCCATACAGCATAGCAGTACACAATAAGGTTGGGAGGTTTGTCAAACATCAGATTAGCCTGCTCTAACAACCTTTTCACCCAAACTGTTTTCCCTGAGGAAGATCCACCAATCACAGATATGGTGGTAGGTGTTTGTATTGGTAAGAGACACTTACGTTCCATGATCTCACTCTGAGCACAATAATTCAACTGTGACAATACAGCTGAGTTACTTATATTTATAGAACAAACTCGAATGACTACACTAATTTTTTTATTTCATTTTTGTAATGGGTTACACAAGTACAGTAGTATGTTACATGACACAGGTATGACAAGATAACAAACAATATCTAAAATAATTACAGATAAACTTGACACATGCTCATCATTGTTAAAACGGTGGCGTTGGACTCTAGGCAAAACTTTATATCATAACATTTTGGTGAAACGGCATTCAAGTACAGAAATCAAATAATGTAGATGAATTTCAACATGAATGTTTTCCATGCACAGCGCATGGCGTGACCAGCCGATTAATAGAATCAGGCCAATTCTACCACCCGTCGAAGTGGTGTGTTGGGCAAAAGGAACACCGGTTCCTGGCTCCAATGCCTTCAACCACCAGAATCCCTTCCTCCCCTGACACAGGGGCGCAACCATGGCAAACAAGGTTGCCCAATTTTGTCGCCTCATACAACAAGCAATGGGGTGCTGTGGAAGGAAGAGCTATTAGCGCTACTATTAGCGCTACCCAGCACCCAGCACTCACCACGAGGAGGTTGCTAATTACGAGTGCCTTAAGTCTCTTGACAAGTATGTTAGTTTATCAGGAATTCCCGAAGAAAAAATTCACTTAGTAGCTTTTCAAAGTAGCCGTGGCCCTGTGAGTGATTTTCTACAGCGATACCTACATGACAACTCTTTTTTTTTCACTACAAGCAAAGTATGGCTTGGGTTAACTGCTCGATTTGCTGAGATCACTGACCCACAATATATGTATTCACACTGCTCCAGAAATTAAGGCAAAATAATGAAGAGAGCGTACAAATATTTGCGGAAAGGCTGTTAGCCTTGGCGGAGGAAGCAAAAGTTGGGCATGATCAAAATTGGAATGATGCAATAGAGCGCCAGTTAGTGGGATTCTTTGTAAAAGGGTTACAACATCACTATTTTAAGATGAAGATAATGAGAGATAATCCCAACAGTTTTGCCGAAGCAGTTACCATGGCCATGAAAGAACAAATTCTGAGAAAAAAGTTTGACTTAAGATTTGGAACAAAAGAACGGGTTGATAGTATAAACAGGGCTGCCCATGAGCCGATGGATGTAGACCATTATCGATGACCTCAGAAGTGCTACAAATGCGGCCTGGGTGGACATAAAGCCAGAGATCGTAGAGGTGGTAGACAAACCGGATAATGCAGTGAGCACAGAGAGAGAGAGAGACTGTTGCCATCCTTTAAACTAGGTAGGTCTCTTCCTTGAGGAGCACAGGCGGAGACGAATCAAAAAGGGGAATTATTTACAATCAATTTGGTGGGAAACCCAAACTCATGTGTTGTATCAGTGGGGAGACGTAGGTATAGGGCATTGATTGATTCAGGAGCACAAGTATCTCTAATTCAACCAAGAGTATATGAAACTTTTAGAGGTGTTTCAAAGTCAACTTAAGAAAACATTTCTTTACAATCAGTCAATGGAAGTCCACTTGCTTTCCAAGGATGTGCAATAATACCATTTAGGGTAGGGAAACAGCTCATGAAGCATAAGTTTTATATTGTTAGTGATATCTACAGAAATATAATTATTGGACGAGACTGGTTGACTGACAATGGAGTGAGGCTGTACTTTGATCCAGGAAGATTGAAAGTAGGTGATGCTTATGTTTCTTTAGAAGAAGACATACAAATGGCATCAATCCTCAGACTAACTAACAGGTCAATCATTAAGCCCCAAACAGTTAAAGTGATAAAAGTTAAGACAAAGAAAAAGTCATATTGAGATCCAGTGTGAAGAGGAAAATTACATTAATTCAGAACCAGGATTGATGGTAGGAAATTAACTGTCCAGGTTGAAAAAGAAAGGTGAAATACCAGTCATGTTAGTCAATAATACAAATATAACATTCCCACTCAGGAAAGGATGCATCATAGGGGAGATAGAACCCGTGACTGAGGCTAATGCAGTACTATTAAAGACATGACACATAGGATGAACTCAAAAATGACAGAAAGAGATAACAGATATTGATGTGCCTGTGGAACACAGGGAGGCCATTACCAAATTACTCTATAACCATAGAGACCTGTTCGCAAAAACTGACATGGACTTGAGTCAAACAGACACAGTTAGAATGAAACTAGACACGGGTGATCACGCCCCAATCAAACCGAAACATCCTTAAACAAGAGGAAGATTGTTGACAAAGCAGTTGAGGACATGTTGGCTGCAGAGTTTTTTAAGAGATCTGGATCACAATGGAGTTTTCCTATAGTAGTTGTTGACAAAAAGGATGTATCAAAACGCTTCTGTGTTGATTTTAGACAATTAAACAAAGTCACAAAACAAATATCACATTCTCTGCCAGTAATTGATGATATTTTATCGTCATTAATGCATCCTACTTCAGCTCCCTTGATTTGAAATCAGGATACTGGAAGGCCTTATGGATGAAAATGATAGTGAAAAGAAAGCATTCTCAAGTCATCGAGTGCTGTTTGAATTCTCAGTTATGCCATTTGGTTTGAGTAATGCACCTTCTATATTCATGGAGCTCATGAATATTGTACTTCAAGACTGTGAAGCTTTTGCTATTGCATATGTTGATGACATTCTCATATTCCCATCAACTAAAGAAGACCACATGAAACACATTGGAATAGTACTAGACAAATTGAGAGAACAGTCTTAAGTTGAAATTGAGTAAATGCAGCTTTCTAAAAAGAAGAAACACATTACTTGGGTTTTATTGTCAACAAGGACGGAGTGAAACCAGATATTGGAAAAGTAGAAGCCTTAAGGTCAATGCCCCCTCCTTCATCAGTTAGGGAGGTCAGAAGTTTCATGAGAATGTGTAGCTATTAAAGAAGGTTCATACCAGATTTCTCAAAAGTAGCTGAAACCTTGTCAAAGAGTATGCTCAGTTCAAATGGTCCACAGAATGCCAGGAAGCATTTGACCTCCTGAAGAGCAGTCTAAGTGTTGTTCCTCTCTTAGCATATACAGACACCAATAAACCATATGTGGTGTATACGAATGCTTGTGACACATGTGTAGGTGCATGTCTGACTCAGGCATGTGAAGATAGTACTGAATTTCTCCCAGGTACTGAATTTCTCCCAGGTATTCACAGTGAAAAACCCATCTATTTCCTATCCAGTAAATTGAGTGGTTCTCAGGTTGGATGCTTTACAATTGAGAAAGAAGCTTACGCTATCCACTATGCATTACAGGAATTAGATCACTACTCACACAATGCAGATTTCGTGATTCGGACCGACCACAAAAGTACTTGTTAGAATCCCCAATGCAGAGCAGAAAGATTCAAATGTGGGCAATAGGCATGCGTGGTTACAATTGTAAGATAGAGTATATCGCAGGTACTGAGAATAAAGGCAAGTCCCGTTAGCCGACACTTGTTATTGCGACACTCGGCTTTATCTGACACAAATGAGGGGAACTGATTGATTCAGAGCTATTTAGTCCCATTAATCCGACATTCTCGCATTCCGACTCCGACACACCTCATTTGCAACTTATTACCGAAATCACTCATTAATCAGTCTTGTTAATCCGACACAGTGGTCAGCGTACTCCGTGGTCATATGCCCGCAAGTACACAACCCCGTGTTTTGACATGCACTGGCTGCAGAGATTAACTTAACAATTAACAGAAAAAGCTAGTCAAACCTGTATGTTCAAAGCTATACAAATGTAGTTTACAAATTGAAGCCAGATAAATGTGCATGAAGCCAGTATAAAATACGAACAGGTAAATAAAACATGGTTGACTCACCTTGTAACATTCGTCAAAATGTCTGTCTGCAGTACACCTCCGAGAAAGCGTGCACGAGTAGAGATCACCCAGCAAATCACGAAGGAGATCTGTCAGTTTAAGCAGAGTAAAACCAAACATCACTCAGAATGAAATCATCACATTTGTACTTGAAAAATTTTGCGTGAAGATCGGCAAATCCAGTCCTACGTACAACCCCCTTAGCAGTGCTCGATCTGAGCACATCTAAGATCTCTGTTGCTGTCAACACCAATTTTCTGGTGGACAATTAATTAACACACTGGGGGGTTGGGGTGAGGTGCGGGAGACATTCTCCAGCATCTGGATGGTTTAGGATTTCTTGCTAACTTGAATAAAGATAAACAATCTAATTTTAGCTACAGTTAATATTCCATGGTTCTCCCACTTCGATTTGTTTTACTCTCCTCAACAAGCTGTGTACACACGTTGACATAGAAATATCTTGTGAGAGAATACATTTTATCAGTGAAGTTAATATATTCATCACGCAAAGTGCTACATTTATGAGCCTGGATACATCATGAAGTTGGGTGAGTAATGTTTTAAGTCATTCCTTGTGACTTCTGTAAATATATATTTATTTAGAGATGTATATGTATTGAGAAATGATAACATACACACCAGTTACCATTTACTTTAAAAAAAACAGTTGAAATGTAAATCCAAACAGAATTATCTTACCTAATTATAATTAATTGTATATATTAGATAAACTAATTCCTTGATAATGTATACACTCTTTGAAACAATATTGACACTTAATTTGGGTATGAAAAAACAGCATAATACCAGCAAGCAAACTTTTTCTTTTAGGCTTGCTTAACAAGGATGTTTGGGCTGAGCACAATACCGGTTTTAGTTGATAAGGAGAACAAATGGATCAACATTGAGGACTTCTGTAAATTTTTGAGGCCTGAACACCATGAAGAAGACAGAATAACGATAAAAAAAGAAAATATCCGAAGAGAAGTTGCTTCCTATCGCAATAATTATATCAAGACAGACGGAAATGCAATTTTTCTCAATACAGTTGCAATTGTAAAATACATATGTCACCACAGTGATGACATTAGAATATGCTCAAAGATAACACAGAGCATTCACAGCAGTATATTTGGAGGCCAACAGAAAACAAACTCAAGAACATTATTTGACTAATATAAACAGATTTGCAACATCACAATTTACACATGATTATCAAGGACCTTATTGATTACACTGCCACTGAATCAGATGTTCCGAACTTGGAAATATTATACAAGAAGCATTTCACAGAGAAGGAGTGGTTTAATATTTGTTTGTTTGAGTTGCACTTTGCAAATGACATTGTAGCGACTGAGTGTGATAATACCACTGACAAAAAATGGGAATATTTTGGTTGCCAGTGCAAAACATCTTAGCAGTGCTATACTGAAAACTGCAAAATCCACAATCACAAGACGACTAGACAGATATAGTTCGCACATTGAAGCAGAAGGCATTGAGATATACGCGTATGGAGAAATACTATCAGTCACCTGCGTGAGTTGCCATTGTGTTTCAACCAAAAATCATCAAGATCTTGTGGAGGTGTTTGTGGAATGTAACCCAGCAATTGAGGAAAGAAATGCTGAACTTCTACAAAGGATCATTACCAGTAGACTGAATCAAGAGCACTGCTTACAATGTCATCTTATTGTGTTGTTTCCACTTGGATCACTTGAACCATATTACCAAAAGAATGGCCAAATTGCAAGGTTAAGTCTTCATGATGACTTTTGCATGAAGAAACTTCAAAGTGAAAACTTTCTGCAGCTCAATGCTCTTTCAGAGTTACAGAGATTTCCCTCGATTCCCGTGAAAAATGTCGATCTTGTTTCACAGCAAATCTACCGAAACCAGTCTCTGTCTCTAACTTTGAAATCCTTAAGGAATGGACTTTGGATGTACCACTGGTTGTGCAAATCGTCTTGGATACATTCATCAACAAAGATACCATTCAGCAATCTAATAACACCCAAAATACCATGAAGAAGAAATTGGAACGACTCTATACAGCTTATGACCTGCTATTGAATACTTACAACAAGAATTTTATCGGAGTTTTGCAGCAGGCAATGAGTTTCTAATGAACTACCATAGCATAAGCAATGTCTTCTCAATAACAAGTGCTTCTGGAATAACAACATCTTTGTCTCTTGCTGAAAGAAATTTAACAAGCAAATCCATTGATGACACCTTGTACTTTGCAACCTATATCAAGGAACACCCTCTCACATATAATACCTTAGCAGGTGAATTGAAGGGCATGGTGAGCATGAGAGGATGCCACATAGTGCTGATGCTTGACAATCTTGTCCGCCTGAAGTATCACAGTGACCCAAGCCCAGGAGAACATCGTTCGAAACAGCTCTGCATGTTGCCAATAACACTGCAAGGCATGCCAAAGGATTCAGTTGAAACAGAATCTTTGCATGATGCAAACATATGCGACGGGACACTTGCATGCCAATGCAAACGACAAATATCACTGTCAAAACCTGAAGCTTTTGATGTCATTCTGAATCCTTCCCACACAAGAAACAACCAGTATTGGAATATTTCACAAGATTTGCCGATGGGAAAGTACCCGATTGTGGAGACTACTAGATGGTAAGCATAGTTACTTTTGTACTTGTAATATGTCTTTCCCATTTTACATAAATACTTGAAAAACCTATACTCTGTGATGAGCAGAAATCCAAAAACATTTGCCTATATACAGTTACCTTCTTATTTCTATTCAAAGTTAAGAATGTTCCATCCACAGAATTAAAGGAAGATTGTTACACTTTTCAGATGGCTTGTGTACGAAAACAGCATGGCTACGGACATATTTCAAGGAAATGACACCTGAAAAAAATGAAGATCTTCAGGAAGGCTGTGATGTACCGACCCAGGACCAAATAGATGTTGGTGATTCTGTTGCTGCAAATGTCACCATGTATGATGTGGAATCTCCATTGCAGGTGAGTGTGAGTGTGTGTGTGAGTGTATGTGCGTGTGCGCGTGTGAGAATGTGTGCGTGCATGTGTGTGCGTGTGAATGAGTGTGTGTGTGTGTGTGTGTGTGAGAGTGTGTGCGTGTGTGAATCTGTATGTGTGCATGTGTGAGAATGTGTGAGTGTATGTATGTATGTATGTATGTATGTATGTAAAAACAATTATATATGAAAAACACAACTAACACCAAAAAAGGGTGGTCATAATTCAAAAATGTTTTTCTCCTTTAGATTGCCCCATGTGACCTACCAGATTGCATTGAAGGCCAGTCTGATAGTGAGGAAGAGGACTACCTTATTGATATAATGACAGCTGTTGATGTCCTAGAAAAAGAAGTAGCTGGTGATGCCAACAGTGCAGACACAACCATGGATGGGATTGCCACAGGTTTAGATGACTCCCTGCTAGAAACCTCAATAGATCAGTTGACTTTAGATGATGACACACCAAGAGATGAAAACATCATGACTGCATTTGGCTTCACCCCCTCCTTTGCTTACCAGACATCCACCTCCAGCTTCTGGCAGAGATGATGACATAAACAAGCTGAGGGAGATCTTGGATGATATTCTGATCAAGACTGAGCTGGATGATAATCTTGGATACGATGTTTGCCTTGACAGGATACTTTTAGGACCAGAAAACAAAATTGGTATGAATTTGTTGTCCTTGATTAAGGAAAACAAAAAGTATGCAAAGTTTTTGCCAGAGTTCCCCCTCTTACATCTGAGAAAGTCAAAGATGAATACTTTGTTTAGTGCATACAAACATGCTGGCCTTGTGGACCTGCTCATGGTTATGAGAGATCAAGATGTCACAGAATGGTCAAAGCTACTAACAGCTGATCACATCGACACAGCAACAAGACATGTTAGAAGAATTGCTCAGGCACTGCAAATAGCATTCTTACTGAGATTTATACAGTCTTTGGGTGATGATGATGCGAAGATAATCACATGGCACTTGATCACAGGAAAGTCAACTACTGCCTCTGAGACATGGGATGAACGAATGATGCAATTCATGGATAAAGGAAGGCAAATGAATGCTACTTTTGCCCTCCATTATGACATGATGACACACTGCAATGAAGTAGTTGCTATTTCAGTTTAAGAACGGCTCGGGGGCTCCAAAGGATACAGTCTCCTATTGGGAACTGTAAAGTCATCATTGAAGTTTTCTTTCTTGAATGGTGCTACCTCGTATGCTCCGTATTGTGCAAGGCTCCTGGCTCATCACTTTACAGCAGGCATCTTCCACCAGAAGCTAAAAGAGACACTGTACTCAACACCTATTGGGGAACAGTACGGTAAATTTTGCTTGTGATACCAAGAGGGAGATGGACCACAAAGATGCACTGAAGGGATTTAGATGGGGTTCATCTCTTGAATCTGCTTCAAGAAGGATGTCGCTTATTGATGCGTTCAATGATATCCATTCCACCAAGGAGAAGACCAAAGAAAATGACGGAGTACAGTGGTTATTTTCAAACATAGATGTGGAAGTCATTTTACGCCAGAATTCTTTGTCTTTGGAGGCCTGTACCACTCCATTCAACATGTATTCTAGAAAGAGGTCTTTACTGTCCAGAGAAATTCTTGATGATGACAACAGAGCAATTGGCGAATATCTGATACAAAAGTTCATTTGTCATGACCAACTGTTTGGTTTATCCTCTGCTGATGTTCCAAGCCTAATGACAGTGGAAGGTCCCAAACCACTGCTCAGCAGAGTGAAGAGATCCAAAGGTGTTACCATCAAGATAACAATCAAAGCTACTAGACACGTCCAACAGTCTGAATGAGATGAGAAAGAATCAAAACGATCGAAGGCCATCAGACGGGAAGTTAAGCAAACGGATTGCCTTTCCTCGGAAATGAACATGTGCCAAGCACTAGTGAAACCAGACTGCAGCAAACCTAAGGTGCAGAAATCAACTTCTATGAAGAATAATGCTCTCATGAAATGCATTGAAGATTGTCAGGCAGGAAACAGGCATGGTGTCATTGAGTCTGTTAAAGGACCCTTGCCAATATGGTTGACAAGTAATGTAAAGTTAGTTACCCTTGAATTTGCTGGAGTGAAATTTAAAAGTAAAGTTATCACAGGAAAGCAATATCTGCACTATTGCGTCCCCTACCGTCAAAAATGCCAAATTTGGAGAGAATAGTGCTGTGTGAAGAAACGTATTCCTTCACTCCCAATCAGTTTAAGGCAGGCACAAGGCAACAGAGAAAAAAGGCCTGCAGTGTATCTTTATCTTCTATTACCCATCTGAAACCAGCTGATGATGCCATTACACAGCAGCGATTTCAACGAGATGTCATAACTGGAACAACATTTGGGAAATCTCTCATTATCAAGTATGTTGCAGCTAACGCTAAAGACCTACTATTGCCACCAGGCATTACACTTGACATCGACAGTGAACTTGAAATGCACACCTGTACGTGTGATGGAGCTTGCACATGCAAACATTATGCAACGCCAATCCGTTGTACATTTGACAAAGAAAGTCAAAAACCAACCATTACAGCTCTGGTGGATGTTCAACAACTTAAAGGTGAAGCAGAAATGTCACAGGTAGACTGGCTAATAGCCAGCAGATCTGATCTCAAAGCAGGCGAAAGAGTTGTCAGTTTGATTACGTCAGGTGACATTGATGCTGTCTGCATTCATCTCTATGCCATATCCAAGCACTGGCCTCGTGATGACAATGGTTCTTTTATAAATGAAGTTTTTGTGGTTCTGCAGAAGCCACATATGCTTCATGATATCTACAACATCACAGCCATCATTCAACTTTTTGAGGACAAATACCAAGATCCAGACATATGAGTGAAGCTGGCATTGGGTCTCTGCATTGGAGGGAATGACTTCATCCCCAATTTCAAAGGTATCTCACATACCCAAATTTTGAAGACATACCTCTCCAGCAGTCACTTTAGGCAAAATCTTTTCCAGATATCGAAAGGAACACAACCCTTAATTGACAAAGATATTTATGAAGATTTCGTAAAACATCTCTACTGTCCAAAAAATGTATCTCCAAATTCTGTTACCGTAGAAGAAGTAAGAACGGTGAGCATGAAACTGAAAAAGAAATCCGATGACAGCTTTATCTCCCAGCTTGAGCTCAGAAATGCCGAAACATGGATGCCACCAACCAGTGCACTCCATCGCCTAGCTGACCTGATCCAACTCCAGGTAGAGTACCTGGAGACAGCAGGATACCACGATGCTGATCTGCCGGATTTCATGGCTTCCTCATGCCTCAAAATAACAAAAACAGGAGAGGTCGAATATGACTTTGGATCGGAGGTCCATTTGAATGTACAAGACATCCAAACTAAAATTAAAGATGGCAAGAGAAAGCAAGAAGATACACCACAGAAAGGACAAAGGAGGAAGAGACAACTTACATCCACACCCAGAAAGAAACCTTGAAAATATAGTCAGTATTTTAATTGACATCATCAGACTTCAGACAATGTTGATAAATATTTTGAGGAAGATGTTATACATACCAAAGTTGACAATGTGAACAACATAATTCAGCATTTTGTTAGTACTGCTTCCTTCAAAGAAGAATTCAACACATTTCACAAACAGTTTCTATCACACAATCAGGACATGACAGTTCATTTCTTGTGGATAGTGAAAATGAAAAGACATTTTATGCTCATATTCTCACAGTGTATTTCAATAGTCAGTATTTTGTAGATATTTGTGCCTTGTATTTGTTACATCTACAATATGGATAGATATGTATCATCTCATGACCAATTTGTATAAAGTAGAACATGTTCATCAAAATCATACTATCAGTTTGTGTTTGTACTAAGCAATGTACAGACATTTAAATCAGCATATGTTATGGCCAGACAACAGGCAGTACATGGACATGTTTTCACTTTGTTGTGGAAAGTGATACAGATGATACTGTCATGAACACTTTGTACCACCACACAGTCGTGTGAATTACCATTATTTTATGTACTTATTTTATGAACACTTAACGCTGTAACAGTACATGAACATGCCATTTTTGTCGATGATTGAAAACGGCAGACACATGTATGTCATAGTGCATCAATGTGCACTACATTATTCATGGCTCGGGAAGATCCGGTGTACAGCAACCTATGCTTGCCGTAAAAGGTGACTATGCTTCTCGTAAAAGGCGACTAACGGGGTCGGGTGGTCAGGGTTGATGACTTGGTTGATGCATGTCATCCCAATTGCGTGGATCGATGCTCATGATGTCAATCACTGGATTGTCTGATCCGGACTCGATTATTCACAGACCACCATCATATAGCTGGAATATTGCTGAGTGCGGCGTTAAACAACAAAGATACAAAACACAATTGACACATCATATCAATCCATGATCCAAATGGATTCTTTCATTGACTGTATGAAGTGCCTTATAATTTTTTCTTTTCCAAAATCATAATTCACAACGATGTGTATATGTGTAAGTATATGTAAATAGTTAACCGAATCTGTTTACAATTAGTTTAGCATAGTTTTCATGCTGAATAACTTTCAGAAAATACATGCCAGAGCAAAGTCACTGATTCCCCGCATGCAAATCGTAAATTTGCTAAGTATGTTTAGATGTATTTGATAACAATGTTCTGAAAATGTTATGAATTTGATGTTATTAAATGAATCTTATGAAATGTTATCAGTTGAATGCTATGAAGTGATCACTGCTAATACAAATCAATGCTGTAAATACGTGTATTGTCATTTGTTTTATCCAAGATGTCGGATACATATACAAACATATACAACAAACAACGGATATAACTGATTTCTCTGGTCCCTTGTAGTTCGTTTTATCCATGTTCTACTGTACTCGGAAGTTCATGCTCAGCTGTGTGCGTTCTGTTTTAAATTCATTTGATGTTTGCTATTCAATAAATATTTTTTGAAAGAACAAACCCTACTCTTTGCCTGGAGGACACACTTTAGGTTCTCCCCTATTTCATTTACATTACAAAATGTTCATGCAAAGAAAATTTGCATCTCCTCTCTAGGCCTTGTTAATATTTGTATTAAATGGTGTATGTCAACTTTCCGTTATAAGTAGAAGTGTACACCCTGCTCCCTGTGGGTATTTTTGTACAATAAATCTTCTTCTAATGTATAAAATATTATTGAATAGTCGCAAATTTTGGTGTAACTGTAAATCACTCCAATTCAACATAAGTGAGTGAGTGAGTTAATATTTAACGTCACATCGGCAATATTGCAGCCATATCGTGACGAGAGAAAATGTGACTTTTATAACATATATGTAAACTGTATAAAAATCTGTCGACGAAGGACAGTAAAACAACTAGATTATCACAGATATATGTTTAAAACTAGTACAGAACCATAAAATATGACAATTCATAACATTACAATAGATAAAATTGGGCTATATATCACCAGCAACTAAAGTGAGGACACCATACTGAGGACCATGGGGACTTACAGTACCTTTGCTACCTGCATGGACCCCAGCAGGATTTTTACACCATCCCTTTAGTCACTGGCGACCGTTGATAGGGTTTAGCCGGAGATTTAAAACCAACAAATATGCTTCGATTAAAACACTGGCAGATATAAAATTACTTTGATTTATGTGGGCTTACATATCCTCTCAGGGGGACAATAATTTTACGCTACTTCAACCCCCTTCGAGGATATAGCCACTAACAATCTCTGTTAAATATCATATTCTACCAATTTATAAAATATATATCTTTGTACATGAAAATTTATTAATTAATTCTATTTCCTTTAAAAATAAACCATCAGTTCAACATTATACTCATTAATTAATCAACCATGTAATAATAAATAATAAAACCACTCATTCAACTTGCTGAAAACACAGGCTACACAGAATAGTAAAGAATTCTCCAAATGACACATCTGGAAGCAAGGTCGTAGCGCTAATGAGAAAAGTCAAGGAATGGGGTCAAGAAAGGTCGTATGGTAAGGCCTGTTGGCTGAATTTATTTTGACACTTTACAACAAATACAAGTGATAGCTTATCGGGGCAAAATGCTGAGGAGACTGGGTTATACGTAGGACTGAGATCAACAATTTCCGACATTTTGAAGGGATCATCAAAATGGACAGCAGTTTCTCCATCGGACACCAGCACATCCCGAAGTCGAAAGCCACACCAAGAAGAATTAGAAAATGCACTGTTCTTGTGGTTTTCAGACGTGAGAAAGAAAAACATCATGTTAAATGGCGAACTTCTTAAAAGGCAAGCGAATGTGCTAGGTGACAAATTAGGCGTTGAAGATTTTTCATACAGCACTGATTGGCTCCATGGCTTTAAGCTGAGACATGGAATTAAGATGCATAAAGTCCGTGTTGAATCAGTGAAAGAAGGTCGAGAATCCTTGCAAGAAGTGCTGCGTGAATACAATCCGTGTGATATTTTTAACTGTGACGAAACGGGTTTGTTCTACAAGATCGAACCTAATTCAACACTCAGTACTGTCCCCATGTCTGTCGAAAAGCAGGCCAAAGATCGCTTGAAAGATATGTTGGCATGCAATGCGAACTGAGAAACTAAAGCCATTAGTTATTCATAAATACAACAGGCCACGTTGTTTCGGCAGAACATTTGACCCTACATCAGTTTGCCACTGGTATGGCATGGATGACTTCATTAATATTCAAAGCCTGGCTACTGATCTTGGATCGGAGCAACGCCACGTGGTATTGTTGTTGGACAACGCCCAATCCCATGCTACTGTCGACACAACTAATGTGAAATGTCACTTTTGACCACCAAACACCACAGCGCACATCCAGCCACTAGATACCGGAATAATAAAGAATTTCAAGCTTTATTCATAAGAAACAGCAAATGAAATTACACCTTGACAAGCAGAAGAACCACAACCCCTAGACGTGAAGCGAGCTCTGCTTTTTATCAGGGCTGCTTGGAATGAAGTGAAGCAAGACACCATCATTAACTGTTGGCGCCACACATGTATTCTCCCAGATGCAACTGCTACAGCTGAACTTGTCATCGCCATCGCCATCGCCATCGCCATCGCCATCAACGCAATTAATGCCACTTTCAACACCATGTACAGCGGCACGGCATCGAACGAAGGCTTTTTGTCCACCGATGACGACATCCCATGTGAGGAAGACCTGACCAACGACGCCATCGTTGACATCGTCCGAGGACAGCCTGAAGAAATGGGAAAATTATTATTATTTTTGCAATGTCATTAATCATAAAATAAGGAAAGAATGAATAATCAACATAACAATATAAATATTTCGTTTTTAATGATTTTATTACAAGGTACACAGGGTTGTTTTATCTATCGTGAAGACGTCCGATTTTCGATCACAAATCACTTAATTTCGTTAATCTGACATACTCGTTAATCCAACAAAATCATGTGCAACCAACGATGTCGGATTAACGAGACTTGACTGTACTTGTGCTGACCTACTGTCTAGACTTCCAAGTGACAAGTCTAAGAGTGAAGACCTAATTCAAGAAAAGGGAGTTGACATCAGTGAGAATACTTTGCAGATTACTGCTTTGAATTAAAACAAGTTTGACCCGAAGATATTTGCTAGTTGTGAAGTTAGAGTGAGGGAGCGAGTTAAAGATTTAACGTCACATCGGCAGTATTTCAGCCATATCGTGTATATTATATTAATAAGACACATATTGAGACCAAATAAAAACGATGGACAGTACAATAACTAGAATATCATTTATACTTTTTATTTAAAACTAGTTGAGAATATTAAAAGCAAGTAAGTATTCGGGAACAACACAATATAAAAATGGGCTAGAGATCGTCAGTCCCTGAGGGGTGATCACCATACTAGGGACCATGGGGACTTATATTACCTTTGCTTCCTGCATGGACCCTGGCAGGATTTATATCACCCTACAGTCACTGGCGATAATTGACCAGTTAAGCCTAAGATTAAAATGACAAAAATGCTACGTTTAAAAGCCTGGCATGATTTGGGACTTACATTTCCTCATAGGGGGACAATATTTTTACGCTACTTCAACCCCCCTCGAGGGTACAGCCACTAACAATCTAAGTTATTAATTAGCACTACCAATATCTAAAAACCTATTATGTACATCAACATTTATGAATGAATTCAACTCCTTTTAAAAAGCACAATCTCCAATGAGTGAGTGAATGAGTTAAAATTTAACGTAGCATCGGCATTATTTCAGCCATATAGCGACGAGACCAAGCTAATATATACACAGATTAGTTTTTTATGCAATGTCATATTTAAAAACAATTTATGAAACATATTGGAGCATACTATATTAAAAACAATTGATGAAACATTTTGAGCATAACAATATCATTAATACAGTTTAAAACATGGGCTATAGGCCACCAGTAACCAAAGCTAGACCACCTCGCTGGGGATCATGGGGACTAACAGTACCTCTGCTTCCTGCATGATACCCCAGTAGGATTTACATCATCACTTTAGCCACTGGTGGTTGTGCACAATACTAGCCAATATTAAAAAGTACTCATCAATGAGTTGGCTCAAAAACACTGGTTAATGATAGTTACATCCATTACTATATGATTATGTGTCACACAGGGGGACAATATTTTTACGCTACGTTAACCTCCTGGACAGAGCCTTTAATAATGTCAGTTGCTAATAGCATCACACCAAATTTAAAAACAAGCATTTAATTATTTACATACATATTTAAAATTTATTATACAGACCAATTTCTTTCAAGTAATTTATGATGAGATGCCCGCTGACACGGGAAAAGAGATCTTTTAGATTTACACTTTGATAATGTGAATCCCTTGCGATTGCAAACTCCACACAGTCAAGCCATATATGCTTGAGGGTGAACTTTTCATCACAAGGGATACAGTTAGGAGGTTCGTCCTCATCTGTCTTAAGCAGATATTCGTGTGTAAGCCGACTGTGGCCAATACGACATCGTCGTAAAACGACCTCGTCATGTCTTGACTGACAACCCAAGTAGGTATGACCGATTGTTGGTTTCAATTCATGTAGTTTATTGCTTCCTACTTGGGTGTCCCACCTCTTTTGCATGAGATCCCCAGTATAAGGTTTGATGGTTGGTTTGAAATCCCTGTACGGGATCAGAAGTGGAGATAACAGTTTGTTCAAGAGCTGCTTTAGCTGCAGCATCGGCTTTTGAGTTACCTGTTATGCCTACATGACTTGGTAACCAGCAAAAGACGATGTCACATTGGCCAGTAGAAAGATCATTACAGAGTTCTAAAATGTCAAGGATAATAGGGTGATATGGTGAGACACTTTTAAGTGCCTGAAGGCAAGATAACGAATCAGAGAAGATGATGAAATTTTTAGATTGGTTTTGTTGTTTAGCGTAATTGGTTATATGAGTGTTGATATACCAAAGGAGTAAGTGAGTTAAGATTTATAGTCACATCGGCAATATTTCAGCCACATCGTGACTAAATCAAGTTGTACATTAATAATACATATATATAGACATTAAAATCTGTCGACAAAGGACAGTAAAACACTAGACTATCACAGATGTAGATTGTAAAACTAGCATATCATAATAAAATACGTAACAATTCAAAACAGTACACAATAAAAATGGGCTATAGATCACCAATGGCTATAGATCACCAATAGCCAAAGGTAGGTCACCATACTAGGTGATATACCAAAGGATTTGTATCCGACTTTTTTAGATTGGTTAGGGTGAGGTCTACTTCTGGCTTCACCATCTGCCAGGGAGCAGAAGACGGTGAGGTGATATAATATTTAAATCTATTTTAGCTGCAGTGATGTGTGGTTGAATTCTGATTCCAAGTGGTGGAACTAGGTTAGAGAGATTTTGAAACAGGTTTTCATATTGAGGGTGGAAAACACAATTGTATGCTGGATTAGATTTGTATATATCTATATATAGAAATCCAAATATAGGGATGTAGTCTTACACGTAGGTAATTTCGCGTGAAGCTCAACTGTATACAAGATAGTCTAAGTTCCAGGGGTAACACCCCTGTCGAAACTTAATAGTAATTGGTTGTAGATGAAAATACAGACTTATACGGTCTAGACGTAAAGATATATTGATCGCATGGATTCGAAGTTCCGGGAGTAACACTCCTGTTGAACTGAATAGCAGTGACTGTAATGGAGCACTGACTTATGCTGTCTAGACGTAAATATATATGGATAGCATGGATTCGAAGTTCCAGGAGTAACACTCCTGTTGAACTGAATAGCAGTGACTGTAATGGAACACTGACTTATACTGTCATGCCTATAATAGTGTGTCCCTTGTCAAGAGTGAGTCATGAGGAAACAGAAAACGCCTATCCAAGAAACAGACATTCCCCCATATCCATTTGCAAAAATAGGATTAGATCTGTCTGGGAACAAATATATCATCAGTTTTGTAGACCATTACAGTGGATGGCCAGAGGCATTCGCGGTGCCAGACAAAAGTGCGGAAAATGTAGCACATCTTTTAATTGAAGAGATCTTCCCAAGATTTGGATGCCCCTTACAAATTGACAATGGCACAGAGAATGTTAACAGAGTAATGAGAGAGACATTAAAGACACTCAACATAGATCATATCACTACTTCTTACTACCGACCACAAGGAAATGCTGGCGTAGAATGATTTCACAGAACCATTCATGATGTTCTGTCGAAGAAGTTAAGAGATGATCTCACTACCTGAAATCTATATTTGAATCAAGCATAGCTGCAGTTCGATTCAGTATAAGTGAATCTTCAAAATTCTCTCCTTACTTCTTGTTGCACAATAGGGATGTTGTGTTACCAATAGATAACCTATTATACCCTAGAGGAAAGTATGCGGGTGAAGAGCAGCATAGGATAGCATTGCAGCAACAACACATGGCTTTCACATAAGTGCATAGGCATTTAAAGAAATCAAAGCGAAGGCAGACATTAAGCTGACAAAGGTGCAAAGCCTGTTGAAATGAAGGTAGGAGATCTGGTTTACTACCAGCGTCAAAGCAAGCTCCAAAGCAAGTGGGTCCCTTACTATCGGGTAGTGGAACAAAATACCCTCTTACTTTTGTAATAAGAAGTCAGTTAGACGGCACAACTATCCAAGCACATGCAGGTAATTTAAGGTTAGCTAAAATCGATGAATGGGAGACTATATAGACTCTTAGTTGTACCTCCAGAAAGCAGTGAAGATGACAGAGAGACATCCCTTGATAAAAACGGTAACATTTGCAACACCAACAAAGTACAGTGGTGAGAGTACAATAACTGAGAGTGAAACTTGTGATGAAGAACATAGCGATAGACCTGATCAAAGACTGTCCGACAACTTGATTTACTCATACAAATGCACTTGAACAACAACAATCGTGATGTCAAGTTTCTTTCCGAAACAGTGTATATAGGAGGTTCGAGTCACATTGGACAATGTTATGAGAGACAGGGCAGGTAAGGGAAAGGCATTGCGCTCACGCCAAGCTGGCGTCATTACCGTGCAACAGGAACATATTCTGTGGGAAAAGGGATTCCTCGGATCAACATGACCCCAAACACTCTAGGTGTATATGGTTGGATTCAATTTTGCACTGCAGTGGGGCTATTAACAACCAATGTTGCGAGTCCACCAGTACGAATTAGGATCAAATGATCAAGATTATTTACGTTACATCGAATGCATCAGTAAATGTTGTGGTGGTCGGCTATGCCCGCCAGTTTAGCCGCAGCCCGTGCCAGGGAACTCTCCCGAAAATCTCCCAGCCAATCAGCAAGCTGGGTGAGTGAGTGAGTGAGTGAGTTTGGTTTAACGCAGCTTTTAACAGTATTCCAGTTATATCGCGGCGTTTCAGCTTAAAGACCGTGAACGGTGGAATTAGTGGCTGTGTTAGAAGAACTTGATAGTTGGCGGCTAATTCAACCGACAATTCCCTCATACAGTCATCTATGTGAAACAGGATTGTACTACAAAAATGAGTCTTCGTGATATTACTAATACCATTCAGTCGGAAGAAAAGTGTACACCAAAAGGAAGAAAGACGGTGAAAAAGAGGCTCAGTGATGGAACTGAAAAATTATACTCATACAAGAAACAGTGTCGCAAACAGCTGGACCTATATTTTGAAAATGAAGCTGAAAAACTCAAGTTTGAAAATTTGTTATCTTCAGCTAAAACCAAGTTAACAGCTAAATCTTTGAAGGATGTTTTAACTTGTGCTCTTGAAAGAGTTGTTGACGACAATACACCTGAAAGTGAGAGCTCTGCAATGCATTATGTTTCTGCAAATGGAGAATGTACTAAACACCATGGAGGAAATTCCACAAATGCAGAGAAAGTATTCCGCCCTTTCAAGTGGGATATAGAAGACTGTCCAAAATCAAATCACAGTTATTTCATGTGTGAACTGACATGTTTGTGGGAACTTTTATCATTTGCTGCTGACCACAACTCAAATTGTTCTTCATCCATTTATCCCATCAGTGCCTCCCACACTGGACACGTTGCCACTATCATCATGCAATGTCAACAGAACCATTCTTTCATTTGGAATTCATCAACAAATATAAAAGAACAATTTCAAGATAAACTATCACAGTGTCAGTGCATACATCTCATCAGGTATGCCACCAAACAAGTACACTAGATTTTGTCAATTTTTTGACATTGGTGAACCAACACGTCACTTCAAGGATCAAAGTATCAAGACTCTTTCATCTGTTATCTCTGTTCTTCTGCATGAGAATATAATCATAGCTCGATTTGATGAACTTGCAGCATCAAGGGACAACGCATTAGATGGGATCGAAATTATGACAGATGCTAGACATGGCTGTCGTAAAAACTCGTTTCATTCTGATCATATTGCACTTGGACATTTGACTCATAAAGTTATTGATCATCAACTGATATCTAAATCAGATGAGCGTTGTTCTCAAAAACATGAACTTGTGGGATGTGAAAAGATGTACCAGTCATTTGAAGAACAAAACATTCCTGTTGTCAGTCATGTACATGACCGAAATGCATCCATAAATAAATATCTTCGAACACATCAGCCCCATGTGCAATACTGTAGTGACAAGTGGCACTGTGCGAAATCTGTCTCAAAATGCTTTCGCAAAATATCCAATGGTCGCATTTGTGACAAATTGAAAACATGGCACCCAGAACTTGTAGACAAAGGATCGATGGTTAAAAACCATTTTTAATGGTCAATGGACAACTGCCAAAGAGATCCACAATGTCTTCAACAACTTCTTTTATCATGTGTAAATCACTTCCAAAACAACCATCAAACATGCCATGAGGATTCTGAATGTAGAACAGAAGACTATGTTCCAGAATGGAGGATTATAACAAACCCAGTTGCAGTCGAACTATTAACGAAATTCATCAAAGCCCAACAGATTTCCAAAACGCCTTTGGACTATATTTTTGGTTACAGCACATGTTATGTAGAGTCTTTTAACAATGCATGTTTAGCATATTTGGACAAGAGAATACATTATAAAACACTAATGTACAAAACAAGAATGAGCCTGGCTATATTAGACTGGAATGAACATGTGGACAGACCTTTCACGTCTAGATACCAGCGCCTCAGAGTACAACATCCAAACAGAAGCACTGGGAAGAAGTGTTACACGCAGAAAAGTTTTAAATTTGTGGACAAAATTTGGATATTACTACAGACGGTTAATTCTGAAGATGATATGCAAGCGGAGAATGACAGTGATATTGATGATGAGAGAGAAAGCGCTTCAGATGAAGAGACTGACAATAATGAGTGAGGACTTGCATGGACCTGTGATGAACTTATTCTATCTTGATCATATGTAAATATCAGTATGAAGTATGTGAATATACCAAAATCATATAAATATTTGTTTCTTTTTATGAGTGAAAAACATCGCTAATATTACAGGCAGGATATTAGATTATTTAATTTATGGCCTGTTGATATAAATTGGAAATTTGTACATATTTTAAGCTGTCTTTGGGATGATGTAATGTGCTTCTCAATTAATAACATTTTGATATTCTTAATGTTTTGGATGCTTTTTCCATACCTGAAAGTTGATTTTTATCTGGAATTTTCGAGTTGTGCAAGATGTGTATTTATGTTTAAGTATATTTATCACAACAGAAGTGGTATAAGTAGGACTTTAGTGTGGAAGTAGTTATTTGCAATGACAAATGTATATTGTCGGAATCCTAGAGGCTATTTTGAGACACTGTTCATTATAATGCTGACATACCAATATCTATTTGCCGGTACTATTGTATAGTTATTTCCAGTTTAAAGCTGGAATAACAAACAATTTTGATTTATTGTAGAAGTAGTACTTTTTCTTTGAAGAATGTTCATTGTAGTTTTGCTGAATATTTCCGGTGACTTGCAAATATTTATATTTATGTATGATTATTCATAGAGAACATGAACAACCAATATATATTGTGTTGAAGAGGCGTTTCCTTTGAGCAGTGGTAAATAATATAACTGTTTTCATGCTGAATACCTTGGCACAATTGATCATTCGTATATAAACAGCATTCTGAACAGTAAACGTAATATATTTGTATGTACCAAGATCAGTTATATCAAACTAGTAATGAAGTACTTGTTAAACCTTCTCCTGCTATCTATTATTATGTAGAATTATGTGAGAGTACATATTGACTGTTGGTGATTGACTACATGATACTGACTCGGTGACATACTAATATCTTTACAATGTAGATGGATTTATACATTTAAAAACAACCTACTCAATTAAAGACGCAATCAAAAACGAACACTTCTAAAAAACTGGAAGCAGACAACATTGATGGAGTTGTGTTAGAAGCAAAGACAAAGAACCTCCCATCACTGCTTGATGAAACAACGACAGACATTTGAAGAAAACTTTCTTGGTACTTTCTGTCAAGTTGTTTGTCTGGGCTGTGTGCAGATCTGTAAGGCAAAGCATTCCCCTGGTATTCGCGTCTGCTTGGAGTGAGTGAGTGAGTTATTATTTAACGTCACATGGGCAATATTTCAGCCATATCGTGACGAGAAAGTACATTTATGATACATATATTTAAACTGAATAAAAAGCTGTCAACGAAGGACAGTAGAATAACTAGAATATCACAGACTTGATTTAAAACTAGTTGAGAATATTAAAAGGCAGTAAGCATTAATGAACATCACAATTTAAAAATGGGCTAGAAATCGTCAGCAACTGAAGAGAGATCACCATACTGGGGACCATGGGGACTTACAGTACTTTTGCTTCCTGCATGGACCCCGGCAGGATTTATATCATCCCTTCAGTCACTGGCGACAGTGTACCAGTTAAGCCTTAGATTAAAATAACGAAGATACTACGTTTAAAAGCCTAGTGTGCAGAAAAATACTTCGAATGATTTGGGACTTACATACCCTCTTAGGGGGACAATAATTTTACGCTACTTCAACCCCCCTCAAGGGTACAGCCACTAACAATCTAAGTTATGAATTTCGCACTACCAATTTGTAAAACAATACATTGAACACATCAAAATTTATGAAAAAGCTCTATTTCCTTTAAAAAACATAATATTAAACGAGAATTAACATCATTAAAAAGGTCCTTAATTGTTTTTACATTGAAATATTTATCCCTTGTGATGGAAAAATCAACACAGTCAAGCAGGACATGCTTGACCGTGATTCCTTCATCACAAGGGATACAAAACGGAGGATCCTCACCTTGTAATAAATATTCGTGCGTATATCTGCTGTGGCCAATACGACATCGTCGCATAATGACCTCTTCAAATCTGGACTGACAGCCCAAGTAGGTGTAACCGATATTTGGTTTAATTTCATGTAATTTATTGATACCTACTTGGGCGTCCCACTTATGTTGCATAAGATCTCGGATGTAAGATCGAATCATGGGTTTAAAATCAGTGTATGGGATCAGAAGTGGTGTCACAGATTTGTTGAGGGCTGCTTTTGCAGCAGCATGGAAGATGGTGGTGAAATACATATTGACGACATGATTAAAAGTGAACTTGCTTGCCACAAAGAAAGGTGTGCAGGGGCTGTTATTTTCCAAAATAGGACCTTCAAAAGTTGCAGCATGGGTAACAGTCACTGAAAGGTTCCATCTACTTGATAATGTCGGTCAAGGTAATCTATGACGAACGACATGCACATTCAAATCTGAAGACTTTTTTGAAGAAAGTGAAGAGCATCTGAGGGATAGCATTTACCCGACATCCACGCTAGTGCTTACACATACTGTTCCGTTGGACTTACATTCATTTGATATCTTTAAAGCGTCAAATTTTACTTCTAACGTTTCATAGTTGTTCTTGAAACACTCAAGGGATGGTGTAAATCCTGCTTGGGTTCAAGGCAGGAAGCAGATGTACCGTAAGTCCCTGTGGTCACTTGTATGGAGGCTTAACTTTGGTTGCTGGTGATCTTCTCTAGCCTATTTCTATAATGTATTGTTCTGAATAATCAATCTTTTATGCTTACTTATTTGTTTTATATCTAAAGCTGTTATACTCTAGTTCTTTTACTGTCCCTTGTTGACAGATTTTATAGTCTATATTTATGTTTGATAACTGTACAATTTGATTTTGTCACGATATGGCTGAAATATTGCTGGTGTGACTATAAATCCTAACACACTCACTGAGACAGGTTTGAGGAAGAAGATATGCCGAGCGTGAAACGGGTGGTAGAACCACATTCTTGAGAACGGCTATGTCCGACAGAATTCAAGAAGGAGACCAAATAGGACGCCAAAGAGATGAAGGATATTGTGAAAAGGTTTGTTGAAAACATGTCCAGGGCACAACCCCATTTTCGGTCCCCCAGCCCAGGGCATGTCGACGGATGTTTTGCATTGGTGAACTGAGGACATTTTAAAGCGGACTGTCCCAAACGAAGCCCTAGGCCAGAGAAAAAGGTCAACTTCATCATTCCCCAACCTATTCTACCCCGTAATCTTCACGGGTCTGAAGCAACAGAATAAAGACAGTTCCTACTGTATAAAGATCAAATCGTTCTGAAAGGTATTCTCCAATCTCACCTCTATGATCATTTCATGGTCCTTAACGTTGCCATTGCGATCTTTGCAGTCAACAGATTATCAAAGGAAAAAACTGTTAGAGTGCATCGTTGCACAAGGCCGTCAGTTGTATGGACCAGAATTTTTAGTCTACAGCGCCCATAGCCGCCTACATCTTACCACGGACGTCAAGGAATTTGGTTGCCTTGACAGGTGTTGGGCTTTCCATTTGATAAATATCATCAGCTGAAAAGAAATATCATCAGCTGAAAAGAATGGTGAGATTTGGAAAAATAGCGGAAGCGAACTTCAAGTCCAGTTCCAGATTCATCTGGTAATTCAGCCTCATCCCTGAACAGACAGAACCCATCTCGATCATTAAATGCAAGAAAGTCGGCAGCTTTTCATACACCTCCGAGAAAGGTGTTGTTTAGAAGGAGACGTGCGACGCATGAGACTTGGTTAGAAAATGAAGGAAACACTTGAGATTATTTGGGATGGAATATGTAAACCAGCAAGGGAAGACCATGAGAGCACAATCGGTTAAAGCAGTCGACTGCTCAAAATGTCGATATAAGTGCTCCCAGAAGATCCCCGAAGGAGCTAGACAGAGTATATTTAAATCATTTAGAAGCTTGACATCATATGAAAGGCAAAAGGATTTTGTTTGTTCGAACACTGATGAAAAGAAAACCTGTACATACCTGGATGACATTGACAAAAAGGTGGAAAAGAAACGCCAAGTGTATCGGGCATTTAGTCTACAGTGGGAAGGAAGAAAACATCTTGTTTGCATTGCAAAGCTAACAAGACTAGCAAGCAAAGCTAACAAGACTAACAAGCAAGAGAAATGTCGAGCAGCGAAAGCGGAAGTGAGGATCCGGGCCTCGTGCCCTACTATGAGGGAAAGGAGAATGTCACCATCAAGGACATCATGATACATGGCGCGCCCGTGCCCGAGAGGTATCGGAGTAGGACGGTGGTGGTGGACCGGGCCGGGTCACCGGAGGAACCCTTGGTCGATTTCTCCCGGCCACCACGAATGATACCCCGGGGGAGAGGGGTGACCATGACCGACGTGGACAAGGTGGGGAGGAACGCCCGGAAGAGAGGTCGGGCGAGCTCCTCCAACGAGTCATGGGATGAGGGTAGTAGAGGCGGGGCAAGAAAGAAGGCGCTGCAGGTCTGGTGTCCTGCAGGACGGAGGGCGGGGAGCGCCAAGTGACGGGGGGATAGTCGCCCTCAAGGCAGCGGTCCTCTGTCAGGCGGCTGTCCTCTGCCCCTCGATGCTCGCACAGCCATCCACGGAGGGAACCGGAGTTTCAAGTACCAGCACCACCCAGGAACTCTTCGACTCCTCTATCCCAACGTCGGCCGAGCTTCTCTGCGGTTGCCCCGCGTTCCGAAAAAAACTTTTCAGCGCGAGCATGAGTTGGTAAGTTCGATCTATCTAAAATCTTGTTTGATCTATCTCGCATTTATTTTAATTATGCGATATTTAAAATTAACGTTATGTATTTTTTTTTGAAGGGAAGACAGCACCCCGAGATAAATACTTTTTTTACTTTTGATAATGCTTTTTTTTTAAAGTACTCTGTACCATATAGCGCGTTACATACAAAAAGGAGTTCGTTGCAAAACCCTCGGTATAGGTTGTCAATTACTTATACGTGTTTATTTGTATTACAGGACAGAGTGTCTTAATTGCAAAGAGGCAAAAGCTGTAAGTATATCTTTAAAAACAAATATACCATTCACGAATCCTAATAGGTAAGAAAGTTAACGTTAATTTGAATCTCTGACTATTTACATATTTCATGTAACTAAACCATTTCGTGTACTATAAAACAGTTACTTCTTATGTAAAATAATAGTAACTTTTCATATAAAATAAAACAGTCAAATGTGACGATACTTAGTTCTGTAAACTCTTATTTTCAGCTCGTGGAGAAATTGAAAAAAACTCCTCCAGTAAGGTATTACATACGCCTTAGACGACTGGGACACCCGTTGCCCCCCTTTCCATTGTAGGTCAAGTGTGCAAAAAATCATATCAGGTCAGATCATTTTATTATGAATGACTATAAGCACATTTACCATAAAATTTGTCTAAAAAAATGTATGACTCTTATGACAAATTTTATGCACTCTAATGCGCCTGCGTTTGAGTAACACAGGCTGCTTGTACTGGTCCGGGCTAATGCCGATTTTATAGATCCAGCTCGCTGAGATACCTCTCTTAGATGTCATGCCGCAGTTTAACACAAATACCCCACTCAGCCACTGCATACTGTCTCAGCCACTTTACGCCATCGGGGGGTGGGGTCAGGCTCGCTGACTTGGTTGATGCATGTCAATCACTGGATTGGCTTGAGACCGCCGTCATATAGTTGGAGTGAGTGAGTTAAAGCTTTACTTCACATTATTTATACATATATTTCAACTAAATAAAAACCTGTCATCGATGGACAGTTTTAGAATATTGCCGAGTGCGACGTTAAACAACAAACACGCACAACTCGTTGGTCTGAAGTAATTAATGAATGTCCTAACGTCGTGTCTGTCTGAGGGGTTTTCAGGCGGGATTAAAGTTCTGGGAATTTGCCAATAGATTTCGGCGTAGCTCTGCGCCCATGTCCGTTTGGGCGTCAGTTGAAAGAGCACAGTGATATCCCAATTTGAGAATAGCTGCCTCGACGCCTAGGTTTCGTGAAGATCGGTAGGTCAAAGCATAAGCAATACATCAATAGTATAGCGGCCCCTACTTCTAAGACTCCCTCTATATTGTCTAGGAGGGACGGGTTTGCAGCTCTGACTAGGGCCCTCTGTATGCGCTCGGTAAAACCATTGGTGGGCTTAGATTTAAGTCGCGGTGCTTGCCTGCCTTTCGTGCGTTTATCTAGTTCTCAAGTGTATTAGCATAGGCGCCTCCAGCAAGCATAGAATGGAACAATCTGCGGGACTGACAATCGTACAGACCTGTCTCGTCTTACGATTTCGCTTATCATGCATATCTTGGTTGGTATGTTGTTTAATGCCGCACTCGGCAATATTCCAGCTATGTGGGTACAATGTGTAAAGCCCATTTCTGGTGTCCCCCGCCGTGATATTGCTTAAAGCGGCGTAAAACCATAATCACTCACTCCAGTTATATGACGGCGGTCTGTAAATAATCGAGTCTGGACCAGACAATCCAGTGATATAATATCATGAGCATCGATCCACGCAACTGGGATCGATGACATGCATCAACCAAGTCAGCGAGCCTGACCACCCGATCCCGTTAGTCGCCTTTAACGATTTAGACATGAAGGAGACGAACGGACCAGACGCATACATATGATGTACAGTACATAAATACAGTTAATCATCAACAAGAACCTTGACAGAAAGAAAAGAGCTTCAATTACTTGTTTTTACCAACATAAATATCCCGACTAGAAAATCCACCTCCCTCATTTCGACAAGCCCCCATGCGGATCGTTTGAAACAAATCTCGAAACATGATACCGAACTTCCTGTTCGCCGGCTGCGTTCTGGCGTTACGTTCACAATTTCGAATAATGGTCTTCACAGCTTAATTATCAATTCTTCTGTCCCGTGAACTCCATTTGCACAACTCATAGCATTTTCCGACATTACGACGAAAAAGTTGCAGAGTTGTGGTAGACGTCTGTTCTGACTGCTTTGATAAAACATATGTGGCAGGCTATTTCATCTGTAGTGCAAATGGCGGGACACCTAGCACAGTTATTGAGACAGACTCCAATATGTCATGCTGTCCTGAATATACTAGTACATACGGCTTGCCGTTCAGAATGGAAATTGTGTTTGTTTGGACCACACACAGATATTAACTTCATTCAATTAATGAAAACTGGAAACTGTACCGCATGCCTTAAACGTTCTTTCAAAATCGACCTGCTTTGTGTTTTTGGCGCAGGCCTGGGGAGAACAGTGGGAATCTGATTCCGTCTTATCAGTAGCTGGCGTCGCCCGCCTGATACCGCGTCTCGGCCAGTCAATTTGTGCAGTGTCCCCCAGCTGACCCACATCGCTTGGCTTGCCGTAAAGGGCGACTATGCTTGTCGTAAAAGGCGACTAACGGGATCGGGTGATCAGGCTCGCTGACTTGGTTTCTAGCAAAGACATACTTCAAAATCGTCTTTATGTAGTTAATTGATGCATCTGACCGTTTCTGGTCATTACCTGACACTATTAAACAATTCATGTGTAATCCGGTGTCCTTTTTTCCTCAAGGACTAATTTTCTGATTTTCACGGTGTATACAAAAGAAGAACTGTACTCCGGAGATCGTAAATAACAGCATAATATAAAATATATTCTAAATATGCTTATTCATAAACAACGACGACATCCAATTTAAATGTAATATGGCTGAATTCCACATTCTACATACCACACTATTGATTGTTTGGATGCTTATGTTCACTGGAAATATTTGGAATAGTTATATTCCGTATTTTGAATTAACCCCGTCCCCCATATTTTTTTAATCAGTGCACCGCACATAGCCACATGTGAAACGTTTGGTGGCAAAGTCAAAGCAAAATCGGAGTAGTGTGTCGGCGAATTTGCATCAAGGCTGTAGTATTTTTCAACCGTTTAATGGAATTCAATGTTCAGCCGTAGCTCTGGTCGCTATCATATATTTTGTGTCCCATGGCTCAAATCTGTTTGCGCCTTTTCCGTGTTCCACTGACCTCGATAATCTGTTGGATGAAGGCACCGCTCTCTACAGTCACATAGTTAACACCGAAGGCTATGAGGGGTATTTAGGTCATAATCAGCTCCCAGCAGCCACTGCCTCACGCGATATTGTCTACATAACAGATCAGTTTTATGGCCCCGTCACAAGGTGCTCCAATTATTGAAGCAGGGAAAACAAATTTCATAGAATCATTTCAACAAGCAATATTGATATCCCAGTTACTTTTGGTAACTTTTAATGATGTGTCCATAGCAATTTTTACGGTTTTTGATTCGTATGCATTATTTGACTCTCATCAGCGGAATGATTTGGGTCCGACTGATACGAATGGAAAAGCAGTTTTACTTCTGTTTAGTTTGGTTTGGTTTGTTTGTTGTTTAACGCCGCACTCAGCAATATTCCAGCTATATGACGGCGGTCTGTAAATAATCCAGTCTGGACCAGACAATTCAGCGATTGAGAACATGTGCATCGATCCACGCAATTGGGATCGATGACATGCATCAACCAAGTCAGCCAGCCTGACCATCCGATCCCGATAGTCGCCTTTTCTGTATGGATGAATTGTTATGTTACATCTTAACAGTATATCAGGCGACTGTGCTTGTTGTAAGAGGCGACTAACGGGATCGGGTGGTCAGGCTTTGGTTGATGCATGGCATCGATCCCAATTGCGTGGATCGATGCGCATGCTATGAATCACTGGATTGTCTGGTCCAGACTCGATTAGTTTTACAGAACGCCGTCGTATAGCTGAGTGTGGCGTTAAACGATAAACCAATCAATCATCATCATATGAACTTTAACCAGTCAGTGTTACAAGTATACCACATTCCACAACAGTTACTGATTAAACACAGTACATAGAAAAAGACCAAGTACCTCACCTCATCATGATCAAAATTACTATTCTTTGAAAGAAAGAAATACAAAAAAAGAAACTGATCAAAAAACGTAAAACAAGATTGATTAGTCCCGGTATTGAAATGTTCTCCAACTACGTGATAATATTTTGAATATGTGTATCTTTAATTGTGACAAAAAGACCTTATCTAGTATGATTTTTTTGCCATATGGAGCCCTTAGTATTTTTATTTACTATTATAATAACCAAATGCCAAGTATTAAAAGAATAGTATTTTTATTTACTATTATAACCAAATGCCAAGTATTAAAAGAATTTGATCTATTATTTGAGTAAGTGCATCAATGTTGGCAGTTTTGATACTATTTCCACATGTTTACATTTGTGCCAGAAATTGCTTCCATTTCCTTCGATCTACTTTTCAAATAAAGACCCAGGTTAGAATAGGTCTTCAGCAACCCATGATTGCCGTAAGAGGCGACGAACAGGACTGGGTAGTCAGGCTCGCCGATTTGGTGATGCATAACATGTTCCAATTGCGTAGTTCGATGCTCTTGGTGTCAATCACTGGATTATCTGGTCCAGACTAGATTTATTTACAGACAACCGTCATATGGCTGGAATACACCTGACTGCGGCGTTAAACAAGTAACTATTTTTAAATAGACCTACCCTAAGCAAATGTATCAACAGTATTGTCCAATTCTCAAAATAAATATTTTTTTCCACAACAGCGTTGTGTTATTTGTGGTTAATAAAATTATGCTCCATCATGCCTTTCAGTAACATCATAATTATGCGTTTGTGAGGCATCACATATGGCATGGGAACTTTAATGCTCTGTATCAATGTTTTCTTGTAATTTTATACACATACTCTTGATATACATGTCTACATTGTGGCAGGGCAAACCAACATCTCCCGTAACCCTTCAGTAACATCATAATTATGCGTTTGTGAGGCATCACATATGGCATGGGAACTTTAATGCTCTGTATCAATGTTTTCTTGTAATTTTATACACATACTCTTGATATACATGTCTACATTGTGGCAGGGCAAACCAACATCTCCCGTAACCTGATACTCAAATTCCTGTTCACTGGATGCGTTCTGGCGCTACATTCACAACAGATATGTTTAGAGAACGTGAACGGTGAAATTTACTTTCCCACGGAATCCATCTGGCGGGGGCACTGCCCTTGTCAGGAGTATCTGATAAGATCTCTTGACTGCCTGAAAAATGACCCTAGCAGGATACTCTGCTGGGCGATTGATGCTCAACAGTCGAACACAAATGTTCAGGATGTCCAACAAGAAAACGATGAATGCAGAGCATCAATATTAGTCTGTCATACAGACCCTGATACAGATATATCAAATTCATTCCAGCAAGTCCATAATCTTTGACAAGTCTAGATTTCTGCAGTATCGAAAATGAAGAGTCTCTAGGCTCCTCTTTAATATCTTTTTTTATAAACACTATTTACAACTATTTCTTTTCGTTACGATATGATCATTTCAGAGACTAGATATTGGTCTACCGCTATATGTAGTTTTTATCCCCCGCCGCGCGAAAGCGCGAAGCGGGGGATATAGTATTCACGACCGTCCGTACGTCCGTCCGTACGTCCGTCCGTACGTCCGTCTGTCCGTATGTCCGTCCGTACGTCCCACCTGTTTGTTGCCGCGATATCTCAAGAACTAAACACTGGATTGTCTTCATATTTGGAACTATGGTGTATATACAGACTCCGCAGACACCAGTCGGTTTTGGTGACCATGATCCCATTTTCAAGGTCACAGCAGACAAATCTGCTTTTAGAGTTGGAAAACGGTGTTGCCGCGATATCTCAAGAACTAAACACTGGATTGTCTTCATATTTGGAACTATGGTGTATATACAGACTCCGCAGACACCAGTCGGTTTTGGTGACCTTGACCCCATTTTCAAGGTCACAGGAGGCAAATCTGCTTTTGGAGTTGGAAAACGGTGTTGCCGCGATATCTCAAGAACTAAACACTGGATTGTCTTCATATTTGGAACTATAGTGTATATACAGACTCCGCAGACACCAGTCGGTTTTGGTGACCTTGATCCCATTTTCAAGGTCACAGCAGGCAAATTTGCTTTTAGAGTTGGAAAACGGTGTTGCCGCGATATCTCAAGAACTAAACCTCTCGATTGTCTTCATATTTGGAACTATGGTGTATATACAGACACCAGTCGGTTTTGGTGACCTTGATCCCATTTTCAAGGTCACAGCAGGCAAATCTGTTTTTGGAGTTGGAAAACGGTGTTGCCACAATATCTCAAGAACTAATCGCTGGATTGTCTTCATATTTGGTACTATGGTGTATATGGCGGGGGATATTTCGTCACTCTGTGACAAATACTTGTTTTGGTTTGGTTTGTTGTTCAACGCCGCACTCAGCAATATTCCAGCTATATGACGGCGGTCTGTAAATAATCAAGTCTGGACCAGACAATCCAGTGATTGATATCATGAGCATCAATCCCCGCAATTGGGATCGATGACATGCATCAACCAAGTCAGCGAGCCTGACCACCCGATCCCGTTAGTCGCCTTGTACGACAAGCATAGTCACCTTTCACGGCAAGCATGGGTTGCTGAAGACCTATTCTACCCCGGAATCTTCACGGGTCCCGCTATATGTGATGCCCAACAAACACCCATTTATGATGTTACTTAAAGCCACGAGTGAGTGAGTTGGGTTTAACGCCGCTTTTAACAGTATTCCAGTTATATCGCGGCCTTAAAGCCACGAAAGAAGCATTATTATATTAACCATAAATAAGACAACACTGTTGTGGTAAAAAAAAAATACTTTGAGAATTTTCTTGATTAACTCAGCATTATTCCAGCTTTTTGACGGTGGACTGTAAATAATCGAGTCTGGACCCGAAAATCCAGTGATTGACATCAAGAGCATCGAACTACGCAATTTGAACATAGTGTCTTGCACCAACCAAATCAGCGAGCCTGACTACCAAATCTTGTTTGTCGCCTCTTACGACAAGTAAAGGTGGCTGAAGACTTATTCTAACCTGGTCTTTAAGAGAGAAGTAGATCGAAGGTGTTAGAGGCGAATTTTAGGTATTTGTAGTTCATTTAAAATCGTTTTAATTGGAACTTTGTAAGTGTTTGGTATAGTTATAAGTTAAAACAAGCGTATAGTAGACGAAGTCATCTATATCCCCCGCCATTTTAACACGTTATGGTCTCAAACCAGGAAACTGACCCAACATTTCTCTTAGGCCATGTCAAAATAGCTGCAATGGAAATCCTACAATAAACATTTATACAACTCCTTACTATCAAATGGCTCCAGTTCAGTATGTGCTTTATATATAGACATGCAATGTCTGACAAGGAAATATTAAACATTTATTGAGTTATGCTCCGGAAACGAACAGCACCCTTATAGAACCAAAGTCCAACTTGTTGCCATGGAAACGTCAAACATAAAAATATATAAAACTCCTATATAGCAAAAGGCACCAGTTCAGTATGTGTCCGTTAAACATGCAAAGTTTTGTAAGCAATTACTTAACGGTTTTTGAGTTACGCTCCGGAAACGAACAGCACCCCCATAGAACCTCAAAACGTCAAACATAAAAAAACATAAAATTCCAAAATAGCAAAAGGCACCAGTTCACTATGAGTCTGATAGACATGCAAAGTTTCGTAGAGAAATATTTAACGGTTTCTGAGTTATGCTCCGGAAACGATTTCGGGACGCACACACGGACGGAACCCATTTCTTTATCCCCCGCCAACCTCAGCAGCTAAGAAGAGGTCATATCCATTTTTGCCACCCAAACGTTCTGATAGAGATACAGCAACAACTTCATGAAAATGGGACATCATGTCATAGTGCAGAGAAAATGTTGCATTTGTTGATTTTCCTTCATTTAAAAATCTATTCAATTTTGATTCCCATCTTGAGGCATTTTCTACTGGGTTCCGAGTGACTTGATCTTCAAGAAACTGCTGTGCATCTTCAATTGGGATAGTCTGGAGGAACTTCATTGCAAAGGCAAGTTGGCTTGGGCAATTCGGCGGATATTTGCTGTTGCAGTATCTATATGGTCAGCTGTTACCAATTTGGACCATTCACTTCTGTCCATGTCTCTCATAACAATCAGTAGTTCAATGAGACCAGCATTCTTGTATGCAGTGAAAAGGGTATTCACCTTTGATTTTCTAAGATGCAATAATGGGAACTCTGGCAAAAATTGCTTGTATTTCCCTTTTTCCTGAAGAAGTTTTAATGAATTCATGCCAATTTGATATCAGGTCCAAAAAGAATTCGATCACAGCTGTCATCGCTTGAATATATTCCAAGTTTGATCAGGATGTCATCCAAAATGTCACGAAGTTTGTTGATATCGTCATCTCTGCCTGATTCAGGAGGTGGATGTCTTGTCAAAAGTGATGGTGGTGTATATTTGCGGAAACCAAACATAGTTGTGATTTCATTTTCAAATTCATGATTTGATTCTCCTTGTTTCTTGTCGTCAGAATACATGCTAAGGTCATCAAATGATTTTTCCAAAGCAGAAGCTTCAAAACGAAAAGCAATGTCCTCAAGGTCATCTGGAAAACCATCAGGTGCTTGAATTAGGGTTGCTTCCTGCAAGATTCCTTCCAATGTTTCAGTTCCATCAGTCTCCATCAGATCACTGGTTGCAGGCAACTGAAAGAAAAAAACATATTGTAGTAGATGTACATTTCTAAGTTTAAAAACACATTTCATCTATGATTATTTACTCCATTTATAAATGAATGCTAAATATATTACCTTCTCTGGTTGAGAGATGGATTGACATTCATCTGTAGAGATATCGCTTCCTCCGACTTCTGTATCAAGTCCATCAGCCTCTTCCATATCACAGTCACTAGTGACAAGGTTATTCATGAAGTCTTGCAGCCATTTGAATTTGTTTGAAGTATTTTCTGGAAGGAAAGCTTTATGCTATCAACAAAATGCAAGAACATAGGTACATTACACAAATTATTTTAAAACTTTGGTCACTGGTTATCTGAATTTGTAAAGTATTCTCATCATATTGAAAATAATAATATATATTACTACCCGAATCTGTTCCCCAGTTTAATGTTCCTACAAACTAAGAAGAGCCAAAATATCGTGTATTTCAAAGTATGTTTCTTAAAAACAGCTTCGGTGTTACGTTTGATACAAAAGAACAAACATATATATGTATATATATATCTATCTATCTATATCTTGCATACCTTTTAACAATCTCCACACGCGGATATTTCCCCATGTACAGAGGCGGTGAAACATCTCATAAACTTCACTCTCATTCCCATCAAGATTCAAAATGGTATTGAACGCTTCGTCTTCGGAAATGTTGGTTGTTGCTTTGCATGGACAATTTGTTGTGCCGTCACATATGTTGACATCATGCCACAAATCAATTTCAATGCTGTCTTTTGGAGTGTGATCGGTAACATACACAGCTGCTTTGATCTGCTTTCGCCAGGGACTGGGTCATTACGGTTTTTCAGTCTGACCAAATTGTCCAGCATCAGTATGACATGACATTGTCTCAAGTTCACAAGCCCCTCGACTTCACCAGCGGATGTGCTGTACTTGAGTGCATGTTGTTTGATGAATGTATTGTAGTAGCATGTGTGAGTCAGTGCTCTTTCTTTAAGACTCTTTTCTGCTGTTTTCAAACTGGTCGTACATCCAAAGTTGCTGGTTATAGAGAACAAATTGTTTATGCTTCTATAAGTCATCTGTTGTACTCTGTTGCAACACACCGATGTGACGTCGGTTCAGAGTGTTGAGAAGAACGTCATAGCAACAGTAGAGTCTCTACAACTTCTCTCTATCAGGTGATTTAAAACAGCTATCTTTATTAATGAAAACTTCAAACAACATCTGAACATCAAGTGGCACATCAAGGAACCATTCTTCTTTGATATCAAAGTTTGATGCTGACAGAGGATTTGGTAGCTTGAAGTCTAAGCATGATGTACACCTGGTAACATCTCCATAGTCTTCAGTACTGCTGTCATTGTCATGAAATAGATCGTCACTACGGAGGATGTATTCATTCAGTCGTTGAAGCAGTAGGTCATCATGAAGGGTAAACCGTGCAATAGTCCCATTCTCAGGCTTGTATTTGTCGAAGGTGTCTGGTTTAAACCATTTGATCAAATGACATTTCAATCCATGTGCTTTATTTAATGTTGAAAGAATCAGCTGTATAATTCCTGATTTCAACTGCAGTTCCGTGTCACTCACAAAGTTCCACATAAACATCAACGCAATTATTGGTGTCCTTGCACGGACATTGTACACATAGGATACAGCTGACAACTCTTGGAAACACATTTTCAACTTCTGACACCAACTGTTCTTCAATTACAGTTGCTTGGTGGCGCTTTGTACCTACACGTTCAATACCGTCATTTACTGAGAATGACACTTGTCTCAGACGTCTGTGACGTATAGTATTTTGTGCACCCTTCAGTAAATTGTCACTAATGCGTTTAAAAACTTCAAACGATTCCAAGAACTCCCATCGTTTTATAATGCTGTCCTCAAAGTTTACTGTTTCATATCGCACATCTTTCATAAAATGATATTCAAACAGACATATTAATTCCCATTCTTTTTCGGAAAAATGTTGTTGATAATCCTTTTGAAGAAAAATGAGTTCAGATTGATCTAAACTGAACTGAGCTGAATTATCAAAGTATTTCCTAATGTGAGAGTGTGTAAGTTTTGAATATAGCTCATGAATTGTCCTTGTCTTGTCTTTCCGAAATATGTTTTTATGAACGTTCTCTGCTAAATCTTTACAGCTGTTGAAATCATCACAGTGACAGAATATATATTTCAAAGCAGAGAAAGTACTTATATGAGTCACAGATCCATTACTATCTTTTCTTGTTCTGTTTGGATGTGTACTTATCTCTCTCAGGACATTATACTTCTTTATTTCTTTTATTCGATCATTTGATGATTGTTTTTTTCGCAAATAGGAAAGGAAATCTTCTACCGTTATCCAGTTAGTTTGATAATAGGAAAGGAAATCTTCTACCGTTATCAATACTGTTAACAAGTATCTTTTCAAACGCTAGCCATTTGATATTCATTAACATACATGTGTCTGGGGAACTATGATTCAGTATTGTTAACAAATATCTTTTCAAACGCTAGCCATTCGATATTCATTAACATAAATGTGTCTGTGTCTTGGTCACTACAATTATTCTGTATAATTCGTTAACAACATCAAAACAATCACTATGAAAGATTTTGACTTACCTTTGTCAGCTGGACAGTTTTTTTCAATGTTTAGATCTTCATTCGGAGAAAATGCTGTACAAAATACACCGCGAGCACACATACACTGAGATGGAACAGAGATCAGTCAGTCTCCAAGGGTGACAACATGCAACGCAATACAGTACTGCTCTGTCCAACCCTTCCCAAAAAAAATCCATTACGCCTACACATCTCTTCCATCACAAGGGATAAATATTTCAGTGTCAAAACAGTTAAGGACCTTTTTAATGATGTTAATTCTCATTTAATATTAAGTTTTTTAAAAGAAATAGAACTTGTCCATAAATTTTGATGTGCTTAATGTATTATTTTATAAATTGGTAGTGCTAATAAATAACTTAGATTGTGAGTGGCTGTACCCTCGAGGGGGGTTGAAGTAGCGTAAAATTATTGTCCCCCTAAGAGGGTATGTAAGTCCCAAACCATTCGTAGTATTTTTATGCATACCAGACTTTTAAATCGTAGTATATTTGTTAGTTTTATTCAATGGCTAAACTTGCATATAATCGCCAGTGACTGAAGGGATGGTGTAAATCCTGCCAGGGTCCATGCAGGAAGCAAAGGTACTGTAAGTCCCCATGGTCCCTGGTGTGGTGATCTCCCTTTAGTTACTGACGATCTCTAGCCCATTTTTATATTGTTTTGTTCCTTAATACTTAATTCTTTTAAATGTTCCGCAACTAGTTTTAAAATCTTATCTGTGATATTCTAGTTCTCATACTGTCCTTCGATGACAGATTTTTATAAAGTTTAAATATATGTATATTTCATGTCTAATTTCTCGTCACGATATGGCTGAAATATTGCCGATGTGACGTAAAGCATTACCTCACTCACACACTTGCTCCCACTAAGCTCTCTCCCCCCCCCCCCCCCCCCCCCCAAGGTCTAAGGGATGTAAGAACAGCGGGTGAGTAAAAACAAAAGCTATGACCTAAAGAAATTCTTGGTCAGTCTACCACAAAACTGTATAATGCAAATCCAATTCAGCAAGCCCTGCTTGTCGTAAAAGGCGACTAACGGGATCGGGTGGTCAGGCTCGCCGACCTGGTTGATACATGTCATCGATCCCAATTGCGTGTTAATGACTCGTTTATTTACAGACCGTCGTCAAATAGCTTGAATATTGCTGTGTGCGGCGTTAAACAACAAACTAACCAACCAACCAGCAAGCCCTGCATAGTCAGAAAAATGTAACAAACAACCAGGTGATCCATCTCCTTGTTTATTTACATGTCTGCTAAAGGGGTGTACTTACTCATTGATAAGATAGCTAATTAGAGATGGTCCAAAACAATGTGCTCTGTGTTGAAACAACGTGCTCGGCTGGCTGGCTAAAACAATGGAATTGGCCTTAGCGCGAGATGGAGTGATAAGCAGAGCATTTTGGGATATCCCACGTAAATAGCTAATATTTGAATAAATATGCCTCCCAGAACATTAATGATGTGAATTTGAACACAGTTATAAAAGTAATTTGTGTTCTTATTCCGGTTGAGCAAACTACTCTCCATTGGGAGTAGCTGCTGCCTTTTTTTGTAAGGCCTTAAGGATCCTCTCTTTTCTTTCTCCGTCCCTGTCAGGGGCATAGCGACACCACAATTTTATCTGATCTTCTATATCATTGTTTGTTTTCTGGACCAGTGGGTTCTTTCGGGTGGCTTCTTCAACATAGTTGACATGATACAAGCTACTGAAATCTATAACACTGATTCGTGACATAAAGGTGTTAATTACTCCACACAAACAGTTCCATGCACATTTATGCTGGTAAATGTACAAGGATTGCGACGTTTTACACTGAAAGACTAAAATGAATGTCACGTTGTTTCAAGTTGTTTTCAAGACAGTTTCATGTCTTAGCAATTATCAAGAAATATGTTGAGGCGAATTAAGATTGAAGCTGTACTTACTAATGATAACATCCTTAAGTGGCATTTCTTTAAAGGCCCTCTTCCCGGATGTCCCTTTCCAATTTATTTGTTTTGCAAGCTTGTTTGTTATGGCCGCCGACAGGACGCGTCTCACCGTGTCTGCAGCGCTCATACCCCCGATGACACCAAGTTGTGAGACCTATACTATGTATAACATGCATGGTATAGTTACAATTACATATGCGTATTATGGAGACAGCTTTTATAGAATTTATTGATAAAATAACATAACACGAACGAATTTATATTTGAATGAAGTACAGTTACGGATTATGAATGAAGTCAAATTAATATTGTATGAAAGCCTAACTGGGTTGGGATGGTTAGCGTTTCCTTTAAAAAAACACGCTTGTAGAAACGTTGAATGTAATTATGTTTTATTCTAGTTTATATAAATTATGACAATACGGAAATTAGCTAAAAACTTAAGCTGCCGTGATGCAGAATTGAACACGTATTTTTAATCATGCCTTTGTTGTAGGATGTAGTAAATATAATTAAGACCATTGAAATCGTATTATATTACAAATGACGTTTCGCAATTTAAAACAATGGGCTGGAATACTTACCACACTCCTGAATAGAGTAGCATCCGACAAAGAAGTGTTTGCCTCATCAAGGTCTTGAATATTGTCAAGAGGCAGGTCTAAGGACGGTTGCTCAGATGTTGATTGTACTGGCGCTGACATCATTAACAACAACTGGTTAAGCAGTCTGTTGTTTTCCATCGTGGTCGCTGTGTTGGTTTCGATGGCTCGATTATTTGGACAGCCTCTGTTATAAATAGTAAAATAGCAAAAAAATTATATTTCAAAATTATTCGTGATATATTGTTCCATTATATTTCCACAATACTGCAACATTAACATGCTTTAGGTTATTTGAGGTTATTGATTAGCCCAACTTAAATGGAATTGTATATTTAGCATCATACATGTCAGTTACTTCTTTCCATATACGGGGGCACGGGTGGCCAAATCGCCTGCAGGCGCCACAATTCGCACTGCAGAGTTGCGTCCCTTTGACACGCCAGAAATCTATGCGTGTGGGGTCTGATTCGTTCCGATTAGTGTCTTGGTTTGTCGGCATCATAGCCGTGCTCGTGGGTTTAACAAAAGTGGTAACGTCTGAGACCTGCATCACTTCGGGCTTTACTCCCACATCAAGCTGACACGCCGTGATATAATTTGACTATTGTTAAAAGTGGCGTTGTACACTACTCACTCACTCATTCTTGCCATATACTGTCATTGATTATTGCAGGGAATACCATTGATCAGTTTCTTACCTCTGCTGGTACCAACAGATGTCTATGAACCTGTTGTTCTTGATGGAAAACTAGTTTTCGGTCGGGCTGGTGTACTAGGGAAATCTGGCATTGGGCTGTATGAAGAGGTTGAAGGTGTCACCAATCTCGCCCCGGTTGCTGATGGCCCAGGAGATGACAAACTGCTGTCTGTTGTGGACGTTGTTAGGCTTGAGTTAGAAGTAACATGCTCCCTTTGATGCGCCGATTTCCTTGGAGATCGTGCAGAACCAGGGGTTCAATATCAACCTCAGTCGGAACAGGAGGTGGTGTTGGCAGCCTACTAACCATGCCACTCCTGTCCATAATTTTGGTCTTCATGGTGTGGGTATGGGGTTGCCTTTCCTCTTCGTCCTCACTGTCACTTGCGTATTGAGCAACAAGCAATTATCAAATTGAAACCATTTTTCTACAAGAAGCTTTGGCACAAACTGCTGAATGGACAAAACATGTATATTCAATCATGTAAAACACTATGATAAAGACAATCACAACGACATACATTTCAGAAACAGAATTATTTACGGCATATTCAGTTTTATTTTATGTCTGTAAAATTACTGTCAAAGAAGATAAATATGTATCTGACAATATAAAACTTTCTTTTCCTTGTATCTGTCTGTCCCTCTTCCTCCATCACTGTGTCCAAGTTGATATGTCTCTTCAGCTTGTGGCAACTTCCTCCTAGCCTAGCCTTGTCATAGGATGCTAAAATATAATATATTGACAGGTTTGGTCGTCAGATAAAATGTTATTGTCATCATGTATACTAGATTATTATAGAAACTATATAGGTATATGATTAATGAAGAAAACTTTAAACTCAGTTGATCTATCTTGGAATTGCTTAAATGTTACCTTTGTTACCTACTAGTACATCAGTTATGATGCTATTGAAGATCTAGGCTTCTATTTTCCTAGTAATATATATAAAGTAACTTACCATTCTCGTACATGATGGATGTTGCATAAATCTTCCAGGTATCCTTATCTGGTTCGATTGAAGATTTTGCAGCTCTGTCCATTTGATTGGAGTTCTAGTATTTCAGCCAGTAGCAGAACTTATCCCCTTCCAACCACGTATCAGGAAAAAGGCTGATTTCATCACTTGTCAAGAACTTCACAATGTAGTGCATTTTCCTGTGGTAACATTTGTTATATAAATCTACCAATATACACAGTGTACAGTACAGTCTCAGATAGTTACATATAACTATGCCTCAAGTTGTTTCTTCATGTCAACTCTGTAATTTATTTCTCACTGTGGGGGGCACGGGTGGCCCAGTCGTCTAAGGCGCCGCGATTCGCTGTGCAGAGTTGCGTCCCTTGGGTACGCCAGAAACCTATGATTGTGTGTTCGAATCCCGGTTCTCCCCGATTATGTTTCTAGGTTTGTCAGCACCATACCCGTGCTCGTGGGTTTCACCGAAGTGGTAAACGTCTGAGACCTGCATCACTTCGGGCTTTCCTCCCACATTAAGCTGACACGCCGTGATATAACTGGAATACTGTTAAAAGCGGCGTAAAACCCAACTCACTCACTCACTATTTCTCACTGTGCATAACGGACATAGCTATGAATGAATCATGTTTTGGTAAAAGAACATATTTGCATTCGATGAGTGTCAATTTTCCGACAAAGATTCTGCTTACTTTGCACGCTTGCACTGACTTTGTGCCTTGTACATTCCTCCTTCGTCTACACTTCAGAATCTCTATGATCAACTGCCAAAACGCTGCATCATCATTGGCGACCTAAATGGGCATAACCCTTTGTTGGGAAGTTCAAATACAAACAATACTAGGAAAATCCTTGAAGATTTTATTTCAATGATTCAAACACTCATTTAGCACTTGATCTTTCAATCACAGATTCAAACCTTTCCAACGAATCAATGTGCAGTCTGGGTTGTTTACACAAGAAATATTGTCAACTAAACTGTGCTTTGAACAAAACTTTTATTAAAGCCAAAATTTGATGGTCACTCGTCTGTTTCTCAGTGGCCACATGGGTTACTTGATTGGCCTCCAGAAAAGGAGTTTTCCCAACACCTGAACAAAGTGGATTGTTGTACGTTGCATCAGTTGATAAACTTATGTTATTTAAATTTGTTCCTCTGTATATGTTTCCCTTATTTCCACCCTCCTGGCTCGCATGCCCTTTGTGTTATGAGATTTGATATCATCGCAAACTCTGTTTGCAACTTTCTACATGTCTGAATGGGATAGCGGAGGTATATCAGCGCTCATACTCTCACTTCCAATTGGACAATTTGAGGGGCCCATCTGTAGTCCAGTATTGGCAGTGCAAGATCGACGTCACTAGTCTGGTTCTCAGTGGTCACATAGGTTACTTGAGTGGCTGCCAGAAAAGGGTTTTTTTCAACACCCGAACAAAGTGGATTGTTGTACATTGCATCAGTTGATAAACTTATGTTATTTAAATTTGTTCCTCTGTATTTATGTATCTCCCTTATTTCCACCCTCCTGGCTCGCATGCCCTTTGTGTCCTGAGATTTGATATCGCAAACTCTGTTTGCTGCTTTCTGCATGTCTGAATGGGATAGCGGAGGTATATCAGCGCTCATACTCTTACTTCCAATTGGACATTTTGAGAGGCCTATCTGTAGTCCAGTATTGGCAGTGGAAGATCGACGTCTCCGTCTCACCACACAACCCTCTACCTCTTTGTTCAGTTTGCGGTACTCTGACATGTAGGTACAGTCAGTGCATTTAACTCTCACTGTCCAATTAAGTCCCCGCTGCTGTTCATTGTCTATGTCTATGACAATGACTTCCTTACACATTGACGAAGTCTTGGCGGGCTGACGGATGGCCTCGTTGTACAAATTGTCGTCAGTCTCTCCAATATGCAACAAGTGGTAAACATCAGCAGCAGCCCTGCATAATTAACAAAAACTTAACTCTACTTTGAAATAACTCCAAAATTAACCTTTTAAGTATGTGGTAGATAATTTCTGAATTACCTCCCTGGCAGATCAAATGTTCTATTTCTATCCCCATCAAGCCCAGTTTTTTTATATGGTATTGAACACACCAATCAGATGTATGTGAATTTGATCCCTTGCTGTACCAAATATCTGAAAACTGTCCATAATATTAAACGTGTATGAAGTGGCCTCATTAAAGGACAAATACTTCAACTTGGTAAGTTTATCCACCCATATAATTTAACACTGAGCATTTTGTATTCCCTGCAAGTATTTCAAAGTCTTGGCAAAAGGAATAAATAGATTCAAGTGTTATTACCTTTCACTTTTAGTTTTCAGGAAACTCCTTCCTTGGCCTTAACAGACGGTACGGTTTACTTGTTAATGTTTGAACTTGCTGCACACCAGCCACCTCTACACTGCACGCTTTCTTTTGAAGCTCAGTCGTCAATCTGACAGTTTTTGGCACTTAAAAGTTGCTTTGCTTTTCATTGGGGAATATTTTACCTGAATTCCAAGCTTTATGACCCGCTTTTAAAGATGTTTTCAAATTCTTTCGATGTCTCCCCAGTAGGTCCAAGATGCTGACACTATGAATAGCTATCTCTTCACAACTCCTTTGAGCCTCTTGACATGGAGGTTACTCTGTCTGTACAGGAGAGTAATTCTTCCTCACGTTCACGTGAGGGATCTCCAATCGTGCCTCCATGACTCAATTGTCCAATATGATACAATGGAATTGCAGAGGACGGATATGAAATACAACTATTAATATGGGATTTTAAACCATCGGCAAAATGTCTCCAAGAGACATATCTCAAACATACAGTTAACTTTGCCTTACGGAAATATAAAAATATAATTGTCATCACTCCTTTTCGCCTCCAGGCAATAAAGCTTGGAGGCGAAAAGCTACTGGAGGTTCTGCTATCTTGGTCAGACATGACGTCATTCATAGCGCCGTTCCTCTTAGTACAAACTGTGTTATGAGTTTGTCCCGGGCACTCTCATCCAAACTGTGTTATGAGTTTGTCCCAGGCACTCTCATCCAAACTGTCAAGCCATTCACGTGTTCTGTTGTGTGAGAACATCAGAAACGACTCGTTTGTCAGGAGTGTTGAAATTGGTCCGTATCGCAACAGTTGGTCCAACTGTCCAAACACAAACTCGGGCAGTTTGTTGTGTGTCATCATTAACATTGTTTCCTCTACTACCTGGGCTTCAGGATTCCAGAATTTTCCTCCTGGTAGATGATCTGTAACCATTTGTGAAAGGAGCTGGTAAAATGGTCTTGAATAGGCTCTGTAGTAAGGGACAGAGAATTTGGTCCATTGATTGGTCTTCTGCTGTTAGCATGGTCACACCTTTACCATCCTCATCAATTCTGGTGTCAAATGGTGTGTTACTCCCTCTTTTGAAATCTGTGATAACTGCCACATCATTCGAACCCTTCTCCAAAAAGTCAACAAGATTCTTGTAGTGACTGTTCATTTCTAGTATGTCACCTTTAGCTTCGAGTAATTTCCACAGTGGACCGGAGATGAATTTGGAAATCAATCAAATGACTCTTGCTCCTGCTAGATAAAGGTCTTCTTTGATGTCATATGAGACTGCCTTTAGTAGACTATTTGTTGTCCCATTGACAGTATCCAAGAACTTAGAAATGTCTTCATGGTGGTAATACACTGCATGACCCAAGGAAAACACCATTGAACCTATCGTGCTTGAAGCGAACAAAGCGATTTCTTTCATTCTTAAGAAAAGTCTTCCATGCGAGGCTCACTCCATTCTTTTCATCCTCGCCCAAAGCAAAGGCCTTGCAGCATGTTCTGATGATATGCAGTGTGCTACTCTCACTCTTGTGGAACATCTCAAGCTCGGGGAATTTTGCGGAAACCAATAAGTTTGTTCTCAAGGAATGAACGTTTCCTCGCAAGAATCAGCCATCCCAACAAGCAGATGGAGCCCACAAAAAAGTTGTTCATCTTGGAACACATCGTTCTTTCTTTATCGTCCAAGTCTGCCCATCCATCAACAACTTGTGGCAAAATTGTTTCTCTGAATTCCTCCAGGAGTCTGTTGAAGGCTTTTTCAGTGGATGCTCTGTCTGACATTGTATCTCTGATGTTTGAGAGAATACGGTAGCCCTCATGCATTTGACCTTCTTTTTCCTTGGTATGGCAGTGGTCATTTATGTCCTCCAGTATTTCAAGTATTGATTGACTGCTCTTGTTGGCCTTATCTCGGAGCCCCAAAATATAGGAAGTCTGTGTTTCATCAGTCAAAACATAGGTTTCTACTGTCTTCTCATACTTCCTTGTCTCATCAATGTAGAGAGTTGTGTTCTTCTGCTCTTTCAGGACATCTTTTAACTGCTCTTGTGCCACAGAAAGCTTTGAATGGACAATCCTGTTGACTGTTGAGGCAGATGGTACAGCACTTGGTGTCTTGCCACAAAGAGATACCACCTCTCTGATAACCTTGCCTACCTTTTCCGCTGTCAACTTTTAGATTTGTCAGGTTCATCACACACTGAACAGTATCAGGGGTATTAGAACGTGAATCCTTGTCACGTAGCTCCAACTCGCTACTGTCATCTAATAACTACCTCAAGTAATCAATTGTGATGTGTTGATCAATGGTTTGTGGTTTCAGATGGGATATTTCTGTCTCTGCTTTCTCTTGCTCAGCACTGCCAGTTGAGAGTCCAGCTGTTGACAGCTTAACAGAGTCTTTTCACCTCCCTATTATCTCTCCTTTCCTTCAGATGCTTTTTAGCCTTGTCCAATTCTAGATTCTGTTCGGGCAGCTTTGGAGAAGTGAGTGAGTGAGTTTGGTTTTTACGCCGCTTTTAGCAATATCACGGCGGGGGACACCAGAAATGGGCTTCACACATTGTACCCATGTCGGGAATCGAACCCGGGTCTTCGGCGTGACGAGCGAACGCTTTAACCACTAGGCTACCCGCCCCCTTTGGAGAAGGAGATAATGGTGATGAGGAAGATCCTGTCACTGTACAGGAAGGAATAACAAATAAATCTTTGAGAAAGTCAATCTTAACCTGTCCCCTCTTTCCTTTAAGTGCATTAATAACTCTGTGAATTTTGGCAAGGACAGCCGGCTTGTTAACAGACAGAATGTTCAAACCACAAAGATTTGAAATCCATTTTTGAAGAGAAATGCCTACTTCAAGTCCTTGAGACTTGGCTAAATTAAATAAGTCTAATACAACACCATTTGTCAGTTTGTTTTCGGAAATTTGTGTTAATTCACAACTATCATCTGTTAAATCAGTATGTGAAATTCCGATTTCCTCCAAAGATGTCATTGCTGAGTGTCATGGATTATTCAATTAACAAATACTTGCTGAAAGATAGGATTGTTCCAGTTAAAATAGTCTGTGTGGATTTTTCCAGGCCAAAACTTTCCACCAGATCACATGCCAAAATGCCTGTAGAGTTTGTCAAAAAAATCTCCACTGCACACAGTTTGGGATGAACTTTCACTTTTCTGTAATACTGCCATAAACTTACGTTTTCTCCTTTTCTTCAGGATGACAGACTGAGATTCCTTCTCAGAGCTTTTAACTCACTCACTCACTCACTCACTCACTCACTCAGAGCTTGAAACTTCAATTATGTCTTTGGATGCTGTAACTTGATGACTGGTACTAGGCTATGGAGATTGTGTGATTGAAGAATGAGGGGATTCACTGACATGATCTGATGGGGGTTTGGTTACATCACTGTCTGCTGCCTGTGAAATAACAATATAAATATGCTCAATTTTCTTGCAAAGAATTTTTCAGCACCTCATCCTGACACACATTCACTTGAAATATAACTTATATCTATATTTGCAGAAAAGATTTATTTATGAAGAATTAAGCACACAGTAATTCCTTCCAAATATTATGTGTCACCTGGCTTTCAGTAAACACAAGACTACGGTCTTGCAGATTGTTTTCACTGTGTGGGGATTTGGGGAGCGGCTGACTATCAAACTGAAAGGAGTTATCATCTTCGGCCATTTGTCTGTTTACTCCGCATATTGTTATCCTTTGAGCTTTCGCAGTCGGATTTAGTGCTCTCGCTTTCACTACTGTCTGTTATAATACCTTCAGATGTATACTTGCATGTGCTTGTTAGAAACTATGACCAGTCATCAATGGCAAGTGATTATATGTCGTTTCTAAGTCATCTGTATTGGTAACAGATCTGTTCAAGGAATCATCAAATTGATCCGAATCATCTACTGCGTAGGCAAACGTATCACTGGTAACTTCTTGTTCTGTATCTCCCTGAAAATCCTTATTGTGTGGTGCTGATGTAATGGCTTGTATATGTTTGGCTACCCTGTCCCTTACCTTACGACGCTTTGTCCAGTACGAATCATTCATATTTATGAGAAACTAGCTATTGTTTTGTGGGAATGTACTACAGTCTGGTTTGATTTTAAATTAATCTGCTGTTAATACTTCAGTGCATGTGTTGTAATTAGGGAATAATTAGGTCTGTATATTTGTTTCTTACATTACACTTTGCAGAACTTTGTAAGAAATCAGAAAACCAAATGATTTTTAAACACTTAAAATGCTCAAATTAATACTGGTTATCGGTAATATTTTTTGTTTTCATGAAAATAACATTGGTTCACAGTATAGCCCAGCTATTTAATTGAGTTCAAATCATATCTTGAGGCATAGAAATATGAAACTATTAGATTTAAGCTGAATTCACAGATGTTAACACGAACAAAAGTAGACCAATGTACAGACCACACTTCTTTACTATGATGCCAGTATATCAGATTTCATAAAATTAATTGTCTCATTAATATAGCTCTTTCTTCCTCCAGAACATTAGGGATATTATACTTATTTTACGCCAAAGTGGTTATCTGTTTGGAGGAATCTGTAGATTGATGAAAATCATACTTACTGTTGTTGAAATGGGCAAATTCAGAGACAAAGATATCAACAGGAAGAATGACCCACTAGTAGAATGAAATGTAACCGTTAAGCGTGATCCGCGGTAAAGTGATACACAACCAGTTTTCATTCCTTATGATAATTATGTGATTTCTCCAAATAATTACCAGAGGCATATATTCCTTATTTTATTACTCATGACCAAACAATATATATATATTTCATCCCATAAAAGATGGTATTAAATATCAACTTTGAGTGTTCAGGGCAGGGCGAGGCGAGGGTGGGAGTGGAACCCAGCTGTGAGTTGTTAACTGGCACACGTTGGCACCGATGATGGGCCAGTGCTGAGAGAGCGATGTCGGCAACGCTCAGCCAGCATTGGCCCAATGGTGTGATGTTGCCTGGGATTAGGTCAATGTATCGAAGATGAAAGGTTCGTAAGTCAGGATTGCTTTACTAATGTCAGGATTGCTTTACTAATTGTGATATTATAGACTTCTCGGAAACTTGTAGTATTCTTTTTTTACACTGAGCCAAACAACAACGCGTCAATATTAATAGTGAAATAAAAGACCATTTAGTAATCTAAACTGAAATATATAGAGGTTATCACGCGAGTGTGTTTGGGGATGGTAAATATCCTGTATTAGGAATAAACATTGTATTTAGCGAGCCTTGGCGAGCTAAATACATAGTGTTTATTCCTAATACAGGATATTTACCATCCCAAAACACACAAGCGTGATAACCTCTTTATCATATAATGTCATTCTTTAATTCTGTGCTTGAAAATCGCTTTCCCTCTCTCGCAAACATTACCGAAACATTGTGAGTTTTCCTAGAATGCGCGCATTTATATTTATTACGTCACAGGGTAAGTGATGTGTCAGTTGGACAGTGACAGTAGCCAATATAGTTCCAACTGAAATCTGTTTCTTATACAGTGTCGAAGCAACATATACGCAAAACAACAATTGTTTTTAATTGCCTTTCGCGGCAATCCATTGGTCTGTCCGCTAGAGTAACTGCCCTTTGTCAAAGGGAAGCTTCTCTTACCCTATTCTATGAGACGTCGCAGCCACGGTCAGACGTTGTTGACAGTCGGTCTGTCCTGTCACGTTAAGAAGTGCAGTCAGATGTACACACAGCGACAAAACGAAACAAGGTAACAATTCAAACATATTTCGGCCAAATCCAACTATTTTAATTTGTGGAGAAGGTTTCAAGCCGCAGAGGTCTACAAGCACAGATATGGCTACTGATCCCGCTTGGCTAGGCCTCGTGCCCTCGCAAAATTGTTTCGAAATTTATATATCCAAAGTTGCCAAAACTTATAAAATGCCTTAGCTACGTCACAGTTAGACACTGATTTTCAGTATATCAGACTGTTCTTTTGATAATGATAGCAATTATCCCTGTAGTTTATCCAGATTCCCGATGGTTAATTCTGACTCGATCGCCGAATGACGAGGGCGACGCCATGTTTATTTTTAAACAGTGAAAGTAGTCCCTACTTGACCTTTGATATTTGCATCTCTATCCGCATATGACCCCAACGGATATCGTTTTTATCCGTTGGCTTTATCCTGCCGAGAAACCTACCCATTATATGATAAATATCTATATCAAATAATTACAAAGTTATCAAGTTCCTACTTAGAATGTGTCAGTATTCAATAACATAAAAGGCCAGTGAGTGTATATCACAGGGAGACAATATAAGGCAGAAATGTGAGGGCAGCCAGAGTGCTAGTTAGCTTCTAGTCACTCTTGTTTGGTTTGATCTGCCCTTATGCCTCTTATATTACTAAATTGGTAACCATGCTAACTGATTACTTTATATAGTAATGATTTAATAGTATAGCTTGAGTCCCTGATAGATATACCTTTCATTCATCAGAATACTACCCTAAATTTGTATAGAAAACAAGTTAATCCATTATCTTATCAGTGTGCGTAAAACAAGCTGTTAGACTTGCGCAAGTCTTTAAAGAAATGATTGAGTTCATATCATAATTCCTTGATGGTATACATAATAACAAGTTGTCCCTATAAAATACTCGCGTCCTAACTGTCGGTGTATCTAGACAGGGATAGAATTACTATACAGTCATGAACCTTTCATTCAATGCAGCCATGGTGCAAGGTTTAGATGCGGGGAGGAACGTAATTATCGGTCTTCTGTAAACAACACAATCATTAATCATCTTACCGTGATCTAGCAACAATGTACAGCTGCCTAGTCATTATAAACACATGTCTAATTCGCCATGGTCCAAAATGGAGTTCATGCATTACACAAAACTACAATAATGTGTTATGTGTCCTTCAGTTGCTAGAGTGAGTGAGTGAGTTAAATTTTAGTGAGTGAGTGAGTGAGTTATGGTTTATAGTCACATCGGCAATATTTCAGCCATATCGTGACTAAATCAAGTTATATAGTCATGAAACACAAAACTGAACTATAAAACCTGTCGACAAAGGACAGTACAATTACTAGAGTATCACAGATTGTAGTTAAAACTAGTTTGAGGGGATATAAAAGAACAATGGTATAATTCAACAACACAATATAAAAACGGGTTATAGATCGCCAGCAACCAAAGTTAGGCCACCACACTAGGGACCGAGGGGACTTACGATGCTTTTGCTACCTGCACGGCTCCCCAGCAGGATTTACACCATCCCTTCAGTCGCTGGCGATTGTAGGCAATATTAACCACCAATTAAAATGAACAAATATACTACGATTAAAATGTGATAGCTATAAATTTACTGTGAAAGAAACGGAACTTATGTATCCTCTCCGGGGGACAATAATTTTACTGTACTTTAACCCCCTTCAAGGATACCGCCACAAACAATCTCAGTTGCTAATTTAAACTACCAATTTTAAAACATACATATGTTATGACACGTATCAATCAAAATTTTTCAATCAACTCAATTTCCTTTAAAAAACCAATAATTAAACGAGAATCAATACTATTAAAAAGATCCTTTATGGATGATGATTTGAAATATTTATCCCTTGTGATGGAGAAATCAATACAGTCAAGCAGGACATGCTTGACTGTGATTCTCTCATCACAAGGGATACAAAATGGAGGATCTTCACCTTTTAACAAAAATTCGTGTGTGTATCTTGTATGGCCAATACGACATCGTCGTAAAATGACCTCTTCAAATCTGGACTGACAGCCCAAGTAGGTGTAACCGATATTTGGTTTAATTTCATGTAATTTATTGATACCTACTTGAGTGTCCCACTTCTGCTGCATTTGATCTCTGATGTAACATCTAATAACAGGTTTGATATCGCTGTATGGGATCAGAAGTGGTGTCACAGATTTGTTGAGTGCTGCTTTTGCAGCAGCATCGGCCATTGTGTTCCCAGTGATTCCAACATGGCTGGGTAACCAACAAAAGACGATGTCATAGTGGCCAGTAGCAAGTTCATTATACAATTCAATAATTTGGATTAAAAGTGGATGCTTACATGATATATTTTTAATAGCCTGAAGACACGAGAGAGAGTCTGAAAATAATACAAATTGCGTATGCTTAGATTGTTTACCAATATATTTTAGAGCTGTTAAAATGGCATGGGATTCGGCTGTGAAAATGGAACTATGATCCAGAAGTCGTGAAGACATAGTCCTGGATCCAATGACAGTGGCGCTGGCAACCGCGTCACCATCCTTGGATCCATCAGTGAATATAGTTTTGTAAGATTCATATTTGGCCCGCAACTGATTAAATTCTTGTTGGTAGATTAGCTGGTTTGTTTCGGATTTCTGAAGTTGAGTCAATGACAGGTCAACCTCTGGCTGTACCAACTGCCATGGTGGAGAAGACAAAAGCTGAGTGGGAGCTATATTTTTAAGATCGATATTAGCAGCAGAAATAGCAGTTGTGATGCGCAGACCGAATGGAGGAATAAGGGATGGCTTTTTAAGGTATTTATCCTCATAGAGAGGATGAAAAACGCAATCAAATGCAGGATTTGTGTGATTTGAAGAAAGCTTTGTAAGATATTGTAATGAGAGTTTTATCCGACGTTGATGAAGTGAAGGCTCATCAGCCTCCACATACAGACTTTCGATAGGGGAGGTTCTGAAAGCTCCAAGGCAAAGCCTCAGGCCTTGATGATGAATACTGTCTAATATTTTTAAATTACTTTTACAGGCTCCACCATAGATGATGGAGCCTTGGCCCAGTTTAGAGCGGATAAGTGCTCTGTACAGTTGGAGGAGGGTTTTCTGATCCCCTCCCCACTTTGAATTTGAAACGACTTTCAGAAGGTCAAGGGCCTTCAGGCATTTATTTTTCAAATATTTTATGTGTGGTAAAAAGGTCAGATGGTGGTCAAAAATAATGCCCAAGAACTTGGCTTCTTTGACAACTTTAATAGGAGTGCTATCCAAAACTAGTTCTGGGTCATTATGTGATTTGTATTTTCTACAAAAGTGTATACAATTCGTTTTTGATTTTGAAAATTTAAAACCATTTTCTAATGACCATTTATGGATTTTGTTTAGACATAACTGTAATTGTCTTTCAATAGTACGCATATTTTTACCACGACATGAAATGTTAAAATCATCAACGAATAGAGATCCATCGATGGAATCAGTTAAAACCTTAGATAGGCTGTTTATTTTAATACTGAACAATGTGACAGACAGAATACTGCCTTGTGGGACACCCTGATCCTGACTGTAATGATCAGACAGGGTGGAACCCACACGAACTTGAAATTGCCTGTCTGATAAAAATTTGGAGATAAATTGAGGCAAACGGCCTCGCAACCCAAAATCATGTAAATCTTTTAAAATTCCTTGTTTCCATGTAGTGTCGTATGCTTTTTCTAAATCGAAAAAGATAGACACTGCATGCTGCTTGTTTATAATAACATTCTTAACGAATGACTCCAATCTAACCAAATGGTCAACAGTACTTCGATTTTTCCGAAATCCACACTGAATATTAGTAATTAAATTATGCGATTCCAAGTACCATGTTAATCTATTGTTGACCATGCGTTCCATGGTTTTGCAAACGCAGCTGGTCAATGAAATAGGTCTATAATTTGAGGGATCAGTATGATCCCGTCCTGGTTTTGGTATGGGAACAACTATGGCATCACGCCACGAAGACGGAAAGTTGCCAGATGTCCATATTTCATCAAATAATAATAGAAGGGTTTCTAAGCATGATTCTGGTAAGTGTTTTAAGAGTTGATAATGTATGTTATCAGCTCCTGTGGCAGTATCATGAGCTTGCCCAAGGGCAGTATGAAGCTCATGAAGAGAAAAGATTTCATTATAATCTTCCCCATTATCTGATTTAAAATTAATAGTTTTCTTCTCTTGCTGTTGTTTATATTTTTGAAATTGAGGTACATAGTTAGAAGAGGAAGAATGTTTAGCCAAGGTTTCACCAAGTTTATTTAGGAATATCGGAAGTATTTGTCAATAATTCATTCCCAATTTGAAGATGGCGAATGTTAGATTTAGAACCCTTACCTTTGATTCGTTGGATCATGTTCCATACTTTTGACATTGGCGTACGTGAGTTTATTTTTGAAACGTAACTCTGCCAAGACTGGCGTTTATTTTGTTTAAACGTTCGCCGAGCTTTAGCATTTAAAATTTTAAATTGATTCAAATTATGAACCATAGGATGGCGACGGAAAAAATTCTCTGCCTTTTTCCGAGCCTTCCGAGCTTGTTTGCAGGTGGAATTAAACCATGGTTTACGTATGTGTGGAATTGTAGAGGACTTAGGGATACATGTATCAGCTAATTTGTTTAGTTCATCAGAGAACAGTTGTACAGGATCAGGGACATCGGTAAACAGATCAGGTTTTAACTTGTTGGACGAAAGTATTTCAAACAAAGTCCAGTTGGCTTTGGTGAAGTTCCATCTTGACGATGGAGGAACATCAGATGGAAGAACAGGATTGAGAATTGTTGGAAAATGGTCACTTCCACACAGGTCGTCATGGACTGACCATTCAAACTCATTCAATAGATCAGAATCCACAATTGACAAATCCAGGGAAGAGTATGTACCTGTACCAGGATGTAAATAAGTGTCATTAAAAAGACATAAATTGTTGTTGGAAATAAAATCTTCCAGGACTTTACCTTTATTGTTAGAATGTGAACTCCCCCATAGAGGGTTGTGTCCATTCAAATCACCCATAATGATGCAAGGCTTAGGTAGCTGGTCATAGAGGGCCTGGAGATCAACAAGCTTAAGAGATGAATTCGGAGGGACATAGATAGAGCACAAAGTAAACACAATGTGCAAGGTCACACGGACAGCAATAGCTTGTAGTGGAGTAATCAGTGAAACAGGGCTGTGGAGCACTCCCTGCTTCACTAAGATTGAAGACCCACCAGTGGCTTTTGGCCCTGGAGGAGAAAATAAATGATATGAAGCATATTGTCTGATGTCAAGTTGATCTGTATCCTTAAAATAGGTCTCCTGTAAACAAAATGCTGACGGTTGAAAATCCTGTATCAATAACTGTAAGTCATTAAAATTATTCTTTAGTCCTCTACAATTCCACTGAAGAAGAGTATTTGAGCTGTTCATGGTGGCTCAATGGGAGATCGTGAGCCGGACAGGGGTCCACTCCCCTGGACTGGGAGTGAAGGACTGACCTCCATCTGCAAAGGTTCAAACTGATTATGAACCTCCACAGGTAGAGTAGAAGGCACCTCCAAATGCTGGAGGGCCCTGGCCTTTTTTTTCAATTGCTTCTTTTTTTTTTCAGACATGTGGGCTTCGCCCTGTACTGATTCACTGACAATTTCCGGATCAGACGACTGATCTACTGAAGGCTCTGGTGAAATAACGTCTGTCTGTGAGGCTGACGTGGAGATATTTGGCAGAGGAGGAACAAACTGGGTATGGTCATCCAGGATGCGCTGTTCATCTACCCAAGATATCGAAGTTTGACATGATGTCGATGACATGGTAGGTCTGGCAACAAGTGCTGGGGAGGAAACTGCAGCTGAGTACGTAACAGTTGAAATATTTGGAGCAGGAACCAACTTTTTTGCTTCAAAGTAAGATATGTTGTTTGTGTGTTTTATTTTCTGAATTTTAGTTTCACGTTCATATCTAGGACAGGATTTGGATGAGGCCAAGTGTTCTCCATTGCAGTTAGCACACTTGATGGTATTGGTGCACTCAGAGCCCTCGTGAGCTCCACCACAACGGGAACACGCCGTGTTGTTACGGCAAAACTTGGCCCCATGACCAAACTGTTGACATTTGAAGCATCGGAGTGGATTTGGTACGTATACCTCCACTCCGATGTTGAAGTATCCAGCTTTTAAACTCAGAGGAATAGAAGAAAGAGCAAATGTAAATAGGTACGTATTCAGTTTGATAATAGTACCATCATCTTTCTTTTTGGTGAATCGCTTCACAGCAGTAACACCCTGAGTTTGCAGCTCAGCTGCAATTTCCTCCTCACTCATGTCATGAAGGCAGCGAGCCCTGTCTCTGACAATGCCTCTGCAGGAGTTCAGTGTCTTGTGCACTGAGACAACAACTGGTGTATTCACAAACTGTGTTAATGTCAAGAGATTGTCAGATTGTTGTCTCCGTGCAGATTCCACTAACAGTGAACCGCTTCGGAGACGTGTTACGTTTTTTACCTCTCCACAGACACCTTTAATGCCTAAGGAGATAGCAAATGGATTTAGTTTCAAAGGAGTGTCATCAGAAGATGAAATCACAACGAACCGTGGCCACGAGTCAACAATTTCAGACGAGCCTTCATCGGATGATAAAGACTCAACATGTCTACGTTTATTCTTTGATGAACCAGAGAGAAGGGGAAGAGCCATGGTAAAAGTAAAGGTTTCGACATCTCTGCTCCCTACCCGCCATGGAGTGTCAACAAGGACGATGGTGCAGTGGAAGCCCGCCTGCACCACCAGGGCTACAGGGATGTTATACTCCAGCAAAGAGAAACTTGAATAGCTATGGAATCTGAAAGAAGAAATGCCAGGTTGGTTCGCCCATGACACCTTTCTGGAGAAACACAGAATTCAGAGGTTTATCATGCCAGATTGGCCCATGAGCCACCGCCTTCTGGCATAGGACTCTAGGCAAAATTGAAATTCACATAATCATGGTTATAAAATATTCTGATCAAACATAGTTGAATATATGTCGAAATGTGGAAGTATTCCATGCTCAGGGCATGGCGTGACCAGCCGATTGATAGAATCGGGCCCATTCTACCACCCGTCTAGGTGAAGTAAGGGTCGAAGTGGTGTGTTGGGCAAAGGAACACTGTTCCTGGCTCCATTGCCCTCAACCACCAGAATCCCGTCCTCCACCGACACAGGGGCGCAACCCACGGCAAACAGGTTGCCCAATTTGGTCGCCTTTTACGACCAGCAATGGGGTGCTGTGGACAAATTCTACCCCGAGTCCACACGGGGGAAGAGCTATTAGCGTTACCCAGCACTCACCACGAGGAGGTTGCTCTGCACGAGTGCCGAGTTAAATTTTAAGTCACATCGGCAATATTTCAGCCATATCGTGACTATCAATAGTTTAACATAATACATATATATATATTGAAACTGATTTAAAAACCTGTCAACGGAGGACAGTAAAATCACTAGATTTATCACAGAAAAATATATAAAACTAGTAAGGAATTATAAAAGAGCATAGCACAATACATGACGATACAATATAAAAATTGGCTACAGATCGCCAGCAGCTGAAGGTAGATCACCATGCTAGGGTCCATGGGGACTTACAGTACTTTTGCTACCTGCATGGACCCCAGCCGGATTTACATCATCCCTTCAGCTGTTGGCGATTATTGACAAGTTTAGCCAAAGTTAAACGAACATATATACTACGAATAAAAACGTGGCTGAAATAAATATACTTTGAAAGACGTGGTCTTACATACCCTCTCAGGGGGACAATAATTTTACACTACTTTAACCCCCTTCGAGGATATAGCCACTAACAATCTCAGTTATTGATTTATTTAACCAATTATAAAATGAATGTATTTATTTACAATACATAACAATCAAAACTTATGAATTAATTCAATTTCCTTTAAAAAATCAAGAATAAAATGAGTACTTACCTGTGTAAAAAGGTCCTTCATAGTTGAAACTTTGAAATACTTATCTCTTGTGATGGAAAAATCAACACAGTCAAGAAGGACATGCTTGACCGTGATTCTTTCATCACAAGGGATGCAAAATGGAGGATCCTCACCTTTTAAAATATATTCATGAGTATATCGTGAATGGCCAATACGACATCGTCTTAAAATGGCCTCTTCAAATCTGGACTGACAGCCCAAGTAAGTATAACCGATATTTGCTTTTATTGCATGTAATTTATTTATACCCACTTGGGTGTCCCACTTCTTCTGCATTAGATCTCTGATGAAACATCTAATGACAGGTTAAAATTACTGTATGGTATAAAAAGTGGTGTCCCACTTCAGCCATTGTATTACCAACAATTCCAACATGGCTGGGTAACCAACAAAAGACGATGTCATATTGGCCAGTCGCAAGGTTATTATGTAATTCTATGATGTCGAGTAAAATTGGATGCTGACACGAATTATTTCTAATAGCCTGAAGACAGGATAAGGAGTCTGAAAATATAATGAATTCTTTATGTTTAGATTGTTTATTTATATATTCTAAAGCAGTTAATATGGCTTTTGATTCAGCTGTAAAAATTGAAGATTCATCCGGTAATCTAGTTGATATAGTTCTGGATCCAATGACGGTGGCGCTGGCAACAGCATCACCGTCCTTGGATCCGTCAGTAAAAATAGATTTATAGGTATCATTTTCACACCTTAACTGATTCAATTCTTGTTGATATTGTAATTGATTAGTGTCAGATTTCTTTAGTTTAGATAAGGTAATATCCACCTGTGGCTTTACCAATTGCCAAGGAGGAGACGAAAGCAGGCGGAAAGGAGATATAATTTCAAGTTTAATATCGGCAGCAGAAATTAAAGGTTTTAGTCTTATTCAGATAGGCGGAACAAGAGAGGACTTCTTACTGTACACATCCTCATAAAGAGGATTAAAAACACAATTGTATGCAGGGTTAGACTGATTAGAATATAATTTTGTGATGTACTGTAGAGATAGTTTGATACGGCGTTGTTTCAGGGATGGCTCATCGGCCTCAACATATAGACTGTCAATCGGAGACGTTCTGAAAGATCCAAGGCAAAGCCTCAGACCCTGATGATGTATGGGATCGAGTAATTTAAGGTAGCTTTTACAGGCTCCACCATAAATGATGGAGCCATAATCGAGCTTGGAACGGACAAGTGATCTATATAAGTGAAGGAGGGTCGTTTGATCTCCTCCCCACTTTGAATTAGAAATGACCTTCAATAAATCTAGTGCCTTCAGACATTTAGCTTTCTAATACTTAATATGCGTTAAGAAAGTAAGGTGATGATAAAAAATTATTCCTAAAAATTTAGCTTCTTTTACAACTTTAATTGGAGTTCCAGCTAGATGTAAATCTGGGTCCTTATGCGGTTTATATTTTCGACAGAAATGAATACAATTAGTTTGAGATTTAGAAAACTTAAATCTGTTCTGCTCTGCCCAAACATTGATTTTATTCAGACAAAGTTGCAATTGTCTCTCGATCGTGTGCATATTTTTACCTCGACATGATACATTAAAATCATCAACAAACAAAGACCCGTCAATAGAGTCATTTAAAACCTTAGCCAAACTGTTAAATTTTATGCTAAACAACGTTACTGATATTATGCTACCATGTGGGACACCTTGATCTTGATCGTAAAAATCAGACAAGGTGGATCCCACACGAACCTGGAAATTTCTGTCTGTTAAAAACTGATCTACAAAATGTGGCAAACGCCCTCTCAAACCCATGTCATAAAGATCTTTTAAAATTCCATGTTTCCAGGTGGTATACGCTTTTTCTAAATCGAAAAATATTGATACCGCATGTTGTTTATTTATTAAAGCATTTTTCACAAATGTTTCCAGTCTAACCAAATGGTCAACTGTACTTCTATTTTTTCTAAAACCACATTGAATATTGGTTAAAAGGTTATTAGTTTCTAAATACCATATAAGTCGGTTATTTACAATTCTTTCATACATACACAGCTAGTGAGCGATATCGGCCTATAATTAGAAGGATCAGTATGATCACGGCCAGGTTTTGGAATTGGAATAACAACGGCATTTCGCCAAGATGAAGGGAAATTCCCCGTTGTCCAGATATGATCGAAAATAGTCAATAATGTTTCTAAGCATGACTCGGGTAAATGTTTGAGTAACTGATAATGAATATTATCAGCACCCTTGGCAGTGTCATGAGCTTGCCCTAGGGCGGTATGCAGAAATCGAGAAAATTTCGTTATAATCCTCACCATTTTCAGAATTAAAATTAATTGTCTTCTTTTCTTGTTGGACTTTAAATTTTTGAAATTTTGGTGTATAATTGGATAAGGAAGAGTGTTTAGTTAAAGTTTTTCCTAATTTGTTTGCTATATCACATTTATTGGTTAATAGAGTGTCACCGTCCTTAAGATGGTGAACACTAGTTTTTGATCCTTTACCATTTATCATTTGCACCATATTCCAAACCTTAGATATTGGAGTACGGGAATTTATCTTAGAGACATAACTTTGCCATGATTGGCGTTTATTTTGTTTAAATGCTCGACGAGCTTTAGCATTTAACATTTTAAATTTATCTAAATTGTGGACAGTAGGATGGCGTCGAAAATATTTCTCTGCCTTTTTCCTCGCTTTTCTAGCTTGTTTACATTCGTTGTTAAACCATGGTTTACGTATATGTGGATTTAAAGAGGATTTAGGTATACATTGGTCAGCAATTCCATTTAAAACGTCAGAAAAATCCTGAAAAGGATCGGTAACATCAGTGAAACATTCGGGTTTTATTTGATTTAAGCACATTGTTTGAAATAAAGACCAGTTTGCCTTTGTAAAATTCCATCTTGTAGATGGTGGAACATCAGACGGATTTACAGTTGATAGGACAGTTGGGAAGTAGTCACTTCCACAAAGATCATTGTGGACAGACCAATCGAAATTGTTTAGTAGATCTGAATCAGTAAGGGACAAATCTAAAGAAGAGTAAGTCCCGGTTGCTGGATGCAGATAAGTATTGGTGTCATCATTAAAGGTACACAGATCATTATTGGTTATAAAATCCTCAAGTACTTTACCTTTATTATTTGTGTTTGTACCACCCCAAAGAGGATTGTGGCCATTCAAATCACCCATGATTATACATGGCTTAGGGAGCTGATCGTACAGTGTTTGAAGATCAGACTGCTGGAGAGCTGACGACGGCGGAGTATACAAAGAACACAATGTAAATGCAACATGTAAAGTAAGTCGCACTGCAACAGCTTGCAGATTAGTCATAAGTACAACAGGACTGTGAATAACATTCTGTCGCACAATGATTGAAGATCCTCCAGTGGCCCTATCGCCTGGAGGAGAAAACGAATGATAAGCACTGAACTGACGTAAATTCAAATTGTCTGTCTGCTTTAAATTTGTTTCTTGTAAGCAGAATGCTGATGGATTAAGATCCTGGACTTATAGATGTAGTTCATTAAAATTAGTCTTTACTCCTCTACAATTCCACTGTACAATATTAGGTGTAGAAACTATCTTTTCGGGGGATTAACTGGGGATCTACCCCTCACCTTCCTTGAGGGTGACAAGCTATGTGTCCGATAATGGCTGTTATCGGACACATCCATGTCCTCTAAGGACCCAAACTTATTAAAAAGTTGTATCTGGTTGTCCCCTTTTGAGGCTCTGCCGCTGAGATATTTTTGTGACGATTCTGGTCTAGGTTTACTTTTGCTTTTTGCAGTTTGTTTCACATTTGTTTTTGATTGTGGTGCTTCAGCTAATTTACGTGATTGTTTCTGAGATAGAGACGAATCCCTATCACCAGATGCCTGTGAATGAGTTAGGAGTTGAGATGTAGAAGCTGTTTGTGAGCTAGAGGTCTCTTGTGGGGGCCTCATCTGGACTGCTGTAGACAGCAAGGCAGGGGCAGATGTCGTCGCCCACGTGTAGTCGGTCTGGCATCCAACCGAATGACATGAAACATGTTTGTTCTTTGATGACTGCAGAGAAGCAGAAACAACAGAAGCAAAAGAGGGTCCTGGTTGTTCCTGAGCAAGAACAACCTTCTTTGCTTCGAAAAAGGAGATGTTTTGTTCATGCTTTACTCTCGAAATTTTGGATTGCAGTTTCCATGTTGGGCATTCCTTCGAAGAAGATGGATGGTTGCCAGAGCAGTTGACACAGAGAGGAGGTTTATCACAGAGGTTACTGTCTTCACATGTTCCAGCGCACCGATGGCAGGCAGCTGGTACATGGAATGACTTTGATCCGTGGCCGTACTTTTGACAAGTATAGCACCTTAAGGGATTGGGTATAAATGTATCGACCCTTAAGCTGCAATAACCAGCTTTAAGTGATTCTGGACGCACCGGAAGACAAAATGTGAATAGATATGTATTTGTTTTGATGACTTCATTGTTCTTTTTAGCTGTGAAGCGTTTAACAGCAGTAACTCCTTGTGAGTGCAGCTCTGTCACAATGTCAGTCTCAGTCATATCTGAAAGGCAACGTCCAATGTCACAGACAATGCCTTTACTGCTGTTCAAAGTCCTGTGAGGAGAAACCTCAACAGGAACATTCGCCAGTGATTTGCTGGATAAAAGAATTTGGGATTGTATAGGCCTTCGGCATTCGATTAAAAGCGAACCAGATCTTAGTTTTTTAACTTCCTTCACATCGCCAGGCAAACCTTCTATTCCCTTTGCTATCGCAAACGGATTAAGTTTGATAGGACCACCATCTGGAGCAGACAGAACGAGAAATCTAGACCAATAATCAGGATTGGTGACAAGTTTAGTAGTATCTTCATCCTCAGAAGAAAACGAATCATCAGATTCGTGGGAACGTTTTTTGTGTGTGCCATGGTAGTAGTAAAAGTGATTCACCCTCCTGGCTCCTCACCCACCATGGAGTGTCTACGTGGACGATGCCACACGTCTGTGGATCTCCAACAGACGGCACCAAGGATACCAGGAGGGTATACTCAAGCAGAAGTATTAATCGAAGATCAATATATCCACCGGATTGGCCCATGAGCCACCGACTTCTGGCACTGGCATCTAGGCAAATTTTACCATCCGTCTAGGCGAAGTAAGGGTCGAAGTGGTGTATTGGGCAAAGGAACGCTATTCCTGGATCCAGTGCCCTCAACCACCAGACTCCCGTCCTCCGCCGACACAGGGGCGCAACCCACGGCAAACGGGGCTGCCTACTTTGGTCGCCTCTTACGACCAGCAATGGGGTGCTGTGGAAATATTCTGCCCCGGGTTCCACACGGGGGAAGAGCTATTAGCGTTACCCAGCACTCACCACGAGGAGGTTGCTCTTCACGAGTGCCTTCAGTTGCTAGAGAACCTAATTTCCCTTGGATATGTTTTGCATCTGTAAAGTTAACTTGAAATGGTGATGAAAATTTTCATCCCTATCTGTCCCAAAAACTTAAGCATGTTTTAGTTCAGGACACTCTTGTAATTTAAAATAACTGTCAAAGGTTTTCTTCTGAGGTAATAATATTGCATCGAACATCACTGCTTCGATACCTTTACTTGTTTCCAGCCTGAGGTGACAATACGTTGTGACAGTAACAGAATACTGACCAATTTTGAATGTTGTATCCACACCAAGCATTCAAAAGTTTTTGTTTTGAGTACAAAATTTCCTCAAATTATTTAGCTGACAATCTGTAAATTCAGGATCATATGGATTATTATTTTTAATTTCTTGCTCTGGGAACATTATGTGCCTTTTGGAAAATTTGCCGAACTTTTAACACTTTCAATTCCTCCTTGTTCCTCGAGGATGGAAAATGTCGATCCCAATTGTGTGGATCCATGCTCAAGACATCATTTACTGGATTGTCTGGTTCAGGCTTGATTATTCATATAGTTTCAATAGTTCTAGCGGTTTCCTTGCACGGCGGTCCTTGCTTTTCTGGGATTTCTTGTATGTTTCAGCTTTAAGTATTGCTTTTGGTGATCTCATCATCTGTTTTTCCTTTAGCAATGACAGCACACTCAAGCCCTAATGCCAATTGACTTAACCGGACTCTTGGCAGTTGACGCCATGAACAGCACTGTGGGCTCTACCATGGAAGTTAGGAGCAAAGGTTGTATCGCAAGGTAATGACCGGAGCAATGCCTTGTTTGTTGCTTCACAGTTCCGACTATTGGGGTTGAATTGGGTCTTTTTGATAATTTTAGAGCTGAGTCGTAAGTATGTGCATTTTCTCAAATTTTGAAATTCGGTTTCAGTGTGACTAAGTTTTTATCTAAATAACCTTGCTTCTCCCCCTTGCTAACAAGTGACTGCCTTCTACATTTTCTGTAATCACCCAAGTAACAGTTTGCAATAACATCAGAAGTATATGAGAGATTTCTTCAAGCTTGGCAGGGTCACCTGCATTACTTGAGTAAGCAGCTGAAAACATCTGTATGTACAGTCTAAAGAAAATGAATTTGCCAATTTTGTTTGTCTTGTCTAGTTCTAGCAGGCATCATATCCACAATAATTTAAGAATTTGTAAGAACTTTCTATGGCTGGCCGAGAGATGCTGTGTATCGAGAAAAATTTGTGGGAAAACATCCATTTCACCTGTTTCATAAGTGAGAGTTGTGTGAGCTGCTCTGTCAGCATCTGTTGCCCAATTTGGTCTTTCCTTAAGTTCCTGAAACTCTCTGCAGCTAACTGTTTTTCATTATAAATTGATTCTGACCTGTGCAAATCAGATGTGCAGTCTGGGTTGTTTACACAAGAAATATTGTCAACTAAACTGTCCTTTTAGCAAAGTTTTGATTTTGTGTTTAAAGCCGAAATTTGATGGTCACAAGTTACTTGATTGGCTGCCAGAAGGAGTTTTCCCAACACCCGAACAAAGTGGATTGTTGTACATTGCATCAGTTGATAAACTTATGTTATTTAAATTTGTTTCTCTGTATTTAATTATTTCCCTTATTTCAACCTTCCCAGCTCTCATGCCCTTTGTGTTCTGAGATTTCATATCATCACAAACTCTGTTTGCAGCTTTCTGCATGTCTGAATGGGATGGCGGGGGTATATCAGCGCTCATACTCTCACTTCCATTTGGACATTTTGAGTGGCCTATCTGTAGTCCAGTATTGGCAGTGGAAGATCGACGTCCCCTTCTCACCTCACTACCCTCTACCTCTTTGTTCAGTTGCCGGTGCTCTGACAGGTAGGTACAGTCAGTGCATTTAACTCTCATTGTCCAATTAAGTCCCCACTGCTGTTCATTGTCTATGTCCATGACAATGACCCCCTTACACTTTGGCGAAGTCTTGGCGTGCTGACGGAATGCCTCGTTGTACAACATGTCAGTCTCTCCAACATGCAACAAGTGGTAAACATCAGCAGCAGCCCTGCAGATTATAAAAAATATAGTCTACTTTGAAATAACTTGAAAATATACCTTTTAAGTATGTGGTAGATAATTTCTGAATCATCTCCCTGGCAGATCAAATGTTCTATTTCTATCCCCCTCAAGCCCAGTTTTAATATGGTATTGAACACACCACTCACATGTATGTGCATTTAATCCCTTGCTGTACCAAAGAACTGAAAACTGTCCATAATATTAAACGTTTAAGAAGTGGCCTCATTAAAGGACAAATACTTCAACTTGGTAAGTTTATCCACCCATATCATTTAACACTGAGCATTTTGTATTCCCTGCAAGTATTTCAAAGTGTTGGCCAAAGGAATAAATAGATTCAAGTGTTATTACCTTTCACTTTTAGTTTTCAGGGAACTCTCATGCTCCTTAGGGGTGTTTTCCTTCCTTGGCCTTAACAGACGGTACGGTTCACTTCTTAATGTTTGAACTTGCTGGACACAGTCACCCCTACACTGCACGCTTTCTTATGAAGCTCAGTTGTCAATCTGACAGTTTTTGGCACTTAAAAGTTGCTTTGCTTTTCATTGGGGAATATTTTACCTGAATTCAAAGATTCATGACCCGCTTTAAAAGATGTTTTCAAATTCTTTCGATGTCTCACCAGTAGCTCCAAGATGCTGACACTATGAATTGCTATCTCTTCACAACTCCTTTGAGCCTCTTGACATGGAGGTTACTCTGTCTGTACACGTGAGGGATCTCCTTTCGAGCCTCCATGACTCAATTGTCCAATATGATACAGTGGAATTGCAGAGGTCGGAGATGAAATACACCTATTACTACAGGATTTTAAACCATCGGCAAAATGTCTCCAAGAGACATATCTCAAACATACAGATACCTTTTCCTTACGGAAATATAATTGTCATCACTCCTTTTCACCTCCAGGCGATAAAACTACTGGAGGTTCTGCTATATTGGTCAGACATGACGTCATTCATAGCGCCGTTCCTCTTATACAAATCTTCAAACTGTTGCCATTCGGCTTACTTTGCACATTGCTCTTACTTTGTGTTTCTTGTACATTCCTCTTTCGTCTACACTTCAGAATCTCTATGATCAACTGCAAAAACTCTGCTGCATCATGGGTGACCTAAATAGGCATAACCCTTTGTTGGGAAGTTCAAATACAAACAATAAGGGGAAAATCCTTGAAGATTTTTATTTCTGACAATGATATGTAAATTAAATGATGATTCAAACACTCATTTAGCACTCGATCTTTCAATCACAGATTCAAACCTTTACAACGAATGTGAATGGTCAGTTCACCTGTGCAAATTAGATGTGCAGTCTGGGTTGTTTACATAAGAAATATTGTCAACTAAACTGTGCTTTGAACAAAGTTTTGATTTTGTGTTTAAAGCCAAAATTTGATGGTCACTAGTCTGGTTTTCAGTGGTCACATACGTTACTTGAGTGGCTGCCAGAAAAGGGGGTTTTCCCAACACCTGAACAAAGTGGATTGTTGTACATTGCATCAGTTGATAAACTTACGTTATTTAAATTTGTTCCTCTGTATTTATATGTTTCCCTTATTTCCACCCTCCTGGCTCGCATGTCCTTTGTGTTCTGAGATTTGATATCATCGCAAACTCTGTTTGCAACTTTCTGCATGTCTGAATGGGATGGCGGAGGTATATCAGCGCTCATACTCTCACTTCCAATTGGACATTTTGAGGGGCCCATCTGTAGTCCAGTATTGGCAGTGGAAGATCGACGTCACCTTCTCACCTCACTACCCTCTACCTCTTTGTACAGTTTACGGTACTCTGACAGGTAGGTACAGTCAGTGCATTGAACTCTCCCTGTCCAGTTAAGTCCCCACTGCTGTTCATTGTCTATGTCCATGACAATGACCCCCTTACACATTGGCGAAGTCTTGGCGTGCTGACGGAATGCCTCGTTGTACAATTTGTCAGTCTCTCCAATAAGCAACAAGTGGTAAACATCAGCAGCAGACCTGCAGATTAAAAAAACAACATTGTCTACTTTGAAACAACTCCAAAATTAACCTTTTAAGTATGTGGTAGATAATTTCTGAATAACCGCCCTGGCAGATCAAATGTTCTATTTCTATCTCACTAAAGCCCCGTTTTTTATATGGTATTAAACACACCACTCAGATGTATGTGAATTTGATCCCTTGCTGTACCAAAGAACTGAAAACTGTCCATAATATTAAACGTTTATGAAGTGGCCTCATTAAAGGACAAATACTTCAACTTGGTAAGTTTATCCACCCACATCATTTAACACTGAGCATTTTGTATTCCCTGCAAGTATGTCAAAGTCTTGGCCAAAGGAATAAATATATTCAAGTGTTATTACCTTTCACGTTTAGTTTTCAGGGAACTCTCATGCTCCTTAGGGGTGTTTTCCTTCCTTGGCCTCAACAGATGGTACGGTTCACTTGTTTACAGTCACCCCTACACTGCACACTTTCTTATGAAGCTCAGTTCTCAATCTGACAGTTTTTGGCACTTTAAAGTTGCTCTGCTTTTCATTTGGGAATATTTAACCCGAATTCCAAGCTTTAGGACCCGCTTTAAAAGATGTTTTCAAATTCTTTTGATGTCTCCCCAGAAGGTCCAAGATGCTGACACTATGAATTGCTATCTCTTCACAACTCCTTTGAGACTCTGGACATGGAGGTTACTCTGTCTGCACAGGACAGAGTAATTCTTCGTCACGTTCACGTGAGGGATCTCCAATCGAGCCTCCATGACTCAATTGTCCAATATGATACAATGGAATTGCAGAGTACGGAGATGAAATACAACTATTTATACGGGATTTTAAACCATCGGCAAAATGTCTCCAAGAGACATATCTCAAACATACAGATAACTTTGCCTTACGGAAATATAATTGTCATCACTCCTTTTCACCTCCAGGCGATAAAACTACTGGAGGTTCTACTATATTGGTCAGACATGACGTCATTCATAGCGCCGTTCCTCTTAGTACAACTCTTCAAGCTGTTGCCATTCGGCTTACTTTGCACATTGCTCTTACTTTGTGTTTCTTGTACATTCCTATTTCGTCTACACTTCAGAATCTCTATTATCAAGTGGCCACATAGGTTAATTAATTGATTGGCTGCCAGAAAAGGAGATTTCCCAACACCCGAACAAAGTGGATTGTTGTACATTGCATCAGTTGATAAACTTACGTTATTTAAATTTGTTCCTCTGTATTTATTTATTTCCCTTATTTCCACCCTCCTGGTTATCATGTCCTGAGATTTGATATCATCCCAATCTCTGTTTGCAGCTTTCTGCATGTCTGAATGGGATGGCGGAGATATATCAGCGCTCATCCTCTCACTTCCAATTGGACATTTTGAGAGGCCTATCTGTAGTCCAGTATTGGCAGTGGAAGATCGACGTCACCTTCTCACCTCACTACCCTCTACCTCTTTGTTCAGTTTACGGTACTCTGACAGGTAGGTACAGTCAGTGCATTGAACTCTCACTGTCCAAATAAGTCCCCACTGCTGTTCATTGTCTATGTCCATGACAATGACCGCCTTACACATTGGCGAAGTCTTGGCGTGCTGACGGAATGCCTCGTTGTACAACATGTCAGTCTCTCCAACATGCAACAAGTGGTAAACATCAGCAGCAGCCCTGCAGATTAAAAAAAACATTGTATACTTTGAAATAACTTCAAAATAACCTTAAAGTATGTGGTAGATAATTTCTGAATTATCTCCCTGGCAGATCAAATGTTCTATTTTTATCCCTGTCAAGCCCAGTTTTAATATGGTATTGAACACACCACTCACATGTATGTGAATTTGATCCCTTCCTGTACCAAATCTGTCCATACTATTAAACGTTTATGAAGTGGCCTCATTAAAGGACAAATACTTCAACTAGGTTCGTTTATCAACCTATATCATTTAACACTGAGCATTTTGGATTCCCTGCTGGTATTTCAATTTGTCAACCACGCCAACAACTGAAGGGATGATGTAAATCCGACTGGGGTCGATGCAAGTAGCAAAAGTACTGTAAGTCCCCATGGTCTCCAGCGCCGTGATCAACCTTCAGTTGGCATGGCGATCTATAGCCCGTTTTAAAATGTGTAAGGGGAAAACAGTTTAATATATATTGTTAATATCAAATTTTGTTTCGTCATGATATGGCCGAGACGGTAAGCTTTAACAGACTCACTCACACTCAAAGTCTGGGCCAAAAGAAAAAATAGATTAAAGTGTTATTACCTTTCACTTTTAGTTTTCAGGGAACTCTCATCCTCCTTAGGGGTGTTTTCCTTCCTTGGCCTCAACGGACGCTTCACTTGTTTATGTTTGAACTTGCTGGACACCAGCCACCCATACACTGCTCAGTTGTCAATCTGACAGTTTTTGGCACTTTAAAGTTGCTTTGCTTTTCATTGGGGAATATTTTGACTGAATTCCAAGCTTTATGTCCCGCTTTGAAAGATGTTTCAAATTCTTATGATGTCTCCCCAGTAGGTCAAAGATGTTGACACTATGAATTGCTATCTCTTCACAACTCCTTTGAGCCTCTTGACATGGAGGTTACTCTGTCTGAATACAGTACTTATTCTCGTCACGATATGGCTGAAATAATGCCGATGTGATGTTAAAATTCAACTCACTCACTGTACAGGACAATAGGAGTAATTCTTCCTCACGTTCACGTGAGAGATCTCCAATTGAACCTCCATGACTCAACTGTCCAATATGATACAATGAAATTGCAGAGGACGGAGATGAAATACAGCTATTAATACAGGATTTTAAACCCTTTGCAATATATCTCCAAGAGACATATCTTAAACATACAGTTAACTTTGCCTTACGGAAATATAATTGTCATCACTCCTTTTCACCTCCAGGCGATAAAGCTACTACCCTTTGGTGGGAAGTTCAAATACATGATAAGGGGAAAATCCTTGAAGATTTTATTTCTGACAATGATTTCTGTATTTTTAATGATGATTCAAACACTCATTTAGCACTTGATCTTTCAATCACAGATTCAAACCTTTACAACGAATTTGAATGGTCAGTTCATGATAACCTCTGTGGGTCCATTAACCCCTCTTGACGATCTACCATCAACAAGATGGAATTTTACAAGGGCTGATTGGTCATTATATGAATTATTATGTACTGGAAAATTAAAACCTGACATATTTTTTTTTAACATGTTCCGATACAGTTGTTTCGGGACCTGCTGTCCCCGTGGGGACTGGGGAGGGTAAACAAGAATGTGTCCTCAGCAACCCATTGCTGGTTGTAAAAGGCGACCGAAATGGGCAATATGTTTGCTGTGGGTTGTGTCCCTGTGTCGGCAGAGGACGGGAGTCTGGTGGTTGAGGGCACAGGTTCCAGGAATAGCGTTCCTTTGCCCAATACACGACTTCGACCCTTTCTTCGCCTAGGCGGGTGGTAGGATGGGCCCGGTTCTATCAATCGGCTGGTCATGCTGAGCCCTGTGCGTTATCTTATTCAGCCTTCCTTTTATAAATTATGTTAAACTGTTTTCAAAAACAACATTTGTGTTTTTATGCTGGTTGCAATATTTGCCTAGAGTCTTAAAGCCCAGAAGGCGGTGGCTCATGGGCCAATCTGGTGGTACATTATTTCTAATGTTTCTGCTTGAGTATACCCTCTTGGTATCCTTGGTGCCGCCTGTTGATACTCCATGGTGGGTGGGGAGCAGTTAGGGTAAAACTTAAACTATACCACTATGGCTGCTTTGTCGACAGATTTTACTGTCTCTATGTATTAATATATAACTTGATTTAGTCACTATATGGCTGAAATATTGCCGCTGTGACTTTAAATATTAACTCACTCACTCACTGCTCAAAATAAAAAACAACCAAAACGTTTTCACATTGAAGATACTGATGATGAAGAAGATATGAGTCAAGCGAGAAAAAGTTGACTTTTTGTTCTCCATTTCTATTAGAAAAGCAATTCAAGGTATTGCTGGAACTGTTTAGAATGTCACCAAAATTAGATCTGGTGCAGTTATAATAGAATGTGTGAAGAGAGAGCAGGCAGCTAATCTCATGGAAGCAAAATTGTTTGCAAACATCCCAATCAATTGTTATCCACACAAATCCTTCAACGTTAGCAAAGGAATTATCTGGGACAGAGATAAGAGTCTTGCTAATCTGTCCATTGATGATATTGTAAGTCAACTACGGATGCAGGGTGTTGTTGAAGCAAAGCGTTTCAACATTAAGAAGGATGGAGTTTATTTACCTTCTAACACTTACCAAATATTGTCCTTCTGCTTGTGCCACATAAATCCATTCTCGATCAAGGTAAGTAATATTGACCTGCGTTTTAGAACTTTGATTGTATTGTCAATTTGTTTTGTGTTTTTTAATATTGGCTAGCATACGGTACACCCACTGGTAACCAAAGTGATAGCATAAATCCTGCTGGGGAGTCATGCAGGAAGCATAGGTACTGTAAGTCCCCATGATCTCCAGTAAGGTGGTCTAACTTTGGTTATTGGTGGTCTATATATAGCCTTGTTTTAATTGATAGGACTTAATCTCTTATTACTATATGTTTTTTGAAGGGAAATTATGATCTAGTTTGTTTTATTAAAAAAAAAAACTGTGATATAACTTACTATTTTACTGTCCTTTGTTGACAGATATTTTAGATTAAATACCTAGTTCACATCGCTATATGGCTGGAATATTGCCGATGCGATGTAAAATTTAACTCACTCACTCACTCACTCTAACACTTACCTCCTTACGTTTGACGTTCCACAGTTGCCAAAAGCAATTAAAGTAGGATGTTTTTCCATGATATTTGATATGTATATCCCTAGACCTCTGAGGTGCCTTACTTAACAGAAATTTGGGCATGGGCAGAAATAATGTACTTATCGTGCTGCTTGCTATCGTTGTGGAGACAAAGATCATGATAGCAGCTCATGTACATCTGAAATAAAATATGTTCATTGCTCTGGTCCACACATCTTCATCTGAGGAGTGTCCTGTTTGGCAGTTTAAAATGACCATTCAACGCATTAAAACAGAAAAGAATATTCGTTTTTCAGATGCAAGGAATTTAGCTCCTTTAATTACACCCTCCAACAACAATTCCGTGAGAGGCTATGAAACCATTAAAAAAAAATCAATTGATTGTCAAACTGACTTAATTTGGGTGAATACAGACACACCAGTGAATGTTTGTGATCTCACCTCTTTATTTTCAACAACTGAATCTTCCTCAAAACAAACATCTAAATTAACAGAAACTCAAACTACTACTTCTCCACTTTAGAAACTGAAAAATGTGAATGTGGATTACTCTAAGAAACAAACTAAAACTGATCGCATACCAAAGGGACGACAAAAAAAGATCAACAGGTTTGGTATTCAAGATGATATTGAAGTGTCACCCCATCAGAGCATCCGCTCCAGGAGCGGTCGGGAGCGCTCTCCAATAACACGCCCTAAATGACAAATACGCAAAAACAATGGAATTGTCGAGGTATTAGAGCTAATTTTGAAGAGATGAAACTTTTACCTAAAAATTATGACTCTGTGGCATTTAGTCTTCAGGAAACGTTTTTGAGAGATGATCATCCATTTAACTTACGCAAATATGATACCTACAGTGATAACTCACTCACTCACTCACTTGCAAGGATTACCAATGGTAAGGCCTCTTGGGGCGCCAGTTTACTGGTGAAAGAGGGTACACGACATAGCCCTATTGCCCTAAATACTAACCTACAAGCCGTTGCAGTACGTATAACTTAACATATTGCAATAACACTGTGCTCTATGTATACTATTAAAAAAAAGTAGGGGATATTTGATTTTGCGATCATACTTGTAACAAATGCAAATGAATACGAGACAAAGTAATATAGATCCTTACAGAGGAAACATTTCCAGTAAAACTCGGGCCCCAAACACAACAATGGCAACCCCAGGATCTGCACGTGATGCTAGTGATGATCCTGGGGGTTGAACACCAGATTTGCACGTCTTTGAATTTGAAGGTTATACTCACTGTGGAAGGAAATTTGAAGGTGGAAACATCAGTTTAATTATTTTGGAACAAACTGGTGACATGCGCCGACTTACACAAAATGAAAGGTTACGTGCCCTTGGCATACTACAGATTGGCACAACACAGACCGTTGTGGCACGGACGATAAACGTTTCACAGTCTGTCATAAGAAGATTATGGTCCAGATATTGTGCTGCACATTCTGTTAACGATAGACCAAGGGCGACAACTCATGCACAGGATCGATTTATCTGTACTTTAGCCTTGAGAAATCGTGTCATAACGGCTAATTAGATTAGAGCTCGACTACAAGCAGACACTGGTGTGAGAGTGAGTGCCCAGATGATCAGAAATCGACTGCACAGAGGTCATTTACACGCCTGACGTCCTCGCGTCATTCTATGTTTGAGAGATCATCCCATTAGGGCAAGACGCCGTTGGTTTCGGGATCGTCAACTCTGGGATAATTGACGTAGGAACAATGTAATGTTTTTGGATGAGTCGAGGTTCACTGTGGACTTCCTGGACAGGCGTAGGAGGGTGTGGCGTCGACGAAACGAACGTTTCCATGATGTTAACGTCATTAGACATGATCAATTTGGGGGTGATCTGTAATGGTGTGGGGAGGCATCACTGCTGCTTGAAGAACGGACTTACATGTTGTTGCCGGACGTGTCACAGGCCAGTACTACAGGGACAACATCTTGGCAGCCCCTGTTGTGCCGTTTGCACGTCGTCATGGCCGCCGTTTCATCTTTCAGGATGACAATGCAAGATGTCACAGGGCCAGGATTGTTACAGATTACCTCCAACAGCAGCACAGACCTTCACATTACCATGGCCAGCGCTGAGTCCGGACCTGTCCCCCATCGAGGATGTCTTGGACATGCTTGGACTGCAGTTACATCAACGTCAACAACGTCCTACCACTGTCAAAGAACTTGGTGCTGCGTTACAACAGGAGTGGAATAACCTTGACCAAAATGACTTGGGACGCCTCGTAAGGAGTATGCAACTTCGTATCCGTGCCTGTCTAGCCAACAGAGGGAGGTTTACCCTTTATTATCCCCCGCCACGAAGTATAGGAATGGGTGCCGTCCGTCCGTCCCTCCGTCCGTCTGTCCTTCCGTCCGTCACATTTCGTTTCCGGAGCAGATCTTGAAAACCGTACCATATTTCTTCACCAAACTTGGCACATAGATGGATCTAGTGGTGAACTGGTGCCTTTTGATAGTTTGGGATTTAAAAAAAAGGTATTTTTCGAGTTTCCATGGCAACGACTTTGATTTAGAATGAAAATGGCGGTAGTCCTCGTTTCCGGAGCAGATCTTGAAAACCGTACCATATTTCTTCACCAAACTTGGAACATAGATAGGTCTAGTGGTGAACTGGTGCCTTTGGATAGTTTTGGATTTTAAAAAAAGTTATTTTTCGAGTTTCCATGGCAACGACTTTGATTTAGACTGAAAATATTGGTAGTCCTCGTTTCCGGAGCAGATCTTGAAAAACATACTATATTTCTTTACAAAAAGGCCCAGTGAACATAGTTCACAGTGGCTAATGCATTGCACACACCAGACATGTCATATTGGCGGGGGATGTGAGTATTTCATGCTTGTTGACTTTGCTTTCATGAGATGTCAACTTTGCTGTTTTGGTTTTGCCCTTAGTATGGAAAATCTGTGCTTCACCGGCAGTACCAAAGATGTGGAATAAATTGACAAAAGTTCCCTTAATGTCTTTTCGTCATTTCTTTCCTCTTTGGGCTCACAATTTCCGTGTCATAAATCTTGTAAATCCAATATCCCCTACTTTTTTAAATAGTATATATACCTCCATCATACGCTCTTCAAATGACCAACGTCGCTATACAAGTGCAATAATCTTGGACGCGACGTTAAACCCCATTTCACCTCACCTCACCTCAAATGACCAGCTTCCTAAGCCGTTCATTATTGTGGGTGTCTTAAATGGACACAATCCCTTATGGGGTTCACCTACACATGATGACACAGGTACTTACTCAGCTTTGGATTTGTCAATTTCCGACCCATCACTTTATAATGAATTTTCATGGCCAGTACATGGGGATTTGTGCGGCAGTGAATTCTTTCCTAAAGCTTGAAGCTATATCTCCCTTTGTGAATAGTTCCATTTCCAAATGGCTATTTTCCAAGGCTTATTGATTTTAGTTCTTTGTGCTATGCATAATTGAAAGTTGATCATTTTATAAATGATAGTGATCAAATCAAACTGTTTTCTCAAACATTACTCAACATTGCCACTGAAACAATCTCTAAAACCTCGACAACTCCACGTGTTACTACACCATGGTACAATGAAGATTACAAAAATGCTCGAAAGACCAGGAAGAAGGCTGAAAGAGTTTTTAATAAACATCCGACTCAAGATTATTTAAAACACTTAAGGATATCAAGAGCAAAAGCTCGTAGAACAATTAAGCAAAATAGACGAAGCAGCTGAAGACATTTCGTTTCCAAACTGACTTCACATACTCCACTCAAAAAAGTATGGAATATGGTTCGAAGGATAAAAGGTAAAGGTCTTCTAGCAGTGTTCAACACTTAACAGCTGATAATGAGACATTAACTTCCAAAAAGGACATCGCCAATAAGCTGACAGAGACAATCAGTAAAAATTCACCGTCTGCCACTTATGATCCTAACTTTCAAAGGTATCAAAATAAGCAGGAAAAGAAGATTCTTAATTTCAAATCCGATAATTCTGAGAGACTACAATGAATCCTTTTCGTAAAGTGAACTGCAAGAGGCTCTAAACGAAGCCCACGATACAGCATCTGCGCCAGATGATATCCATTATCAATTATTGCAACATCTGCCTGAGTCATCTCTTTTAAATTAATATTTGGGTATCGGGTAATTTTCCGTCTTCTTGGCATGAAGTAATTATCATTCCTGTGCCAAAAACAGGGAAGGATCACTCGAATCCTTCTAATTACCATTCAATAGCTTTAACATGTTGGGCACTCCTGAAGAGCAACCTCCTCGTGGTGAGTGCTGGGTAGCGCTAATAGCTCTTCCCCCGTGTGGACCCGGGGCAGAATATTTCCACAGCCTCCCATTGCTGGTCGTATGAGGCGACTAAAATGGGCAACCTGTTTGCTGTGGGTTGCGAACCCTGTGTCGGCGGAGGACGGGAGTCTGGTAGTTGAGGGCACTGGTTCCTGGAACTGTGTTCCTTTGCCAAACACACTACTTCGACCCTTACTTCGCCTAGACGGGTGGTAAGATTGGCCCGGTCTTATCAATCGGCTGGTCATGCCAGGCCCTGTGCGTAATATTGTGTATGCACACCTGTGTTGTATTATAATGTATATTTTGGTTTTGGCCATGCATTACTTGTATGAGTTCTCAATTTTTGATTGAATAAATTGCCTAGAAGGCGGTGGCTCATGGGCCAATCTGGTGATGTTGACCTCCAAATTCAGTATGTATCCGATTACTTGTCGTGGGCCGAACCAGCCTGGCATTTAATTTGGTATAGAAATATTGCTATTTGCGTCATACTTTCTGGAGTATATCATCCCTGTTTCCCTGGTGTTTGCATCCTGGATATCCGGTGCACCAAAACACCGTTCTTTGTAACACTCCGTGGTGGGTGGGAAGCAGGGGTGCTGAAAAACTTTCTTTCACCATGTCTCACCAATACGCTGGTTCAAACCGTTCAAAATGTCGACATGTCGATCTTGATGAAACTGATCAAAATGAAAAATTATCTTGTGGACTGGATTCCTGGGCTCTGTTGTGATCGAGGCAGCTGATAGACAACCTTTAAAGCTAAATCCTTTCGCCATTTCCAAAGCTGTTTCTGGAATTTGTGGAGAGGTGAACAATGTGACACGTCTCCATAGCGGCTCTCTTCTTGTTGAGTGCTCACGGAAACAACAATCTCTGAATCTTTTGTCATTAACCACATTTGCAAATATTGAGGTTACTGTGTCCCCTCACAAAACCTTGAATTCTTGCCGAGGCATTGTTCGAGACAGAGCTCGTTGCCTGTCCGACATGTCAGAGCAAGAAATTGCAGACGAATTACAACCTCAGGGCGTAACAGCAGTTAAGCGTTTTACCATGAAATCTAGAGACGGAGACATAATCCCGTCAAACACTTATTTGCTAACTTTTACACTTTCAGCCCTACCTAAGTCAATTAAAGCTGGTTATCTAAACATCGGAGTGGAGGTGTATGTCCCCAATCCACTCCGGTGTTTCAAGTGCCAAAAGTTTGGACATGGCTCTAGATCTTGTGTTCACTCAGTAGTCTGTCAGCGCTGTGGTGCCAGTCATGACAACACCGACTGCACAGCAGAAATAAAATGTTCAAACTGTAAAGGACAACATCTGGCTTCATCCAGGTTATGCCCAGAATGGCTTAAACAATCCAAAATCCTGAAGCTCAAGCATGAGCAAAATATATCTTTTTATGATGCCAAGAAGCTGATCGAGAGTCAGAGTCCGCAAAGTCCACTTACCAGAACCTTTTCTGCTGCTGTCGCTACCTCCGCTCCTCCAACAGCATCCATTTCAATTCAGACCGAGTTGACATGGATCAAATCAGATCAACCTGTCAGTATATCATCTGTGATTACTTCAAATTCCTCTTCAACTCAAACTATAAGCCACTCTCAACCTATGACTGATAAACCTGATACTGTTGAACCAGCTGCTAAAACGCATGAGGCTGTAGAACCTGCGCCTACTGAATCTGACGTTACTCTGACAAGAAAAGAACGTAAAAAAATTAATAGAAAATAATCAACCAGACAATCCTCATCTTCAGAGGTACCTATCCATAACTCCTTTGATGCTCTGGACATGGATGTAACCCCATCGTCACGGAGCAGTAGTAGGAGTCCTTCCTCCTCACGTGTACGTGAGCGTTCACCGATTGAGCCACCATGACTCAATCGTCCAACATAATCCAATGGAATTGTAGAGGATTCAGGAATAATTTTAACGATTTACAACTTTTAATTCAAGATTTTAAACCATCAGCTATGTGTTTGCAAGAAACCTATCTTAAAAATACAGATAAATGTGATGTCCGGAAATATAACATGTATAATTTCTTCTCACCTCCAGGAGCAAAAGTCACTGGAGGTTCTTCAATCTTGGTGAGACAAGATATAATTCATAGAGCTATTCCTCTTACAACGAATCTTCAAAACGTAGCAGTCCGGCTAACATTTCACATCGCATTCACACTTTGCTCTTTGTATATTCCACCATCTTCTCCTCTTCAGCAGGCTGATCTTCAGTCTTTATTTGACCAACTCCCTCAACCCTGTGTCATCATGGGTGACCTAAATGGACATAACCCTCTGTGGGGAAGTGTAGATAAGAACGCTAAGGGCACGGTCCTTGAAGATTTTATTACAAACAATAATTTATGTATATTTAATGATGGTGCAAACACATATTTACATCCTGCAACAGGAACTTATTCAGCATTAGATCTTTCACTCACAGATTCTAATTTACTAAACGAATTTGACTGGTCAGTCCATGATGACCTATGTGGAAGTGACCATTTCCCCACAGTATTAAAATCTGTTCTGCCTACTGATGAACCACCTTCCACAAGGTGGAATTTTAATAGAGCAAATTGGCCCTTATTTTCAAACTCGTTGTTTTGAAACACTAAAACCGGAAACTTTCCAAAACATTCCAGATCCTATTCAGATGTTCTCAGGACAACTGCAACACATAGCTGATGAAACCATTCCTAAGTCCTCTGTGAACCCGCACATTCGCAAACCATGGTTTAGCGATGATTGCAAACAGGCCAGAAAGCGTAGGAAAAAGGCAGAAAAGTTTTCCTGCCGACACCCTACGGTCCATAATTTGAATATTTTAAAAATATACAGTGCAAAGGCTAGACGAACATTTAAACAAAATAAGCGTCAGTCTTGGAGACATTATGTATCCAGAATCAACTCACGCACACCTATATCAAAGGTGTGGAATATGATTCAAAGAATTAAAGGCAAGGGTTCAAAATCAAGCATTAAACATCTCAAAGATGGTACTGATATATTAACAGGTAATTCTGACATCGCAAATAAATTAGGTGAAACTTTAGCCAAGCATTCTTCATCATCCAACTATGATCCTAAATTTCAGAAATTTCAGCAACAACAGGAAAAGAAAAAGGTTAATTTTAATTCTGATAATGGTGAAGACTATAATGAAGTATTTTCACTACATGAGCTCAATACCGCCCTTGGGCAAGCTCATGATACTGCAACTGGAGCAGATAATATTCATTATCAGCTTTTAAAACACTTGCCTGAATCATGTCTCCAAACACTTTAAACTATATTTGATGCTATTTGGACATCAGGGATTTTTCCTCATTCGTGGCGCGATGTGATTGTAGTCCCTATACCAAAACCAGGACGGGATCATACAGATCCATCAAATTACCGTCCGATATCTCTCACTAGCTGCGTTTGCAAAACGTATGGTGAATAATCGATTAGTTTGGTATTTGGAAACCAATCATCTCATTACAGATATACAATGTGGTTTCCGGAAAAATAGAAGTGCCATTGATCATCTTGTGTGTTTAGAATCGTTCATAAAAAATTCCATTGTAAATAAACAGCATGCTGTATCCATCTTTTTCGATTTAGAAAAAGCTTATGATACAACTTGGAAGCATGACATTTTAAAAGATCTTCATGAATTTGGATTGCGAGGTCGTTTGCCTCAGTTTATATCCAGTTTTTTAACCGACAGACAATTTCAAGTCCGTGTGGGTTCAACCCTGTCTGACCATTATAATCAGGATCAGGGTGTTCCACAAGGCAGTATCTTGTCTGTCACATTATTCAGTATTAAAACTAACAGTCTCTCCAAGGTATTGAATGACACAATTGATGGGTCACTCTTTGTAGATGACTTTAACATATCTTGTCGTGGCAAAAACATGCACACAATAGAAAGGCAACTGCAGCTTTGCCTAAATAAAATCAAAAAGTGGTCACTTGAAAATGGTTTTAGATTTTCTAAAGCAAAGACAAAATGTATCCATTTTTGTAGAAATTATAGACCGCATAAAGACCCGGAACTGTTGTTAAACGGTGCCCCCATCAAGGTTGTTGAGGAGACCAAGTTCTTGGGTCTTATATTTGATCGCCACTTGACGTTTTTACCCCATATTAAATATCTTAAAACTAAATGCTTGAAGGCACTTGATCTACTAAAAGTTGTTGCAAATACAAAGTGGGGTGGGGATCAGACAACCTTACTTCACCTGTATAGATCCCTTTTTAGATCTAAACTTGATTATGGTTCAATTGTTTATGGTGGAGCTGCTAAAAGTAATTTAGAGAAATTAGATAGCATACATCATCAGGGACTGCGGCTCTGTCTTGGAGCATTTAGAACCTCTCCTGTAGATAGTTTGTATGTGGAGGCGGATGAACCTTCACTTCCCCAACGCCGCTTGAAATTATCTCTTCAATATTACGTTCCAACCCATCAAACCCAGCTTATAATTGCGTCTTTGATCCACTTAATGAGGACCTGTTTCAAAACAAGCCCAAACTTATCCCACCACTTGGGGTTTGGATCAAACCTCATATTGCAGCTACTAATATTGATTTAGACATCATATCTCCATATGCACTTCTGTCTACTCCTCCTTGGCAATTAGTCAGGCCTGAAGTAGACCTTTCTCTCACTAAGTTTAAAAAATCTGACACAAATCAACTAATTTATCTACAAGAATACAACCAGTTACGATCCTCATACAATACGTACAAATCTATATTTTCAGATGGATCCAAGGATGGTGACGCTGTTGCCAGCACCACTGTCATTGGATCCAGGACTATATCAAACCGAATACCCGATAACTGTTCCATTTTCACGGCCGAAGCAAAGGCCATATTCACAGCATTACAATATATCAATAACCAATCAAAACATAAACAATTCATTATATTTTCAGACTCACTCTCTTGCCTTCAAGCTATTAAAAATCTATCCTGTACGCATCCGATTTTAATCAAAATTGTTGAATTGTTTAATGATCTTGCTACTGGCCAATACGACATCGTTTTTTGTTGGTTACCAAGCCATGTTGGAATCATTGGTAACACAATGCCCGATAACTGTTCCATTTTCACGGCTGAAGCAAAGGCCATATTCACAGCATTACAATATATCAATAACCAATCAAAACATAAACAATTCATTATATTTTCAGACTCACTCTCTTGCCTTCAAGCTATTAAAAATCTATCCTGTACGCATCCGATTTTAATCAAAATTATTGAATTGTTTAATGATCTTGCTACTGGCCAATACGACATCGTTTGTTGTTGGTTACCAAGCCATGTTGGAATCATTGGTAACACAATGGCTGATGCTGCTGCAAAAGTAGCTCTCAACAAATCTGTGACACCACTTCTTATCCCATACAGTGATTATAAACCTGTTATTAGATGTTACATAAGAAATCTCATGCAGAAGAAGTGGGACAACCAAGTAGGAATCAATAAATTACATGCAATAAAACCAACTATCGGTTATACCTACTTGGGCTGTCAGTCCAGATTTGAAGAGGTCATTATGCGACGATGTCGTAATGTCTATAGCAGATTTACACACGAGTATTTGTTGAAAGGTGAAGATCCTCCGTTTTGCATCCCTTGTGATGAAAGAATCACAATCAAGCATGTCCTGCTTGACTGTATTGATTTTGCCATCACAAGGGATAACTATTTTAATGTTTCATTCTTCAAGGATCTTTTTAATCTTAGTTCTCATTTAATCATCAGTTTTTTAAAGGACATTGAATTATTACATAAATTTTGAATGATATATTCTGTATATAATCAGTGATTTTTATGATTGGTTGAATAAAATTAATAACTGAGATTGTTAGTGGCTGTATCCTCAAAGGGGGTTAAAGTAGTGTAAAATTATTGTCCCCCTGAGAGGGTATGTAAGACCACGTCTTTCAAAGTATATTTATTTGTACCACTCTTTTAATCGTAGTATATGTGTCGTTTTACTATTTGCTTACTTTACCAATAATCGCCAACAGCTGAAGGGATGATGTAAATCCGGCTGGGGTCCATGCAGGTAGTAAAGGTACTGTAAGTCCCCATGGACCCTAGCATGGTGATCACTCTTCAGTGGCTGGTGATCACTAGCTCATTTTTATCTTGTATTGTTACATATGATGTTATATTTTTATGGCTATCTACTAGTTTTAAACATAATCTGTGATGAATCTAGTTATTTTACTGTCCATCGTTGACAGGTTTTTATTCATTCTACATATATGTATTATTAATGTACTTCTCGTCACGATATGGCTGCAATACTGCCGATGTGACGTTAAATATTAACTCACTCACTCATTTAACATGTTGCATCTGTAAAACCATGGAACGAATGATCAACAGGTGTCTGGTCTGGTATTTTGAATCTAATAACTGATATTCAGTCCGGTTTCAGGCACCAGAGGAGCACCATAGATAATTTTGTTAGATAAGAGTCATTTATACGCAATGGTTTTATAAATAAACAGCATGTTGTATCAAACTTTTTTTATTTGGAGAAGGCTTACGATACAACATGATGGTATGGCATCTTAAAAGATCTCCGAAATATGGGTCTTCGTGGCCATATGCATTATTTTATTTCACGCTTTTTAGAAGATAGACAATATAAAGTTTGAGTAGACTCCACATTATCTCAGATATATGATAAAAAAATGGGGGTCCCTCGGGGCAGTATTTAATCAGTGACACTATTTAGCTTAAAAATCAATAGCCTTGCAAAGGTTTTAAATGATAATATTGATGGTTCGTTATTTGTTGATTATTTCAATGTATCTTGCCGTGGTAGAAATATGAATACCATTGAAAGGCAGTTACAACTTTGCCTTCATAAAATACAAAAATGGTCTCTAGAAAATGGTTTTAAGTTCTCTAAAACTAAAACCTGTTGTATTAATTTTTGCAAGAAACGGAAATTACATAAAGATCCAGAACTGACTTTAAATAATATTCCTATAAAAAGGGTCAAAGTAACCAAGTTTTTGGGTCTAACTTTGATCATAAGGCACTCGTGAAGAGCAACCACCTCGTGGTGAGTGCTGGGTAACGCTAATAGCTCTTCCCCCGTGTGGACCCGGGGTAGAATGTGTCCAGAGCACCCCATTGCTGGTCGTACGAGGCGAACAAATTGGGCAACCTGTTTGCCGTGGGTTGCGGAGGACGGGAGTCTGGTAGTTGAGGGCACTGGTTCCAGGAACAGTGTTCCTTTGCCCAACACACTACTTTGACCCTTACTTCGGCTAGACGGGTGGTAGAATGGGCCCGGTTCTATCACTCGGCTGGTCATGCAATGCCCTGTGCATGGACAAATTGTATTTAGAAATATCAAAGGAAATAAATTGTTTATCATGTAATATGATAATGTTATTATCAATGCCAATTTATATTTTGCCTAGAGTCCTATGCCAGAAGGCGGTGGCTCATGGGCCAATCTGGTAATGTTGACCGCTGTATTCTATATGTCTCTAGTTTATTGTTCTGGGCAGAACCAGCCTGGCAGTCAACTTTGTAGACAAATGTAGCTATGCATGTCATATTTGCTGGAGTATAACACCCCTGTATCCCTGGTGTTTGCATGCTGGAGTTCCGATGCAATATAACACTGCCCTTGTTGGTGCTCGATGGTGGGTGGGGAGCAGGGGTGCTGAAATATTTTCCTTTCACCATGGCCCTTGAATTGTCTGGTTCCAACTGTCCAAAACGAAGACATTTAGAAGTTGATACAGAAACTGATGATGTATCTCAACATATCGATACCTGGGCTCGATTCCTAGTAATAGAGACCCTTGATAAACAGCCTATCAAACTCAATCCGTTTGCTGTATCGAAAGCCATTTCAGGAATTTGTGGAGAGGTGAAGAACGTGACTCGTCAACGTAGTGGTTCCCTCCTGGTTGAATGTGCAAAGAAACAGCAATCTCTCAATCTACTATCTGTCAAATAGTTTGCCAATATTGAGGTTGCTGTGTCTGAGCACAGAACACTAAACTCTTGCTGTGGCATTGTGCGTGACTGGACCCGTTGTCTGTCTGACATGTCAGAGCAGGAGATTGTTTCAGAATTAGGAAAGCAAGGTGTAACTGCCGTCAAAAGGTTTACCAGGAAGCAAGATGGAGTTGTTGTTCAAACAAATACATATCTTTTTCCCTTTTCGAGGACTACTCTTCCTACATCAATCAAAGCTGGCTACATGAATATTGGAGTGGAGGTGTATGTCCCCTCTCCACTCCGGTGCTTCAAATGCCAAAAGTTCGGCCATGGATCAAAATCTTGCACTAGATCCCCAGTTTGTCTACGATGTAGTGGGAGCCATGACAGCTCAGATTGCAGCGAGGACCTTAAGTGTAAAAATTGTGATGGTCATCATATGGCCTCTTCAAAATCTTGCCCTGTTTGGATTTTAGAATCTAAAATACTTAAAATAAAACATACCAACAACATCACTTATCATGATGCACGAAAACTGGTTGTTCCCACGCTTCCAACAACTACATCAACCTTATCTTATTCTGCTGCAGTATCCCGTTCCACTCAAACAAATTCTATCACATGTCAGACTGATCTTACTTGGGTCCACTCTGATCAGCCCCCTTAAAATGGCACCCATGAGTCAGAATAAAGGAACATCTACATCATCATCTGACACAGATATTCAGCCTACGAGCGAGCCTGCAAAGCAACCTACCAGTCAGCCTGCTAGTCAGTCTGCACGTCAGTCTACACGTCAGCCTGAACAAAGTACTGAACATGAAATATTCAAAAAAAGGAAAGGAAAAGACAAAACAAAAAACAAACTCAAAGAAGCCCTTTTTCCTGAGATACCTCTTACTAAACTGTTTGGGCCTCTGGATATGGAGGTGACCCTGTCTTCAGAAGACAGAGGTGACCCTGTCTTCACAAGACAGAGGTAGAAATCCTTCTTCCTCACGATCACGTGAGAGGTCACCTATTGAACCATCGTGACTCCATCAAATAACGATAGACACAGTCGCTATACACACGAGTATCTTTTAAAAAGTGAGGATCCTCCGTTCTGTGTCCCTTGTGATGACAGAATCACAGTCAAGCATGTTTTGCTTGACTGTGTTGATTTTTCTCTCACAAGGGATAAATATTATCATCAACATCTTTAAAGGATCTTTTTATAATATCAGTGCTCATTTAATTCTCGGTTTTTTAAAAGAAATACTATTATTTGATAAATTTGGAATTGTTTTTAGAATAGTTGGATATTATTGTCAACTGAGATGTATGAAGGCAGTGCCACTGAGGGGGTTAAAGCAGTGTAAAATTATTGTCCCCCTGACAGTGGCACGTGAGTCCATCTATATTGAAGTAATTAATATCAACTAGTGTTTTAATTCCTTGATTGTGTTTTGATTTTTTAATATTGGTTAATATTTCATACAACCACTCGTGACCAAAGTGATGGCATAAATCCTGCTGGGAATCATGCAGGAAGCAAAAGCACTGTAAGTCCCCATGATCCCCAGTTAGGTGGTCTAGCTTTGGTCGCCAGTGGTCTCTAGCCAGGTTTTACTTTCTAATAACTCATGTACTGAAAACGTCTTTGTTTAACTATTGCTCAGGTAAGTTTTATGTCTACACTGTGATAATTACCTTACTGTTTTACTGTCCTTTGACGACAAGATTTTATTATAATCAATTTGTTCTTATAGCAATATGGCTGCAATATTGCTGATGCGAAGTAAAATTATAACTCACTCACTCACTTTGATCATAAGTTATCTTTTATACCTCATATAAAACATCTAAAGGCTAAATGTTTGAAAGCACTTGATGTCCTTAAGGTAGTATCAAATGCAAAATGGGGTGGAGACCAACAAACTCTGTTACATCTATATAGAACATTGATTCGATCTAAACTGGATTACAGTTGTTTCATATATGGTTCAGCCCGACAATTATACATTAAAGAGCTTGACACCATTCACCATCAAGGTCTTAGCTTGTGTCTGGGTGCATTTCGAACTTCTCCTGGTGAATGTTTATATGTTGAAGCTGCTGAACCTTGTCTCGATATCAGAAGAATAAAACTGGCACTCAAATACGTTACGAAACTTCATTCCAATCGATCCAATCCAGCTTTTTACATTGTTTTTAATCCTCCTTATCAGACTTTGCATGATAAGAAACCAAGCTCAATTCCTCCACTTGGTATCCGTATTCAACAGCACACCACAGCACATTACATTATGCGGATCTAAACATTTCTTCAATTGCAACTTGTAAACTACCTGAAGTGCCAGTGGCAGTCAATTCAGCCTACTGTTAACGAGTTAACGAACTGGAAAAAGGCAGATACCAACTCCTTATCTTACCAACAAGCCTTCCTAGAACTTAGACATAAATATACAGGGTATACAAGCATATACACTGAGGGATAAAAAAATGGTGATAAGGCCTTATATAGTTCTGCCAAATTATTATCAATGAAAACCGTATTTCATGCTTGGAAGACAGCTTTGTGTCTTCAAAATATTGTCAGGCCTCGATATAGGAGATGAGCTTTTGGGAGCTAGCCCAAAAACAAGAGATGAGAGAGCTATGAGTTTATTGGATTTATTCGAGCAAGTGTGAGACACATCATTCAAAATACATTATTTCATATATAAGAATGGCATACAGTGACAACAATTATGAGAATAATATCCTAATACAGTTTCATTCTAAATCTGGTATGTGCGGTAAATGCTCACATTGATCATTGTTCCCGGTTAGGTGGTCTAGCTTTGGTTGCTAGTGGTCTATAGCCAGGTTTTAATTTATAGGAAATAATCTGCTAAAAAAATCTTTGTTTTATTATTGCTTAGTTTGTTTTATATCTAATCTGTGATATTTACCTTCTTGATTTACTGTCCTTTGTCGACAGGTCTTTAATTGTAGAAACTACCTTGTTCCCATCGCGATATGGCTGCAATACTGCCGATGCGATGTAAAATTTTAACTCACTCACTCATAACATTATCTAGAGAAATAAGGGCAATGATTAATGTTTTTACTTAACAGATACATTGAGTAATTATACCATTTTTATAAAACATGTACGGTAAACGATTTATGCCTATCGTTAACATTAATTTGATTATTAAATATACAAACGAATAGCATACATAGCAACTGTGCGGATTGATTGGATTAGGGACCTGACATTTACTTCGGTAAAGACGGTAAACATTCATACCTGTAGTTTTCGGAATAATTTTACATCATACTAATAATACGTAAGTAATAAGAGGGTGATTGATTATCCGAATGCACATGGTTAAAGAGACAGCTCACTTTTACCGAAAAAATGGTATGTTTCCGTAGTGATTATTTTGGTGACTACGGCAATGTATCACAACGACGATGTTGTTATTACGTGCACTTCCGATACACACGGAGCGAGACAATACTGGGTAATAGAGAGAGTAGACTCGTGTAGACCCGGGGTGGGTAGAATGGGTCTTCGTATGCTTTCCGTCAAAGGTGACCATGCTTGTCGTAAAAGGCGACTAACGGGATCGGGTGGTCAATTATTCGAATATTACAGGCCGTCGTCATATAGCTGTAATATTACTGAATGCGGCGTTATAAAACAAACAAACATTGTATCTGAACACAAATTTTTATCTGAATCCATCAGGCCATTACGGAGAAGTCAAAATTAAAATGTTCAAACCTGACGATGACGGACGACTTGCGTTCGCAAGTTTGGCTTCTGCAAAAGGAATTTTAGTAATATGAACGAGTGCCAGCTTGATGTTAGATATTAATTCCTGATAAAACTTGAGAACTTCAATTTAATATTGGCATAGAAAAGATACATTTCGTACAAAGGCATCAAAGAACAGATGCGATCAATTTTGAAATAAATAATAATCTGTGACCTCTGGTAGTGGAAGATAAATGTTGCTGTGATAATATTGTTAAGACGCCGTGTATTCAGACTGTATATATACTCCAACAGTGAGACATGTTGACAAAGATTTATGTCGCTTAAATTTATTTATTTTGCAGTTGTGTGTGTTAGAAAAAATGTAAGCATTTTACTGTAAGTTTGAGCAAGAGCATTAGCAATATGCGAACCATTCTCGGCGAGAATTCTTTTTAGAAAATGATGACAAGATCACTAAAACTTCAGTCCATTATCACAGGCAACCGGGGGCACTGGTGGCCCAGTCGTCTAAGGCGCCGCAATTGCAGTCGCGTCCCTTGGGCATGTAAGAAACCTATGATTGTGGGTTCGACACCCGGTTTGCCCCTATAATGTTTCTAGGTTTGTCAGCACCAGACTCATGCTCGTGGGTTCACACCGTAGTGGTAAACGTCAGAGACCTGCATCACTTCGGGCTTTCCTCTAACATTAATCTGACACGCCGTGATATAACTGGAATACTGTTAAAAGCGGCGTTACATCCAACTCACTCACTATCACAGTAAACCGTGTCTGAGCAAGAAAGTGATGATAAAGCATCAGTGTGAAATGCCCTAAACCATCATTCTTCCATACAGAACTTTAGAAGCATTCAGATCTAGCGATTACAATAGAAACACTTGCCAAACCAGACTTTAATTGAGTTTAAGCTAATTCAGTTTTTCAGTTAAATCAGGGCGGACCAGCTTTATGAGGGAGGAAGCCTGAAATGATGCAGGTTTTAGACATTCACCAGGATGCACAGGGAATTGCGTCAACTTTCAGGGCCACCCATGCCCCTTATCAGACTTAACTGCTTAACAGACTATAATTTAACCCCTGAAGATCCTGGTAGAGAATTGGTCTTCAGCAACCCATGCTTGTCGTATGAGGCGACTAACGGGATCGGGTAGTCAGGCTCACTGGCTCACTGACTTGGTTAACACTGCATGTTATCGTATCTCAGTTGCGTAGATAGATGCTCATGATATCAACCACTGGATTGTCTTGTCCAGATTCGATTATTTACAGACCGCCGTCACATAGCTGGAATAGTGCTGAGTTCGGCGTTAAACAACAAAACAACATAACTAATTCAAAGATTGAAACGTGTCATTACAGCAAATATATCTCTTAATAAAGGACTTCATTAACAGTTTGATCAATTGTTGAGCCAATAAGTAACACGTTTTTCCGATGATAAGTATTGCGAATGGAAAATAATAACTGTGAAATGTGCCATGGCAGCAATATTGTGAAATGAATCTTGGTATGTCCTTGCCACCCTGACATTTAATGACTATTTTATTAAAAGCGACAATATATAAACCGGTGTGTCCCATCCTGATAATACAGTCTACGGTGATGCTGAGAACAGTAAGTTAATGGGTTTGTCCGTATGAATTAGGAGATCAACCTGCTGCCTTTTTCAATGTACAGTTTGGTTACAACTATTTGATAATCTGGGAGGGTACAGCTTTGTTACCGGTAGATCTAAGGGTCCAACTATTTGATAATCTGGGAGGGTATAGCTTAGTAACCTATAGATCTAAGGGTCCAACTATTTGATAATCTGGGAGGGTATAGCTTGGTTACGGTTAATCTAAGGGTCCAACTATTTGATAATCTGGGTGGGTATAGCTTAGTAACCTATAGATCTAAGGGTCCAACTATTTGATAATCTGGGAGGGTATAGCTTGGTTACGGGTAGATCTAAGGGTCCAATTATTAGATAATCTGGGAGGGTATAGCTTGGTAACCTGTAGATCTAAGGGTCCCACTATTTGATAATCTGGGAGGGTACAGCTTGGTTACCGGTTGATCTAAGGGTCCAATTATTAGATAATCTGGGAGGGTATAGCTTGCTTACGGGTAGATCTAAGGGTCCAACTTTTTCATAATCGGGGAGGGTATAGCTTGGTAACCTGTAGATCTAAGGGTTCAACTATTTGATAATCTGGGAGGGTACAGCTTGGTTACCGGTTGATCTAAGGGTCCAATTATTAGATAATCTGGGAGGGTATAGCACACACACACACACTTAATCCTGTTTTACTAGCTTCCGGCCTCATTGGCTTCAGCATCATGTGTTCTCTGTCCATCGTGTTGTTAGGGCGGTCTGGTAGCCTAGTGGTTAAAGTGTTTGATTCCCGACATGAGGACAATGTGTGAAGCCTATTTCTGGTCCCCCCGCCGTGGTATTGCTAGAATATAGCTAAAAGCGGCGTAAAACTTCACTCACGCACACACTCATGTTGTTACAGGTTTTTTTCCCTTCTGTTGTCATTGTTTAACCTACTCATGTTAATCTCTCTGATATATGCAATTGTTGTAAATGTTAATCCTCCACCTACTATATATATACTCTGTATACGTACCATGCTTATTATTCAGCCTTGCTTGACAACGGTATCAGGATCTATACCGAAACGTCGCCTTTACAGTAAATAAAGAAGTTGTGTCCCATACATTACCTCTACTTTGCCAAGTGTCATGTATGGCTCATTATTGTTTGGATACACGTAGAGTGTGCAACAGAAAATTACTGATATAAGTATTTATGATGTAAATAACCGTTATGTTTTAAAAATAACGGCTGTCAATGCCCAGAATATATCAAATACTCAATGACACCCGACCGCCTTCGCGGTCTAGTGGTAAAGCATCGGCCCGGACAGTGGAAGGTTCGAGGTTCATACCAAAAGACGTTAAAAGATGATACTTGTTGTTACCCTGGCGCTCGCCATTAAGGGGCTGAAAAAAGGACTGGTCGGCTCGAAATCAGTATACTGTGTCTGAGTGGGATATTCATGTTAAACTGCGTGATATCTTAGTTAGCTGGCACTATAAATCGGCATCAGTCCGGACTAGCACAAGCAGCCTCACACATACACGCACAAACACACACGGGTGGCTATATAAGTGCAAAAATCTTGGACGCGACGTTAAGCCCAATTTCACCTCAATGAGGGGGCACGAGTGACCCAGTCGTTTCAGGCGCCGCGATTCGCTGTGCAGAATTGCGTCCCTTGTACACGCCAGAAACATATGATTGTTGGTTCGACTCCCGGTTCGCCCCAATTATCCTTCTAGGTTTGTCAGCACCATACCCGTGCTCGTTGGTTTCCCCGAAGTGGTAAACGTGTGAGACCTGCATCACTTCGGGCTTTCCTCCCAGATTAAGCTGATACGCCGCGATATAACTGGAATTCTGTTAAAAGCAGTGTTAAACTCAACTCACTCACTCACCTCAATGACACCCGCAAATCTTCAAACACGTAATGTTTATCTCTGGATTTGAAACGTCAAGTGTATCTTAGTTCATTTTTTATCTGTTCAGGAAATCATGGGACGGATCTTGCTCTTTGTGGTGCTGCTGCAATTCTTGCCCTGCCAGTCGATCGGTAAGTAACTTACATTGATTGACATCAAACTTAGTTTAAAAAGTAAGTGTAAATGTACCACAATGGCGGACCGCTTGCAACGACATAAGCTCATATGGCCAGGTGAGCTATAAAAGGTTGTCAGCTAAACTAACCTAACCTAACCTCACTTCACATATACATAGACGCTCCAACAGACGTCAACAGGATTCGCTGTATTTGTCAGGCTGTCAGATATGCTCCAGAAATACGTGGTAGAATAGGGCTTCAACACCCCATGCTTGCGATAAAAGGCGACTATGCTTGTCGAAAGAGGCGACTAACGGGATCGGGTGGTCAGACTTGCTGACTTGGCTGATGCATGTCATCATATTCCAATTGGGTGGAATGATATTCATGATGTCAGTCGGTGGATTGTCTGGTCCCGACTGGATTATTAAGAGAGTGCGGCGTTTAACAAAAACGAAGACCCAGATGCTAATGGACGGTTTTCGCCTGTTTATCGTCGACCGCCTCCGTGGTATAAGTGCAATAGTCTTGGACGCGACGTTAATCCCCATTTCACATCACCTGTTTATCGTCATCAGTCTCACGTGTACATGTCCTTATTTTCCAGACATTTGCCGTGGAACAAAAATTCGTATGGATAACTTTTTGAGTCGAATGCCTTATTTCAAAAGAAATCAGACCATGGACGATTCAACCCTGCAAGGTAACGCATACACGATCCCAGGCGACGGATTGCTGTTGGACTACCCCCCAGGCGTTGGGCACTGTGGTGGAAAGTACCCGATTTGGGAGAAAGGTAGATAGAGACATAATTTGTACCTTCACATGAAGTATAGTTCTCTTTAAACATTGGTTTGCTCGATTTTTTACAGACCGCCGTCATACAGCTGGAACATTGCTGAGTGCGGCGTTAAACGACAAACAATCATATGTATGACTGTGTTATGTTGATCCAGACAGAATAGAACACATGTGAACGTGACCACGATCAAACACTCTAACCATTAAGCTAACTGTCCTTTCCTTATAATTCGACTGTTTACAGCGATTTTAAGCCGAATATGTTCATGTATCGTCAATATTCTCTTTCATGTAAAAAATCATTTATTATGTAACCCTTCAGCGAGCATGGTACAATTCTATATCATTCCTGATGTGTGATATTTACTTTGCGAAAACATATTTGGGCAATGAACTCACTGAAATACCTTGAGATCCCGTATATATTTACGTCTATGCTAATAAAGGTGTGGTGAAATGGGGTTTAACATTAAGTTTATTGCACTTATATAGCGACGTGCATGGCTGCTTGTGCTCGTCCGGACTGATGCCGATTTATAGTGCTAGCACAGTGAGATACCATGCCGCAGTTTAAGATGAATAGCCCACTCAGACACAGTATACTGACTCTGAGCCGACAAGACGAGCGCCAGACGGGGTAGCAACAAGTACCATCTTTTAACGTCTTTTGGTATGACGCGGTCTGGGATCGAACCCCGGACCTTCCGCTCTCCGGGCGGACGCTCTACCACAAGACCACGGAGGCGGTCCGTATGATAATAGAGGCGACGCGTATGCATCTGTGTGACTCTGCTTGGACTAAACCGGGATTATGCCAGGTTTTGAGTGCACACAGAGATACCCTGCCGCATCGATTATTGAGAATTAAAACTAGTTCATGTCAGGAGTTCGTCTGCATACTATACATCTTTATTCAAATGGTTAATCACATCGATATTATAAGATAAATGGAGAATCTCACCCAAGTGTCTTTTGATATCAAACAGATCTCCACGAGTTGGAGTTTCAAACTTTTATCAACGAGTGTTCATATATTTGATATCAATAGACACAAGGGTTAGATTCAGTTTATCATCCAACTTTTTCAGTTTGTAGACAGTAATAAACAGTGTCTTAAGTGTAACAAATACTGCCAACAGCTTCAGTAGCAGAGCCATTGGTGACGTCATTTGATTATGACGTCATGGTAACCAATGACGTCAATGTAGATAACGCTTGATCTCACTCAAGCGATTTATCTTGTAGGAGCCAGTTTTGTTGACAAACGTGAATCTGTTTTTTTACAGAACGTAGACAAGGAAAATCCGTGATGTGCATACAGAATGAGCAAGAAACATGTTTCAAGGAATTTGAGATCTTGACTCAATATTGCGGTAGTGATGTGTTTCAACTGAGAACTAATGTGACAGGGAGCGTCTTCTGTGTTCGTAAGTACATTCACATTATCTTATCAGTCTACGGAATTATCATTAGATGTACAAGTTAATTTTCAGGCAGCTTGCACAGAAATCAAACCAGTTTGCAAAACGTAACTGAAAACTAGCTAATACATTTGATTCATTAAGTAATACAAACAGAAGAGGAAAAAAATGGTTCTCATCGTCGTTCGGGTCATTTTAAATCTCGAGTCAATCCTTTTGTTTGTGTCGTGCTGAGTCATTCCTAATTTTCAGCATTTTAGATTTCAATCTTCAATTAAAGTTCTTTCCTTGACTGTATGTATTCCAAATGGCCCGGTAATCGGGAAGCTTGCAATATATTTAAACTCTCTGTTTCGTAGGTATTTTTTGTTCGCCTTTTGAAAACATGTACATAAAAATGTGGCTAAAATGGAAGATTGGCCGCTTTACCATATTTAAAATCTTGAATTGATGAGAAATTCGTTTGTGTATGGCCTACATATGCATGTTGTAGTATTTCCAACACACGCTGCGCGAGTCGTATGTCATAGTGTTACGTAGTTCCTAGATCTCGTCACACTCAAGTATCCTGCAATGAACTGTTTTGTGTACAAATGTCCACTATTTAAACTATTAGAACTCAATAATGACTCAATATGTGAGTACGACACCCCTCATGATGTCAATCGCTGGATTGTCTGGCCCAGGCTCGATTATTAAAGGACCGCCGTCATACAGCTGGAATATTGCTGAGTGCGGCGTTAAACAAGCAACAAACAAACAACAACAATCGATGCTTTAAGTTGTAATTTCTCTCAAAGCATAGAAGTAACTTTAGACACACGGTATGAATACAGTTTATTAGTGAATCGTCCCATGTATCACAGAGTACCAAATGATTTGCAGCCGTGTCTGTCTACATTAACATCCACACCTCGAAAATCTCTATCTAAACATCGACAGCATTATCAATTATGTCCTCTTACCTTTTTTCCAGAACCCAATTTCTGTTCTGGTTACCCCTGTCACAATGGAGGTACATGCAAATCGAAGCGTGATGGTTTTTCCTGCACCTGTCCTACAGGCCTCTTTGGACCTACATGTGAAGGAGGTAGGTGGGATGTCCTTCTTCTAAATCTTCCTTAGGATCAACATTTAATTTTCTAGGTTGGGATTTTGTGTTAAAAATACAATGTGATCCAAAAATCATTGGTGATTTAAGATTTAAATTAGGTTTTGAGAAAAAATAAATTTGTTTGCTGGTGTCCTGAAAAAATATGAACTGAAAAATAATGAGATAAAACTACGTCTGAAACAGTAACAATCAGACATTCTGTACAGTAAACTACGGTTATATGGAACTCGAAGGGACCACTAATTTTACTTAGTAAGTTCGTTTTATCAGTCGCTTCGTTGTAAGCGTGTTCGTTATAACCATTGTTTACTGTAAATGGTTTCTGCCTGCAGATCCATGTGTTCACAAGAGCCCATTGCCTCGTCTGGATGAACGACAGCCTTCTAACCGGGTGATAGGGGAAACCAATGATGACCGTCTCCCGATAGGCTGGTACGAAGTGCCTCGTGGGATAAAACCCCTTAATCGCTTGCCAACTGTCCCTTCTTGCGGGACAAACAATCCAATATGGAGTGCAGGTTGGTAACATATAATTATAGGTAAACATGTGTATAATAGTATATAACTGGCATGTCGACAGATCAGCTGTGTCCACTGATCATGTGTGGATATTTTACTAACTGTGTCGACTGACCATGTGTGGATGTATAACCAGCTGTGTCGACTGACCATGTTTAGATATGTAACTAGCTGTGTCGACTGACCATGTTTAGATATATAACTAGCTGTGTCGACTGACCATGTGTGGATATATTACTTACTGTGTCTACTGACCATGTGTGGATATATAATTAGCTATGTCGACTAACCATGTATGGATATATATTTAACTGTATCGACTGATCATGTAAGGATATATAACTAGCTGTGTCGACTGACCATGTAAGGAAATATAACTAGCTGTGTTTACTGACCATGTGAGGATATATAACTAGCTGTGTTTACTGACCATGTAAGGATATATCACTAGCTGTGTCGACTGACCATGTAAGGAAATATAACTAGCTGTGTTTACTGATCATGTAAGGAAATATAACTAGCTGTGTTTACTGACCATGTGAGGATATATAACCAGATGTGTCGACTGACCATTTAAGAAAATATAACTAGCTGTGTTTACTGACCGTGTGTGGTTATATAACCAGATGTGTCGACTGACCGTGTAAGGAAATATAACTAGCTGTGTTGACTGACCTTGTAAGGAAATATATCTAGCTGTGTCCACTGACCACGTAAGGATATATAACCAGCTGTGACGACTGACCATGTAAGGATATATAACTAGCTGTGTCGACTGACCATGTAAGGATATACAACTAGCTGTGTCAACTGACCATGTAAGGATATATAACTAGCTGTGTCGACTGACCATGTAAGGATATATAACTAGCTGTGTCGACTGACCAAGTAAGGATATATAACTAGCTGAGTCGACTGACCATGTAAGGATATATAACTAGCTGTGTCGACTGACCATGAAAGGATATATAACCAGCTGTGTCGACTGACCATGTAAGGATATAGAACTAGCTGTGTCGACTGACCATGTAAGGATATATAATTAGCTGTGTCGACTGACCATGTAAGGATATATAACTAGCTATATATATATATATATATATATATATATATATATACTCACACGCAAAAGAAACGCTAGTCGGGCATGCAGTAGACAAGAAATACTATTAGGGCAAGATTGACAAAAAATGACTGAAGAAAGTTTAGTGGATTAAAAGGCAGATGACATCAAATACAACTTCTAATGTTAAGGGCTTACACAGTTTCGGGTAACTACCCAAAATGTCTGTCACCATTCGCATTGATCACTGCCACACATCTCTTGCACATTGAGTGGATCAGACGATTTGTGAAGGCCCTAGGGATCCTCCTGCACACATCCAGAGCAGCTGTGGATAGTACATCGGCAGTTGTAGGGACTGGGCGCACATTGTGCAGACGCCTTTGAACCAAATCACACAAGTGTTCGATGGGGTTCAGATCAGGGCCGAGGGCTGGCCAAGGTAGAACACGGATGTTGTGTTGTTACAGACAAGCTCTGGCAACATGGGGACGAGCATTGTCCTGCTGGAAAATGTGTTGTTGATGTTGTGCACACACAAAAATGAACAACGTGGGGTCTGATCACTTGGTCGAGATACCGCTGAGCAGTGACGCCGTGTCCCCGACCTTGACCAATATTCAGAAAGCACATGGGTCCAAGTCTCGCTTAAGTCCAATCTCCGCCCATATCAATGACGGTATGTCCACACCATGGATCCCCTTCTGTCAGCGAAACGATCACCTCGACGCCTCCAAATTCTGACTCTTCCGTCTGCATGGAAAACACAAAAGCGACTTTCATCAGAGAAGATGACACGCTTCCACTCACGATGATGCGAATTGTGACCCTGTGCCCACTGAAGTCATGCTTGTCGATGCCGTGGTTGGAGAACAGGACGACGTGCTGGTCGGCGACATCTGAGGTTGTTGGAATGGAGACGTCGGATCACAGTGCCCCGGCTAATGTGTCCATTATGTGTTCCTATGGTCTGTCGAGCACTTTCACTTGCAGTTAGGAACGGATGTCGCTGGTGTTGACGGGTAATCTGCCGATCTTGGCGAGGTGTGGTGACCCTAGGACGACGGCTCCGAGGAAGGTCATCTGTAGTCTGTGTATCATATCGATGCAGGAGACGGTAAATTGTGGTTATGTTAACGTTAAAATGACGGGCAACATCTTGGACAGACTCTCCAGCTTCCAAAGGTCCGAGAGCCTTGTTTCTCTGAATTTGAGTTTGGCATGGCATTGTTAACCAAGTAGTGGTAGGTCCAAGAATCGGCCACTGTTTTATACCAATTACAGTTCGTGACAGTTCGTGAATTTTCGATTTCGCGAGAAATGGATGGATGATACCCATATATTCATTGAAATGGTGCGTTTTGGCGTTTCGTTTTTTATGTTGAGTTTTCACTCGGGGCTTCCAAAATGCAACCAAAAATGTTGATAAGACCGTCAGGCTTCACTACATGCTAAAACTCGTATCAATTTATGGTTCCCTGTTTGTTACCTATTTGCTTTAAAACCACTTGCAGTGCTTTTGCGTATGAGTTGTATATAACTGAGGCGACTGATCATACTCACACACCCACACATCCAAACACCCTCACTCACTCAACGACCCACCCACCCAAATCCGGGGCCACTCACTCACTCACTCACTCACTCACTCACTCACTCACTGATTATACTCAAACACCCACACACCCTCACTCACTCAACGACCCACACACCCAAATTCGGGGCCACTCACTCACTCACTCAAATCCAGGGCCACTCACTCACTCACTCACTACTCACTCGGGGCGGTCGGGTAGCATAGTAGTTAAAGCGTTCACTCATCACGCCGAAGACTTGGTTCGATTCCCGACATGGGTACAATGTGTGAAGCCCATTTCTGGTGTCCCCTGCCGTGATATTGCTAAAAGCGGCCTAAAACCGTACTCACTCACTGTCTCACTCACTCATTCATTTATTGTTGCAGGAACATGGAGCAACCTGGATTTCATGTGCGAAGAAAGTGCTTACAATAGCTGTTTCGAACCCTTCTTTGTCCTGTCAGCAACTTGTGGAAGAAATAAAGTCTATTCTCTGAACGGCGGTAGCTTTTGGGATCCTATCAACTTTTGTTTTGGTAATGTATACTTATGATGCATATCGAGTGTAGAAGTGGCGCATGCATCAGGTTTCAGGAGACATATTCGCTTTTCCAGCGATTATAATTGATTCATACTGGCAGTTTAATGTAATATTGTTCTAAGGTGATATTTTGTATTTATTTCGTAGCATAAGTCGTCATATGCGAATGAGGAACATTGTACAGAATATATAGTAGGTGGAGGAATAACAGCAGAAGATTAGCAGTAAGAACAAAGGCATACATAAATGGGATAACATGAATAAGTAATGACAACAGAAGGATAATACTCACAACATGCTTTAACCCGTAGATTGTGTCTTCCAAGTCATGCCTATCAAACAATTCATCTGCTGTTGTGCAAATAATATCATAAAATATGACATGACGGAAGTTGTACACATATGATCGCCGAAACTCATCAGGAGTGTTACAGAATGTAGCAGCTTTATTGTTTTTATCTTAATGAAAAAAAAATTGTACTAGAAAAAAACAAATTTGTACATCTGGGAAAAGGTGAAGCACCAGTCCTGTATTTTCATCAAATCATAAAGAAAGAAAGGTTTGTGTTAAAGACTGTGTTTCCACAGATTGTCATTGGTCGAAAGAAAGGAAAGTGAGTTTGGGTTTCAGGTAGTTTGTAGTAGATAATCTGTGACTGGGTAATTGTGGGTAAAAATAGATTTGTTCAATGAAAACCGGAGTAAGAATTCAATTTCCAACCACATGACCCCTAACATGTTTGAAATGTAGATGTGTGCCGAAAATAGCAAATTTATTGATTTTCAAAGTTAAGATGTCTAAGATACCTATCACCTGTTGCGTATTTTTCAAAATCAAAACTTCATTTTAAAAAGTTTTAGATCAAATTTTATTTTGATAAATATAAAATCAACTTAGAGGAACAGTTCCGATCGCAAGAGCATGATTGAGGATGATTGGAGCTTGCCAATCGATCGATACTGGAAAGTTATCACTAAGATTAAGTTTTGCTGTTTTTCAAAGTTATAGATCACACTTAACAAACACATTTACTTATTTCAGCCCTTTATATTTCCAACAAGATACATGTTCTTAATTCAGCACTTAATATTTCCAACAAGACACATGTACTTATTTCAGCACTTAATATTTCGAACAAGACACATTTCCGATCATGTGGAGAAGCAGAGTAGCAATCTTCAAATAACTATTACCGTGAAAGATGTTGTGTGTTGGTCACTGTATTTCGATATCGGTATGAAACTTAATAAACACCAACTGTATAGGATACAATATTTAATATGTGCTATTTTACATGGCTATTATATAGTTATGTTTGCTTAATTATTTTACATGTGTATATAAAATAAGATAAAAAATAACCACAACAATGTATTGTAATCGTATATGTTCCATGAAACAATGGTATATGCTGTAGGTAACAATGGTATATATACATGTAACAATGGTATATTTCCAATGTAACAATGGTATATGAACATGTTACAATGGTATATGTTACATGTAACATTGGTATATGTACATGTAACAATGGTAGATGTTCCATGTAACAATGGTATATGTACATGTAACACTGGTATATGATCCATGTAACAATGGTATATGATCCATGTAACATTGGTATATGTACATGTGACACTGGTATATGATACATGTAACACTGGTATATGATACATGTAACAATGGTAGATGCTCCATGTGACAATGGTATATGAACATGTAACACTGGTATATGTTACATGTAACATTGGTATATGTACATGTAACAATGGTAGATGTTCCATGTAACAATGGTATATGTACATGTAACACTGGTATATGATCCATGTAACAATGGTATATGATCCATGTAACATTGGTATATGTACATGTGACACTGGTATATGATACATGTAACACTGGTATATGATACATGTAACAATGGTAGATGCTCCATGTGACAATGGTATATGAACATGTGACACTGGTATATGCTCCATGTAACAATGGTATATGATCCATGTAACAATGGTATATGATCCATGTAACAATGGTATATGATCCATGTAACAATGGTATATGAACATGTAACACTGGTATATGAACATGTAACAATGGTATATGTACATGTGACACTGGTATATGATCCATGTAACAATGGTATATGATCCATGTAACAATGGTATATGATCCATGTAACAATGGTATATGTTACATGTAACACTGGTATATGAACATGTAACAATGGTATATGAACATGTAACACTGGTATATGAACATGTAACAATGGTATATGTACATGTGACACTGGTATATGATCCATGTAACAATGGTATATGATCCATGTAACAATGGTATAAGATCCATGTAACAATGGTATATGTTACATGTAACACTGGTATATGAACATGTAACAATGGTATATGTACATGTGACACTGGTATATGATCCATGTAACAATGGTATATGATCCATGTAACAATGGTATATGATCCATGTAACAATGGTATATGATCCATGTAACAATGGTATAAGATCCATGTAACAATGGTATATGTTACATGTAACACTGGTATATGAACATGTAACAATGGTATATGCTCCATGTAACAATGGTATATGATCCATGTAACATTGGTATATGTACATGTGACACTGGTATATGATACATGTAACAATGGTATATGATCCATGTAACATTGGTATATGTACATGTGACACTGGTATATGTACATGTAACAATGGTATATGTACATGTAACAATGGTAGATGTTCCATGTGACACTGGTATATGTTCCATGTAACACTGGTATATGCTCCATGTAACACTGGTATATCATCCATGTAACACTGGTATATGATCCATGTAACAATGGTATATGAACATGTTACAATGGTATATCATCCATGTAACACTGGTATATGATCCATGTAACAATGGTATATATACATGTAACACTGGTATATGATCCATGTAACAATGGTATATGATCATGTTACAATGGTATATGTTACATGTAACACTGGTATATGTTCCATGTGACACTGGTATATGCTCCATGTAACAATGGTATATGATCCATGTAACAATGGTATATGAACATGTTACATTGGTATATGTTACATGTAACACTGGTATATGTTCCATGTGACACTGGTATATGATCCATGTAACAATGGTATATGAACATGTTACAATGGTATATGTTACATGTAACACTGGTATATGTTCCATGTGACACTGGTATATGCTCCATGTAACACTGGTATATGCTCCATGTAACACTGGTATATCATCCATGTAACACTGGTATATGATCCATGTAACAATGGTATATGAACATGTTACAATGGTATATGTTACATGTAACACTGGTATATGTTCCATGTGACACTGGTATATGCTCCATGTAACACTGGTATATGATCCATGTAACAATGGTATATGATCCATGTAACACTGGTATATGCTCCATGTGACACTGGTATATGCTCCATGTTACAATGGTATATGATCCATGTAACAATGGTATATGAACATGTTACAATGGTATATGTTACATGTAACACTGGTATATGTTCCATGTGACACTGGTATATGCTCCATGTGACACTGGTATATGATCCATGTAACAATGGTATATGAACATGTTACAATGGTATATGCTACATGTAACATTGGTATATGTACATGTTACAATGGTATATGTTCCATGTGACACTGGTATATGTTACATGTGACACTGGTATATGCTACATGTAACATTGGTATATGTACATGTTACAATGGTATATGTTCCATGTGACACTGGTATATGCTCCATGTGACACTGGTATATGCTACATGTAACATTGGTATATGTACATGTTACAATGGTATATGTTCCATGTGACACTGGTATATGTTACATGTGACACTGGTATATGCTCCATGTGACACTGGTATATGAACATGTTACAATGGTATATGTTACATGTAACATTGGTATATGAACATGTTACAATGGTATATGTTACATGTAACACTGGTATATGTTCCATGTGACACTGGTATATGCTCCATGTGACACTGGTATATGTTCCATGTGACACTGGTATATGTTCCATGTAACACTGGTATATGATCCATGTAACACTGGTGTAAGTTCCATGTAACACTGGTATATGTTCCATGTGACACTGGTATATGTTACATGTAACATTGGTATATGTACATGTAACAATGGTAGATGCTCCATGTGACAATGGTATATGCTCCATGTAACACTGGTATATGTTACATGTTACAATGGTATATGTTCCATGTGACACTGGTATATGTTACATGTAACATTGGTATATGTTACATGTTACAATGGTATATGTTCCATGTGACACTGGTATATGTTACATGTGACACTGGTATATGCTCCATGTGACACTGGTATATGATCCATGTAACAATGGTATATGAACATGTTACAATGGTATATGTTACATGTAACACTGGTATATGTTACATGTTACAATGGTATATGTTCCATGTGACACTGGTATATGTTACATGTGACACTGGTATATGCTCCATGTGACACTGGTATATGATCCATGTAACAATGGTATATGAACATGTTACAATGGTATATGTTACATGTAACACTGGTATATGTTCCATGTAACATTGGTATATGTACATGTAACAATGGTAGATGCTCCATGTGACAATGGTATATGCTCCATGTAACACTGGTATATGTTCCATGTAACACTTGTATATGTTCCATGTAACAGTGGTATATGTTCCATGTAACACTGGTATATGTTCCATGTGACACTGGTATATGTTCCATGTAACACTGGTATATGATCCATGTAACACTGGTGTAAGTTCCATGTAACACTGGTATATGTTCCATGTAACACTTGTATATGTTCCATGTAACAGTGGTATATGTTCCATGTAACACTGGTATATGTTCCATGTGACACTGGTATATGTTCCATGTAACACTGGTATATGATCCATGTAACACTGGTATATGTTCCATGTAACACTGGTATATGTTCCATGTAACAGTGGTATATGTTCCATGTAACAATGGTATATGTTCAATATACCACTAGTATATGTTCCATGTGACACTGGTATATGTTCAATGTAACACTGGTATATGATCCATGTAACAGTGGTATATGTTCAATGTAACACTGGTATATGTCCCATGTAACACTGGTATATGTTCCATATAACACTGATATATGTTACATGTAACAGTGGTATATGTTCCATGTGACACTGGTATATGATCCATGTGACACTGGTATATGTTCCATGTAACAGTGGTATATGTTCCATGTAACAGTGGTATATGATCCATGTAACAGTGGTATATGTTCCATGTGACACTGGTATATGTTCCATGTAACAGTGGTTTTATGTTCCATGTAACAGCGGTATATGTTCCATGTGACACTGGTATATGTTCCATGTAACAGTGTTATATGTTCCATGTAACAGTGGTATATGTTCAATATACCACTGGCATATGTTCCATGTAACACTGGTATATGATCCATGTAACAGTGGTATATGTTCCATGTAACACTGGTATATGATCCATGTACCACTGGTATGTGTTCCATGTAACACTGGTATATGTTCCATGTAACACTGGTATATGTTCCATGTAACACTGGTATATGTTCCATGTAACACTGGTATATGTCCCATGTAACACTGGTATATGATCCATGTAACATTCTTACTTGTAGAATGCCGATCTGGTCCCTTGGATATCCTCATAATTGAGGATGTGTCTTACTCAGTTATGAACAACGATTACCAGAAGATGAAGGAGTTCGTCCTCCGCATGGTCAAGGGCATCAGTATCAGCGCTGAGGGCAACAGAGTCGCTTTTATGTCTTTCACCAAAACGGCAAAGGTTGGGTTTCATTTGAATACTTATGCCAACAAAACCAACGTTCTGGCAGCCATACGATCACAACACGGAGAGGGCGGCGGTACCATGATATCCAGTGCTATAGAACTATCAGTGTTTGATGTTTTCACGCACCCCAACGGCGACAGAGTTGATGAAGATAACATCGTTGTGGTCCTCACTGATGGTGTAAGCAAAGATGATTCCAGTCTCGAATCGCACCTTGCGGATTTGAAAGCAAAGGCCGAGATTTACGTGGTGACAGTCGGCTCCATGGTGAGCAATTCCACGGTGAATGAAGTCGCATCCTCATCGGATCATGTTCTGAAACTAGGTGATCAGACCACGGAAGAGGTGATCACATCTGCCCTCAACCCTGATCCCAACTGTGGATCAAACGAGGGACCAGCAGAGGGACCAGCAGAGGGACCAGCAGAGGGATCAGCAGAGGGATCAGGAAAGGGATCAGGAGAGGGACAAGCAGAGGGACCAGCAGAGGGACCAGCAGAGGGACCAGCAGAGGGACCAGCAGAGGGATCAGGAGAGGGACAAGCAGAGGGGCCAGCAGAGGGACCAGGATAGGGATCAGGAAAGGGAGCAGCAGAGGAAACAACCATGTATGTGGGACGCTGAGCAGGAGATAGAAATTGTCTCAAATAAATGAATAAGTTGCATCCCATGTCTAATTGTTTTTATTGATAATCATGCGTGTTAGGTGCAAACAAGTTCTTTCTTTCTAATAACAGGAACAAACCACAATTTGATCTATATCAAGGTTTTATAAAAGTGTGAGCGTTGGTGATACAACCGCGTGAGTGAGGGAGGGATGGAGATAGGGAGGGAGTAAGGGAGTGAGTGACGGAGAGAGGGAGTGAGTGAGTGAGTGAGTGAGTGAGCGAGTGAGCCAGAGTGCACAGAATATTCTACAGAAGCTGCAGATATCTGAAGAAAAAAAATATAACTTCTAATGAAGGTATGTGTAAGCTACATTTGAAATTAATAATTTCTGGAAAGCTAATAAGAACTATAGACTATTTACTATTTGAATGTCGGCTAAAATGGTGAGCCTTGATGATACAACACTCAAGTTATGAGTCAGCCAGCGAGCACTGATCGGGCTTAATGGATAAAGTTGAAGTGATGTGAAATGGGGTAGCGACGCGCATTCGCGTGTGTGGGTGTTGCTGCTAGACCACTGAGATACAATGCCACCTCAAACACACCATGACTCTGGGGCGACCAGTCCTTGTTTTATCCCATTAATGAGTTCAGGAGGTAACAACAAGTACCATCCTTTAACGTCTTCTAGTATGACGCTGCCGGGCATTGAACCAACGACCTTCCGCACTCCCGGAGAACACTAAATCAACGAGTCCACGGAAAATATAGTGGTATCAATAGCAGAAAGTATTCCGAAAAGAAATTTGTACCCTTCTGGTTGTGTCGAAAACAAATGATGTTTCACTGAAAGAATGACTTTCTTAAGAGATTGACAAAGTGATTTTGCGAAAAGAAACAGAAGTTTTACTGAAAGAATGACTTTCTTAAAAGGCTGACATTGTCCGAGGTCATGTTTTCAGAAACAATATTTGAGGGGGCGGGGTGGAAGTAGTATGGAAGCATTGCTCGCCTAGGAAGGTGAACTGATGAGGTTCAAGGTGATCTTCGAGGTGATCTTCATCATAGACATACTGGCTTATATATACTGATGAGGTTCAAGGTGATCTACATCAAAGACTAACTGGCTGATATATATACTGTAAGGCTTCAAGGTGATCTACATCATAGACTAACTGGCTCGTATATACTGATGAGCTTCAAGGTGATCTTCGAGGTGATCTCCATCATAGACATACTGGCTTATTTATACCGATCTACATCAAAGACATACTGGCTGATATATACTGGTGAACTTCACAGTGATCTACATCATAGACTTACTGTCTTATATATACTGATAACCATCTTGAGATCTACATCATAGACATACTGGCTGATATATACTGATGAGCTTCAAGGTGATCTACATCATAGACATACTGGCTGATATATACTGATGAGCTTCAAGGTGATCTACATCATAGGCATACTGGCTTATATATATACTGATAAGCTTCAAGGTGATCTACATTATAGACTAACTGGCTTATATATATATACTGATCAGCTTCAAGGCGATCTTTATCATAGACATATTGGCTAATATATACTGATAAAGTTCAAGGTGATCCAGATGATAGACTAACTGGCTGATATATACTGATGAGTTTCAAGGTGATCTACATCAAAGACTAACTGGCTGATATATACTGATGAGCTTCAAGGTTATCTACATTAGAGACTAACTGGCTTATATATACTGATGTGTTTCAAGGTGTTCTACATCATAGACTGACTGGCTTATATATACTGATCAGCTTCAAGTTGATCTACATCACAGACTTATTGGTTTATATAAACTGATAAATTTCAAGGTGTTCTACATCATAGACTAACTGGCTGATATATACTGATAAGGTTCAAGGTGATCCAGATCATAGATTGACTGGCTGATATATACTGATGAGTTTCAAGGTGATCTACATCAAAGACTAACTGGCTGATATATACTGATGAGCTTCAAGGTTATCTACATTATAGACTAACTGCCTTATATAATTATACTGATAAATATCATGTGATCTACATAATAGACTAACTATCTTATATATACTGATGAGCTTCAGGTGATCTACAGCACAGACTCATTGGTTTATATATACTGATAAATTTCAAGGTGATCTACATCATAGACTAACAGGCTGATATATACTGATGAGCTTCAAGGTTATCTACATCATTGACATACTGGCTTATATATACTGATAAATTTCAAGGTCTTCGCGATCATAGACTCACTGGCTGATATATACTGATCAGCTTCAAGGTGATCTACATCATAGACTTATTGGTTTATATATACTGATAAATTTAAAGGTGATCTACATCATAGACTAACTGGCTGATATATACTGATGAGCTTCAAGGTGATCTACATCATAAACTAACTGGCTTATGTAAACGGATAAGCTTCAATGTGATCTCTATCATACACTAACTGGCTAATATATACTGATGAGCTTCAAGGTGATCTACATCATAGGCTAACTGGCTTATATATACTGATAAGCTTAAGGGTGATCTACATCATATACTTACTGGTTTATATATACTGATAAGCTTGAAGGTGATGTCATCATAGACTATCTGGCTTAAATATACTGATAAGCTTCAAGGTGATCTATATACTGATGAGCTTCAAGGTGATCTACATCATAGACTATCTGGCTTATATATTCTGATAAGCTTGAAGGTGATCTACATCATAGGCTAACAGGCTTATAAATATTAAGAAGTTTCAAGGTGATCTACATCATATACTTACTGGTTGATATATACTGATAAGCTTCAAGGTGATGTCATCATAGATATACTGGCTGATATATACTGATGAGCTTTAAGGTGATCTACATCATAGGCTTACTGGCTAATATATACCGATAAGTTTCAAGGTGAACTACATCATGTACTTACTGGCTTATATGTACTGATAAGCTTCAATGTTATCTACATCATAGACATACTAGCTTATATATACTAATAAGCTTCAAGGTGATCTACATCATAGACTAATTGGTTGATATATACTGATAAATTTCAAGGTGTTCTACATCATAGACATACTTGCTTATATATACTGATGAGCTTTAAGGTGATCTACATCATTGACTAATTGGTTTATATATACTGATAAATTTCAAGGTCTTCGCGATCATAGACTCACTGGCTGATATATACTGATCAGCTTCAAGGTGATCTACATCATAGACTTATTGGTTTATATATACTGATAAATTTAAAGGTGATCTACATCATAGACTAACTGGCTGATATATACTGATGAGCTTCAAGGTGATCCACATCATAAACTAACTGGCTTATGTAAACGGATAAGCTTCAATGTGATCTCTATCATACACTAACTGGCTAATATATACTGATGAGCTTCAAGGTGATCTACATCATAGGCTAACTGGCTTATATATACTGATAAGCTTCAAGGTGATCTACATCATAGGCTAACTGGCTTATATATACTGATAAGCTTAAGGGTGATCTACATCATAGGCTAACTAGCTTGTATATATACTGATGAGCTTCAAGGTGATGTCATCATAGATATACTGGCTGATATATACTGATCAGCTTCAAGGTGATCTACATCATATACTTACTGGCTTATATATACTGATGAGCTTCAAGGTGATGTCATCATAGATATACTGGCTGATATATACTGATCAGCTTCAAGGTGATCTACATCATATACTTACTGGCTTATATATACTGATGAGCTTCAAGGTGATGTCATCATATATATACTGGCTTATATACGCTGATGAGCTTCAGGGTGATCTACATCATATACTTACTGGCTCATATATACTGATGAGCTTCAAGGTGATGTCATCATAGATATAGTGGCTGATATATACTGATGAGCTTCAAGGTGATCTACATCATATACTCACTGTCTTATATATACTGATGAGCTTCAAGGTGATGTCATCATAGATATACTGGCTGATATATACTGATGAGCTTGAAGGTGATCTACATCATAGGCTTACTGGCTGATATATACTGATAAGCTTCAGGGGGATCTACATCATTGACAAACTGGCTGATATATACTGATGAGCTTCAAGGTGATCTACATTATAGACTACCTGGCTTATATATACTGATGAGCTTCAACGTGATCTACATCATTGACTAACTGGCTTATACATACTGATGAGTTTCAAGTTTACAACACTGACACTGGATTACATATATTCTTATCTGTTTATTTACAAACATAAAGTTGTCAATACATGGTACGACTATCAATGGCAAATACATCACAGAAAATCAAATTTACAGTAGAACAATTCAGGATATTTTAGAAAACAATATGATACACATTGGAATAAATTAAAACAAGTAAATTCAATAAAATGCAATTTTCAATCTAAAATGTCTAAGAATGCATGAAATACTTTAAAAGGATGACCTTCTTCGACAATATTTATGTAAATCAGCTTGATAAAATATCTAAAAACATTTGTTAAATTTCATGCACACATGGTGGATTGCTGCCATTGAAGAAAATGACTTCAAATCAAAATCATGAACAATTGGTAGTCATTTTTTGTCAGGTTTGGCAAGATCTGTGGTATGTGTTTTACCAGACTCCATGGGCATGAGATTTTGGTTTGGTACAACTCTGGACAGTGATCAGTTTCTTCTTGTGGGAGGAAAGCCCAAAGGAATGCAGGTCTTAGAAGATTTTAGTTTTTTGTTTCACGCCACACTCATCAATATTCTAGCTATAAGAGGGTGGTCTGTACACAATCTAGTCCGGACAGTCATGATTGACATCATGAGCATCGATCCCCACAATTGGGATACAATGATATGCATTAACCAAGTCAGCGAGCCTGACCACCCGATCCCGTTAGTCAGCTTTTACGACAAGCATAGTTGCCTTTTACAGCAAGCATGGGTTGCTGATGACCTATTCTACCCTGGATCTTCAAGAGTCTACTCTCTCTATTACCTAGCTCCGTATAAATAGGAAGTGCACATAGATAATAGGAACATCGCTTATATATACTGATGAGCTTCAACGTGATCTACATCATAGACTAACTGGTTTATATATACTGATAAGCTTCAAGGTGATCTACATCATAGACTAACTGGCTTATATATACTCATGAGCTTCAAGGTGATCTACATCAAAGACTAACTGACACATATACTGATAAGCTTCAAGGTGATCTACATCATAGACTAACTGGCTTATATATACTGATAAGCTTCAAGGTGATCTACATCATAGACTAACTGGCTTATATATACTCATGAGCTTCAAGGTGATTTACCCCGGATCTTCACGGGTAAGGTCTCAGAAGTACCATATTCACAATTGGGCAAGCAACAGCATGGTGCTGACAAACTATGTGTAACATAACAATCTGGCAATAGAAGCCATGATAAGATTCTGATATATACTGATTGATGTAATGAGCACCTAAATGTGGTGCCTTGGGCAAGGGGGCACCTGCACCCCTGGTTTTCTCAGACTCTTTGAACTTATACAATTATGAAAAGAGCAGACCATGAAAGACTTCACATGGGTTGACTGTCGGACTGAATTTGTAGACCATAAATACAGCTGTAACATAGAAATGGTAGACCCTGAGTAAATAATCGAATCTGGACCAGACCATCCAGTGACTGACATGAGCATCAATCCATGCAATTAGGATAGGATGAAATGCAGTTTACCAAGTCACCGAGTCTTGCCACCCGATGCAATTAGTCGCCTTTTATGATAAGCATAGGTTGCTGGGGACATATATTCTTACCTGGAACCCCCTCAGGTGAACACTAGAGTGTCTCACAAAGACAAAAAGGGGGACTCAACTACAAGGCCAGGTGCTTGATGAGAAGTTTCTGTCCCACTCCAGACATGTACACCAATGGACTTTCAGGTACGAATATAGGTCCCAAGCAACCTGCGCTGGTCATAAAAGGCAACTTACTATACGACTGGGTGGTCAGGCTCAGTGACTTGCTGGATGTGTGTCATCATTCCGGGGTAGAATAGGCCTCAGCCAACCCATGCTTGCCATAAAAGGCGACTATGCTTGTCGTAAAAGGCGACTGACGGGATCGGAAGGTCAGGCTTGCTGACTTGGTTGATGCATGTCATCGATCCCAATTGTGTGGATCGATGCTCCTGATGTCAATCACTGGATTGTCTGGTCCAGGCTTGATTATTTACAGACTGCAGTCATATAGCTGGAATATTCCTGAGTGCGACGTTAACCAACTGACAAACAAACACTGCAGACATTGTAATTAGTCCCAGCTGTGAACCTGATCATGTGAACCCGATCATGTGAACTCGATCATGTGAACCTGATCGTGTGAACCTGAAGCACCCTTCATACTTGACCACCTGTGGCTTCTAAAGACACATCCTATTGTAAATAGAATTAAAAATGTCATTATTTCAAATATATTTTCTTACAAACGCTAGCAGCAATTCTGATACCATGAGATCAAATGTCACCTTAGCCGTTTCACGGACAGTTCCCATGCGAGTAGAAACAAAGCTTCAGTAACTGAAAGACAAGATCAATTTCATGAATGGGCTTAAAACTCTCCCCTTAGAATCATTCAACTTTTAAAATTCAAAGATACAAAAGCATTCATGTGGTAGAAAAACTCGAAGTCACTGAGTGCATTGCTTGTTCTCTTTCAAAATGGTGTGTACATCAAACTGAATGATGTCACTATTTTGAGCCGTCATCATCAGACTTCTGTTCAACAGGTTGTCATCGCTGTGTCATCTGTTATTAGTAGGAGCATCAGACGTCACTGTTGCTAGTAGGAGTGTCAGATGTCACTGTTCTTAGTGGGAGGGTCAGGCGTCACTGTTGTTAGTTGGAGTATCAGACGTCAGTGTTGTTAGTAGCAGTGTCTCTTGACATGCGTCTCCCAGAAGAAGCTGTGGCAGTGACACACAGCAAAGCTTGCTCTCCAGGAATTCCCATCTCACAGACCGGGTCTGAAAGAAGGAGACCAATATCACATGGTGGGACACCAAGCATAAACTTCCAACAAAATGACATTTTCCTCAGAGCGAAAACTACAGACTTATATACTGTTACAAATAGGGACATGACAAACCATTGACATTACAAGCAACGATCCATGTCATGCAGGTACGATGACATGCAATCAGCCAAGTCACTGAGCCTGACCACTTGATCCATAAAGTTGTCTCTTACGCTTCTAGGGACCAATTCTAACCTGGAACCACACATTTCTATTGGACCAATCAACCATTTCATCTTCGGGAGGGATTTGTGTTTCAGACAATTGTTTTCAGTCAGCGCTTCCAGATAAACAGATTAACAATGGTCCATGATATTTTCAAAAACATCAAACCTTTTCAACAGGTGTGAAGTTTGCCTTGAGGAAGCCAACCCTCCCATCCTTGACTGTGAGGCCTTGCTCCCGACACGCCACCTCCGCCTCTGCCTCTGTGTCCCACCCCAGCAGCTGGATGAGTCGACTCACGGGGAAACTACAGTTTTTGCTGCTGTATGCTGTACACAGGGTCTTTAGGCCATACCTGTCAGAGACACGCTATCATTAATACTGCTGTACTTGGTACACAGGGTCTATAGGCCGTACCTGTCGGAGACACATCATCATTAATACTGCTGTATGTGGCACACAGGGTCTTTAGGCCGTACCTGTCGTGGACACATTATCATTAATACTGCTGTACATAGCACACAGGGTCTTTAGGCCGTACCTGTAGGAGACACATTATCATCATCAATACTGCTGTATGTGGCACACAGGGTCTTTAGGCCGTACCTGTCGGAGACACATTATCATCATCAATACTGCTGTATGTGGCACACAGGGTCTTTAGGCCGTACCTGTCGGGGACAACTTATCATTAATACTGCTGTACGTGGGACACAGGGTCTTTAGGCTGTACCTGTCGGAGACACATTATCATCATCAATACTGCTGTATGTGGCACACAGGGTCTTTAGGCCGTACCTGTCGGGGACACATTATCATTAATACTACAGTACGTGGGACACAGGGTCTTTAGGCCGTACCTGTCGGAGACACATTATCATTAATACTGCTGTACAGAGCACACAGGGTCTTTAGGCCGTACCTGTAGGAGACACATTATCATCATCAATACTGCTGTATGTGGCACACAGGGTCTTTAGGCCGTACCTGTCGGGGACACATTATCATTAATACTACAGTACGTGGGACACAGGGTCTTTAGGCCGTACCTGTCGGAGACACATTATCATTAATACTGCTGTACAGAGCACACAGGGTCTTTAGGCCATACCTGTCGGAGACACATTAGAAGTAAGCATACTCACGACTGTATGTTGGCAAGATGGCGGTGCAGGGCACACAGACACAGCATGCTGGGAAGCCGGGCAGCGAGGCGGAGGACTCGTAGCGTGTTGCCGAGCAGATAGCTGATGCTGATTTGGTAGGCGATATGGCACAGCTGGTGACATCTGAATAAAGGAGAGGAACACAGCGTTAGACATTGGCACCAGTCCTGTGCACAGTGCACAGAGACCGCCTTAGTGGTCCATCGGTAGAGCATCCAGCTGGAGAGCAGAATGTCCGGGGTTCGATCTCCGGCCATGTCATACCAAAAGACGTTAACAGATGTTACTTGTTGTTACAAGGTCTATACCGGGCTTAAAAGGGCTTAAACAAGGATTGGTCGGCTCGGAGTCAGTATTCTGTGTCTTAGTGGGGTATTCATGCTAAACTGTGGCATGGTATCTAGGTGGACTAGGACTATAAATCGGCAGCAGTCCGGACAAGTACAAGCAGCCATACGCACACATACGTGCATGCACGTCGCCATATAAGTGCAATAATCTTGGACTCGACGTTAACCCAATTTCACCTCACCTCACCTCACAGCTCACAAATCAGGTGAATTTACGCAACGTCGGTCGCGGAGAGTCCTTGGATGGGTGCCCGTGTTTCAGCAGCTTGGCTCCTGGGAGTTTGTTCGGCTTCGATCCTGGCCCACACTGAAGCACATGTAACACATGTGGCATCTCCTTGGGCAAATGACTTGGTTCAAAATGTGCCTGAGTTCACCCAACAGTGAATGGGTACCCGGTATGATGAGATGGCAATGTGGTTGTTAACTTGTTGTATACTCCCCATGGAGCTGAGAATGATTCTTGAGTGCACACTGATCGAGTGACCAGGGTAAGAATAGCGTTTTTCAGCATGCCCCTGAGTGGTGTGGAAATATGCGCAATATAAATGGCCTAATATTATTATATTGTCCTTGCCAAACTGCCCTATAGTTAAAGTATCAAAGCATTACAGTATTTTCCCTATCAATGGATCAGTGTGCACGCTCGTTCTCAGCTCCCTGGGGAGAATACAACTCAAGCAGCCTGTGAGGTACCAGAAGGTGAACACTCACATTACAATCGCATCCTACCGGGTACCCATTCACTGCTCGGTGAACAGAGGCTCTCAAGAGTCAAGCCACAGAAAAACGCGTCACCCATGCAACTACTCTCTGTGACCAATGTGGCCCATCTTCCTGAGGCAAGGGAGTTAACTGACTTTGAAAGTCCAGTATCCATCCTTGCCGACCTAGGCTGGAATTATGGAGTTTCATGTTTTTAATCTAGGTGCTCAAGTGATTCAATGCACATCAGGAGGTAAAATACGTTTTATTACAACAAAGATCATTATTATGAATGAAATAGTTTTGACTAGGATTTGTTTGTTGTCGTCGTTTAACGTCGCACTCAGCAAAAATTCCAGCGGTCTTTAAATAATCGAGTCTGGATCAGACAATCCAGTGATTGACATCATGAGCATCGATCTACGCAATTGGAATACGATGACATGCATCAAACCACCCAATCCCATTAGTCGCCTTTTACGAGAAGCATAGTCGCCTTTTACGGCAAGCATTGGTTGCTGAAGACCTATTTTACCACAGATCTTCATGGGTGTCTTGAGCCTCAATTTTGTTTGAAGCATCCACAAGATATTTGAGAGGTGGAATCTGATTGTCAGTAGGGAGGGCATAGAAGAGACATAACTCATCATAGCCATGAAATTCTAACCAAGGTCGGCAAGGGTGGAAACTGGACTTTTAAAAGTTTGTTAACTCCCTTGCCTCGGGAAGATGAACGTGGCCCAGATCCCCTGATTTGTTTCCTCTGTACGCAGGAAGTGCCCCACAATTCTACTTGAACCAGGTCATGTGGTCGGAGGTGCAGGTGGTTCAGTCATTTGAGGCGCCGCCATTCGCTGTGCACAGTTGGAGGGGGGACGGGTAACTCGGGTACCTGGGTCGGGTACCCACAGGACTACCCGGAACCATGGTCAGTCACGTGATATATTGTTTAATGTCAAAAATTATCTTGAACTCTATGGTTACACTACAAGCCACTAATGTTTGCATTTCTTTCTGACTATGCACCCATTCCTTCCGATATTTTCATATGGTTGAAGAAAGATATATCTTAATTCAGCTTCAGTGTATGAATGAACAGATTGTTTAAATGTATCTAAATACGTGTTGCCAGGGCTATGCTACAAATGTTCCCAATTGAGACATCTCTGAGACCTACAGTGGGTACCGGGGTAGGGTCGGGTAATAGGGGGGTGGGTACCCTGGTAGTATATTTGGACTCGTCCCACCCCTAACTTGTTGTTACCTGTAGCCTGGCATTAAGGGGATAAAATAAGAACTGGCTGGGTCGGAGTCAGTGTTCTGTCTGAGTTGGATGCTGATATATAATTGCAATAATCTTTAACATGACAATAAACTCCATTTCACCTGACCTCGTATTTATATTGTTTAATGACAAAAAGTATATCAAACACCATGGTCACAAATGTTCGCATTTCTTTCTGACTGTGCAGCCATTCTTTCTGACTTTTCATATGTTTGAATAAAGATGTAACTTCAGTGTATGCATGACCAGATTGTTTAATATATGTATGTAAACAGGTTTAGCCATGGCTAGGGTAAAAGAAAATTCCCAATCGGACATCTTGAGGCATCTCTTGAGACCTACTGTGGGTACCCGGGTAGGGTCGGGTAATAGGGGGCTGGGTACCCGGGGAAGTAAATTTGGACTCGTCCCAACAGAGCCCTACAGAGTTGCTTCCCTTAGTCACACCAGAAACCTATGATTGTGGATTCGAATCCCGGTTCACCCTGATTATGTTTCTAGATTTGTCAGCACCATAATTCTGGTACGTCAACCAGCAAGACTTACCTTAAAGACTTAGGAAGCTGCAGGAAGTGTCTGAGTGCGTCTGTGTCTCCGAGGTTATATAGGAGGTACACACTCTCGAACTCTGCCTGTCTTGGGTGAGCATTGTCTGTTGTTGTGTCTGTGTGTCTGTTACGAGATTCTGTGTCTGATAAACTACACCATCTCAGACCATCCTCCAAATGAGTCAGACCAGATCTACCATTGTCTGTGTCTGTGTGTCTGATGTTTGCGTGTCTGTTGTCAGCTGGACTACAATCAGCCTGTCGGCCTCCTGTCTGATCAGACACATGTCTGACACCTCTCCGCCGATCGTCTGAACTCTGTCTGGTGTCTGCGTCGTCCATCTGTCCTGTGTCTGTGTGTGAGTACAGATACAGTAGCCTCTTCAGACACTCCTGTGTGTGCTGTGAGTTGATCGCGGGATCATAGGTGTCCAGACCATGTTCACACAACCTGCAACAGAGTGAGTGATTGAGTTGGGTTTAACGCCGCTTTTAACAGTATTCCAGTTATATCACAGTGTGTCAGCTTAATGTGGGGGGAAAGCCCGAGTGATGCAGGTTTCAGACCATTTCGGTGAAACCCACGAGCGCGGGTATAGTGCTGACAAACCTAGAAACAATCAGGGTGAACCTACAATCATAGGTTTCTGGCGTGCCCAAGGGACACAACTCTGCACAGCGAATCGCGGCGCCTTAGACAACTGGGCCACCCGTGCCCCCTGTATACTCATGCGGACTAATAGGGACATGTGAAGGGTTTTAGGAATTACCATATTCGCATAATAGGCGCCCCGCTCTAATAAGCGCCCACGGTGATATTTGCTAATATATTGGCTAGTGAACAACACCAATCAGCGCCCCTTCCGATTGATCAATGTACACAAGACTTATTTATTTGCGTATAATACGCACTCGTGTGTTATATGCATTCTTAATTATGGGCAGTTAAATTCTGGAAAAAATATATCTGTCGCATATTACATTTCAATCTGTCAGCATAAACCACGAAATTTATCTTTCAACTCTGTTTTTTTCCACCAAAATAATATTCTAATAAGAGCCCCCTATTTCTAATTTTGAGAGCGCCCTGGGCGCTTATTACGTCGAATACGGTAATTGAAAATACACTTAGAATTTTGCATCTTTCCGAGACAAGAGAGTTAACACTCTTGCCACGGGGAGATGAGAATTTGGAGACATTGAGTTATATGAGAGAACTTTCAGCTTCACGGACTGTTAAGAAATTCACAGGAAGGGTTGACAATGGGAGCTTCTCAACAGAATCTCTAAAGACACTATTGTCCTACAATTGCAAATAGAATTCTCCATGTGCCTCTGCCAACATAGAAGAATGCCTAGCTGTACCAAACTTGGGATCAATTCATTCACATCCACTATATCTTTGGAAACTTTATCAATTCAATTCTTTGTTGTATTAATGGCCAGACAACATTGCAGAGTAACCAAGTACTTGAAGAGATCTTGATGCATCAGCCCGCCTGTATGCATCACAAACATAGAGATGACACAGTGACTACCCACCTATATTCAGAATACACATGGAGATGACACAATGTCTACCCACCTATATGCAGCATACACATGGAGATGACAGTGTCTACCCACCAAAATGCAGCATACACATGGAGATGACACAGTGTCTACCAACCTATATGCAGCACACACGTGGAGATGACACAGTGTCTACCAACCTATATGCAGCACACACGTGGAGATGACACAGTGTCTACCAACCTATATGCAGCACACACAAGGAGATGACACAGTGACTACCCACCTGTATGCAGCATAAACATGGAGATGACACAGTATCTACCCACCTATATGCAGCACACACATGGAGATGACACAGCGTCTATCCACCTATATGCAGCATCCATATGGAGATGACACAGTATCTACCCACCTATATGCAGCATCCATATGGAGATGACACAGTGTCTACCCACCTATATGCAGCATCCATATGGAGATGACACAGTATCTACCCACCTATATGCAGCACACACATGGAGATGACGCAGTGTCTACCCACATATATGCAGCATCCATATGGAGATGACACAGTATCTACCCACCTACATGCAGCACACACATGGAGATGACACAGTGTCTACCCACCTATATGCAGCACACACATGGAGATGACACAGTATCTACCCACCTATATGGAGCATACACATGGAGATGACACAGTGTCTACCCACCTATATGCAGCACACACATGGAGATGACACAGTGTCTACCTACCTATATGCAGCACACACATGGAGATGACACAGACTGTCTACCCACCTATATGCAGCACACACATGGAGATGACACAGTATCTACCCACCTATATGCAGCACAAACATGGAGATGACATAGACTGACTACTAAGCTATATGCAGCACACACAAGGAGATGAAAGAGTATCTATCCATTTATATGCAGCACATACATGGAGATGACACAGTATCTACCCACCTATATGCAGCACACAAAGGGAGATGACACAGTATCTACCCACCTTTATGCAGCACACACATGGAGATGACACAGTATCTACCCACCTATATGCAGCACACACATGGAGATGACACAGTGTCTATCCACCTATATGCAGTACACACATGGAGATGACACAGTGACTACCCACCTATATGCAGCACACACATGGAGATGACACAGTATCTACCCACCTATATGCAGCACACACGTGGAGATGACACAGTATCTACCCACCTATATGCAGCATATACATGGAGATGACACAGTGACTACCAACTTATATGCAGCATACACATGGAGATGACACAGACTGTCTACCCACCTATATGCAGCATACACATGGAGATGACACAGTGACTACCAACTTATATGCAGCGCACACGTGGAGATGACACAGTGTCTACCCACCTATATGCAGCACACACATGGAGATGACACAGTATCTACCCACCTATATGCAGCATACACATGGAGATGACACAGTGTCTACCCACCTATATGCAGCACACACATGGAGATGACACAGTATCTACCCACCTATATGCAGCATACACATGGAGATGACACAGTGACTACCCACCTATATGCAGCATACACATGGAGATGACAGTGTCTACCCACCTATATGCAGCACACACATGGAGATGACTCAGTGACTACCCACCTATATGCAGCATACACATGGAGATGACACAGTATCTACCCACCTATATGCAGCATCCATATGGAGATGACACAGTGTCTACCCACCTATATGCAGCACACACATGGAGATGACACAGTATCTACCCACCTATATGCAGCATCCATATGGAGATGACACAGTGTCTACCCACCTATATGCAGCACACACATTGAGATGACACACTATCTTCCCACCTATATGCAGCATCCATATGGAGATGACACAGTGTCTACCCACCTATATGCAGCATCCATATGGAGATGACACAGTATCTACCCACCTACATGCAGCACACACATGGAGATGACACAGTGTCTACCCACCTATATGCAGCACACACATGGAGATGACACAGTGTCTACCCACCTATATGCAGCACACACATGGAGATGACACAGACTGTCTACCCACCTATATGCAGCACACACATGGTGATGACACAGTATCTACCCACCTATATGCAGCACAAACATGGAGATGACATAGACTGACTACTAAGCTATATGCAGCACACACAAGGAGATGAAAGAGTATCTATCCATTTATATGCAGCACATACATGGAGATGACACAGTATCTACCCACCTATATGCAGCACACACATGGAGATGACACAGTATCTACCCACCTTTATGCAGCACACACATGGAGATGACACAGTATCTACCCACCTATATGCAGCATACACATGGAGATGACACAGTGTCTACCTACCTATATGCAGCTTACACATGGAGATGACACAGACTGTCTACCCACCTATATGCAGCACACATGTGGAGATGACGCAGTGTCTACCCACCTTTATGCAGCATACACATGGAGATGACACAGTATCTACCCACCTATATGCAGCACACACATGGAGATGACGCAGTATCTACCCACCTTTATGCAGCATACACATGGAGATGACACATACTGTCTACCCACCTATATGCAGCATACACATGGAGATGACACAGTGACTACCCACCTATATGCAGCATACACATGGAGATGACACAGTGTCTATCCACCTATATGCAGTACACACATCGAGATGACACAGTGTCTATCCACCTTTATGCAGTACACACATGGAGATGACACAGTATCTACCCACCTATATGCAGCACACACATGGAGATGACACAGTGTCTACCCACCTATATGCAGCACACACATGGAGATGACAGTGTCTACCCACCTATATGCAGCATACACATGGAGATGACACAGACTGTCTACCCACCTATATGCAGCACACACGTGGAGATGACGCAGTGTCTACCCACCTTTTTGCAGCATACACATGGAGATGACACAGTATCTACCCACCTTTATGCAGCACACACATCGAGATGACACAGTGTCTATCCACCTATATGCAGTACACACATGGAGATGACACAGTGTCTACCCACCTTTATGCAGCACACACATCGAGATGACACAGTGTCTATCCATTTATATGCAGCATACACATGGAGATGACACAGTGACTACCAACTTATATGCAGCATACACATGGAGATGACACAGACTGTCTACCCACCTACATGCAGCATACACATGGAGATGACACAGTGACTACCAACTTATATGCAGCGCACACGTGGAGATGACACAGTGTCTACCCACCTATATGCAGCACACACATGGAGATGACACAGTATCTACCCACCTATATGCAGCATACACATGGAGATGACACAGACTGTCTACCCACCTATATGCAGCACACACATGGAGATAACACAGTATCTACCCACCTATATGCAGCATACACATGGAGATGACACAGTGACTACCCACCTTTATGCAGCACACACATGGAGATGACAGTGTCTACCCACCTATATGCAGCACACACATGGAGATGACACAGACTGTCTACCAACCTATATGCAGCACACACATGGAGATGACACAGACTGTCTACCCACCTATATGCAGCACACACATGGAGATGACACAGTGTCTACCCACCTATATGCAGCACACACATGGAGATGACATAGACTGACTACTAAGCTATATACAGCACACACAAGGAGATGAAAGAGTATCTATCCATTTATATGCAGCACATACATGGAGATGACACAGTATCTACCCACCTATATGCAGCACACACATGGAGATGACACAGTATCTACCCACCTTTATGCAGCACACACATGGAGATGACACAGTGTCTACCAACCTATATGCAGCACACACATGGAGATGACACAGTGTCTATCCACCTATATGCAGTACACACATGGAGATAACACAGTGACTACCCACCTATATGCAGCATACACATGGAGATGACACAGTATCTACCCACCTAAATGCAGCATACACATGGAGATGACACAGTGTCTACCCACCTATATGCAGCACACACATGGAGATGACACAGTGTCTACCCACCTATATGCAGCACACACATGGAGATGACATAGACTGACTACTAAGCTATATACAGCACACACAAGGAGATGAAAGAGTATCTATCCATTTATATGCAGCACATACATGGAGATGACACAGTATCTACCCACCTATATGCAGCACACACATGGAGATGACACAGTATCTACCCACCTTTATGCAGCACACACATGGAGATGACACAGTATCTACCCACCTATAGGCAGCAAACACATGGAGATGACACAGTGTCTACCTACCTATATGCAGCATACACATGGAGATGACACAGTATCTACCAACCTATATGCAGCACACACATGGAGATGACACAGTATCTACCCACCTATATGCAGCACACACATGGAGATGACACAGTGTCTACCCACCTATATGCAGCACACACATGGAGATGACACAGTGTCTACCCACCTATATGCAGCACACACATGGAGATGACATAGACTGACTACTAAGCTATATGCAGCATACACATGGAGATGACACAGTGTCTATCCACCTATATGCAGCATCCATATGGAGATGACACAGTGTCTACCCACCTATATGCAGCACACACATGGAGATGACATAGACTGACTACTAAGCTATATGCAGCACACACATGGGGATGACAGAGTGTCTATCCACCTACATGCAGCATACACATGGAGATGACATAGACTGACTACCCACCTATATGCAGCATACACATGGAAGCTGACACAGGCCTCCAGGATAGTGATGGCATCATGACCTTTGATGTCCTGGATAACCATGTCTTGTCGGATGGCTCTCAGACGGTCAAACACAAAGTCATACACCTCGTTCCACCCGGATTTCTGAGTGTGGTGCAGGGAAATTATACTGGAACAGACAACAGCAGACAAATACAGCATGCATCATCATGTGAAGACTGATGTTAGTCTGCAGGAACATGACCTGGGTAAATGTGCCACACCAACTGTCCTCAACAGGTCCTGTGCTTAATCTAACATTCAAAATGTTTGTTTCAAGAAACTAACATTTTTAATCCACTAGTCCTTATAATGATAGCTTATAGCAAAAGCTGTTAAAATGGCAAACTTTGACTCGTCCTCATGTTACCATAACTATTGGGCACTTTGGCAAGGACTGCAGGACTAGTGCCAATTCCAAACACTTGTAACATTTAAGGAGGTAAAAATATGTGAAGCCAGTGTCTCTTCGAAGAGTAATCCTAATTCTTATTATTATTACTGCTACTACTACTACTACTACTACTAATAATAATGATAATAATATTCCACTTAAAAACATACCAGATATATAGCACAAGACTCCACACTATGTATTCTCAAGGAGCCCCCGTAAAGGTTTGTTTTTTCGTTTGTTGTTTAATGCTCACTCAGCAATATTCTTGCCATATGACGGCTGTCTGTAAATAATCAAGTCTAGACCAGACAATCCAGTATTTGACATCATGAGCATCGATCAGGGCAACAGTGATATGCGGCAAGCATGGGTTGCTGAGGACCGATTCTAACCCTGGATCTTCACAGGTGGACCGTCAAGGGATCCGTGTACATTCTCAACTCCCTGGTGATCATACATCCCAAACTGCCTGTAACATTTTCATTTTCCGTCGGTTTTATTCAGTTCCAGTTTGTAGCAAAATTAAAGCATTGAGAACTGGTTCAGAATACCAACTGTCAGACCTGTTCATCAATGAGGACTACCACCATAACCGGAGTTTGACTTGTCCTCAGCAAAAGTCCACTAGTTAAAGCATTGAGAACTGGTTCAGAATACCAACTGTCAGACCTGTTCATGAATGAGGACTACCACCATAACCGGAGTTTGACTTGTCCTCAGCAAAAGTCCACTAGTTAAAGCATTGAGAACTGGTTCAGAATACCAACTGTCAGACCTGTTCATGAATGAGGACTACCACCATAACCGGAGTTTGACTTGTCCTCAGCAAAAGTCCACTAGTTAAAGCATTGAGAACTGGTTCAGAATACCAACTGTCAGACCTGTTCATCAATGAGGACTACCACCATAACCGGAGTTTGACTTGTCCTCAGCAAAAGTCCACTAGTTAAAGCATTGAGAACTGGTTCAGAATACCAACTGTCAGACCTGTTCATGAATAAGGACTACCACCATAACCGGAGTTTGACTTGTCCTCAGCAAAAGTCCACTAGTTAAAGCATTGAGAACTGGTTCAGAATACCAACTGTCAGACCTGTTCATGAATGAGGACTACCACCATAACCGGAGTTTGACTTGTCCTCAGCAAAAGTCCACTAGTTAAAGCATTGAGAACTGGTTCAGAATACCAACTGTCAGACCTGTTCATGAATGAGGACTACCACCATAACCGGAGTTTGACTTGTCCTCAGCAAAAGTCCACTAGTCTTGGACTAGTAGTCTAGAATGAGTGAGTGAGTATGATTTTACGCCGCTTTTAGCAATATTCCAGCAATATCACGGCGGGGGGCACCAGAAATGGGCTTCACACATTGTACCCATGTCGGGAATCGAACCCGGGTCTTCGGCATGCCGAGCGAACGCTTTAACCACTAGGCTACCCGACCGCCCTAGTCTAGAATGAATATCAAAGCCTGTATCGAGGTGTTTACTCACTTTGTGAACAGGAAGCTGATGGTTTGGTGAAGAATTCGGGGAGGTCGCAAAGCACAAGGGTCGGGGTCAGCACGACCAGCAGCCGGGCGGGAGTATTCCTTCACAGCAGAGGTCAGGTCACCTCGAGGTCTGTTGACAAATAGGACGATTATCGAATATGTGGTCAATATGTTACAGTCAATGTCTATAATCTGGCAATATATATACAGAGATTGACCACATCTTAACCTGCACCACACCCGTGCTCGTTGGTTTCACCGAAGTGGTCTGAGACCTGCATCACTCGGGCTTTCCTCCCACATTACGCTGACATGCCTGTTGAAACTGAAACACTGTTCAAAGTGGCATTAAACCAAACGCACTCACTCACTATTTCAAGTGTACAGTGAGTGAGTGAGTGAGTGAGTTGGGTTTAACGCAGCTTTTTCAATTATTCCAGTTATATCATGACATGTCAACTTAATGTTGGGGGAAAGCCAAAGGTGATGCAGGTCTAAGACGTTTACCACTTCGGTGAAACCCACGAGCACGGGTATGGTGCTGACAAACCTAGAAACATAATCGGGGCGAACCGGGATTCGAACCCACAATCATAGGTTTCTGGCGTGCCCAAGGGACGCAACTCAGCACAGCAAAAGGCGGTGCCTTAGACAACGCAATGTTTTTTGGATCTAATTATTTTTACATGTTGTTTAACACTGCAGCATTATGACAGCCACTGGTCTATAATCAAGTCTGGGCCAGACAAACCAGTGGTTGATATCATGAGCAGCAATCCAAGCAATTGGGGCAAGGAAGGCTTAAAAACATAAAAGAATTGGTTGAAATTATAGTGTGGAGGGTGGTGTATTTTTTTTGTATTTTCTTGTTCAAACTAGTATGTAACCAAATAAACATTGCGTTCAATCAAACTGGAAATGGGCCTCGTTTACATAAACAAGCATAAAAAACTCCTATTGCCGCCAGGACAATAACACGAGATGTGCAGAAGAGCAGGGAGCAATATAAAGGGAAGTAACTGCGTACTATATTGGATCTCATTGTTTAAAGTACAAGGATTTTTATTTTTTGGGGGAAAATGGAAATTTAAACAAAATGTGCGGCAGACTTTATGATGCAACAGGCAGTGCCTGAGAACCAAGACACACAATCAACAACTTCACCAAGTCTGTCAACCCAATCCATAAATCCTCTCTTGGCTGTATGTTTGTGTTTGTTTCTTGGTTAATGCCGCACTCAGCAACATTCCAGCTGACCCGTGAAGATTCCAGGATAGAACAGGTCTTCAGCAACCCATGCTTGCTGTAAAAGGTGACTATGCTTGTCGTAAAAGGTGACTAACGGGATCGGGTGGTCAGGCTCGCTGACTTGGTTGATACATGTCATCGATCCCAATTGCGTGGATCGATGCTCACGATGTCAATCACTGGATTGTCTGGTCCAGACTCGGTTATTTTACAGACCGCCGTCATAAAGCTGGAATATTGCTGAGTGAGGCGTTATACAACAAACAAACAAACAAACATTCCAGCTATATGATGGCAGCCTGTGAAAGAAATTTTTGTACCAGACAATCCAGTGATCAATATGTTTTTGTTTGTTTTGTTTATTTGTTTAACGCCGCACTCAGCAATATTCCAGCTATATGACGGCGGTCTGTAAATAATAGTCTGACCAAGACAATCCCGCGAAACCATGTCAGTGAGCCTGACCACCCGATCCCGTTAGTCTACACTTACGACAAGCATAGTCGCCTTTTACGACAAGCATGGGTTGCTGAAGACCTATTCTACCCCGGATCTTCTCGGGTCAATATGTTAGAATAAATCTGGGTATGAGGACATGCTGTCAATCCAGTCACTGAACCTGACCTACTGATCCATCAAGTCACCTCTTACAACCAGCATAGGTTGCGGAGGACCTATTCTATCTCAGAACTCAGATTATGCTATGATAGCTCCTGATGCCTACCTGGCCCGACCCCGACCCCGACCCCGACCTCGACCTCTGCCGACAGACTTCTTCCCTTGGGGCAGTTCCAGTTGATGCAGTAGACCCTCCCGCTCTCTCCTGACAAACAAACAAAAGGATCACACTTAAATACACTCAGTGAGTTTGAGTGAGTGAGTTTGATTTTACGCCGCCTTTAGCAATATTCCAGCAATATCACGGCGGGGGACACCAGAAATGGGCTTCACACATTGTACCCATGTCAGTCTCGAACCCAGGTCTTCGGCGTGACGAGCGAACACTTTAACCACTAGGCTACCCGACCGCCCACTAAATACACTCAGAGTTTAGTCTTTGCCAAAACCTCATGTTTTGGTTTGGTTTGTTGTTTAACGCCGCACTCAGCAATATTCCAGCTGTATGACAGCAGTTTGTAAATAATCAAGTCTGGACCAGACAATCCAGTGATTAACATCATGAGCAACTTTAAACAAATAATAAAATGTCTGAAAATTACCAGTTTCAATGCAATGAGGTTATCTCTGAAGTAATATAGTAAGATCTATGTATCATTCACACAAATTCAGTCACAATTCTCCCTTTTTTGTGTGAATAATTCGAGACAAAGTTGCCACACACAAAAATTTAACCTCAAGGCAAAAAGGAAAGGTGAATTCCCGATGGTAACACACAAGCTAACTGTTCACAGATTTATAAGGTACTTTATTTGCTGGTCCACAGGGACTGGCAGTCATATTAATTACCGAACCAAGCCTAATTTTACCGGTAAAAAACTGCTAATTACCGGAACATTGTGTTTATCTCCTTATTAATCATTAACCAAAACGAAAGCAAATAAAAAAATAATCCAAGTTTTTTTTCCCTGAGTTTGTTTCGTATTTTATTATTGTTGATTCAATTAAACGACTGATGATCTATTGAACTTGATCCTATCACTGCGTTGATCGAAGGACGTATCATCTATGAAATCAATATCAACCATTAATCAGTAACTTAATTGTCGGTAACTGTCACACGCTATGACTCGACCACGACAATGCTCGAAAACCGAACAATCACTGAACGAAATCGGAAGTATTTCATCACAGTCAGACAGTCACTCACATTTTGAATTCTTCCATCGGGCACATGGTCTGACATCTGCCTACAACACGAGGCACTTCGTCCATGTTGATCAGCGCTCAATGAACTGGAAATGGAACATGCCCGTGTTTACTTTCGGTGAGCGCTCATCTTTAAAGGGAAGTAACTTCGCCAACTGCCAACCGCTAAGAAGTACTTTTTGTCAATCTGCTTGCAAGCGTTTTTCCACCTGTTCTTATCTGGGGCCAAAAAATTGAATCGCTATTGTAGATTGTAGGGGTTATAGCGAAAACGGCACCTCAGCAAAACGTCACCGGGAGAAAACGGCACCGATTGGCGAAAACGGCACCTCGTCTCAAGCGAAAACGGCACCTTATTAGTTTACACCTTGGTCAAATAAATGATAATAAACTTACATTAAAGAAGTAAGAAATTAGACCCCTTCTCCAATTTACTCGCCGAATCTGATTGGTAGGCGCAGTTAACTTATTGTGAAAACACTATACGCGTTGAAGTTTTAAGTACTTTTACTCCATTTGAGCTGAAACTGAACCTAAAATGGTGCTGTCAGATCACAATTATTCATAATGGCCTTTCGACGTGTTGCATGCGAGAAGAATGTCAGAGAAAATCAACATGCTGTATCCTGTGATAACTGTGACCAGTTGACCCATCGTGTATGTGGAACCGGACTTTCTGTGGCCCTTTCCGCTGTTTGAGATGCGTAGATCCCATCATTGAAGAGGTGATCGGTAACTTTGATGTCAGTTTCCAATCGGAACATGCAGAAGAAATGAGAGTACCAAACCAGGTACCAGGACAGTGTTGACAGTAATTCAAGTCCGAGTTGAGGTATTAATATTGTTGTTATAACTGATTGGTGTAATTGTTCTCGGTAATTTACAATAAGCTGTCAATTACATGTTGAATAGTTTATTGTTACAGTAGAGTTATTGAACGTATTATGTTTTAGGTAAAGGAACAAGCTGTTGAAAACAGCTACAAATCGGGCGCCAGTATCGTTGTAGATGCTCAACAGAGACTCGTCGACCCTGACCAGGCTGGTGTGATGGACGCCAAAACTACTCAACCCTCACTGAACCCGCGAACTGTTGCGCCCCAAAGTGCCGAGGACATTGGACATGGAGGTACAAATAATAATAAAATAAACTACATAATGCTATTGTATAAATTCTCAGAATAACCGCAATATTGTAACATAACGAATATTGTTTTTTAACTTCTATTCATATTTTCAGATAGCCGAGGACTCCTTACCTGTCCGTGTAAATACATCACATACAGCCAATAACATGTAAATACATCAAATACCATGTAAATAAACCATATATATTACTAAAAAAATCGTTCTTATCATTATTAAAAATAGAGGTGCCGTATTAACAGATTAAAATAAAAAATGCAGCAAAGAGGGCTTGGGTGATCCTGGCACAGTCAGACTGGTTAGGCTCATCATCAGCTCAGGGCCCTTGCCCCCTCTACACGCAGCCCAGACAGCGAATGGGACTTCTCCCAGGAAGCGCTGACTAGTTGAACCCACCCAGAACTTTTCGGAGAATGTGAAGACTCCCCAACACTGCAGCCTTCTGCATTACCCAGATTGTCAGAAGGGCTGTATTCCTGGTAGCAAACCCGGGTACTCTCCTAATGTCAGTCAACAGATTGGGAGGTACCAAACCTAAGGCACCGAGAACAATGGGGAGTCGGAAAACTTGGTACTTGGGATGCAAGCGTGACATTTCGAAAGCAAGGTCCGCATATTTGCCATGTTTTTCCTCAATCTTGTCAATCACATTAGTGTCATAGGGGACAGAAAATTCAATGACATAAATGATTTCATTGGATTTATCAAAAAGGACAAGATCAGGTTTGTTTGCCTGGATACGTCTAAGGCTGTGAATGGGCCTATTCCAAAGAATTTTGTATTTATCATTTTTCCATGACGCACTCTACATATTCCGGGTCGTACCATGGGTGGACCTCTGTGTCAAAACCACAAGCATGGCGAAGACGGTAATAAAATGATCGAGCTACACCATCATGTCGTTTAAGATACTGTGTTTGTGCCAACGCTGGGCATCCACTGACAATGTGTTGGAAAGTCTCATTAAATTCATTACATAATCTATATTTCATATTTACATTTTGATGCAAAATCATACATTGACGGTTTCGAGTGGGAAGTGACTGGTCCTGAGCAGCAAACAGAAAGCCTTCAGTTTAACTTTTCAGGCCAGCCGACTTCATCCAAGCGAAGGACTCTGCAGGATTGCTGATCGTTTCAACACACTGCACATAAACTCGATGCAGTGGTCGTTCAGATAGCCTCTCCTTGAAAAACTGAGTCTGTGCCGACTTGATATGGCACTTCACCTGGTTGACATTCAATTCTTTACCGCCCAGCAGTACAGAACCATCAACAAAATCATCACCGACCTAGAGATTATGTCCCACATCTTTGGCTCGTTTTAGAAAACTGTGGAATGCCTTGTTTTCATCATGAGTCTTGACATGCTTCACAAGAGGATTATCAGACAAATAAATGTGTGCAAAAGTGCACAAAACAATTCAATCATGAAGAGCCCAAACGTTAATCAAACCACGTCCTCCAATAATGATTGGTAAATATAAGCGATTGAGGGAAGAGCGAGGGTGGTGGGATCTATTGTCTGACATGATTCTTCGTGTGAGGGTGTCAATACCCTGAATTTCTTGTTTCGTCCAATCAACAACACCAAAAGAATACGAAAGAACGGGTACAGCATAAGTATTTGTGGCTTTGATTTCAGCTCTGAATGCCAGATTTTCTTAAGATTACATTTGTTTGTACTCTGCCTGAAGTGTTTCTTTGATATGGGCATTCTGGAGTTTGTCTCTAACCTGCATCCCTAAGCATGTATAGGCCTGCCCTTCCACAAGATGGTCAATAACTCTTCCCTCAAGTACACTGACGGATCCCCCCTCTTCTATCTTGCGACCCGTGAAGATTCCGGGGTAGAATAGATCTTCAGCAACCCATGCTTGCCGTAAAAGGTGACTATGCTTGTCGTAAAAGGCAACTAACGGGATCGGGTGGTCAGGCTCGCTGACTTGGTTGATGCATGTCATCGATCCCAATTGCGTGGATCGATGCTCATGATATTAATCACTGGATTGTCTGGTCCAGACTCGATTATTTACAGACCACCGTCATATAGCTGGAATATTGTTGAGTGCGGCGTTAAACAACAAACCAACCAACCAAATCTTCTACCTTGCCACGATCATGAAGAATGTTGCATTTGTCGAGTCCAAAGGGCGTGCTCAATCATTACTTGTACACATCAATCTCTGTACACTTTCAATTCTACCTTTCATTCTCATAGCGTTAGCATTCGCACTTTAAGGCCTGGACGATGCCGTTTAAAAAATAGTGGTTGACGTAATTGCAGCTGAAAACTCCAAAAACTTCTTGTATTGTGTTGTATCTTCTATTCGATCCTGAATTGTTTGATAGGCCTTACCTAGAAGTTGACGGATGATAAAGTAGAGATAATTTATGGATAACAACTTCTTTATTCACTGTAAAGGCGACGTTTCTGTACAGATCTTGCTTGACAACGGTGGATGGATCTATACCGAAACGTCTTCTTTACAGTAAATAGTTGTCATCCATAAATTATCTCTAGTTTGCTATTCGATGCTATACATCATTTAAAATCGAAACCATTGTTTGGCTTTGATAATACATGTTTTTAAATGTAAATTAATAGTTTACAATCATGTGTTTTATTTGCCCCAAATAAGTGTCTGGATAGTTGCGAATTGAAGATTGTAGCACATCACGATCAGCAGGGTGACCGGGCTGTCCCACTGTTGGCAGTGGTAGTAGCAGTTGCAGTTAAAGTTGTTGTGGAAGTAGTAGGAGTAATGCCCCCGATCCCACCCCAAGCCAGAAGATGGAATAATGAAGCAAAACACCTCGCAACATTTTATCATTTATTACAACACAATATTATGTAATGTATTAGAACACAATATTTATTAAAGACATGCAAGATGTAACTAAATGCCAATCCACTCTGATCAGGATACAGACTTCCTTCCTGAATAGGAGCATGAGGTAAAATAGCGGCGATCCACAAATTGCATCTTTAGGGAAGGGTCTATTCTGTCCTATAACAAATTTGAAATGTAAACATGTACATGAATTACAAGAAAAGTCTCCGGTAATCACATAGCACTGAAAACCCAGTAGTAGTAGATGAAATACAAGAAAAGTCTTTGGTAATCACACAACACTGAAAACCCAGGAGTAGTAGATGAAATACAAGAAAAGTCTCTGGTAATCATACAACACTGAAAACCAAGTAGTAGTAGATGAAATACAAGAAAAGTCTCCGGTTATTACATGGCACTGAAAACCCAGTAGTAGTAGATGAAATACAAGATAAGTCCCCGGTAATTACATAGCACTGAAAACCCAGTAGTAGTAGATGAAATACAAGAGAAGTCTCCGGTAATTACATGGCACTGAAAACCCAGTAGTAGTAGATGAAATACAAGAAAAGTCTCCGGTAATTACATAGAACTGAAAAACCAGTAGTAGTAGATGAAATACAAGAAAAGTCTCCGGTAATTACATAGAACTGAAAACCCAGTAGTAGAGGATGAAATACAAGAAAAGTCTCCGGTAATTACATGGCACTGAAAACCCAGTAGTAGTAGATGAAATACAAGAAAAGTCTCCGGTAATTACATAGAACTGAAAACCCAGTAGTAGTAGATGAAATACAAGAAAAGCCTCCGGTAATTACATAGCACTGAAAACCCAGTAGTAGTGGATGAAATACAAGAAAGGTCTCCGGTAATTACATGGCACTGAAAACCCAGTAGTAGTAGATGAAATACAAGATAAATCTCCGGTAATTACATGGCACTAAAAACCCAGTAGTAGTAGATGAAATACAAGATAAGCCTCCGGTAATTCCATAGCACTAAAAACCCAAAGAGCCATACTGATACTTAAGGTAGTTTTCTCGTATTGTGCAAACGACGACTCTGTAGATTTTACGAGAGAAAAAAAATATGAATGTTATTATTGACTGTACGTCTTGATTGACTGACTGTAAAATATTTGCTGTCTCAAAGAACATCAAAGCCACACTATCCCCTTTCCTAAAGTAATAAATGGTCGCTGTGTTTCGGCAAATAATCGGGTCAGGTTTTTCTCTGGCCTGGACGCATGATACAAGTATAAGCATACAAATACTACGACAAGGGATACAGTGAGTGAGTTTGGTTTTACGCCGCTTTTAGCAATATTCCAGCAATATAACGGCGGGGGACACCAGAAATGGGCTTCACACATTGTACCCATGTCAGGAATCGAACCCGGGTTTTCGGCGTGACGAGGGAACGCTTTAACCACTAGGCTACCCGACCGCCCCTACAAGGGATACAATACTGGAGTACCTAGAAGACATGATTCTAGTCATCCATAAAGAAGCCTCAATCCAACAACCCAAAGGTATACATAGAAGTAGAAGCACTAGTACACTGGGAGCACTAGCGCTGGGCTACCTCACCGTCCCGTCAGACCGCAAGGACCCGATGTCTATTCGTTGACATGGTTAGTTAGGGTCATCGGCACTCTGATCGATGACTCAGATAATAACGACGGAAATGGGATTTTGAAAACACTTAAGAAAACTACAAAAATAGGAGAACAAAATGAAAACAGACAGATTAATTATCAAGTACAATACTAAATGGAACAAAAAGCGTTAAAATATAAATCATTATTCCTGTCATTTGAAGCCAGAAACGTCATAAACAAACCTGGTTCAAACATTAAAACTACATAGAATGAACTTCTAAGTGTATGATAAAGAACGTCCGATGTCTTGTATTATGACATTTAAAACCCTCAACAGAGAGAGGGGCTTCAGTTTCAAACAGATTTTCCATTAACATTTGGAAACGGATGTAAAATATCTCTATCTTGAATGCAGGTTACTGTGCACAGCTAATAGCGGCGCCTTTGACGACTGAGCCAACCAGGCCACAGGTTCACTCATTAGAGTCCTCACCACTTGATATAGGATCACGAAATATCGAGATGATTAATTAACAAAGATAGCTGCTTGTGTGCTAATACTTGAAGTGAAAACAAGCTATTCCCTTCATAAGGAATATTACTCACAGCAATGACAAAGTAGCAAAGTGTGCTTTTCAAGAAATACCCATATTTGGTAATTCTATTTCAAGTGGCGGGGACTATCGGCTACATATACGAAGGTTCCAAGTTCGATCCACTGCAATACAACAACAACGCTTATTTCTGTGTGAAATCGACGTTATTGTGCGTGTAAAATTGGGGGATTTCATACATATAACCCTCGGGATTCAAACATAAAATCGCATAAGTTGGGCCTTTCAAGAGACATAAGAACATTTACGACAATGGGGTGACGTAACTTGAGGTTTTGAAATAAACTCATTATCATTATATTAAGACAAAAAATAAAACAAAATAGATGATTATTTCTCCTGTGTTCAAAGATTTGCACATGTCAAAGTTTTGTGAAACCCAAAATTGTTGATGGAAGGGGAAATTGTATATGACGTCTTTTATCATTTCTTTTGGAATGTCATACTCCCATTACTGATGCTCATAGAACTAAGGTTATATCAAAAGGGCACTATTGACACGTCAGAAACAAAGTCACGTTACATAGTTACGTTAATAGTGGATGAATATATCCTAATTTTTCTTAATTAAATAGCTCATAGTTTCAGCAACTGTAAAATCAACCATAATATGCAAAGATCAAGAAGATTTCATGGCAAACATAGGTATTTCATTTGTAAATGATCTCGTGAGTACAATGCCTGTCCGATAATGCATGGAAACTTTCACAACAATGTCTGTTCAGTATGCCTCCTGCTCATGAAACACTTGGACTCAATTACAATTGTCCAATATTTCTCCTGTTGGGGAAAGACACGGACACCATCACAATAATGTCTGTTCAATATTTCTCCTGTTTGGGAAACACTTGAATAGAATCGAAACATTGTCTTTCCAAAATTTCTCCTGTTGGGAAATACTTGGTTACAATCAAAATTATGTCTGTCCAATATTTCTCCTCTTTGGGAAACACTTGAATAGAATCGAAACATTGTCTGTCCAATATTTCTCCTGTTGGGAAACACTTGGTTACAATCACAGTCATTTCTGTCCAGTGTGCCTCCTGTTGGGGAAACACGTGGATACCATCACAATTATGTCTATCCAATATTTCTCCTGTTATGGAAACACTTGAATACAATCGAAACATTGTCTGTCCAATATTTCTCCTATTGGGAAACACTTGCTTACAATCACAAACACTTGGATAGAATGACAATAATGTCTGTCTAATATTCCTTCTGTTTAAGACACACAAAGACGTTCGGCTATCTGTAGGAGATTTATTTCGTGATGGCCAAGTCTGTGTTTCTGGCCTGGACAATATTTCTATCCAGGCGTAGTATGTGTTTCACCCCCTTCCTGAAATCTTCCATTCTGTAAGTGTAAATAAGCAGGTTGAAACACGTTCCAAGTAAAAGAGACAAATTCGTGATTATTTTTAGTTGAGCTCGTATTCCAAAAGCAACATTCAAAATTGCCGTACATGTCAGTGGACTCCAAGACAGCCCGGTCACCACAGCCGTTAATACAGCCGCCATGGCCTTGCTGTGTTTCACCCTCACGCCTCTTTGTAAGTCTCTCGCAATGTGTCTTCTGGCGACGATATAGATGCGGACGTAGAGCACCACCACCACAACCAGCAGAATTGCTGCCACTGGTTGTTCTATACGTCTAATAACACCGCGTATGGGCAACAGCAACCCTGAGAAGATCCATATTCCAAATGCGAATGCAACACATCGCGAGTAAGTTACATGAGTAACGTATTGAAAGGGAAACTGAATTGCAATAAGACGTTCACATGCCACTGCAGAGATGCTGAAAACATTTAGGATCAGAGACAAAAAACGAAACCAGTCGCTAACCCTAGTAAAGACTCTGTTACATAAAAGTTCAATGCAAAATAAAGGCACAATTTGAAAACCACATGCAAAACAATAGAACAAATCACCCAGTACAATGTTAATAATCAACACATTATATACCTTTCGTAAATCCTTCACACGAGCAAATGCTGTGATGATTATGCTGTTACATATAACACTACAGAGTGCAAGGGCGATGCCAGTTCCTCCTAAACCATACCGCACTGCCTCCGGATACAAGCCTCCATGTGGGTAATCACAAGTTCTGTTACTCTCATTCATGTCGAGTCTGTCACATCTCACGTGGTACAAAGGTTGTGGTGGAATTGTCCAGTGGTGCAAATACTCCTCTCAATTAAATATAAGGAGCGCTCAATGTATACAGAGGGTACATCTCAGCCACAGATACACACGTCAGTGTCGCAGTACCATCAGAGGGTACATCTCAGCCACAGATACACACGTCAGGGTCTTGGAACAGAGAGAAGTTGTACCTGCATTGTTGGTTGTGAAGTAGACTGCCTCAACTCTCCATTGTTCCATAGAATCACAGCATGCAGAAGTCTAAACCTTATCCTGTAGGTCATTTCTGCAAGAAAAAAGAAAACTTTACACTTCATCCTGTTGGCCTGTGTCTGTAAGAGAAACCCTCATTATCATTCTTGGAGGCATAGAATGTAGGTGCTGCCGATGCCGTGTTGAAATGCATGACTAAGATCAGCTATTGAATACATGATAAACAGAAGTTGTCGATTTTCTGTTGACATGGTAACCTTATCAAGTTAAATGAATATCAACTCAATATATAAATTCTCGATGAGATAAAACAAAAAATGTACCCTTCCATTTTGTTATTAATCTATTTTTTTACGAATAATCTACCTATTTTTGGTTCGGTCTTTATTATTTTGACACAACAGTGTTTCTGAACACCACAAGCAGTGAAGTACAATTAATCGTACACCTGTCTTCAGCGACAATGTGACTAATCAGCGAGACATGAAGATTATCGTTAATGTGACACTGAGAGTGTGAAAAGCATCTATCCTAAGATCAATGACTCATTAGGTCCATGAGCGTGGGGAGTGTTATCATGCAGCGATGCTGTAATGTGAATCTGCGATGCTGTAAATTGCCCTTTCTTGTATTCATGTTATAATTTGATGACGACCTATTTGGAACATGTAAACATAATAGGATCATAAATCAAACAAACTTTTGACGAACTTGGGTTCAACTACATCTGGTTTTCACCAAGTTTCAAATATCCTACTTTTCCAGAACATTTAGTACATTAAAAATCGAATGACATTAACCTACAGTGTTGGACAGGTGCACTAGGTAAGTTTTTAAAAATGCACAATGTATATTATTATAAAACGTGAACCCAGCCAGTGTCCCAACTCTTGTGTAACATAAAACACTTTGATATCAAAATTATACAAAATACAAGTCTTTCACAACTATAAGAAAATCATTCGACACTGATATCCCATCAAACCCTTCAGAAGTGCGGAAACAGTTATTTACTCACTGACAAATTAACTCTTACCAAAAGGGTGGGTGTTTTGGGGGTTTAAAACGAAACGGACGATACTGTCTTTTGGGTAATAAATTCTTGGCGTCTCCTTTGATCTTGCAATAGAAGTAAACGTTGATCAGGACGGCGTGGAAATAAACAAGATTCGTTCTTGTTGGACATCAAGGCACATATTCATCTGTCATAAGTTTCATATCTACCATAATATATACAAGCTAGGTATTTAACTCATATCAAATATGCATTTACCTCATTGTGTCAGTGAGGTTTATCAACAAATATATATCGCTCATTAAAGCTGAGAAATTGCTTTTGTGACGTAGCATTTAAACTCAATGACAATATATAGAAGAATAATACTATTTTATTAAAGTGTCACGTGTTGTCACGTGTTATATATTTCGCGAGAAAGTTGGACATTTCCCACAAGGACAATACCCCGCACTGACATTTCACCACACGGACTTTTCCCAACATTGAATATATAAATAATTTGTATTACACTTTTATTTACAACTTGACAAACTATAACATTATGGATGTTAAAATTCATTATCGATCGTCAAGTTCACGAAAATGTCACGTGTTATATATTTCGCGAAAGTGTTGGACAATTTTGAATGATAATCCCGACTTGCACACGGGATTAGTGATCACTTGTCGAAGATATTATAGTATTGTCAATTTCATTGTAGAAATCAGGTGAAATCATGGCGACATCCCATTGTGGCTACATCGCAGTTTGACTACAGAAATTCGGTCTCATATTGTGAGAAGCTAGAAAGTAGTCAGGTCGAGCTTGGTTTAAAGGGGTGAATTGTCTCAACGTGTATAGCTTAGGAAAGGGGTTCAGTACCCACGCATCAGCCAAGTCCATTTCAGATTTAAGTTTCAGTACCCTTTCTCGTGCTTTGAGAATGATATTCCAATCTCCACGTGCACACAGGATAATGTGATCACTTGTCCAAGATTTCACGGTGTTGTAAATTTCATTGTAGAAATCAGGATCATCATGGTTCGGTCCCTATATGGTAAACGTTTATTGTCATTAATCACTATTTCAATTATAAATAGGCTAACGTTTGGATCAAATTGAATTTTTCACATTTGAAGTCAAAGTGACTTGCACTTGACTTGCATCTTTTGAAAGAGTTGATATAACATTGATTATTGCCCCATTCTTCCCTTATCTTTTTTCCATGCTTTTTTTGTAAAATGTACATCCTGTAAATTTGTGCCTTCTTTTCTTAAGGAAAGTGAAGTTTTCTCTTCGCATATTCCTATAATGCCGATTAATGCGCCCCTTGTGAACATAATTTGCAGTTAATAACGATGCTCTAAATCTCTGACTTCATATATATTATTTGATATTAATAATTAAATCATAATACTTTAATATTCTAAATACATACGTTTTGTTGTGAACATAATTTGTAGTTAAATTTTTGTAAAACGATATAGACTTGATATATAGAACATATAGGCATTGTTTGTAAACATGATTTGAAGCAAACTACATGGATTTCATTCTCTCTTCGATCTGTATGGATTATATGTTTCATGCAACACAGTGAGAGATTACAAAAGTGAAATATTACAGGATCATTTTCACACATCCTAAGGTCCTGCCTTCCCACGAATATTAAAAGTATGAATACAAGAAACCTTCTAATTGAACCTTCTACGTAATATTATAGAACTTCTATTGAGTACAACCACGAATGTTATGCGTGAAATAACTTTTGCATAGAAAGGAATGTTTTATAATAATTGGTTTACCTCAGACCAATAGTATGAGCCTTGCATTTTCTTGGCTCAGAGAAGAATATGTTTACAATGTAGGTAGCATTTCAATCTGTATTATATAAATCCAAATAACCATTACGAATGCTTCCATTTTGGACCCCATAAATTGAACGAATTCACGGAACAGAATTAACGTGGGAGGAAAGCCCGAAGTGATGCAGGTCTCAGACGTTTACCACTTCTGTGAAACCAACGAGCACGGGTATGGTGCTGACAAACCTAGAAACATAATCGGGGCGAACCGGGATTCGAACCCACAATCATATGTTTCTGACGTGCCTAAGGGACGCAATTCTGCACAGCGAATCGTGGCGCCTTAGACGACTGGGCCACCCGTGTACCCGGAACAGAAGAAAATCACAAATACATGCAACACAATTCGTGAAATATTCCCGCTCCGCACTGGCGTCTTTGGCCATGTGGTTACACTCAGTGCAATAAACCAGAAGTGTTATCCATAAAGTTATACGTTTACTTACTTACCCACCAATTTCTTTCTAGAAGGTCAATCAAACATTCAGTCATATTGTCGCTATGTTGAACCTGGTTCTCGTTTTTGTTTAGTCTCCAGAACCACGTTAATGTCTACCACCCGCACTCTCGTCCAAATCTGCTCATTCTCTCAGATACCTGCAACCTCTCTGCTCTGAATTAGCAAAGGGGCGGGGTCAGTCTGGATATTGATCCTGGTCAAAGACAGCCTTGCTTACTACGAACGTAGCAATGATACTGCGAGGTGTTGTTGGACGATGATGACGTTTATTCTCTGATAGAGGTAACTTGTGGACACTTTAAGAAACATTTCGTCAACCCTGTTATGATGAACGTTCAGTGTATTCACGAAACATTCTCTCAGTTCAGTATATTCTTGGGGAGTTTCTGTAATTCCGTAAAATAACACCTTTGGTTTCCAATCACTCCAAGAGAGTGGTATTTGTACATACATCGATTATCGTCATTTTCAAAATGAGTGTTTAGGTTAATAAGGAATGTTATCATGAAGCGATGCTGTAATGTGAATGTGCAATGAACCATAGAACAAATCACCAAGTACAATGTTAACAATCAACACATTATATGCCTTTCGTAAATCCTTCACACGAGCAAATGCTGTGATGATTATCCAGGAACACCTCACTGTGCCCTCACCTATAGTTGTATGGTACAGGTGTAGTCAGCCGTGGTTAAGTGGGTAACAATAGGGGGATTACCTATAGTCACTTGCATGTCTATATAGAGAAAATTACTATCTGTCAGATTCATAAAATGTGTGCAGCGTTGATTGTCGTCGAACAGTCCTTCCCGCAGAAACGCCAATGTATGGTGGTGTTTCTTCTGTTCTTAATTCGGAATCTGTGTCGGCTGAAATCTAAGTTCTGTCCACTTTGGGAGTTAGCAACAAATCGAACATTAACTTGAGCATTAGCCATTTTGTTATGGCAGTATGCTTTCTTACTTACTTACTTTGGAGATTTAACGTGCGCTTTCCGACTGATGCGTATTTTGCACACGGGCCCGACCAGACCATTTAATGTGTTTCCGAAAGGGGCGAAAGTGGTCTGTGCAACCCAAGAGGGGGGTTTAGGGGTTGCTTATATAGAATTGGGAATTTTGAGATTTGGAATAGATGCCGATGGGGTTGGGGAGGAGAACTAAGGGAGCTGGGTATGGTGTATGTTTGTTTGTTTATGTGATTTTGATTTGGTAGGTTATTGTGTTTTTAGATGCGTTTTATGAGTTCCGTTTTTATTAAGAATACGCCTAAGGCCTTGAAGTTTTCTAGTTTATTTTGTGGGTTTAGTATTGCTTCTAGAGTTAGAGTGAGTGAGTTATTATTTAACGTCACATCTAGAGTTAGAGCCTTGTTTAGATTGAGGGTGGTTTGTAATGCGGTTCGATGTGTTAGGTAGTGTGTGCAGTGGATGAGTGCGTGTTCTGAGGTTTCTGGTTGTTTGCAGTGTGGGCAGTTACCTGTAGTGTGTTTTTTTAATTTTTTTAGGTTGTTATTTAGGTTGGTGTGTCCTGTTTGGAGTTTAGTGATTACTCTGTCGATTTATTTTGATGGATGGAGAATTTTTGGTTTGGTTAGTGGTTTGCTGAGCACTTTTTTGATTTGGCTGAGTTTAGATATAGGTTATGCCATTTTTTGTGATTTTTTGCTTGGGTGATTTTGAGATGGGAAAGTTTAAGCTTATTTCTGGGATTTTGAGGGATAGTTTAGCTGCTTTATCAGCGTTTTCATTACCGTATATTCCTACGTGGGCGGGTATCCACAAGAAGGTTATTTGTTTGCCTGCCTTAGTTAGATCGTTGGAGCGTTTAAGTATTTGATTTATTAATTTAGGTCGGTTTTTTGTATTTTTGTTTTGGAGGGCTTGCAGTCCACTTAGGGAGTCGGTAAGTATTAGGATTTTTTTTGTGTTTTTTGGATTCTTGATTATGGAGGGCTGAGGCCATGCCCATTAGTTCTGCCGTGAATATTGATTGGTTGTTTGGGAGTCGGAAGGATTGTGTGGTTTTAGTTGGTTGTGTGGTATGGACTCCGAAACCTGTGTGTTTGGAGGTCGGATCTGAGGATCCGTCCGTGTAAATGTGACACCAATTTGGCCAATTTTCGTGTATGTATGCTAATGTGGTAGTTTTAGCTATGTTTGGGTCGGTTTGTTTATTTATTTGTCTAGCTAGTGTTGTGTCTTTTTTGGGTATTTTAAGTTTAGGGGTGAAGATATTTGATTGTTTGCAGTTTTGTTTAAGATTTTTAATTTGGTGTTCATTTAGGTAGTTTGTTATTCTTTGGGATATTGGGGTAAGTAAGGGGTGTTTACGAGCTAGAGCTTGGTTTTTGGGGCTGATGTTTTGGTTAATTAAGTTTTGGATGAGAGGGTTTGATTGGGACGCGGCCCAGAAATTTAAGCTTAGCTGTTCCCTGCGTAGACTTAGTGGCATTTCTCCTGTTAAGGCCTTAAGTGAGGTGTAGGAGGTGCCATGTTGGGTGCGTGTAATTAGTTTGAGAGCCTGATATTGTATTGAGTCAAGTTTTTTAGATAGAGAGTTGTTTAGGGTGTTGTATATGGCACAGCCGTAGTTTAGTTTTGATCTAATTAGTGATATGTAGAAGGAGAGGAGGGTATCTTTGGAGACGTTAACCCCTTTTTATGAAACCAACTAGTAGTGGTAGTTGTGGTAGTGGTAGTGGTAGTGGTGGTGGTGGTGGTGGGATCGGTGGTGGTAGTGGTAGTGGTAGTAGTAGCAGTGGTAGAGATTGTGGTAGTGTAAGTGTAAGTGGTAGTGGTAGTGGTAGTGGTAGTGGTAGTGGTAGCGGCAGTGACAGCGGTTGTTGCGGTTGCAGTAGTTGTGCACCCAATCCCACCCAAAGCCAGAAGACAGAATAATGAAGCACAACAGCTCTAAACATTTTACCATTTATTACAATACAATATTATATAATTTATTAGAACACAATATTTAATAAAGGCATGCAAGATGTAACTAAATGCCAATCCACTCTGATCAGGATACAGACTTCCTTCCTGAATAGGAGCATGAGATAAAAATAGCTGCGATCCACAAATTACAGCTTTAGTGAAGGGTCTATTCTGTCCTACAACAAATTCGAAATGTAAACATGTATATGAATTACAAGATAAGTCTCCGGTAATTGCATACATGAGGGGAATAATATGAGTAGGTTTAGTACTGACAACAGAAGGATTATATTGTAACAACATAATGTACAGAACACATGCGATGGAAACCTGTACCATGTTCATCATTCGTCACAACGGTATGAGAATCTATACCGAAACGTTGCCTTCAAAGTAATTATAAAAAAAACTTGTTATCCATAACTTCTGTCTACTTTGTCATTTGTCAACGTCTAAGTAATGCCTATCAAACAACCCAGTAGTAGTAGATGAAACACAATTTAGTCTCCGGTAATTACATGGCACTGAAAACCCAGTAGTAGTAGATGAAATGCAAGATAAGTCTCCCGTAACTACATGGCATTGACAACCCAGAAGTAGTAGATGAAATACATGTAAAGCCTCTGGTAATCACATAGAACTGAAAACCCAGTAGTAGTAGATTAATACAAGATTAGTCTCCGGTAATCACATAGAACTGAAAACCCAGTAGTAGTAGATTAAATACAAGATAAGTCTCCGGTAATTACATAGAACTGAAAACCCAGTAGTAGTAGATTAAATACAAGATAAGTCTCCGGTAATCACATAGAACTGAAAACCCAGTAGTAGTAGATTAAATACAAGATTAGTCTCCGGTAATCACATAGCAATGAAATCCAGCAGTAGTAGATTAAATACAAGATTAGTCTCCGGTAATCACATAACACTGAAAACCCAGTAGTAGTAGATTAAATACAAGATAAGTCAACGGTAATCACATAGCACTGAAAACCGAGTAGTTGGAGGTGAAATACAAGAAAAGTCTCCGTAATTACATAGCACTGAAAAACCAAAACAGACACAATAATACTTAAGGAAGTTTTCTTGTATTGTCCAAAGGAAGTGTCTGTAGATTTTACGAGAGAAAAAATAATGAATGCTATTATGGACTTTGAACGTCTTGATTGACTGACTGCAAAATATTTCCTGTCTCAAAGAACATCAAAGCCACCCAACCCTCTTTCCCAAAACGTAATTAATGGTCGGCCAAAGTCTCAGACTACCACTGTCTACGTGGAGTTGGGAACATCATACAGTTAACATGATATAAGTGCAGTGTTCGAGACAAGAGGGGACACGGGTGGCCCAGTCGTCTAAGGCGCCGCGATTCGCTGTGCAGAGTTGTGTCCCTTGGGCACGCCAGAAACCTATGATTGTGGGTTCGAATCCCGGTTCGCCCCGATTATGTTTCTAGGTTTGTCAGTAGCATACCCATGCTCGTGGGTTTCACCGAAGTGGTAAACGTCTTAGACCTGCATCACTTCGGGCTTTCCTCCCACATTAAGCTGACACGCCGTGATATAACTGGAATACTGTTAAAAGCGGCGTAAAACCCAACTCACTCACTCACTCACTCGAAACAAGAAGATTTTGCAGGCTCCCATCAGGACCCATAAACATTTATTTATGTTTGTTTATTTTAACTGATGGCGTAATTGCGTACCAGCAGCAGCTGAAGGGATGGTGTAAATCCTGCTGGAGAACCATGCAGGTAGTAGAAGTATTGTATGTCCCCTCGGTCCCTAATAAGTAACTTTGGTTGCTGGGGATCTATAGCCCGTTTTTATATTGTATTGTTGAATGAAAAAATATTCTTTAAAATGTCCTCAACTAGGTTCAAATTATAATAATCTAGTTATTATACTGTCTATCGCTGACAGGTTTTCATTCCATATAAATATATTTATTATGTCAAAGTGCTCGTCACGATATTGCTGAAATATTGCCGATGTGTCATTAAATGCTCACAAACTTCAGAAGCTGCAGTCCCTGACTTAACTCTTCAGGCCCTCATTTAAAGAAAACAAACCTACAGCTTCTTGTGACAGATAAATCGAGACGTACATTTACTACAGGCCTTAAGGACCCATACACATTTGGAACTACGGGCCCGATACGAAATCTACCTGCACGGGCCTATGGGCAGACACGTATTTCAAACACTGTACATGTGCATGAAACATTTACTTTTTTTATGCAAATTATGTGAGTTGCAGGTGCTAACCGGATGGCAAAATAAGCTTACCCTTTTCGTGAACACATGGAGTCGTCGCTGTGTTTCTGAGATCTATTCGTATAATCTTCACCACTAGTTAGCCTCTTATGCCCATCAAAATCTTTTTCGGCAAAAAAACAGGTCAGGTTATTCTCTGGCTAGGATGAATGATACAAGTATAACATACATATACTACGGCAAGGGATACAATACTGGAGCGTCTCTTAGACATGATTCTACTCATCCACAAAGAAGCCTGAATCCAACACCTCAAAGGTATACACGGAAGGCGATAATCCCCATAAAACAAGCCAGGTTAGAACATCACCAGCTATGGAGAAAGGCAATAGACCAGATCACTCTATCAAATGCATCTCCTTGAAACATAATCATGTTGAAAAGGGGTTTAGATATTCAATACTTCACTTCGTGATAAACAGTATAGAGACGTAATTAAAACAGTAAGTGTAGGTTAGAGCTCAACGACCTGGACCCTGTTCCTCAAAGCGACTCTAGCGCTACGATGATCGTAAGCCTATGCTTAAGTATGGGACTTTCGATCACCTTAGTGCTAAGATCGCCTTGAGGAACAGATCTCTGGTGTCTATTCGTTGACATGGTTAGATAGAGTCATAGATGAATCGGATAATAACGAATTTTTTTTTAAAAACACTAACAGAAACTACAAAAATGGGAGAACAAAATGAAAACAGTTTGATTACTTTTTAGGTGAAGTACAACATGGAACAAAAAACGTGAAAATATAAATACCTTTTTAAAGTCGTTTGAAGCCAGATACGTCCTAAACAATCATAGTTCAAACATTAAAACTGCACAGAATGAACCATTACAGACAAACCCGAAAGTGTATGATAAAACATGTTTTGTTTTATGACACTTAAAACCCTCATCAGAGTGATAAAATCGAGGGGCCTCAATTTCAAACAAACTTTCCATTAACCCTTTGAAACATATGTTAAATATCTCTACCTGGAGTACAGGTAATCCTACACAGCTAATAGGGGGGCCTCGAAGGAGTTGCCCAACCATGTCACCGGTTCACTCACGTTGACTGATTAACGAAGATATTATGTGCTAATACATAAAGTGAAAACAAGCCATTCCATCAATGAGGAATATTACTGCAATGTGCGCTTTCAAAAAATATCCATAATTCGTGAATCTATTTCAAGTGGCGGGGACTAGGCTACAGATACAGAGGTTGCAAGTTCGATCCACTGATTATAAAAAACAATACTTATTTCTTTGTGATATCGACGTCATTCTGTGTGTAAAGGTGGTGGTATTTTATATTTAAAACACTCGGGATATAAACTCACGGTTATTGCACAAATTGTATTTTTATGAGACATTAAGGCAATGTACGACAATGGGACGAGGTCACTGGAGGTTTATAAAAAAGCTCATTTATTATCTGAATACAAAGCATAAAATATAAAAGGATGATTATTTCTCCTGTGTTCAAAGATTTGCACATGCCATAGTTTTGTGAAACCCAAAATTGTTGATGGAAGGGGAACTTGTATATGACGCCTTTTATCATTTCTTTTTGGAATGTCATACACCCATTACTGATGCTCATACAACTAAGGTTATATCAAAAGGGCACTATTGACACGTCAGAAACAAAGTCACGTTACATGTTTACCTGAACAAGATCAGCCTACATACTTAATAGTGGATGAATATGTCCTAATATTTCTTAATTAAAGAGCTCATAGTTTCAGCAACTGTAAATCAACCATAATATGCAAAGATCAAGAAGATTTCATGACAAAAATAGGTATAACATTTGTAGATGATCTCGTGAAGACAATGCCTGTCCGATATTTCTCCAGTTGGGGGAAACACGTGAGGACAAACTATGCAAATTATGTCAAGATTCATCCGTGAAATATTTCTCGCACATATCGATAGTCCAATCAGAAAACGTTTCACAAAATCAACATCCTCGATTGGTACATATTCGTATGAAAGTGATTTGCCGCTACCTGTCTTTGTTAACACGAACAAGTCTTTTTCATCTTAGCGATTGCCTGTGTTTGTCTGTCAGGGATGAAATTGCAAATGTTTTCCTTATCTGGCCTTGGTGTGGCAAGGGTAGAAAATAGGCTTTGATATAGTCTAGTGGACACGCTTGCCCCGGGAAGATGCTCATCTTCAGGCGTTACCATTTTCCAAGGGAGTTATTAGAAGCAGAAATGTCAGACTTGATTCTGATTCCTAGTAGGGGAAAAATCGATGATTGCTTTTAGTTTATATCTTCACAATTGAATACGCAATAATACGCTGGATTTGACTGATTAGAATATAATTTGATGATGTATTGTAAGGATAATTTCAGATGGCGTTGTTTAAGAGATGGCTCATCTGCCTTCCACACACAGACTATGAATAGGAGTCCGAAAGTCCGATAGGTACCAAAGGCAAAGCCTCGGGCCTTGATGACGAATAGTATCTAGTTTTTGTAAATTACTTTTACATGCTCCATTATACACGTTGGAGCCGTATTCAAGTTCAGAGCGGATCAGTGACCTGTACAAGTACAAGAAGGTTGTCTGAATGAAACACTTGGATACAAGCACAGCAATGTTGTCGTAAACACTTGCATGCAATCACAGTAATTTCTGTCCAGTATGCTACCTGTTCATGAAACACTTGGATACAATCATAACAATGCCTATCAAATACGCCAACTGAATATGTAAAAGGTTTATTTGATGGATTAGACCTGAGTTATATATGGACCCAACAATTTATGCCAAATATTCATGTCATAAAATGTGCTATTATAAACGTATCTTTAATCAGTTTAGCCAGACATGGAGAAAGCAGAATTCTGCCCATTATTTAAACATAAAGTCTAGATAGAAACTTATCTGCTATCTCTTCCCTCAAGACTCAGTATCCCGATTACTAAAATATGATCCACAAATCATAGATTACCAATAGAAAAGGGCTATGGGAGACTATCCCGCGGGAAGACGGAACTTTTAGTCGCTGTAATAATCATGGCATACCTGACGAATATCACTATCTACTAATATGTCCTTTTCTGCATAACTTGCGTAAGTTATATATTCAAAAGAAATAGTTTACAAGACCTAGTACGATTGCACACTTTGTAAAAGGACCGCCCCGTGGTCTAGTGGTAGAGAGTCCAAAAGACGTTAAAAAATGGTACTTCTTGGTAACTGGTCTGGAGCTCGGCATTAAGGGGCTAAAACAAGGACTGGTCGGCTCGGAGTCAGTATACTTTGTCTGAGTGGGGTATTCATGTTAAACTGCGGCATTGTATCTCAGTGGGCTAGCATTATAAATCAGCATCAGTCCGGACTAGTACAAGCAGCCACACACACACATATACACGTGCATGCACGTCGCTATATAAGTGCAATAATCTTGGACGCGACGTTAAACCCCATTTCACCTCACCTCACCTTTGTGAAATCCTCAATATCTATAATTAAATGTATGAGTGTTGCAGTTAAACGAATAACTGAGGCACGTCTGACTCGTGCTTCGTGACACATCACACATCTTCGCTTGTACCTTCAATATGTCATAGCTATGACCTTGAAGCGAAATGTTTGTTCTTGTTGTTATTTTTGTTGTCCCAAGGATGCCTCCTTTTTGTGAAACACTTGGATAAAAGCACAAAGTAATGTATGTCATTTTTCCCCCTGTTGTGAAACACTTGAATACAATCACAACAATGTCTGTCCAATATGCGACCGCCTCCATGGTCTACTGGTAGAGCGTCCGCCCGGAGAGCGGAAGGTCCGGGGTTCGATCCCCAGCCGCGTCATACCAAAAGACGTTAAAAGATGGTACTTCTTGTTACCCTGTCTGGCGCTCGGCATTAAGGGGCTAAAACAAGGACTGGTCGGCTCGGAGTCAGTATTCTGTGTCTGAGTGGGGTATTCATGTTAAACTGCGGCATGGTATTTCAGTGTGCGAGCACTATAACTCGGCATCAGTCCGGATTGGTACAAGCAGCCACACACACACATACACGTGCATGCACGTCGCTATATAAGTGCAATAATCTTGGACGCGACGTTAAACCCCATTTCACCTCACCTCACCTGTCCAATATGCTTCCAGTTATGGAAACACTTGAATAGAATCAATACAATGTCAGTTCAATATTTCTCCTGTTTGGGAAACACTTGGATAGAATGGCAATAATGTCTGTCCAATATACCTTCTGTTTAAGACACAAAGACGTTCGGCTATCTGTAGGATATTTATTTCGTGATGGCCAAGTCCGTGTTTCTGGCCTGGACAATATTTCTATCCAGGCGTAGTATGTGTTTCACCCCCTTCCTGAAATCTTCCATTCTGTAAGTGTAAATAAGCAGGTTGAAACAGGTTCCAAGTAAAAGAGACAAATTCGTGATTATTTTTAGTTGAGCTCGTATTCCAAAAGCAACATTCAAAATTGCCGTACATGTCAGTGGACTCCAAGACAGCCCGGTCACCACAGCCGTTAATACAGCCGCCATGGCCTTGCTGTGTTTCACCCTCACGCCACTTTGTAAGTCTCTCGCAATGTGTCTTCTGGCGACGATATAGATGCGGACGTAGAGCACCACCACCACAACCAGCAGAATTGCTGCCACTGGTTGTTCTATACGTCTAATAACACCGCGTATGGGCAACAGCAACCCTGAGAAGATCCATATTCCAAATGCGAATGCAACACATCGCGAGTAAGTTACATGAGTAACGTATTGAAAGGGAAACTGAATTGCAATAAGACGTTCACATGCCACTGCAGAGATGCTGAAAACATTTAGGATCAGAGACAAAAAACGAAACCAGTCGCTAACCCTAGTAAAGGCTCTGTTACATAAAAGTTCAATGCAAAATAATGGCACAATTTGAAAACCACATGCAAAACAATAGAACAAATCACCCAGTACAATGTTAATAATCAACACATTATATACCTTTCGTAAATCCTTCACACGAGCAAATGCTGTGATGATTATGCTGTTACATATAACACTACAGAGTGCAAGGGCGATGCCAAATCCTCCTAAACCATACCGCACTGCCTCCGGATACAAGCCTCCATGTGGGTAATCACAAGTTCTGTTACTCTCATTCATGTCGAGTCTGTCACATCTCACGTGGTACAAAGGTTGTGGTGGAATTGTCCTGTGGTGCAAATACTCCTCTCAATTAAATATAAGGAGCGCTCAATGTATACAGAGGGTACATCTCAGCCACAGATACACACGTCAGTGTCGCAGTACCATCAGAGGGTACATCTCAGCCACAGATACACACGTCAGGGTCTTGGAACAGAGAGAAGTTGTACCTGCATTGTTGGTTGTGAAGTAGACTGCCTCAACTCTCCATTGTTCCATAGAATCACAGCATGCAGAAGTCTAAACCTTATCCTGTAGGTCATTTCTGCAAGAAAAAAGAAAACTTTACACTTCATCCTGTTGGCCTGTGTCTGTAAGAGAAACCCTCATTATCATTCTTGGAGGCATAGAATGTAGGTGCTGCCGATGCCGTGTTGAAATGCATGACTAAGATCAGCTATTGAATACATGATAAACAGAAGTTGTCGATTTTCTGTTGACATGGTAACCTTATCAAGTTAAATGAATATCAACTCAATATATAAATTCTCGATGAGATAAAACAAAAAATGTACCCTTCGATTTTGTTATTAATCTATTTTTTTACGAATAATCTACCTATTTTTGGTTCGGTCTTTATTATTTTGACACAACAGTGTTTCTGAACACCACAAGCAGTGAAGTACAATTAATCGTACACCTGTCTTCAGCGACAATGTGACTAATCAGCGAGACATGAAGATTATCGTTAATGTGACACTGAGAGTGTGAAAAGCATCTATCCTAAGATCAATGACTCATTAGGTCCATGAGCGTGGGGAGTGTTATCATGCAGCGATGCTGTAATGTGAATCTGCGATGCTGTAAATTGCCCTTTCTTGTATTCATGTTATAATTTGATGACGACCTATTTGGAAAATGTAAACATAATAGGATCATAAATCAAACAAACTTTTGACGAACTTGGGTTCAACTACATCTGGTTTTCACCAAGTTTCAAATATCCTACTTTTCCAGAACATTTAGTACATTAAAAATCGAATGACATTAACCTACAGTGTTGGACAGGTGCACTAGGTAAGTTTTTAAAAATGCACAATGTATATTATTATAAAACGTGAACCCAGCCAGTGTCCCAACTCTTGTGTAACATAAAACACTTTGATATCAAAATTATACAAAATACAAGTCTTTCACAACTATAAGAAAATCATTCGACACTGATATCCCATCAAACCCTTCAGAAGTGCGGAAACAGTTATTTGCTCACTGACAAATTAACTCTTACCAAAAGGGTGGGTGTTTTGGGGGTTTAAAACGAAACGGACGATACTGTCTTTTGGGTAATAAATTCTTGGCGTCTCCTTTGATCTTGCAATAGAAGTAAACGTTGATCAGGACGGCGTGGAAATAAACAAGATTCGTTCTTGTTGGACATCAAGGCACATATTCATCTGTCATAAGTTTCATATCTACCATAATATATACAAGCTAGGTATTTAACTCATATCAAATATGCATTTACCTCATTGTGTCAGTGAGGTTTATCAACAAATATATATCGCTCATTAAAGCTGAGAAATTGCTTTTGTGACGTAGCATTTAAACTCAATGACAATATATAGAAGAATAATACTATTTTATTAAAGTGTCACGTGTTGTCACGTGTTATATATTTCGCGAGAGTGTTGGACATTTCCCACAAGGACAATACCCCGCACTGACATTTCACCACACGGACTTTTCCCAACATTGAATATATAAATAATTTGTATTACACTTTTATTTACAACTTGACAAACTATAATATTATGGATGTTAAAATTCATTATCGATCGTCAAGTTCACGAAAATGTCACGTGTTATATATTTCGCGAAAGTGTTGGACAATTTTGAATGATAATCCCGACTTGCACACGGGATTAGTGATCACTTGTCGAAGATATTATAGTACTGTCAATTTCATTGTAGAAATCAGGTGAAATCATGGCGACATCCCATTGTGGCTACATCGCAGTTTGCCTACAGAAATTCGGTCTCATATTGTGAGAAGCTAGAAAGTAGTCAGGTCGAGCTTGGTTTAAAGGGGTGAATTGTCTCAACGTGTATAGCTTAGGAAAGGGGTTCAGTACCCACGCATCAGCCAAGTCCATTTCAGATTTAAGTTTCAGTACCCTTTCTCGTGCTTTGAGAATGATATTCCAATCTCCACGTGCACACAGGATAATGTGATCACTTGTCCAAGATTTCACGGTGTTGTAAATTCCATTGTAGAAATCAGGATCATCATGGTTCGGTCCCTATATGGTAAACGTTTATTGTCATTAATCACTATTTCAATTATAAATAGGCTAACGTTTGGATCAAATTGAATTTTTCACATTTGAAGTCAAAGTGACTTGCACTTGACTTGCATCTTTTGAAAGAGTTGATATAACATTGATTATTGCCCCATTCTTCCCTTATCTTTTTTCCATGCTTTTTTTGTAAAATGTACATCCTGTAAATTTGTGCCTTCTTTTCTTAAGGAAAGTGAAGTTTTCTCTTCGCATAGTTCTATAATGCCGATTAATGCGCCCCTTGTGAACATAATTTGCAGTTAATAACGATGCTCTAAATCTCTGTAAAACGATAAAGACTTCATATATAGAACATATAGGCATTGTTTGTAAACATGATTTGAAGCAAACTACATGGATTTCATTCTCTCTGCGATCTGTATGGATTATATGTTTCATGCAACACAGTAAGAGATTACGAAAGTGAAATATTACAGGATCATTTTCACACATCCTAAGGTCCTGCCTTCCCACGAATTATAAAAGTATGAATACAAGAAACCTTATAATTGAACCTTCTACGTAATATTTAAACTTCTATTGAGTACAACCACGAATGTTATGCGTGAAATAAGTTTTGCATAGAAAGGAATGTTTTATAATAATTGGTTTACCTAAGACAAATAGTATGAGCCTTGCATTTTCTTGGCTCAGAGAAGAATATGTTTACAATGCAGGTAGCATTTCAATCTGTATTATATAAATCCAAATAACCATTACGAATGCTTCCATTTTGGACTCCATAAATTGAACGAATTCATGGAACAGAATTAACGTGGGAGGAAAGCCCGAAATGATTCAGGTCTCAGACGTTTACCACTTCTGTGAAACTAACGAGCAGGGGTATGGTGCTGACAAACCTAGAAACATAATCGGGGCGAACCGGGATCCGAACCCAAAATCATATGTTTCTGACGTGCCTAAGGGACGCAATTCTGCACAGCGAATCGTGGCGCCTTAGACGACTGGGCCACCCGTGTACCCGGAACAGAAGAAAATCACAAATACATGCAACACAATTCGTGAAATATTCCCGCTCCGCACTGGCGTCTTTGGCCATGTGGTTACACTCAGTGCAATAAACCAGAAGTGTTATCCATAAAGTTATACGTTTACTTACTTACCCACCAATTTCTTTCTAGAAGGTCAATCAAACATTCAGTCATATTGTCGCTATGTTGAACCTGGTTCTCGTTTTTGTTTAGTCTCCAGAACCACGTTAATGTCTACCACCCGCACTCTCGTCCAAATCTGCTCATTCTCTCAGATACCTGCAACCTCTCTGCTCTGAATTAGCAAAGGGGCGGGGTCAGTCTGGATATTGATCCTGGTCAAAGACAGCCTTGCTTACTACGAACGTAGCAATGATACTGCGAGGTGTTGTTGGACGATGATGACGTTTATTCTCTGATAGAGGTAACTTGTGGACACTTTAAGAAACATTTCGTCAACCCTGTTATGATGAACGTTCAGTGTATTCACGAAATATTCTCTCAGTTCAGTATATTCTTGGGGAGTTTCTGTAATTCCGTAAAATAACACATTTGGTTTCCAATCACTCCAAGAGAGTGGTATTTGTACATACATCGATTATCGTCATTTTCAAAATGAGTGTTTAGGTTAATAAGGAATGTAATCATGAAGCGATGCTGTAATGTGAATGTGCAATGAACCATAGAACAAATCACCCAGTACAATGTTAACAGTCAACACATTAATTGCCTTTCGTAAATCCTTCACACGAGCAAATGCTGTGATGATTATCCGGGAACACCTCACTGTGCCCTCACCTATAGTTGTAGGGTACAGGTGTAGTCAGCCGCGGTTAAGTGGGTAACAATAGGGGGATTACCTATAGTCACTTGCATGTCTATATAGAGAAAAGTACTATCTGTCAGATTCATAAAATGTGTGCAGCGTTGATTGTCGTCGAACAGCTCTTCCCGCAGAAACGCCAATGTATGGTGGTGTTTCTTCTGTTCTTAATTCGGAATCTGTGTCGGCTGAAATCTAAGTTCTGTCCACTTTGGGAGTTAGCAACAAATCGAACATTAACTTGAGCATTAGCCATTTTGTTATGGCAGTATGCTTACTTACTTTGGAGATTTAACGTGCGCTTTCCGACTGATGCGTATTTCGCACACGGGCCCGGCCAGGCCATTTAATGTGTTTCCGAAAGGGGCGAAAGTGGTCTGTGCAACCCAAGAGGGGGCTTTAGGGGTTTGCTTATATAGAATTTGGGAATTTTGAGATTTGGAATAGATGCCGATGGGGTTGGGGAGGAGAACTAAGGGAGCTGGGTATGGTGTATGTTTGTTTGTTTATGTGATTTTGATTTGGTAGGTTATTGTGTTTTTAGATGCGTTTTATGAGTTCCGTTTTGATTAAGAATACGCCTAAGGCCTTGAAGTTTTCTAGTTTATTTTGTGGGTTTAGTATTGCTTCTAGAGTGAGAGCCTTGTTTAGATTGAGGGTGGTTTGTAATGCGGTTCGATGTGTTAGGTAGTGTGTGCAGTGGATGAGTGCGTGTTCTGGGGTTTCTGGTTGTTTGCAGTGTGGGCAGTTACCTGTGGTGTGTTTTTTAAATTTTTTTAGGTTGTTATTTAGGTTGGTGTGTCCTGTTTGGAGTTTAGTGATTACTCTGTCGATTTATTTTGATGGATGGAAAATTTTTGGTTTGGTTAGTGGTTTGCTGAGCACTTTTCTGATTTGGCTATTTGAGTTTAGATATAGGTTATGCCATTTTTGTTATTTTTTGCTTGTTTACACTTTTAATTTTTGATTTTGAGATGGGTAAGTTTAAGCTTATTTCTGGGATTTTGAGGGATAGTTTAGCTGCTTAATCGGCGTTTTCATTTCCGTATATTCCTACGTGGGCGGGTATCCACAAGAAGGTTATTTGTTTGCCTGCCTTAGTTAGGTCGTTCGAGCTTTTAAGTATTTGATATATTAATTTAGGTCGTTTTTTTTGTGTTTTTGTTTTGGAGGGCTTGCAGTCCACTTAGGGAGTCGGTAAGTATTAGGATTTTTTGTGTGTTTTTTTTATTCTTGATTATGGAGGGCTGAGGCCATGCCCATTAGTTCTGCCGTGAATATTGATTGGTTGTTTGGGAGTCGGAAGGATTGTGTGGTTTTAGTTGGTTGTGTGGTATGGACTCCGAAACCTGTGTGTTTGGAGGTCGGATCTGAGGATCCGTCCGTGTAAATGTGACACCAATTTGGCCAATTTTCGTGTATGTATGCTAATGTGGTTGTTTTAGCTATGTTTGGGTCGGTTTGTTTATTTATTTGTCTAGCTAGTGTTGTGTCTATTTTGGGTATTTTAAGTTTAGGGGTGAAGATATTTGATTGTTTGCAGTTTTGTTTAAGATTTTTAATTTGGTGTTCATTTAGGTAGTTTGTTATTCTTTGGGATATTGGGGTAAGTAAGGGGTGTTTACGAGCTAGAGCTTGGTTTTTGGGGCTGATGTTTTGGTTTATTAAGTTTTGGATGAGAGGGTTTGATTGGGACGCGGCCCAGAAATTTAAGCTTAGCTGTTCCCTGCGTAGACTTAGTGGCATTTCTCCTGTTAAGGCCTGAAGTGAAGTGTAGGAGGTGCCATGTTGGGTGCGTGTAATTTGTTTGAGAGCCTGATATTGTATTGAGTCAAGTTTTTAGATAGAGAGTTGTTTAGGGTGTTGTATATTGCGCAGCCGTAGTCTAGTTTTGATCTAATTAGTGTTATGTAGAGAGAGAGGAGGGTATCTTTGGAGGCTCCCCAGTTAGAGCCAGTTAGGCATCTTAGGGTGTTTAGGTCTTTACTGCATTTAGTTGTTAGGTTTTGGATGTGAGCATCCCAGGTGAGATGTTCATCGAAGATAAGTCCTAAGAATTTGGTTTGTTTTTGAAATTTGATTGTTTGATTGTTTAGCTGGAGGATTGGGGAGGCGGGTTTCATGTTTTTTTATGTTTAAATACTATTCCTGTTGTTTTTTCTATGTTAAGGGAGAAGCCCCATTTGTCAGCCCATTGTTGTATTTTATTAAGAGATTTTTGGAGTAAATTTTGGACCATTTTCATGCTTTTAGTGCGGATCCAGATAACTCCATCATCCGCGAATTTTGATGTGTTTACTTTAGGGGATAGGCCCTCGAATAGATCGTTTATCATTATATTGAAGAGGGTAGGGCTGAGGATACTGCCCTGTGGAGTGCCATTTTCTAGGGGACATTGGTCCGATAGAGTTTGGTCTATACCCACGGTTATTTTACGATTGTTTAGGAAGTCCTGGATGTAGTTTATTATCTGATCTTTGAGTCCTATTTTTTTAAGTTTTTGTATTAGCCCATCGTGCCATACCATGTCGAAAGCTTTAGAGAAGTCTAAGAAGATGCCTGTGGTATATTGTTTATTTAGTTGTCCTGTCTTAATATCTTGTTCTAGTCGGGCGAAGTTATCTAGGGTTGAGCGGCCAGGAGTGAAACCGCTTTGATCTGGGTTTATGATGTTATTTTGGGTTAAGTAATGTTGTAATCTATTTTATTGGCAGTATGACTTGCAGATGCCATGTTATACACTTCCAAGATTCACATCAATCACTCATATATAATTTTAATCATCCCTATGCATTTAATCATGTACATGAGAAAACTGTTCACCTATTATCATCAAAAAACAGTTCGACACTAATTGAACAGAATTCACCCTCAGAAAGGGTTCACTTAATGAGACAGACTATACCAAGCGATTAAGTGATCTGTGTCTCTTAATCCCCTATAATCCACTATAAGAACATTTGGGGTGAGTGCACAGTGAGGTTAAACCGATTATGCTGTTACATATAACACTACAGAGTGCAAGAGCGATGCCAGTTCCTCCTAAACCATACCGCACTGCCTCCAGATACAAGCCTCCATGAGGGTAAACACAAGTTGTCATAGTGCGCAAACTTGCTTAATAATTCATATCAAAATATAAAATAATATATATAATATCCAAAATTTATAAAATAAACTAACGTATCTTTACAGTCAAACCTCGGACATCTCACATAAATGGCAGTAACTCACATAGGTGGTAAAAACATGCCGCCAGACATAATTTAGACAATAGATGTCTGTTCGCATCACAGTCACCGGCTGCGTGTCAATTCCAGATTTCTTTCTAGAATGATAATCAAACATTTAGTCATATTGTTGCTATGTTGAACCTGGTTCTCTTTTTTTTAGTTTCCAGAACCACGTAAATGTCTACCACCCGCACTCTCGTCCAAATCTTTTCATTCTCTCGGATACCTGCAACCTCTCTGCTCTAAATCAGCAAAGGGGAGGGGTCAGTCTGGATATTGATCCGGGTCACCTCGCTATCTACGAACGTAGCTATGATATTGTACAAGCCACAAAGTAACCATTGACACGGTTGAAATAGTACTTGCAGTTTCGGGCATGTAGTTTTCCAAGAGCAGTATATATAGTGTCAATATTTAGTGGATAACAATAATACTTCTTTAGAATAATATATTTACCTACTGCTTTTAGTTTCGATTGGTATTTGGATGAAATTAGGCTCTCATTTAGGAAGATTTGACAGATTTATCCGTGTGTAAGCGGAGTCTTCCTCCATCATGCGCAACCGGAAAACGTTAGTTGAGATGAAATGGTAATTGGTAATTGGATGTCACAAATGGCAGTTTGGTATAAATACTATTTGGATGGTTTTCCATTCAATCTCTCAATCCTGTAACCTGGCTGTTTGTGTGTCATCGCTACTGACCGTTATTCACATGTTTGTCTAGTGCAGGCCAGTGTGAAATTGCTGACTGAGACACAAAATAGCATGCATTCACTCACGGGACATATACAATGTATGGATAGATCGCTCGCGCTGCTTATAATCAAATTCATTTTCGAAACTGTAGAAATAATGAAGACAACGTTGTTTTCAAGGAGTTAATGTGCGTTTCACGAACACGTTTCTTCTTACGATGGCAAATTAGACTTCAATTGTACCCTAGTCGGGAATTGTATTCGAGTTCTCCTCTGCCCTTGTGCCGATAATTCGTGTCATATCAGGACAAGCCGAATAGCGACTGGTACCCCTCCTTTTGTGATCATTCGTGTCCTTCTGGGTCAAGCCGAAAATCAACTGGTACCCCTCCTTTCGTGATCATTCATGTCATTCCGGGACAAGCCGAACGGCGGCTGGCAACCAAGCAACAGTGAAGACAGCGTATTCAAAGATTTTATTAGCGCTTCACTATCCCGTTTATCTCACGTTATCTCACGAATGACGCAACATTCAGCATGGTTCAGCAGTATTCCGACAAATCACAGTAGGAATGAAAACCATTTAAAGTACCCCAATTACAAAGTGATCACTCAACTTTGCAATCAAATACGGCCAGCAGGAGAGTGGATCAACGTTAGGGACATAAGGGGGAGAAAAGGGGAGGGGAGAGAGAGATGGAGAGAGGGAGAGGGCGAAGAAGGGGATGGAAAGGTGTATAGGTTACCATGGGTTCTGTGGCACTGTTATTTGTATTGTTCACATGTTGTCAAGGCAACGAAACGCAATTCAGTGTTCTACTCATAAAAGAAGGGCAGAAAAGTAGAAAATACATCATCACATTTGTACCAAGCATTCCCTATAGTTACTCTACTGACATATAAAAGAAAGTATCGACAGGTTTTTGTCTTATTAGTTTATAACATAAAACATACAAATGAAATCGTGATGAAAAATGTCGCATAAATCCAACCTAATGTATTCGATGAAATAAAGCGTGAGAAAGTGTTAACTGTAATGAATCACACTGGCATTTAAATATGAAGTACTGTTCTTCATCCCAACCGAACTTATTTCTATTATACAAGACGTCTTCTACGAACGAAATTACTTATGATAATGTCGATATGGTACAACATTGAATTTAACCGCACATGTACTAATCTCTTTCATTCTGTTTCACAGTGTACCTACTTCTGTGGAGAGTCCGACCACATGCAGTCAGACTTAATAGGGAGTAAGTGAGTGACGTTATACAAACATGTACAAATACCACTCACTCCAAGAGAGTGGTATTTGTACATACATCGATTATCGTCATTTTCAAAATGAGTGTTTAGTTTAATAAGGAATGTTATCATGAAGCGATGCTGTAATGTGAATGTGCAATGAACCATAGAACAAATCACCCAGTACAATGTTAACAATCAACACATTATATGCCTTTCGTAAATCCTTCACACGAGCAAATGCTGTGATGATTATGCGGAAACACCTCACTGTGCCCTCACCTATAGTTGTAGGGTACAGGCGTAGTCAGCCGTGGTTAAGTGGGTAACAATAGGGGGATTACCTATAGTCACTTGTATGTCTATATAGAGAAAATTACTATCTGTCAGATTCATAAAATGTGTGCAGCGTTGATTGTCGCCGAACAGTCCTTCCCGCAGAAACGCCAATGTATGGTGGTGTTTCTTCTGTTCTTAATTCGGAATCTGTGTCGGCTGAAAACTAAGTTCTGTCCACTTTGGGAGTTAGCAACAAATCGAACATTAACTCGAGCATTAGCCATTTTGTTATGGCAGTATGCTTACTTACTTACTTACTTTGGAGATTTAACGTGCGCTTTCCGACTGATGCGTATTTCGCAAACGGGCCCGGCCAGACCATTTAATGTGTTTCCGAAAGGGGCGAAAGTGGTCTGTGCAACCCAGGAGGGGGGTTTAGGGGTTGCTTATATAGAATTGGGAATTTTGAGATTTGGAATAGATGCCGATGGGGTTGGGGAGGAGAACTAAGGGAGCTGGGTATGGTGTATGTTTGTTTGTTTATGTGATTTTGATTTGGTAGGTTATTGTGTTTTTAGATGCGTTTTATGAGTTCCGTTTTTATTAAGAATACGCCTAAGGCCTTGAAGTTTTCTAGTTTATTTTGTGGGTTTAGTATTGCTTCTAGAGTTAGAGCCTTGTTTAGATTGAGGGTGGTTTGTAATGCGGTTCGATGTGTTAGGTAGTGTGTGCAGTGGATGAGTGCGTGTTCTGGGATTTCTGGTTGTTTGCAGTGTGGGCAGTTACCTGTAGTGTGTTTTTTAAATTTTTTTAGGTGGTTATTTAGGTTGGTGTGTCCTGTTTGGAGTTTAGTGATTACTCTGTCGATTTATTTTGATGGATGGAGAATTTTTGGTTTGGTTAGTGGTTTGCTGAGCACTTTCTGGATTTGGCTATTTGAGTTTAGATATAGGTTATGCCATTTTTTGTGATTTTTTGCTTGTTTACACTTTTAATTTCTGATTTTGAGATGGGTAAGTTTAAGCTTATTTCTGGGATTTTGAGGGATAGTTTAGCTGCTTTATCGGCGTTTTCATTACCGTATATTCCTACGCGGGCGGGTATCCACAAGAAGGTTATTTGTTTGCCTGCCTTAGTTAGGTCGTCGGAGCTTTTAAGTATTTGATTTATTAATTTAGGTCGGTTTTGGGTATTTTTGTTTTGGAGGGCTTGCAGTCCACTTAGGGAGTCGGTAAGTATTAGGATTTTTGTTGTGGTTTTTGGATTCTTGATTATGGAGGGCTGAGGCCATGCCCATTAGTTCTGCCGTGAATATTGATTGGTTGTTTGGGAGTCGGAAGGATTGTGTGGTTTTAGTTGGTTGTGTGGTATGGACTCCGAAACCTGTGTGTTTGGAGGTCGGATCTGAGGATCCGTCCGTGTAAATGTGACACCAATTTGGCCAATTTTCGTGTATGTATGCTAGTGTGGTAGTTTTAGCTATGTTTGGGTCGGTTTGTTTATTTTTTTGGGTAGCTCGTGTTGTGTCTATTTTGGGTATTTTAAGTTTAGGGGTGAAGATATTTGATTACTTGCAGTTTTGTTTAAGATTTTTAATTTGGTGTTCATTTAGGTAGTTTGTTATTCTTTGGGATATTGGGGTGAGTAAGGGGTGTTTACGAGCTAGAGCTTGGTTTTTGGGGCTGATGTTTTGGTTTATTAAGTTTTGGATGAGAGGGTTTGATTGGGACGCGGCCCAGAAATTTAAGCTTAGCTGTTCCCTGCGTAGACTTATTGGCATTTCTCCTGTTAAGGCCTGAAGTGAGGTGTAGGAGGTGCCATGTTGGGTGCGTGTAATTAGTGTGAGAGCCTGATATTGTATTGAGTCAAGTTTTTTAGATAGAGAGTTGTTTAGGGTGTTGTATATGGCGCAGCCGTAGTCTAGTTTTGATCTAATTAGTGATATGTAGAGAGAGAGAAGGGTATCTTTGGAGGCTCCCCAGTTAGAGCCAGTTAGGCATCTTAGGATGTTTAGGTCGTTACTGCAATTAGTTGTTAGGTTTTTGATGTGGGCATCCCAGGTGAGATGTTCATCGAAAATAAGTCCTAAGAATTTGGTTTGTTTTTGAAATTTGATTGTTTGATTGTTTAGCTGGAGGATTGGGGAGGCGGGTTTCATGTTTTTATTTTTGAATACTATTCCTGTAGTTTTTTTCTGAGTTAAGGGAGAAGCCCCATTTGTCAGCCCATTGTTGTATTTTATTAAGAGATTTTTGGAGTACATTTTGTACCATTTTCATGCTTTTAGTGCGGATCCAGATAACTCCATCATCCGCGAATTTTGATGTGTTTACTTTAGGGGATAGGCCCTCGAATAGATCGTTTATCATTATATTGAAGAGGGTGGGGCTGAGGATACTGCTCTGTGGAGTGCCATTTTTTAGGGGACATTGGTCCGATAGAGTTTGGTCTATACCCACGGTTATTTTACTAGTGTTTAGGAAGTCCTGGATGTAGTTTATTTTATCTGACCTTTGAGTCCTATTTTTTTAAGTTTTTGTATTAGCCCATCGTGCCATACCATGTCGAAAGCTTAAGAGAAGTCTAAGAAGATGCCTGTGGTTTATTGTTTATTTACTTGTCCTGTCTTAATATCTTGTTCTAGCCGGGCGAGGTTATCTGGGGTTGAGCTGCCAGGAGTGAAACCGCTTTGATCTGGGTTTATGATGTTGTTTTGGATTAAGTAATGTTGTAATCTATTTTATTGGCAGTATGACTTGCAAATGCCATTTTATACACTTCCAAGATTCACATCAATCACTCATATATAATTTTAATCATCCCTATGCATTTAATCATGTACATGAGAAAACTGTTCACCTATTATCATCAAAAAACAGGTCGACACTAATTGAACAGAATTCACCCTCAGAAAGGGTTCACTTAATGAGACAGACTATACCAAGCGATTAAGTGATCTGTGTCTCTTAATCCCCTATAATCCACTATAAGAACATTTGGGGTGAGTGCACAGTGAGGTTAAACCGATTATGCTGTTACATATAACACTACAGAGTGCAAGGGCGATGCCAACCTCAATCTAAATAAGGTTCCTACTCTAGATGAAATACTAAACCCTCAAAATAAACTAGAAAGCTTCAAGGCCCTAGGCGTATTCCTAATCAAAACAGGCCTAATTAAGCGCATCTAAAAACTAATTAATCTACAAATCCAAAATCCAATAAACATACAAACACCCACCTCACCCGGCTCCCTTAGTTCCCTCCTCCATCCACCTCGGCATTTATTCCAAATTTTAAAATTTCACAAAATCGATATAAGCAACCCCTAAAAGCCCCCTCTTGTGTTGCACACACCACTTTCACCCTTCTCGGAATACACTAAATGGTCCGGCCAGGCCCGTGTGCGAAATACGCTGCAGTCGGAAAGCGCACGTTAAATCTTCTATATCAGTCAGTCAGGGCGATGCCAGTTCCTCCTAAACCATACCGCACTGCCTCCAGATACAAGCCTCCATGAGTGTAATCACAAGTTGTCAAGGTGCGCAAACTTGCTTAATAATTCATATCAAAATATAAAATAATATATATAATATTCAAAACTTTTAAAATAAACTAACGTATCTTTACAGTCAAACCTCGGACATCTCACATAAATGGCAGTAACTCACTAAGGTGATAAAAACAGGCCGCGAGACATAATTTAGACAATAGATGTCTGTTCGCATCAGTCACCGGCTGCGTGTCAATTCCAGATTTCTTTCTAGAATGCCAATCAAACATTCAGTCATATTGTCGCTATGTTGAACCTGGTTCTCGTTTTTTTAGTTTCCAGAACCACGTTAATGTCTACCACCCGCACTCTCGTCCAAATTTTCTCATTCTCTCGGATACCTGCAACCTCTCTGCTCTAAATCAGCAAAGGGGAGGGGTCAGTCTGGATATTGATCCTGGTCACCTCGCTATCAACGAACGTAGCTATGATATTGTACAAGCCTCAAAGTAACCATTGACACGGTTGAAATAGTACTTGCAGTTTCGGGCATGTCGTTTTCCAAGAGCAGTATATATAGTGTCAATATTTAGTGGATAACAATAATACTTCTTTAGAATAATATATTTACCTACTGCTTTTAGTTTCGATTGGTATTTGGATGAAATTAGGCTCTCATTTAGGAAGATTTGACAGATTTATCCGTGTGTAAGCGGAGTCTTCCTCCATCATGCGCAACCGGAAAACGTTAGTTGAGATGAAATGGTAATTGGTAATTGGATGTCACAAATGGCAGTTTGGTATAAATACTATTTGGATGGTTTTCCATTCAATCTCTCAATCCTGTAACCTGGCTGTTTGTGTGTCATCGCTACTGACCGTTATTCACATGTTTGTCTAGTGCAGGCCAGTGTGAAATTGCTGACTGAGACACAAAATAGCATGCATTCACTCACGGGACATATACAATGTATGGATAGATCGCTCGCGCTGCTTATAATCAAATTCATTTTCGAAACTGTAGAAATAATGAAGACAACGTTGTTTTCAAGGAGTTAATGTGCGTTTCACGAACACGTTTCTTCTTACGATGGCAAATTAGACTTCAATTGTACCCTAGTCGGGAATTGTATTCGAGTTCTCCTCTGCCCTTGTGCCGATAATTCGTGTCATATCAGGACAAGCCGAATAGCGACTGGTACCCCTCCTTTTGTGATCATTCGTGTCCTTCTGGGTCAAGCCGAAAATCAACTGGTACCCCTCCTTTCGTGATCATTCATGTCATTCCGGGACAAGCCGAACGGCGGCTGGCAACCAAGCAACAGTGAAGACAGCGTATTCAAAGATTTTATTAGCGCTTCACTATCCCGTTTATCTCACGTTATCTCACGAATGACGCAACATTCAGCATGGTTCAGCAGTATTCCGACAAATCACAGTAGGAATGAAAACCATTTAAAGTACCCCAATTACAAAGTGATCACTCAACTTTGCAATCAAATACGGCCAGCAGGAGAGTGGATCAACGTTAGGGACATAAGGGGGAGAAAAGGGGAGGGGAGAGAGAGATGGAGAGAGGGAGAGGGCGAAGAAGGGGATGGAAAGGTGTATAGGTTACCATGGGTTCTGTGGCACTGTTATTTGTATTGTTCACATGTTGTCAAGGCAACGAAACGCAATTCAGTGTTCTACTCATAAAAGAAGGGCAGAAAAGTAGAAAATACATCATCACATTTGTACCAAGCATTCCCTATAGTTACTCTACTGACATATAAAAGAAAGTATCGACAGGTTTTTGTCTTATTAGTTTATAACATAAAACATACAAATGAAATCGTGATGAAAAATGTCGCATAAATCCAACCTAATGTATTCGATGAAATAAAGCGTGAGAAAGTGTTAACTGTAATGAATCACACTGGCATTTAAATATGAAGTACTGTTCTTCATCCCAACCGAACTTATTTCTATTATACAAGACGTCTTCTACGAACGAAATTACTTATGATAATGTCGATATGGTACAACATTGAATTTAACCGCACATGTACTAATCTCTTTCATTCTGTTTCACAGTGTACCTACTTCTGTGGAGAGTCCGACCACATGCAGTCAGACTTAATAGGGAGTAAGTGAGTGACGTTATACAAACATGTACAAATACCACTCACTCCAAGAGAGTGGTATTTGTACATACATCGATTATCGTCATTTTCAAAATGAGTGTTTAGTTTAATAAGGAATGTTATCATGAAGCGATGCTGTAATGTGAATGTGCAATGAACCATAGAACAAATCACCAAGTACAATGTTAACAATCAACACATTATATGCCTTTCGTAAATCCTTCACACGAGCAAATGCTGTGATGATTATGCGGAAACACCTCACTGTGCCCTCACCTATAGTTGTAGGGTACAGGCGTAGTCAGCCGTGGTTAAGTGGGTAACAATAGGGGGATTACCTATAGTCACTTGCATGTCTATATAGAGAAAATTACTATCTGTCAGATTCATAAAATGTGTGCAGCGTTGATTGTCGCCGAACAGTCCTTCCCGCAGAAACGCCGATGTATGGTGGTGTTTCTTCTGTTCTTAATTCGGAATTTGTGTCGGCTGAAAACTAAGTTCTGTCCACTTGGGGAGTTAGCAACAAATCGAACATTAACTCGAGCATTAGCCATTTTGTTATGGCAGTATGCTTACTTACTTACTTACTTTGGAGATTTAACGTGCGCTTTCCGACTGATGCGTATTTCGCAAACGGGCCCGGCCAGACCATTTAATGTGTTTCCGAAAGGGGCGAAAGTGGTCTGTGCAACCCAAGAGGGGGGTTTTAGGGGTTGCTTATATAGAATTTGGGAATTTTGAGATTTGGAATAGATACTGATGGGTTTGGGGAGGAGAACTAAGGGAGCTGGGTATGGTGGATGTTTGTTTGTTTATGTGATTTTGATTTGGTAGGTTATTGTTATTTTAGATGCGTTTATTTAGTTCCGTTTTTATTAAGAATACGCCTAAGGCCTTGAAGTTTTCTAGTTTATTTTGTGGGTTTAGTATTGCTTCTAGAGTGAGAGCCTTGTTTAGATTGAGGGTGGTTTGTAATGCGGTTCGATGTGTTAGGTAGTGTGTGCAGTGGATGAGTGCGTGTTCTGGGATTTCTGGTTGTTTGCAGTGTGGGCAGTTACCTGTAGTGTGTTTTTTAAATTTTTTTAGGTGGTTATTTAGGTTGGTGTGTCCTGTTTGGAGTTTAGTGATTACTCTGTCGATTTATTTTGATGGATGGAGAATGTTTGGTTTGGTTAGTGGTTTGCTGAGCACTTTCTGGATTTGGCTATTTGAGTTTAGATATAGGTTATGCCATTTTTTGTGATTTTTTGCTTGTTTACACTTTTAATTTCTGATTTTGAGATGGGTAAGTTTAAGCTTATTTCTGGGATTTTGAGGGATAGTTTAGCTGCTTTATCGGCGTTTTCATTACCGTATATTCCTACGCGGGCGGGTATCCACAAGAAGGTTATTTGTTTGCCTGCCTTAGTTAGGTCGTCGGAGCTTTTAAGTATTTGATTTATTAATTTAGGTCGGTTTTGGGTATTTTTGTTTTGGAGGGCTTGCAGTCCACTTAGGGAGTCGGTAAGTATTAGGATTTTTGTTGTGTTTTTTGGATTCTTGATTATGGAGGGCTGAGGCCATGCCCATTAGTTCTGCCGTGAATATTGATTGGTTGTTTGGGAGTCGGAAGGATTGTGTGGTTTTAGTTGGTTGTGTGGTATGGACTCCGAAACCTGTGTGTTTGGAGGTCGGATCTGAGGATCCGTCCGTGTAAATGTGACACCAATTTGGCCAATTTTCGTGTATGTATGCTAGTGTGGTAGTTTTAGCTATGTTTGGGTCGGTTTGTTTATTTATTTGGGTAGCTAGTGTTGTGTCTATTTTGGGTATTTTAAGTTTAGGGGTGAAGATATTTGATTGTTTGCAGTTTTGTTTAAGATTTTTAATTTGGTGTTCATTTAGGTAGTTTGTTATTCTTTGGGATATTGGGGTGAGTAAGGGGTGTTTACGAGCTAGAGCTTGGTTTTGGGGGCTGATGTTTTGGTTTATTAAGTTTTGGATGAGAGGGTTTGATTGGGACGCGGCCCAGAAATTTAAGCTTAGCTGTTCCCTGCGTAGACTTATTGGCATTTCTCCTGTTAAGGCCTGAAGTGAGGTGTAGGAGGTGCCATGTTGGGTGCGTGTAATTAGTGTGAGAGCCTGATATTGTATTGAGTCAAGTTTTTTAGATAGAGAGTTGTTTAGGGTGTTGTATATGGCGCAGCCGTAGTCTAGTTTTGATCTAATTAGTGATATGTAGAGAGAGAGAAGGGTATCTTTGGAGGCTCCCCAGTTAGAGCCAGTTAGGCATCTTAGGATGTTTAGGTCGTTACTGCAATTAGTTGTTAGGTTTTTGATGTGGGCATCCCAGGTGAGATGTTCATCGAAAATAAGTCCTAAGAATTTGGTTTGTTTTTGAAATTTGATTGTTTGATTGTTTAGCTGGAGGATTGGGGAGGCGGGTTTCATGTTTTTATTTTTGAATACTATTCCTGTAGTTTTTTTCTGAGTTAAGGGAGAAGCCCCATTTGTCAGCCCATTGTTGTATTTTATTAAGAGATTTTTGGAGTACATTTTGTACCATTTTCATGCTTTTAGTGCGGATCCAGATAACTCCATCATCCGCGAATTTTGATGTGTTTACTTTAGGGGATAGGCCCTCGAATAGATCGTTTATCATTATATTGAAGAGGGTGGGGCTGAGGATACTGCTCTGTGGAGTGCCATTTTTTAGGGGACATTGGTCCAATAGAGTTTGGTCTATACCCAAGGTTATTTTACTAGTGTTTAGGAAGTCCTGGATGTAGTTTATTTTATCTGACCTTTGAGTCCTATTTTTTTAAGTTTTTGTATTAGCCCATCGTGCCATACCATGTCGAAAGCTTAAGAGAAGTCTAAGAAGATGCCTGTGGTTTATTGTTTATTTACTTGTCCTGTCTTAATATCTTGTTCTAGCCGGGCGAGGTTATCTAGGGTTGAGCTGCCAGGAGTGAAACCGCTTTGATCTGGGTTTATGATGTTGTTTTGGGTTAAGTAATGTTGTAATCTATTTTATTGGCAGTATGACTTGCAAATGCCATTTTATACACTTCCAAGATTCACATCAATCACTCATATATAATTTTAATCATCCCTATGCATTTAATCATGTACATGAGAAAACTGTTCACCTATTATCATCAAAAAACAGGTCGACACTAATTGAACAGAATTCACCCTCAGAAAGGGTTCACTTAATGAGACAGACTATACCAAGCGATTAAGTGATCTGTGTCTCTTAATCCCCTATAATCCACTATAAGAACATTTGGGGTGAGTGCACAGTGAGGTTAAACCGATTATGCTGTTACATATAACACTACAGAGTGCAAGGGCGATGCCAACCTCAATCTAAATAAGGTTCCTACTCTAGATGAAATACTAAACCCTCAAAATAAACTAGAAAGCTTCAAGGACCTAGGCGTATTCCTAATCAAAACAGGCCTAATTAAGCGCATCTGAAAACTAATTAATCTACAAATCCAAAATCCAATAAACATACAAACACCCACCTCACCCGGCTCCCTTAGTTCCCTCCTCCACCCACCTCGGCATTTATTCCAAATTTTAAAATTTCAAAAAATCGATATAAGCAACCCCTAAAAGCCCCCTCTTGTGTTGCACACACCACTTTCACCCTTCTCGGAATACACTAAATGGTCCGGCCAGGCCCGTGTGCGAAATACGCTGCAGTCGGAAAGCGCACGTTAAATCTTCTATATCAGTCAGTCAGGGCGATGCCAGTTCCTCCTAAACCATACCGCACTGCCTCCAGATACAAGCCTCCATGAGTGTAATCACAAGTTGTCATGGTGCGCAAACTTGCTTAATAATTCATATCAAAATATAAAATAACATATATAATATTCAAAACTTTTAAAATAAACTAACGTATCTTTACAGTCAAACCTCGGACATCTCACATAAATGGCAGTAACTCACTAAGGTGATAAAAACATGCCGCGAGACATAATTTAGACAATAGATGTCTGTTCGCATCAGTCACCGGCTGCGTGTCAATTCCAGATTTCTTTCTAGAATGCCAATCAAACATTCAGTCATATTGTCGCTATGTTGAACCTGGTTCTCGTTTTTTTAGTTTCCAGAACCACGTTAATGTCTACCACCCGCACTCTCGTCCAAATTTTCTCATTCTCTCAGATACCTGCAACCTCTCTGCTCTAAATCAGCAAAGGGGAGGGGTCAGTCTGGATATTGATCCTGGTCACCTCGCTATCAACGAACGTAGCTATGATATTGTACAAGCCTCAAAGTAACCATTGACACGGTTGAAATAGTACTTGCAGTTTCGGGCATGTCGTTTTCCAAGAGCAGTATATATAGTGTCAATATTTAGTGGATAACAATAATACTTCTTTAGAATAATATATTTTTACCTACTGCTTTTAGTTTCGATTGGTATTTGGATGAAATTAGGCTCTCATTTAGGAAGATTTGACAGATTTATCCGTGTGTAAGCGGAGTCTTCCTCCATCATGCGCAACCGGAAAACGTTAGTTGAGATGAAATGGTAATTGGTAATTGGATGTCACAAATGGCAGTTTGGTATAAATACTATTTGGATGGTTTTCCATTCAATCTCTCAATCCTGTAACCTGGCTGTTTGTGTGTCATCGCTACTGACTGTTTTTCACATGTTTGTCTAGTGCAGGCCAGTGTGAAATTGCTGACTGAGACACAAAATAGCATGCATTCACTCACGGGACATATACAATGTATGGATAGATCGCTCGCGCTGCTTATAATCAAATTCATTTTCGAAACTGTAGAAATAATGAAGACAACGTTGTTTTCAAGGAGTTAATGTGCGTTTCACGAACACGTTTCTTCTTACGATGGCAAATTAGACTTCAATTGTACCCTAGTCGGGAATTGTATTCGAGTTCTCCTCTGCCCTTGTGCCGATAATTCGTGTCATATCAGGACAAGCCGAATAGCGACTGGTACCCCTCCTTTTGTGATCATTCGTGTCATTCTGGGTCAAGCCGAAAATCAACTGGTACCCCTCCTTTCGTGATCATTCATGTCATTCCGGGACAAGCCGAACGGCGGCTGGCAACCAAGCAACAGTGAAGACAGCGTATTCAAAGATTTTATTAGCGCTTCACTATCCCGTTTATCTCACGTTATCTCACGAATGACGCAACATTCAGCATGGTTCAGCAGTATTCCGACAAATCACAGTAGGAATGAAAAACATTTAAAGTACCCCAATTACAAAGTGATCACTCAACTTTGCAATCAAATACGGCCAGCAGGAGAGTGGATCAACGTTAGGGACATAAGGGGGAGAAAAGGGGAGGGGAGAGAGAGATGGAGAGAGGGAGAGGGCGAAGAAGGGGATGGAAAGGTGTATAGGTTACCATGGGTTCTGTGGCACTGTTATTTGTATTGTTCACATGTTGTCAAGGCAACGAAACGCAATTCAGTGTTCTACTCATAAAAGAAGGGCAGAAAAGTAGAAAATACATCATCACATTTGTACCAAGCATTCCCTATAGTTACTCTACTGACATATAAAAGAAAGTATCGACAGGTTTTTGTCTTATTAGTTTATAACATAAAACATACAAATGAAATCGTGATGAAAAATGTCGCATAAATCCAACCTAATGTATTCGATGAAATAAAGCGTGAGAAAGTGTTAACTGTAATGAATCACACTGGCATTTAAATATGAAGTACTGTTCTTCATCCCAACCGAACTTATTTCTATTATACAAGACGTCTTCTACGAACGAAATTACTTATGATAATGTCGATATGGTACAACATTGAATTTAACCGCACATGTACTAATCTCTTTCATTCTGTTTCACAGTGTACCTACTTCTGTGGAGAGTCCGACCACATGCAGTCAGACTTAATAGGGAGTAAGTGAGTGACGTTATACAAACATGTACAAATACCACTCACTCCAAGAGAGTGGTATTTGTACATACATCGATTATCGTCATTTTCAAAATGAGTGTTTAGTTTAATAAGGAATGTTATCATGAAGCGATGCTGTAATGTGAATGTGCAATGAACCATAGAACAAATCACCAAGTACAATGTTAACAATCAACACATTATATGCCTTTCGTAAATCCTTCACACGAGCAAATGCTGTGATGATTATGCGGAAACACCTCACTGTGCCCTCACCTATAGTTGTAGGGTACAGGCGTAGTCAGCCGTGGTTAAGTGGGTAACAATAGGGGGATTACCTATAGTCACTTGCATGTCTATATAGAGAAAATTACTATCTGTCAGATTCATAAAATGTGTGCAGCGTTGATTGTCGTCGAACAGTCCTTCCCGCAGAAACGCCAATGTATGGTGGTGTTTCTTCTGTTCTTAATTCGGAATCTGTGTCGGCTGAAATCTAAGTTCTGTCCACTTTGGGAGTTAGCAACAAATCGAACATTAACTCGAGCATTAGCCATTTTGTTATGGCAGTATGCTTACTTACTTACTTACTTTGGAGATTTAACGTGCGCTTTCCGACTGATGCGTATTTCGCAAACGGGCCCGGCCAGACCATTTAATGTGTTTCCGAAAGGGGCGAAAGTGGTCTGTGCAACCCACGAGGGGGGTTTTAGGGGTTGCTTATATAGAATTTGGGAATTTTGAGATTTGGAATAGATACTGATGGGTTTGGGGAGGAGAACTAAGGGAGCTGGGTATGGTGGATGTTTGTTTGTTTATGTGATTTTGATTTGGTAGGTTATTGTTATTTTAGATGCGTTTATTTAGTTCCGTTTTTATTAAGAATACGCCTAAGGCCTTGAAGTTTTCTAGTTTATTTTGTGGGTTTAGTATTGCTTCTAGAGTGAGAGCCTTGTTTAGATTGAGGGTGGTTTGTAATGCGGTTCGATGTGTTAGGTAGTGTGTGCAGTGGATGAGTGCGTGTTCTGGGATTTCTGGTTGTTTGCAGTGTGGGCAGTTACCTGTAGTGTGTTTTTTAAATTTTTTTAGGTGGTTATTTAGGTTGGTGTGTCCTGTTTGGAGTTTAGTGATTACTCTGTCGATTTATTTTGATGGATGGAGAATTTTTGGTTTGGTTAGTGGTTTGCTGAGCACTTTCTGGATTTGGCTATTTGAGTTTAGATATAGGTTATGCCATTTTTTGTGATTTTTTGCTTGTTTACACTTTTAATTTCTGATTTTGAGATGGGTAAGTTTAAGCTTATTTCTGGGATTTTGAGGGATAGTTTAGCTGCTTTATCGGCGTTTTCATTACCGTATGTTCCTACGCGGGCGGGTATCCACAAGAAGGTTATTTGTTTGCCTGCCTTAGTTAGGTCGTCGGAGCTTTTAAGTATTTGATTTATTAATTTAGGTCGGTTTTGGGTATTTTTGTTTTGGAGGGCTTGCAGTCCACTTAGGGAGTCGGTAAGTATTAGGATTTTTGTTGTGTTTTTTGGATTCTTGATTATGGAGGGCTGAGGCCATGCCCATTAGTTCTGCCGTGAATATTGATTGGTTGTTTGGGAGTCGGAAGGATTGTGTGGTTTTAGTTGGTTGTGTGGTATGGACTCCGAAACCTGTGTGTTTGGAGGTCGGATCTGAGGATCCGTCCGTGTAAATGTGACACCAATTTGGCCAATTTTCGTGTATGTATGCTAGTGTGGTAGTTTTAGCTATGTTTGGGTCGGTTTGTTTATTTATTTGGGTAGCTAGTGTTGTGTCTATTTTGGGTATTTTAAGTTTAGGGGTGAAGATATTTGATTGTTTGCAGTTTTGTTTAAGATTTTTAATTTGGTGTTCATTTAGGTAGTTTGTTATTCTTTGGGATATTGGGGTGAGTAAGGGGTGTTTACGAGCTAGAGCTTGGTTTTGGGGGCTGATGTTTTGGTTTATTAAGTTTTGGATGAGAGGGTTTGATTGGGACGCGGCCCAGAAATTTAAGCTTAGCTGTTCCCTGCGTAGACTTATTGGCATTTCTCCTGTTAAGGCCTGAAGTGAGGTGTAGGAGGTGCCATGTTGGGTGCGTGTAATTAGTGTGAGAGCCTGATATTGTATTGAGTCAAGTTTTTTAGATAGAGAGTTGTTTAGGGTGTTGTATATGGCGCAGCCGTAGTCTAGTTTTGATCTAATTAGTGATATGTAGAGAGAGAGAAGGGTATCTTTGGAGGCTCCCCAGTTAGAGCCAGTTAGGCATCTTAGGATGTTTAGGTCGTTACTGCAATTAGTTGTTAGGTTTTTGATGTGGGCATCCCAGGTGAGATGTTCATCGAAAATAAGTCCTAAGAATTTGGTTTGTTTTTGAAATTTGATTGTTTGATTGTTTAGCTGGAGGATTGGGGAGGCGGGTTTCATGTTTTTATTTTTGAATACTATTCCTGTAGTTTTTTTCTGAGTTAAGGGAGAAGCCCCATTTGTCAGCCCATTGTTGTATTTTATTAAGAGATTTTTGGAGTACATTTTGTACCATTTTCATGCTTTTAGTGCGGATCCAGATAACTCCATCATCCGCGAATTTTGATGTGTTTCCTTTAGGGGATAGGCCCTCGAATAGATCGTTTATCATTATATTGAAGAGGGTGGGGCTGAGGATACTGCTCTGTGGAGTGCCATTTTTTAGGGGACATTGGTCCAATAGAGTTTGGTCTATACCCAAGGTTATTTTACTAGTGTTTAGGAAGTCCTGGATGTAGTTTATTTTATCTGACCTTTGAGTCCTATTTTTTTAAGTTTTTGTATTAGCCCATCGTGCCATACCATGTCGAAAGCTTAAGAGAAGTCTAAGAAGATGCCTGTGGTTTATTGTTTATTTACTTGTCCTGTCTTAATATCTTGTTCTAGCCGGGCGAGGTTATCTAGGGTTGAGCTGCCAGGAGTGAAACCGCTTTGATCTGGGTTTATGATGTTGTTTTGGGTTAAGTAATGTTGTAATCTATTTTATTGGCAGTATGACTTGCAAATGCCATTTTATACACTTCCAAGATTCACATCAATCACTCATATATAATTTTAATCATCCCTATGCATTTAATCATGTACATGAGAAAACTGTTCACCTATTATCATCAAAAAACAGGTCGACACTAATTGAACAGAATTCACCCTCAGAAAGGGTTCACTTAATGAGACAGACTATACCAAGCGATTAAGTGATCTGTGTCTCTTAATCCCCTATAATCCACTATAAGAACATTTGGGGTGAGTGCACAGTGAGGTTAAACCGATTATGCTGTTACATATAACACTACAGAGTGCAAGGGCGATGCCAACCTCAATCTAAATAAGGTTCCTACTCTAGATGAAATACTAAACCCTCAAAATAAACTAGAAAACTTCAAGGCCCTAGGCGTATTCCTAATCAAAACAGGCCTAATTAAGCGCATCTAAAAACTAATTAATCTACAAATCCAAAATCCAATAAACATACAAACACCCACCTCACCCGGCTCCCTTAGTTCCCTCCTCCACCCACCTCGGCATTTATTCCAAATTTTAAAATTTCAAAAAATCGATATAAGCAACCCCTAAAAGCCCCCTCTTGTGTTGCACACACCACTTTCACCCTTCTCGGAATACACTAAATGGTCCGGCCAGGCCCGTGTGCGAAATACGCTGCAGTCGGAAAGCGCACGTTAAATCTTCTATATCAGTCAGTCAGGGCGATGCCAGTTCCTCCTAAACCATACCGCACTGCCTCCAGATACAAGCCTCCATGAGTGTAATCACAAGTTGTCATGGTGCGCAAACTTGCTTAATAATTCATATCAAAATATAAAATAACATATATAATATTCAAAACTTTTAAAATAAACTAACGTATCTTTACAGTCAAACCTCGGACATCTCACATAAATGGCAGTAACTCACTAAGGTGATAAAAACATGCCGCGAGACATAATTTAGACAATAGATGTCTGTTCGCATCAGTCACCGGCTGCGTGTCAATTCCAGATTTCTTTCTAGAATGCCAATCAAACATTCAGTCATATTGTCGCTATGTTGAACCTGGTTCTCGTTTTTTTAGTTTCCAGAACCACGTTAATGTCTACCACCCGCACTCTCGTCCAAATTTTCTCATTCTCTCGGATACCTGCAACCTCTCTGCTCTAAATCAGCAAAGGGGAGGGGTCAGTCTGGATATTGATCCTGGTCACCTCGCTATCAACGAACGTAGCTATGATATTGTACAAGCCTCAAAGTAACCATTGACACGGTTGAAATAGTACTTGCAGTTTCGGACATGTCGTTTTCCAAGAGCAGTATATATAGTGTCAATATTTAGTGGATAACAATAATACTTCTTTAGAATAATATATTTTTACCTACTGCTTTTAGTTTCGATTGGTATTTGGATGAAATTAGGCTCTCATTTAGGAAGATTTGACAGATTTATCCGTGGGTAAGCGGAGTCTTTCTCCATGATGCGCAACCGGAAAACGTTAGTTGAGATGAAATGGTAATTGGTAATTGGATGTCACAAATGGCAGTTTGGTATAAATACTATTTGGATGGTTTTCCATTCAATCTCTCAATCCTGTAACCTGGCTGTTTGTGTGTCATCGCTACTGACCGTTATTCACATGTTTGTCTAGTGCAGGCCAGTGTGAAATTGCTGACTGAGACACAAAATAGCATGCATTCACTCACGGGACATATACAATGTATGGATAGATCGCTCGCGCTGCTTATAATCAAATTCATTTTCGAAACTGTAGAAATAATGAAGACAACGTTGTTTTCAAGGAGTTAATGTGCGTTTCACGAACACGTTTCTTCTTACGATGGCAAATTAGACTTCAATTGTACCCTAGTCGGGAATTGTATTCGAGTTCTCCTCTGCCCTTGTGCCGATAATTCGTGTCATATCAGGACAAGCCGAATAGCGACTGGTACCCCTCCTTTTGTGATCATTCGTGTCATTCTGGGTCAAGCCGAAAATCAACTGGTACCCCTCCTTTCGTGATCATTCATGTCATTCCGGGACAAGCCGAACGGCGGCTGGCAACCAAGCAACAGTGAAGACAGCGTATTCAAAGATTTTATTAGCGCTTCACTATCCCGTTTATCTCACGTTATCTCACGAATGACGCAACATTCAGCATGGTTCAGCAGTATTCCGACAAATCACAGTAGGAATGAAAACCATTTAAAGTACCCCAATTACAAAGTGATCACTCAACTTTGCAATCAAATACGGCCAGCAGGAGAGTGGATCAACGTTAGGGACATAAGGGGGAGAAAAGGGGAGGGGAGAGAGAGATGGAGAGAGGGAGAGGGCGAAGAAGGGGATGGAAAGGTGTATAGGTTACCATGGGTTCTGTGGCACTGTTATTTGTATTGTTCACATGTTGTCAAGGCAACGAAACGCAATTCAGTGTTCTACTCATAAAAGAAGGGCAGAAAAGTAGAAAATACATCATCACATTTGTACCAAGCATTCCCTATAGTTACTCTACTGACATATAAAAGAAAGTATCGACAGGTTTTTGTCTTATTAGTTTATAACATAAAACATACAAATGAAATCGTGATGAAAAATGTCGCATAAATCCAACCTAATGTATTCGATGAAATAAAGCGTGAGAAAGTGTTAACTGTAATGAATCACACTGGCATTTAAATATGAAGTACTGTTCTTCATCCCAACCGAACTTATTTCTATTATACAAGACGTCTTCTACGAACGAAATTACTTATGATAATGTCGATATGGTACAACATTGAATTTAACCGCACATGTACTAATCTCTTTCATTCTGTTTCACAGTGTACCTACTTCTGTGGAGAGTCCGACCACATGCAGTCAGACTTAATAGGGAGTAAGTGAGTGACGTTATACAAACATGTACAAATACCACTCACTCCAAGAGAGTGGTATTTGTACATACATCGATTATCGTCATTTTCAAAATGAGTGTTTAGTTTAATAAGGAATGTTATCATGAAGCGATGCTGTAATGTGAATGTGCAATGAACCATAGAACAAATCACCCAGTACAATGTTAACAATCAACACATTATATGCCTTTCGTAAATCCTTCACACGAGCAAATGCTGTGATGATTATTGCGGAAACACCTCACTGTGCCCTCACCTATAGTTGTAGGGTACAGGCGTAGTCAGCCGTGGTTAAGTGGGTAACAATAGGGGGATTACCTATAGTCACTTGCATGTCTATATAGAGAAAATTACTATCTGTCAGATTCATAAAATGTGTGCAGCGTTGATTGTCGTCGAACAGTCCTTCCCGCAGAAACGCCAATGTATGGTGGTGTTTCTTCTGTTCTTAATTCGGAATCTGTGTCGGCTGAAATCTAAGTTCTGTCCACTTTGGGAGTTAGCAACAAATCGAACATTAACTTGAGCATTAGCCATTTTGTTATGGCAGTATGCTTTCTTACTTACTTACTTTGGAGATTTAACGTGCGCTTTCCGACTGATGCGTATTTCGCAAACGGGCCCGGCCAGACCATTTAATGTGTTTCCGAAAGGGGCGAAAGTGGTCTGTGCAACCCACGAGGGGGGCTTTAGGGGTTGCTTATATAGAATTTGGGAATTTTGAGATTTGGAATAGATGCCGATGGGGTTGGGGAGGAGAACTAAGGGAGCTGGGTATGGTGTATGTTTGTTTGTTTATGTGATTTTGATTTGGTAGGTTATTGTGTTTTTAGATGCGTTTTATGAGTTCCGTTTTTATTAAGAATACGCCTAAGGCCTTGAAGTTTTCTAGTTTATTTTGTGGGTTTAGTATTGCTTCTAGAGTTAGAGCCTTGTTTAGATTGAGGGTGGTTTGTAATGCGGTTCGATGTGTTAGGTAGTGTGTGCAGTGGATGAGTGCGTGTTCTGGGGTTTCTGGTTGTTTGCAGTGTGGGCAGTTACCTGTAGTGTGTTTTTTTAATTTTTTTAGGTTGTTATTTAGGTTGGTGTGTCCTGTTTGGAGTTTAGTGATTACTCTGTCGATTTATTTTGATGGATGGAGAATTTTTGGTTTGGTTAGTGGTTTGCTGAGCACTTTTTTGATTTGGCTGAGTTTAGATATAGGTTATGCCATTTTTTGTGATTTTTTGCTTGGGTGATTTTGAGATGGGAAAGTTTAAGCTTATTTCTGGGATTTTGAGGGATAGTTTAGCTGCTTTATCAGCGTTTTCATTACCGTATATTCCTACGTGGGCGGGTATCCACAAGAAGGTTATTTGTTTGCCTGCCTTAGTTAGATCGTTGGAGCGTTTAAGTATTTGATTTATTAATTTAGGTCGGTTTTTTGTATTTTTGTTTTGGAGGGCTTGCAGTCCACTTAGGGAGTCGGTAAGTATTAGGATTTTTTTTGTGTTTTTTGGATTCTTGATTATGGAGGGCTGAGGCCATGCCCATTAGTTCTGCCGTGAATATTGATTGGTTGTTTGGGAGTCGGAAGGATTGTGTGGTTTTAGTTGGTTGTGTGGTATGGACTCCGAAACCTGTGTTTTTGGAGGTCGGATCTGAGGATCCGTCCGTGTAAATGTGACACCAATTTGGCCAATTTTCGTGTATGTATGCTAATGTGGTAGTTTTAGCTATGTTTGGGTCGGTTTGTTTATTTATTTGTCTAGCTAGTGTTGTGTCTTTTTTGGGTATTTTAAGTTTAGGGGTGAAGATATTTGATTGTTTGCAGTTTTGTTTAAGATTTTTAATTTGGTGTTCATTTAGGTAGTTTGTTATTCTTTGGGATATTGGGGTAAGTAAGGGGTGTTTACGAGCTAGAGCTTGGTTTTTGGGGCTGATGTTTTGGTTAATTAAGTTTTGGATGAGAGGGTTTGATTGGGACGCGGCCCAGAAATTTAAGCTTAGCTGTTCCCTGCGTAGACTTAGTGGCATTTCTCCTGTTAAGGCCTTAAGTGAGGTGTAGGAGGTGCCATGTTGGGTGCGTGTAATTAGTTTGAGAGCCTGATATTGTATTGAGTCAAGTTTTTTAGATAGAGAGTTGTTTAGGGTGTTGTATATGGCGCAGCCGTAGTTTAGTTTTGATCTAATTAGTGATATGTAGAAGGAGAGGAGGGTATCTTTGGAGACGTTAACCCCTTTTTATGAAACCAACTAGTAGTGGTAGTTGTGGTAGTGGTAGTGGTGGTGGTGGTGGTGGGATCGGTGGTGGTAGTGGTAGTGGTAGTAGTAGCAGTGGTAGAGATTGTGGTAGTGTAAGTGTAAGTGGTAGTGGTAGTGGTAGTGGTAGTGGTAGTGGTAGCGGCAGTGACAGCGGTTGTTGCGGTTGCAGTAGTTGTGCACCCAATCCCACCCAAAGCCAGAAGACAGAATAATGAAGCACAACAGCTCTAAACATTTTACCATTTATTACAATACAATATTATATAATTTATTAGAACACAATATTTAATAAAGGCATGCAAGATGTAACTAAATGCCAATCCACTCTGATCAGGATACAGACTTCCTTCCTGAATAGGAGCATGAGATAAAAATAGCTGCGATCCACAAATTACAGCTTTAGTGAAGGGTCTATTCTGTCCTACAACAAATTCGAAATGTAAACATGTATATGAATTACAAGATAAGTCTCCGGTAATTGCATACATGAGGGGAATAATATGAGTAGGTTTAGTACTGACAACAGAAGGATTATATTGTAACAACATGATGTACAGAACACATGCGATGGAAACCTGTACCATGTTCATCATTCGTCACAACGGTATGAGAATCTATACCGAAACGTTGCCTTCAAAGTAATTATAAAAAAAAACTTGTTATCCATAACTTCTGTCTACTTTGTCATTTGTCAACGTCTAAGTAATGCCTATCAAACAACCCAGTAGTAGTAGATGAAATACAATTTAGTCGCCGGTAATTACATGGCACTGAAAACCCAGTAGTAGTAGATGAAATGCAAGATAAGTCTCCCGTAACTACATGGCATTGACAACCCAGAAGTAGTAGATGAAATACATGTAAAGCCTCTGGTAATCACATAGAACTGAAAACCCAGTAGTAGTAGATTAATACAAGATTAGTCTCCGGTAATCACATAGAACTGAAAACCCAGTAGTAGTAGATTAAATACAAGATAAGTCTCCGGTAATCACATAGAACTGAAAACCCAGTAGTAGTAGATTAAATACAAGATAAGTCTCCGGTAATCACATAGAACTGAAAACCCAGTAGTAGTAGATTAAATACAAGATTAGTCTCCGGTAATCACATAGCAATGAAATCCAGCAGTAGTAGATTAAATACAAGATTAGTCTCCGGTAATCACATAACACTGAAAACCCAGTAGTAGTAGATTAAATACAAGATAAGTCAACGGTAATCACATAGCACTGAAAACCGAGTAGTTGGAGGTGAAATACAAGAAAAGTCTCCGTAATTACATAGCACTGAAAAACCAAAACAGACACAATAATACTTAAGGAAGTTTTCTTGTATTGTCCAAAGGAAGTGTCTGTAGATTTTACGAGAGAAAAAATAATGAATGCTATTATGGACTTTGAACGTCTTGATTGACTGACTGCAAAATATTTCCTGTCTCAAAGAACATCAAAGCCACCCAACCCTCTTTCCCAAAACGTAATTAATGGTCGGCCAAAGTCTCAGACTACCACTGTCTACGTGGAGTTGGGAACATCATACAGTTAACATGATATAAGTGCAGTGTTCGAGACAAGAGGGGACACGGGTGGCCCAGTCGTCTAAGGCGCCGCGATTCGCTGTGCAGAGTTGTGTCCCTTGGGCACGCCAGAAACCTATGATTGTGGGTTCGAATCCCGGTTCGCCCCGATTATGTTTCTAGGTTTGTCAGTAGCATACCCATGCTCGTGGGTTTCACCGAAGTGGTAAACGTCTGAGACCTGCATCACTTCGGGCTTTCCTCCCACATTAAGCTGACACGCCGTGATATAACTGGAATACTGTTAAAAGCGGCGTAAAACCCAACTCACTCACTCACTCACTCGAAACAAGAAGATTTTGCAGGCTCCCATCAGGACCCATAAACATTCATTTATGTTTGTTTATTTTAACTGATGGCGTAATTGCGTACCAGCAGCAGCTGAAGGGATGGTGTAAATCCTGCTGGAGAACCATGCAGGTAGTAGAAGTATTGTATGTCCCCTCGGTCCCTAATAAGTAACTTTGGTTGATGGGGATCTATAGCCCGTTTTTATATTGTATTGTTGAATGAAAAAATATTCTTTAAAATGTCCTCAACTAGGTTCAAATTATAATAATCTAGTTATTATACTGTCTATCGCTGACAGGTTTTCATTCCATATAAATATATTTATTATGTCAAAGTGCTCGTCACGATATTGCTGAAATATTGCCGATGTGTCATTAAATGCTCACAAACTTCAGAAGCTGCAGTCCCTGACTTAACTCTTCAGGCCCTCATTTAAAGAAAACAAACCTACAGCTTCTTGTGACAGATAAATCGAGACGTACATTTACTACAGGCCTTAAGGACCCATACACATTTGGAACTACGGGCCCGATACGAAATCTACCTGCACGGGCCTATGGGCAGACACGTATTTCAAACACTGTACATGTGCATGAAACATTTACTTTTTTTATGCAAATTATGTGAGTTGCAGGTGCTAACCGGATGGCAAAATAAGCTTACCCTTTTCGTGAACACATGGAGTCGTCGCTGTGTTTCTGAGATCTATTCGTATAATCTTCACCACTATTTAGCCTCTTATGCCCATCAAAATCTTTTTCGGCAAAAAAACAGGTCAGGTTATTCTCTGGCTAGGATGAATGATACAAGTATAACATACATATACTACGGCAAGGGATACAATACTGGAGCGTCTCTTAGACATGATTCTACTCATCCACAAAGAAGCCTGAATCCAACACCTCAAAGGTATACACGGAAGGCGATAATCCCCATAAAACAAGCCAGGTTAGAACATCACCAGCTATGGAGAAAGGCAATAGACCAGATCACTCTATCAAATGCATCTCCTTGAAACATAATCATGTTGAAAAGGGGTTTAGATATTCAATACTTCACTTCGTGATAAACAGTATAGAGACGTAATTAAAACAGTAAGTGTAGGTTAGAGCTCAACGACCTGGACCCTGTTCCTCAAAGCGACTCTAGCGCTACGATGATCGTAAGCCTATGCTTAAGTATGGGACTTTCGATCACCTTAGTGCTAAGATCGCCTTGAGGAACAGATCTCTGGTGTCTATTCGTTGACATGGTTAGATAGAGTCATAGATGAATCGGATAATAACGAATTTTTTTTAAAAAACACTAACAGAAACTACAAAAATGGGAGAACAAAATGAAAACAGTTTGATTACTTTTTAGGTGAAGTACAACATGGAACAAAAAACGTGAAAATATAAATACCTTTTTAAAGTCGTTTGAAGCCAGATACGTCCTAAACAATCATAGTTCAAACATTAAAACTGCACAGAATGAACCATTACAGACAAACCCGAAAGTGTATGATAAAACATGTTTTGTTTTATGACACTTAAAACCCTCATCAGAGTGATAAAATCGAGGGGCCTCAATTTCAAACAAACTTTCCATTAACCCTTTGAAACATATGTTAAATATCTCTACCTGGAGTACAGGTAATCCTACACAGCTAATAGGGGGGCCTCGAAGGAGTTGCCCAACCATGTCACCGGTTCACTCACGTTGACTGATTAACGAAGATATTATGTGCTAATACATAAAGTGAAAACAAGCCATTCCATCAATGAGGAATATTACTGCAATGTGCGCTTTCAAAAAATATCCATAATTCGTGAATCTGTTTCAAGTGGCGGGGACTAGGCTACAGATACAGAGGTTGCAAGTTCGATCCACTGATTATAAAAACAATACTTATTTCTTTGTGATATCGACGTTATTCTGTGTGTAAAGGTGGTGGTATTTTATATTTAAAACACTCGGGATATAAACTCACGGTTATTGCACAAATTGTATTTTTATGAGACATTAAGGCAATGTACGACAATGGGACGAGGTCACTGGAGGTTTATAAAAAAGCTCATTTATTATCTGAATACAAAGCATAAAATATAAAAGGATGATTATTTCTCCTGTGTTCAAAGATTTGCACATGCCAAAGTTTTGTGAAACCCAAAATTGTTGATGGAAGGGGAACTTGTATATGACGCCTTTTATCATTTCTTTTTGGAATGTCATACACCCATTACTGATGCTCATACAACTAAGGTTATATCAAAAGGGCACTATTGACTCGTCAGAAACAAAGTCACCTTACATGTTTACCTGAACAAGATCAGCCTACATACTTAATAGTGGATGAATATGTCCTAATATTTCTTAATTAAAGAGCTCATAGTTTCAGCAACTGTAAATCAACCATAATATGCAAAGATCAAGAAGATTTCATGACAAAAATAGGTATTACATTTGTAGATGATCTCGTGAAGACAATGCCTGTCCGATATTTCTCCAGTTGGGGGAAACACGTGAGGACAAACTATGCAAATTATGTCAAGATTCATCCGTGAAATATTTCTCGCACATATCGATAGTCCAATCAGAAAACGTTTCACAAAATCAACATCCTCGATTGGTACATATTCGTATGAAAGTGATTTGCCGCTACCTGTCTTTGTTAACACGAACAAGTCTTTTTCATCTTAGCGATTGCCTGTGTTTGTCTGTCAGGGATGAAATTGCAAATGTTTTCCTTATCTGGCCTTGGTGTGGCAAGGGTAGAAAATAGGCTTTGATATAGTCTAGTGGACACGCTTGCCCCGGGAAGATGCTCATCTTCAGGCGTTACCATTTTCCAAGGGAGTTATTAGAAGCAGAAATGTCAGACTTGATTCTGATTCCTAGTAGGGGAAAAATCGATGATTGCTTTTAGTTTATATCTTCACAATTGAATACGCAATAATACGCTGGATTTGACTGATTAGAATATAATTTGATGATGTATTGTAAGGATAATTTCAGATGGCGTTGTTTAAGAGATGGCTCATCTGCCTTCCACACACAGACTATGAATAGGAGTCCGAAAGTCCGATAGGTACCAAAGGCAAAGCCTCGGGCCTTGATGACGAATAGTATCTAGTTTTTGTAAATTACTTTTACATGCTCCATTATACACGTTGGAGCCGTATTCAAGTTCAGAGCGGATCAGTGACCTGTACAAGTACAAGAAGGTTGTCTGAATGAAACACTTGGATACAAGCACAGCAATGTTGTCGTAAACACTTGCATGCAATCACAGTAATTTCTGTCCAGTATGCTACCTGTTCATGAAACACTTGGATACAATCATAACAATGCCTATCAAATACGCCAACTGAATATGTAAAAGGTTTATTTGATGGATTAGACCTGAGTTATATATTGACCCAACAATTTATGCCAAATATTCATGTCATAAAATGTGCTATTATAAACGTATCTTTAATCAGTTTAGCCAGACATGGAGAAGGCAGAATTCTGCCCATTATTTAAAGGGCAAGTTCACACGGAAATTAACCTATTTTTCTTGTACTTTTTCCACATTAAAAGTGTTAACCTAGAAGTGTCATAGACAAAAATATAAAAATATCACAATTAATTAACATATTTTTCGCATTAAAACGATTTATATTTTTCACATTTACCAAGTGTTCTATTTCCACAACAAAAACACCATGGCTTATGCCCCTTGCAATATGACGTCATTGGTGCCAATTGATAAACATTATGACGTCATCATGCTTTGTTAGAGCCGCTTCACGTGGTGTAGGTCTAGATGTGTGATTCTAGCGTCTCAGATGCCAGCCAGCATAGTGTTATGCTGAGTCACCACTGCGCCGGAGTGTGTCGTAGGCCATGTTGTTTTACCGCAAACTGGTACTTGATATCTTTTGCGTTGAGAATAGACAGGGACCCAGTTGAATTGGCACCAATTACGTCATAATCTAAGGGGGATAACTCAGGCCTGTTTAGCTCGAAAAACGAAGGCCTCATAACGGCATATCATTTTCACACTATTGTGAGCTTCCTACTTTCACTGTGAAAAAAATGATCGTATATTTTCAAACACAGATACTAATTAATTCTAAAATTGCGTTTGGTTTAGAAAAAGAAAGAAAGTGATTTTTGCGTGTACACTTCCCCTTTAAACATAAAGTCTAGATAGAAACTTATCTGCTATCACTACCCTCAAGACTCAGTATCCCGATTACTAAAATATGATCCACAAATCATAGATTACCAATAGAAAAGGGCTATGGGAGACTATCCCGCGGGAAGACGGAACTTTTAGTCGCTGTAATAATCATGGCATACCTGACGAATATCACTATCTACTAATATGTCCTTTTCTGCATAACTTGCGTAAGTTATATATTCAAAAGAAATAGTTTACAAGACCTAGTACGATTGCACACTTTGTAAAAGGACCGCCTCCGTGGTCTAGTGGTAGAGAGTCCAAAAGACGTTAAAAAATGGTACTTCTTGGTAACTGGTCTGGAGCTCGGCATTGAGGGGCTAAAACAAGGACTGGTCGGCTCGGAGTCAGTATACTGTGTCTGAGTGGGGTATTCATGTTAAACTGCGGCATTGTATCTCAGTGGGCTAGCATTATAAATCAGCATCAGTCCGGACTAGTACAAGCAGCCACACACACACATATACACGTGCATGCACGTCGCTATATAAGTGCAATAATCTTGGACGCGACGTTAAACCCCATTTCACCTCACCTCACCTTTGTGAAATCCTCAATATCTATAATTAAATGTATGAGTGTTGCAGTTAAACGAATAACTGAGGCACGTCTCACTCGTGCTTCGTGACACATCACACATCTTCGCTTGTACCTTCAATATGTCATAGCTATGACCTTGAAGCGAAATGTTTGTTCTTGTTGTTATTTTTGTTGTCCCCAGGATGCCTCCTTTTTGTGAAACACTTGGATAAAAGCACAAAGTAATGTATGTCATTTTTCCCCCTGTTGTGAAACACTTGAATACAATCACAACAATGTCTGTCCAATATGCGACCGCCTCCATGGTCTACTGGTAGAGCGTCCGCCCGGAGAGCGGAAGGTCCGGGGTTCGATCCCCAGCCGCGTCATACCAAAAGACGTTAAAAGATGGTACTTCTTGTTACCCTGTCTGGCGCTCGGCATTAAGGGGCTAAAACAAGGGCTGGTCGGCTCGGAGTCAGTATTCTGTGTCTGAGTGGGGTATTCATGTTAAACTGCGGCATGGTATTTCAGTGTGCTAGCACTATAACTCGGCATCAGTCCGGATTGGTACAAGCAGCCACACACACACATACACGTGCATGCACGTCGCTATATAAGTGCAATAATCTTGGACGCGACGTTAAACCCCATTTCACCTCACCTCACCTGTCCAATATGCTTCCAGTTATGGAAACACTTGAATAGAATCAATACAATGTCAGTTCAATATTGCTCCTGTTTGGGAAACACTTGGATAGAATGGCAATAATGTCTGTCCAATATACCTTCTGTTTAAGACACAAAGACGTTCGGCTATCTGTAGGATATTTATTTCGTGATTGCCAAGTCCGTGTTTCTGGCCTGGACAATTTTTCTATCCAGGCGTAGTATGTGTTTCACCCCCTTCCTGAAATCTTCCATTCTGTAGGTGTAAATAAGCAGGTTGAAACAGGTTCCAAGTAAAAGAGACAAATTCGTGATTATTTTTAGTTGAGCTGGTATTCCAAAAGCAACATTCAAAATTGCCGTACATATCAGTGGACTCCAAGACAGCCCGGTCACCACAGCCGTTAATACAGCCGCCATGGCCTTGCTGTGTTTCACCCTCACGCCACTTTGTAAGTCTCTCGCAATGTGTCTTCTGGCGACGATATAGATGCGGACGTAGAGCACCACCACCACAACCAGCAGAATTGCTGCCACTGGTTGTTCTAAATGTATAATAACACCGCGTATGGCCGGCATTAACCCTGAGAAGATCCATATTCCAGATGCGACTCCAACACATCGCGAGTAAGTTACATGAGAAACGTATTGAAAGGGAAACTGAATTCCAATAAAACGTTCACATGCCACTGCAGAGATGCTGAAAAAACTTAGGAACATACACATTAAACGAAACCAGTTGCGAACCCTATTGAAGACTGCGTTACATAAAAGTTCAATGCAAAATAAAGGCACAATCTCAAAACCACATGCAAAACAATAGAACAAATCACCCAGTACAATGTTAATAATCAACACATTATATACCTTTCGTAAATCCTTCACACGAGCAAATGCTGTGATGATTATGCTGTTACATATAACACTACAGAGTGCAAGGGCGATGCCAGTTCCTCCTAATCCATACCGCACTGCCTCCGGATACAAGCCTCCATGTGGGTAATCACAAGTTCTGTTACTCTCATTCATCACAAGTTGATTATAGTCACAGTCACAGTACCATCACAGGGTACATCTCAGTAGAAGATACATATTTTCGTGAGTGAGTATGGTTTTACGCCGCTTTTAGCAATATTCCAACGATATCACGGCGGGGGACACCAGAAATGGGCTTCACACATTGTACCCATGTCGGGAATCGAACCCGGGTCTTCGGTGTGACCAGCTAACGCTTTAACCCCTAGGCTACCCGACCGCCCGGCTCATCCTCAGAGATATTTCAGAGTCACCGTACCATCACAAGGTACATGTCAGTAGGAGATACATATCAGAGTCACATTATGATCGGAAGATACACCTCAGGTGCACACGTCAAGGTCACAATACCATCACAAGGTACATCTCAGCCACAGATACACACATCAGTGTCGCAGTAGAATCAGAGGGTACATCTCAGCCACAGATACACACATCAGTGTCGCAGTAGAATCAGAGGGTACATCTCAGCCACAGATACACACATCAGTGTCGCAGTACAATCAGAGGGTACATCTCAGCCACAGATACACACATCAGTGTCGCAGTAGAATCAGAGGGTACATCTCAGCCACAGATACACACATCAGTGTCGCAGTACCATCAGAGGGTACATCTCAGCCACAGATACACACGTCAGGGTCTTGGTACAGAAAGAAATTGTACCTGCGTTGTTGGTTGTGAAGTAGACTGCCTCAACTCTCCATTGTTCCATAGAATCACAGCATGCAGAAGTCTAAACCTTATCCTGTAGGTCATTTCTGCAAGAAAAAAAGAAAACTTTACACTTCATCCTGTTGGCCTGTGTCTGTAAGAGAAACCCTCATTATCCTTCTTGGAGGAATAGAATTTAGGTGCTCCCGATGCCTTGTTGAAATGCATGACTAAGATCAGCTATTGAATACATGATATATAGAAGTTGTGGATTTTCTGTTCACATGGTAACCTTATCAAGTTAAATGAATATCAACTCAATATATAATTTCGCGATGAGATAAAACAAAAAATATATCCTTCAATTTTGTTATTAATCTAGTTTTGTATGATTAATTCACCTATTTTTGGTTCGGTTTTTATTATTTTGACACAACAGTGTTTCTGAACACATCAAGCAGTAAAGTCCCTACACAATCAATCGTACACCTGCCTTCAGCGACAATGTGTCTACTCAGTGAGCATGTTATAAGAAAGGAGATCATTCAGTTGTGACAAATTACATACCAATATCACTCATTAGTTGTATTGGTAAAGTGTTTGAGAGAGTTGTATTTAAGCATCTTTATAACTACTTTCATGACATTAAAGTGTTATATAAATACCAGTCGGGCTTTCAAAAAGGCCATTCCACTGTCCATCAATTAATTGAACTGTATAATCAAATTTGTATATCTTTAGATAATAGAGAAAATATTGCGATGTGTCAAAAGCATTTGATCGTGTCTGGCATAGAGGGCTTATGTACAAATTAGAAATGTATGGTATATAAGGGAATTTACTTGAATGGCTGTCTAGTTACATAAGCAATCTTACTCAATCAGTGTTTGTAAGCGGGGCTCTATCCAAGCCAATAGTTTTGAGGGCTGGCGTTCCACAGGGGTCGGTGATAGGTCCCTTTATATTCATTGTATTTGTTAACGACGTAGCTGATGAATTAGATTGCATAACAAGACTCTTTGCTGACGTTACAGCACTCGGCTTTTCTTCACCAGACAATCAACTTGTTGAATCGACTCTAAATTTAAATCTGAGCAAGCTGTGTAACTTGGCAAAACGCTAGTTAATTAAATACAACCCAGATAAAACAGAAGCGGTTATATTTTCCTTAAAAGTTGAATCAGACCTTATTACCTTGTACTTTGATGAATGTAAAGTTAAGAATGTTCAAAGTCATAAACATTTGGGTATAACGTTTGCATCAAACGGTCCTGTCACGTAGATAACATAATTAAATCAACATCAAAATGATAAATTCAATGAGAAAATGAAAATTCTTATTGAACAGAAATACATTAAATAAAGTATATACAATAGAATAAATATATATAGATAAAATGTGATCCAATATGTCAATGTTGTAATCCATGTGAAACGCATATCATTATTTATTAAAGGGTCCATTGTATGTCCACCAAAGAAAAACTATGTTTATAATAATTCGGGACATTTTACAGAACGCCATGAACATAAATGTTAAATAAGATTTAAGTTTGATGTTAAACGGAAATGATGTTTGTCCATTATCGAAAATCAACATATCTTTAAAGCAGTGCAAATGTTTATAAGTCATACAAAGAGATGTGGGTAACACACACATATACTAGTCTCTCTTTTGTACATTTCTTTTGTTATCTATACACCCATCTTCTTTTCTGTTTTCCTTGTATATGATTTACTGTACAAGCTTTTGTAAATACCATGGAGAGGGAGTCCTAAGTTGGATAACTTGTTCCCAATCCATTTCAATCTGAATAAATATGTTTAAATCAAACCCCAAAAATCAGTGAGACATGAAGATTATAATCTCTGCGCTAGTTCTTTAATGTGACACTGAGAGTGTGAAAAGCATCTATCCTAAGAACAGTGACTGATTAGGTTCATGAGCGTGGGGAGTGTTATCATGCAGCGATGATGTAATGTGAATGTGCAATGCTGCAAATTATCCTTTCTTGTATACATGTTATTATTTGATGACGACCTATTTAGAAAATGTATACATCATAGGATCACATAAATCAAACAATCTTTTGACGAACTTGGACTCGACTACATCTGGTTTTCACCAAGTTTCAAATATCCTAGAATGTTTGAATCTAGAGTGTTTGACAGGTGCGCGACATAAGTCTTCAAAATTCACAATGTATATTATCATAAAACGTGGACCCAGCCAGTGTCCCATAAAACACTTTAATATAAAAATTATACAAAATACAAGTTTATCACAACCATAACAAAATCATTCGACACTGTTGGCTTATACATGCTTGGCATCGCCTTCGATCTTGAGTCAAATCATACTTGAAATAGAAGTAAACGATGTTCAGGACGGCATAGAAATAAACAAGATCCGTTCTTTTTGGACATCAAGGCACGTATTCATCTGTCATAAGTTTCATATCTACAAAAATATATACAAGCTAGGTATTTGGCCGATATCAAATATGTATTTACTTAATTGCGTCAATGAGGTTTATCAACACATGTATAACGCTCATTATAGCTGAGAAATTGCTTTTGTGACGTAACATTTAAACTCGATTAATGACAATATATAGAACTAGTAGACTATTTTATTAAAGTTTCACGTGTTGTCACGTGTTATATATTTCGCGAGAGTGTTAGGCAATTTTGAATCATATTCCAATCTCCACGTTCACACAGGATAATGTGATCACTTGTCCAAGATTTCAAAGTGTTGTCAATTTCATTGTAGAAATCAGGATCATCATGGTTCGGTCCCTACATTGTAAACGTTGATTGTCATTAATTACTTTTTCAGTTGTAGACAGGCTAACGTTTGGATCACCTTGTATTTTTCACATTTGAAGTTTAAGTGACTTGCACCTGAAATAACTTTGCATTTTTGAAAGAGTTGAAATAACATTGAATATTGCCCCATTCTTCCCTTATCTTTTCTCCATGCTTTTTTGTAAAAATGTGCATCCTGTAAACTGTAAATCTTTCTTATGGAAAGTGAAGTTTTCTTTTCGCATATTTCTATAATGCGCGCCCCTTCAATTTTGTGATAGAAGTTTAATTATTTGATATTAATAATCAAGTCATTATACTTTAATATTCTATATACTTTAGTTTGGTGTATGAAGACACTGCTTGTGAACATAATTTGCAGTAAAAACGATGCTCTAAATCTCTGTAAAACGATATAGACTTCATATATAGAACATCTAGGCATTGTTTGTAAACATGATTTGAAGCAAAATACATGGATTTCATTCATTCTGTATGGATTAAATGTTTCATGCAACACAGTAAGAGATTACAAAAGTGAAATATTACAGGATCGTTTTACTACATCCTAAGGTCCTGCCTTCCCACGAATTATAAAAGTATGAATACAAGAAACCTTCTAATTGAACTTTCTACATAATATCATAGATCTTCTATTGAGTACAACCACGAATGTTATGCGTGAAATAAGTTTTGCATAGAAAGGAACGTTTTATGATAATTGGTTTACCTCAGACCAATAGTATGAGCCTTGCACATTACATTTTCTTGACCCAGAGAAGAACATAGCTCGGCAGATATGTAACAATATAAGGCCAAGATGTTCACTTCCGGAAGAAAGCGTGAAAATATTTACATAGGGGTTTTAGAGTATGCAGAATCCGATTTTAATGGGATCCACGCTGGCAAACCAATGGCTCCTACTCCAAATTGAGAAATTCAAGATGGCTACCATCCGTATTAAAACATTCGATATATGGCCATAACTATGGATCTATTTGACACAGAAACATGATCTTGGTGGCAAATTATAGATTTTCCGGGCCAAGGAATGCAATGAAATAGTTTATAATACTGTAAAGTGCATCCAGAACAAGATCGAAGATGGCCGCCATCCGTGTAACAACTTGTGTAAACGACAAATATGTTTTTTTAAGGGTGAACGATTTTCATTAAAACTCCATCCAAACATTAATTTATGAATCTCTTTTCATTTATTTTTCAGGAAAATCATATCCACAGTACACCTGGTGAATGCATGCATAAGCATTAATTTGATGATGTGCTTAATTTGCAGAATTTGACAACATGCATCCTGATCAGCATTCAGCTGAAACTTTTGATATAGATTTCTGATAAATATTGAAACGAACTTAACGAATGTCTTTTCTGTAATCGAGATTTTAACAGGGTGCATTAGACTGTAGAATGAGCGTTGAAGATTTGTCTAATACAACCAAGCTATATGGAGCGATGGCGACCAAGAAAATAAAACTTGACAGTACTTCTGCCAATCACCCGGTATTTACCCAAACAGACTGGACGCTGTGTGCCCTGTGCCAGAAAAGTTCAACTGAACCCCTGAGAGACCCGTCCCAATGCAAGAATGTAAATCAGTCTTAAGGCTATGAATCGTTAGCTGAGCACATCCAGGAGCTACATTTGCTTGGTGCCCTGCCGATGAACATACAGTTGTCACGTTTTGATGACGGTCAAGGTATCGCTGCAACCATCTTTCAACACAATGCAAGATGGCACAAAAATTGCTATACAAGGGTTAACCAAGATAAAGTTGAGCGTGCTCGCAAGAAGGTTGCCAAACTAGAGGATCCTAAACCGGAGACTTCTCCACTCAAAGGTAGACTGCGTTGTGCGTTTCCTGGAACCTCCTGCCAAGCTAAAGAAAATCTCTGCTTCTTTTGCAATGAAAAAGTGGAGGATGATTATCATACAGCAGCCACAACACGAATGGACATAAATGTTCGGAAGAGGGCAACTGAGCTTCGTGATACCCGACTACTAGCAAAGCTGTCCTCTGGAGACATGACCACAATAGATGCCATATACCACAAACAGTGTTTGTCTGACTACAGCAATAGACATCGCTCACACATCAGGAAAGTGGAATCGAAGGAAAATTCAGATCTGGCCCCTGATGCCATAGCATTCGAAGAATTGGTGTCTTACGTTGAAGAGACTCGTCAGGTGGATGAGCATACAGAACACATATTCAAGCTGTCAAGCCTCGTACGACTCTACAGATCACGACTTGAACAACTTGGCGACGATATGTCAGGGCGCACAAACTCAACTCAGATGATTCTTGGAGGTACAAACATCCAAAACCAGATGGAAAACAATCATGTTGTGAAAACAGCTGCAATATCAATAGCTGAGTTGCTCACATTCAACACTCATAAAAGTAGCAGGAAAGAAGCCACTGCTTCACAGACCTGACACAGCCTGGAACAAGAAACCAGACTTCCTTTGTACCTTGGGTTGCTGATCCACAACAAGACCAGAAAGCGTAACTTGATTGACACTCTTTTCGAGAAGGGATTATCTGTATCGTATGACTGAATACTACAGCTGGCCACAGATGTAGCAAACAGTGCATTGACCTCGTTTGAAGAAGTTGGGGCTGTGTGCCCTACAGCGCTGAGAAAAGATCTCTTCACAACAGGCAATCTCGACAACATAGATCACAATCCTTCATCCACTTCAGTACAAACTGCGTTCCATGGAACTGCCATCTCTCTGACACAGCATGTTACGAATGAATGTGCAGGCACAGAGCTCCAGAACAAACCTCTCATCGACAAGGACACACCAAGGACAAAGGAGATCAAGCCAATCATGGAGTCGGACAGTAACCCCTGTACCATGCAAGACAGAGGGACAAGCGGTCCCCCAAACGTCTCCAGTCAACTCAGATGAGCTGCAGCTCTCATGGGCACAGGCAGTTGAGAAACTGTTGGAGAAATCTGAATTGAAATCAGAAGATAACATCTCTTGGTCTGCACATTTTGCAGCTTCACAAGATTCCTGCCCTAGACCACCGGCGATATCTGGGCTCATGCCATTATTTCGTGATAATGCACATTCTTTGGCGATGGTAAAGCATGGCATGGATGTAATCGCTAAAGCTACCGAACATGTGCATCCTTGACAAGTCCCTATATTGACTGTTGATCATCCGCTGTATGCCATCGCCAAGAAGATCCAGTGGACCTGGCCAGCTGCCTATGGCGAAGAAAAGTATGTGGTGATGATGGGTGGATTGCGTATAGAGATGGCGTTCCTGAAAGTTCTAGGAGATTGGGTAGATGGCAGTCGATGGTTGGTTGTATTGACAACTGCGAACATTACAACCGATGGTGGGGCTGATGCTCTTAGAAAGGGATTATTCAGGGCACGCTCTCAGTGGGTTCATCAAGTAACAGCTGCTGCACTGTTTTGTTTACGTAGCCCAGCCTACAGTTCATACAAAGCAGAAGCAGAGGCAGACCCGAGGCCTGATGCCATTCGAATACTGGTGCACACACATGGAGACGCATCATCCGCAGTTTCGGTACTGGAACAAAACCTTCAAACTTGAGGTTATCTTCCTCCATTTCATGCAATCACAGCGTGAAGGAAACTTTGAGCTCTACATTGGCACACTAGCTAAAATTGTGCCATGGATGTTTGCCATGGATCACTTCCACTATGCGAGGTGGTTGTCTGTTCACGTGCGAGATCTGATGCAGTTACAGCGTGAATGTGCAGCAGTGTGCAATGAGTTCAAAAAAGGACACTTTGTGACACAGAAAACACCTCATCGCTTCTCCATGATGGCTCATGACCATGTACACGAGCAGCTCAATGCTGTGTTGAAAGGAAATGGTGGAATAATCGGCATCACGGAAAATGAAGCAGCCCTCAGGCGGTGGATGATTGCAGGTCCCGAGATGGCCAGGATCATACTTGAGGTTGAAGTGAGCACATCTCAGAAGACAACCCACAATGATCGACACCATGAGCAATCTCTGACCACACAAAAGAAATTTGTAACAAATGACCAAAGCGTGATAGATGTTCTACATGAATTGGGTAATCATTTCACAGAAACGAGCGCTGATCTCCTCACACTGGACACGAAGATCATCATGTCTGATCAAGTCGTCCAGAACTTCTCAGAAGCCAAGGAAATAGGTAGGACTCAGTACAACACCTTCGTTGATTTGCGAGTTGTGAAGATTGAGAAGCCTTTTAATGACACTATTCCAAAAATAACTTCCAGTTGTTCAAGTCAGGAGAATGGAAAGTCTCCTCAAAGATAAAGTCTAAAATATCCAACATGAAGAGCAACCTGCAGCTTTCTCTTGTCAAGCACGAAATGGTGAAATGGACGCGTTCTTCCAGCATGAAAACCACTCTTGGCCACCGTCTCTGGCTTAAAAAACATGATGTGTCTCGGAGAAAAATCTGACTTGCTAAAGTGTCTGGAACCACTAGCACCACGTCCACAGACCACACCTACTGTGGACGTGAAGATCGTTGATAGTGCTGCCCTCGTCCACACGTTGGATGTGAAGACTGCCACAACAAATGTGAAAACGTTCAAAGACTATGCAGAGTATGTCTTTGTCCCGTATCTGAAGAGGCAGTTTGTACATGCTGCACGGGTAGATGTTGTATGGGATACCTACATGGCTGACAGTCTGAAAGCACACACCAGAGAGGGCTGAGGAACAGGAGAAGCTATTGGTGTGTCTGAGAAAACACGACTTCCACACAACTGAAAAAGTTTCTTGCGAGTCGACAGCAACAAGACAGAACTCTTCAAGTTTCTAGCCATTTTTGAATCTGAAGCAACAGCAACAGGGAAGATACTGATCACAACCGAGGGTCAGAATGTAACCTCATCCACACCACTAGATGCTTCTGACCTCCGGCATGCTCACACGAAGAGTCAGACTACCGAATGATGCTCCATTGTCTCCATGCGTACAAACATGGCATGAAGAAGATAATGTTATATGCCACTGACACGGACGTACTGGTTCTTGCCATTGTGACTGTAATCCACATGGAAGATTGTGAACTTAGGTTAGCTTTCGGACATGGTGCCCATTTCCGTTACATTGGAGCTCATATTGTTGCCATTGAGATGGGCAATGATTACTGCAGAGGCTTGCCATTCATGCATGCATTGTCAGGCTGTGACACGGTGTCATCATTCTACTCCATCGGTAAGAAGACAGCCTGGGAAGTATGGAAGTAACATCCTCAAATCAACGACGTATTTCATCGGTTGTCAGATACGCCAGATGAGGTGACGGACGCTGACATGAAAGAACCTGAGAGATATGTGGTCCTGCTCTACTCTGGCACATCACAGCTCACTGAAGTGAATGAAACTAGGAAGCAACTGTTCTCCTACGGTAATCGGAAGCTGGAGAACATCCTGCCGTCATGTGCAGCACTGCTACAACATGTCAAGCGAGCGGCTTACCAAGCCGGACACATCTGGGGACAGGCTCTAAAGGCCAGTTCTACTCTTCCAAGTCCTTCCGGGTTGGAATGGAAACTGGACAGTGAAGGAATCTGGGTGCCATTATGGAGTACCCTCCCTGAAGCATCAAAGGGGTGCAGAAAACTCATCAAGTGTGCCTGCAAGAAACGTTGCGCAAGACGATGCCAGTCTCCCCTGCACACAGCTCTGCTTTTGTGGTGGACAGTGTACACCAAGGGACATTGAGTGAAGGACCTCTTGCAGACATCGAGTGAAGGACTCCTTACAAGAAGAGAACACTTGTTGTTTTAGAATTAGGTGGAATCCAACAACTTTATAGGTTGATTGTATGGTAGCATCACGTCAGAAGAAACAGTTTTTTAAATTCTTGATTCTTGTTTTTTTTACATGTATTAGCGTCGTCATGCCCACAATATATTTTCAAAATCTTATAGTTGCAACAACTTTATTCACATGTGCTCATGACAGAAAAAAAAAAATCCATAAGAGCTATGTTTTAAATTATAGTTCAACTTAATACATTCTATGTTCAATCTCAATTCTGAGTGGGAATCAAATTACAGTTATGGAGAGATATCAAAATTCGTAAAATGGATGGCGGCCATCTTTGATCGTGTTTTTAACTATTTCATTGCATTCCTTGGCCCCGAAGTCCGATGATTTACCACCGAGATCATGTTTCTATGTCAAATAGATCCAAAGTTACGGCCATATACTGAAATTTGTAATACGGATGGCGACCATCTTGGATTTCTCAATCTTGAGTGGGAACCATTGGTTTGCCAGCGTGGATCCCATTAAAATCGGATTCTGCATACTCTAAAACCCCTATGTACAAATTTTATCTGCCCAGCTAATACGTTTACAATGCAGGAAGCATTTCAATCTGTTTTATATAAATCCAAATAACCATTATGAATACTTCCATTTTGGACTCCATAATTGAACGAACCCACAGAACAGAAGAGAATCACAAAAACCTGCAACACAATGCGTGATATATTCCCGCCCCGCACTGGCGTCTTTGGCCATGTGGTTACAATAAGTGCAATACTACTTATAATAATAAAAATAATAATAAGAAGAAGAAGAAGTGCATTTATAATGCGCCAGATTCCTTTCACCAAGTGGGTGCTCATAGCGCTACACTATTATTACCCTGGTCAATGGATCAGTGAGCACTCGATTTTCATTCTCAGCTCCCTGGGGAGTATACAACCCAAGCTGCCTGTGAGGCGCTAAAAGGTTAACAGTCATATTACCATCTCATCCTACCAGAATAAAACCAGAAGTGTTATCCATAAAGTTATACCTTTTCTTACTTACTCACCAATTTCTTTCTGGAATGCCAATCATATTGTCGCTATGTTGAACCTGGTTTTCGTTTTTTTAGTTTCGAGAACCACGTTAATGTCTACCACCCGCTCTCTCGTCCAAATCTGCTCATTCTCTCAGATACCTGCAACCTCTCTGCTGTGAATCAGCAAAGGGGCGGGGTCAGTCTGGATATTGATCTTTGTCAAAGACAGCCTCGCTAACTAAGAACGTAGCCATGATACTGCGAGGTGCTGTAGGACGATGATGACGTTTATTCTCTGATAGAGGCGACCTGTGAACGCTCTAAGAAACATTTCGTCAACCCTTCGCACGTGCACCTCGCACTTTACCGATTTGGGTTATAAAATGCGTATCCCGGGTCAAGAAAACTATAAATTTTGGACCAACTCAAGCACTTTTATCACTCACCTTAATATTACTTGCGCCTCCGTAGTCTAATGGTAGAGCGACCGCCCGGAGAGCGGAAAGTCCGGGGTTCGATCCCCAGCCGCGTCATACCAAAAGACGTTAAAAGAAGGTACTTGTTGTTACCCTGTCTGGCGCTCGGTATTTAGGGGCTAAAACAAGGACTGGTCGGCTCGCAGTCAGTGTAATGTGTCTGAGTGGGGTATTCATGTTAAACTGCGGCATGGTATCTCAGTGTGCTAGCACTATAAATCGGCATCAGTCCGGACTAGTATAAGCAGCCACACACACACACATATACACGTGCATGCTATATAAGTGCAATAATTTTGGATGCGACGTTAAACCCCATTTCACCTCACCACCTAATATTACTTGCCCATGTTGAGGGGTCTCTTATGAGCAAACATAGCCCTGATCAAAATAATAGTTTTTTCGTTGCTATCTTAACTTCCTGGGTTCGAATCCCGCTGGCGACAAACGTTTTTCATGAACTTGTTCTGTCATCAAGATAAATGATATTGGGGAGAAAGTTCCGTCATTGTCAAGTGGTGTTTAACTAACAGCTCAGTAAGTTAGACCACGGTCAATGATAAAGTAACCACGGTCAAAATTGCAATAATTACTTTGCACTGCATATATACTCTGGTCTGTTTACTTGAGAATAAATCTATAAATTCAACGTTATTTTATACACGTGAGCCGAGTCTCTGATGACGCCTTCTTATGATCATGAAAGCGGGTTTGTCGCTTTTATTTTTATATTATATTTTGTTATTATGCACTTTATATTAATATGAGAAATGTAGACTCCTTATCTCGGTTTAAGCAATTAATTTCTAGAGAAACTAAGCTCACTTCAAATTATACATCTTTTGCTTGTTATGGCCAGCGGCAATGACAAGTGACATTATCTAGACTAAGGCTAGGTTGTAGTGATTTAAAACCACATTTATTTGACAGATTTCAGATTGATAATCCCATCTGTCCATGTGGCCTAAATAGAGAAGATGCTTTCCACTTTTTCTATCTTGTCCACGCTATGCCAAGTTCAGAATTGATAAATACATTATAAAATCAGTTCACAATTACATCATCGAAACAAACCGCTTTACGTAAGTTATGTGTCAACTTAAGAATATAAAATGCATTTGGTATCTTGCTTTCCATTTTATTTCATTTTGTGTTACTCATTACAATCTACATGTATAATGTACAATATTAGGAGAAGCATTAATATAGGCCTTTTTGGCCTGTTTGCTAATCATTTTTTCCATTTTGTAACGTTAGGTAATGTAAAATCTGAACATTAATGGAAATAAAATACTGTTTAAATCATTATGTTTTGATTGCATTTAACTAAACACAATATACGATATGATTAGATTAGATGTTGCTGGTGTATTTTCGCAGTGTTTTAAAACTGTGTATAACATGATGCACTACTCTTTTACCTTTGTGGCACACGTGTGTGGATTTCCTTTGACGTACAGGAAAGGTGTATTATCTTATCAAATGAGTCCGATGTACCGTAAGTGTAACTTGATTGATGCTGTCATTCATTATGCTTTCGCGTGTTACAAAATGTGTTACTATGCTTGTCGTAAGAGGCGACTAACGGGATCGAGTGGTCATGCTCACTGACTTGGTTAATGCATGTCATCGATCCCAATTGCGTGGATCGATGGTCATGATGTCAATCACTGGATTGTCTGGTCCAGACTCGATTACTTACAGACCGCCGTCATATAGCTGGAATATTGCTAAGTGCATGCGTTAAACAACAAACAAACAAAACAAATCCAGCAAGTGTTATGTAAAAAACAAGCGTTTACATGTGGACTTTTGTTTTATAGTTTATCTCTTCGTGTGTATTTACAGGCGGTCGTCATAAAACTTTACCCCTGCTGAGGGAACATATGTTTGTTTGTTTTTTACCTTTTTCACACATTCGCCGTCTTGGATCGAAAACGAGGCCTGCATAGGTCCATTCAGAGTGGATCGCTTAAGCTAAACGGGAACAGAGGGCATGTTGTGATGGAGACTCCATTCCCCCAAGGACCCGTGAAGATTCCGGGGTAGAATACGTCTTCAGCAACCCATGCTTGCCGTAAAAGTTGAAAATGCTTGTCGTAAAAGGCGACTAACGGGATCGGATGGTCAGGCTCGCTGACTTGGTTGATGCATGTCATCGATCCAAATTGCGTGGATCGATGCTCATGATATGGATCACTGAATTGTCTGGTCCAGACTCGATTATTTACAGACCGCCGTCATGTATCTGGAATATTGCTGAGTGCGGCGTTAAACAACAAACCAACCAACCAGCCATTCCCCCAAGTTTCACTGATGTCATTTTAACCAAACCATTGTAGCCTATATGTCGAATACAGAAGATATTACTGGGTCTAACAGTTTGTATTGGTGTTGGTATTACACTGGCATTCGATTTTACTGTCAGGAGTCTGGCATTTTGAGATTCGTATTTTCGAACTACATTGTACAAGTGCCGTCCAGGTGATCGTAAAACAGTGTGATAGTATATTCAATTATAGAATTATGTAGGATTTAAGTAAAACAATTGCATAACATATGAAACTTCTGTTCGCCCAGTCAGCTGATGGCGAACTCGAGATCGTCCTGTATATTTTACGAGTCATCGTGTTTCTTCACCTCGAACTATCGTTTTGCTATGACTCTCATATACATAAGGTGCTTTTTTTGCCGTATATGTTTTTCATCTAAACCCATTACAATGTGAAATAATACGAAAGTCGTAAAATAGCCCGTGTGTCAAAATAAAAATACAGAATGGGTGATAACGCTATTCAGATTGTACAATGACAAATGAAACTGTGCTTCTCCTTCAAACATTACTTCCTAAACAATTTTGCATCATGAATGACGTAACTAAGAATGTGTGGAATATTTATAAAATATCTGTTAATATCATATAAAATAGAAGAAATAATAGAGTTCAAAACAACTCCTCTGACCACTGATCATATGATGATAGTAAAATAATAGTATGAGTGAGTGAATTGGGTTTAACGCCGCTTTTAACAGTGTTCCAGTTATATCGCTGCGTGTCAGCTTAATTTTGGAGGAAAGCCCGAAGTGATGCAGGTCTCAGACGTTTACCACTTCGGTGAAACCCACGAGCACGGGTATGCTACTGACAAACCTAGAAACATAATCGGGGAGAACCGGGATTCGAACCCACAATCATAGGTTTCTGGCGTGTCCAAGGGACGCAACTCTGCACAGCGAATCGCGGCGCCTTAGACGATGTAGTGGTCTTTAAGGCTTGGTCTGAGGATCGACCACCTCCAAATGTCACTAAAACATGAAATAAAAATAGTCTTTTAGAAATAGTTTTCTTCCCACATTCTGTTCACTCATTTATGAAATCTCAAAACGGATCAATCCTTATACAGGAGAAAAGGGAAAATGACTATCTGACTCCATCCCCTAAATCTTATTTCTTCGGTTTCTCAAACCTGATGATACATTTAAGGAATCACTTAAGAAACATAGCGTAAAAGGCGACTAACGGGATCGGGTGGTCAGGCTCGCTGACTTGGTTGAGGCATGTCATCGATCCCAATTGCGTGGATCGATGCTCATGATATCAATCACTGGATTGTCTGGTCCGGACTCGATGATTTACAGACCGCCGTCATATAGCTAGAATATTGCTGAGTGCGGCGTTAAACAACCAACCAACCAACTTAAGAAACATAGGTGTTTATTAATATTAGTTTAATTTGGACAATCTGTAAACCAAAATGATTAAAATCTATTCTATTGTCTAGAACAGGCACAGAATATATCTAAGGGTCCAATTACAGAGTCAGTTTGGTTTTACGCCGCCTTCAGCAATATTCTAGCAATATCACGGCGGGGGACACCAGAAATGGGCTTCACGTATTGTACCTATGTCGGGAATCGAACCCGGGTCTTCGGCGTGACGAACGAACGCTTTAACCACTTGGCTACCCGACCGTCCCTTCCAATTACATGATGCTGATCAACATTAGTGACAAGTGAATGATATGCAGCTATCTAAAATAATCCCACAATAATTTCTCGATTTTGACAAAGAATATACAGCCAATATTTCTATGTTTTAATTTTACAAAACATGAACTTGTTTATCAATCCCTTCAATTATTCAGACGTTATAAAAAACTGAATAGGGCTTGTCTTTGGCCCATGTGTCAGTCAAAAGCACCTTATAAATTCCCAAAGAAAATACCGCCGTCATATAGCTGGAATATTGCTGAGTGTGGCGTTAAACAACAAACAAACAAACAAACAAACAAACAAACCAAACAAACAAAACCATTGTAGTCACGACCTGCGTGACGGATGAAAGAGAAAATGTACAATTGGTACAATGTACCACGGGATACAATTATTTCACTCGCGACTAATACTAGTATCATGTTCTGCGCGAACTGGATATGTCTCTGTTTACAGGTCTTCAATTAGCACAGCCAGTGTCTTCTTGTACAATGGCGCCTATGAGTTTCATACTAACAAGCAATTACCTTGGGTTGTTATGTTTTAGAAGTCTAATTATCAACACAGGTGTCAAACTGCCATCGTCGCTTCTTTCATAAATTGACTTCATGTTGGAAGTATTCAAACCATTTCACAAATCAGCACTCGACAGGAGGTAGTTCTCGATACTCGCGCACAACAGGAATGGACGTACACTCTGATGATGATGATGATGATGATGATGATGGTGGTGGTTGTGGTGGTGGTGGCGGCGGCGGTGGTTGTTGTTGTTGTTGTTATTATTATGTAACGTGATAGTTCTTCCAACTGCCACCATTGGTGCTGTCATTGATTTTATTTCGTAAACTATTCCAACCATTTTACAGATCAGCATAAAACGTACACTCTGCTTATTCTACCACGTTTAATGAGTCTGGACCTGTATCATGAATATGAAACCTCTTATGCACTTTCAAAACAGTTTTCAATTACATTTCTCCAATCAGTAGTGATCGTATCTTACTGGAAAGGCGCCATTCAGTTTCCTACTAATAAGCAGTTCCTTGGTGTAGTGAAATCGGAGAAGCCTCATTATTAAGATGTATGTAACGTGATAGTTCTTCCACCTGCCACCATTGGTGCTGTCATTGATTGTATTTCCTTAACTATTCCAACCATTTTACAGATCAGCATAGAACAGAAACTAGACCTGGATACTCACTCACTGACTCCTGAAGATAGATGGACGTTCCTGATATTAACGCTATAGAACGTGAAGTACCAGTCACGTGACTTCACTTCACGTGTAGCACTACCACCTGTCCTTTGTGGGGGGCACGGGTGGCCCATTCGTCTAAGGCGCCACAATTCGCCGTGCAAAGTTGCGTCACTTGTGCACGCCGGAAACCTATGATTGTGGGTTCGAATCCCGGTGTAGTAGGCTCAAACGACTCCCCTTCGAACCCACACTGCCAGAGTAAGGCACCGACCAGTTGTCGGACTTTCATTTCTGTGGAAGCCTCGGTGGCTGAGTGGGTTAGATCGTTGAATTCGTGTGCTGGCGATTAGGTACCTCACTCTTGCAGTGTGGGTTCGAATCCCGGACGTTACCTAACCCCAAAAAGTACGAGAATCTGCACTTTACAAAGAAAGTGTCATCCAAAATATGACATTTGTTACATAGAGGATTAACCACTGTGTTCGGTTGTTACCGAAAAATCTACACACTCGTGGTTAATCTGCCACGATTAGAACTCGGCAAGCACATAAGCCGAGTTCTAATTGTAGCAGATTAACCACGAGTGTGTAGATTTTTCGGTAAAAACCGAACACAGTGGTTAATCCTGTTTCTCCCATAACAATACGCCATAAAAAGTCGAGCTCGAAGTTGAAGATTTCCCGTGTTTAGTAACCACTCGGGATTCCCCCCAGCCTCGTTTTCGAATATGCTCACTAAGACAACTGCACCATAAACAGGTAAAAAGGATCTAGCGAAGACAACTCACACGAATTTTCCGTGACAGGCAAGCCAATTGTTAGCATTCATGTTATGTTTTTTGTTAACTATTAAAAGTTGATGGGAGTAACGTTTTGAGAATTATTAATGTGATTTGATATTTGTTGATGGCTTTGGATTACTCGGCCCAGAACTTTATTTGCATTCGTCTCGCCGTGTGTATATATCTGGAATACTGTTAAAGCGGCGTTAAACCCAACTCACTCACTCACTCGCACCGTGATATATCTGGAATACTGTTAAAAGCGGCGTTAAACCCAACTCACTCACTCACTCACGCCGTGATATATCTGGAATACTGTTAAAAGCGGCGTTAAACCCAACTCACTCACTCACTCACTCACGCCGTAATATATATGGAATACTGTTAAAAGCGGCGTTAAACCCAACTCATCCTCTCACTCACTCACGCCGTGATATAACTGGAATACTGTTAAAAGCGGCGTTAAACCCAACTCACTCACTCAAATTGGGTTTAACGTCGCGTCCAAGATTATTGCACTTATATAGCGACGTGCATGCACGTGTTTGTGTGTGTGTGGCTGCTTGTACTAGGCCGGACTGATGCCGATTTATAGTGCTAGCTCACTGAGATACCATGCCGCAGTTTAACATGAATACCCCACTCAGACACAGTATACTGACTCCGAGCCGACCAGTCCTTGTTTTAGCCCCTTAATGCCGAGCGCCAGACAGGGTAACAACAAGTCTTTTAACGTCTTTTTGTATGACGCGGCCCGGGATCGAGCCATGGACCTTCCGCTCTCCGGGCGGACGCTCTACCACAAGACCACGGAGGCGGTCACGCATATTAGGATTGCCCAGTGACAATTCTGTTAAAAGCGTTAAACCCAACTCACTCACTCACGCCGTGATATAACTGGAATACTGTTAAAAGTGAAGTTAAACCCAATATAACTGGAATACTGTTAAAAACGGCGTTAAACCCAACTCACTCACTCCATGGTATTCATGTCCTCATGGCTACAAAAGATAACGAATGATACATTATAGAACAATAATTTATTTATTGAAGGCTCAGTATACTATAATCATCAAGTCAGTAATGCAAACATTTCTTTGTTTGTCAAAGAGCAAAACGCAAAAATGTTTTCAAATCATTTCACATATTGCTTTTGTAACCATTAACACACAAAACAGTGGACACTGATACGACAGAGACATCATTTACAACACGCATATTAGGATTGCCCAGTGACAATTCTGTTAAAAGCGGCGTATAACTGGAATACTGTTAAATGCGGCGTTAAACCCAGCTCACTCACTCACTCACTCACGCCGTGATATAACTGGAATACTGTTAAAAGCGGCGTTAAACCCAACTCTCTCACTCACTCACTCACTCACGCCGTGATATAACTGGAATACTGTTAAAAGCATCGTTAAACCCAACTCACTCACTCACTCACGACGTAATATAACTGGAATATTGTTAAAAGCGGCGTTAAACCCAACTCACTCACTCACTCAATGTTATTCATGTCCTCATGGATACAAAAGATAACGAATGATACATTATATAACAACAATTTATTTATTGAAGGCTCAGTATACTATAATCATCAAGTGAATGAGTGAGTGAGTTAATATTTAACGTCACATATTTCAGCCATACCGTGACGAGAAGTTATACATTAAACATACATATATTAAGACTTTATAAAAACCTATCATCGAAGGACAGTATGATAACTAGAATATCACAGATAAGATTTTTTAAACTAGTTTTGGAACATCTAAAAGCAACAAAACTAAGTGAACAACACAATATAAAAATGGGCTAGAGATCGCCAGTTACTAAAGGGAGATCACCATACCAGGGACCATGGGGACTTACAGTACCTTTGCTTCCTGCATGGACCCTGGCAGGATTTATAATCATCAAGTCAGTAATGCAAACATTTCTTTGTTAGTCATAGAGCAAAACGCAAAATTGTATTGAAATAATTTCTTATATATAACGTCACATATTGCTTTTGTAACCATTAACACACAAAACTGTGGACACTAATACGACAGAGACATCATTTACAGCACGCATATTAGGATTGCCCAGTGACAATACTGTTAAAAGCGGCGTTAAACCCAACTCAGTCACTCACTCACGCCGTGATATAACTCGAATACTGTTAAAAGCGGCGTTAAGCCCAACTCACTCACTCACTCACTCACTCACGCTGTAATATAACTGGAATACTGTTAAAATGGGCGTTAAATCCAACTCACTCACTCACGCCGTGATATAACTGGAATACTGTTAAAAGTGGCGTTAAACCCAATATAACTGGAATACTGTTAAAAACGGCGTTAAACCCAACTCACTCACTCCATGTTATTCATGTCCTCATGGCTACAAAAGATAACGAAAGATACATTATAGAACAACAATTTATTTAGTGAAGGCTCAGTATACTATAATCATCAAGTCAGTAATGCAAACATTTCTTTGTTAGTCATAGAGCAAAACGCAAAAATGTTTTCAAATCATTTCACATATTGCTTTTGTAACCATTAACACACAAAACAGTGGACACTGATACGACAGAGACCTCATTTACAACACGCATATTAGGATTGCCCAGTGACAATTCTGTTAAAAGCGGCGTTAAATCCAACTCACACACTCACTCACTCACGCCGTGATATAACTGGAATACTGTTAAAAGCAGCGTTAAACCCAACTCACTCACTCACTCACTCACTCACGCCGTGATATAACTGGAATACTGTTAAAAGTGGCGTTAAACGCAACTCACTCACTCACACCGTGATATAACTGGAATACTGTTAAAAGCGGCGTTAAACCAAACTCACTCACTCACTCACTCACTCACTCACTCACGCCGTGATATAACTGGAATACTGTTAAAAGTGGCGTTAAACGCAACTCTCTCACTCACTCACTCACTCACTCACACCGTGATATAACTGGAATACTGTTAAAAGCGGCGTTAAACCCAACTCTCTCACTCACTCACTCACTCACTCACGCCGTGATATAACTGGAATACTGTTAAAAGCATCGTTAAACCCAACTCACTCACTCACTCACGCCGTGATATAACTGGAATACTGTTAAAAGCATCGTTAAACCCAACTCACTCACTCACTCACTCACTTACGACGTTATATATCTGGAATATTGTTAAAAGCGGCGTTAAACCCAACTCACTCACTCACTCAATGTTATTCATGTCCTCATGGATACAAAAGATAACGAATGATACATTATAGAACAACAATTTATTTATTGAAGGCTCAGTATACTATAATCATCAAGTCAGTAATGCAAACATGTCTTTGTTATTCATAGAGCAAAACGCAAAAATGTATTGAAATCATATCTTATACATAACGTCACATATATCTTTTGTAACCATTAACACACAAAACTGTGGACACTAATACGACAGAGACATCATTTACAGCACGCATATTAGGATTGCCCAATGACAACACGCCATAACCGTCATCATATATGATTTAATCACAAAATAAACAGAAGGAATACCTACATTTTGGGACGATACAAGGCAAGATTGAAACTCTTGTTCTGGTTGAAGATATTGCTGTAAGGGTAACGCTTTTTCAGGGCATTATCAATTGCATAAGCCCTAGGTCTTCCATTAACTGCTGACTGAAAAGACCGAGGGCTTCAGCATATTATTATGCCCTGAAAAATAGCCATACCGTTATTATAGCTAAAATGGTTGGAATTTGTTATCAAATAAAAAGAAACAACAATATCGGTTTTGAAACGTTTACTGCAATCAACACGAATGTCACTGACCCACTTTTACAAATATGGAAACGTCATAGAACAAACCAGATGACGTCACTATTGAACGTGACGTCACCTAACCCTATTCTATGACGTCACCTAACAACGGGCGTGATAATGGCCCGTCGTCAAGTAATATGAGGGCATTATCAAGTTACAGTGGCCCGCTCATTTCTGATAACATGCGGCGGTTTGATGATAATTCTATCCATTTTAGCTACAAAATAAGGGTAACGCATTTTTCAGGGCATTATCATTTGCAGAAGCCCTAGATCTTCCATTAACTGCTGACTGAAAAGACAGAGGGCTTCTGCACATCATTATGCCCTGAAATATAGCGTTACCGTTATTATAGCTAAAATTGATAGAATTTGTTATCAAATAAAAATAAACACCAATATCGGTTTTGAGACAACACAAATGTCACTGACCCTCTTTAATAAATATGGAAACGTCATAGAACAAATCAGATGACGTCACTATTGAACGTGACGTCACCTATCCCTATACCAATGACGTCACCTAACCACGGGCGTGATAATGGCCCATCGAGTTGCAGTGGTCTGTGGTTCTGTGAACATGTGGGCGGTTTATAATGATAATTCTATCCATTTTGGCTATATCATGTGATATATATCACGTCTTTCATTTACAGTACAAATATTAAGACTGCACAGAGAGAAACCGCCGTAACCAACTATCATATATAATCTCATCACAAAACAAACAGAAGGATTACCTACATATTTTGACGAGGCAAGGCAATATTTGAGCAGGCACACCTTTCCGACTTTGGTAAAACCCGGGAGCCTGGCCATGAGTGCGGTGCTGACAAACCTAAACACATGTAAGGAGAACCAGGATTTCCGAGTCCAACAGCATTGGTTCCTTGCATGGTAGCTTGATGCCACACTGCACAACAACTTAGGGTGCCTTATAGAAGAGCACCTAATCATAAATAATAGTGACAAATATCATATCAAATACAAGATGTATTCAGTATGAAGTACATGTAACATTCAAAACTATTATTAAAACAACACGGAGGCGGTCGACTATATATAGAATGTCCCATTTCTGTCTATAACTGAAACACATAGAGTGTTTTTACAATGCCACATTTGTGACTATAACTGAATCACATAGAGTGTTTATACAATGTCACATTTCTGAGTATAACTGAATCACATAGAGTGTTTATACAATGTCACATTTCTGACTATAACTGAAACACATAGAATGTTTATACAATGTCACATTTCTGACTATAACTGAATCACATGAAGTGTGTTTATACAATGTCACATTTCTGACTATAACTGAATCACATAGAATGTTTATACAATGTCACATTTCTGACTATAACTGAATCACAAAGAGTGTTTGTACAATGTCACATTTCTGACTATAACTGAAACACATAGAATGTTTATACAATGTCACATTTCTGACTATAACTGAATCACATAGAATGTTTATACAATGCCACATTTCTGACTATAACTGAATCACATGAAGTGTGTTTATACAATGTCACATTTCTGACTATAACTGAATCACATAGAATGTTTATACAATGCCACATTTCTGACTATAACTGAATCACATAGAATGTTTACACACTGCCACATTTCTGACTATAACTGAATAACATAAAATGTGTTTATACAATGTCACATTTCTGACCTTAACTGAATCACATAGAATGTTTACACAATGTCACATTTCTGACTATAACTGAATCACATAGAATGTTTATACAATGTCACATTTCTGACTATAACTGAATCACATAGAATGTTTATACAATGTCACATTTCTGACTATAACTGAATCACATAGAGTGTTTATACAATGTCACATTTCTAACTATAACTGAATCACATGAAGTGTGTTTATACAATGTCACATTTCTGACTATAACTGAATCACATAGAATGTTTATACAATGTTACATTTCTGACTATAACTGAAACACATAGAATGTTTACACAATGTCACATTTCTGACTATAACTGAATCACATGAAGTGTGTTTATACAATGTCACATTTCTGACTATAACTGAATCACATAGAATGTTTATACAATGTCACATTTCTGACTATAACTGAATCACATAGAATGTTTATACAATGCCACATTTCTGACTATAACTGAATCACATGAAGTGTGTTTATACAATGTCACATTTCTGACTACAACTGAATCACATAAAATGTTTATACAATGTCACATTTCTGACTATAACTGAATCACATAGAATGTTTATACAATGCCACATTTCTGACTATAACTGAATCACATAGAGTGTTTATACAATATCACATTTCTGACTATAACTGAATCACATAAAGTGTGTTTATACAATGTCACATTTCTGACTATAACTGAAACACATAGAATGTTTATACAATGCCACATTTCTGACTATAACTGAATCACATAGAATGTTTACACACTGCCACATTTCTGACTATAACTGAATCACATAAAATGTGTTTACACAATGTCACATTTCTGACTATAACTGAATCACATAGAACGTTTACACAATGTCACATTTCTGACTATAACTGAATCACATAGAATGTTTATACAATGTCACATTTCTGACTATAACTGAATCACATAGAGTGTTTACACAATGTCACATTTCTGACTATAACTGAATCACATAGAATGTTTATACAATGTCACATTTCTGACTATAACTGAATCACATAGAGTGTTTACACAATGTCACATTTCTGACTATAACTGAATCACATAGAGTGTTTACACAATGTCACATTTCTGACTGTAACTGAAACACATAGAGTGTTTACACAATGTCACATTTCTGATTATCACTGAAACACATAGAATGTTTATACAATGTCACATTTCTGACTATATATGAATCACGAAGACTATATATAGAATGTAACATTTCTGACTATAACTGAAACACATAGAGTGTTTATACAATGTCACATTTCTGACTATAACTGAATCACATAGAGTGTTTACAAAATGTCACATTTCTCACTATAACTGAATCACATAGAGTGTTTACACAATGTCACATTTCTGACTATAACTGAATCACAAAGAGTGTTTATACAATGTCACATTTCTGACTATAACTGAATCACATAGAATGTTTATACAATGTCACATTTCTGACTATAACTGAATCACAAAGAGTGTTTATACAATATCACATTTCTGACTATAACTGAATCACATAAAGTGTGTTTATACAATGTCACATTTCTGACTATAACTGAAACACATAGAATGTTTATACAATGCCACATTTCTGACTATAACTGAATCACATAAAATGTTTATACAATGCCACATTTCTGACTATAACTGAATCACATAGAATGTTAATACAATGTCACATTTCTGACTATAACTGAATCACAAAGAATGTTTATACAATGTCACATTTCTGACTATAACTGAATCACATAGAATGTTTATACAATGCCACATTTCTGACTATAACTGAATCACATAGAATGTTAATACAATGTCACCTTTCTGACTAAAACTGAATCCTATAGAATGTTTATACAATGCCACATTTCTGACTATAACTGAATCACATAGAATGTTAATACAATGTCACATTTCTGACTATAACTGAATCACAAAGAATGTTTATACAATGTCACATTTCTGACTATAACTGAATCACATAGAGTGTTTACACAATGTCACATTTCTCACTATAACTGAATCACATAGAGTGTTTACACAATGTCACATTTCTGACTATAACTGAATCACAAAGAGTGTTTATACAATGTCACATTTCTGACTATAACTGAATCATGTAGAATGTTTATACAATGCCACATTTCTGACTATAACTGAATCACATAGAGTGTTTATACAATGTCACATTTCTGACTATAACTGAATCACATAGAATGTTTATACAATGCCACATTTCTGACTATAACTGAATCACATAGAATGTTTATACAATGTCACATTTCTGACTATAACTGAATCACATAGAATGTTTATACAATGCCACATTTCTGACTATAACTGAATCACATAGAATGTTAATACAATGTCACATTTCTGACTATAACTGAATCACAAAGAATGTTTATACAATGTCACATTTCTGACTATAACTGAATCACATAGAATGTTTATACAATGCCACATTTCTGACTATAACTGAATCACATAGAATGTTTATACAATGTCACATTTCTGACTATAACTGAATCACATAGAGTGTTTATACAATGCCACAATTCTGACTATAACTGAATCACATAGAATGTTTACACAATGCCACATTTCTGACTACAACTGAATCACAAAGAATGTTTATACAATGCCACATTTCTGACTAAAACTGAATCCCATAAAATGTTTATACAATGTCACATTTCTGACTATAAGTGAATCACATAGAGTGTTTATACAATGCCACAATTCTGACTATAACTGAAACACATAGAATGTTTATACAATGCCACATTTCTGACTATAACTGAATCACATAGAATGTTTACACACTGCCACATTTCTGACTATAACTGAATCACATAAAATGTGTTTACACAATGTCACATTTCTGACTATAACTGAATCACATAGAACGTTTACACAATGTCACATTTCTGACTATAACTGAATCACATAGAATGTTTATACAATGTCACATTTCTGACTATAACTGAATCACATAGAGTGTTTACACAATGTCACATTTCTGACTATAACTGAATCACATAGAATGTTTATACAATGTCACATTTCTGACTATAACTGAATCACATAGAGTGTTTACACAATGTCACATTTCTGACTATAACTGAATCACATAAAGTGTGTTTATACAATGTCACATTTCTGACTATAACTGAAACACATAGAATGTTTATACAATGCCACATTTCTGACTATAACTGAATCACATAGAATGTTTACACACTGCCACATTTCTGACTATAACTGAATCACATAAAATGTGTTTACACAATGTCACATTTCTGACTATAACTGAATCACATAGAACGTTTACACAATGTCACATTTCTGACTATAACTGAATCACATAGAATGTTTATACAATGTCACATTTCTGACTATAACTGAATCACATAGAGTGTTTACACAATGTCACATTTCTGACTATAACTGAATCACATAGAATGTTTATACAATGTCACATTTCTGACTATAACTGAATCACATAGAGTGTTTACACAATGTCACATTTCTGACTATAACTGAATCACATAGAGTGTTTACACAATGTCACATTTCTGACTGTAACTGAAACACATAGAGTGTTTACACAATGTCACATTTCTGATTATCACTGAAACACATAGAATGTTTATACAATGTCACATTTCTGACTATATATGAATCACGAAGACTATATATAGAATGTAACATTTCTGACTATAACTGAAACACATAGAGTGTTTATACAATGTCACATTTCTGACTATAACTGAATCACATAGAGTGTTTACACAATGTCACATTTCTCACTATAACTGAATCACATAGAGTGTTTACACAATGTCACATTTCTGACTATAACTGAATCACAAAGAGTGTTTATACAATGTCACATTTCTGACTATAACTGAATCACATAGAATGTTTATACAATGTCACATTTCTGACTATAACTGAATCACAAAGAGTGTTTATACAATATCACATTTCTGACTATAACTGAATCACATAAAGTGTGTTTATACAATGTCACATTTCTGACTATAACTGAAACACATAGAATGTTTATACAATGCCACATTTCTGACTATAACTGAATCACATAAAATGTTTATACAATGCCACATTTCTGACTATAACTGAATCACATAGAATGTTAATACAATGTCACATTTCTGACTATAACTGAATCACAAAGAATGTTTATACAATGTCACATTTCTGACTATAACTGAATCACATAGAATGTTTATACAATGCCACATTTCTGACTATAACTGAATCACATAGAATGTTAATACAATGTCACCTTTCTGACTAAAACTGAATCCTATAGAATGTTTATACAATGCCACATTTCTGACTATAACTGAATCACATAGAATGTTAATACAATGTCACATTTCTGACTATAACTGAATCACAAAGAATGTTTATACAATGTCACATTTCTGACTATAACTGAATCACATAGAGTGTTTACACAATGTCACATTTCTCACTATAACTGAATCACATAGAGTGTTTACACAATGTCACATTTCTGACTATAACTGAATCACAAAGAGTGTTTATACAATGTCACATTTCTGACTATAACTGAATCACATAGAATGTTTATACAATGCCACATTTCTGACTATAACTGAATCACATAGAGTGTTTATACAATGTCACATTTCTGACTATAACTGAATCACATAGAATGTTTATACAATGCCACATTTCTGACTATAACTGAATCACATAGAATGTTTATACAATGTCACATTTCTGACTATAACTGAATCACATAGAATGTTTATACAATGCCACATTTCTGACTATAACTGAATCACATAGAATGTTAATACAATGTCACATTTCTGACTATAACTGAATCACAAAGAATGTTTATACAATGTCACATTTCTGACTATAACTGAATCACATAGAATGTTTATACAATGCCACATTTCTGACTATAACTGAATCACATAGAATGTTTATACAATGTCACATTTCTGACTATAACTGAATCACATAGAGTGTTTATACAATGCCACAATTCTGACTATAACTGAATCACATAGAATGTTTACACAATGCCACATTTCTGACTACAACTGAATCACAAAGAATGTTTATACAATGCCACATTTCTGACTAAAACTGAATCCCATAAAATGTTTATACAATGTCACATTTCTGACTATAAGTGAATCACATAGAGTGTTTATACAATGCCACAATTCTTACTATAACTGAATGACATAGAGTGTTTACACAATGTCACCTTTCTGACTATAACTGAATCACATAGAATGTTTATACAATGTCACATTTCTGACTATAACTGAATCACAAAGAGTGTTTATACAATGTCACATTTCTGACTATAACTGAATGACATAGAATGTTTATACAATGTCACATTTCTGACTATAACTGAATCACATAGAATGTTTACACAATGTCCCATTTCTGACTATAACTGAATCACATAGAGTGTTTATACAATGTCCCATTTCTGACTATAACTGAATGACATAGAATGTTTATACAATGTCACATTTCTGACTATAACTGAATCACAAAGAGTGTTTATACAATGTCACATTTCTGACTATAACTGAATGACATAGAATGTTTATACAATGTCACATTTCTGACTATAACTGAATCACATAGAATGTTTACACAATGTCCCATTTCTGAGTGAGTGAGTGAGTGAGTGAGTTGGGTTTAACGCCGCTTTTAACAGTATTCCAGTTATATCACGGCGTGTCAGCTTAATGTGGGAGGAAAGCCCGAAGTGATGCAGGTCTCAGACGTTTACCACTTCGGTGAAACCCACGAGCACGGGTATGGTGCTGACAAACCTAGAAACATAATTGGGGCGAACCGGGATTCGAACCCACAATCATAGGTTTCTGGCGTGCCCAAGGGACGCAACTCTGCACAGCGAATCGCGGCGCCTTAGACGACTGGGCCACCCGTGCCCCCTCCCATTTCTGACTATAACTGAATCACATAGAATGTTTATACAATGCCACATTTCTGACTATAACTGAATCACATAGAGTGTTTATACAATGTCACATTTCTGACTATAACTGAATGACATAGAATGTTTATACAATGTCCCATTTCTGACTATAACTGAATCACATAGAATGTTTACACAATGTCCCATTTCTGACTATAACTGAATCACATAGAGTGTTTATACAATGTCCCATTTCTGACTATAACTGAATGACATAGAATGTTTATACAATGTCACATTTCTGACTATAACTGAATCACATAGAATGTTTATACAATGTCACATTTCTGACTATAACTGAATCACATAGAATGTTTATACAATGTCCCATTTCTGACTATAACTGAATGACATAGAGTGTTTATACAATGTCCCATTTCTGACTATAACTGAATGACATAGAATGTTTATACAATGTCACATTTCTGACTATAACTGAATCACAAAGAGTGTTTATACAATGTCACATTTCTGACTATAACTGAATGACATAGAATGTTTATACAATGTCACATTTCTGACTATAACTGAATCACATAGAATGTTTACACAATGTCCCATTTCTGACTATAACTGAATCACATAGAATGTTTATACAATGCCACATTTCTGACTATAACTGAATCACATAGAGTGTTTATACAATGTCACATTTCTGACTATAACTGAATGACATAGAATGTTTATACAATGTCACATTTCTGACTATAACTGAATCACATAGAATGTTTACACAATGTCCCATTTCTGACTATAACTGAATCACATAGAGTGTTTATACAATGTCACATTTCTGACTATAACTGAATGACATAGAATGTTTATACAATGTCACATTTCTGACTATAACTGAATGACATAGAATGTTTATACAATGTCACATTTCTGACTATAACTGAATCACATAGAATGTTTATACAATGTCACATTTCTGACTATAACTGAATCACATAGAATGTTTACACAATGTCCCATTTCTGACTATAACTGAATGACATAGAATGTTTATACAATGTCACATTTCTGACTATAACTGAATGACATAGAATGTTTATACAATGTCCCATTTCTGACTATAACTGAATGACATAGAATGTTTATACAATGTCACATTTCTGACTATAACTGAATCACAAAGAGTGTTTATACAATGTCACATTTCTGACTATAACTGAATGACATAGAATGTTTATACAATGTCACATTTCTGACTATAACTGAATCACATAGAATGTTTACACAATGTCCCATTTCTGACTATAACTGAATCACATAGAATGTTTATACAATGCCACATTTCTGACTATAACTGAATCACATAGAGTGTTTATACAATGTCACATTTCTGACTATAACTGAATCACATAGAATGTTTACACAATGTCCCATTTCTGACTATAACTGAATCACATAGAATGTTTATACAATGCCACATTTCTGACTATAACTGAATCACATAGAGTGTTTATACAATGTCCCATTTCTGACTATAACTGAATGACATAGAATGTTTATACAATGTCACATTTCTGACTATAACTGAATCACATAGAATGTTTATACAATGTCACATTTCTGACTATAACTGAATCACATAGAATGTTTATACAATGTCCCATTTCTGACTATAACTGAATGACATAGAGTGTTTATACAATGTCCCATTTCTGACTATAACTGAATGACATAGAATGTTTATACAATGTCACATTTCTGACTATAACTGAATCACAAAGAGTGTTTATACAATGTCACATTTCTGACTATAACTGAATGACATAGAATGTTTATACAATGTCACATTTCTGACTATAACTGAATCACATAGAATGTTTACACAATGTCCCATTTCTGACTATAACTGAATCACATAGAATGTTTATACAATGCCACATTTCTGACTATAACTGAATCACATAGAGTGTTTATACAATGTCACATTTCTGACTATAACTGAATGACATAGAATGTTTATACAATGTCACATTTCTGACTATAACTGAATCACATAGAATGTTTACACAATGTCCCATTTCTGACTATAACTGAATCACATAGAGTGTTTATACAATGTCACATTTCTGACTATAACTGAATGACATAGAATGTTTATACAATGTCACATTTCTGACTATAACTGAATGACATAGAATGTTTATACAATGTCACATTTCTGACTATAACTGAATCACATAGAATGTTTATACAATGTCACATTTCTGACTATAACTGAATCACATAGAATGTTTACACAATGTCCCATTTCTGACTATAACTGAATGACATAGAATGTTTATACAATGTCACATTTCTGACTATAACTGAATGACATAGAATGTTTATACAATGTCCCATTTCTGACTATAACTGAATGACATAGAATGTTTATACAATGTCACATTTCTGACTATAACTGAATCACATAGAATGTTTATACAATGTCACATTTCTGACTATAACTGAATCACATAGAATGTTTATACAATGTCACATTTCTGACTATAACTGAATGACATAGAATGTTTATACAATGTCACATTTCTGACTATAACTGAATCACATAGAATGTTTACACAATGTCCCATTTCTGACTATAACTGAATCACATAGAGTGTTTATACAATGTCCCATTTCTGACTATAACTGAATGACATAGAATGTTTATACAATGTCACATTTCTGACTATAACTGAATGACATAGAATGTTTATACAATGTCACATTTCTGACTATAACTGAATGACATAGAATGTTTATACAATGTCACATTTCTGACTATAACTGAATCACATAGAATGTTTACACAATGTCCCATTTCTGACTATAACTGAATCACATAGAGTGTTTATACAATGTCCCATTTCTGACTATAACTGAATGACATAGAATGTTTATACAATGTCACATTTCTGACTATAACTGAATCACATAGAATGTTTATACAATGTCACATTTCTGACTATAACTGAATCACATAGAGTGTTTATACAATGTCACATTTCTGACTATAACTGAATCACATAGAGTGTTTATACAATGTCCCATTTCTGACTATAACTGAATGACATAGAATGTTTATACAATGTCACATTTCTGACTATAACTGAATCACATAGAATGTTTATACAATGTCACATTTCTGACTATAACTGAATCACATAGAGTGTTTATACAATGTCACATTTCTGACTATAACTGAATCACATAGAATGTTTACACAATGTCACATTTCTGACTATAACTGAATGACATAGAATGTTTATACAATGTCCCATTTCTGACTATAACTGAATGACATAGAATGTTTACACAATGTCACATTTCTGACTATAACTGAATCACATAGAATGTTTATACAATGTCACATTTCTGACTATAACTGAATCACATAGAATGTTTATACAATGTCACATTTCTGACTATAACTGAATCACATAGAATGTTTATACAATGTCACATTTCTGACTATAACTGAATCACATAGAATGTTTACACAATGTCACATTTCTGACTATAACTGAATCACATAGAATGTTTATACAATGTCACATTTCTGACTATAACTGAATGACATAGAATGTTTATACAATGTCCCATTTCTGACTATAACTGAATGACATAGAATGTTTACACAATGTCACATTTCTGACTATAACTGAATCACATAGAATGTTTATACAATGTCACATTTCTGACTATAACTGAATCACATAGAATGTTTATACAATGTCACATTTCTGACTATAACTGAATGACATAGAATGTTTATACAATGTCACATTTCTGACTATAACTGAATCACATAGAATGTTTATACAATGTCACATTTCTGACTATAACTGAATCACATAGAATGTTTATACAATGTCACATTTCTGACTATAACTGAATCACATAGAATGTTTATACAATGTCACATTTCTGACTATAACTGAATCACATAGAATGTTTACACAATGTCCCATTTCTGACTATAACTGAATCACATAGAATGTTTACACAATGTCCCATTTCTGACTATAACTGAATCACATAGAATGTTTATACAATGCAGCAAAGAAAACATGTTAGTCATGCCTACACCTTTATTCAGCACTGTTTTAGTCACAATACATAGAAAGATATAAATGTATACAGGAACAACTTGTCAAACTTGAAAATGTCCCCACATATCTTCCATGAAATGTTCTGAAAGCTTTACCGAAGCCTTAAATCTATGACAATCGAGTCTGGATCAGACATTTCTTCGGGGTACAACACTACGCAAAAGACAAGGGAATATTTATTCAAACATATTTAAGGTTGTTTTTCTATTTCTATCAGATATTTCAAGATGAGATGCTGGCTCACAGGGAGGAATAAATCGTTTAGCTGTGTGGTTGATGAGATTCCCTTACGATTTCATGGTTCATGCAGCCAAGCAAAATATGCCTGTCAGCAAAAACTTTCATCACAAAAGATACATGTAAGATATTCATCCTCATCGTTTTTTAACAGAACCGAAGTTAACAATACAACATGCTCGTAAAATTATGATATATTTGGCCAACGCAAACAGGTATGAGTCATTGTTTAAATTCAGTAATACAGTGCAGCCCCCCCCCCCCCCCCCCCCCCCCCCTTCAATAGTTTTTAAATTATTTTTTTTGTGTGACTTTGGTAAGGGTCAACTCCAGATATCCCAGCAGTGTCCTCATAACTAAGTTCGTTATACCCCAAACCTTGCTATAATAACCACATATACTGAAAGATCTAACTCAGGATACCATGTCAGAGTTTACAATGAATACAAACAGTATACTCACTCGCCCAATCCTTAGTTTTGTCGCTTTAAGGATGAACGTAAAGCAGGGTAAAAACAAGTACAATCTTTTAACGTCTTTAAGGGGATCGAACCACAGACCTTCTGCTGTCTTGGCAGACTAGATCCCGGGAACATTCGTTATGATGAAACGTCACAGGTTCTTCTCTCTGATAATCATCATAACACTTTGGTTATCAGATTAGCCTGGGTGCTCCTTCAAAGATCTGTCTCATGCTGAGAATGCGACGACTTGGTGGTATTATATCCGAGAATGTTTGTTACAGCAACAGTACAAGACCTATGATTGATGATACAAGTAGTATTATACATATTGTCTTCAGGGGGTTGTTCAAGATGAAATCAACAATGGGGTTCGCACACACAACTCTCAGTATTTGAAGTTTACACCGTCTGACACGACTCAGTGGAGGGAAATGCTCCTCAAGAACCTTGCCTGTGGGAATGTTGCAGCGTGCATAGGCATAGTCTACTGCTCTGAATGAATACCTGTTCTGCATGTCCAAGAGATTCGCAGTATTCATCAGATACAGTGCACAGGAACGGCGACCTCGCCAGGCTGCATAGTGAAGAGGTGTATTGCCTTTCTGATCCTGAATATTTGCATCACCTCCTTTGGACAGAAGGTCTTTCAGAACAGTGGTGTTGCCTGTCTCACAAGCCAAATGTACTGGACTTCTACCTGCAACATCCTTGCTGTTTACATCACACTCATGCCTCAACAGCAGTTTTACTGCATCTGTGTGATTGCTTTTCACGGCCACATGTAAAGGAGTTGACCTATCCTTGTGAGATCTTGGATTGATGAAACAATTGTTACTGTCCAGTAATACTTTCAACATACCAACATAGCCATTTTCAGCTGCAAGATGCAAAGGAGCAAAACCATCACTATTAAATGCGTTGACATCGACTCCCCTTTGAATAAGTTCCTCAGCAACATCAGGAGCACATAAGGGTTTCAAAATGGTTGTAATGGGCACTTTAGGCCAACCCAGAGATAGAAGACTAAGCGTGCCCATGGTAAGGCGATAGGTCACGTCGACCCTGTTTGGGATTTCACAGCAAAAGTGGAGAAGGTTTCCACCCAAAATTGTAACAAATGGATCCTCTCCTTGACCTAGAATATTAACCATAATGTTCTTTTGACCTGTTAACACACTGAGCACAAGGGCTGACATTGTAGTTTGTGGAAGAAACCGTTCCATCATTTTGCTGATCTGAAGGAGGCAGAGTACTACATTTCTAAATCTTCCGTCTGGAGATACCAACTGAAGAAATTCAAGACCCTTTGAAAATGACAGATCCATTTTGAGACTTGTATCTGCACCCCTGTGAAGCAGAAACAAAGCTGCATCTGGACAAAACAAATAAATGGATATGATGAATGGAGTATGCCCTAATATGTCCACAGCATTGATATCTGCTCCCTGGTCCACTAAGGTTTCAAGCACTTCCAACTGGCTTCCAGCTGCTGCGTGCATTAGTGGTGTATATCCAATCCGACTTCTGGCATCGATATCACAGCCTAACCTCAGAAGACATTTGACAGTATCAATGTGACCATTATAACTTGCCAAGTGTAGACAAGTGACACCAGCATTGTTAGATGTGTGCACACTACACCCAGTTTTGTGCAGAAATTCTACTACTTCAGTATGTCCTCTTTCAGCAGCTTTATGGATTGCATGACTTCCACGTTTGTCTTTTGCACTGAGGTTGCACCCTTTCTCCACCAGAATCTCAACAATTTCAGATAAACCTGTGTAACAAGCACAATGAAGTGCCGTCAGTCCCATTGACTCTGTCTTAGTAAAATCAGCCCCCTTTCGCAGAAGATCCTTTGACGTCGCAAGATGTCCACCAAGTAATGCTTTATGAAGGGCTGTTTCCATCTTATTATTGTTCTGATCCACATCATTAACGCGATCTATCAATAGCTTTATGAGTTCAGTATTGCCTTGTTCTGCAGCTAGATGCATAGCACTGTCTCCATGTAAGTTCCTCCAATCTATGCTTTGATAAGTAAGGACTACCCTGCATACGTCAGTGTGTCTATTCCTGGCAGCAGCTATAAGAAATGTTTCACCTTTGTTATTCCTTACATTTGATAAATTGTTCTGGTTCGATGAAAGGAGATAACTAGCTCCATTGCTGTTTCCAAACTCACAGCAACCAAACAAAGCATTTACCAAGTTAACTTCAGATATACGGAACCTTCTCAGAAGCGCTTTTAAAAACACATTTTTCTTGTTGCTAGATGCCAGATACAAGCAGGACTCTCCTGTGGCTGCATCAACCAGCTCTGGCAAATCGTTCGGGATCTCGGAACAATCGAGCAAATTCACTACAAACTCCTCCCACTGCAGAAGGACATGAGAGAGCACTTGTTTCATGCTTCCCTGGGAAAGCTCCTTTGCAAATCTATCAATGACAATGGGCAGAATGGTGTCCGTGACATCCACATGCTTCTCATCAGGCTCATTTCCATGTCTGAGGATGTCCTTCAACACGCTCATGTCGCAGTGTTTAATTAACAACTCAGGGTAGTCACATCCAAGATTCACAGCTACACTATGAAGTACTGAAGGGTGGGAAAACTTTATCCTGTCTTCCTCTCTCTGAAGATACGGTCCTTCCAACACCTTACATGTCCTCTGGAAAGCATGAACATCAACGACACCCATCATGTGATCAGGAAACAAACCCTTTCCAGCATCTTGTAACTGTTCTGTTGTCTTATAAAGTAGCATGTCCCCTCCCTGTTTAAGAAGTAGACAAAAGACGTGGCGTTTTACAGCATCATCACACAACTGTTTGATTGTCTCCTTCAGGAAGATGAGTGGCTCTCTCATAAATGCCTCGGCGTCCTCTATCGTTTCTTGCAGGGTAAACATCAGTTCTGCACAATGTGGAAAACCATGCAGACTTGGTACAGTGACAATTCTTTCAATGGCATCTTTCGAAAGCTCTACGCCATATTTGCTTGTCATGGCATTAATGATTTGGAGCTTATCATCAAGCTTTAGCTTAGCTTCAACAGAAGAATTGATATCAATAATATTGACCTTCTGGAAAATATTGTTGATGAACTTTCCTAATTTGTACTCTGCTTCTCTCCATATATAGTCTCTGCTTACAATGATGTACTTCACACTGTTTGTTTCCACTGCATTAACTTCAGAGCTTTTGATATCATGGGATCTTATGTCATCAAAAGCTCGAAGCCATCCTTTCAAACCAAACTCATCATATTCAAATACCCCGAAAATATCATTCAACAAAACAATCGTCCTTCCTACCATCTTGTGAGAAAAATATTCTTGTGGCGTTTTTGGAATGAACGTGTGCCATCTTTTTTTCAAGAAGTCTTCCATTACCATATATCCTGTTGTCGTCTTTCCCTCGCCAGGGCTTCCTATGATGATGGTAACTGGGTGTTTCAGGACGTGTTCTTTTACCACAGAGCACACAGTAGTCCAGACCTTATGTTGAATGTGCCTGTTAACTTCACTGTCCCATTCTGCAATAAGATGAAGTGATGCTATAATGATAACGGTGTAAACAGTAGCACCTTGTGTACTATAATTTTACATTTTGTACCACTGTCCTTATTTTAACTATTTGATCATAATGATCAGCTTATGACTTTTGCCATCGATGGCGTTCATTTCTGAGTCATGATTTGGAAAGTTAAAAAAAGCTGTTTCAAAGTAGAAAGGTGGTTTGCATTATTTGGACAGCCACCCATGCTTAACGATTGACATATATAACGTATCTATTTTCTAGGAAATTAATAGACGTGATATTTGTTCAATTTCATTTCAAGAGATACCATATTTTAGTCTGACAGCAGCAAACTTAACTAACTGTGGCGCCTTAGATCCCTGGGCCAATTATTCCCTTATTGTCCTTATATAGCCCCTTGGGATTCCAAGTTAGAATAGGATTCCAGTAAACTATGCTGGTCCAAAGAGGCGATCAACTGAATCGGGTGGTCAGGGTCATTGACTTGGTCATGTACGGGTCATCGTACCCTGGCACCAACAGCTATCCACTGTATCAATCACTGGATTACCTGGTCCAGGGTCGATTATTTACAGGCCAACGACACAGCTACAATTTGCTGCGCGCGGCATCAAACAAACAACAAATATGAAATGTGTAGAATTTGCTGGAATTTCAGTCCTTGCTAGAATGAAATATTGCTCTCTCTAGTCCTTTTCTTCAACTTCACAACGCTTAGTTCCACAATAGTCTTTGTTTTTTGCTATGGCGTCAAGTAAAAACGACCTTAACGATTCATGGCCAATGAGTGAAAAGGGCGAACATCATAGAGGTACGATGACATGCATCTTCCAAGACAGCGGTGCCGATCACCTCATCACGCCATTAACCTCTCACGACAAGCGTTGTAAAACACAAATTTTACCGGATCTTCACGAGGCCTTACGTACAATGTATATGTATAATTACTGTTAATTATGAAGGCATACACACGCAAAGTTATCTTATCCACACATTCACATAGTTTGAATCAGTTTTGGCAAAGATCAGATCTTACCATTTGCAGGTGAAGCATATTTATGTATGACCTGGGTTCCACCGACACACACGTTCCCTTCTTCCTCGTCATCGCGTCCTTCTGGTCCACCTGAAACATTTTATTCAATGACTGGGTGAATGTTGTTTGACGTTTCGGAATGTTCGAATCTGGACCACACAAACCGGCAAATCGAAAACCTGATCAAACAACCACGTTATAGGATACGATGACTGATTATTCTCTCTATGACAAGCGTGCTGGGGCGGGGGGATTTGTCAACAATGTGTGAAGCTTATTATTTGTCTACCCAGTCCTGAAGTTCTTTCCAAACAATTTATATTCTACTTCTTTTTCCTGGGAGATAAAGAAAATGTGTGTTTTATTTTATTTCTAAATTTGGAACTTGTGATATTTTTTTCTGTTTCAAAACCTGTAAATTGTTCTAATTTGAAACCTCATCTTGAAAGTTGTACGTATTAAATATCCGATCTGAAAACACACTTGGTTTGTCGCTGAAATCAAATAAAGACATAAAAAACATAAGTAAATTATGTCAATGGTGAATGTGTGGGCGAAAGAGTGAGTGAGTGCGTGCGTGCGTGCGTGCGTGCGTGCGTGCGTGCGTGCGTGCGTGCGTGCGTGTTGTTTAACACCGCACTCAGTTCTATTCCTGCTATATGACGGTGTGTAAGTAATCGAATCTGGACAAGACATTCCAGTGATTGTCATCATGAGCATCGATCTTCATATTTGAAATACTATAATATGTATTAACCAAGTCTTACCACTAGAACGAACAGTGTCGCCTCTTATAAATTAGATGTATGAATGTATATTTTGTTCTCATGGCTTGGCCGACGTTAGTTAAAACGGTAGCATGTCCGACGTCAGGCAGTACAGACTGGATCTCAAAATGAGGTTTAGTAAGCAGGAAGCATATTTAGTTGTTTATCCATTGTATCATACGCACAAGTCGCTTTACTGCCAATACGGCCGAAGATAGTAATATACTTAAATGCTAACCGTTAACCACCGCTATGACACTTTCAGTTCAAAGCACACCAGGCATATGTCTTTCGAATCAAGTTTTAGCTGCACATATCTCTGACACCCAGCTGAAGTTGAACTGCTAGCTAAAGCTCTATTATCAATAGGCTGTGCACAACGAGACGTGTGGGTAAACAAACTGCTGAATGACGTGTCACTGTGACATAAGGATCTCATTGAATTCACTCACCACGTTAACATAATATGTACTGAAGCTTTATAGCGTGCCTCGTTGAGCAACATTTCTGTGTCGTATTTATATTAAGTATAATATATATCTGTTTTTTACCTGTATCGTCTGGCTATAGTTGAATATGTTAATTCGGTGTATTCAAATGTTCATCATTGTTAGATCCATACCTAACGTGAGCGCGAATCGAAGATTTGATCACGTACAACATGTCATATTATACACAACAATAACGTGAAAGCCAAACGAATTAATGCTTGACATTAATGCTACACATACGTATCCAAAAGTCAGTTGCATGAATGAAAGCAACAAAGACCATTTCCATAATCAGAATTCTGTTAAAAGTGAGTGAGTGAGCAATGTGCCAGCAATATCACGGCGGGTGACACCAGAAATGGGCTTCACACATTGTACCCATGTCGGGAATCGAACCCGGGTCTTCGGCGTGACGAGCGAACGCTTTAACCACTAGGCTACCCGACCGCCCCAAGACTGTTAAAAGCCATTTTGCTAATCGACTATGTCACGAGCATGTGTTTATGAATCACTATGAAATAGTGATGATACCAGGTGTTCGCGGAAAGATGAGGGTATCCTCGAATTTTTGTCATTGCTTCTTGAATGTTGTAGCATTGAAGAAACTGTCGCCATGCTGAAAACTCATCAACTACCAGAGTGAATCTAAGCAATTCGCACAATAACCGTAATTTAATGTGTTAGCTTTAACTCAAACAAAGCCTGTTCTTACCCTCGACTTGGTGTATTACTTGCTGTCCTCCAACGGAGACGTTGTGACCTTGGATATTCATCTGAGAGATTGTGAATTTCTATTCTGTATACAAACTCCTATTTCAAGAAGACTTGTTTTCGATCCCTGAGTTATAAGCAGAACATTTCACGAATGAAACATAGTGATGTTGTTGTTACTGTTGACGGCTGCTCAGTGACTATGTTCTAACCGCGTCCAAAGTTCAAAGCGACCTGAAGGCTTCGTGGTGTTAGCGTTCCCGCTGATGTGAAGTGGGGAACTGTGTAAACAGTATTTAGAGATAGCGTCACTACAGGACCCACGGAAGCAATCAGTTCGAAGATTTATGGCAGTTGACATGTTGAAATCCACTGTTGTTGCGTACAAGCAACTGGTCACGTTTACACGTTTATAACGATACTGCAATGAGACGCGTCCATAAATCAAACCTTTGCCCTTAAGTCTTGACGGCTTCTCAGTCACTAAGTATATAACCACGACCATATTGCAAAGCTACCTGATCGTCACGTGGTGTAACCCACTGCTGTTGCGCAATAACAAATATGATATGCACATGACAGACATGTCGATAACAGTTTAACAGAGCACAGTGTTATCTGACATTATGCACCGACAGTAAGGTAAATGAATGAATGAATGAGTGAGTTAAATTTAACGTTGAATCGGCATTATTTCAGCCATATAGCGACGAAACCAAGTTGATATTTCCACAAGTGAGTCATCAATGCAAATTTACATTGAAAAACACATTTTATCAAAGATACATAACAATATCCTCAATACAGTTTTAAAACACGGGCTATAGGCCATCAGTAACCAAAGCTAGGCCACCTCGCTGGGGATCATGGGGACTTACAGTACCTCTGCTTCCTGCAAGATACCCCAGCAGGATTTACGTCATCACTTTAGCCACTGGTGGTTATGCACAACACTAGCCAATATTAAAAATTGTTCAGCAATGAGTTAGCTTAAAACACTGGTTGATGATAGTTACATCGATTATGATAATTTAACGTGTCACACAGGGAGGGGGGGGGGGGGGCAAAAATTTGACCGTACTTCAACATCCTGGACAGAGACTTCAGTAATGACAGTTGAAAATAGCATCACATCAAATTTAAAAAACAAGCATGTATTTATTCACATACATATTTAAATTTTTGTATACAGACCAGTTTCTTTCATGTGACTTAAGATGAAATGCCCGCAGACATGGGAAAAGAAATCCTTCAGATTTATGCTTTGATAATGTGAATGCCTTACGATTGCAAAGTAGGCTCAATGAATCTTGCCGTAGAACTAATCGGGAATGATTTGATTTCCGCTTATTGAGTTTAGTTAATACGTTGCTGTAACACAGTGATCATGAAAATTTAGATCGCATGCAATGTCCATTGAAATTCCTGATGAAGGGGAGAGGACGGTGTGGAGGTTAGTGTCTGGGTGTTGTTGAAGGTTGCATGGCTGGACGGGAACATACTTCGAGGGGTTGCTGAAAAGTTCTTAGCCTGACTATTGTTCAACAGAATCCTAACGAGGTCCATACTAACGAGGTCCGCCAACGATGCTGGAGTGCCTGGATTCCGCTGGTGTTAAAGGTTTAAAGAAACGTGACAAAGTCCTTTCCTCTGCTAGAAGTCCATTGTACGAAACCCGTAAAGATTCCGGGGTAGAATAGGTCTTCAGCAACCCATGCTTGCCGTAAAAGGCGACTATGCTTGTCGTAAAAGGCGACTAACGGGATCGGGTCTTGGTTGGCTCACTTGGTTGATGCATGTCATCGATCTCAATTGCGTGGATCGATGCTCATGATATCAATCACTGTATTGTCTGCTCCAGACTCGATTTTTTACAGACCGCCGTCATATAGCTGGAATATTGCTGAGTGCAGCGTTAAACAAGAAACCAACCAACCATTGTACGATTCCGACCAAATAATAAAGTGTGACAGGGATGTCGTTGAGGTTAGCCATAGAACAGACTCTGAATGAGTTGATTTCTTTGTGTTATATGGAGAAAATCCGAGGATGGACATACAGTGATATTTAACACCGGTATCATTCATGTTGCACATTTTGCATTACCCATACATAAGAATAAACATAAGGGTTAAGTCAGGTGTTGTTGTAAGGACGTGGTTGTCATATTTCATTTTCACTCAACCTCCCTCAACCCAAAAGGGTTCCTGCGGACTGAGACTATACTATAACATGCTATACAACCTGGGAGACATGAATCCTTCCACGGAACAATCCGTTCTCAAAAATAAAATCAAACTCCTCCTAAAACCCAAGATGAAAGAGATCCTGCCTTTGATGGATATGCCGGAAATAGAAAGTGAGACTGAATCTGATAGCGTTGCAGAGGATGACGAGGAGGATGATGATGATCGTGAGCAGAAAGATTAGGCATAAATACCCATCACTACTATAACAGTCTAACAGTCAGAAGAGAATTCCGAGTCGACGCCACGCCTCTAGTTTGATTCATATTTTGAAAACACCTCGTTAACTGAGGCGTTCGAACGATAAGAAACGCCGAATTTCCCTCTACGTGAGAGGAATGGTGAAACTGGGACCTCCTGGACGGAAATCGTTACAAGCAATGGATAAAGCATAGACTATAGACAAACATTCAACCTTAAAACATTCAACAGTGCGAAATGTGTTTCAAAACATGGACTCGCTGTTTAAACAAAAGGGCCTTCGAGCAGCAGTAGCATGTGTATATGAGTGACTAAATAATGTTCCAGAGTGAATACTATTGTCCATTCGTATATCACGGCTTTGTATGGAACCGATTGACTCTAATCAATAAATGATACGAATGAATTGTTCGTTTTTTCTCAGTTTTATTTGCATATTAGTATAAAGTCTTCGTCATACTACACCCGTGAAGGTCCCGGGTTATAGTATCGACCTGCAGTTACCCATGCTTATCGGCGACTGACGGGGATCCATTGGTCAGTCTCGCCGACTCGGATGACACGTGCCATCGGTTCCTAGTTGCACAGATCGCTGCTCATGCTGTTGATCACTGGATTGTCTGGTCCAAGCTCGTTTATTGACAGACCACCGCCCTAGAGCTGGAATAATGCCGAGTGTGGCGTAAAGCTAAATTCACTCACTCACTGATACCAATACATCTAAAAAGTAATGTCATCATTTAAATGTTGAGTTTAAACGCGTATTTACCCTAACAAGGACGAGTGCATTCCACACACCCTTCCTGTTATCAATGTGTCACTGTTTACAGTTCGGGCGAACATAACCCTATAGACATGTGTGCGGGCGAGTTCATTCATCAGAAATCTGTCATTTACGATGTGTTTATAAATATGAACTGCTAACCACGCACATAGTCATGTTGCGTGTCGTGGTTAGAACCGTAATTGATCTATTGAAAGGTGTCATACATTCGTGTTCGGATATAGGTACAACATCTACACGCACAAACTTTCCTACATCATACAAATGTATTAAATACCGGATACGTTTAATAGACACCAACGAAAGAAAGGTTTAATGAGGGGAATACCCATATATATATTCTCTCTGAAATAACTCCCTTTTAAAATAACAAATGTACAACACATGTTCCCTAACATGTCATAAATACGGGACACTGGTCACACAATTTATGAATGGGAAGCTTCAGGCGAGGCTGTTATGTTAACATTAATTGTAAGGCCGGGGTATGTTGACATTGTTATGGGAGGTCGGTCGCTTAGTCTCTTTGCTATACATTAGCTCGTTCTTGCGTGCTAAATGTAAACTACACTGCTAGATTGCTGATTGCGTAGCCTTATCTATTTCGTCTGTATTTTTGTTCTATACAGGTTATCTAACGTTCATGGTGTACAACGTGTAAACCGTACAAGATGGATTTGATCCAGCTAAACGTACATTTATTTTCCCCTACGTTACCCGGCGTATATATCATGTTGACACAACCCGTCTCTATTGCGGTATGATTGTACTTTTAACACACACCCTGCATTCATCAAACCAGCTCGCACGCTCTAGCGAGCACGGTCAATTTGAAACGACTACGTGAGTTGTACACTAATTGTAATTTCTACTAACACCTGAAATAAACGAAACCATTATTACCAATAAACAATTTGAAGCGCGCTCAATTCAAACTGGGCTGCTTGTCTATTCAGGGCAGCACGCCATACACATAGCTCTATTCATAACCCTTTACTTTTGTTTACTTACGAATTCTTTTCTGCCTTATAAACACACACACCTTTCATTCCCCGCCCTTTCCCGACGCGCTGTAAATGCATGAGTCATCCTTTCCGATCACGTGACTTGGATCAGCCAATCACCTTCGCATCCGCCTGGATCAACCGGATCAACCAAAAAGGGTTTCTGGCGACCCGTTATATACTACTCACGTACAACATGTCATATTATACACAACAATAACGCGAAAGCCAAACGAAATTAATGCTTGGCATTTTTGCTACACATGTCAGGGTACAATGGAACACAATCCACCAAGTCACCGATCCATTTAGTTGAATCTTACAACATGCATACAAACGGATACAACGAACTGTTACAAAATCAACGATTTATCTCCTCTATATTATCATATAAAACTTACGTACATAACGAACGCTGTACAGCGAACTAACGGATATAGCGAACTGATATCTGATCCCCGACAAGCCCATCTACTACTTCTAAGTGACTTTACAGCAAACTGAGAAATCTCAGTCAGTGTCAAGTGTCACTGACAATAGGCTGTATGCAATCAGCGGCGAATCAACACAATCACACTCTATATTTTGATTTTCCAATGTTAAACAAGTCGGTAGGATTACATGAGTTGGGTCCGACGTATATCACGATAATGCCATAAAATAAAGTTGTGTTGTCTAATCGGTGACCCTCTAATAAATGGTATGTTTATTGTATCTTTATTCTAAACTATAAAACTTAACAGACACAATGTTCAACAATATTGCTAAAATCAGTCTTTGACGCCATTTTGAAAACTGCGCCCTCTACCGGCGGCAGTTGACACATCGTTCGATTGCACCCGAACGTCCGTGGAGAGCGCTAAGTAAGCGCTCAAAAGGGCCTCGGCCTATTGAAGCATTACGGTTGCCCATGGTAACTTCACAACAGAGGGAACGCTTACACCACGAAGCCTTCAGGTCGCTTTTAACTTTGGACGCGGTTAGAAAATAGTCACTGAGCAGCCGTCAACAGTAACAACAACATCACTATGTTTCATTCGTGAAATGATCTGCTTATAACTCAGGGATCGAAAACAAGTCTTCTTGTCACATGAAATAGGAGTTTGTATACAGAATAGAAATTCACAATCTCTCAGATGAATATCCAAGGTCACAACGTCTCCGTTGGAGGACAGCAAGTAATACACCAAGTCGAGGGTAAGAACAGGCTTTGTTTGAGTTAAAGCTAGCACATTAAATTACGGTTATTGTGCGAATTGCTTAGATTCACTCTGGTAGTTGATGAGTTTTCTGCATGCCGATAGTTTCTTCAATGCTACAACATTCAAGAAGCAGTGACAAAAATTCGAGGATACGCTCATCTTACCGCGAACCCCTGGTATCATCACTATTTGATAGTGATTCATAAACACATGCTTGTTATAAACTCGAATAGTACAATGGCTTTAAACATCTTTCTGATTATGGAAATGGTCTTTGTTGCTTTCATTCATGCAGCTGACTTTTGGATACGTATCTGTAGCATTAATGGCAAGCATTAATTTCGTTTGGCTATTGTTGTGTATAATATGACATGTTGTACGTGGTCAAATCTTCGATTCGCGCTGTTGCTCAACGAGGCACGCTATTAAGCTTCAGTACATATCATGTTACCGTGGTGAGTGAATTCAATGAGATCCTAATGTCAAAGTGACACGTCATTCAGCAGTTTGTGTACCCGCACGTCTCGTTGTGCACAGCCTATTGAATATAGAGCTTTAGCTAGCAGTTCAACTTCAGCTGGGTGTCAGAGATATGTGCAGCTAAAACCTGATTCGAAAGACATATGCCTGGTGTGCTTTGAACTGAAAGTGTCATAGCGGTGGTTAACGGTTAGCATTTAAGTATATAACTATCTCCGGCCATATTGGCAGTAAAGCGACTTTTGCGTATAATACAATGGATAAAAACTAAATATGCTACCTGCCTACTAAACCTCATTTTGAGCTCCAGTCTGTGCTGCCTGACGTCGAACATGCTACCGTTTTAACTAACGTCGGCCAAGCAATGAGAACATAATATACATTCATACATCTGAGAGGTGACAATGTTCCTTCTAGTGGTAAGACTTGGTTGATACATATTATAGTATCTCAAATACGAAGATCGATGCTCATGATGTCAATCACTGGACTGTCTTGTCCAGATTCGATTACTTACACACCGTCATATAGCAGGAATAGAACTTGTTAAAAAACACGCACGCACGCACGCACGCACGCACGCACGCACGCACGCACGCACGCACCCACGCACGCATTCACTCACTCACTCACCTACACATTCACCATTGAATTTACTTGTGTTTTTTTGTGTTTAGATTTCAGAGACAAACCTAGTGTGTTTTCAGATCGGAGATTAAATACGTACAACTTTCAAGATGAGGTTTCAAATTAAAACAATTTACAGATTTTGAAACAGAAAAATATATAAGTTCCAAACTTAGAAAAGAAATAATACACACATTTTCATTATCTCCCATGAAAAAGAACTTATTTTGAAAGAACTCCACGACTGGGAAGACAACTAATGAGTTTCACACAATGTTCCCATGTTTTCAGTTGAACTCGTGGTTTTAGCCTGATGAGTCTGCGTTGAAATTACAAAGCCCCTCCCCCCTTGTCATAGAGAGATTAATCAGTCAGGCTTGGTGACCTATTGATTCATTGTATGCTATATAACGTGTGCTTGTTTGATCAGGTTTTCGATGTGCCGGTTTGTGTGGTCCAGATTCGAACATTCCGAAACGTCAAACAACATTCACCCAGTCATTGAATACAATGTTTCAGGTGGACCAGAAGGACGCGATGACGAGGAAGAAGGGAACGTGTGTGTCGGTGGAACCCAGGTCATACATAAGTATGCTTCACCTGCAAATGGTAAGATCTGATCTTTGCCAATACTGATTCAAACTATGTGAATGTGTGTGATAAGATAACTTTGCGTTTGTATGCCTTGATAATTAACAGTAATTATCCGATGTACATTGTACGTAAGGCCTCGTGAAGATCCGGTAAAGTTTGTGTTTTACAACGCTTGTCGTGAGAGGTTAATGGCGTGATGAGGTGATCAGCATCGCTGACATGGAAGATTCATGTCATCGTACCTCTATGATGTTCGCCCTTATCACTAATTGGCCATGAATCATTAATGTCGTTATTGCTTGACGCCATAGCAGAAAACAAAGACGTATTGTGGAACTTAGCGTTGTGAAGTTGAAGAAAAGGACTAGAGAGAGCAATATTTCATTCTACCAAGGACTGCAATTCCAGTCCCAATGTCCAGCAAATTCTATACATTTCATATTTGTTGTTTGTTTGATGCCGCGCGCAGCATATTTGCCTATAAATAATCGATCCTGGACCAGGCAATCCAGTGATTGATGCTGTGGATAGCAATCCACGGTGCCGGGGTACGATGACCCGCACATGACCAAGTCAATGACCCTGACCACCCGATTCAGTTAAACGCCTCTTTTGACCAGCATAGTTTACTAGAAACCTATTCTAACCTGGTATCACAAGGGGCTATACAATGAGGGAATAGTTGGCCCAGGGATCTAAGGCTCCACAGTTAGTTAAGTTTGCTGCTGTCAGATTAAAATATGGTATCTCTTGAAGTAAAATGGAACAAATATCACGTCTATTAATATCCTAGAAAATAGAAACGTTATGTATGTCAACCGTTAAGCAAGGGTGGCTGTTCAAATAATGCAAACAACCTTTCTACTTTGAAACAGCTTTTTTTAACTTTCCAAATCATGACTCAGAAATGAAACGCCATCGATGGCAAAAGTCATAAGCTGATCATTATGATCAAATAGTTAAAATAAGGACAGTGGTACAAAATGTACAATTATAGTACACAAGGTGCTACTGTTTACACCGTCATCATTTTGTGCATGACTTCATCTTATTGCAGAGTGGGACAATGAAGTTAACAGGCACAGTCAACATAAGGTCTGGACTACTGTGTGCTCTGTGGTAAAAGAACATGTCCTGAAACACCCAGTTACCATCATCATAGGAAGCCCTGGCGAGGGAAAGACGACAACAGGATATATGGTAATGGACGACTTTTTGAAAAAGAGGTGGCACACGTTCATTCCAAAAACGCCACAAGAATATTTTTCTCACAAGATGGTAGGACGGACGATTGTTTTGTTGAATGATATTTTCGGGGTATTTGAATATGATGAGTTTTGTTTGAAAGGATGGCTTCAAGCTTTTGATGACATAAGATCCCATGATTTCAAAAGTTCTGACGTAAATGCAGTGAAAACAAACAGTGTGAAGTACATCATTGTAAGCAGAGACTATATATGGAGAGAAGCAGAGTACAAATTAGGAAAGTTCATCAACAATATTTTCCAGAAGGTCAATATTATTGATATCAATTCATCTGTTGAAGCTATGCTAAAGCTTGAGGATAAGCTCCAAATCATTAATGCCATGACAAGCAAATATGGCGTAGAGCTTTCGAAAGATGTCATTGAAAGAATTATCACTGTTCCAAGTCCGCATGGTTTTCCACATTGTGCAGAACTGATGTTTACCCTGCAAGAAACGAGAGAGGACGCCGAGGCATTTATGAGAGAGCCACTCATCTTCTTGAAGGAGACAATCAAACAGTTGTGTGATGATGCTGTAAAACGCCACGTCTTCTGTCTACTTCTTAAACAGGGAGGGGACATGCTACTTTATAAGACAACAAAACAGTTACAAGATGCTGGAAAGGGTTTGTTTCCTGATCACATGATGGGTGCCGTTGATGTTCATACTTTCCAGAGGACATGTAAAGTGTTGGAAGGGCCGTATCTTCAGAGAGAGGAAGACAGGATAAAGTTTTCCCACCCTTCAGTACTTCATAGCGTAGCTGTGAATCTCGGATGTGACTACCCTGAGTTGTTAATAAACCATTGCGACATGAGCGTGTTGAAGGACATCCTCAGACATGGAAATGAGCCTGATGAGAAGCATGTGGATGTCACGGATACCATTCTGCCCATTGTCATTGATAGATTTGCAAAGGAGCTTTCCCAGGGAAGCATGAAACAAGTGCTCTCGCATGTCCTTCTGCAGTGGAAGGAGTTTGTAGTGAATTTGCTCAATTGTTCCGAGATTTCGAACGATTTGCCAGAGCAGGTTGATGCAGCCACAGGCGAGTCCTGCTTGTATCTGGCATCTAGCAACAAGAAAAATGTGTTTTTAGAAGCGCTCCTGGGAAGGTTCCGTATATCTAAAGTTAACTTGGTAAATGCTTTGTTTGGTTGCTGTGAGTTTGGAAATAGCAATGGAGCCAGTTATCTCCTTTCATCGAACCAGAACAGTTTATCAAATGTAAGGAATAAAGAAGGTGAAACATTTCTTATAGCTGCTGCCAGGAATAGACACACTGACGTCTGCAGGGTAGTCCTTACTTATCAAAGCATAGATTGGAGGAACTTACATGGAGACAGTGCTATGCATCTAGCTGCAGAACAAGGCAATACTGAACTCATAAAGCTGTTGATAGATCGCGTTAAGGATGTGGATCAGAACAATAATAAGATGGAAACAGCCCTTCATAAAGCATTACTTGGTGGACATCTTGAGACGTCAAAGGAGCTTCTGCGAAAGGGGGCTGATTTTACTAAGACAGAGTCAATGGCATTGACGGCACTTCATTGTGCTTGTTACACAGGTTTATCTGATATTGTTGAGATTCTGGTGGAGAAAGGGTGCAACCTCAGTGCAAAAAACAAACGCGGAAGTCATGCAATCTTTAAAGCTGCTGAAAGAGGACACACTGAAGTAGTAGAATTGCTGCACAAAACTGGGTGTAGTGTGCACACATCTAACAATGCTGGTGTCACATGTCTACACTTGGCAAGTCAGAATGGTCACATTGATACTGTCAAATGTCTTCTGAAATTAGGCTGTGATATTGATGCCAGAAGTCAGGTTGGAAATACACCACTAATTCAAGCAGCAATTGGAAGCCAGTTAGAAGTGTTGAAAACCTTAGTGGACCATGGAGCAGATATCCATGCTATGGACGTACTGGGGCGTACTCCATTCATCATATCCATTCTTTTTTTTTGTCCAGATGCAGCTGTGTTTCTGCTTCACAGGGGTGCAGATACACGTCTCAAAATGGAATTGTCATTTCCAAAGTGTCTTGAATTTCTTCAGCTGGAAGCTCCAGATGGAAGATTTAGAAATGTATTACTCTGCCTCCTTCAGATCAGCAAAATGATGGAACGGTTTCTTCCACAAACTACCATATCAGCCCTGGCACTCAGTGTGTTCACAGGTCAAAAGAACATTATGGTCAATATTCTAGATCAAGGAGAGGATCCATTTGTTACAATTGTGGGTGGAAACCTTCTACACTGCTGCTGTGAAAACCCAAACATGGTCGAGACCTATGGCCTTATCATGGACATGCTTAGTCTTCTTTCTCTGGATTCAGTTAAAGTGCCCACTATAACCATTTTGAAACACTCGTGTGCTCCTGATGTTGCCGAGGAACTTATTCAAAGGGGAGTCGATGTCAACGCATTTAATAGTGATGGTGTTGCCCCTTTGCATCTTGCAGCTAAACATGGCCATGTTGGTATGTTGAAAGTATTACTGGACAGTAACAATTGTTTCATCAATCCAAGATCTCACAAGGATAGGTCAACTCCATTACACGTGGCTGTGAAAAGCAATCACACAGATGCAGTAAAACTGCTGTTGAGGCATGAGTGTGATGTAAACAGCAAGGATGTTGCAGGTAGAAGTCCAGTACATTTGGCTTGTGAGACAGGCAACACCACTGTTCTGAAAGACCTTATGTCCAAAGGAGGTGATGCAAATATTCAGGATCAGAAAGGCAATACACCTCTTCACTATGCAGCCTGGCGAGGTCGCCTTTTCTGTGCACTGTATCTGATGAATACTGCGAATCTCTTGGACATGCAGAACAAGTATTCATTCAGAGCAGTAGACTATGCCTATGCACGCTGCAACATTCTCACAGGCAAGGTTCTTGAGGCGCATTTCCCTCCACTGAGTCGTGTCAGACGGTGTAAACTTCAAATACTGAAAGTTGTGTGTGCGAACCTCTTTGTTGAATTGATCTTGAACGAACCACTGATGACAATATCTATAATACTATATGTATTATCATTCATACCGTTGCTGTATTATCAATAGGTCTTGTACTGTTGCTGTCACACAAATGCTTCAAATATATCACCAAGTCGTCGCATTCTCAGCATAAGACTGATCTTTGAAGAAGCACCCAGGCTAATCTGATAACCAAAGTGTTATGATGTTCACCAGAGAGAAAAATCTGTGACGTTTCATCATAACGAATGTCCCGTGGTCTAGTCTGCCAAGACAGCAGAGGGTCTGTGGTTCGATCCCCTTAAAGACGTTAAAAGATTGTACTTGTTTTTACCCTGCTATACGCTCATCATTGACGTGACAAAAACTAAGGATTGGGTGAGTGAGTATACTGTTTGTGTACATGTTAAACACTGACACAGTATCCTGAGTTAAAACTTTTGGGTTTTGGGTATAATGAACTTAGTTATAAGGACACTGCTGGGTTATCTGGAGTTGACCCTAACCAAATTCACAAAAAAATCAATATAATTTAAAAAGTTTGCTGGAAACAATATCTCTGTTCAGTTGTAAATATTACAATATATGCCTAACCCTGGCAGGTGTGGGTTCGAATCCCGGACGGGACTCAACCCAAAAAAGTACTAGAATCTGTACTTTACTAAGAAAGTGTTATCCCAAATATAACATGGGTTACATTATCTCTGATTATTTGTAAATATTACAATCTATTCTAACTTTAAATGGACTTTAAGTTCGATGAGATTACATATAGTTTTACATCTTAAGCATTTCTTCTGAAACCTTAAGGTCAATGATCCTTAAGGTTTGCATTGATGATCAGAGAAATTGTGGAGCCACTAGAATGTGCCGTTAACGTGTTGATCAGATGTTAATTAGCACTGTACATATGTTCGTTCGTGAAGACTTGTGACTGCCGTCATTATCATATTTTATATGTACTTTGGCCCAAGAATGTGTGATTGAGTTAGCTAACTTGGCCCAAGACACGATGCCAAGTATATTTCTTGCAATGCATAATATATGTACATGTGGTTTGGATGTTTATTGTGTGGACTCCGTTAGTTTAGATGCATTGTTTCCTGTAGTTTTAGACAAAAGGATCAAATGTTGCAATAATTCCTGAAATATCCACGTGGGATGCGAATCCTGTGTTGAACAAGTTAATATCATAGAGAGAACCCTTCTAGAATGAATATGTTTGACATCCCCGCTTGAAACTTGAATAGCCTGATGTTGCAGTCTCGGGCACAAAGGAGAAATACTGCATGTATCCACAATCAACACTTCACTGGTTGTCTAGCTTCAGTCTCCTGGATTCTGCAGTCTTAAATGTTATTTATGAAATATGTAACAAGTTATGTTGTTCACATTGTTATCTTATTATTATAGTTATTTGTTTTATGAATCTGTGACATGTCTGTAACCATTTTAAAGACCTATAACGACTAATATGATGACTAATTTGTTACCACTGCCATTGCACAGAAATACTAGAATGTAAAACTGTATGTCACTCGCTTACACTTTGGCATTTTGTATGCCTTTTGTGCGATATTCATTATATTTGTGTAACTACAAGCACGTTATGTGTTGTATTATTACTATTTTAAGAGTTTGCGCAATTTTCTCATTAATGATTGTTTTTAAGCCTGGTCTTTGACACTTCTTAAAATGTCCTATATATTTCTATGCATCGTTAATATTAGCTTTATTACCTTAAATGACAACGAGTTCTGGCTCTCAGCAAGACTATTTCGTGTTGAGGTTGTATTGTGTTATTATGTAAACCAACGATGTGATTGCCTTTTCAACTTTCTCTGGGATGACCTATTTAAAAATCAACCTAACCTGGTATCACCACAACACATCACAGAAGCTGAAAAAGAGTAGCTCTTGATAAACCTGTATCTCAACATCTTAACTCTTACACTGATTTTGTACCCACAATCATTAACGTTAACTTTAGGCGCTACACTCAAGAAGATATCGCTACATGTATTACTGAATTTATACAATGGCTCATACCTGTTTGCGCTGGCCAAATATATAATAATTTTACGAGCATGTCGTATTTTTAACTTCGGTTCTGCTAAAAACCGATGAGGATGAATATCTTACATGTATCCTTTGTGATGAAAGTTTTTGCATGAACCATGAAATCGTAAGGGAATCTCATCAACCACACAACTAAATGATTTATTTCTCCCTGTGAGCCAGCATCTCATCTTGAAATATCTGATAGAAATAGAAAAACAACCTTAAATATGTTTGAATTAATGATCCTTTGTCTTTTGCATAGTATTGTACCCCAAAGAACTGTCTGATCCAGACTCGATTGTAATAGATTAATCATAGACTCGATTGTCTCTAGCTCAAAAGTTATTTGATCAAGGCTACAGTATTTAAGGCCTCGGTTAACCTTTTAGAAGTTGTGTCGTTTTCAAGTGAACAATTGACTTGCCTTTGCATGTGTTTCTGCATCGGTGCCACTAATGGAGCAGGATCCATAAACACATACTCGGGATAGTCAGAATGGTACAATCGGGTCTGATTTAGGCAGAAATTTCTTTTGGATATAGAAAGGGTTTAGTCGCTTTTATTACAAGTCGCCACCATCTGGCAGGCGTACTGCTGAATGTGGCAACAAACAAATACTTACTCTATTGACGTAAGTGTTGGTTGTTGGCGGTAGAGCATGACATCCTTACCTTTGCGCGAACACCTGGTGTCATCACTGATTTTCAGTGATCAATAAATATAATTTTCATCTCTATTTTTCCTTTTAAGCCCTACTGAATCTGTTTGGAAGATAACCAAAACTGAATATTCTCTGACATTGGCAGTTTGAATTTGGTTTGATGCTAAAACAGGATAAGTAAAGGATCAGTGTTAACTGTTTGACACGTCTTCCTGTATCTATCGTAATAAAAGTAAGTATGATCACCCAGTGTTTTAGATCAAATCAATCTTTGAGCATTTGTATTATTGTATTGTACAAAACCACCTGTATGTTTAAGTGATGACGTACATCCTGTATGAAGCTGACGGGACCATGGTCTACAGTAAGGTAGTCTGGCCTTAGTTGCTGCTGGCATATAACCATTTTATGTTCAATTATACACGTTAGGTTTGCGTAAAGTATGTTTGACAAGTTGTTCATGTATACGTTTATATCTCTCTATGTATTCATGACATGTTTTCTTACAAAACTTTCATGCATTATGACTAAAACATTGCTGACGCAACGTTAAATGTTTACTCACTCTAGAATAAAGGTGTAGGCATGACTTACTTGTTTTTGTTTTGATCAAAGGACACGTGATATGCATTGGAAATTAAATAAAGAATAATGACCAAAACCCAAAGTTATTTTCATTTTCAACAGAACTGTCCAGCAAGAGTCAGCAGTTGGTAGTCCAAGTGGCTGCGCTATGTGCACTTCAGACTCTCCAAAAAGATCACTCTAGTCCTGTTGTTTCTCAGTCATCATGGCCGCTGTTGCGTACAGTTGAGAGAATCTGAGAAAATCTAGCGAGCTAAGAGGAAATACGACCCGTTCGTTTGTCCCCAGGAAGCTATGCTTGTTGTAAGAGGAGACTTGCATGTGTGGTCAGGCGGATAATTATACCCGAAGTCACTGGTTTGTCGGGTCCAGATTCGATCATTTCTAGGCCGCCGTCATACATCTGGCCGCGTCATACCAAATTACGTTTAAAGATGGTGGGCTCGGAGTCCGTTTACTGTGTCTGAGTGGGGTATTCATGTTCAAACTGCGGCATGGTTTCTACGAGACTTAGCACCCTAAGACCAACAGCAGTCCGAGCAAAAACAAGCACAGAGCTGACCAGTGTTTATACAGGCAGTCACCGAGTATCCATAGTTCTAAGTCAAAGATTCATATTTGGATTCAAGTGTCAAACATTGACAAAATAATACTCCATGAAAAACGCAAGCACCACAACTGATGTAATTGTATGATCAGGACAACACATTCATTTACGCCGAACTATATGACAGCTGTAAATAATCGAGTCTTGACCAGACAATCCAGTGATTGACATCATCAGCATCGATCGACGCAATTGGGATACGATGACATGCATCAACCAAGTCAGCGAGCCTGACCACCCGATCCCGTTAGTCGCCTTTTACGACAAGCATAGTCGCCTTTTACGGCAAGCATGGGTTGCTGAAGACTTATTTTAACCCGGATCTTCACGGGTTGTGATTCCTAAACACATGCTTATGATATTGTCGAAGTTGTACAAAGAAGTCTTAATTCTGAAGGCTATGGAGTTTTTTCTCTCTCTTTTATTTACATATTGTTATACAAAGATTACAAACTCATCCGGGAAAGATGGAGCATCTTTCAGTTGGGAGATTGTATTTGACCTTAACAAACGCGCAATTTGTATATGAATACGTTACATGAACGCATGATACATCTAATTTCTCAACGCCCTGTCTCATCCCATACGTGATGCTAATGGATACAAGAGTACTATATCAATTGTGTTTAAGATGTGATAATTAAATTTTCCTTGTGTTCATTGAAATTCCTGCATTCTGATTAGCTGAATTAGTCAATGAATATAAAAAATTAAGCCACGCCCACCGAAGCGGACTTCTTTTATTACTACTGAATGTCGGGGATCCCAATATTACAGTCGATGGAATTCCCTTTCTGCTCACGAGTATCGTCATGCATAAGGCATGTAGCGAAATTCATGCATGCATTCATTCATTGTCCAAACTACCCTTTGAGATCGAAAGCCGAGAAGGAATGAAACAGCAAACGTGCAGGCTCGCTCGACTGTTATTTTTCCCGCTCGCCTTGGTTCCACAACCTTCATGTCTTTGGGTTTCATTTCTAAGTAGCATCTGTCAAACTGTGTCTTCCCGTTCTCAGGGAGCTAATGTTCGAATCTGGCGGCAACTGACCATGTCATTTGAAACAGCAGCCTTCTCCCCGACATATTTGTTCCTTTTCCTTACAGTCTGGTTGTTGCAATTCTTCTTGCCTCTGGCCTTGATTGACAGGTCCTATGAACATTGTTTTGATCTTATTCTCCGTTGATTGGCTACTGACTTTGTAGGCGTGTCAAGATATGTGAATAAATTAACAAATCACCTGGTTCATGTCACGTCACAGTATGTATTCCAACACCTGGAATGTATATCAATCTCGTCTTTTTTCACTGCTTTGATATAAACAACTGTTTTAGGTTAAACTATTGTATGTTTTCGTTGTTGAATTTAATTATAAGCATTGACTGTGCATTTTTTTCCGTTCATTCAGTTTGCTACGCGGATTCATACAGTTTGCACATCGGTTTTTCGATTCATACCTCAATGAAACGGAAACAAATATACACAGTCAATCCTTAAGTTATGTTGTCGTTAACAGTGTACCCTTTGTTTTACTATTATAGGGGGGCACGGGTGGCCCAGGTGGCCCAGTCGTCTAAGGCGCCGCGATTCGCTGTGCAGAGTTGCGTCCCTTGGGCACGCCAGAATCCTATGATTGTGGGTTCGAATCCCGGTTCGCCCCGATTATGTTTCTAGGTTTGTCAGCACCATACCCATGCTCGTGGGTTTCACCGAAGTGGTAAACGTCTGGGACCTGCATCACTTCGGGCTTTCATCCCACATTAAGCAGACACGCCGTGATATAACTGGAATACTGTTAAAAGCGGCGTTAAACCCAACTCACTCACTCACTCACTATAATATGATATCACGAATAACGGCTTTTTTTCAAAGAAAAGCCCTGACGTTGTGGGGTGTACAGCAATGTTATTGAGCGACAGACGTGAGGTCAGAAGAGTGAGTGAGTGAGTGAGTGAGTTTGATTTAACGCCGCATTCAGCAATAATCCAGCAATATCACGGCGGAGGACACCAGAAATGGGCTTCATACATTGTACCCATGTCGGGAATCGAACCCGGGTCTTCGGCGTGACGAGCGAACGCTTTAACCACTGCACTAGGCTACCCGACCGCTTCAGACCACCGGCCTGGGACCTGTCATATAGTGTCACAACAAGTATTCTGGGGAATTGTTGGGATCGTGTAACTATTCACTATTGTTAATGTATTTTGATCCTCCGGACGTCACGAATCGAAAGCCGCTCGGGTGCTCGACCATGAAGCATAGCTTTGCAAGTTAGTGTATGGATGTGACAGGTGCTTATGGATCGATCAGCGCTGGTTCAAAACACCACAAGCAGCATACCCCCCCCCCCCCCCCCTGTGGGATAAGCATTATAAGTTATAGCAGGGTTACGATGGGTACATGGGGTTGCATGCGTTAAACCTTGGGCTTTGTACCACGAGCCGCATGTATCCCGAGTGTACAACGAATTAATATGACATTGTAAAAATATTAAATACAAATTATTAAATACAAATCAAACAACAACTCACTCACTCACTCTAGGCCTTGGCGTACTTAGTATATTGTAATACAAATATATATTTAAAAAAACACGCACTCAAGGCCTTGGAGTATCTTATGAAACAAATGAAACAATTCAATCACTCAATCAGGCCTTGAAGTACTTAGTATATTGTGATACAGATCAAACAACCCACGCACTCAAGGCCTTTGAGTATCTTGTGATACAAATGAAACAACTCACTTGCTTACTCAAGGCCTTGAAGTATACTGTGATACAAATGAAACAATTCATTCACTTAATCAAGGCCTTTGAGTATCTTATGATACAAATGAAACAACTCACTCACTCAAGGCCTTGGAGTATCTTATGATAAAAATGAAACCACTCACTCACTTAGTCAAGGCCTTGAAGTATACTGTGATACAAATGAAACAATTCACTCACTTAATCAAGGCCTTTGAGTATCTTATGATACAAATGAAACACCAACTCACCCATATCTCCAGGCCTTGGAGTATCTTATGATACAAATGAAACACCAACTCACCAATATCTCCAGGCCTTGGAGTATCTTATGATACAAATGAAACACCAACTCACCAATATCTCCAGGCCTTGGAGTATCTTATGATACAAATGAAACACCAATTCACCCATATCTCCAGGCCTTGGAGTATCTTATGATACAAATGAAACACCAACTCACCAATATCTCCAGGCCTTGGAGTATCTTATGATACAAATGAAACACCAATTCACCCATATCTCCAGGCCTTGGAGTATCTTATGATGCAAATGAAACACCAACTCACCAATATCTCCAGGCCTTGGAGTATCTTATGATACAAATGAAACACCAACTCATCCATATCTCCAGGCCTTGGTGTATGTTTTTTGAAAACAATCAGATTGTAAACATTGAATAAAATGGTTTACTGCTTGTGTAATATCCTCGCAAACAGTTTAAATGGCAATGCTAATACATCGAAGGATGATTGAATCAAAACGTAAAACCGGTTCATAGCAGTAGTCAGTAACATTACAATTCCATTTATTTGTCTGTCAGCTTTCGCGGCACACAGGTGACGTCATCTGTTTTGAAGCACCTGATTGGTTGGCACTTCAGCGGGGAATTCCGTGAATGAATAGGGTGTGCGGTGCACAGCCGTTAACATTATTATTGCAGGTCGATATTGAAACGCCACTCTTGCAGGTCGGCTTTGAAACTCCACGAGTAATTGAAAGTTGCAAACCTATTCTCAAAATATATGAATGTTTGTCAAAGGATAACAGTGTTACGGTGTTTACAGCCCTTGGTGTCTACATTTCGCAACTTTTGAGATACAATTGAGCATGCTCTTTTTACCAAGATTCCAAAGAGCGTCATACGAATCTTACCCTGAAGTTGTTTGTTCAAGGTTACATTCAAGGTAACGCTAATAGCTCTTCCCCCGTGTTCTGGTGTCCCCCGCCGTGATATATCTGGAATATTGCTAAAAGCGGCGTAAAACCATACTCACTCACTCACGCACTCACTCACTCACTCACTCACTCACTCACTCACTCACTCACTCACTCACTCACTCACTCTTCCCCCGACACAGGGGCGCAATATTGCTAAAAGCGGCGTAAAACTATACTCACTCACTCACGCACTCACTCACTCACTCACTCACTCACTCACTCACTCACTCTTCCCCCGACACAGGGGCGCAATATTGCTAAAAGCGGCGTAAAACCATACTCACTCACTCACTCACTCACTCACTCTTCCCCCGACACAGGGGCGGAATATTGCTAAAAGCGGCGTAAAACCATACTCACTCACTCACTCACTCACTCACTCACTCTTCCCCCGACACAGGGGCGCAATATTGCTAAAAGCGGCGTAAAACCATACTCACTCACTCACTCACTCACGCACTCACTCACTCACTCACTCACTCACTCTTCCCCCGACACAGGGGCGCAATATTGCTAAAAGCGGCGTAAAACCATACTCACTCACTCACGCACTCACGCACTCACTCACTCACTCACTCACTCACTCACTCACTCACTCTTCCCCCGGGTGGAACCGGGGTAGAATGTGTCCACGGCACCCCACTGCTTGTCGTTGGGTTGTTGGCTGGGTTGGGCAGCCTGTTTGCCGTGGGTTCCGCCCCTGTGTCGGTGGAGGACGGGATTCTGGTGGTTGGGGGCGTTAGGGCCGGGAAAAGGTGTTCCTTTCGCCCAGCACCCCGCTTTAACCCTTTCGTTCGCCTGGACGGGTGGGCCCGGCTCTGTCAATAGGCTGGTCGTGCCGTGCCCTGTGCATGGTCAATGTCAATTTTGATGATATAAGTATATCATGCAGTTGATATGGTATATTATCGCATTCTGCACATATTACAACTTTGCCTAGAGTCCTATGCCAGAAGGCGGTGGCTCATGGGCCAATCTGGCATTATTGACCTCCAGGTTCTGATTGTCTTCAGATATTTGTATAGGGCAGAACCATCCTGACTTTTATTCTGTTTGACATTATTAGCTCCCTGTGTTGGTATTGCTTGAGTGTAGCACCCCTGTAGCCCTAGTGCGTGTAGTTGGCTTCCACTGCAACACTGTCCTTGTTGACACTCCATGGCGGGTGGGGAGCAGGGTTGTCGAATCTGTCGGCATCCCCACAAATCACTGGTTCTCGTTACAAAAATAAGAGAAGACACGTTGACACAGATACAGTTTCTTCTGATGATGATGAAACTTGAGTTGCTAATGTAGATTCATGGCCTCGATTTCTGGTTGTGAACAGAACAGAAGTTTATTGCTCGAAAGAAAATCACACAGAGTGATTACAGAGCATACATGAGGTTGAATGTATACACAACCACACCAACAATAATATCTAATTATATATACATACATGAATACATACATGCACCCAATCACGCATAATGCATTTATATGATACATGTATGATCTGCATAACTACACATGAACACCTAAAATATACACATATATTTTGTAGAGTGAATTTCACAGATTTTAACGTCGCAAGGGCAATTTTCCAGCCACAGCTCGACGATCCTATGATATTTAATTATGTAAATAATGTTAAACCTTTTTTTACAGAACTGAACCAGTTTTACTAGAATGGGTTTGCATGATCATTTCATTAATTGATTGTATTTTAGAGTGGAGGGATATTTAGTATAATATGCCGGAAGGTATTGTTTTCGAAGGTCATTTAGTCTTGGACATACTAATAGAAAGTGAAATCCATCTCCTATTTGGTCGTTACATAAAGTGCAAGTTCTCTCAGTATTCTGTATGTTAAACCATCTGCCTTTCGCAATTGGTAGTCTATGATTTGATGTTCTCAGTTTAAGAATCCAGATTGTTTGTTTCAATGGGAGAGATAATAGATACTCATCAAACTGTGGTTTGTCTTTTAGCATTGTATAATATTTGCCTTTATATGAAGAACAAGCCTTGACATTCCAGCTTTGATCGAAGTTGTCTATAAGGTTTGTTTAACGTTTGTTTTAAGCCAAGAAGATGGTGTAAGTGGCCAACCACTCTAGATCAGCCCAGCCCCTGTAAAAGCCTTCCAAATCGATGCTAATTGAAATACCCAGTCTATATAGCGAATCGGAATGAAGCACATCACCAGCGCAGACACAATCCCTACATTTGCAATACAAACGTTGTTGTCTTCCGCAGAAAACAATTTACTTCTTATCCTTCCTGAATTCATGGAAACGAACAGCTCATAACAATTAAAATTGGTCCATACAGATTTGAAATTTGAGATTAAACATCACCATATAGGATAATTTACTGATTAAACTGTATTTGGTGTTCTGATAGGTATCGCTTCATATGCAGGGATTAAGTTTACCGTGTGTATTTTCTCGAAAACTAAGCCGGAAGTAGCATCTACCGGTGATTCGGTTACAAATTACCCACTAATATAACTATAAATTGTTTGATACAATGAACGGAAGAATTGTATCTGAAACTATAATTTTATCAGGGATTACTTATTCCAAAATCATGTTATTTTAGTTGAAGCTTTACTATATATATTTGAAATAAATTTATAGCTATTCGTAGCACTTTGGTACAACTGATCGCTATTGCCGGATATTTGTTCGTATGGAACAATTTGACCAATCACCGTCGAAGCTCCTGCGCAAGCGTTTGCGAAAAGTTTATGTTGACATATAAACATAAGTAGAGATACTTAGTGAACTATTTTAAAACCAGACAGTGTAATTACATGATTAATTTGCGTACTTCAGTACGGATTTGTTGACATGGCATTTCGGATGTTACGTGCTCACAGACGATTATTTGTGTTGGCGAAAAAACATCAAAACTCTTCAACCCTGTGTATAGTATAAGACGACCCCCATTGAAAACCTCCTAATTCTAGGTACGAAAAATTCGCCTTATACACAGTGATTTACGGATTTGGATTCTTACTGGTTTGTACAAACAACAACAACAACAACAACAAAAACACATTAAAAAAAACGCCTCCACGCACGATATTTTCAAAAGCCATTGCCTGAGAACCAATTCTTTTATTTTTTTAAGCCTCATAATTGTCTTAATATAAATATTTATAATGATATAAAATTCACATTTTCAAGTCCATTCGTCTGTTATATCAACCCCAATGCTACCAGACAGCCCTACCAAACATGCAGAGATTTCGGGAAAAGCGGGACTAACACTGTCCAAGGGCGTTAGTTTCGGCCCTCGGAGTGTAGCTCAGGGTGATGACGGAAGACAAAACTCAGGGGTGAAGTTTAGACGACAGCAGCCATATTTATTGTTGATGGTTGAAATGAGTCGAAAAGGTACATGTTGATAATAACGTGACAGAACGCACACCGGGACCTAGTGGCCAATGTTCCCGGGTGGGAGAAGCGTTCTGTCACTTACCTTCTGGCTGTCTCTCCCTGACTGATCATGTCAGTCGGGTTTTGTAGAGCGAGGTATTACATAACGTGTGGCAAGGTCATTGTCCCACGTGTATGTATAGACGTAAGATCCGGCGACGTTAGGAGGTGTTGATTAAAATTTATAGATAGCGCTGGAGATTAAGGGTCCTGCCCGGAGGGGCTTATGATAAGAGGGGAACGCCGAAGGTTTGCTGAATATATTAAACAGACAAAGGGCATAGAATTTCGGTGCACTTGGAAACATATTGAACCAGTTAGGTATTTAGATAAATGAAATGTTAAATAAAAGTATTGAAATGGTTTGCACTATTTAAGTAAAAGTATTGAAATGGTTTGCACTATAACAATACCCCTGAACGTCGTGGAGCTTTTGTCCTCAAAAGCTTTTTAAAAATAATGACAATATGGAGTACAAGTACAGATCAATGCAAATGACATCGACAGGTTGACAATTAGTTGCTTCATGCACTACACTTGACTGAGATGAATGAGATGACATTAGATAAGATATACAGGCGTGTAAAGTAAATAAGTGAATAACAACATTGTCAATATCGGTGAAACAATTATACATAACCTTAACAAGTTGAGCGGAGGTGCCGGCTCGTACGAAAAAAATACAGGTGAGCGGAGATTCCGGCTCATACACAAAGAACCTTGGACGAGTTTCCACAGAGGAGCACATCCTGCTCGCGGTCGCCCTTGCAGTCGGAATACCAGACTGCTAGATCACAGGTAACACATTGAAACAGACAATACACATTGTTGAAGTAAAGTAGACGGATGACGTAGGGACAAAAACATAATGTGGGTAAAGCGTTGTCGTTTGCATATGAAAGTAATATTTTCATGATAACAGTAAGATCTTTGAAATTGGGAGTCTTATATTGTGAGCCTAGACTCGACAAGGCTAGCAGATGTGAAGTGTGATCTGCGCTAAAAAGTAGAATGTGTATGCAAAACCTAACCAACTTCAAAAGTCTAAACTGGAATGTAATGAAAAATTCAATCATGTGAAATTGTCTTGAAGATATTTGAACGAATCGTATTTTGTGTGCCAGAGACCATTTACAGTTGATCGCACGAATATACATAATTTTCGCCGGTATCATAATTCAGCACAAAATCACGTTGGCAAAACGAAGATGTAGGATATAGACTGTATATACAATCTCCACTGAATAAGCTTGGTAAGCATGGAGGCTCCCTAACTTATTATACTTCTACAATCGCTGCTACTACATCGATTTTATCAGTTTTCATAAAGAGTACAAATAATTTCAGTGCTTACATACCCAAAAAGGAATAAATGAGGATATAAGCAGGAAATTGTAGGGTATTGGAAAACCTTTTGAAAGCTATTGTCTATAGTAATGGTTATAGGGCCACAAATTAAAAGAAAAATCCTTGAAACCGGGAGTCTGATTTGTATGGGACGACTCGGAACCCGCAGATATCGTGGATCTGCACTAAATGCGTATAAGCGTAGAAAAGAGTAAGAGCCTAGCCGATTTCAAAAACTTAATCTGATCAGGATGTACGTCTGATAACAAATACATAGATTGCAATACATACTCATTATAGAGAAAAACATGACAAAATTTTAAGACAACGAAACAATAATGACTTGATTACATAACATACCTTATTTGAGTTGAGGTGAAATTGGGTTTAACGTCGCGTCCAAGATTATTGCACTTATATAGCGACGTGCATGCACGTGTATGTGTGTGTGTGGCTGCTTGTACTAGTCCGGACTGATGCCGATTTATAGTGCTAGCTCACTGAGATACCATGCCGCAGTTTAACATGAATACCCCACTCAGACACAGTATACTGACTCCGAGCCGACCAGTCCTTGTTTTAGCCCCTTAATGCCGAGCGCCAGACAGGGTAACAACAAGTACAATCTTTTAACGTCTTTTTGTATGACGCGACCCGGGATCGAACCCTGGACCTTCCGCTCTCCGGGCGGACGCTCTACCACAAGACCACGGAGGCGGTTTATTTGAACAAGAATGTCCGTGAGAATACGTTTGAGCACAAAACACGTTGAGAGTTGGAACGAAAGTTCAATTATATTGTCACACGCACATATATCGGTTGGTACTTGCTAAAGAATCTAGACGTGGGTCGACTTGATCTTGAGTGTTCGTAGCATGGTTACATGAATATTGTATGGATGTCGTTGTTGCTGACGTTCGGGTAGGCTGGGCTGCTGTTCGTGGCTGACAATCGGGTTGGCTTGGCTGCTGTCTGTTACTGACAATCGGGATGACTGGGCTGCGGTCTGTTTTCTTCTTCGCTTTCCCGTCAAGATGGCGGCTGGTTTGACGCTGCTTTTGTCTCCCATCACCTCTGAACTACCATTTGCTTTGCTGCGAGTTAGGGTAGGGGGATCGTGCGTGAGTCACAGCAAACACACGCTACCCGGATTATTCTCCATCATCTGTCCAAGGGCGTTAGTTTCGGCCCTCGGAATGTAGCTCAGGGTGATGACGGAAGACAAAACTCAGGGGTGAAGTTTAGACGACAGCAGCCATATTTATTGTTGATGGTTGAAATGAGTCGAAAAGGTACATGTTGATAATAACGTGACAGAACGCACACCGGGACCTAGTGGCCAATGTTCCCGGGTGGGAGAAGCGTTCTGTCACTTACCTTCTGGCTGTCTCCCTGACTGACCATGTCAGTCGGGTTTTGTAGAGCGAGGTATTACGTAACGTGTGGCAAGGTCATTGTCCCACGTGTATGTATAGACGTAAGATCCGGCGACGTTAGGAGGTGTTGATTAAAATTTATAGATAGCGCTGGAGATTAAGGGTCCTGCCCGGAGGGGCTTATGATAAGAGGGGAACGCCGAAAGTTTGCTGAATATATTAAACAGACAAAGGGCATAGAATTTCAGTGCACTTGGAAACATATTGAACCAGTTAGGTATTTAGATAAATGAAATGTTAAATAAAAGTATTGAAATGGTTTGCACTATTTAAGTAAAAGTATTGAAATGGTTTGCACTATAACAATACGAATGGAACACAATTAAAACAGACATGATGACGGACGCTATGTAGCTCGTTTGGGTCAGCGCTCCACGTCCCGTCCAACATAGCTTGAACACAGAAAATCTTTCAACTATCCTAACGTGTACAATAGCTCACAGAAGTAACCTAGGTCACTTCACACCACGACAATGTCACCAGAACATAACTTCATTTCACTCAGTTAGTGAGTGAGTTTGGTTTTCGCCGCTTTTAGCAATATTCCAGCAGTATCACGGCGGGGGACACCAGAAATGGGTTTCACACATTGTACCCATGTCGGGAATCAAACCCGGGTCCTCGGCGTGACGAGCAAACGCTTAAACCACTAGGCTACCTGACCACCCTTCATTTCACTCAGACTGCTATCAACGGTATATGTGGCACGTGTATGTTATAAGTATGTTCACAGTATAAATCGAACGAATTCGGCACGGCGGTTGTTTGGGAACGGGATGTCGATATCGTTACGGGAGTTTGATTGGACGAGGCATAGACTCGCTAGTCCAGTCAAAATACATCTCCATATTTCCTGCGACAGTTCGACAGGGTTGGAAACGTGACTTTATCATGCAGGATAGTGGTGAACAAATTTGAAAAATCAAATGTTTTGACAGCACTGAACTCTTTTCTACGCCTCATACTCATTCCAAGTCGTGCAATGCTTCTCTGAGGCAAACGGATCCATTCTTCATGAAGTGCGGCTTAAGTCCAACGAGATTTTGAACTGGGGGATCACGATGTCTGATTTTCCGGCCAAGAATGTCCCCGAGGTGCTCAATCGGATTACGATCCGGACTACAGGCCGGCCAAGGAAGAGTGGCAATAGCTTCTTGGCGCAAATAAGCCAAAACTGCCCGAGATCTGTGTGGTCTAGCATTGTCGTCCATGTAAACAGGTCTTGTCTGAAGAGGATGGTTGTCAAAATGAGAGACTACCACTGGACGAAGAAAGGCATCTTGGTATTGTTGGCCAGTCAGTTGAGGATGTTTTACTGGTCTTCTCACGTTATAACCAGCCTCTCTGAGGCGACGCCTTACGGTCATCGTCGAGAGTCTCTGATGGGTAATCCACTGCAGTCTTAAATCTGTTGAAGTGGCAAATGGATTTCGTCTGACTATCCTGAAAAGACGTCTATCCTTTCTGTTAGAGGTCTTTCTTGGCCTACCAGACCTATGCCTGTCATTGACATCATTGGTTTGACCATGTTTGACAATTAAACGAGGGATAACACTGTGATGACGACCCATTTGTCTTGCAATGGCCCTGCATGACATGCCAGCATTTTTCATGCCTATCACTTGCCATCTTTCAGCGTTCGTTAACTTTCACCCACCATGGCTGATTTTCAACCTCTATTGGAAGGGGAATCTCACACAGGAGCAAAATGCAACCACGTGTCTGAAACTTGAACTTCACTATTTATTTAGGATAGGGGAACTGCAGCAACACGTGAAGCATGCTTTCCTTGTGGTATCTGGACAAATTTGGGTTCATGAAACTATGGAAGCCTAATTCAGTCATACATCATCATATTTCGTATTTCTGATTCCCACACGTGAAATCAAGAGACTATGAATATGGCGGCGCTTAACTTTTGTGCATGTGTATATGATGAACGGTATGGTGGTTGGTGTCTGGGTGTTGTTGAAGGTCTTGGACTGGAACATACTTCGAGGGGTTGCTGAAAAGTTCTTAGCCCGACTATTGTTCAACAGAATCCTAAGGAGGTCCATACTAACGAGGTCCGCCAACGATGCTGGAGTGCCTGGATCCCACTGGTGTTAAAGGTTTAAAGAAACGTGACAAATACTTTCCTCTGCTAGAAGTCCATTGTACGAAACCCGTGAAGATTCTTGGGTAGAATAGGTCTCCAGCAACCCATGCTTGTCGTAAAAGGCGACTATGCTTGTCGTAAAAGGCGACTTACGGCATCGGGTCTTGGTTGGCTGACTTGGTTGATGCATGTCATCGATCCTAATTGCGTGGATCGATGCTCATGATGTCAATGATGTCTTGTCTGGTCAAGAGTCGATTATTTACAGACCGCCGTCATATAGCTGGAATATTGCTGAGTGCGGCGTTAAACAAGAAACCAACCAACCAACCAACCAACCAACTATTGTACGATTCCGACTAAATAATATGAACGTGTGACAGGGATGTCGTTGAGGTTAGCCGTAGAACCGACTCTGAATGAATTGATTTCTTTTTGTTATATGGAGAAAATCCGAGGATAGACATACAGTGATATTTATCACCGGTATCATTCATGTTGCACATTATGCATTTCCTATACATAAGAATAAACATAAGGGTTAAGTCAGGTTTTATTGTAAGGACGAGTTTGTCATATTGACGCATCTGACTTCGAAGAAAGTTTATATTTCATATATTTTACCTATGCCAATACCCGTGAAGATCCGGGAAAGAATAGGTCTTCAGCAACCCATGCCTGCCGTAAAAGGCGAATGAATATGCTTGTCATAAGAAATGACTAACGGGATCGGGAGGTCAGGCTCGCTGACTTGATTGATGAACACATACTACAAGTACACACAAATACATACTACGAGTACATACTACAGGTACACACAAGTACATACAACGTGTACATACTACAGGTACACACAAATACATACTACAAGTACAAACTACAGGTACACACAAATACATACTACGAGTACATACTACAGGTACACACAAGTACATACAACGTGTACATACTACAGGTACACACAAATACAAACAACGAGTACATACTACAGGTACACACGAATGCATACTACAAGTACAAACTACAGGTACACACAAATACATACTATGAGTACATACTACAGGTACATACAAAAACATACTACGAGTACATACTACAGGTACACACAAATACATATTACGAGTACATACTACAGGTACACACAAATACATACTACGAGTACATACTACAGGTACACACAAATACATACTACGAGTACATACCACAGGTACACACAAATACATACTACAAGTACAAACTACAGGTACACACAAAAACATACTACGAGTACAAACTACAGGTACCAACAAATACATACTACGAGTACATACTACGAGTACACACAAGTACATACTACGAGTACACACAAGTACATACAACGAGAACATACTAGAGGTACACACAAATACATACTACAATTTCATACTACAGGTACACACAAGCACATACTACGAGTACATACTACAGGTACACACAAATACATACTACGAGAACATACTACAGGTACACACCAGTACATACAACGAGTACACACTACAGGTACACACGAATACATACTGCGAGTACATACTACAGGTACAAACAAAAACATACTACGACAACATACTACAGGTACACACAAATACATACTACGAGTATATAATACAGGTACACAAAAGTACATACTACGAGTTCATACTACAGGTACACACAAATACATACTACGAGTACATACTACGAGCACACACAAGTACATACTACGAGTTCATACTACAGGTACACACAAATACATACTACGAGTATATAATACAGGTACACAAAAGTACATACTACGAGTACATACTACAGGTACACACAAATACATACTACAAGTACATACTACACGTACACACAAATACATACTACGAGCACATACCACAAGTACACACAGGTACATACAACGTGTACATACTACAAGTACACACAGGTACATACTAAGAGTACATACTACAGGTACACACAAATACATACTACGAGTACATACTACAGGTACACACAAATACATACTATAAGTACATACAAGTACAAACAAATACATACTACGAGTACATACTACAGGTACACACAAATACATACTACGAGTACATACTACAGGTACACACAAATACATACCACGAGTACATACTACAGGTACACACAAATACATACTACGAGTACATACTACAGGTACACACAAATACATACTATAAGTACATACAAGTACACACAAATACATACTACGAGTACATACTACAGGTACACACAAATACATACTACGAGTACATACTACGAGTACATACAAATACATACCACGAGTACATACTACAGGTACACACAAATACATACTACGAGTACATACTACAGGTACACACAAATACATACTATAAGTACATACAAGTACACACAAATACATACTACGAGTACATACTACAGGTACACACAAATACATACTACGAGTACATACTACAGGTACACACAAATACATACAACGAGTACACACTACAGGTACACACAAATACATACTACGAGTACATACTACAGGTACACACAAATACATACAACGAGTACACACTACAGGTACACACAAATACATACTACGAGTACATACTACAGGTACACACAAATACATACTACGAGTACATACTACGAGTACACACAAATACATACTACGAGCACATACTACAGGTACATACAAAAACATACAACGAGTACACACTACAGGTACACACAAATACATACTACGAGTACATACTACGAGTACACACAAATACATACTACGAGTACATACTACGAGTACACACAAATACATACTACGAGCACATACTACAGGTATATACAAAAACATACAACGAGTACACACTACAGGTACACACAAATACATACTACGAGTACACACTACAGGTACACACAAATACATACAACGAGTACACACTACAGGTACACACAAATACATACAACGAGTACACACTACAGGTACACACAAATACATACTACGAGTACATACAAGTACACACAAATACATACTACGAGCACATACTACGAGTACACACAAATACATACTACGAGTACATACTACGAGTACACACAAATACATACTACGAGCACATACTACAGGTACATACAAAAACATACTACGAGTACATACTACAGGTACACACAAATACATACTACGAGTACATACTACAGGTACACACAAATACATACTACGAGTACATACTACAGGTACACACAAATACATACTACGAGTACATACTACAGGTACACAGAAATACATACTACGAGTACATACTACAGGTACCAACAAATACATACTACGAGCACATACTACGAGTACACACAAGTACATACTACGAGTACATACTACAGGTACACACAAATACATACTACGAGCACATACAAATACATACTACGAGTACATACAAGTACACACAAATACATACTACGAGTACATACTACGAGTACACACAAATACATACTACGAGCACATACTACGAGTACACACAAGTACATACTACGAGTACATACTACGAGTACATACAAATACATACTACGAGTACATACAAGTACACACAAATACATACTACGAGCACATACTACGAGTACACACAAGTACATACTACGAGTACATACTACGAGTACACACAAATACATACTACGAGCACATACTACGAGTACATACAAATACATACTACGAGTACATACAAGTACACACAAATACATACTACGAGCACATACTACGAGTACACACAAGTACATACTACGAGTACATACTACAGGTACACACAAATACATACTACGAGCACATACTACGAGTACACACAAGTACATACTACGAGTACATACTACGAGTACACACAAATACATACTACGAGTACATACTACGAGTACATACAAATACATACTACGAGTACATACAAGTACACACAAATACATACTACGAGCACATACTACGAGTACACACAAGTACATACTACGAGTACATACTACAGGTACACACAAATACATACTACGAGCACATACTACGAGTACACACAAATACATACTACGAGTACATACTACAGGTACACACAAATACATACTACGACCACATACAAATACATACTACGAGTACATACAAGTACACACAAATACATACTACGAGCACATACTACGAGTACACACAAATACATACTACGAGTACATACTACGAGTACACACAAATACATACTACGAGTACATACTACAGGTACATACAAAAACATACTACGAGTACATACTACAGGTACACACAAATACATATTACGAGTACATACTACAGGTACACACAAATACATACTACGAGTACATACTACAGGTACACACAAATACATATTACGAGTACATACTACAGGTACACACAAATACATACTACGAGTACATACTACAGGTACACACAAATACATACTACGTGTACATACTACAGGTACACACAAATACATACTACGAGTACATACCACAGGTACACACAAGTACATACCACGAGTACATACTACAGGTACACACAAAAACATACTACGAGTACAAACTACAGGTACCAACAAATACATACTACGAGCACATACTACGAGTACACACAAATACATACTACGAGCACATACTACAGGTACATACAAAAACATACTACGAGTACATACTACAGGTACACACAAATACATATTACGAGTACATACTACAGGTACACACAAATACATACTACGAGTACATACTACAGGTACACACAAATACATACTACGAGTACATACCACAGGTACACACAAGTACATACCACGAGTACATACTACAGGTACACACAAAAACATACTACGAGTACAAACTACAGGTACCAACAAATACATACTACGAGTACATACTACGAGTACACACAAGTACATACTACGAGTACACACAAGTACATACAACGAGAACATACTAGAGGTACACGCAAATACATACTACAATTTCATACTACAGGTACACACAAGCACATACTACGAGTACATACTACAGGTACACACAAATACATACTACGAGAACATACTACAGGTACACACCAGTACATACAACGAGTACACACTACAGGTACACACGAATACATACTACGAGTACATACTACAGGTACAAACAAAAACATACTACGAGTACATACTACAGGTTCACACAAATACATACTACGACAACATACTACAGGTACACACAAATACATACTACGAGTATATAATACAGGTACACAAAAGTACATACTACGAGTTCATACTACAGGTACACACAAATACATACTACGAGTATATAATACAGGTACACAAAAGTACATACTACGAGTACATACTACAGGTACACACAAATACATACTATAAGTACATACTACAGGTACACACAAATACATACTACGAGTACACACAAGTACATACTACGAGTACATACTACAGGTACACACAAATACATACTACGAGCACATACCACAAGTACACACAGGTACATACAACGTGTACATACTACAAGTACACACAGGTACATACTAAGAGTACATACTACAGGTACACACAAATACATACTACGAGTACATACTACAGGTACACACAAATACATACTATAAGTACATACAAGTACACACAAATACATACTACGAGTACATACTACAGGTACACACAAATACATACTACGAGTACATACTACAGGTACACACAAATACATACTACGAGTACATACTACGAGTACATACAAATACATACTACGAGTACATACAAGTACACACAAATACATACTACGAGTACATACAGGTACACACAAATACATACTACGAGCACATACTACGAGTACACACAAATACATACTACGAGCACATACTACGAGTACACACAAGTACATACTACGAGTACATACTACAGGTACACACAAATACATACTACGAGTACATACAAGTACACACAAATACATACTACGAGCACATACTACGAGTACACACAAATACATACTACGAGCACATACTACGAGTACACACAAATACATACTACGAGCACATACTACGAGTACACACAAGTACATACTACGAGTACATACTACAGGTACACACAAATACATACTACGAGCACATACTACGAGTACACACAAGTACATACTACGAGTACATACTACAGGTACACACAAGTACATACCACGAGTACATACTACGAGTACACACAAGTACATACTACGAGTACATACTACAGGTACACACAAATACATACAACGAGTACATACTACGAGTACATACTACGAGTACATACTACAGGTACACACAAATACATACTACGAGCACATACTACGAGTACACACAAGTACATACTACGAGTACATACTACGAGTACACACAAGTACATACTACGAGTAAACACAAGTACATACAACAGGTACACACAAGTACAAACTACGAGTTCATACTACAGGTACATAGAAGTACATACTACGTGTACATACTATGAGTACACACAAGTACATACTACGAGTACATACTACGAGTACACACAAGTACATACTACGAGTAAACACAAGTACATACTACGGGTACACACAAATACATACTATAAGTACATACTACAGGTAAACACAAATACATACGACGAGTACATACTACGAGTTCATACAAGTACATACTACGAGTACATACAAGTACATACTACGAGTACATACAAGTACACAGAAGTACATACTACGAGTACATACTACAGGTACACACAAATACATACTACGAGCACATACGACGAGTACACACAAGTACATACTACGAGTACATACTACAGGTACACACAAGTACATACCACGAGTACATACTACGAGTACACACAAGTACATACTACGAGCACATACTACGAGTACACACAAGTACATACTACGAGTAAACACAAGTACATACTACGAGTACACACAAGTACATACAACAGGTACACACAAATACATACCACGAGTACATACCACGAGTACACACAAGTACATACTACGGGTACATACTACGAGTACACACAAGTACATACTACGAGTACATACTACGAGTACACACAAGTACATACTACGAGTAAACACAAGTACATACTACGAGTACACACAAGTACATACAACAGGCACACACAAGTACATACTACGAGTTCATACTACAGGTACACAGAAGTACATACTACGTGTACATACTACAAATACATACTACAAGTACACACAAGTTCATACTACTTGTCCTACTATTTAAATGCATGTGTTTATGAATCACTATGAAATAGTGACAGGGAGGTAACTGAATCTCGCCGAAAAACCACATTAATTAATTGGTTTCATTTTGTTATTTGGAGTTCAGAAAATGGGAAGATATACAGATAGTGATATTCATAAAATGGGAAGATATACAGATGATAGTGATATTCATAAAATGGGAAGATATACAGATAGTGATATTCATAAAATGGGAAGATATACAGATAGTGATATTCAGAAATGGGATGACATACAGATAGTGATATTCAGAAAATGGGAAGATATACAGATAGTGAAATTCAGAAAATGGGAAGATATACAGATAGTGATATTCATAAAATGGGAAGATATACAGATAGTGATATTCAGAAATGGGATGACATACAGATAGTGATATTCAGAAAATGGTAAGATATACAGATAGTGATATTCATAAAATGGGAAGATATACAGATAGTGATATTCATAAAATGGGAAGATATACAGATGGTGATATTCAGAAAATGGGAAGATATACAGATAGTGAAATTCAGAAAATGGGAAGACATACAGATATTCATCACCAGTATCATTCATTCAGTATTATCCGTGCCCGTTTTTGTTGTTGACATGAACAGTACGACAGGTCGACTTATCTGACTTCGAATTACGTTTATTGAACCGGAAACATCTTCTTTGTATTTCACCTCGTTTTACCAATGACAGTGATGACGTGTAATTTTAAAGAAAAATATGATGAATCTGGCTGTTATTTTGTACCTGCTCCTCAACTTGGGTATATTATATGTCCGGTCATTATTTGTTTCTGTTAAGTTATTACTGATATCCTTAATACCACATAGGGTGGAGGAATTAGTATACTCAACAACAAAAGTTCCTATGACATCAATATTTTAGTGTATTGAATAACTGTTTGGGATATTCTGGGGCGGCGCATACAGGCACGGCTTTTAAATATATTAAGCCTTTTCACACAATGAATACATCGATACCAAACACATCGATTCATAAAAAATGGCTGCTGATCGATCGTCCATAGGAATCGTAAAACGTATCGATATTTTCTCGATTACACGCTGGATCTCTAATATAAGCCAGGTCTCTAATACACGTCAGGTCAACGGCGCTGACGAAATTAATAGAGGAAATACGGTAGTTTGATATCAGATGTTTTTGTCGATCGATGCTCATGATATCAATCACTGGATTGTCTGGTCCAGACTCGATTATTTTACAGACCGTCGTCATATAGCTGGAATATTGCTGAGTGTGGCGTAAAACAACAAACCAAACCAAACCAAAACCTGTTACATTGGCAGTGACGTGTACCATCAGGCTCATTCCCAGAAAATCTACAGGTTAATGTTGAACCACATCATAGATCGGGGTTGTCATCTTACTGTTTCGTCATGATATGGCTGAAATATTCCTGATGTGACGTTAAATTTCACTCACTCACTCTTGCTTCGCGTAACTTGTCTGAGGCATAGAGAATGTAAATGACAACACTGACAGTTGTGAGGTGTGAGTAACCGTGAAGTAGGTCAAGTACTGACACATCCAAGTTCGGGGTGGGGCGGCATTTATTTTGATTTTGTTACTATGTACTTGGGGTAATTGCTAGCTAATAGACTTACTCATGTAAAATAAATAGTAGAATGTAGAATTCATAAAGTTTGTTGGAGAACTACATTCGTTTAGCACTTTTTAAAATATTTCTACAACCCTTCACCACTACAATGGGAAATGGCATATTCGATTTCGAAGAAATGATTTGTCACGCTGATTTCCAAGAAATGACTTGTCACGCTGATTTCCAAGAAATGATTTGTCACGCTGATTTCCAAGAAATGACTTGTCACGCTGATTTCAAAGGAATGACTTGTCACGCTGATTTCCAAGAAATGATTTGTCACGCTGATTTCCAAGAAATGACTTGTCACGCTGATTTCCAAGAAATGATCTGTCACGCTGATTTCCAAGAAATGACTTGTCACGCTGATTTCAAAGGAATGACTTGTCACGCTGATTTCCAAGAAATGACTTGTCACGCTGATTTCCAAGGAATGACCTGGAGACTCCGAACGTGCATAGCAGGTTGCGATGAAATTAAAACATATATCTTAGGACTAAGTTTAGAGGGTTATTTGTCAACTTCTTTATGAAAAACATTTATGTTTTGAACACTTATTTTGAACTAGTCAAGACTATGGGTGTTTAAATGTTGAACTTTAGTAAAATTTGTTATGTATTACAGCACACTGAATAAATGAGTTGTGTTTTCCTGTGATAGATGATTACAGCACACTGAATAATTAACTTGTGTTGTCCTGTGATAGATGATAATTGGGTTGTGGAGGCAGAGGGGATATGAATTACAGCACACCGAATAATTAACTTGTGTTTTCCTGTGATAGATGATTACAGCACACTGAATAATTAACTTGTGTTTTCCTGTGATAGATGATAATTGGGTTGTGGAGGCAGAAGGGGGTATGCATTACAGCACACTGAATAATTAAGTTGTGTTTTCCTGTGATAGATGATTACAGCACACTGAATAATTAACTTGTGTTTTCCTGTGATAGATGATAATTGGGTTGTGGAGGCAGAAGGGGATATGTATTACAGCACACTGAATAAATGAGTTGTGTTTTCCTGTGATAGATGATTACAGCACACTGAATAATTAACTTGTGTTTTCCTGTGATAGATGATTACAGCACACTGAATAATTAACTTGTGTTTTCCTGTGATAGATGATCATTGGGTTTGTGGAGGCAGAATGAGTGAGTTATGGTTTTACGCCACTTTTAGCAATATTCCAGCAATATCACGGCGGTGTGGAGGCAGAAGGGGATATGTATTACAGCACACTGAATAATTAACTTGTGTTTTCCTGTGATAGATGATTACAGCACACTGAATAAATGAGTTGTGTTTTCCTTTGATACATGATTACAGCACACTGAATAATTAACTTGTGTTTTCCTGTGATAGATGATAATTGGGTTGGGGAGACGGAAGGGGATATGAATGATAGCACACTGAATAATTAACTTGTGTTTTCCTGTGATAGATGATTACAGCACACTGAATAATTAACTTGTGTTTTCCTGTGATAGATGATTACAGCACACTGAATAATTAACTTGTGTTTTCCTGTGATAGATGATCATTGGGTTTGTGGAGGCAGAATGAGTGAGTTATGGTTTTACGCCACTTTTAGCAATATTCCAGCAATATCACGGCGGTGTGGAGGCAGAAGGGGATATGTATTACAGCACACTGGATAATTAACTTGTGTTTTCCTGTGATAGATGATTACAGCACACTGAATTATTAACTTGTGTTTTCCTTTGATAGATGATAATTGGGTTGTGGAGGCAGAAGGGGATATGTATTACAGCACACTGAATAATTAACTTGTGTTTTCCTGTAATAGATGATTACAGCACACTGAATAATTAACTTGTGTTTTCCTGTGATAGATGATAATTGGGTTGTGGAGGCAGAAGGGGATATGAATTACAGCACACTGAATAATTAACTTGTGTTTTCCTGTGATAGATGATTACAGCACACTGAATAATTAACTTGTGTTTTCCTGTGATAGATGATCATTGGGTTTGTGGAGGCAGAATGAGTGAGTTATGGTTTTACGCCACTTTTAGCAATATTCCAGCAATATCACGGCGGTGTGGAGGCAGAAGGGGATATGTATTACAGCACACTGGATAATTAACTTGTGTTTTCCTGTGATAGATGATTACAGCACACTGAATAATTAACTTGTGTTTTCCTGTGATAGATGATAATTGGGTTGTGGAGGCAGAAGGGGATATGAATTACAGCACACTGAATAATTAAGTTGTGTTTTCCTGTGATAGATGATTACAGCACACTGAATAATTAACTTGTGTTTTCCTGTGATAGATGATAATTGGGTTTGTGGAGGCAGAATGAGTGAGTTATGGTTTTACGCCGCTTTTAGCAATATTCCAGCAATATCACGGCGGTGTGGAGGCAGAAGGGGATATGTATTACAGCACACTGAATAATTAACTTGTGTTTTCCTGTGATAGATGATTACAGCACACTGAATTATTAACTTGTGTTTTCCTTTGATAGATGATAATTGGGTTGTGGAGGCAGAAGGGGATATGTATTACAGCACACTGAATAATTAACTTGTGTTTTCCTGTGATAGATGATTACAGCACACTGAATAATTAACTTGTGTTTTCCTGTGATAGATGATAATTGGGTTGTGGAGGCAGAAGGGGATATGAATTACAGCACACTGAATAATTAACTTGTGTTTTCCTGTGATAGATGATTACAGCACACTGAATAATTAACTTGTGTTTTCCTGTGATAGATGATAATTGGGTTGGGGAGACGGAAGGGGATATGAATGATAGCACACTGAATAATTAACTTGTGTTTTCCTGTGATAGATGATTACAGCACACTGAATAATTAACTTGTGTTTTCCTGTGATAGATGATAATTGGGTTGGGGAGACGGAAGGGGATATGAATTAGAGCACACTGAATAATTAAGTTGTGTTTTCCTGTGATAGATGATCACAGCACACTGAATAATTTACTTGTGTTTTCCTGTGATAGATGATTACAGCACACTGAATAATTAAGTTGTGTTTTCCTGTGATAGATGATAATTGGGTTGTGGAGGCAGAAGGGGATATGAATTACAGCACACTGAATAATTATTTTGTGTTTTCCTGTGATAGATGATTACAGCACACTGAATAATTAACTTGTGTTTTCCTGTGATACATGATAATTGGGTTGGGGACACGGAAGGGGATATGTATTACAGCACACTGAATAATTAACTTCTGTTTTCCTGTGATAGATGATTACAGCACACTGAATAATTAACTTGTGTTTTCCTGTCATAGATGATAATTGGGTTCTGGAGGCAGAAGGGGATATGAATTACAGCACACTGAATAATTAACTTGTGTTTTCCTGTGATAGATGATAATTGGGTTGGGGAGACGGAAGGGGATATGAATTAGAGCACACTGAATAATTAAGTTGTTTTTTCCTGTGATAGATGATTACAGCACACTGAATAATTTACTTGTGTTTTCCTGTGATAGATGATTACAGCACACTGAATATTTAACTTGTATTTTCCTGTGATAGATGATAATTGGGTTGTGGAGGCAGAAGGGGATATGTATTACAGCACACTGAATAATTAACTTGTGTTTTCCTGTGATAGATGATTACAGCACACTGAATAATTAACTTGTGTTTTCCTGTGATAGATGATAATTGGGTTGTGGAGGCAGAAGGGGATATGAATTACAGCACACTGAATAATTAACTTGTGTTTTCCTGTGATAGATGATTACAGCACACTGAATAATTAACTTGTGTTTTCCTGTGATAGATGATAATTGGGTTGGGGAGACGGAAGGGGATATGAATGACAGCACACTGAATAATTAACTTGTGTTTTCCTGTGATAGATGATTACAGCACACTGAATAATTAACTTGTGTTTTCCTGTGATAGATGATAATTGGGTTGGGGAGACGGAAGGGGATATGAATTAGAGCACACTGAATAATTAAGTTGTGTTTTCCTGTGATAGATGATCACAGCACACTGAATAATTTACTTGTGTTTTCCTGTGATAGATGATTACAGCACACTGAATATTTAACTTGTGTTTTCCTGTGATAGATGATAATTGGGTTGTGGAGGCAGAAGGGGATATGAATTACAGCACACTGAATAATTAACTTGTATTTTCCTGTGATAGATGATTACAGCACACTGAATAATTAACTTGTGTTTTCCTGTGATAGATGATAATTGGGTTGTGGAGGCAGAAGGGGATATGAATTACAGCACACTGAATAATTAAGTTGTGTTTTCCTGTGATAGATGATTACAGCACACTGAATAATTAACTTGTGTTTTCCTGTGATAGATGATAATTGGGTTGTGGAGGCAGAAGGGGATATGAATTACAGCACACTGAATAATTAAGTTGTGTTTTCCTGTGATAGATGATTACAGCACACTGAATAATTAACTTGTGTTTTCCTGTGATAGATGATAATTGGGTTTGTGGAGGCAGAATGAGTGAGTTATGGTTTTACGCCGCTTTTAGCAATATTCCAGCAATATCACGGCGGTGTGGAGGCAGAAGGGGATATGTATTACAGCACACTGAATAATTAACTTGTGTTTTCCTGTGATAGATGATTACAGCACACTGAATTATTAACTTGTGTTTTCCTTTGATAGATGATAATTGGGTTGTGGAGGCAGAAGGGGATATGTATTACAGCACACTGAATAATTAACTTGTGTTTTCCTGTGATAGATGATTACAGCACACTGAATAATTAACTTGTGTTTTCCTGTGATAGATGATAATTGGGTTGTGGAGGCAGAAGGGGATATGAATTACAGCACACTGAATAATTAACTTGTGTTTTCCTGTGATAGATGATTACAGCACACTGAATAATTAACTTGTGTTTTCCTGTGATAGATGATAATTGGGTTGGGGAGACGGAAGGGGATATGAATGATAGCACACTGAATAATTAACTTGTGTTTTCCTGTGATAGATGATTACAGCACACTGAATAATTAACTTGTGTTTTCCTGTGATAGATGATAATTGGGTTGGGGAGACGGAAGGGGATATGAATTAGAGCACACTGAATAATTAAGTTGTGTTTTCCTGTGATAGATGATCACAGCACACTGAATAATTTACTTGTGTTTTCCTGTGATAGATGATTACAGCACACTGAATATTTAACTTGTGTTTTCCTGTGATAGATGATAATTGGGTTGTGGAGGCAGAAGGGGATATGAATTACAGCACACTGAATAATTATTTTGTGTTTTCCTGTGATAGATGATTACAGCACACTGAATAATTAACTTGTGTTTTCCTGTGATACATGATAATTGGGTTGGGGACACGGAAGGGGATATGTATTACAGCACACTGAATAATTAACTTCTGTTTTCCTGTGATAGATGATAACAGCACACTGAATAATTAACTTGTGTTTTCCTGTCATAGATGATAATTGGGTTGTGGAGGCAGAAGGGGATATGAATTACAGCACACTGAATAATTAACTTGTGTTTTCCTGTGATAGATGATAATTGGGTTGGGGAGACGGAAGGGGATATGAATTAGAGCACACTGAATAATTAAGTTGTTTTTTCCTGTGATAGATGATTACAGCACACTGAATAATTTACTTGTGTTTTCCTGTGATAGATGATTACAGCACACTGAATATTTAACTTGTATTTTCCTGTGATAGATGATAATTGGGTTGTGGAGGCAGAAGGGGATATGTATTACAGCACACTGAATAATTAACTTGTGTTTTCCTGTGATAGATGATTACAGCACACTGAATAATTAACTTGTGTTTTCCTGTGATAGATGATTACAGCACACTGAATAAATGAGTTGTGTTTTCCTTTGATAAATGATTACAGCACACTGAATAATTAACTTGTGTTTTCCTTTGATAGATGATAATTGGGTTGTGGAGGCAGAAGGGGATATGTATTACAGCACACTGAATAATTAACTTGTGTTTTCCTGTGATAGATGATTACAGCACATTGAATAATTAACTTGTGTTTTCCTGTCATAGATGATAATTGGGTTGTGGAGGCAGAAGGGGATATAAATTACAGCACACTGAATAATTAACTTGTGTTTTCCTGTGATAGATGATTACAGCACACTGAATAATTAACTTGTGTTTTCCTGTGATAGATGATAATTGGGTTGGGGAGACGGAAGGGGATATGAATTACAGCACACTGAATAATTAACTTGTGTTTTCCTGTGATAGATGATTACAGCACACTGAATAATTAACTTGTGTTTTCCTGTGATAGCTGATTACAGCACACTGAATAATTAAGTTGTGTTTTCCTGTGATAGATGATAAGTGGGTTGTGGAGGCAGAAGGGGATATGTATTACAGCACACTGAATAATTAATTTGTGTTTTCCTGTGATAGATGATTACAGCACACTGAATAATTAACTTGTGTTTTTCTGTGATAGATGATAATTGGGTTGGGGAGACGGAAGGGGATATGAATTACAGCACACTGAATAATTGACTTGTGTTTTCCTGTGATAGATGATTACAGCACACTGAATAATTAACTTGTGTTTTCCTGTGATAGATGATAATTGGGTTGTGGAGGCAGAAGGGGATATGAATTACAGCACACTGAATAATTAACTTGTGTTTTCCTGTGATAGATGATTACAGCACACTGAATAATTAACTTGTGTTTTCCTGTGATAGATGATTACAGCACACTGAATAATTAACTTGTGTTTTCCTGTGATAGATGATAATTGGGTTGTTGAGGCAGAAAGGGATATGTATTACAGCACACTGAATAATTAACTTGTGTTTTCCTGTGATAGATGATTACAGCACACTGAATAATTAACTTGTGTTTTCCTGTGATAGATGATTACAGCACACTGAATAATTAACTTGTGTTTTCCTGTGATAGATGATAATTGGGTTTGTGGAGGCAGTGGGGATATGTATTACAGCACACTGAATAAATGAGTTGTGTTTTCCTGTGATAGATGATTACAGCACACTGAATAATTAACTTGTGTTTTCCTGTGATAGATGATAATTCGGTTTGTGGAGGCAGAATGAGTGAGTTATGGTTTTACGCCGCTTTTAGCAATATTCCAGCAATATCACGGCGGTGTGGAGGCAGAAGGGGATATGTATTACCGCACACTGAATAATTAACTTGTGTTTTCCTGTGATTGATGATTACAGCACACTGAATAAATGAGTTGTGTTTTCCTTTGATAAATGATTACAGCACACTGAATAATTAACTTGTGTTTTCCTTTGATAGATGATAATTGGGTTGGGGAGACGGAAGGGGATATGAATTACAGCACACTGAATAATTAACTTGTGTTTTCCTGTGATATATGATTACAGCACACTGAATAATTAACTTGTGTTTTCCTGTGATAGATGATTACAGCACACTGAATAATTAACTTGTGTTTTCCTGTGATAGATGATAATTGGGTTGTGGAGGCAGAAGGGGATATGAATTACAGCACACTGAATAATTAACTTGTGTTTTCCTGTGATAGATGATTACAGCATACTGAATAATTAACTTGTGTTTTCCTGTGATAGATGATAATTGGGTTTGTGGAGGCAGAAGGGGTTATGAATTACAGCACACTGAATAATTAACTTGTGTTTTCACGTGATAGATGATTACAGCACACTGAATAATTAACTTGTATTTTCCTGTGATAGATGATTACAGCACACTGAATAATTAACTTGTGTTTTCCTGTGATAGATGATAATTGGGTTGTGGAGGCAGAAGGGGATATGAATTACAGCACACTGAATAATTAACCTGTGTTTTCCTGTGATAGATGATTACAGCACACTGAATAATTAACTTGTGTTTTCCTGTGATAGATGATAATTGGGTTGTGGAGGCAGAGGAGATATGTATTACAGCACACTGAATAAATGAGTTGTGTTTTCCTGTGATAGATGATCACAGCACACTGAATAATTAACTTGTGTTTTCCTGCGATAGATGATAATTGGGTTGTGGAGGCAGAGGGGATATGTATTACAGCACACTGAATAATTAACTTGTGTTTTCCTGTGATAGATGATTACAGCACACTGAATAATTAACTTGTGTTTTCCTGTGATAGATGATAATTGGGTTTTTGGAGGCAGAGGGGATATGTATTACAGCACACTGAATAAATGAGTTGTGTTTTCCTGTGATAGATGATTACAGCACACTGAATAATTAACTTGTGTTTTCCTGTGATAGATGATAATTGGGTTGTTGAGGCAGAAAGGGATATGTATTACAGCACACTGAATAAATGAGTTGTGTTTTCCTGTGATAGATGATTACAGCACACTGAATAATTAACTTGTGTTTTCCTGTGATAGATGATAATTCGGTTTGTGGAGGCAGAATGAGTGAGTTATGGTTTTACGCCGCTTTTAGCAATATTCCAGCAATATCACGGCGTAGTGGAGGCAGAAGGGGATATGTATTACAGCACACTGAATAATTAACTTGTGTTTTTCTGTGATAGATGATTACAGCACACTGAATAAATGAGTTGTGTTTTCCTTTGATAAATGATTACAGCACACTGAATAATTAACTTGTGTTTTCCTGTGATAGATGATAATTGGGTTGTGGAGGCAGAAGGGGATATGTATTACAGCACACTGAATAATTAACTTGTGTTTTCCTGTGATAGATGATTACAGCACACTGAATAATAAACTTGTGTTTTCCTGTGATAGATGATAATTGGGTTGGGGAGACGGAAGGGGATATGAATTACAGCACACTGAATAATTAACTTGTGTTTTCCTGTGATAGATGATTACAGCACACTGAATAATTAACTTGTGTTTTCCTGTCATAGATGATTACAGCACACTGAATAATAAACTTGTGTTTTCCTGTGATAGATGATAAGTGGGTTGTGGAGGCAGAAGGGGATATGTATTACAGCACACTGAATAATTAACTTGTGTTTTCCTGTGATAGATGATTACAGCACACTGAATAATTAACTTGTGTTTTTCTGTGATAGATGATAATTGGGTTGGGGAGACGGAAGGGGATATGAATTACAGCACACTGAATAATTAACTTGTGTTTTCCTGTGATAGATGATTACAGCACACTGAATAATTAACTTGTGTTTTCCTGTGATAGATGATAATTGGGTTGGGGAGGCAGAAGGGGATATGAATTACAGCACACTGAATAATTAACTTGTGTTTTCCTGTGATAGATGATTACAGCACACTGAATAATTAACTTGTGTTTTCCTGTGATAGATGATTACAGCACACTGAATAATTAACTTGTGTTTTCCTGTGATAGATGATTACAGCACACTGATTAATTAACTTGTGTTTTCCTGTGATAGATGATAATTGGGTTTGGGAGACGGAAGGGGATATGAATTACAGCACACTGAATAATTAACTTGTGTTTTCCTGTGATAGATGATTACAGCACACTGAATAATTAACTTGTGTTTTCCTGTGATAGATGATAATTGGGTTGTGGAGGCAGAAGGGGATATGAATTACAGCACACTGAATAATTAACTTGTGTTTTCCTGTGATAGATGATTACAGCACACTGAATAATTAACTTGTGTTTTCCTGTGATAGATGATAATTGGGTTGTGGAGGCAGAAGGGGATATGAATTACAGCACACTGAATAATTAACTTGTGTTTTCCTGTGATAGATGATTACAGCACACTGAATAATTAACTTGTGTTTTCCTGTGATAGATGATAATTGGGTTGGGGAGACAGAAGGGGATATGAATTACAGCACACTGAATAATTAACTTGTGTTTTCCTGTGATAGATGATTACAGCACACTGAATAATTAACTTGTGTTTTCCTGTGATAGATGATAATTGGGTTGGGGAGACGGAAGGGGATATGAATTACAGCACACTAAATAATTAAGTTGTGGCTAAGACATGTCTTTCTACCCTGAGACTCATTAACTGTTAGACATTTGTAAAATATGAATTAGGCACAGACGTTTAACTACGCAAAGTACTTAATGAACAAAACATCAATCAAATCGTCTTCACTTCTACACGTGGGGGCACGGGTGACTCAGTCGTCTGCTGTGCAGAGTTGCGTCTCTTGGGCACGCCAGAAACATGATTGTGGGTTCGAATCTCGGTTCGCCACGATTATGTTTCTAGGTTTGTCAGCACCATACCTGTGCTCATAGGTTTCACCGAAGTGGTAAATGTCTGAGACCTGCATCACTTTTGGCTTTCCTCTCACATTCCTCCCCGGGATATAACTGGAATATCAAAATGTCAAAAGCATTGTTGAACCCAACTCACTCACTCACTCACTCACCCACTCACTCTCTCACTCAACCACCCACCCACCCACCCACTCACTCACTCACTCACTCACTCACTCACTCACTCACCCCCCTCACTCACTCACTCACTCTACACGTGGGGCAAGCGCTGACAGTGCAAATTTTTCTCCATATTTTTCCAATTAGCCTGTTGATAGTGTTCTGCTGCGAGTGAACAGACTAAACCCAATGTTGCTTTGCTGCTAATGACCCTACATGTACCCACCTGGGAACTGAGCTAAATTGAAGGATGTTTTGACACAATTGTACCTACTTAAATTGAATGTTACACATTTTGTCAGTTAGTATACCAACTTGAAGTAACTTAAGCTCAATGTTATTTTGACACCAGTTTACTCACAAAACCCACTGTTTTGATCACAATCGAATGGAAATGTGTCACTGTCAGTGTGAAATCGGACAAATAAGACGATATAAAATACAGTGTTTATACGTTTCATCAATTGATTATTATAATTAGCTACACTTTAACCAAGGTCGCTTCCTGATGTATCGGTATGGCTGATAAGCATCACAAATCTATACATCAGCCAGTGAAAACATTTGTCACGCTTATCTGCACTGTCAGGCCACGTCCACAAATAGTTTTGTTTTGGAATCCGATTGATTTCAGAACTTTCACTTGGACATTTAAATACTTTCTGCGAATATTATGATATTTCTCTCTCGGGAATTGATTTAATTAATCTGGGACGATTTATTCACAACAAAATTGAGATAATTTCTTTTCACTTTCCTTGCCTTTTTTAACAGTATTGAGGAAAATATGTGTATACATTATTTGGTTTGTTGTTTAAAACATCACAAATATTTTCATGAAAGGAATCTTGAAATGTCAATGATTTATTTTCCAAAGGAACAGTTAGCTTACATTATTTGGAAAACATGTTTATGAGTTTCATATCAGAAAACATTTTTTTAAATTCTGAACTCAAACATTTCATTCGTCCCTTACATGTATGTCACACAGCGCTAAGATGAGGCTGTAGAAGCCAAACTATCAGTGGAATGAATTGTTTGATACGAATTAGACGGATGACAAGGTAGACACAATTTATGGATAACAACTTCTTTAATACTGTAAAAAGCGACGTTTTGGTATAGTTCCTTATACTGTTGTCAAGCAAGACTGACTGAGGGTTACTTACTTACTTACTTTGGAGATTTAACGTGCGCTTTCCGACTGATGCGTATTTCGCACACGGGCCCGGCCAGGCCATTTAATGTGTTTGCGAAAGGGGCGAAGGTGGTCTGTGCAACCCAAGAGGGGGGTTTTAGGGGTTGCTTATATAGAATTTGGGAATTTTGAGATTTGGAATAGATGCCGATGGGATTGGGGAGGGGAACTAAGGGAGCTGGGTATGGTGGATGTTTGTTTGTTTATGTGATTTTGATTTGGTAGGTTATTGTGTTTTTAGATGCGTTTTATTAGTTCCGTTTTTATTAAGAATACGCCTAAGGCCTTGAAGTTTTCAAGTTTATTTTGTGGGTTTAGTATTGCTTCTAGAGTTAGAGCCTTGTTTAGATTGAGGGTGGTTTGTAATGCGGTTCGATGTGTTAGGTAGTGTGTGCAGTGGATGAGTGCGTGTTCTGGGGTTTCTGGTTGTTTGCAATGTGGGCAGTTACCTGTAGTGTGTTTTTTTAAATTTTTGTAGGTGGTTATTTAGGTTGGTGTGTCCTGTTTGGAGTTTAGTGATTACTCTGTCGATTTTTTTGGATGGATGGAGAATTTTTGGTTTGGTTAGTGGTTTGCCGAGCACTTTTTTGATTTGGCTATTTGAGTTTAGATATAGGTTATGCCATTTTTTTGTGATTTTTTGCTTGTTTACACTTTTAATTTCTGATTTTGAGATGGGTAAGTTTAAGCTTATTACTGGGATTTTGAGGGATAGTTTGGCTGCTTTATCGGCGTTTTCATTACCGTATATTCCTACGTGGGCGGGTATCCACAAGAAGGTTATTTGTTTGCCTGCCTTAGTTAGGTCGTTGGAGCTTTTAAGTAAGACTGAGGGACTTAGTACAGACTATATATAGTAGGTGGAGGATCAACAGTGACAACAATTGCATATGTGAGTGGGATAACATGAGTAAGGTGTTGACAACAAGGGGATAATACTGCCACAACACGATTTATCCATACAGTGTGTCTACCTTGTTAGTGCAATGGTTTATACAATTGAGATGAACAAATTGCTTACAACGACCTGTTACACAACTAGCAATGTGGCCAGGATCAATAAAGCAACGGCGACATCTCTAAAATATTTACTGAACTACGAATAGTTTACTCTGTACAGATATCATTTCAACTGACTCCATCTGGGTCTGACATTAAAATAAGTACCGTCCTCATATTGTGAAGAGTATTCATTTTTCGCCTTCACACAGACATGTTCAAACGATACACCTACATGTGTGTAATCTGGTGTGGCATCCTGCTTTCATTGGCCTGCCAAGCCTTGTCCAGTTATTACCACATCGCCTGCAAACAACTGGACCAGATGGATAACTCATGCCGTCTTAACACTAACATCGGACATACATGTGACAGCTACAACACAAACAGAGGTAAGGTGCAAATGCAGTGAACAATTGTCTTATTATCAGGTGGTCAAAGGTGCTCACAATTGGACCCGCCTTTGTGATGATGGGATCCATATTATTTCGAAACCATGTTTGTACCTACTTAAGATTCTTGGAGTTTCAGCTTATATCCACTCGACTGCTGGTTTGTTGTCAATCAGTAAATCAATCAATTTAACTTTACTATCTGACAGTAGCCACTGTACAGTATAATCACACGTGAATTAATCTCTAACTTTTTTTTATGTATAAAAAAAACAACATATTAATTCTTTCTATTTCTATTTCTCTCACTGACGTACTCCCTCTTCATAAACAAAAAATATTCTGGAACCGTATTTTGTCAGCCCCATGGGCCTTGCAAAAAACAATACTGACCTTTGACCCCGATTCCACACACAGAGCATATAAAGTTATAATGTCATTTCCTTATTGCCAAGACATGTATACCCCAATGTTCACCCATAATACTCTAACTGCAATTTGTCGATTTTCCCATAAGCTCAAACTTAGTATTCATGCATAGCAGTTTCAACATCATTAAAAGCTTGAATTGAATTATTTTGTCTATGAAGCTCTTCATTTACAAACTATAACGTTGGGGTTCTTCCCTTAGTTTTTTGGATTGTGCAGTCGCAGGTTGTTCGAAAGCAATATTGTGTTGTTTATGTACGAGCAACAGCTAGTGCATATGAAGCCCAATTTTAAAACCATTCAGTGTGTGAACTGTGTTCAGTATGTTCAGAACTGTGCCCAACTGCTCATTGTGGTATTATTGTCTTTCTAGCGGCCGCCCGTTATTTAACCGCTGCTATTTACTGGGGTTCTTAGTCACTCTCTCCACTGCCGGTGTCACGACTGTTTCTGATTTCGTATCCACTTGTGATGTTTCTGCTTCCATTATTATCATCAGGTGGAAGCTTTTATTTAAATTGACCATACTAAGCTCTATTTACTGCTGCTATAAAAATAGCTAAGAACATTTCGTTCTTTGGTAAAACTCACAGCTGACTGTTCTTAAAGCATGTCCAACAAATGGATCTTACATTGACATGGACGTGAAAATCACGATATGGCTGAAATACTGCCGATGTGACGTTGAATTTTAACTCACTCACTCGTCAATAATATAGCTAAGCTAGAAGAGCTCGACAAGCATATTGCTATTGAGAAAACCAAACCTACACAGGTAGAAGATGATTTCAGTAGACGCCGTGTGACAGAAAGATCAGCCTGCTCAGACACAGCTTCCCCTGATAGAGAAGCACTTCAGTCACAAATCAGTCCAAATCGAGAAAATGTTGATCTTAATCTCAATAATAATACCACACTGGCCAAAAGGACAGGGGATTGCCATTACCAGTATTTTAACTGCATTGGGATTAATAATATCAACTTTGGTTCTTGTTTTTACCGGTGGTGGTATTGGAGGTGGTACACCTACACCAGCTCGTGATAAGGATGGTGAAAAAGAGTGGATAATAAAATATTTAAAGTCAATAGGAGAAGTTCTAGTAAAGCTCACAGGATAAGCTACATCTACACTTCCCAGTATATTAGGAAGTATTGCATCATGGCTCTTGAACTTATTTGCCTCGACTGCTACTTGGCATAGTCAAAAATTATGGACAGTGATTGTTTCAATTGCAGGGCTGTTGTATGTGGCTGCTGAAGACTATTTATCCAAATCATGAATAAACACACAACACCACCTGCTACAGAATGATGTTTTCTGATCGACATGTTGTTGACTTTTGGTTATGATATGTGGCGGTTGTGCAATTACTGAAGATCCGGGGTAGAATAGGTCTTCAGCAACCAATGCTTGCCGTAAAAGGTGACTATGCTTGTCGTGAGAGGTGACTAACGGGATCAGGTGGTCAGGTTCACTGACTTGGTTCATGCAAGTCATCGCATCACAATTGGGTGGATGGATGCTCATGATGTCAATCACTGGATTATCTGGTCCACACTCGATTATTTACAGACCGCTGTTTTATAGCTGGAATATTGCTGAGTATGATTTTAAACAACAAACAAACAAAACAAAACTGAATGTGGTGGTGTTACTCATAAAGTTATGTTTCAATGACTGCGGGTAACTATTCCTGTTTCGTCTGTGCTTTGTTGTGTCATTAAGGCAGTGTTAAGATCTGAATTGATGCCTAGTGTTTGTTTATCGGTAGCAAATACAATATTATTATTAGAACCTACCATTTGTCCAATCTTAAGTTCCATGTTACTGTAGTACATCTTGGTATCACATGATGACTGAAGGTTGATCAACTGGTGATGAAGTAGCATCCTCTACGATTGTAGCAAACTGCATTTGTGCATCAATTGCTGTACCTACACTAAGGAATACACCACAGTCTGCTGTAGCACACCATGTAGCAACGTTTTTTGGGTTTTTTTAAACGTTTTTATTGCTCCCAGGGTTGTAGATTAATACAGTATTCCGTCAAAGACATATTTCGGATTGCATAGAATGGCACAATACACTCTTTAAAAAATTAAAAGGTTGGAAACCAACATTGTCCTATTTCAAACCAAAACGGTTGCAACACACAGTCAGGCTCAAACATTTCATGTATCAACAGAGAGTTATGGATCAAATGCTGAGAATAAAGGTGACCATTTTTTGTTAAAGTTATTTTTGTCAACCTTTTTCATAGCAATAATTTTCTCGATGAATATATGTTTTAAAATAGTTTTAAAAGTATATATCTAATTTCGGCTTGGTTCTTTTCATTCCACATGAATGTGCCTTTTCCCCAATACAAAGTGTTAGAGTAGTTAGATTCCAAACCAAATAAGATATTATTTATTTTTTTGTGAAAGATAATTGTTGAGCCAAAGTTCGAGATCATTCCAAATTTGTTTAGTTTCATTACATTCCCAAAAGACATGGATGACGTCCTCATTGACAGCATTACAAAAGCTACAAACACTGTTGTCCACAAGATTCATTGTTAATAGTTCCTTCTTTGTGTAGATAATTCCATGTAGAAATCTGTTTTGAAAATCTAAAAGTTTTACATCCCTCAGTTTATATCTATAAACAGTAAATATCGTTTTCCAATTAAAATTACAGTGAAAAATTTATTGCCATTTATCCCAAACTTTAAGATTATTTTCATTTGATATTAATTTAGCATAAAAGTTTCTAGCGCCTTTCAGAGGTTTGTGTCATTAAGATCTTTCAATCACTTTCATCAGATCACTTAAGCAACTGTTTACATACAAATTCTGTAAAATTATGTTTCTAGTTTTATTGATTGCTGTTTTCCATGATTCGGGTATATTGAAGATTACATATCTATAGTCTAACATTGTACCTTTTATCGGTTATTTTAGTTTCAGTTCTTCAAATGGCATCAGTATATATCTTTAATTGAGTAAATTCCACTATTAGCCCATTGCTTTATGTAGTATGTTGCTTGTTTGAAGTTGTGGTTAAGCCATAATGGTTGGGACAAAATGTCTTCTATATTATCAACATTAATAATATTCTTTTTACAATTGTTCCAAGCTTTCAATACATCTTTCTAGTATGGGTTTTTAACAAAAGATTGCTTGTCAACATTAGCACCCAAAGATAGTATATCTTTAATTTGGATATCACAAATGTTACTATATGTCGTTTTTTTACAATATAATCTGAGTGAAGAGAGTTTTAGTGCGTCAATAAAGGCTCTAATGTTAATCATGCGTAATCCACCTTCCTCATATTTTCTTGTCAAAGTGCTCCTTTTGATTTTGTCTTTATTATTCCAGATAAAATTGTAAAATATTTTGTCAAGTGACAAGACAAAGTCCTCTGGAGGGTTAGGTAGTGTCGAAAATATATGAACTAGTTTTGACAATGCTAAAGTTTTTATGACTGTAATTTTTCCTATTATCGTTAGATTTCTTTTTCTCCAATTTGAAAGCAATCTATTTATTTTTTCTAGCTTTATTTTTGTATTGATTATCCAGAGTTCACCTAAGTTTGGATTAAACATAATTCCTAATACTTCAAATTCCTTATTGTGCCATTCTATTTGTAAATCTTGAGATAAACGATAATTGCTACCCACTTTTGAGCCTATCCGTATTGCTTTTGTCTTGTCTACATTAACTTTTAAGCCAGACATTTTGTAGAATTTATTTAGTGTTTCTGTAGCTGCATATAAGCTTTCATCTTTGCCATTTAGAAATAATTCAGTATCATCAGCATTTTGCCCTTGTTTGTATTCTTTGTCATTGACTGTAATCCCTTCAATTTTATATCATACATCCTAGGATTTCAGCTACTAGGAGAAAAATATATGGCGACAATGGGTCTGCTTGTCGACAGCCTCTTTCATTTGTGAAAATACTGAAATATGCCCAATTTGTATTATGCTTGATGTGGTATCGTAAGTTAGTATATTTATCCACCTTATCATTTCTGGTCCAATCCATATTTGTGTAAAACTTATTTATAAATTGTTTTGATACCGTATCAAATGCCTTTTCAAAATCGATTTATTTTGTCTTTTTGATTCAAAGATAATATCATATAACAACCTTGTGTTTTCTAAAATAGATCTTCCTGGAATAAATCCTGTTTGATTATTATAAATGAGCAATTCCAATATTGATTTTATACAGTTTGCAATACAAGTACTAATTATTTTATAGAGTACATTCAATAAGGTTATTGGTCTCCAGTTTTTTTTATCAATGTTCTGTCTTTGTTTGATTTTAGTTTACAAGTTATCACTCCTCATTTCGTGTCATACTCATTTTGTTTTTAGCAGAAGTACTTTTTACAAATCTGTATATCCAGAATTTTAGTTCTCTCCAGAAAAACTTTAGAAATTCAATAGGAAAGCCATCAATACCGGGACTTTTATTGTTTTTCCTGTTTTTAACTACCAATGAAATTTCTCTAAGCTCAATTTCTTTTTCTAATAAGTTTTTCATTTGGTTGTCGAATGTTGGAGTCTCTAAATTTGTTAAATTTTCGTAACTTCTGTCATTGATTTCAGAAGTATATCATTTTTTATGAAAGTTTCTTAATTCATCCAATATACAATTGCCGTCTGTTATTACCGTATGTAGCAAAGTTTGCCAGAACCACATTGGATCGGAGAACAAAGCATTGCTGTTTTAATATTTCTTGTAATGAACCTGTATTTTCCAAAGTTATCGGGGATTGGGATTGAAAGTTAGCAGCAAGGACATCAACTTAAATCATTGATGTGTGAGGTCACTTGCGTCTGTGCTACTTTCGGGATAAAAATACTTGTACTTGGTATTTATATTATACATACTGAAGGTTTAATGTCTTTATGTATTTAATACGTATGTCACATTCCCGTGAATAACTAGTGGGCAGTCTAGGCAACAGCTTCATGCTTGTTTGATCGGCATTACTTCGAAGTTGAGGGATGACAAGATAGACAATTTTTATGGATAACAACTTCTTTAATACTGTGAAAAGCGACGTTTCGGTATAGATCCTTATACCGTTGTCAAGCAAGACTGAATGAGGGACACAGTGCAGAATATCCTCCACCTACTATATATATTCTGCACTGTGTCCCTCATTCAGTCTTGCTTGACAACGGTATAAGGATCTATACCGAAACGTCGCTTTTCACAGTATTAAAGAAGTTGTTATCCATAAAAATTGTGTCTATCTTGCTTCATGCTGTTGAAAACTCAAGGGGACAACTTGAAGTCGCTCTCTGTGTTATGACACATTACCAACAGTGGACCAATATAAGTGCTGCATGGAGTTATAATACGTTATTAATAGATAAGGATTGGTTGGTTTGTTGTTTTACGCCGCACTCAGCAATATTCCAGCTATATGACGGCGGTCTGTAAATAATCGAGTCTGGACCAGACAATCCAGTGATTGACATCATGAACATCGATCCACGCAGTTTGGATCGATGACATGCATCAACCAAGTCAGCGAGCCTGACCACCCGATCCCGTTAGTCGCCTTTTACGACAAGCATAGTCGCCTTTTATGGCAAGCATGGGTTGCTGAAGAGCTATTCTACCCCGTAATCTTCACAGTTCTAATAGATAAGGAATAACATGCTATACCTGGTGGATATTACGGTATGCACACTCAATGGAGAAAGTATCACACAAAATGAGTCAAATGGAGCACTGGATTCAAATAGTGGAAAATATTTTAAAAACCTTGATACAGACTTGACAAATACACTTGGATTATACAAGAAAGAGAAAGTTGAACCCAACACATCAGCGCATGGATTTAAATTACCCAATTTAGTTCGCTTTCGAGAGCTGTGCATCCATCTAGCTCCAAACAGATTATATTCAATGCGAAAGTCCTTACATTCTACTAACAGCTATTCCAGTCAAAGATAAAATTACAATAGTGGTAGAACAGAATCTTTCTCATCATTACAATATTAGAATTAAAGACAAGGTATTATTACAGAACCCCAAGTTTCTGCATTAGAGATAAAACATCAATCTGTACAAATAGGATATTTGAGTGTGTCACTTCATATTATAAATAATGCTTGATTCTGGGGTCCCCTGAACACATCACCTTACACAATACAATACAGGAACAATTACACAATCGCAATTTCTGATCTTGGAGACTGAGAAAGATTTGATCAACTTGGTATGGAAGGCAAGTTGTATGATTTACACCAACAAGCAAAAATGAGTTCTATCTATGACGCCTACTGTTGTACCAAGGAGATTTAAATGCTGTTTTGGATAAAGAACCAAGGAAAACGTCTTTCTCAATCTCGTCTTCGCTGATGATAATAAATGGATTATGCTCCACCCAAAAATCGGCAAAGAAAATATCAACCACGAATATTCAGGTGTCTGTGAGGAATTGTTCTTTCTTGACTTACCTCTCCCAACCTTTATGTTTATCTCGAATGGCCCCCCATATGTGATAAAGGCAGGTGAAGTGCATCATTCAACTAACATAATGTTTGTTTGGTTGTTGTTTAACGCCGCACTCAGCAATAGCCCAGCTATATGACGGCGGTCTGTAAATAATCGAGTCTGGACAGACATTCCATTGATTGACATCATCAGCATCGATCCAAGCAATTGGGATCGATGACATGCATGAACCAGGTCAGCAAGCCTGACCACCCGATCCCGTTAGTCGCCTCTTACGACAAACATAGTCGCCTTTTCAGTGGTAGTGTCATGCATAAAAGGTGTATGTATGTCTGTATTTCATCTCCATTTTGGACAGGTATGCCTAAAGGTTACCGCCGCATTCAGGTTGGTCAGATCGTGACTTATATCAAGAAGCATCTCAAGGGCAAATACTGGCATGACGCCCTTCGTGTCTGTCAGTCCGAAGGTGCATCACTGGTAAAGATGGATTCAAGAAAGAAAAAAAGGCTTGTGGACATAAAGTTTGGGAGAGGTAAGTCAAGAAAGAACAATTCTTCACAGACACCTGAATATTCGTGCTTGATATTTTCTTTGCCAAGTTTGGCAGTTAGATGGTCAAGCTTTGTAAAGGTCTGATCATGCATTCGATTAACATTACAGTGACTTGTCAAGACTTCACGTACACCTCGTCTCCTCAGTAACTTTGGTTTTCAAATATATATGGGAAGTTAATAGGCGATAACAGATAGGAACAATGGGACTCACTCACTCACTCACTCACTCACTCATAAATATACTACAGTAACTATAGTTTTCAAATATATATGGGAAGTTAAAAGGTGATACCAGATAGGGACAGTGGCACTCACTCACTCACTCACTCACTCACCCTTCCACTCACTCACATTTCCACTCACTCACTCACTCACTCATAAATAAATAAACTACAGTAACTATAATTTTTTAAATATATATGGGAAGTTAAAAGGCGATTCCAGATAGGGACAGTGGCACTCACTCACTCACCCACTCATCCACCCATCCAAACACCCACTCACTCACTCACTCACTCACTCACACACACACCCAAGCACCCATCCACCCACTCACTCACTCATTCACTCACTCATGTATAAATATACTACACTGTTGAGTAGTGTTTTGTTGTCTTCTTCTTTTTTGCAGTTGATTGGATGTGGATTGGTCTGAAGGATGTTTTCAAGAATGATACTTTCTACTGGACAGATGGAGAACCTCTCACCAACATTGAAGCTTGGAAGCCTGGTGAACCATCACATATGTTTGTTGGGGTGGATGAGGACTGTGTAGAATCAAGACATGGCCACAAATACATGGCGCACGTCTCATGCAATCTCTTAAGGGGTTACCTCTGTGAAACTGATCCATTGAAATGACATTTAAAGCTCTCATTTCCTGAATTCTGTACATGAATGACAACCCATGCCATCTCTTAAGGGGTTACCTCTGTGAAACTGATCCATTGAAATGACATTTAAAGCTCTCATTTCCTGAATTCTATACATGAATGACATCCCATGCCATCTCTTAAGGGGTTACCTCTGTGAAACTGATCCATTAAAATGACATTTAAAGCACTCATTTCCTGAATTCTGTGATTTGGGATGATGACAGATGAATCACTGTACTGCGTGTGCGAGGGGCGTTCAATAAGTTTTGAAACTTCAATATAAGACCAAGTCGCAGAATATCTTTTGCACTTTTATTTTTCAATATAATCTCCATTCACCTCAAAACACTTATTCCATTTGTCCTTCAAGCTTTTAATACCACTTTTATAGAAATCCGCAGATTGGCCCTCTAACCACGCATCTGTGGCAGCCTTTATGTCCTCGTCATCCTGGAAGTGTCTTCCACGGAGGGCAGAATTCATTTGCCGGAACAGGAAATAGTCACTGGGGGCTAAGTCTGGGCTGTAGGGTGGGTGATTTAACTGTACAGCCCAGACTTAGCCCCAAGTAACTAGTTCCTGTTCCGGCAAATGAAATCTGCCCTACGGATATGTTTGTTACCTTTTCTTATCATATATATTAAACATTCCTTCTTTCCCTGAGATCCTCTGTGTTTGTTTTTGAAGGCGTGGAGATCCCGGAGCTCATTCCCCGCAACTGTTCTAGGTAATAAACGGTCCTTAAAGCAGACTGTTTCTACATGCTTGAAGTTCAAATCTGTGATATTTTTATTTCAGATTGTCGGTAATAGCATATGTACTTGGGTTGTTTTTTGTTGTTGTTTTTTTTTAGTTGTTGTGGTTTTGTTTTTTTGGGGGGGGATATTTTTTCTGACAGGATCGGGTGGTCAGGCTCGCTGACTTCGTTGATGCATGTCATCGATCCCAATTGCGTGGATCGATGCTCGTGATGTCAATCACTGGATTGTCTGTCCGGTACATTATTTACAGACCGCCGTCATACAGCTGGAATATTACTGAGTGCGGCGTTAAACTACAAACCAACCAACCAATCATGTTTGAAGCTGCTTGATCAGCGACCCAGTTACATCATCGCGCATTTATATCCCCTTGTCATGTGAGTCACATATGGTTAAATGTGATGAAACCCGCAGGGACAGATACGGGCAGATACAGGAGGCAACTCAACACATTGGGAACTGTGGTCTGGATCTGACATTGATCTATGCTTAACATTGGGGTTAGACATTTAGTCAAACAGTAGGCATCGCCATGAGCACCATTGTGCTCCCCTTCTTGCTGATTTTCTGTTCTGACTGGCAAAATCAAAATAAGTGAAGTTGGCCAAGATATTTTACCTTAGCTTCAGGTATAACGATGATCTGATATCGTTCAATAACATTCATATTGCCAAATCCCCTCCACTGATTTACCCACCTAAACTAGATATAAAGGAGACAAGTGATACAGCTTTATATGTTCCTATGTAGATCTAGGCGTAAAGATTTAGGTAACAAACAACACTTCGCAAGATTATGACAAGAGGGATGACTTCAACTTTCCAATGTTCAACTTGTCAGGCAATATTGTAACAGCTCAAGCTTGTGGTGTCTCTATTTGACAACTTTTGAGATCCATGCTCTTTCTTCCAATAGCGCCATGCGACTCTTGCTCAGAGGTTGTTTGAACGACACAATTTGACGTTCATACATTTACACACCGTATTCCAGAAATGACGTAAACACCTACGAACTGCTGACAAGAACGACACAATTTGACGTTCATACATTTTACACACCGTAATCCAGAAATGACAGAAACACTTACGAACTGCTGACAAGAACGACACAATTTGACGTTCATACATTTACACACCGTATTCCAGAAATGACGTAAACACCTACGAACTGCTGACAAGAACGACACAATTTGACGTTTATACAGTTTACACAACGTATTCCAGAAATGACGAAAACACTTACGAACTGCTGACAAGAGCGACACAATTTGACGTTCATACAGTTTACACACCGTATTCCAGAAATGACAGAAACACTTACGAACTGCCTAAAAGAACGACACAATTTGACGTTCATACAGTTTACACACCGTATTCCAGAAATGACGTAAACACTTACGAACTGCCTAAAAGAACGACACAATTTGACGTTCATACAGTTTACACACCGTATTCCAGAAATGACAGAAACACTTACGAACTGCTGACAAGAACGACACAATTTGACGTTCATAAAGTTTACACACCGTAATCCAGAAATGACGTAAACACTAACGAACTGCTGACAAGAACGACACAATTTGACGTTCATACAGTTTACACACCGTAATCCAGAAATGACAGAAACACTAACGAACTGCTGACAAGAACGACACAATTTGACGTTCATACAGTTTACACACCGTAATCCAGAAATGACAGAAACACTAACGAACTACTTACAAGAACGACATAATTTGACGTTCATACAGTTTACACACCGTATTCCAGAAATGACGTAAACACTTACGAACTGCTGACAAGAACGACACAATTTGACGTTCATACAGTTTACACACCGTAATCCAGAAATGACAGAAACACTTACGAACTGCTGACAAGAACGACACAATTTGACGTTCATACAGTTTACACACCATAATCCAGAAATGACGTAAACACTTACGAACTGCTGACAAGAACGACACAATTTGACGTTCATACAGTTTACACACCGTAATCCAGAAATGACGTAATCACTTACGAACTGCTTACAAGAACGACACCATTTGACGTTCATACATTTTACACACCGTATTCCAGAAATGACGGAAACACTTATGAACTGCTTACAAGAAGGACACAATTTGACGTCCATACATTTTACACACCGTATTCAAGAAATGACGTTAACACTAAAGAACTGCTTACAAGAACGACACAATTTGACGTTCATACAGTTTACACACCGTAATCCAGAAATGACAGAAACACTAACGAACTACTTACAAGAACGACACAATTTGACGTTCATACAGTTTACACACCGTATTCCAGAAATGACAGAAACACTAACGAACTGCTGACAAATTACAGGGGGAACGAATACATTCAGAAGCGTTGGTTCTGATCATTTAGATCCTTTATTCTTGAACTCAGCGTTTTAGCCTACCTTTAGAAAGATGCAAGTCCTAACGTCTCATCCATGCTTCATAATGATTTGAGAAGAACTCAAACGGGCCCACTCAAACCTTGTGTGTTATGATTGCACAGAAGCACAATAAGAACGAATTAATAAAACATAATTACAATAGTTGATGCAACATGGAAGAACTAAGGTCTCATCCATGCTTCATAACGATTTGAGAAGAACTCAAACGGGCCCACGCAAACCCTATGTGTTATTATTGCACTTAAGCACAATAAGAACGAATTAATATATCATGACTACAATAGTTGATGAAACATTCTCAATGATTTATTCATTAATTTATCCATTGATGTCCGAACACAAAAAGAAGGAAGAAAATTGCTGGATGTTATTTTCTAACCTCTAATTTTGAATACACGTCTCATTGTATATTCTCTCGTCATTTTTGCTCTTTAGGTATTTTTGTTTGGCATGTTAATGAATATATATACTCACACGCAAAACAAACGCAAGTGGTTTTAAGCAAATCGGTAACAAACACGGAACCATAAATTGATACCAGTTTTAGCATGTAGTGAAGCCTCATTAAAACGCAACATAATAAACGAATCGCCAAAACGCACCATTTCAATGAATATGTGGGTATCATGCACCCATTTCTCGGGAAATCGAAAATGCACGAACTGTCACGAATTGTAGTGGGTATAAAACTGTGGCCGATTCTTGGACCTACCACTCCTTGGTCAACAATGCCACGCCTAACTCAAATTCAGAGAAACAAGGCTATCGGACGTTTGGAAGCTGGAGAGTCTGTCCAAGATGTTGCCCGTCATTTCAACGTTAACACAAGCACAATTTACAGTCTCCTGCATCGATACAATGCTACACAGACCACAGATGACCTTCCTCGGAGCGGTCGTCCTAGGGTCACCACACCTCGACAAGATCGGCAGATTACCCGTCAACAACAGCGACATCCGTTGCTAACTGCAAGTGAAAGTGATCGACAGACCATAGGAACACATAATGGACACATTAGCCTGGGCACTGTGATCCGACGTATCCGTTCCAACAACCTCAGATGTCGCCGACCAGCACGTAGTCCTGTTCTCCAACCACGGCATCGACAGGCACGACTTCAGTGGGCACAGGGTCATCGTAATTGGCGTCATCGTGAGTGGAAGCTTTTCATCTTCTCTGATGAAAGTCGCTTTTGTGTCTCCCATGCAGACGGAAGAGTCAGAATTAATATGGCCAGGGATTGGACTTAATGTGAGGCTTAGACCTATGTGCTTTCTGAATGTTGGTCAAGGTCGGGGACACGGCGTCACTGCTCAGCGGTATATCGGCCAAGTGATCAGACCCCACGTTGTTCCATTTTTTGCACAACATCAACAACACATTTTCCAGCAGCTACCATGGCCTTTCTGCAAACCTACCTTGGCCAGCCCTCAGCCCTGATCTGAACCCCATCGGACACTTGTGGGATGAGGTTCAAAGGCGTCTGCACAATGTGCGCCCAGTCCCTACAACTGCCGATGAACTACGCACAGCTGCTCTGGATGTGTGCAGGAGGATCCCTAGGCCTTCAAAAATCGTCTGATCCACTCAATATACAGGAGATGACCCGATGACCAGGTATTGACCCGAAACTGAAGAAAAATAATTATGTCATCTGCCTTTCAGTTCACTAAACTTCTTCAGTCAAATGTTTGACCATCTCGCCCTATTAGTATTTCTTGCCGTCACTGTTGAAAATAAAAAAGATGTATACTGCACACTCGACTTGCGTTTCTCTTGCGTGTGAGTATATAATAGTGATAAATATCATATCAAACACAAGATGTATTCAGTTTCACTGTCCTTCAGTATAAAGTACATGTAATATTCAAAACTATTATCAAAACAACCGCACACAAATAATTTACATTACACTAAGGGGCAAAGGGAGTCTTCCTGTACACTTCCTATACCTTGTACCTAATCGCAAACAACAAACGGGTTACCCCCCTTGGTCATGTAGCATAAGATCAAAACATGACAAATACAAGCAATTATAAACTTCACATCTATATTGTGAGGATGACGTATTAAAGATAATAAACAGTTTACAAAATTCTACTCATAACAATGATATTCCAACAAGGATAATGTAATCCAAGATGATGCCACGTTCATATTATTTTATAGTCTCTTCGTGAGGCTTACATTCATTACAAATTCACGACATTTTTTTCTGATCTGAAAGGGATGATCTTGGAAAATTTTGTTCACAACTGGTAGAAGTGGAGGTCTGGTTCTAACGCTATCAAATAGAGGACAATATCTTACGTCAGTCTATACCTGATACACAACGACTGGAATGTAACGTGCTTTAACTGAAGAACAATTACCAAGTGTCCCCCTAACAAAGGACAATATTACATTTCTGCCTGTTATTTTAACCTATATAATGACTATATGTACAGAGTCATTTTTCTGTCTATAATTGAATAACAAAGAGTATTTATACAATGTCATATTTCTGTCTTTTACTGAATCACAAAGATTGTATATAGAATGTCATATTTCTGTCACCAATTAAATCACAAAAGTGTTTATACAAATCACACATTTCCTTTTTTCTGATCTACAATGACCGTGTATATATACTCAACAACAACAAAAAATTCCTGTGATTCCAATATTTTAGTGTATTTTTCAAACAAGTAAAGTTTGGTTTTCAAAATTATAGTACATGTATGGAAGCAAGTCATAAAAAAGGCAACTGCTACAGAAAAGCATGCATTCCATGCAAAAGCTGACTTTTATGCAAGCCCCATGCATTTTAATACCCACGAGTGGGTATAAATAACATGTGCGTCAACGGGATTCCATATGCATTGTTAAGCATCGTGTTGACAACAACCACTCAGAAAAACAACAAAATTACGCAATTATTCAACATTACGAAATGCCACGCCAGTCCGAAAATTAGCGTCTGCGAGTCATTGGTATGCTTGAAGCAGGATCAAGTCAACGTGATGTTGCAAGACAGTGTAACGTCCAAAAACACCATTTGGTGATTATGGCAACGTTGGCAACAGACGAATACAGTCAGAGACCATCCTCGGAGTGGCAGGCCACGCGTAACCAATAATCGACAAGACAACTGGATTCGAACAACACACCTACGAAATCGATTCCAGCCAGCAACAGTGACCGCAAGAAGCATCCCTTGCCTTCGACGAATATCTTCATAAACCGTACGTCGGCGCCTCAGATGTGCAGGGATTGTCGCCAGAAGACCCGCCAGACGTCCCATTTTGACAGGAAACCACGCTCAAGCATTTCTGCAGTGGTGCAGACAGCATCTACGCTGGACACCCATGCAGTGGGAACAAGTTCTATTCACTGACGAGTCTCGTTTTCACCTCAGCCACAGCCATGGACGGATTCGAGTGTTCCGACGTCGAGGTGAACGTTACATCAATCATTGTGTCATGGAAGACGATCGGTTAGGGGGCGGCAGCGTTATGGTATGAGATGGGATTACAGCAAGACAGAGGGCCCGTTTGATACAAGTAGAGGGAAATCTCAATGGACAGCGCTACCGCGACGACCGTGTTGTTCTACCGTTTTTGCGACGTCATGGCCCAGGCATTACCTTTCAACATGACAACGCCCGGCCTCATGTTGCTCGACTTGTTCAGGAATCTCTTCAACAAAACAAACGTGAATGTCATCCCCCTAGCCGGCTCGCTCCCCTGATCTCTCACCAATCGAGCACATGTGGGATGAGACGGATCGGCGCCTCCGACGTCAACCACGTGTTCCACAGACACTCCAGGAACTTCTCAACATGCTCCAGCAGATATGGACAGATATCCCACAGGACTTTGTGCGACGCCTGGTCCATTCCATGAGACGAAGATGTGTTCCTTGCATCGCAACCAGAGGTGGACACACACGCTGTTGATTTGTAAATTGACATGTTTTTTATGAAATCACGCATTTTCTGAAGTCAGTATGGCAAATTAAACCATTTGAACACTTACAGGGAGTCCTTTATCTGTTGCAGACCGAAATTGTTTCAGATTTGGTAAAAAAACATAACTTTGCATTGATCCAATTCAATGTCACAGGAACTTTTGTTGTTCAGTATGCAATGTGTCATATGTCTATAATTGAATCACAAAGAGTTGGAAAGTTTATTCAATGTCAAAGTTCTGTCAATATTTTAATAACATTGACCATATATACAGTGTTACATTTCCGTATACTGATTCAGAAAGAGTATATGTACAATGTCAAATTTATACCTATAACTTACTAACAATGACTATATCTAGTGTCAAATTTCTGTCTATAACGGAATCACATAGAGTGTATATATCATATCACATTTATAACCGTAACTTAATAACAATGACCGAATCCCGGTTCGCCCCGATCATGTTTCTAGGTTTGTCAGCACCATATCCGTGCTCGTGGGTTTCACCGAAGTGGTAAACGTTTGAGACCTGCATCACTTCGGGCTTTCCTCACACATTAAGCTTACACGCCGTGATAATAACAATGACTATATGTACAGTGTCAAATTTCAGTCTTTAACTAAATCACATAGAGTGTTTATACAATGCTATATTTCCGTATATAACTTATTCACAAAGAGTATATATACAATGTCACATTTCCGTCTATAAATGAATCACATAGACTGTATATGTACAATGTCACATTTCTGTTTATAAATGAATCACATAGACTGTATGTATACAATGTCACATTTCTGTTTATAAATGAATCACATAGACTGTATATGTACAATGTCACATTTCTGTTTATAAATGCATCACATAGACTGTATGTAAAAAATGTCACATTTCTGTTTATAAATGAATCACATAAACTGTATATATATAATGTCACATTTCTGTTTATAAATGAATCACATAAACTGTATATATATAATGTCACATTTCTGTTTATAAATGAATCACATAGACTGTATATGTACAATGTCACATTTCTGTTTATAAATGAATCACATAGACTGTATATGTACAATGTCACATTTCTGTTTATAAATGAATCACATAGACTGTATGTATACAATGTCACATTTCTGTTTATAAATGAATCACATAGACTGTATATGTACAATGTCACATTTCTGTTTATAAATGAATCACATAGACTGTATATATACAATGTCACATTTCTGTTTATAAATGAATCACATAGACTGTATATGTACAATGTTACATTTCTGTTTATAAATGAATCACATAGACTGTATGTATACAATGTCATATTTCTGTTTATAAATGAATCACATAGACTGTATATGTACAATGTCACATTTCTGTTTATAAATGAATCACATAGACTGTATGTATACAATGTCACATTTCTGTTTATAAATGAATCACATAGACTGTATATGTACAATGTCACATTTCTGTTTGTAAATGAATCACATAGACTGTATATATACAATGTCACATTTCTGTTTATAAATGAATCACATAGACTGTATATGTACAATGTCACATTTCTGTTTATAAATGAATCACATAGACTGTATGTATACAATGTCACATTTCGGTCTATAAATGAATCACATAGACTGTATATGTACAATGTCACATTTCTGTCTATAAATGAATCACATAGACTGTATGTATACAATGTCACATTTCTGTTTATAAATGAATCACATAAACTGTATGTATACAATGTCACATTTCCCTTTATAAATGAATCACATAGACTGTATATATACAATGTCACATTTCTGTTTGTAAATGAATCACATAGACTGTATGTATACAATGTCACATTTCCCTTTATAAATGAATCACATAGACTGTATATATACAATGTCACATTTCTGTTTATAAATGAATCACATAGACTGTATATGTACAATGTCACATTTCTGTCTATAAATGAATCACATAGACTGTATATATACAATGTCACATTTCCCTTTATAAATGAATCACATAGACTGTATATGTACAATGTCACATTTCTGTTGATAAATGAATCACATAGACTGTATATGTACAATGTCACATTTCTGTTTATAAATGAATCACATAAACTGTATATATACAATGTCACATTTCTGTCTATAAATGCATCACATAGACTGTATATATACAATGTCACATTTCTGTTTATAAATGAATCACATAGACTGTATATGTACAATGTCACATTTCTGTTTATAAATGAATCACATAGACTGTATGTATACAATGTCACATTTGTTTATAAATGAATCACATAAACTGTATATGTACAATGTCACATTTCTGTTTATAAATGAATCACATAAACTGTATATATACAATGTCACATTTCTGTCTATAAATGAATCACATAGACTGTATATATACAATGTCACATTTCTGTTTATAAATGAATCACATAGACTGTATATATACAATGTCACATTTCTGTTTATAAATGAATCACATAGACTGTATATGTACAATGTCACATTTCTGTTTATAAATGAATCACATAAACTGTATATATACAATGTCACATTTCTGTCTATAAATGAATCACATAGACTGTATATATACAATGTCACATTTCTGTTTATAAATGAATCACATAGACTGTATATGTACAATGTCACATTTCTGTTTATAAATGAATCACATAGACTGTATGTATACAATGTCACATTTGTTTATAAATGAATCACATAAACTGTATATGTACAATGTCACATTTCTGTTTATAAATGAATCACATAAACTGTATATATACAATGTCACATTTCTGTCTATAAATGAATCACATAGACTGTATATATACAATGTCACATTTCTGTTTATAAATGAATCACATAAACTGTATATGTACAATGTCACATTTCTGTTTATAAATGAATCACATAGACTGTATGTATACAATGTCACATTTGTTTATAAATGAATCACATAAACTGTATATGTACAATGTCACATTTCTGTTTATAAATGAATCACATAAACTGTATATATACAATGTCACATTTCTGTCTATAAATGAATCACATAGACTGTATATATACAATGTCACATTTCTGTTTATAAATGAATCACATAGACTGTATATATACAATGTCATATTTCTGTTTATAAATGAATCACATAGACTGTATATGTACAATGTCACATTTCTGTTTATAAATTAATCACATAAACTGTATATATACAATGTCACATTTCTGTCTATAAATGAATCACATAGACTGTATATATACAATGTCACATTTCTGTTTATAAATGAATCACATAGACTGTATATGTACAATGTCACATTTCTGTTTATAAATGAATCACATAGACTGTATGTATACAATGTCACATTTGTTTATAAATGAATCACATAAACTGTATATGTACAATGTCACATTTCTGTTTATAAATGAATCACATAAACTGTATATATACAATGTCACATTTCTGTCTATAAATGAATCACATAGACTGTATATATACAATGTCACATTTCTGTTTATAAATGAATCACATAGACTGTATATGTACAATGTCACATTTCTGTTTATAAATGAATCACATAGACTGTATATATACAATGTCACATTTCTGTTTATAAATGAATCACATAGACTGTATATATACAATGTCACATTTGTTTATAAATGAATCACATAAACTGTATATGTACAATGTCACATTTCTGTTTATAAATGAATCACATAAACTGTATATATACAATGTCACATTTCTGTCTATAAATGAATCACATAGACTGTATATATACAATGTCACATTTCTGTTTATAAATGAATCACATAGACTGTATATGTACAATGTCACATTTCTGTTTATAAATGAATCACATAAACTGTATATATACAATGTCACATTTCTGTCTATAAATGAATCACATAGACTGTATATATACAATGTCACATTTCTGTTTATAAATGAATCACATAGACTGTATATGTACAATGTCACATTTCTGTTTATAAATGAATCACATAGACTATATGTATACAATGTCACATTTGTTTATAAATGAATCACATAAACTGTATATGTACAATGTCACATTTCTGTTTATAAATGAATCACATAGACTGTATGTATACAATGTCACATTTCTGTTTATAAATGAATCACATAGACTGTATATGTACAATGTCACATTTCTGTTTATAAATTAATCACATAAACTGTATATATACAATGTCACATTTCTGTTTATAAATGAATCACATAGACTGTATATGTACAATGTCACATTTCTGTTTATAAATTAATCACATAAACTGTATATATACAATGTCACATTTCTGTCTATAAATGAATCACATAGACTGTATATATACAATGTCACATTTCTGTTTATAAATGAATCACATAGACTGTATATGTACAATGTCACATTTCTGTTTATAAATGAATCACATAGACTGTATATATACAATGTCACATTTCTGTTTATAAATGAATCACATAGACTGTATATGTACAATGTCACATTTCGGTCTATAAATGAATCACATAGACTGTATGTATACAATGTCACATTTCTGTTTATAAATGAATCACATAGACTGTATGTATACAATGTCACATTTCTGTTTATAAATGAATCACATAGACTGTATATGTACAATGTCACATTTCTGTTTATAAATGAATCACATAGACTGTATATATACAATGTCATATTTCTGTTTATAAATGAATCACATAGACTGTATATGTACAATGTCACATTTCTGTCTATAAATGAATCACATAGACTGTATGTATACAATGTCACATTTGTTTATAAATGAATCACATAAACTGTATATGTACAATGTCACATTTCTGTTTATAAATGAATCACATAGACTGTATGTATAGAATGTCACATTTGTTTATAAATGAATCACATAAACTGTATATGTACAATGTCACATTTCTGTTTATAAATGAATCACATAAACTGTATATATACAATGTCACATTTCTGTCTATAAATGAATCACATAGACTGTATATATACAATGTCACATTTCTGTTTATAAATGAATCACATAGACTGTATATATACAATGTCACATTTCTGTTTATAAATGAATCACATAGACTGTATATGTACAATGTCACATTTCTGTTTATAAATGAATCACATAGACTGTATGTATACAATGTCACATTTGTTTATAAATGAATCACATAAACTGTATATGTACAATGTCACATTTCTGTTTATAAATGAATCACATAGACTGTATATGTACAATGTCACATTTCTGTTTATAAATGAATCACATAGACTGTATATGTACAATGTCACATTTCTGTTTATAAATGAATCACATAGACTGTATATATACAATGTCACATTTCTGACTATTACTATTTCACAAGAACGTACATACATTGTCACATGTCTTTCTATACCTGATTTACAATGACTGTGTATATACAATGACACATTTCTGCTTTCTTTTACTTTTACTTCCAAATATAATATCATGCAGAAGTCAGTCCGACTGGTGTTATGAAGCTTATCTGGTTACCTTTAAGTATTTAGCGTTCGTTTGTTTTACTGTATGCAGAAAACGATAAAGATGTTTCATGCCATGCAAAACAGAAGCAGCCATATTTCACCATTTCATTAATGCCACCCACCAGAAACAGGCATCATGAACCATTTAACCTCACCAAATCATATGACAACCGACGTTACCAATTCAATAACAAAATCATTTTGCAACCATGTTTAATGAGGTATTAAGTCCTATACTTCTAAGTGTCCATTAATCAAACAAAACGCTCGATGTACAGAAAACAGAAGCGGTCCCTGACATATCAAGAATGCCACAATAGTTTTCCACCAGTGACATGTACAGGCAGCTGTTTGTTTGTTTGTTTGTTTGTTTGTGTGTTTGTATGTGTGTTTGTTTGTTTGTTGCTTTACGCCGCACTCAGCAATATTCTAGGTATATGACGGCAGTCAGTAAATAATCGAGTCTGGACCAGACAATCCAGTGATTGACATCATGAGCATCGATCAATGCCATTGGGACCGATGACATGCATCAACCAAGTCAGCGAGCCTGACCACCCGATCCCGTTAGTCGCCTTTTACGACAAGCATAGTCGCCTGTTACGGCAAGCATGGGTTGCTGAAGAGCTATTCTACCCCGGGTCTACAATCAGCTGACCTCGCCTAATGATCAAAATATACTAGTATTCATAACAATCACACACAAAGATGTTATATTACATTTCAGCACACTTTGTATATCTTGTAGATGTCATCGCAAACAACAAAAGGTGTTACCTCCTTTGTAATTTAACAGTTCCTATGTAATTCTACTCATCATACAAGCAACACTACATTTCACGTACATATTGTGAGCATGACATTGCAAAGATAATAAGCAGTTCACATAATTCTACTCATCACAATGATATTCCAAGAAATATTATGAAATCAAAGATGATTTCATGTTTACATTATTCTTTCGTAATTCTCACTATATAGATAAACTCTTCTGATTATAGTGGCATCAATTATACATTTTGCTAACTGAAAGGGTTCATCTAAGAAAGCTTTAACGCATTTTTGTCCACAACTGGTAGCAGTGGAAGTCTTCCAAGGGAAAGCTTTGGTTCTAATGCTACCAATTAAAGGACAAGTTACATTAAAATAACATGCTTTCAATCTTCAAAGTTTCTTGACTTTTGCAGTATCGCCTTGCTTTCTCAATCTTCCTCCATCTTCCAATTTCTGTTCATATCTTATGGTTAGAACATCTGAACCACGCTAAGCCTGCTCTTTGTAAAGAATAATGATGAATAAAAATGGTTCGATACCCCAATGATATATTGTCTAAAAGTAATCTTTACAGTCCGAATCTGACCTGCACCTCCGACAAACTTACAGGCAACAGCATAATAACTTGTAGAAACAGTATATACCATAAAGTGAAACATAAACTAAATATAAAATTGTTTGTAATTAATACCATATACTAACACCATTTATGCTCATGTTATGTACAATGTACCTCATCATCACTGTTGTCCATCCATTTACTCCGCGATGACTAAGGTCAAATAATTGTAGTAGATATTCAACAATGGACCTGTTGCAAACTTCCACGCCTATTTCCACTTTCACAACACGCCAGATAAAGTACAGTGACACTGTAGGCATCGGTCAGTGTAATGTCGACTCCCTTTGACACAAATAAGTCGAAAACATCCTTCTTTGCACGGAAAGCTGCCAGTAATACTGCTATGCAGCCACCTTGTACCCGAGGGTTAATGTCAAATAATGACATTAGATATTCCACAATGGACCTATTTCCTACCTTTACATACCAGATGAAATATAGTGTCATTGTGGTCATCACTCATTGTGACATCTGCCTCCTTTGACACAAACAAGTCGAAAACTTCCTTCTGTGCAGAGACAGCTGCCTTATTCATTGCTGTCCAGTCGTGTATAGATGCTTGACGGTGAACCTTTCATCACAAGGGATACACTTAGGAGGTTCGTCCTCATCTGTCTTTAGCAGATATTCGTGTCAGTGTGAGATCAGCTCGCTTTGACACAAGATACGCTTTGTAACAACGAGTTGTAAGATCAATGGTATCTGACATGCACGAGTGCAGTAATCTGTTGCTTACACACCCTAAAATCGCACCTTTCAGCATCGAGCCGATGAATTTTGTCTATTCTCATTATTGCACTAGCGCATTAACACCACCGTCATAAGTGACGACATCTTGTGTGCTGCTTACTACTCATAAATAATGTGACTCTACACAAAAAGGTTTCCGTCATATCTGTGGATTATCAAGGCGATGATAAAAATGCAAACTAGACAAAAACAAAGAACACACTGGGTGCCAAGGTGAAAGTTTACACCTCAAAGAAATTACCAAATGTGTACATCAATGTTTACTTCCGTATGACATCACTACCGGTGACCGACTTTTATAAAAAGGCGTATTCACTGTAAACAGCACGCGGGATTTCCAGAGGAGGATTTTCACATACCCATAAATGTGTCACGTAAGTAATCAGAAACATTCTGACAATCTGCGTATTTCACAATAAACGTATTTCCACCTTCACATGCCAGATGAAAAACAGTGTTATTGTTTTCATCTGTGAATGTGAGATCAGCTCCCTTTGACACCAACAAATCGAACACATCCTTCTGTGCATTGACCGCTGCAATCATAACTGCTGTCGACGCATTTTTCCCCCGACAATCAATGTCAAATAAGGGCAGTAGATGTTCTACAATGGACCTATTTCCACCTTTACATGCAAGATGAAGTACGGTGTCATTTTTGTCATCAGTCACTGTGAGATCAGCTCCCTTTGACTCAAGCAGGTCGAAAGTATCCTTCTTTGCACAGAAAGCTGCATTCATCAGTGTCCTCAACTATCAATGTCAAATAAGGGCAACATATGTTCTACAATGGACCAACTTACACCTTGACATGCAAGATGAAATACAGTGTTATTGCGGTCATCTTTCAGTGCCAGATCAGCTCCCTCTGACACAAGCAGGTCGAAAACATCCTTCTTTCCACAGAAAGCTGCATTCATCACTGCTGTCCAGCCATCTTGTCCCCGACTATCAATGTCAAATAATGGCAGTAGGTGTTCCACAATGTACCTGTTTCCACCTTTACATGCAAGATGAAATACAGTGTTATTGTTTTTATCTGTCAATGTGAGATCAGCTCCCTTTGACACAAGCAGGTCGAACACATCCCTCTGAGCACAGTAAGCTGCAATCATCACTGTTGTCCTGCCACGTGGACCCCGTCTATCAATGTCAAATAAGGGCAGTAGATATTCGACAATGGACCTATTTCCACCTTTACATGCAAGATGAAATACCATGTTATTTTGTTTATCTGTGAATGTGAGATCAGCTCCCTGTGACACTAGCAGGTCGAACACATCCCTCTGAGCACAGTCAGCTGCAATCATCACTGCTGTCCTGCCACGCGGACCCCGTCTATCAATGTCAAATAAGGGCAGTAGATATTCGACAATGGACCTATATCCACTTTTACATGCAAGATGAAGTACAGTGTCATTGTAGTCATCTTTCAGTGTCAGATCAGCCCCCTTTGACACCAACAGGTCGAAGATATCCTTCTGTGCATTGACCGCTGCAATCATTAATGCTGTCCAGCCATTTATTCCCCGACAATCTATGTCAAATAAGGGCAGTAGATGTTCTACAATGAACCTGTTTCCACCTTCACACGCCAGATGAAGTACAGTGTTATTGTAGTTATCTGTCAGTGTGAGATCAGCTCCTTTTGACACAAGCAGGTCGAAAACATCCTTCTTTGCACAGAAAGCTGCATTCATCAGTGCTGTAAAGCTATATTGTCCCCGACAATCTATGTCAAACAATGGCAGTAGATGTTCTACAATGGACCTTTTTCCACCTTGACATGCAAGATGAAATACAGTGTCATTGTTGTCACTTGTCACTCTGAGATCAGCTCCCTTTGACACCAACAGGTCGAAAACATCCTTCTGAGCACAGACAGCTGCATTCATCACTGCTTTCCAGACATTTTGTCCCCGACAATCAATGTCAAACAATGGCAGTAGATGTTCTACTATGGACCTATTTCCACCTTTACATGCCAGATGAAATACAGTATTATTGTTTTCAGCTGTGAACGTGAGATCAGCTCCCTTTGACACAAGCAGGTCGAAAACATCCTTCTTTGCACAGAAAGCTGCATTCATCACTGCTGTCCAGCCATTTTGTCCCCGACAATCAATGTCAAATAAGGGCAGTAGATGTTCTACAATGGACCTATTTCCACCTTGACATGCGAGATGAAATACAGTGTTATTCTTTTCATCTGTGAATGTGAGATCAGCTCCCTTTGACACAAGCAGGTCGAAAACATCCTTCTTTGCACAGAAAGCTGCATTCATCACTGCTGTCCAGACATTTTGTCCCCGACAATCAATGTCAAACAATGGCAGTAGATGTTCTACAATGGACCTATTTCCACCTTGACATGCAAGATGAAATACAGTGTCATTGTTTTCATCTGTGAATGTGAGATCAGCTCCCTTTGACACAAGCAGGTCGAAAACATCCTTCTTTGCACAGAAAGCTGCATTCATCACTGCTGTCCAGACATTTTGTCCCCGACAATCAATGTCAAACAATGGCAGTAGATGTTCTACTATGGACCTATTTCCACCTTTACATGCCAGATGAAATACAGTATTATTGTTTTCAGCTGTGAACGTGAGATCAGCTCCCTTTGACACAAGCAGGTCGAAAACATCCTTCTTTGCACAGAGAGCTGCATTCATCACTGCTGTCCAGCCATTTTGTCCCCGACAATCAATGTCAAATAAGGGCAGTAGATGTTCTACAATGGACCTATTTCCACCTTGACATGCGAGATGAAATACAGTGTTATTCTTTTCATCTGTGAATGTGAGATCAGCTCCCTTTGACACAAGCAGGTCGAAAACATCCTTCTTTGCACAGAAAGCTGCATTCATCACTGCTGTCCAGCCATTTTGTCCCCGACAATAAATGTCAAACAATGGCAGTAGATGTTCTACAATGGACCTATTTCCACCTTGACATGCAAGATGAAATACAGTGTCATTGTTTTCATCTGTGAATGTGAGATCAGCTCCCTTTGACACAAGCAGGTCGAAAACATCCTTCTTTGCACAGACAGCTGCATTCATCACTGCTGTCCAGACATTTTGTCCCCGACAATCAATGTCAAACAATGGCAGTAGATGTTCTACAATGGACCTATTTCCACCTTTACATGCAAGATGAAATACAGTATTATTGTTTTCATCTGTGAATGTGAGATCAGCTCCCTTTGACACAAGCAGGTCGAAAACATCCTTCTTTGCACAGACAGCTGCATTCATCACTGCTGTCCAGCCATTTTGTCCCCGACAATCAATGTCAAACAATGGCAGTAGATGTTCTACAATGGACCTATTTCCACCTTGACATGCAAGATGAAATACAGTGTTATTGCGGTCATCTTTCAGTGCCAGATCAGCTCCCTTGACACAAGCAGGTCGAAAACATCCTTCTTTGCGAAGAAAGCTGCATTCATCACTGCTGTCCAGACATTTTGTCCCCGACTATCAATGTCAAATAAAGGCAGTAGATGTTCTACAATGGACCTATTTCCACCTTGACATGCCAAAGGAAGTACAGTGTTATTGCGGTCATCTTTCAGTGCCAGATCAGCTCCCTTTGACACAAGCAGGTCGAAAACATCCTTCTTTGCACAGAAAGCTGCATTCATCACTGCTGTCCAGCCATTTTGTCCCTGACTATCAATGTCAAATGATGGCAGTAGGTGTTCCAAAATGTACCTGTTTCCACCTTTACATGCAAGATGAAATACAGTGTTATTGTTTTCAGCTGGCAGTCTGAGATCAGCTCCTTTTGACACAAGCAGGTCGTAAACATCCTTCTTTGCACAGGCAGCTGCAATCATTACTCCTGTCCAGCCAAGAGGGCCCCGAATATTAAAAAATGGCAGTAGATGTTCTGCATGACATGGCAGTTGTGTGTCATCGTAGTTATCTATCAGTGTGATGTCAACTCCATGTGACTGAAACAGATTGGACACGTCATTGTACCCGTGTGAACATGCATACATGGAAAATGTGTTGCCTGTAAAATCTCTTGCATTTATGTCAGCTATAGGCAGGAATAATTTTAGACGTTGTACATCTCCTGTTGTACAGGCATGTCGTAAAGCTGCGTCAGCCGCTATCTGAAAGTCGAAGTCTCCAGACAGTTCTGTGATAGGTAATCCTTTCAAGACGAAATTCAAAACTTCTCTTCCAAGTTGATTGTACCCTTTTGTGTTCACAATTTGAAAGACATTTTCTTCATCATGATTTGTTGATTTAAAGACATCAGCTCCAAGTTCAAGTAAGGCTGATACAACCCCCTTATAGTTGTGTTCTGTGGCAATCACTAGAGCTTTATTGAGCACACTTTGATGCAACCATCTCCTATAGTTAGAAGATAAAAGCAACAACACTGATTCGTTCCCACAAGAAGCACAGGCCTCAAAGGCTTCGATGATCTCTTCGTCTGAAAAATGGTATCCAACTTCAATGATTCGCTCAACCAAGTACAGACTCTGTGCATGAACTGCCCAGAAAAGTAAGTGCTTCTCTTCTTCCTTTGCATGTAACATTTGGAGACGTTTATTGTCTTCTGTATTTAGCCAACGTTCCCATGTATTTGATTTTCTCAGTTTAAGCTTCTGGAACACTTTGTCAACTATTTGTTCTTTCTTCAAGATAGGATGTGTAATAGACATACTGTAGTTGCCTTTGGCGATAGCCTCGGCCAGTCTGGAGGCGATTGCGTCATTGTAGACACTCGAGACGAAGATGATGTGCAGGTGATTATCTATTGCGGTGGACTCGACTTGCTGTGGTTGTACACGCTCATAAAGGAATCTTATACTGCAGTGTTTCAGGACAAAGGACGGATTCATATTAAATAGGGCACACGCACAGGCATCATAAATAGTAGGATGTGAAAATCCAATGATATCTCCCTCCGTGAAAAATGTACCTCTGTAACATCTTGCTGCTTCCGCGACTGCAGTCCGTGAAGTAATTGTCACCACACTATTTACAGCCTGCAAATGAGCTTCCAAAATTTCATTTTCAGATTCCATTTCCACCTGGCTCAAGTTCAGATTATTTTCACACAGCAGCATCAGGATGAAGGCGGCTGACTGGTTATTTTTGCGTTTCATAATTGTCTTAAGTTCTCTCCGAAGATAAAATAAAGGTTCTCGAAAGAACTCTGCAGGTTGTTTTTGAAAACTTCGAAATTCGCAAAACAGTGTGCATGTTAAGGGGAACCCAAACAAAGCATATGTGTCACATAGCTCACCAATATCGAGGTCCAAACTGACGTTATGGTAATCTAGTTGTTTCTGGAGTATTTTCTTTCTTTCCTCGTGACTGTAATGACATGTTTCCATCTTTGTAAAATCGAGAACCGACTGACCTGAGAAAAAGTAAAACTCTTGGCCGTCCAGCTCTGCAATTCCAGCTTCCAAGTTATATGATTTGGTGGTGAAAATAACACGGATAAATGAGTCAGTGGTTGGTCTAGTTTCCGGTAGGTCACCCTTGGTAGATTTACCATCCTGTAAATAATGTTTCAGGTTTTGTAAAATGGACTTAAGATGTGGCACATCAGTTGATAAGCCAACTGTTCCATATATATCATCTAGTATCAAACACACTTTCTTTCCACGCAGTTCACAGTTCTCAAGGTTGAATTTGTCCACATCATCAACAAATACCAGTTCATATCCATGTTTTCTGAGATCTGCTCCTACCATTAAAGCAATGGAAGTTTTCCCTTCACCAGAAGCACCACTTATTGTCACGTGGCCATACTTCTCCAGCTGCTCCTTCACTCTCTTGTAGTTGGCAGTTTTGACAAAGACGTCTTTCACTCGTTTCAGGTTGATCTCAAATAAATCTGAAGACAGAAAATGGTTTATAGTAGGGCATTGTGCACATTGGGTTAAAAGCACCAAACTTGGCACACTTTTACATTGAACCATTCTGAACATTTCTGGATATGGGTCCTTCTCAGCAGCGACCTGGTGGTAGAAACCCGAAGATGGTCGCCAACATGGCTGAAATCACTTATGGTGACAATCTATACTCAATATATCATACTTATCTGGTCAATATTAGTCATTTATTCAGGATATAGTATCTAGTGCCCACTTGTGGCGACGAAAACCCAAGGTTGCCGTTAAAATGCCTCAATCTTCAGAAATTGTCAAATGTTTGTTCACAGTGTCAGTATCATTTATTCATTCATATAATTTTGGATCAAAACAATTCCAAGTAATGTTTTACTGAATGTAATAGTTTTTGATACCAAAATGCATTCAGTTGAAGCAAGGTCTGCGACCTGTCGAATCTATTTGAATGCGTGGACTGGTTTATATTCTGTAACTGTAACTGGATTTTATTCTGTAACTGTAACTGGTTTATATTCTGTAACTCTGTCAGCAATTCCAGATCTGTTAGGTCACTGGCGGTTAGGTCTTTTAGGAATTTGATAATGATATTTGACCAGTACCAGTACTGAAACATGCCTGCAGTTATAATTTTGATTCTGAGTCTTTAATGCTAGCTAGAGCGGCAACAATTATCCCCAGAGATATCATAAGATTGAAATAGTCATTAAGCCTGTAAACAGCCTGTACCTGTCTCTTTGAAAGCTCTTGGCAGTGTGATATTGGATGCACAGGTATAAAGAAACAATCCTGAACAATAGATACATAGTCTCGAGCGTCCCAAACCATCTCTGAACGGCTTGTCTTCAACGTATGACAACAAGGGACTCCACAGATTCAGGGATTAAACAAGAACACGCGATCTTGTTGACACTATACATGATATGGGTTTGTGCATTCACATGATGGTGTCTTGTGTACTTCAATTGATATAGCCAACACTGTTTTGTGAAGTTTATAAAGACAAGGTGTGGTATGCCAACCAAAACTCCCAAGAGATAACATCGGTCATAATTTAAGTTCTACAACAGCAACACATTTATGAAATAATTTTATGGTACAAGCATTTCCCTAATGCAGCATCCAACAGCTAAAGGGATCGGAGGTGGAGAGGAGGGGGAGGAGGAGAACATTTAATGGCAGCCTGCAATATATACTACTGTACTCCCCCATCCTGTTTTACTAACTGGGTGAGTGAGTCCATATTTAACGTGGCATCGACATTATCACAGCCACATAACGACGAGAACAAGTTGACATAATTATAATGAGTCGTGAAAACAAAGTTATATTTGCCAAAACTGAGTCGACTGAAAACAGCGGTTGATGATAGTTACATCGATTATAATAGGATTATGTGTCACACAGGGAAAGATCATTTTACGGTACTTTGACCTCTTAGCAGGGCCTTGATAATTGCTGTTGACAAAAGCATCAACACAATTTTCTTTTAAACAACATTTTATAATTAGTTGTTCACATACATATTTCAAATTAATGATACAACCCTTTTTCTTCCAAGTAGCTTAGGATCAGATGTCCGCCCACACGGCCAAAATGTCTCAAAAGATTTACTGTTTGATAATGTGCAATGCAAAAGCCACACAATCAATCAAAATATGTTTGGTGTTGAACTTTTCCTCACCAGGGATACACTTAGGAGGTTTGTCCTCATCTTGTTTAAGTAGATATTCGTGGGTACAGCGACTGTGGCCAATACGACAAAATGACCTCATCATGTCTTGACTGACAACCCAAGTAGATATGACCGATTGTTGCTTTAAATTCGTGAAGTTAATTGATTCCTACCTGGGTGTCCAACCTGTTTTGCATAAGGTCCCGAGCATACTAACTCTTAATGGTTAGTTTGAAATCACTGTAAGGGATGAGGAGTGGCGATAATGGTTTGTCAAGAGCTGCTTTTGCTGCATTATCAGCTTTTGAATAACCTGCTATGCCTACATGACTTGGCAACCCGCAAAAGACGATGTCACATTGGCTAGTAGAAAGTTCATTGTAAAGTTCTAAAATGTCAAAGATTATAGGATGATTCGACGAGACACTTTTAAGTGCTTGAATGCAAGTGAATCTGAAAAGATGATGAAATTCGTACATTGATTTTGTGGTTTAACTCTTTCAACACCAGTCAACCAAAGGCGTTTACTGCCGTGACACCGAGACTCTTGTGTGATAGATAAATGCAACATTAATCAAAGAAACTATCTGATTGTAAAACATCTTTGCTACTACATGTTATACACCATTTGAAAGGTCTAATTCTTTTGTTTATGAATATGGTAGTTATGTTCATCACATTATTTAAATAATGCATTTACAACTTAATTAAGTTCGTTGTAAATAAAAAAGGGTAAGCTAAAACATTCATAACTGACGATTTTCTATTTCTATTTTATTTTCATTGTTTACGTAAAAAGAATTATAACATGAAGAAATACCTCCGTTTTCGAAGCTTCGTATGAATAACACGTTCGTCGAAGACTGCCAAATGACACATCGCTGGAAAGCTTATTTTTTATCTACACGGTCGTAACATCGCCTGAATGCTTTTCGTACCAATAACAGGCGATTTTATTGGATAACAATTGGTTTCTAATGATGCTTTCTAGCCGAAATCTGCTACGATGTTCGTGTTTTGTCAAATTTGAGCACGCGACCTTAGGCAGCCAATCAAATTACAGCTATGGTACCGTCCTCGTGTATGATCAATTTCAGAATTTGACGAAAGATTTTTGTTAATTCGTGTTTTTCTGCACGTTTTAAACAGGAAATCGAGATCTATATTAAAATTATGGAACTTCGTGAATGTATCGTGCTACGTTACGAGCTGTGACAAAGATGTTTCATGCATATATATTTGTATTAAACATTCTGTCCGAGCTGAAAAATCGAGTCGACGAAGCCGAGATGTCATTTGACTTACATAACACGCGGTCGCGCGAAAAGATGAAAATAATAACTTAGATGTAAGTTTGAAAACTTTTAAATATATTTGTGTTGATTTTATTTATTACTTTGTGTAATATATTTAAAGATTTGCTTTTAGTGACTAAATTTTTTATTTATCGATATGAAATGATAAATTGAAATGGAATACGCATTTCAGACATTGTGAAATGAGATAATAAGAATAAAATAATGGTATGACAGGTAGGTTAAATATATATATATACTATTTTGACTTGGCGTCTGGCGTCGTCTGGGCGTCTGGGGACTCGAGGCTTCTTTGGCCGGTGTTTCGGCCTACGGCGTTGAAAGAGTTGATGTAAGTCAAATGTGTTAAGATTGATTTGGCCCCAGCATTAATGATTGAACTATTATCTGGGATTCCTGAGAAGACAGTTTTGGATCCAATTACAGTGGCACTAATAACTTTGCCTTGGACCCGTGTGTAAACTGGATCTATGAGAATTATACTTTGCCAGTAATTGTGTTATAATCTTGTTGAGTTGTTTCGGATTATTTTAGCTAGGTGTGGCTTCACTGTCTGTCAGGGAGAAGATAGGGTGATTTACTATCTGAATGTATTTTAGCGGCAGTGATGTGTGGTTTATTCTGATTCCAAGTGGTGGAACCAGGCCTGATAATGTAGGCCATAGGCATTGGTGGTGTATTGCGTCTAATTTTCCTAATTTGCTTTTGCACGCTCCACCATAGACAATGGAACCATAACCTAGTTGTGAGCATATTAATGACCTGTACAGGTGAAGGAGGGTTGTTTCATCCCTCCAAACCCAGAATTTGAAAAGACCTTCAACAACTCGAGAGCCTTCAAGCATTTGCTTTTAGATATTTGATGTGTGGTAAGAATGTTTAGATGACGGTCAGATATGAAACTCAGGAATTTGGCCTCTTCTAGTTGGCCTTTATAGGAGTCCCATCTAACAATAGTGAGTTAAAATTTAAAGTCACCCATAAAAAAATAACGCTGGTGCTAATGCGGTTTGTATTTACGACAAAAGTGAATGCAATTAGTTTTTGATTTAGCAAAGTTAAAGCCATTTTCGTTGGCCCATTTTTGAATTTTGTTAAGACATAGTTCTAACTATCTTACTGTTATATGTTTAGTCATCAACTGCACGATCGCTTGCTGTTGAGATAGATGTATTTTTTGCCTGTAGAACACCAAGCACTGTACTACGAATTTTGTTTCGGTGGATTTGAAGCACACACAATGAAATGACCATTCTCTGCTATGGCACTAGATCAGATTCATGTACACGTCAATGCCATGGTGAAAGAAGATGGAATGACTGAAACAGCCGAGAGACGACTTCTATAGGAACACAGAAATACAAAACACTGTCACTATTTCATGCCTTCGTCTTTGCATTTTTTTGGGATGGTTGTAATATATTTTCTGAAGTCAGCAGCAATGCTTTCCCCTCACAAGCAGACTCAGATATCTCTTGACAACACAATGCAGCGTTTCGAGCGTTTTAATTTGGAGGTACAATGAAGCAAGGCAAAAATCTTTTTTCAAGAAGATTTCTGTCAATTGAAAACATTCCGCCCATGCAGGCAGCTCACAATGCGTGAAACCTACCGGGGGGCATTATTGGGGCAGGTGATTGATAAACGTTCCACACTACCGAATTCTGCAGACAGGGATTAGGAGAGGACATGTAGACTACCAAGCAGACAACACTTGGTCAGGTACAAGAACAGTGTCATGAACTTATATCCTACACCTGTAAGTCTTGAACAACGTTTGTAAAGGTTACATAGACTGCTCTGTACCACTGTGAAGGAAAGTGTTCCCAGTAACTGAAGTAATAGAAGTAAGTTGATGTCATAGGTTCAGGTTCATGGCAATAATGTCAGTATTACTTATCCATACATTCCAGTTTTTTAAAGTTGTGAATACATTTCTAAATTATTATGGGGTCATCTAATATAAAAGATACAGTCAACTTGCAATTTATCAAAAAAAAGATGCCTTCATTAATGTGTTCTCCAAACACTGCATTTTTTAAGATGCTCGGAAGTATATTTCCTTGTAAACCATTTAAGAATTTAAAGGAGCCATGATACACAATATTCATTTATACAATGGTATTTAAAAATAATATGTTTTGCTCATCACAGTAAATTTTATCAACTTATCCAAAGCCAAAAGACATAAAAAAATATCTACATCTGCAATGGAAATGGACAATTTCTGAAAATTAAGATATTTTGAAGGCCATCTTGGATTTTCATCACATCCAGAGCAGATGCATACCATATTAGAATTATATACAACAATGTTGTAATAAATCGTGACTAAATTATGATGATAATGCGTATAAATTTACCAGATAATTATTATGTATTGAGTATTTATTGATATGATTAGATATTTAAGCCATATTGGTGGCCATCTTGAATTTTCGTCACCACCAGGGTGTGCCACTGAGGTGGATCCATTTGAAACAGAAATGTTCGATTGGTTCAAAAGTGTGCCAAGTATGGTGCTTTTAAAAAGGAAGTGTACATGCAAAAAATACTTTTTTTCTTATTTGAAACAAAATGCAATTTTGGAATTAGTTAATATCACTGTTTGAAAATATACACTCATTTGCTCACAGTGAAAGTAGGAAGCTCACAATAAATGTGAAAATGTTATGTTGTTATTGGGCCTTCGTTTTCCGAGCTAAACAGGCCTGAATTATCCCCCTTAGATTATGACGTAATTGGTGCCAATTTAACTCGGTCCCTGTCTCGTCTAAACGCAAAAGCTTTCAAAGTACGAATTTACGGTAAAACAACACGGCCTACGAGTCCGACTCATTGTCTGACTGCGAAGAACTGCCATTAGACCAGAAAGAAATTGTAAGACCATAAATACTACTTTATTCCTGCGTTAAACAACTACCTTATATGTTACCGTGTTTAGGTTTTAATGTGGTATTTCATACATCAGACTTATCTGACATGCTTCGACTTTACAACGTTTGTTTACAAAAACACTCCAGTCTTGATAGGAGTGCTGTCCCTTGATCCCGTTTCCAAATAAGGACGGTACAGGATTTGGTCATAATTGTTTCTTATCAGTCGAACAACTGGCAAGCATCGCTCGCAAAACACGACAGCAAGTGTCAAAGGGAGAATCACAAACGCGAGATTCACACAACGGACCTTTCCATCCATCATCGTGAATCTTACAGTAGTTTATCCGTTATTGTCTTCTCTGTGGCGATTTTGGGAATTGAAAATAACTTATTTTAGAATATTTTTTCTTTGCATTGTACTTTGCGAGGAACCAAACAATATACCATGTTCAAATCAGTAGGCTGTGCATCTGAGACACTAGAATCAAACACCTGTACCAAAACCATGTGACGCGGCTCTTATAAAACATGATGTCGTCATAATGATTATCATTTGGCACCAATGACGTCATATTACAAGGGGCGTGGTAGAATGGGCTCGGTTCTATCAATAGGCTGGTCATGCCAAGCCCTGTGCGTAACAATTCTAGTTTCTTACATTTGCACATGTATTTTACTTTTCATAAATGTATTGCTTGGTATGTGTAACCCAACAATTGAAAAGTATATTGCCTAGAGTCCTGTGCCAGAAGGCGGTGGCTCATGGGCCAATCTGGTAACCATGACCGCTGAATTATGTATGTCTCTAAATTATTGTTATGGGCACAACCTGCTTGTTAGTAGATTTAGTAGAAAAATATAGTTATTCAAGTTACATTTGCTGGAGTATAACATCCCTGTAGCCCTGGTTTTTTACAATTTTGATATCCACTGCAATAAGATACCGTTCTTGTTGACACTCGATGGAGGGTGAGGAGAAGTTGTGCAGAAACACTTCCTTTCATTATGTCTACAAAACACTTGGGTTCGAAAAGAAAACACCAAGATGCTAGCTCATCTGATGAAGACACTGATCTACAATTAGATTCCTGGTCTCGATTCATAGTAATCGAGGCTTCTGATCATCAACCTTTGAAATTGAACCCATTTGCTATTTCTAAGGCCATCAGTGGTTGTTGTGGTACGGATGACAATGTTACCCGCCTCTGTATATGGCTCCATACTTGTGGAATGTGCCAGGAGACAGCAATCTCTAAGCCTGTTATCAATAAGCCAGTTTGCAATTGTGGACCTTGCTGTCTCGGCACACATTACATTGAACTCGTGTCGAGCCATCGTGAGAGACAGTGCCCGATGTTTGGCTGACACAAGTGAAGATGAGATTGTGACGGAACGTTCGAAACAAGGTGGTACAGCTGTCAAGCGTTTCACCAGGAACAGGATAATAACATCATCAAGACCAACACCTATCTCTTTACTTTTTCCCTTTCAAAAAATCCTAAATCTATCAATGTGATGGAGTACACCTGTTTACCAATGTTCTAATAACCCAAGACTCTTAAGTCATCCAATCCAGGTTTGACAGCACCGAATTACCTCTGTACAATAAACTGGATGCCGACAAGGGCATTCAAGTTAAAGACTTCTGCACCTAATGACAGTACCTTATGGGAAGACCAGACCTAGAGACAGGCACAGGACCTACTCGTGGGATCTTCGCCATCTACTCTAATCTCCGAAACATACACGACCTACTTAGATAAAACCTCTTTGCGGACATCCCCGACAGTCAAAAACATCTATTGAACAAAGGAATCAAACATTTTATCACAGGAAACTACCAAACAAGCGAGTTAACGGAACAATTAAAGTGACATGCGACGAACCCTAACGCATCATTCAAGATGTGCATTGCATACACAGAACAGGCCTGTCAGGACATTGGACGGCTCCTAAAGCAATTTACACTGTGTACACCAGCAACACAACAATCATCCAGAAAAACACAAAACCAAACCGACCCTGAAGCACAGCCAACAAGAAACAAGCAACAAAATATTCCATTCAGCAATAACCCAGTTGTCATCTGATGCAGTGAGCCCCACAACCTGAAACAACAGCATCAGCAAGCGACAGAGACAAGCGTTCCTTCATCCCACCTCAATCACATATTTCTGGTCTCACGATTATAACAACCCATTGTAAAATCACTGAAATAAAACCATCTTACTATATCCTGTCTTCGTTTTTACTAAATTATTACCTGACGTCATTATTCCAGCATTCTGACCTCCTAGAGACAGATTGACATCGGAGGAGTCTTGTACAATGATGCCTTTAAAGTCAGGACCTGGAATGAGTGTAAAAAGAGCAAGTGAGTCCAAATGGAAGTTGTCGTGGGGTAGTTGTTGGTGATCGAAAGTGTACGAGCTACATTGACAGATGATAACCTTATACCGATTTTGTATCGTGTGTAGTGAGTGAACATAGTACTGTGCAAGAGACATTAGGTTTATACCTATTAACATTCTACTCACCTGCAGTGATTCTGGTTGATACTGCCTGTCTCTCTCTTCTCTCGGAAACAGCCATGGCACCATTTCCAGACCGGACCTGACGCTCCACTATTTCTGTTGCTGCTACCATGTCCATAGAGAAAGTCTCACCACCATGTGTTCCTTGAGGAACGACACTAACACCAGCGTCGTGGCCAGTCTGCTGTAGCACTACGTCAGCTGATGATGGATTGTCCATTGTGAAAGTCTCACCACCATGTGTTCCTTGAGGAACGACACTCACATCATCGTCATGGCTAGTCTGCTGTAGCACAACGTCAGCTGATGATGGATTGTCCATTGTGAAAGTCTCGTCACCTTGTGTTCCTTGAGGAACGACACTAACACCAGCGTCGTGGCCAGTCTGCTGTAGCACTACGTCAGATGATGATGGATTGTCCATTGTGAAAGTCTCACCACCATGTGTTCCTTGAGGAATGACACTAACATCATCGTCATGGCTAGTCTGACGATCATCACCATGTGTTGAATCACCTTGACCAATGTCATTACTACCACCTGCACTTGTGGAAAGACTAACGTTCTCTTCCATGTTTTGTGTATCCATCACTCTGGGAAGTCTCAGTTGGGTATGTCCAAAGCCATCAATTTCGTCTTGTCTCGGACTTTCCCGGTGAGCTTATGTCTCCCTCTCAGTCTGCTTCCCCGACTGATCTGAAAAGTGAACATCAGGAACAAATAGTTTCGTTTCTTTAAACTTATCGAATATTCAAATATTATTACCTGTGAATAAATATTGCAAGTAAACGATTCCCCATGCCACAGTCTTATCACTGGGTCCGTGCAACAGCAGTCACAAAACTGTCCGAGGCAGGCGTTCTCTCTGTCTCTCTGCACAAAGGAATGACCAAACCTTGATAAGTTTCATAACAACAGCGTACGGCATTTAACTATACTGAACCGCAAAAGAAACGTCACTCCAAGTAACACTGCATGAAAAGTTGTCATTTAAATATCTGGGTAATTTTTGTCAAAGTTTCAAAAATTTAACATAACCTTGTCCGGAAAAATGAAATTTATGATGAAAAAACAAAGCAGATGACAACAAAACAGATCGCCCAAACGCATCACGGCAAGGGCCATGGTAACCTGATGCTCGTGAGTTACGTGCAAATTGAAATGCACATGCAGATTGTGCGACAGCATCTTCAAGATCGCTTTGTTACTGCTGCGGAACCTGCTCTGCAGACCATGGGACACACCAGCGACACATTAGTGAGGACACCGTGCGTCGACGATTGACGAGCAGACACCTCCACTGTCACAGGCCACACCGAGGACCCATTCTGACCCCACGTCATCGCCGGGACCGTTTAGATCTACAGTGGGCAACACAGCTCCAGCATTGGCGCCACCAGCAGTGGAGAAGAGTCCTCTTCTCAAACGGGAGCCGTTACTGTATCTCAACAGCAGATGGCAGAGAGAGAGAGAGAGAGAGTCTGACGACGCGGTGGGGAACGTAATTTGGATGCTTGTGTTGTTGAGAGGTACTGGTTGGTACCAAGGCCGACAACTGCAGCTAAACTGCGTCAGGCGTTCCTCAGAGTGTGTGCTCAAGTGCCTATGACCTTCATCAACCGCGTCATCCATTCCTTGTATCGACGTTGCACGGCAGTCATCAATGCAAATGCGGACACGCGAAATACTGACTTGTGATGCCATTTTCTCAGAGACTAGTGTTGTGTTTCACTTTTAAGAATATTTGACACTTTAATTTCAACCTTGATGATCAGTTTTGCCAAGTTCCATCTTTTCAATATGTCTCAAAGTATGTTTACAGTGCTTGAACAAATAAGGTTTCTCATATATCTATCAATGGTGACGTTTCTTTTCCGGTTGAGTATATATACAGTAGTCAAACAGCACGGCCGCTATTGCTCTTCCTCCACCATGTTCGTCCCACGGTGACGTCATACCACGCCCTAGGCCATCGATTCACGTCAGTTACTGTTTCATGTGACGCGACCATGCTTACTCTGCTTAGGTTCATGGATAACCACACACTGAACAGATAATGCAATATGACTAGTTTAGATAGTAAACTACCCATTTTATTGGTGATGCCCAAGAAATATATCCCACGTCATCCAAACATCTTACCAATAGGTAACACTGATGTGGAAGCCTGTTTGGGGGCCCGTTACCAGTTACATATAAACATATTGTAAAGGGAGTCGGCCACACTCACAAAGAACCATACCATAAAATGTTGTTCTCTTCACTTTAAGATATCGTTTACAGAATGTAAGTAGTACAGCCTCTATTGAATTACAATGACAAGTTCCCCAAAAGCAGAGAATCGGCACTATCAAACATCTTGAATAAATCAGAGCATGTTATGTTACCAATCTTTCTCTGAAAACCATTTAAAGATATGCCTAGCACCTCAAGCTTATAAAGCTTGTGTGTGAAAACTAGTCCAAGATACCGATAAAATGACACAGTTTCAACAGAGCCAACTAACCATTTCTCATATCGGCGTAGGGGGCCAACATTTCTAAAGAAAATATGTTTAGTCTTACTAAAATTTGCCTTCATTCCTGTATCATTACAAAAGTTTTCCAAAATATTTAGCTTCTTTTGGAGTTAATGACAAGTGTCAGAAGCTTCAGAAATATCATCAACAAACATTAGTGCACAGAAGTTAGAAAAGAATTGATTAATGAAAGATCCTTGTCCCCCTTCTTTTTCCATTTTCTGATAAAGTTCATTAATAAATATGGTAAGATGCAGCCCTGGCGGGTACCCAGAGAACAGTTGAAACAAGATGAAAGTCCGCATTTGGTTCCAACGCGAACTGTTAAATGAGAAGCAATGGTGTAGTATATGAAGGTATCTGTGCAGAGACGATTGACAGAGTGTGTTACCAACTGTTCATATATGATAGTGTCAGAAATACCTTGTGAAACTCTTTGTTTAAGAATTGTCCAGAACACCTTGTTTTTTTCTGTTTACTTAAATATATCTGTTTCTTTTGAATGAAAGTCCTTCTGAAAAGTTATCTTAATTTCCTAAATAGTGAAATATATGTGTTATTGTCTCTGTTTGATCTTAACGCCCTGCACTTAGGTTGTTTCAGTTGATCTAGCTTATTATCCCAACATTGTGTGTGTGTATTATATCTCTCTTTTAAAACATCACGGTATATTTTTGCTGTGTTCTTCAGCTTAATGAAACACATTTACTAAGAAGGTTATAACTGTATCTATGTTGTTGTATATCATATCAAACAAAGTGGAATGTTAGTAACAGAAGATATGGCTAAAGTTAATGATGAAGCAGTTATTCGAGTCTTTATTCCACGAAAAATTAATCCATGGTTTTTTTTCTTATTTGTCTCTGTTCCTTTCATATGAAGTGCATGTAGACAACAGGAATATGGGTGCAGATTTTGGACTTTGTTTTGTAATGTCAATGTCAAGTTAATAGTATAAAGGGAAGTGAAAGGATGTGTCTAATGCACTAACCCCAAAATTTGGTATGGAAAAAGTGATGATGAGGCAATCATATAAAGCAACCTGCTGTGTCATTGAACATAATGCCATTTAATGAAAGAATACCAAAAGAGCGACACAACTCACATTGGACATACATCTATACCCGAATGAATGCTTGGTCCACATGTATAACATACATGTTCAATTTAAAACGCTGATAGCGGTGTTTTACAATTCTGTTATCTGGTGACATTAACGTCGTGTTTCATGCCTAGATTAGTTCTGTGGACTATAATACACGTTTGGGTTGTTATCAGCTCTATTCGTGCTATATAAGGATGGGAGGCTGAGATCACTACTTAACGTCCGCCATTTTGTGCATTTGAACTTTGCTTCACAGTCCTTTCATTATTCGTAGGAATCATTTACGGCACAAGGTTTTAGTTTGATAGGCAATTTATTAAATTGTATTAAGCTAAATACACAACAGAAAAAATACATATGTAATGGCAACTGTCTGCACGGGATGACACAGGTTTCGCTAAACGCAAAGACATATTGCTGACGTTTGACAAGTTCTGACTCATCTAAGCTATTTTGATAGCAGTAAATTGTTGAATACCACTAAATAAGACCAATCTCATATTACAGAGAATACAACCTGTAAATACTGAGACAAAGAAGTACATCCTTACCTGCACAGAGCTAGGTTTCTACCTTCCTGCTCCTACCCACAATGCCTATCGCCAGGGACTTATCGTATGTAGCGTAACACAGTTACCGTGTCGCCACCTGTCCATCACATGACATGACTCATAAAGTACTAAGCCTGAAATGATAAAGAAGCTGTTTATATTTCTGGCAACCTTACAACCACGCCAACTTTCAAAAAGGTCATTTTCTTTTAACATTGTTTTTTCTTTTATTCAGCGCAATGAATCTTTATCTGTGTATACAAACCTTTCTAGCAATTTCAAAACGTGAAAGATGAAAGATAGATTTACTGAATATTTCTTTTTTAATGTAACTGTGTGTGATGATATTATTGGTAGGTCACGGTAACCTACTTTCACTAAGTAAAACATGCTTATTGTTCTAATGTTGAATTCTAATAAGAGACATTATGTTTGGTTTCTAGATAGCCCTTGGGAATGTTCTAAAAATACTTGCAACTGTTATTGAAGGCCACTCAACCATATCTTTTGGGCGCGATAAATCAAGCCGTATTGACTTAAATAGGATGAAGTTTGGTTCACATCATCATTTGGGTGTAGCGTTGAATTAGTAAGCTTTTGATGGACTATCTTTGAAGTGAAGGTCATTGAAATATGCATGTGTAAAGACGCTGTGCTCTTGTGTATACTGAGATCAGATGTTTGTGAGAGAAAGCTTCTGAAGCGGGATACACAATACAGCTTTCATTCACTGTCGTGTGTTCTATCCAAATCACCTACTCCAGATCACTTGACACAACCACTATCACCCTTTCAGACACTAGTTTGACAGTTGTGCAAGCAGGCGAACGTGTTGAAATGAATTCATGTAGCTTGGGTCATTTGCTGTCAGAAACGAGTATGCCTATGGACTGGTAATTTAGTATAGGGGAGGGAGGGGCTGTACGATTCTGAGGGAGGGGTGAAAAAAGGACACATTCGGGGTTTTTTTTAATATTTATTTTTTACATTATTTATGGACAACTAATATATACTCAACAGTAAAAGTTCCTGTGACACCAATATTTTAGTGTATTTTTCAAACAAGTAAAGTTTGGTTTTCAATATCGTAGTACATGTATGGTATCAAGTCACAAAAACGCAACTGCTACAGAAAAGCATGCATTCCATGCAAAAGTTGCAAGCCCCATGCATTTCACTACCCAAGAATGGGTATAAAAACATGTACGTTAACGGGATTCAATATGCATTGTTTAGCATCGTGCTGACAACAACCACTCAGAAAAACAACAAAATTACGCAATTATTCAACATTACGAAATGCCACGCCTGTCCGAAAATGAGCGTCTGCGAGCCATTGGTATGCTTGAAGCAGGATCGAATCAACGTGATGTTGCAAGACAATTTAACGTCCACAGAAACACCATTTGGTGTTTATGGCAACAGTGGCAATAGACGAATGCAGTCAGAGATCATCCTCGGAGTGACAGGCCACGCGTGACCAATAATTAACAAGACAACTGGATTCGAACAACACACCTACGAAATCGATTCCAGCGAGCAACAGTGACTGCAAGAAGCATCCCTGGCCTTCGACGAATATCTTCACAAACCGTACGTCGTCTCCTCAGATGTGCAGGGATTGTATCCAGAAGACCCACCAGACGTCCCATTATGACAGGAAACCACCGTCAAGCACGTCTACAGTGGTGCAGACAGCGTCTACGCTGGACAGCCATGCAGTGGGAACAAGTTCTATTCACTGACGAGTCTCGTTTTCACCTCAGCCACAGCGATGGGCGGATTCGAGTGTGCCGACGTCGAGGTGAACGTTACGTCAATCATTGTGTTATGGAAGAAGATCGGTTCGTGGGCGGCAGCGTTAGAGTATGGGGAAGGATTACAGCAAGACAGAGGAACCGTTTGATAGTGGTAGAGGGAAATCTCAATAGACAGCGCTACCGCAACGAGATCATCGGCGCTGTTGTTCTACCGATTTTGCGTCGCCATGACCATGGCATTACCTTTCAACATGACAACGCCCGGCCTCATATTGCTCGACTTGTTCAGGGTTCTCTTCAACCAAACCACGTGAATGTCATCCCTCTGGCCGGCTCGCTCCCCTGATCTCTCACCTATCGAGCACATGATTGAGATGGATCGGCGCCTTCAACGTCAACCACGTGTTCCACAGACACTCCAGGAACTACGAAACATGCTCCAGCAGATATGGACAGATATCCCAAAGGACTGTGTGCGACGCCTGGTCCATTCCATGAGACGAAGATGTGTTCCTTGCATCGCAACCAGAGGTGGACACACACGCTATTGATTTGTAAATTGACATTTTGACATGTTCATTTTTTTTATGAAAGGCATTTTCTGAAGTCAGTATGGCAAATTAAACCATTTGAACCACTTAAACCACTTACATGAGTCTTTTATCTGTTGCAAACCGAAATTGTTTCAGATTTGGTGAAAAACATAACTTGACAATTAAATCACAGGGACTTTTGTTGTTCAGTATATCATAGGGCTGGGAAAGGAGTGTCATGGAAAAATGTTACATGTATTTGGCAAAAAATTACACAGTCTGAAGGCCAATCTCACCGGCCCTCCTCCCCTGTAATAAATGTCCACTCACTTACGGCAATGCTGAGGTGGAGTGTACACAACATGCTCAGTGCAACCGCTGATATTATTTTTGTGAAAGGGGGATACAAGGACCGGACAAATATTCCGCGAAACAATTTACACGTTTGGTAGTCATCTTAGTTTTCACCAAATGAATTAGTTTTTTGTTGTAATACGTTTACCAGTTCTACTTATACAATTTCAAATTATTAATATGCTTCTGAAAAGGGGAGCGTTATGCACCCAATTTTCTCAAACATTTGCTGGGATCATGAAAAAGGTTATTGTTGGTGTTTGGATCTGAGTTGGGTTTGATGGATGTATGAGTACATATCTGTTTGTTCAGACAGAACAACAGAACTATGTTTTGTACGTAATAGGCATCTCCAGTATATAATGGTACACGGGGTATATAGTGGAGGGTATTCGTCAGGTATATATTCTGTACACTAGTAAGAAAGACAGATGGGGATATTTGATGCTGGATATATCAAATGCAGAATTCAGAATGATATATGAGGAAGGGCTTTTACCTGATTAAAATTATATTTGGAACCACAGATGAGGAAATGGTTTGTACCATATATGTATTCTGCACGGTATGTGGAGAGAACTGATACCGGAGTTTATTCATCTCATCACCTCATGACAGTGATGACGTTGTTTTTTTTGTTTTGTTGGTTTTGATTTGTTGTTTTGTTTGTTTGTTTTGCTTGTTTTGGTTTTGGTTGTTGTTGTTTTTGCTGTTTTTTTGTTTGCACCACGCAAAGAAAGTATATTCATCTCATTTTCCTCATAACAGTGATGACGTTTTTTTGGTTGTTTTGTTGGTTTTGTTTTGTTGTTTTGTTTTGTTTGTTGTTGTTGTTGCTGTGTTTGTTTGTTGTGTTGTTTGTTTTGTTGTTATTTGTTTGTTTTGTTGTTTGTTTTTGTTTTTGGGGTGGGGGCGTAAAGGCATGTCATCATTGGTTTTCAAGAAGTTATTATCGGAATAATTATTATTAGGTATATTTTTATCAAATTTGATGGCAAATCGAGCGAGCAATTTTGGTGCAGAAGTTTGTTCATCAACTGATCATGTTACGACTGCAATTTATCTTTAATTGACCTTAAACGTGCCAGGCTCATTAAGTGACGCAATATTCCATCATTAAGGGGGCTGTAGATCGGGTCAAACAACCCAATTCACAGATTCACAGACACCAGTCAGTCAGTTCTCACATGATGATCACCCAATCCTCATTAGTCAATTATGACATTACAATTTTGGGGGGATCTATTTTCTTTATCATAATAATTATTGTAATAGTAATAATAACAAAAATAATTATAACAATAAAAATAAATTCCTTTTCACTACATCACTGCACTAAAACAGACCTGAGCTTCATAACATATGGTTACTGATATCATAATATTATATACAGATAGTCATTCATCACCGTTAAATAACTCTAGCCAACGTGACCAGCGGTCTGTACATCCCAGTGGTGACCTTCTAAACAAAAATGGTATCAGTGACAATGACAAAGTTTATTCATAGGCCCATGATTCAAATGGAGCAATCTGTGTGGATACAAGATAACAATAACTTGATGCTTGACCCACCACTTATCACCTGTGAGTTATCAGGTGGCGTGAGCTGTATTAACACGGTTGCCTCACAGAGTGGGGTAATCTAACATTGTACACTGACAGGGAGGTCATTGTGTCTCGCCGTAGACCTAGTTCGTATTAATTTATTCATATTGTTATTTAATTTAGTTAATACACTGCTATTACACAGTGAGCATGATGATCAAACTTTTGCTCACACACAATTCATTCAAAAATATGATGAGTGAGTGAGTGAGTATGGTTTTACGCCGCTTTTAGCAATATTCCAGCAATATCACGGCGGGGGACACCAGAAATAGGCGTCACACATGGTACCCATCTCGGGAATCGAACCCGGGAGCGAACGCTTTAACCACTAGGCTACCCGACCGCCCAAATATATGATGAAGAAGAGTGAGCAGGGTGGCGGTGCCTGTGTTTACTTGAAGGGGGCGTGCATGTTTTGAAATCACTGAGTGACTGAGCGACTAACTCGGTCTCACTGGGAGTATTCCTGTACCTACGAGTACATACTATGAATGTTGGGTTAAACGTTCTTATCCTTACTATGCTGGACCTCGCTGATGAGTTGGTTGCTATTAATATTTCAACATAATCCCCTCCGAGGTCCACACTTTTCTGGGTCTATGAGGCTGGAGTGCCTGGATCCCGCTGGTATAGAAAGCTTCCTCCTGTGTGGTGTAAAAAGCGACAAAACCCTTTACATAATCATAATCAATCTCTACTAAAAGCAGAGTTCGTTGTACGATTCCGACTATATCATGAGGATGTGTTTATGAATTACTATCACAGATTAATGATACAGTTGTTCGCGAAAAGGTAAGCGTATCCTGCCCCACCAGTGACACCATTCACAAACACTCGTTAAGGCAAGTGAACTGTTCACCTAAAAGAACAGGGGGTAACAGTCAAAATATTATTTTTGTCACATCTGCGTCAAATATGGAAATGTCCGAACATGTTCTTTTCGATATGAATATTTGATTTATGATAAAATTGCATCTCTTGTCTTGTACATATCTACATGCATATTTTCTTGCACACACTGGTTTGATTAAAAAGGTTTCATAATAGTTCGTAAGTGTGCTTGGGTAAACTACACTTACAGAGAGACATTCTGATCAGTGTGGCCTCACAGTTAACGTTCATAATAATATGAATTGCATTATTCCCACCAAGCTGATAATTATACATTCGAAGCAGACACTTATACTTCAATTTCAACGATATTTACGGCTGCGGCCAAAGCTATCCTTTCACCTTTGACCTATACTGAACCGCAAAAGAACCGTCACTCCAAGTAACATTGCATGAAAAGTTGTCATTTAAAAATCTGGGTAATTTTTGTCAAAGTTTCTAAAATTTAACATTAGCTTGTCCGGAAAAATAACGTTTGATGATGAAATAAAGAAGCAGATGACAATAAAACCGATCGCCAAAACGCATCACGTCATCGGCCATGGTGACCCGATGCACGTGAGCTCCGTGCAAATTGAAATGGACATGCGTTCCCCCATTTCTTTCCCTATAAAAATCCACCCCCATCGGATAACATTCATTCGTTAATGAATTTGCTACCACATGCGAAAAATGAAAAATTATCAGGGACACCAAGCCCTTGGACGATTGCAAGCTGGACAAACCGCCCGGCATGTATTTCGAGTCCACATAAGGACCATATACAGGCTCCAGCAACGGTACCAGGCCACCAACACTACAGATGACCGACCGCGTAGTGGAAGACTAAGGGTCACCACCCGTTGTCAGGATCGTCCGATTGTGGGACAGCATCTTCAAGATCGCTTTGTTACTGTTGCGGAAACTGCTGGACAGACCATGGGGACATACCAGCCACACATTAGTACGGACACCGTGCGTCGACGATTGACGAGCAGACACCTCCACTGTCACAGGCCACACCGAGGACCCCACGTCATCGCCGGGACCGTCTTCAGATGGCAGAGAGACAGAGTCTGGCGAGGCCGTGTAGAACGTTATTCGGATGCTTGTGTTGTTGAGAGAGGGGTGGTCCGAGCATCATGGTGTGGGTTTGAATTGGTCTTGCACAGAGAGTCGGCCCTGTGGTCTTCCAGAACATCGGTCCAGGGTGAGGCAATGGTGTCACAGCAGCTCGGTGCATTGATCAAGTCTTGAGACTACACGCCATACCTCATTTGGCACGGCGCCGCAGCCATGAGTTTCAGCATGATAATGCCCGTGCCCACACTGCCAGAGCAACAAGAGACGTCCTCCAGCAGAATGGTACCAGAACCATGCAGTGGCCTGCCCTCAGTCCCGATTTAAATTCCATTGACCACCTGTAGGACGAGATTCAAAGACGGCTGAATGACGTCAGTCCAAGGCCGACAACTGCAGCTGAACTACGTCAGGCGTTCCATAGAGTGTGGGCTCAAGTGCCTATGACCTTCATCAACCGCCTCATCAATTCCACGTATCGACGTTGCACGACAGTCATCAATGCACATGGCGGACACACGAGATACTGACATGTGATGCCATTTTCTCAGAGACTAGTGTTGTGTTTCACTTTAAGAACATTTGACACTTTAATTTCAACCTTGATGATCAGTTTTGCCCAGTTTCCTCTTTTTCATATGTCTCAAAGTATGTTTACAGTGTTTTGACAAATACGGTTTCTTATACATCTCTCCATGGTGACGTTTCTTTTGCGGTTCAGTATATATCAAACATGAATCACAACCTAAAATTTCATCAACTTCTCTGATTCGTTGTCTTGCCTCCAGGCACTTAAACGTTTCGAATCATATCACCCTTTTATTCTTGACATTTTAGAACTCTATAATGACCTTTCTACTGGCCAATGTGACATCGTCTTTTGCTGGTTACCAAGTCACGTAGGCATAACAGGTAACTCAAAAGCTTTCAAACCACCAACTCATGCAAAAGAGGTGGGACACCCAAGTAGGAAGCAAAAAACTACACGAATTGAAACCAACAATCGGTCATACCGACTTGGGCTGTCAGTCAAGACATGACGAGGTCGTTTTACGACCATGTCGTATTGGCCACAGTCGGTTTACACATGAATATCTGCTTAAGACAGACAAGGACGAACTTCCTAAGTGTATCCCTTGTGATTAAAGGTTCACCGTCAAGAATATATTGCTTGACTGTGTGGACTTTGCGACCGCAAGGGATTCACATTATCAAAACGTAAATCTGAAAGATCTCTTTTCCTATGTCAGCGGGCATCTTATTATCAGCTATTTGAAAGAAATTGATCTGTATAATAAATTTTAAATAAATATATATATATGGAAAATTTAATGCTTGTTTTTAAATGTGTGATGTTATTATCAACTGACATTATTGAAGGCTCGGTCCAGGGGGTTAAAGTATCGTAAAATTATTGTCCCCCTGTGTGACACGTAATCCTATCATAATCGATGTAACTATCATCAACAAGTGTTTTTAAGCCAACTCATTGCTGAGTATTTTTTAACGTTGGCTAGCATTGTGCACAACCACCAGTGGCTAAAGTGATGACGTAAATCCTACTGGAGTATCAAGCCGAGATACTGTAAGTCCAAATGATCTCCAGCGAGGTGGCCTAGCCTTGGTTACAGGTGGTCTATAGCCCAACTTAAAACTATATACATCATATTGTTATGCTCAAATATGTTTCATAAATTGTTTTTTTAATATATTATGCTCAAATGTGTTTCACAACTTGTTTTTAAATAAAACTTTGCATAAATAACTAAATTGTAAATATATTAACTTGGTCTTGTCGCTCTATGGCTGAAATAATGCCGATGCGACGTTAAATTTGAACTCACTCACTCAATTTTAACGTTATTTAAATTAAAACCAAATTTTAAGATGGATCTTTATGTGCTGACTTTGCATACTGTATCGAAGTCGCTAGGTTATATCGAACATACAAAGGGGTTGAGTATTTCCCTGTATAAATATATAATATAATATTTCCTATATTTAAGCCTGGAAGATTCAAATACAACCAACGCTAAGGTGCCTTGAGTTTATTGTGTACATTAATTAGGCCCCCGCCTCTAAACCGCCAGATCCCCTCCATTGTAAGACGGAACATCCCATATCATCTCAGTCAGGGATGAAACGGGGCATGATATGGAAAACGGAAGGGGATGGTCTCTACAGCCCCTGTAAGAGTATGGTGAGCTTGCCCTAAGGCAGAAATTGAAATTTATTTTCATGTTTGCTTGTTGCCCCCGCCTCATAAGCTCCTAATTCCTTACCAAAATATAAGGAATGTAAAGAATTCCTTATATTTTGGTAAGGAATTAGGAGCTTATGTTTCATCTAATTTATTTGCGATATGATAGTGTTCTCCCTAGCCACATTAAGCAGGTCGCAGCGCTCTGGTCTTGTTTTTTTGTGCCCTGGCTTTATTCTATTGTTTTGACGTGCGTCCTGATAAATAAGGTATTTAAAATAGCATGGATGCGAAGTGTTGATATCTAGACTATGTCTTTTAATATTAGGATATGACTTAGAAAAATCAGTATGTGTTAGGAGTGATCTATTTCATGATTTCATACTGCAGAATCCTCACATCCTTGTGGAGGTACGCTTTGCTGTGGCATTCGATGGTATCATGATAATAATAATATTTTGTTATTTTTGTTTTTAGGCTAAGACGTAGTTTACTTTCAAAGCTCAAGGGCACATAAGGCAGACTCAGCGCAAACAACAAACCAGAAGATAGATGGTATCCACAAGACAAAGTAGCAACAAGATCGTCCCTTGTTCACATGTTCAGAGGAGACTAGTGAAGATGGCAGAATGAAAGGCATAATGTTTTGTTCACTGTGCACTAAATGGAACATGTATCTCTGGAATACACTGGAAATTGATCCTAGATTCGGACAAAAGGTTGATGTGAGACTTGATAGGCTTTCCCTACATGAAAATGTGTACATGCATCAACATGCATTTATGTTAGAAAAGTAAGAAGCAAATTTCAGCATATTTTCTCGAGGTATACAGAAAAGGAAACTGCCACACTGGTGGATGCACAGCAAGTGTTATTTTTTCCCAATGAACATAACTTGACATATACCACTTTGTTTCGTCCCCTAATAGACTTTTGTGTTGAACTTGTTAAATGTCATTTACTGACGAAATTTTGTGTACCAATCAAACTTTTTCTACAACCAATTCTCGGGGCCGCAGTCCTTTGTGAATAAGCATCCTGCAACCACGCAATGGCTCTTTATCTATCAACTTGTTTCATTGACGTCTGACCATGATGTAATTTCAAGTGAGAACAACACTATCATGGTAACGATTTGTATACCTCAATTGTACATGGTGAACACAGATTGCAGGTGCAACGACAAAACAAACTCATTGTGACATTGCGTTCGAGCGATGAAAACAGTTTGTTTTACCCTTGTTTTAAGGTTAAACTTGGTGATTTGTCAACAGATTCTCACAATTATTGTGCTTGCAAAGTGCATATGCTAATATGCACACAATGCTCAGCTTTGAACACAAACACATTCCAAACGGTTTGCGATTAGAAATTCTAATTTCTACTTTCTATGTCAAATGAACGGTCGTGCAGGAATATACATTTGACACTCACTTTGTTTTGAGTAGTAATGTATAGATTTCCGTGCAAAATGTTGTGTCTTGCAGAAAACATCTTGTGTTCGTCGGACATTGTGTTGAAAACGGAGATTCAAAGTTTGCATTTCTTCATCATCGTGATATACCAAATAGAACACGGTATAGTGAAGCGTGTTAAGGGCTAAGAGGAGAAGATCAATTTAGACCAGAGGATATTGTCGTCAGTCTCATTGCCTTTGCTACAGCTCTCACAGTGCCATGACAGGACTGCGAACCATAGATATACTTTAGGGCATTTATGGCATGAATTGGGGACATACTCCTACATACTGAGATTGAAATGACTGGCTTTTACAAATTTAGGAAGAGTCGCTGGGACAAAAGGGAACAAATTGTTTTATTTGGATAACAACGACACCTTTCTGGAGAGTGCACCATTTGATTGGTGTGCAATTCATCCAAAACGCTGGCTCCGTCCCAAACAATACCTTTACTTGAATTCAGTGACTTGTTCACTGAGACAGAAACCTCAATTTCATGGATTGTTCACCAGCAGGAGCAAGGACTTAACATCACTCAACAGTTTTAGAAGTGACTTCATGAGATGAATGATTCTCTTTTCCAAATTTCCCTATGGTATGGTAACATTCTACAAGATCAGTGCCTTTAAAATAACATTGTGATAAACCACTTGTTTGAAGCAATATAAAGCTGAGATCTGATGACCTGAGTATTTTGAGAAATCGCACACAGAAGCGATATTATTTTCCTCTGAAAGAAACTATGACTGAGGTATAAATTGTAGTAAATATGGAAATGAATGAAACTCAAAGGTACCTGGGGATGTCTCCGATATATATGATTGGCAGTTTATATTGATAGCGATGATTAATAAGTATTATATAGTCATTTTCTCTCATTGTTCTACTAATTACAATTTTTCAGAGCTTTGTGATAACTATTTCTTATGTCTTCTAGTTGCACCGTCACTAAAATTTTGAGTAAGTCATTGACTAATTTATACAGAGTCAGACACGTTACAACAGTTTCAATTCTAACCTTGATCACCTCATGACTTATGAAAGGAACTGATCAATGGATAAAAGAAATCAATTGATGGATGTAAAGATGACCTAAAAAGCAGGACAAAAGTACCCAGGAGATCAGGTAAGAAAGGAATAGTTGTTGATTCTAATATTGGCACCCGCTTTGAGGTAAAAGTATGAGGGAGTTGATTCAATAAATATCAAGATTTATATATGGGTGCTGTGTTCAACACTTCACTGAAGGTTTCACTGTTTTAATATGTTGAAAATACTATCTCTCTGACTGTATTTGAAGCAATATTTCGGCTGTGGATTTAAGTCAAGAACGCAAAGTGTGCAAGATTACTGTTCCAATGATTGACTCATACTTGAAGAATTACATCTTGACATCGATTGTATGAGGCACGAATTAGACCAAGTCAGAATTGTCGATGACCTTCAAATAATAAGAGAAAGAATATCTAATGACTCTGGTCACCCAAACAATTATGGTTTAGAGTAAGGGTAGGAGTATATGTAAAAGCCACGTCATGGTTAACTGTAACGGTAGACTGGGTGAGGATAAGATAGTGATTGAGTGAGTGAGTATGCTTTTAGGCCGCTTATAGCAATATTCCAGCAATATGACCGGTGGTGACGCGCGAACGCTTTAACCACTATGGTTCGCTCGTCACGCCGAAGACCCGGGTTCGATTCCCGACATGGGTACAATGTGTGAAGCCCATTTCTGGTGTCCCCCGCCGTGATATTGCTGGAATATGACTAAAAGCGGCGTAAAACCATACTCACTCACTCACTCACTTTAACCACTATGCTACCCCACCTCCCCGAGGATAAGATAGACAGAAGGACCGCATGTTAAGACACAAGTACTATCAACTATTATTTCCTGTCCATTTCCTCACATCCTTTATTCTCTCACTTCAGTGCAGATGATTTTGCCCAATGTTATCTGATGTACACCATGCTCTTAGTTTTGAAATAATATCCCAACTGAAGAACGTGTAATTCATGTTATTATCAATAACGATTGTACTCGCATTGATATCCAGTCTACTGGCAAGCAGCCAAACCAAGTTTGATAGTAGTACACTGGCTGCCTTTAGACAACATATTGAACAACATTATCCACACAATCAGGTCAAAGCATAAAGGTGAGAGTGACTTAACTGAAGTTTTACTTCACTCGCGGATAAGATAACGCACGTGCTAGTTATCTCTGCACAGTGTGTCCATATAAGTCCTAACAAGAATCATAATAATGTTAGCAGATCTAGTAAATTAGGAACGTCAAGGCAAGAGAAAAACCTGTCTCGATTGTCTGGCGAGATAGATTCCATTGTACGTAAAAGGCAAAACAGCGTTAAACAATTATATGAATGGAGTCATATCGCCGGGTGTTCGTGAACGGGCATGCATGTCCTGCCCTTAAACCCTGCTTTTTATAGGAATGTAAGCGCCAATAATGAGAATTGTTCAAAGCTACAAATAATTACCTCTGAAATAAATCAAATCGGAAAAAACAAGCTTCTTCGGGTAAAGAGCAAAGAATACAAATGTAAAATATATAAATATAAAAGAAAGATAGCAAATATTTTTTAAAGAATATTCTAAGGGATATGACATCTCTTAAACAATACTGGACGGACAGAAAGGAAGAAATGATAAATTACTTTTGAAGCATTTTAGGAGCATTTCACGAGAATCAAAAAAAGTTATTTGCATACTAATTCTCGTGGTGAAAGCGACCATAAATTTGATGATAATTTTCACAGTGACCGCATCTATGATTTTTTCAAGCTATCTCATTATGATAATGATGTCATGCAAAAATTAAACCGAAACAATATTCTTGATTGTATATGTAATGACTACTTAGCTGTCTCATCTCCTCAGTCGAAGGATGTTTATTCTGCTTATTTCAATTTAACACTCTATTCTATACTACTAACCGAGGTCTGGCTAATGGGGATCACTAGTTCATAAGAGGAAAGGTAACCTAAATTACTCTTTCGGGCCGACATGTTTCAATACTAAGCTGCTTTTGAAAAAAGATTCACAAGCATATTAAATGATAGATTAACCAGATATCGCGATCACTTTGATGCTAAATTTCTCACACACAATCGTGCTTTGGTAAAAGATTATGAACTGTCGATAATGTTTTCATCCTTCAGACTATTCTCACTTAACTTAAGCGTCATGAAAGGAAACTATTCTGTACTTTTATTGATCTTACTAAGGTCCAAAATACATTTGGATCCCCACCTGAAAATAACATTGGTATCAAAGCTTCAATGACACTACTTAAACGAGCTAGAAATGTGGTTGTGAAACGTGGTGCTGTGGGAAAGAAGATATAAAAGTGTGTGTACATCTGAAGTTCCTAAAAATGGCTACTAGTTTGAAATTTAACGCATCGAAAATCTATAGAAAAAAGACAGAGAACCCCCTATTCCACGGCACCACGGATGCAGGCTCTATATATTCCACACTAAAGGCAGGCTCTCTAATCCCATGCACAACAGAGGCAGACTTTATACCTTCCACTCAAGGCAGGCTCTCTATTCCACTGCACCACAGAGGCAGACTCTATACATTCCACACTCTGGGCAGGTTCTCTATTCCCATGCACCACAAAGGCAGACTTTATACCTTCCACTCAAGGCAGGCTCTCTATTCCACTGCACCACAGAGGCAGACTCTATACCTCCCACTCTGGGCTGGCTCTCTATTCCACTACACCACGGAGGCAGACTCTATGCATTCCACACTCCAGGCAGGCTCTCTAATCCATTAGAACAGAGGCAGACTCTATACCTCCCACTCTCGGCAGGTGCACTGTTCCACTGCACCACGGATGCAGACTCTATATATTCCACACTCCAGGCAGGCTCTCTAATCATTAGAACAGAGGCAAACTCTACACATTCCACTCTCGGCAGGTGCACTGTTTCACTGCACCACGGATGCAGACTCTATATATTCCACACTCCAGGCAGGCTCTCTAATCCACTAGACCATGGCGGCAGACTCTAAGAGATAAGAGATAAGATAGATCAGACTTTATTATCCCATGGGATATTCATATAGTACAGTTGATTAGTACTAAAATATGAAAAAAGATAAAGTATATGCTATTAAGATTTCTACAATGACATTGAATGCCTGATTCTGATTGGTTAAAAAGAGGTTTCCTTTTTGCTACGGAAACCCCTTTTATATCTATTAAGCCTTTTCACACAATGAATACATTGATAGCAACACATTGATTCATAAAAAAAGGCTGCTGATCATCACCGATAGGAATAGTAAAACGTATCGATATTTTCTCTATTACACGCTGGATCTCTAATATAAGCCAGGTCTCTAATACACGTCAGGTCAACGGAGCTCTCGAAATAAATAGAGGAAATACGGTAGTTTCAGATGTTTTTGGCGACAATATGGTGTTCTAGGCCGAAACCCTGACTGCTTCGATGATGAAATTACAAAACTTAGCGAAGGCATATCTTTTGCATACAAATGATAATGTTTATGAAACTGTTTGGGACAGGTAATTTCGTCATTGAAACAACCGGCAATGAATATGAAATATGACATCATAAAATGTATTTGGAGAAACGTTATTCATGACAACATGGTGTTTACAAAACCTTTTCTGATCGATATCCATTGCCATATCCGTCAACCACCACCGTAAGGATTTGGCAGGTGGGGACTTGAAAGTCCATAGGAAAACACTCCTCCCTTTGAAAGGCAACGACAACAATGCCCCGACATTACTGAAGTCACAGGAACTTGATCATAGCAACTCATAAAACTTGATGAAATTCATTCAGAATATGCACAATCAGGCAAATCATACAGGAGCCACTGTTTCTGGGCCACAACTGTAACATTCTTTTCACACCCTGGCTTCTAATTCTAAAATCTTGAGACTGACAGGCGAAATCAGGTTCTCTTGTCATAATAGTCGTCTAGTCTGCAGCCTAAAAAAGGCCCGTTCAGTCATGCTCCTGTTCCATTAGGCCCGTGAAGATCCGGGGTAGAATAGGTCTTCAGCAACCCATGCTTGTCGTAAAAGGCGACTAACGGGATCGGGTGGTCAGGCTCGCTGACTTGGTTGATCCAGGTCATCGATCCAAATTGTGTGGATCGATGCTCATGATATCAATCACTGGATTGTCTGGTCCAGACTCGATTATTTTACAGACCGCCGTCATATAGCTGGAATATTGCTGAGTGTGGCGTAAAACAACAAACCAAACCAAATCAAAACCTGTTCCATTGGCAATGACGTGTACCATCAGGCCCATTCCCAGTAAATCTACAGGTTAATATTGAACCACATCATAGGTCGGGGTTGTCATCTTACTGGCTGAAATATGTATAAAGTACTGACACATCCAAGTTCGGGGTGGGGCGGCATTTATTTTGATTTTGTTACAATGTACTTGGGGTAATTGCTAGCTAATAGACTTACTCATGTAAAATAAATAGTAGAATGTAGAATTCATAAAGTTTGTTGGAGAAATACATTCGTTTAGCACTTTTTAAACTATTTCTACAACCCGTCGCCACTACAATGGGAAATGGCATATTCGATTTCCAAGAAATGATTTGTCACGCTGATTTCCAAGAAATGACTTGTCACGCTGATTTCCAAGGAATGATTTGTCACGCTGACTTCCAAGGAATGATTTGTCACGCTGATTTCCAAGGAATGATTTGTCACGCTGATTTCATAGGAATGATTTGTCACGCTGATTTCCAAGAAATGATTTTGTCACGCTGATTTCCAAGAAATGATTTGTCACGCTGACTTCCAAGGAATGACTAGTCACGCTGACTTCCAAGGAATGATTTGTCACGCTGATTTCCAAGGAATGACTTGTCAAGCTGATTTCCAAGAAATGACTTGTCACGCTGATTTCCAAGGAATGACATGTCACGCTGATTTCCAAGAAATGACTTGTCACGCTGATTTCCAAGGAATGATTTGTCACGCTGATTTCCAAGGAATGACTTGTCACGCTGATTTCAAAGAAATGACTTGTCACGCTGATTTCAAAGAAATGACTTGTCACGCTGATTTCAAAGAAATGACTTGTCACGCTGATTTCAAAGAAATGACCTGGAGCCTCCGAACGTGCATAGCAGGTTGCGATGAAATTAAAACATATATCTTAGGACTAAGTTTAGAGGGTTATTTGTCAACTTCTTTATGAAAAACATTTATGTTTTGAACACTTATTTTGAACTAGTCAAGACTATGGGTGTTTAAATGTTGAACTTTAGTAAAAAATGTTATATATATAACTATCTGTGACCCCTCTTTGAATGTTCAAAAATAGTGGACTTTTGTACCCTGTGCAGTTACGCATTGCAAGAGAGTACAGTTTTCAAAGCATAGAATGGTAGAATGGAGATTATCCTACACTTTGATATAGTCCAACTGCAGAGTAGATACCTCTTATGTATACATTGCAACTTTGCGATATATATATATATATATATATATATATATATATATATATATATATACATATATATACTATATCAATGTCTACTCATGAACTCTGCTGAAACGTGACGAGGAGGCATCTCTGACATGTATCCCTTGCAAATATCCATGTCATTTGACATTTGATTTTGAAATGTATTCATGTAGTTTATGTGGTTTTCCACTGTTTCCACATCAAATGACTTGACATTATAAACTGAGGAAAGTGTGTTTTCCTGTGAAAGATGCCAAATGATATGTGGAGACAGAAAGGGATATGTATTATAGCACACTGAATAATTAAGTTGTGTTTTCCTGTGATAGATGATTACAGCACACTGAATAATTAACTTGTGTTTTCCTGTGATGGATGATAATTGGGTTGTGGAGGCAGAAGGGGATATGTATTACAGCACACTGAATAATTAAGTTGTGGCTAAGACATGTCTTTCTACCCTGAGACTCATTAACTGTTAGACATTTGTAAAATATGAATTAGGCACAGACGTTTCACTACGCAAAGTACTTAATGAACAAAACATTAATCAAATCGTCTTCACTTCTACACGTGGGGGCACGGGTGACTCAGTCGTCTGCTGTGCAGAGTTGCGTCTCTTGGGCACACCAGAAACATGATTGTGGGTTCGAATCCCGGTTCGCCCCGATTATGTTTCTAGGTTTGTCAGCACCATACCTGTGCTCGTAGGTTTCACCGAAGTGGTAAATGTCTGAGACCTGCATCACTTCGAGCTTTCTTCTCACATTCCTCCCTGCGATATAACTGGAATACTGTCAAAAGCATTGTTGAACCCAACTCACTCACTCACTCACTCACTCACTGTACACGTGGGGCCAGCGCTGACAGTGCATATTTCTCCATATTTTTCCAATTAGCCTGTCGATAGTGTTCTGTCGCGAGCGAACAGACTAAACCCAATGTTGCTTTGCTGCTTATGACCCTACATGTACCAACCTGGGACCTGAGTTAAATTGAAGGATGTTTTGACACAATTGTACCTACTTAAATTGAATGTTACACATTTTGTCAGTTAGTATACCCACTTGAATTAACTTAAGCTCAATGTTGTTTTGACACCAGTTTACTCACAAAACCCACTGTTTTTTGCCATAAGATATCTATGTAAACTCTATCTTGTTCTGCCAGCAAAGACGTTAAGTCACAAGCAGGCCTTGAGTAGGCGTGGATATCGCCAATAAAACAGTATAGTCTTAAAGGGCGAGTAAAGTCAACATAGTTACTTTGCAGATTTATACTTAAGGGAATTCTTAATCACAAATGGTTGACCAAAATATAATTTAAAAAGGAAAATACCGTAAAAACGACGGGCAAAATGAATGGGGAATTGTTCCTAAAGAGGATTCCTGACCGTCATTAAAACTTTGTTACGAACTACAATTATGTGTCAATGAGTAGTGGGACGAGGCCAGAGATCATCATCTCCAGGGTGGTATCCAAATCTGTACAAATTTATTTCGATACTGCTGGTTGAGCAGGATAATACTGTGATCACAATCGAATAGAAATGTGTCAGTGTGAAATCGGACAAATAAGACGATATAAAATACAGTGTTTATACGTTTCATCAATTGTTTATTATAAATAGCAACACTTTTACCAAGGTCGCTTCCAGACGTATCGGTATGGCTGATAAGCATCACAAATCTATACATCAGCCAGTGAAAACATTTGTCACGCTTATCTGCACTGTGAGGGGCACGTCCACAAATAGTTTTGTTTTGGAATCCGATTGATTTCAGAACTTTCACTAGGACATTTAAATACTTTCTGCGAATATTATGATATTTCTCTCTCGGGAATTGATTTAAATAATCTGGGACGATTTATTCACAAAAAAATTGAAATAATTTCTTTTCACTTTCCCTGCCTTTTTTAACAGTATTGAGGAAAATTTGTGTATACATTTTTTGGTTTGTTGTTTAAAACATCACAAACATTTTCATCGAAGGAATCTTAAAATACATTGATTTATTTTCCAAAGAAACAGTTAGCTTACATAACTTGGAAAACATGTTTATGAGTCTCATATCAGAAAACATTTTTTTAAAATTCTAAACTCAAACATTTCAATCGTCCCTGACATGTATGTCACACAGCGCTAAGATGAGGCTGTAGAAGCTAAACTGTCAGTGCAATGGTTTTATACAATGGAGATGAACATATTGCTTACAACGACCTTTTACACAACTAGCAATATGGCCAGGATCAATAAAGCAAAGGCGACATCTCTTAAATATTTACTGAGCTGTTAATAGTTTATACTATACTACGGTGGCCCATAAGGGACATGGAGTCTGTTTTTCCATATTTTGATATTTCACTTACATTTATCGTAACCTTTTGCAAATTAACACGATTTGTCTTAAAAATATGTGATAAATCATGTGTAAAGAAGATATTGAATCGCTGAAAAACAAAACGAAAATGTCAAAAACTAAAATGAAAATGTCAAAAACACAAAACGAAAATGTCAAAAACTAAAATGAAAATACAGAAAACTATTTCCACCGCGGTGATAATTTTTACACCACGGTGATAATATTTACACCAAGGTGAAAACTATTTCCACTGCGGTGATAATATTCCCACCGCGGTGATAATATTTCCACCGCGGTGATAATATTTCCACCACGGTGATAATATTTACAAACGAGGTGAAAACTATTTCCACCGCGGTGATAATATTCCCACCGCGGTGATAATATTTCCACCACGGTGATAATATTTACACAGCGGTGATGATATTTACACCGAGGTGAAAACTATTTCCACTGCGGTGATAATATTCCCACTGCGGTGATAATATTTACACCGTGGTGATAATATTTACAAACGAGGTGAAAACTATTTACACCACGGTGATAATATTTACACCGCGGTGGAAATGGTTTTCTGTGTTTTCATTTTAGTTTTGGACATTTTCGTTTTGTGTTTTTGACATTTTCATTTTAGTTTTTGACCTTTTCGTTTTGGTTTTTGACATTTCCATTTTAGTTTTTGACATTTTCACTTCACATTTCAGCGGCTAAAAAGCTACTTAAAAGTACATTTTCTATGTTTTCGGATGTTTTTATACATGATTTATCACATATTTGTATGGCAGATTCTGTTAATTTGCAAAAGGTTAAGATAAAAGTAAGTTAACATCAAAATATTGAAAAACAGACTCCATGTCCCTTATGGGCCACCGTACTATACAGATACAATTTCAAATGACTCTGTTCTGGGTCTGGCATTAAAATAAGTACCGTCCTCATATTGTGAAGAGTATTCATTTTTCGCCTTCACACAGACATGTTCAAACGATACACCTACATGTGTGTTATCTGGTGTGGCATTCTGCTTTCATTGGTCTGCCATGCCTTGTCCAGTTATTACCACATCGCCTGCAAACAACTGAACCAGATGGATAACTCATGCCGTCTTAACACTAACATCGGACATACATGTGGCAGCTACAACAGAAAAAGAGGTGAGGTGCAAATGCAGTAAACAAATTGTCTTTTCATCAGGGGGGTCAATGGTTATCACAACTGGATCCGCCTTTGTGATGAGTGAGAAAGTGAGTGAGTTTGGTTTAACGCCGCTTTTAACAGTTTTCCAGTTATATCACGGCGTGTCAGCTTAATGTGGGAGGAAAGCCCGAACTGATGCAGGTCTCAGACGTTTATCACTTCGGTGAAACCCACGAGCACGGGTATGGTGCTGACAAACCTAGAAACATAATCGGGGCGAACCGGGATTCGAACCCACAATCATAGGTTTCTGGCGTGCCCAAGGGACGCAACTCTGCACAGCGAATCGCGGCGCCTTAGACGACTGCGCCACCGTGCCCCCCGCCTTTGTGACGAGGGGATCCGTATTTTTTCGAAACCATGTCTATACCTACCTATGATTCTGGGAGTTTCAGCTTATATCCACGTTTCACAATGTGGATGATTTGGTTGGTTGGTTGCACTCAGCAAAATTCCAGCTATATGACGGCGGTCTGTAAATAATCGAGTCTGGACCAGACAATCCAGTGATTAATATCATGAGCATCGATCCACGCAATTTGGATCGATGACATGCATCAATCAAGTCAGCGAGCCTGACCACCCGATCCCGTTAGTCCCGTTAAGGCAAGCATGGGTTGCTGAAGACCTATTCTACCCTGGAATCTTCAAGGGTCACAATGTGGAAGTCAAAATTGACCTTCCTGCCATTTCAAGGAGACACATGTCAAGTTTGTAAAGCGTGAATGAGTTAAAATTTAAAGTTGCATCGTGATTAAATAGCGACGATACCAAGTTGATATTTTCACAAGTGAGTAATCAATGCAAATTTATATCTAAAAACACACTTTATCAAGCATACATTACAATATATTTGTGAAGAGGCAATTTGGGCAAAACTTGACCAGCCCGAAGCACTGAAAATGTATCGTGGTCTTCAGTTTCATTAATTATGCGATGATGATCAGTTTCATTAATTATGTGATGACGATCAGTTTTATTAATTATGTGATGACGATCAGTTTGATTAATTATGTGATGACGATCAGTTTCATTAATTATGTGATGATGATCAGTTCCATTCATTATGTGATGACAATCAGTTTTAATCATTTTAATAAGTATGTGATGACGATCCCATAAGGAAAATAAGGTTCAGCATATTCAACACTGTCATCTGAGTTATTTTTACTTAATGAAATTTTAAATGTTAGCTGATATTTTATACTTTTCAAATCATCTACCTCCTCATTAATGTTGCTTGATATGACGGCTTTAACATAATTGACACAATTGACATCCATGTTGGAATGAATATCCATCTTCTGACCTCTGAGATATTTACAAACAGCATGATCTGTGGGAACACTCTTAACTCGACTGCTTCATCAATAACTGGTTTGTTGTCAATCAGTAAATCCATCAATTCAACTTTTCTCATTCGAGAATAACCTCTCAGCTCACGACTTCTTGCTTTAGCTTTGAGTTCTCTGACAGACGGGAGTTTGTTGTAGTCCAAACCAAGTAATGGAATCAATTCAGTTTTTCTCATTCGTGAATAACCTCTTAGGTCACCACGCTGTTTTTCCAAGGCTTTCAGCTCTCTGACAGTAGCCATTGTACAGTATAATCACACGTGAATTAATCTCTAACTGTTTTTTCATGTATTAAAACATATTGATTCTTTCTATTTCTATTTCTCTCACTGACGTTCTCCCTCTTCATAAACATAAATATTCTGGAACCGTATTTTGTCAGCCCCATGGGTCTTGCAAAAAACAATACTGACCTTTGACCCTGATTCGACACACAGAGCATATACAGTAAACTATGGTTATAACGAACTCAAAGAGACTACTAATTTTAGTCGTAAGCACATATACAGTATAACTACAGCAAAAAAAAAAAGTAAGTTCGGTATATCCAGTGTTCATTATAACCGTAGTTTACTGTATAGTTAACATGTTATTTCCTTATTGCCAAGACATGTATACCCCAATATTCACCCATACCACTCATACCACAATTTGTGGATTTTCCCAATAGCACAACCTTAGTATTCATGCATAGCAATTTCAACATCATTAAAAGCTTGAATTGAATTATTTTGTCTATGAAGTTCTTCATTTACAAACTAAGCGTCTGGGTTCTTCCCTTAGTTTTTTGGATTTTGCAGTCGCAGGTTGTTCGAAAGCAATATTGTGTTGTTTATGTTCGAGCAACACCTAGTGCATATGAAGCCCAATTTTAAAACCATTCAGTGTGTGAACTGTGTTCAGTGTGTTCAGAACTGTGCCCAACTGCTTATTGTGGTATTATTGTCTTTCTAGCGGCCGCCCGTTATTTAACCGCAGCTATTTACTGGGGTTCTTAGTCACTCTCTCCACTGCCGGTGTCACGACTGTGTCTGATTTCGTATCCACTTGTGATGTTTCTGCTTCCATTATTATCATCACGTGGAAGCTGATGTTTAAATTGACCATACTTAGCTCCATTTACTGCCGCATTAATAATAGCTAAGAACATTTCGTTCTTTGCTAAATCTCAGAGCTGACTGCACTTAAAGCATGTCCAACAAATGGATCTTACATTGATATGGACGTTTCCTAGGCTATAATTTGCTCAGCAGTTGCTAATCAATTTATAAGAAACTCGTTGGTCAGTTTTATTGTGACTTTAGAGTGTTTTGTTTCTGCTAACGTTTTTCAAACTTGATCTCTCTCACTCCAGTGAGATATTGTGAATGGAATAGCTGTCTTCTGCATCACCAGTGACTTTGATTACTCTGTTGTAGTGAGTTCATCTGTGGATGCTTGGTAGAAGGGCATGTGACACTCTTGTAATTCAAAGTCATGTGGAATATAGAGCTTCGGATTATTTGTAATAGTTATGGACTGGCGAATTGCTTTGGCTTCTGATGGGTCACGCTGTCTATGTTGTGGATTTAACTTTTGTCCGTATTGCGAAGACATGATTATGTTAAACAAATACTTAAGTGTTTAATATCAAATGGATTTTGATCCAGATGATCTAACAGATACTACTGCTTCAGTTGACTAAGTTGAAAGAGAGACTGATGAAAACAGCTTTATTTGACATCGATGGGCAATTAGTCTTAATAAGGAACTTTTACAATCAGCTGTTAATGATCACTACAATGCCTTAAAAGAAGATAAGATATTATCCTATTGGCTGTGGCAATTCCAAGTTTGCAATACATAGTGAAGGAATAGTGTGATGTGTGGCTCTCCAGATATTGATCCTATGCATTCTCGGAAAACCCTGGTATTGTCTGCAATAGCTGGGCCATGTGATGGATTCAACATTGTTCATGATGAATTAATTAGGTCTTGTAGACTATGACAGTTCACAAGCAAAACTTTATGTTAAGACCACTAAGGTTCTTCAAACAGTGCGCACTGAACTTCTTGCAGGGCGTCTGTCACACATAAAGATAATTTGGAAGACATACCACAATTTGCTAAAGTTACATGTGATAATTGTACATTACAGGCACCATCTTTGCAGTACAGTATAAGAGTGAGTGAGTGAGTTAAAATTTAACGTCGCATCGGCATTATTTCAGCCATATAGCGACGAGACCAAGCTAATATATTTACAATTAAGTTATTTATGCAATGACATATTTAAAATCAATTTATGAAACATATTGGAGCATACTATATTTAAAAACAATTGATGAAACATATGAGCATTACAATATCATTAATACAGTTTAAAAAACAGGCTAAAGGCCACCAGTAACCAAAGCTAGGCCACCTCGCTGGGGATCATGGGGACTTACAGTACTTCTGCTTCCTGCATGATACCCTAGCAGGATTTACGTCATCACTTTAGCCACTGGTGGTTGTGCACAATACTAGCCAATATTAAAAAATACTCATCAATGAGTTGGCTTAAAACACTGGTTGATGATAGTTACATCAATTACTATAGGATTACGTGTCACACAGGGGGACAATATTTTTACGCTACGTTAACCTCCTGGACAGAGCCTTTAATAATGTCAGTTGCTAATAGCATCACACCAAATTTAAAAACAAGCATTTAATTATTCACATACATATTTAAAATTTATTATACAGACCAATTTCTTTCAAGTAATTTATGATGAGATGCCCGCTGATACGGGAAAAGAGATCTTTTAGATTTACACTTTGATAATGTGAATCCCTTGCGATTGCAAAGTCCACACAGTCAAGGAATAACGACGCCTAGACAGGGCAATGCAAACATTGTGGGGATCACTCATCAATAATATAGCCAAGCTAGAAGAGCTAGACAAGCATATTGCTAATGAGAAAACAAAACTTACACAGGCAGATGATGATTTCAGTAGACGCCGTGTGGCAGAAAGATCAGCCTGCTCAGAAGCACTTCGGTCTCAAATCAGTCCAATTCGAGAAACTGTTGATCATGTTCTTAATAATGATGCTACACTGGCCAAAAGAACAGGGGATTGCCATTACCAGTAGTTTAACTGCATTGGGATTAATTATTTTAACTTTGGTTCTTGTTTTTACCGGTGGTGGTATTGGAGGTGGTACACCGACACCAGCTCGTGATAAGGATGGTGAAAAAGAGTGGATAATAAAATATTTAAAGTCAATAGGAGAAGTTCTAGTAAAGCTCACAGGAAAAGCTACATCTGCACTTCCCAGTATATTATGAAGTATTGCATCCTGGCTCTTAAATTTATTAGCTTCGACTGCTACTTGGCATAGTCAACAATTATGGGCAGTGATTGCAGGGCTGTTGTATGTGGCTGCTGACGACTGTTTATCCAAATCATGAATATACCCGCTGCAACTCCACCTGCTATAGAATGCTGTTTTCTGATCGATATGTTGTTGATTTTGGGTTATAATATTTGGTGGTTGTTCAATTACTGAATGTGGTGACGTGTGAAGATCCGGGGTAGAATAGGTCTTCACCAACCCACTGTGGTGGTGTTTTGTTACTCCTGTTTCGTATGTGCTTTGTTGTGTCATTAAGGCAGTGTTAAGATCTGAATTGCTGCCTAGTGTTTGTTTATCCCGGGGTAGAATAGGTCTTCACCAACCCACTGTGGTGGTGTTTTGTTACTCCTGTTTCGTCTGTGCTTTGTTGTGTCATTTAGGCAGTGTTAAGATCTGAATTGCTGCCTAGTGTTTGTTTATCCAGGGTAGAATAGGTCTTCACCAACCCACTGTGGTGGTGTTTTGTTACTCCTGTTTCGTCTGTGCTTTGTTGTGTCATTAAGGGCAGTGTTAAGATCTGAGTTGCTGCCTAGTGTTTGTTTATCCAGGGTAGAATAGGTCTTCAGCAACCCATGCTTGCCGTAAAAGGTGACTATGTTTGTCGTGAGAGGTGACTAACGGGATTGGGTGTTCAGGTTCGGTGACTTGGTTCATGCATGTCATCAATCCCAATTGGGTGGATCGATGCTCATGATGTCGATTATTTACAGACCGCTGTTATATAGCTGGAATATAGCTGAGTGTGGTGTTAAACAACAAACAATCAAAACAAAACTGAATGTGGTGATGTTTTGTTACTCATAAAGTTAATCACATGTTTCAATGACTGTGGGTAACTATTCCTGTTTCGTCTGTGCTTTGTTGTGTCATTAAGGCAGTGTTAAGATCTGAATTGATGCCTATTGTTTGTTTATCGGTAGCAAATACAATATTATTATTAGAATCTACCATTTGTCCAATCTTAAGTTCCATGTTACTTGGCGCCATATATAGGCCTATTTTAACACACAGTCTACTTTAGAACCTGTATACTGACCGAAGGTTGATCAACTGGTGATGAAGTAGCAACATCTACGCTTGTAGCAAACTGCATTTGTGCATCAATTGCTGTCCTTCACCAATGGTATTTGCATGTGTTTGAGCCTGAGCTCCAACGAGAACCCATTTACTTTATTTTCTCTCTTTGAGTGAGTATGTTATTTTGATGGGTGACTTCAATGCAAGAACTAAACAGCTATGTGATTATACCATATTCAATAAGCAAGTACTCAAGGAATTTGATATTGATATAAATGATATGGGTAATGAACTTGAGCCTGATACATTATTAGATAAACTTAATATACCACAGTTCAGGGCTAATCAAGATAATGCAAGGGTTAATAATTCAGGTAATAAAATAATAGAGATATGTAAAATTCTTAACTTATTCATCTGTAATGGTAGACTGGGACAGGATAAAAATGTAGGTAAAATAACATGTAATGATGTTAGAGTAGTTGACTATGTTATAGCCTCCCCCTTGTGCTTACCTCTGTTTACTGACTTAGCCATTTTAGACTTCTCACCCCTGTATTCAGATGTGCACTGCCCAGTGTCCTTTTCTTTAGCCACCACTGTACTCCAAGAACAAACTGTAGGTATCCAGTCCGAAGTAAATACAGTACACAATACTCATCCCAGACCAAAACGTTATAATATAGATAGAACTAAAAGGTTTCTACAAAATTTAAATGCTGAAAAGGTAAACATTCTCACTCGGAAAGCACATGTGGCTAGACAAGGCCAAGCTGACCCACATCTGATCAATGACATAACTGAAGAGGCCGGGCACGTGCTGATAGACGCTGCACGCGCTGCCTTCGAGACCCGGAGGCAGGGTGTCGGTAAGAAATATAAGATGAACAAACCATGGTTTGGAAAGGAATGTATAAATACTAGAAAAAGTTTTTATAAAGCAAAACGCCACTTGAAAAGATTTAATTCTATTTATAACAAACGCCTGTTAAAATATCAATCTAAGGCTTATAAGAAATGTATGGATAAGCATATAAAACAATATAAAGATAACTTAGGTAAAAAGAGAAAAACACAAACACTCCCCAAAAGAGTTTTGGAAAATGTTTAAAGGAGATAAAAAAGATGACAATATTTGTCCTGAAATTGAAGATTTTTACCAGTTTTTTAAGTCACTCAATGAGACAACTTCAGAAGACCCGGAAATGAAGGAATGTACTATGGATACACAATATGACTGTGAAACTTTAAATGGAGATATCACACCTGATGAAGTTATGATAGCAGTAAGAGAACTAAAGAGAAATAAAGCATCCGGTATTGATTTTATAGAAAATGATTATTTTATTGATAGTATTGATTTATTAACCCCTTTGTTAGTTGAACTATTTAACCTGATATTTGAAAAGGGTATACTTCCAGAATCCTGGTTAGTGGGTATAATTAAACCGATTTACAAGAAAAAGGGTGACCCACTTGATCCTAACTCGTATAGGCCAATCACTATCCTTAGTTGCTTTGGAAAGTTATTCACCAGAATTTTAAACAACCGTTTAACTAAATTCTTAGATAGAAATAATATTTGATTATTTGATGAATCACCAGAAGGTTTACAGAAAGCCTTGGACACTTTTAATGAATATTGTGAAGAGTGGAAATTACATGTAAATATAATTAAAACAAAAATTGTGATTTTCGGTGGTGGCCCATCGAAAAATTCGAAACATAAATTTCACTATTCTGATAAAACTCTAGATATTGTCGACACTTATACGTATTTAGGAATTGTACTTCACAGAAATAGAAAACTAGTATCAAGTCTTAAGTCCCTCAGTGATAATGCTTTGAAAGCAATGTTTTGCCTGATAAAAAAATCACGAAATTTAAATTTACCTTTGGACTGTGTATTATCAGCTTTTGATACGATGGTATTACCAATATTAACTTATGGTTCAGAATCTGGGGCTTTGAAAATTTAGAAATTATAGAAAGAATACACCTCAAATTCCTCAGACTTATCACAGGATTAAGAAATTCAACTCCTCGTTATATGATATATGGCGAATTAGGTAGGCTACCATTAAGAATAATAATTTGTAAACGAATGATATCTTTCTGGCACAAATTAACATACCAAATTGGAGTGTATAAACTTTCACAGCTGTTATATCAATATCTGTCAATTAACGGGAACAAGACTATTGCATCAACAAATCCCTGGGTTAGATGTGTTATGAATATATTAGACAGTATTGGATTATCTTATGTATTTAACAATCCGTCAATCTGCACAACAAAGTGGCTAGTGTCAGAAGTAGAGCAAATACTTAAAGATCACTTTTTTCAGAAATGGAGAAGTGACGTTAATTCTAGTTCTAAAGGCTTATACTATAAACATTTAAAGGACACTCCGGTTCTCGATAAATATCTTCTATTGCCAAAACGAATAGCAATTCCAATACTACGATTTCGAACCTGTAATCATAATTTACCTAATGAGACTGGTCGATGGAAAAATATTCCAAAGGAAAATAGAACTTGTAAATTATGTAATTCCCCATCTATTGCTGATGAATTTCACTACTTATTCGGATGTAATTATTTTAAAAGAGAGAGGCGAACATTTCTCTCACCATATTATACTGAATGGCCAAATATTATAAAATTTGTAAAACTCTTATCAACAACAAACACACAGGATCTAAAAAAGTTATCGAGATTCATTGTAAAAATGTCCATTAGTATTAAAAATGCTAGGTAATCACATGTTGTTATTAATTGCCATCTTGTCTGCTTTTTGTACATATGCATAATTATTTATTGTAATATGCTCTTGTACCACCTTTTGTGGTTTCTGAGAATAAACTGATTCTGATTCTGAGAACCCATACATGATTGGGTCATTAAGATCTTTCAACACCAGGGTGAGTACAACCTTCTGATATATTCAAATCGAATTTATTCCAAGCTTTGTTTGCATCTTGTGGTTGATCGTCCTTTTGGAAAGTGAAAACAACACCACCCTTAAAGTTTGTGCGATCATCCCTCCACTCGTTTTTCGAGAGAGCATGGTCCAAGTTATGCCATTCCCTTTTCAGTAAATCATCGCTGACTTCTTTATGGAATATCTGGGCCGTGGTTAACTCCATGCCGACGCCAATCCGTATCTGTAGAAATATCAATTTGCCACAAATACGTTCATATGCCTGACGATTGTACAGATTAGTTGATACATCCCATGCTTCAGCCTGTGGTAATTACAACTTATTTCTGCAAGTACACATGAAAGAAGAAAACAGACACACTAAGATGTTCACTAAGAAACACACCACAGTCTGCTGTAGCATACCATGAAGCAACGTTGTTGTTTGTTTTTGTTTTGTTTTGTGTTTTTTTGTTTTGTTTGTTTGTTGTTGTTGTTTGTTTTTTTTTTGGGGGGGGGGTTAAAACGTTTCTATTGCTCCCAGAGTTGTAGATTAATACAGTATTCCATCAAAGACATATTTCGGATTGCATAGAATGGCATAATACACTTTTTTTAAATTAAAGGGTTTGAAACAAACATTGTCCTATTTCAAACCAACACGGTTGCAACACACAGTCAGACTCAAACATATCATGTATCAACAGAGAGCTTGAATATATGTGTTTAAATAGTTTTAAAAGTATATCTAATTTCGGTTTGGTTCCTTTAATTCCACTTACATGAATATGCCTTTTTCCTAATAAAACTATATGATTGATTAAAGTATGTGAGTAGTTAGAACCAAACCAAATAAGATAGTTTGTCAATTGAATTTTTTTGTGAAAGATAATTGTTAAGCCAAAGTTCGAGATCATTCCAAAATTGTTTAGTTTCATTAAATTCCCAAAAGACATGGCTGACGTCCTCATTGACAGCATTATAAAAGCTACAAACACTGTTCATTGTTAATAGTTCCTTCTTTGTGTAGATAATTCCATGTAGAAATCTGTTTTGAAAATCTAAAAGTTTTACATCCTTCAGTTTATATCTATAAACAGTAAATATAGTTTTCCAATTAAAATCACAGTGAAAAATTGATTGCCATTTATCACAAACTTTAAGATTATTTTCATTTGATATTAATTTATCATAAAAGATTCTAGCACACTTTACATGCTTCATCGGATCACTCAAGCAACTGTTTATATACACATTTTGTATAAAAAAAATCTAGTTTTCTTGATTGTTGTTTTCCATGATTCGGGTATATTGAAGATTACATATCTATAGTCTAATATTGTACCTTTTAACGGATATTTTGGTTTCAGTTCTTCAAATGACATCAGTCCTTTTTCATTGCATATATCTTTAATTGAGTAAATTCCACTATTAGCCCAGTGCTTTATGTAGTATGTTGCTTTTTGGAAGTTGTGGTTAAGCCATAATGGTTGGGACAAAATTTCTTCTATATTATCAACATTGATAATATTCTTTTCACAAAAGCTGTTCCGAGCTTCCAATACATCTTTCTAGTATGGGTTTTTAACAAAAGATTGCTTGTCAACATTAGCACCCAAAGATAGTATATCTTTAATTGGGATAACACAAGGGTTACTATATGTTGTTGTTTTTACAATATAATCAGTTTTAGTGCGTCAATAAAGGCTCTAATGTTAATCATGCGTAATCCACCTTCCTCATATTTTCTTGTCAAAGTGCTCCTTTTGATTTTGTCTTTATTATTCCAGATAAAATTGTAAAATATTTTGTCAAGTGACAAGACAAAGTCCTCAGGAGGGTTAGGTAGTGTCGAAAATATATGAACTAGTTTGAACAATGCAAAAGTTTTTATGAGTTTTCCTATTATCGTTAGATTTCTTTTTCTCCAATTTGCAAGCAGTCTATTTATTTCTTCTAGCTTTCTTTTTGTATTGATTACCCAGAGTTCACTTAAGTTTGGATTAAACATAATTCCAAATACTTCAAATCCATTATTGTGCCCTTCTATTTTTAAGTCTTAAGATAAACGATCATTGCTACCCACTTTTGAGCCTATCCATATTGCTTTTGTCTTGTCTACATTAATTTTTAAGCCAGACATTTTGTAGAATTTATTTAGTGTTTCTGTAGCTGCATATAAGCTTTCATCTTTGCCATTTAGAAATAATCCAGTATCATCAGCATTTTGCCCCAGTTTGTATTCTTTGTCATTGACTGTCATCCCTTCAATTTTATTATTATTTCTAATCATACATCCTAGGATTTCAGCTACTAGGAGAAAAAATATATGGCGACAATGGGTCTGCTTGTCGACAGCCTCTTTCATTTGTAACAAATTCTGAAACTTCTGTCATTGAATTCAGAAGTATATTATTTTTTATGAAAGTTTCTTAATTCATCCAATATACAATTGCCGTCTGTTATTACCGTATGTAGCAAAGTTTGCCAGAACCACATTGGATTGGAGAACAAAGCATTGCTGTTTTAATATTTCTTGTAATGAACCTGTATTTTCCAAAGTTATCGGGGATTGTGATTGAAAGTCAGCAGCAAGGACATCAACTTAAATCATTGATGTGTGAGGTCACTTGCGTCTGTACTACTTTCAGGATAAAAATACTTGTACTTGGTATTTATATGATACATACTGAAGGTTTAATGTCTTTATGTATTTAATATGCATGTCACATTCCCGTGAATAACTGGTGGGCAGTCTAGGCAACTGCTTCATGCTTGTTTGATAGGCATTACTTAGAAGTTGAGGGATGACAAGATAGACACAATTTTTATGGATAACAACTTCTTTAATACTGCGAAAAGCGACGTTTCGGTATAGATCCTTATACCGTTGTCAAGCAAGACTGAATGAGGGACACAGTGCAGAATATATATAGTAGGTGGAGGATATTCTGCACTGTGTCCCTCATTCAGTCTTGCTTGACAACGGTATAAGGATCTATACCGAAACGTCGCTTTTCACAGTATTAAAGAAGTTGTTATCCATAAAAATTGTGTCTATCTTGCTTCATGCTGTTGAAAACTCAATGGGACAACTTGAAGTCGCTCTCTGTGTTATGACACATTACCAACAGTGGACCAATATAAGTGCTGCATGGAGTTACAATACGTTATTAATAGATAAGGATTGGTTGGTTTGTTGTTTTACGCCGCACTCAGTAATATTCCATCTATATGACGGCGGTCTGTGAATAATCGAGTGTGGACCAGATAATCCAGTGATTGACATCATGAACATCGATCCACGCAGTTGGGATTGATGACATGCATCAACCAAGTCAGCGAGCCTGACCACCCGATCCCGTTAGTCGCCTTTACGACAAGCATAGTCGCCTTTTACGGCAAGCATGGGTTGCTGAAGAGCTATTCTAACCCGGAATCTTCACGGGTCTAATAGATAAGGAATAACATGCTATACCTGATGGATTATAGTGTATGCACACTCAATGGAGATAGTATCACACAAAATGAGTCAAATGGAGCACTGGATTCAAATAGTGGAAAATATTTTATAAACCTTGATACAGACTTGGCAAATACACTTGGATTATACAAGAAAGAGAAAGTTAAACCCAACACAACAGCACGTGGAGTTAAATTACCCTTTCGAGAGCTGTACATCCACCTAGATCCGATTAGTACAACAGTTAATATTCAATGCGAAAGGGGGCGGTCGGGTAGCCTGGTGGTTAAAGCGTTCGCTCGTCACGCCGAAGACCCGGGTTCGATTCCCGACATGGGTACAATGTGTGAAGCCAATTTCTGGTGTCCCCCGCCGTGATATTGCTGGAAAATTGCTAAAAGCGGCGTAAAACCATACTCACTCACTCACTCTCAATGAGAAAGTCCTTAAATTTTACTAAGGGCTATTCCAGTCAAAGATGAAATTATAATAGTGGTAGAACAGAATCTTTCTCATCATTACAATATAAGAATTAAAGGCAAGGTATTATTACAGAACTCAAAGTTTCTGCATTAGATATAAAACATCAATCTGTACAAATAGGATATTTGAGTGTATCACTTCATATTATAAATAATGGTTGATTCTGTGGTCCCCTGAACACATCACCTTAAACAATACAGTAACAATAACACAATCAACACAACTTGAATAAAGACACACAATAACACAATCACACTTTCTGATCCTGGAGACACAGAAAGATTTGATAAACCCGGTATAGAAGGCAAGTTGTATGATTTACACCAACAAGCAGAAATGAGTTTTATCTATGACACCTACTGTTGTACCAAGGAGATTTAAATCATGTGTTGGATAAAGAACCCAGGAAAACGTCTTTCTCAATCTTGTCTTCGCTGATGATAATAAATGGATTATGCTCCACCCAAAAATCGACTACATATCACGATTGGTCCCCTATATGTTATAATGGTAGGTAAAGTGCATCATTCAACTAACATACACAAGACCAAATAGCGTCCATTCCAATTTGGAATGAACGTTGGGATGCTTTGGAAAGATCGCTCATTCCAAACTTTCCAAAGCTTGGAAGGATCGATCTTTCCTGAAAATCCAAAATTGGAATGGCAACATTTCCAAACATATTTCCAACACAGGAAATGTTTGGAATGACTTGGAATGGTTTGGAATTGTTTGGAAATATGGTTAGAAGGAACAAGTTAAAATATGTTTTATCAGTAATTTGAACAATAAAAAGACTATGAATTATTTATTGAGTTTAAACTATATATAATAAATAATAAATTTATCTCAAACATTCACTACTTGTCTGTCTAGCGAGGGGCTTTTACAGTCGCATTCTCCCTAAGGTGAGAGAGAGACCCGCACTTGACTCGAAAAGACACTTACTTACTTATATTGGAGATTTAACGTGCGCTTTCCGACTGCAAACGTATGTCGCACACGGGCCCGGCCAGGCCATTTAATCATTTAATGTGTTTCCAAAAAGGGGAAAAGTGAGTTTGTGCAACCCAGTGGGGGGGGGGGGGGGGGGGGCGCTTTAAGGGTTGCTTATATAGTCATTTTGAAATTTTGAGATTTGGAAAGAATGCCAAGAGTGGGTGGGGGGCGAACTAAGGGAGCTGTGTTTGTTGGGTGGTTGTTGGATAAGGTAGTTTTGGTTTTATTATTTTATTTGGGGTTTAAATGCGACTAATTAGTCCTGTTTTAATTAGGTATAAACCTAAGGCTTTGAATTTTTCTAATTTATTTTGTGGATTTAGGATTGATTCTAGTGTCAGTCCGGTTTTAAGATTTAGGGTGGTCTGTAGTGTTGTTCGGTGTGTTTGGTAGTGTGTGCAGTGAATGAGTACGTGTTCTGGTGTTTCTTGTTGTTTGCAATGTGGGCAGTTTCCTGTTGTGCGTAGCTATTTTACGGTGATTATTTAGTTTGGTGTGGCCTGTTTGTAGTTTACTAATTATTCTGTCGATTATTTTGGATGGGTGTAGTATTTTTGGTTTATTTAGGGGGTTTTTTGGAGTACTTTCCTGATTTGGCTATTTAAGTTTTCGTATATATTTCGCCATTTTTTGTTGATTTTTTGTTTAGTGAGACTTCTGATTTCTGATTTTGAGCTGGGTAAGTTTAAGCTTATTTCTTGGAGTTTAAGGGATAATTTTTCTGCTTTATCTGCCTTTTCATTTCCAAAGATTCCTACGTGGGCGGGGGTCCAAATGAACTCTATTTGTTTACCTGTCCTAGTTAAGTTGTTTGAGCTGTTGAGTATTTGATTTATTAGTTTGGGGTGTTTTTTAGTGTTTTTAGAGGGAGTCGGTTAGGATGAGGATTTTTGTTGTTTTATAGATTGCTGATTGTGTAGTGCTGAGACAACTAATAGGTCTCAAGATTAAGTATTCGGCTGGATGGCAGCTGTCATTTAATTACAAAACACACAGTCGTCTAGACGGCTCACATGTAAGTGCGCCGACATGTGCCTAAGATCATAAAATGGACAATCCTTGGTAACATCTAATTTATTGTTGTCCCACGCCAGAGCTGTGAATAATTCTGTTCATTGAACAATTGGAATTCAGGAAGTTATCAATAATTGTTTTACTTAACATAAGATAAGATAAGTTGTTTACCACATAATATTATGATTTCAGGACGTTCTACAGTCAAAACCATATATTTTAAAATCAATTTAATGACAGACTATGATTTCCAAGTCCCGATTAGCAAATCAATGAGGTATCAGTTTCAGTTACTTTATATATATATTTTTCATAACTATTCTCCAGTTAAAGTCCTATCCTCTTATCAAAAAATCTTTGAGAGTGATCATCATTAACGAAACTCATTCTCGTCAAAGAATACAGAACAAATGAAGAATCAGATGCATACATTTATTGCCATGCTTCATTCATCAAGAAGTAGATTTACATACATTTGTGAATAGCACTTAAACTGTGATAATGAATTTTACCATTGTCCATATTATATTATAAATATTTACCATAATATGGATTTCCGATTATATAAACGACTCCAACGTTGATATTTCAGACAAAAACAAAGTCAGCTGTCTTTTAACGTTCAGGGGAAAAGGGTTTGCTTTCACAATTGAACATTTGTTTTCACCAAAGGACAATCAAATCAAGCCGAAAACACGAAAAATACACATATATGGTTAGCGACCGTCATTATACAGCGAGGGGGGAAATTCGTCTGCTCTAACTGCCTTCACAAAAACATTCCAGCCCTCTATTACTGAGGCAGCTGTGACGTAGTAGCATTACATTCGCTGCGTTTGCAGCATATAAGATGTGTAATCTGTGCAGTGACTCAAGTAATATTACGGCTGAAATCTTACTAGCATGGTTGTTTTAAAAGAAAACTTACGGTTTAAAAACACAATTGTTCTTATATAATGTTTTTAGGTTTGGTTTATAAATACAAGAGAAGATTTTTTATGCATATAAAACTGGTCGAAAACAGCCGAACAATAGAAAAATAAAAATAGGAGTTGTGAATAGTGACAAATTTTAATTACATCCCCGTGTCAATAATTATTGATTGATTCCGTCAAACAACTGTCAAACCATTTATTGCCATATACGTACATGGACACAGGAAGTCGGCGCTGTCGGAGGCTCCAGGTAAATAAACATCGTGGTTTTATGACGGGAGATCAGACGAACCGTGAACCAGGGGCATGCGACGTAATTACACCTAAAGGCATGCGACGTAATTACACCTAAAGGTGGTAGAACCAGGGTATTGTCTCTTGGACTGGCTAATTGACCGTACGTATAATTGGTAAATATATTCGTTTTGACACCCGTGTTTCATGCGTATCCCGGCTCATAAGCAGAATACAGACAAATGAGGCCCCGTGATCAGCGGAGCGTGAACAACATGGATGCCGCCTTTCGGCCGTACGGAACAGTCAAGCTGCGATCTCGGAACTGAATCCAATTGCAAGCGGAGACAAGATTACTTCCCTTACCCAAACATGATCGTTGCTCAGAAATGTTCAAATCTATCTTCAGTAAATCATGAAATTAATGCGAGCATGACATTTATGCGAAAAATGCGATCGTCAGTCCCTCTGATTATTTTAATATGTTTCATTTCATCATGATAAAAAAGTTAGTCACTTATAAGGTTACCACGTTGAAAATGGAAACGATCGTTAACAAAAACAACAAAATGTATTCTCTCATCACTCAGCCTAACAGTGATATAACTGCAAATTAAACAATCAAGTACGCTAAAGTATTACACATGGTGGGTGGAGGACCAGGGGCACTTTGAGTTTGACAGGTGTCATCAACTGGTCAATTAAAACACATCTGTGACGTCATTCTATTGTTTGAACGCTCCATTATTTTTCAGGAATGGAGAGTTGCTTGTCAACTGTACATTATCTTGAAGCAGCATTTGAATTTTTCAAATATTTTCAACTACAGAATATTTTGTCAAAGTGTAAAAGTAGGGATGAGTTTTAAGTAGGGGAATATCCTCGTAACTCTCCATTCCTTAAAAATAATGGGCCTCGGCCCCTGCAGGGCCTCTGCTCCATTATTTTTAAGGAATGGAGAGTTACTCGGACATTCCCCTCCACGTAACATCACGGTTTGTATATTCACGTTGATTGGACAGTCTAGACTGGCGCCAACTAATCATGACGGCGTCTTCAGAACAGAACAGAACTTTATTTCTCCCAGGTTTAGGCTAACGTGGATAACGGAAAATTTTGTTTTAGTGAAATCATATTTGTAATTCAATCTAATATACTTTCCTTGATTGATTATATGGCTGCGGTCGTAGATCCGGATGTATCTAAATATGCTCAGTATATACACAGGGTTTATTGTTATACTATTAGGATCAATAGATACAATTGAGTATTTATACCCTTGATCATAAAGTTAGTCACTACTTTCACACTTTGATTTGTATGATTTGGGTTATGATTAAATTGACAAAATAAGAAATCATTCCGTGTATATGTGTATTATATATTGTACCCCAATACGTAATTAAATTGTGTATAAATAAGGACACTAGGTTAATTACTGTAATTGATTATTTGATAAACATATTCACATTTAGTTGCGTGATATGTCACAGAGGTAAAGCTAATTCATAACAACTAACTGTCCCATTTATTTGGCTTCTATCTTTTATATGAAACAAATGCTATAACATGGGGTGATAAACTTCATTGGCAATAGACGTAGCATATAATTGTCCGCATGAACAGTCTATTCTGTTCCAGATATGTTTATTCATTTTGTCAGCATTTAAATCGTTGCATTCCTGGCTCAATGATTCATTTGACGATATCTTGTTCCCTGTTTTGAATTACCGTCAGATAGTTCCAGAACAATTATAAAATTTCCAGCCCTATGTGTTGCGCATAATTCCGAGATAATTCGAAGTTCATATTCTTGTACGAACACTTATTAAAATTCATTTATACCTAGTACTATTATGTACATACGTATATTAGTTCAAATTATAATAATGAGGCCCTCTATATTCTCGAAACGGTCTTTGTTCTACGACAACCGTAAGTCGGTATGGGAAAACAAAATATTTGTTTAATTGTTCAAAGTTCATAGTCAATGTCATATGATTATACACAAGGAAGATAAGAAATTAAATATAAAGAGTAGCCACTTTAAATGACAGAAATTCTTTTAATTAAATTTGCTCATGATTTGGTCTTTTCGTGGTACATAGTGCCAAAATACTCTTAATTATTTACTTTCATGTCATTACTAATCTCACATAAGGTCAATAGTTGTACAACGTTTAACAGATATGATTATGACATGCTGTATCCAAATATTTCCAAACAAATCCAAACAAATCCAAGCTGGGAAATATGACCTTGCCAAATATTGGAATGGTCATATTTCCAACTGGAATGGTGGTATTTCCAAGTTTTGGATTTTTTGGAATGGATGATATTTTGTCCAGTGAAAATGTTTGTTTGGTTGTTGTTTAACGCCGCACTCAGCAATATTCCAGCTATATGACGGCGATCTGTAAATAATCGAGTCTGGACAGACATTCCATTGATTGACATCATCAGCATCGATCCACGCATTTGGGATACGATGACATGCATGAACCAAGTCAGCAGGCCTGACCACCCTATCCCGTTAGTCGCCTCTTACGACAAGCATAGTCACCTTTTCAGTGGTAGTGCCATGCATATAATGTACACGTGTATGTATGTCTGTATTTCATCTCCATTGTGGACAGGTATGCCTAAAGGTTACCACCGCATGCAGGTTGGTCAGATCGTGACTTATATCAAGAATCATCCCAAGGACAGAGGCTGGCATGACGCCCTTCGTGCTTGTCAGTCCGAGGGTGCATCGCTGGTAAAGATGGATTCAAGTAAGAAACAAAAGCTGGTGGACAGAAAGTTTCCACACTTTGGGAGAGGTAAGTCAAGAAACAAACATGATTCCTCACAGACACCTGAATATTCGTGGTTGATACTTTCTTTGCCACGTTTGGCAGTTAGAAGGTCAAGCTTTGTAATGGTCTGATCATGCATTCAATTAACATTTTTGTGACTTGTCAAGACTTCACGTACACCTCGTCTCCTCAGTAACTAAATATATATGTGAAGTTAATAGGCGATACCAGATAGGAACAGTGGGACTCACTCACTCACTCACTCACTCACTCACTCACTCACTCACTCACTCACTCACTCACTCACTCACTCACTCACTCATGTATAAATATACTACACTGTTGAGTAGTGTTTTGTTGTCACCTTCTTCTTTGCAGTCTACATGTGGATTGGTCTGAACGATGTTTTCCAGAATGATACTTTCTACTGGACAGATGGAGAACGTCTCACCAACATTGAAGCTTGGATTCCTGGTGAACCATCACTTGTGGCTGGTGGGATGGATGAGGACTGTGTAGAATCAAGACATGGCCACAAATATATGAATGACATCCCATGCCATCTCTTAAGGAGTTACCTCTGTGAAACTGATCCATTGAAATGACATTTAAAGCTCTCATTTCCTGAATTCTGTACATGAATGACATCCCATGCCATCTCTTAAGGAGTTACCTCTGTGAAACTGATCCATTGAAATGACATTTAAAGCTCTCATTTCCTGAATTCTGTACATGAATGACATCCCATGCCATCTCTTAAGGAGTTACCTCTGTGAAACTGATCCATTGAAATGACATTTAAAGCTCTCATTTCCTGAATTCTGTACATGAATGACATCCCATGCCATCTCTTAAGGAGTTACCTCTGTGAAACTGATCCATTGAAATGACATTTAAAGCTCTCATTTCCTGAATTCTGTACATGAATGACATCCCATGCCATCTCTTAAGGAGTTACCTCTGTGAAACTGATCCATTGAAATGACATTTAAAGCTCTCATTTCCTGAATTCTGTACATGAATGACATCCCATGCCATCTCTTAAGGAGTTACCTCTGTGAAACTGATCCATTGAAATGACATTTAAAGCTCTCATTTCCTGAATTCTGTACATGAATGACATCCCATGCCATCTCTTAAGGGGTTACCTCTGTGAAACTGATCCATTGAAATGACATTTAAAGCTCTCATTTCCTGAATTCTGTACATGAATGACATCCCATGCCATCTCTTAAGGGGTTACCTCTGTGAAACTGATCCATTGAAATGACATTTAAAGCTCTCATTTCCTGAATTCTATACATGAATGACATCCCATGCCATCTCTTAAGGGGTTACCTCTGTGAAATTGATCCATTAAAATGACATTTAAAGCACTCATTTCCTGAATTCTGTGATTTGGGATGATGACAGATGAATCACTGTACTGCATGTACATGTACGAGGGGCGTTCAATAAGTTTTGCAACTTCAATATAAGACCAAGTCGCAGAAAATCTTTTGCACTTTTATTTTTCAATATAATCTCCATTCACCTCAAAACACTTATTCCATTTGTCCTTCAAGCTTTTAATACCACTTTTATAGAAATCCGCAGATTGGACCTCTAACCACGCCTCTGTGGCAGCCTTTATGTCCTCGTCATCCTTGAAGCGTCTTCCACGTAGGGCAGAATTCATTTGCCGGAACAGGAAATAGTCACTGGGGGCTAAGTCTGGGCTGTAGGGTGGGTGATTTAACTCTACAGCCCAGACTTAGCCCCAAGTAACTAGTTAGTTATGGGAGTCGTGGAGGGTTATTAAATATTCTGTCCAACGTGTATAACGTTTACTGTATCAAGTGACTTAGTTGTGAACGTGTTTCTATTGTCTGCATTTATATTTTTGTCATGTTATTTGACTTATTGTATGTATTTTCACTGGCAATATTTTGATGTTTCAATGTTAAGAGTAGCTAAGAGTCGGCAGCTAAATGCATTTATTTAAAGGCAACCAGTCTGTGGCCGAATATGTCGAGAATACAATACTCAAAACGTAAAATTATCTCTGTAGCTACAAACATACAGACTTGTCAATCTCTTTTGAATATATTACTATATAAATCCATCCGCAATATCGTGAAGCGCCTGTCGATTTTGTACTTTATGTTGTAGAATACTCGATAAAGATACAGGTATTTCAGCTGCAGTCACATTTAAGAGAATTACAATGCTGCAAATTACCAGCATAAAATTTATAAACACATTCTCACGTTATATGTAAATTTGTAAAAGTAGAAATTTTGATTTTTGTTAAAATGATTAAGTATCATTATCTGGAAGTATTTGAATAAGCATCTGCAGTTATCTTGTTTTACCTAAGTTGCTACGGTTCAGCTGGTAATAGTTGTTATGTTCTCATGGTAACGTTTTCTTCAGTGATCATTCAAAGTACTTGTACTTTTAAATTCAAATTATCATGTTTGTAAGGAAGAGGTGAGGTGAAATGGGGTTTACGTGGCGTCCAAGATTATTGCACTTATATAGCGATGTGCATGCACGTGTGTGTGTGTGTGTGTGTGGCTGCTTGTACTAGTCCGGACTGATGCCGATTTATAATGCTAGCCCACTGAGATACAATGCCGCAGTTTAACATGAATACCCCACTCAGACACAGTATACTGACTCCGAGCCGACCAGTCCTTGTTTTAGCCCCTTAATGCCGAGCGCCAGACAGGGTAACAACAAGTACCATCTTTTAACATCTTTTGGTATGATCGAACCCCGGACCTTCCGCTCTCTGGGCGGACGCTCTACCACTAGACCACGGAGGCGGTCTTGTAAGGAAGAGAATATGTGGATGTCATATGTGGATGTGTGATATTCTCTTCCGTAGGTGTATCACTTCTAAATGCCTTTCAAAGACCTTATATAAAAAAGTTCAATGTAAAAATTGATCTGTTCTTGAGTAGGCTTCTCTAAATACAGCTTCTGTGCTATCTTAAAATAAAGTCCGTCCATGATTATTATTATTATTATTATTATTATTATTATTATTATTATTATTATTATTATTATTATCCATACCGTTCGAGCACCATGTCATCGGTATGTTTGATGTATTCATTCACAATTCTCAATGCCACAAGCCTTGTTGGTTTGAACCTGCTTGACCGCTTGTTTGTAAGTTTAAGAATGTTCGGAATGAAGTATTAAGTGAACGTATTTTACTATACTCTAATATTTACTTCATTGATCAAGTGAGTGAGTTATGTTAAACGGGGCTTAATGTGGGAGGAAAACCCGAAGTGATGCAGGCCTTAGACGTTTACCACTCCGGTGGCCCAGTCGTCTAAGGCGCCGGCGATTCGCTGTGCAGAGTTGCGTCCCTTGGGCACGCCAGAAACCTATGAGTGTAGGTTCGAATCTCGGTTCGCCCCGATTATGTTTCTAGGTTTGTCAGCACCATACCCGTGCTCGTGGGTTTCACCGAGGTGGTAAAGATCTGACACCTGCATCACTTTGGGCTTTCCTCCCACATTAAGCTGACACGCCGTGATATAACTGGAATACTGTTAAAGGGGCGTTAAACCCAACTCACTCACTCACTGCTATATGGTTAAATGTAGTGAAACCGGCAGGGACAGATCTGGGCAGATACAGGAGGCAACTCCACACATTGGAAACTGTGGTCTGGATCTGACATTGATCTATGCTTAAAATTGGGGGTTAGACATTTAGTCAAACAGTAGGCATCACCATGAGCACCAATTGTGCTCCCCTTCTTGCTGATTTTCTGTTATGACTGGCAAAGTCAAAATAAGTGAATTTGGCCAAGATATTGTACTTCAGCTTCAGGTATATCGATGATCCGATATCGTTCAATAACATTCATATTGCCAAATCCCCTCCACTGATTTACCCACCTGAACTAGATATAAAGGAGACAAGTGATACCGCCTCATCTGTTCCTGTTTAGATCTAGGCGTAAAGATTTAGGATGACAAACAACACTCCACAAGATTTGACAAGAGGGATGACTTCAACTTTCCAATGTTCAACTTGTCAGGCAATATTGTAACAGATCAAGCTTTTGGTGTCTCTATTTGACAACTTTTGAGATCCATGCTCTTTCTTCCAAGAGCGCCATGCGACTCTTGCTCAGAAGTTGTTTAAACGACACAATTTGACGTTCATACATTTACACACCATATTCCAGAAATGACATAAACACTTACGAACTGTTGACAAGAACGACACAATTTGACGTTTATACAGTTTACACACCGTATTCCAGAAATGACGTAAACACTTACGAACTGCTTACAAGAACGACACAATCTGACGTTCATACAGTTTACACACCGTATTCCAGAAATGACAGAAACACTTACGAACTGCTAACAAGAACGACACAATTTGACGTTTATACATTTTACACACCGTATTCCAGAAATGACGTTAACACCTACGAACTTCTTACAAGAACAACACAATTTGACGTTCATACATTTTACACACCGTATTCCAGAAATGATGTAATTACTTATGAACTGCTGACAAGAACGACACAATTTGACGTTCATACAGTTTACACAACGTATACCAGAAATGACGTAAACACTTACGAACTGCTTACAAGAGCGACACAATTTGACGTTCATACATTTACACACCATATTCCAGAAATGACATAAACACTTACGAACTGCTGACAATAACGACACAATTTGACGTTCATACATTTACACACCATATTCCGGAAATGACGTAAACACTTACGAACTGCTGACAAGAACGACACAATTTGACGTTTATACATTTTACACACCGTATTCCAGAAATGACGTAAACACTTACGAACTGCTAACAAGAACGACACAATTTGACGTTTATACATTTTACACACCGTATTCCAGAAATGACTTTAACACCTACGAACTTCTTACAAGAACAACACAATTTGACGTTCATACAGTTTACACACCGTATTCCAGAAATGACGAAAACACTTACGAACTGCTGACAAGAGCGACACAATTTGACGTTCATACAGTTTACACACCGTATTCCAGAAATGACGAAAACACTTACGAACTGCTGACAAGAGCGACACAATTTGACGTTCATACATTTACACACCGTATTCCAGAAATGACGTAAACACTTAGGAATTGCTTACAAGAACGACACAATTTGACGTTCATACATTTTACACACCATAATCCAGAAATGATGGAAACACTAACGAACTGCTGACAAGAACGACACAATTTGACGTTCATACAGTTTACACACCGTATTCCAGAAATAACGTAAACGCTAACGAACTGCTGACAAGAACGACACAATTTGACGTTCATACATTTTACACACCGTATTCCAGAAATAACGTAAACGCTAACGAACTGCTGACAAATTACAGGGGGAACGAATACATTCAGAAGCGTTGGTTCTGATCATTTAGATCCTTTATTCTTGAACTCAGCGTTTTAGCCTACTTTGAGAAAGATGCAAGTCCTAACGTCTCATCCATGCTTCATAATGATTTGAGAAGAACTCACACGGGACTACTCAAACCTTATGTGTTATGATTGCACAGAAGCACAATAAGAACGAATTAATAAAACATAATTACAATAGTTGATGCAACATGGAAGAACTAAGGTCTCATCCATGCTTCATAACGATTTGAGAAGAACTCAAACGGGCCCACTCAAACCCTATGTGTTATGATTGCACAGAAGCACAATAAGAACGAATTAATATATCATGACTACAATAGTTTAAGATATTCTCAATGATTTAGTTATTAATTTATCCATTGATGTGTGAACACAAAAAGAAGGAAGAAAATTGCTGGATGTTATTTTCTAACCTCTAATTTTGAATACACGTCTCATTGTATATTCTCTCGTCATTTTTGCTCTTGAGGTATTTTTGTTTGGCATGTTAATGAATATATATACTCACACGCAAAACAAACGCAAGTGGTTTTAAGCAAATCGGTAACAAACACGGAACCATAAATTGATACCAGTTTTAGCATGTAGTGAAGCCTCATTAAAACGCAACATAATAAACGAATCGCCAAAACGCACCATTTCAATGAATATGTGGGTATCATGCACCCATTTCTCGGGAAATCAAAAATGCACGAACTGTCACGAATTGTAGTTGGTATAAAACTGTGGCCGATTCTTGGACTTACCACGCCTTGGTCAACAATGCCACGCCTAACTCAAATTCAGAGAAACAAGGCTATCGGACGTTTGGAAGCTGGAGAGTCTGTCCAAGATGTTGCCCGTCATTTCAACGTTAACACAAGCACAATTTACAGTCTCCTGCATCGATACAATGCTACACAGACCACAGATGGCCTTCCTCGGAGCGGTCGTCCTAGGGTCACCACACCTCGACAAGATCGGCAGATTACCCGTCAACAACAGCGACATCCGTTCCTAACTGCAAGTGAAAGTGCTCGACAGACCATAGGAACACATAATCGACACATTAGCCGGGACACTGTGATCCGGCGTATCCGTTCCAACAACCTCAGATGTCGCCGACCAGAACGTAGTCCTGTTCTCCAACCACGGCATCGACAGGCACGACTTCAGTGGGCACAGGGTCATCGTAATTGGCGTCATCGTGAGTGGAAGCTTTTCATCTTCTCTGATGAAAGTCGCTTTTGTGTCTCCCATGCAGACGGAAGAGTCAGAATTAATATGGCCAGGGATTGGACTTAATGTGAGGCTTAGACCTATGTGCTTTCTGAATGTTGGTCAAGGTCGGGGACACGGCGTCACTGCTCAGCGGTATATCGGCCAAGTGATCAGACCCCACGTTGTTCCATTTTTTGCACAACATCAACAACACATTTTCTAGCAGCTACCATGGCCTTTCTGCAAACCTACCTTGGCCAGCCCTCAGCCCTGATCTGAACCCCATCGGACACTTGTGGGATGAGGTTCAAAGGCGTCTGCACAATGTGTGCCCAGTCCCTGCAACTGCCGATGAACTACGCACAGCTGCTCTGGATGTGTGCAGGAGGATCCCTAGGCCTTCAAAAATCGCCTGATCCACTCAATGTACAGGAGATGACCCGATGACCAGGTATTGACCCGAAACTGAAGAAAAACAATTATGTCATCTGCCTTTCAGTTCACTAAACTTCTTCAGTCAAATGTTTGACCATCTCGCCCTATTAGTATTTCTTGTCGTCACTGTTGAAAATAAAAAAGATGAATACTGCATACTCGACTTGCGTTTCTCTTGCGTGTGAGTATATAATAGTGATAAATATCATATCAAACACAAGATGTATTCAGTTTCACTGTCCTTCAGTATAAAGTACATGTAATATTCAAAACTATTATCAAAACAACCGCACACAAATAATTTACATTACACTAAGGGGCAAAGGGAGTCTTCCTGTACACTTCCTACACCTTGTACCTAATCGCAAACAACAAACGGGTTACCCCCCTTGGTCATGTAGCATAAGATCAAAACATGACAAATACAAGCAATTATAAACTTCACATCTATATTGTGAGGATGACGTATTAAAGATAATAAACAGTTTACAAAATTCTACTCATAACAATGATATTCCAACAAAGATAATGTAATCCAAGATGATGCCACGTTCATATTATTTTATAGTCTCTTCGTGAGGCTTACATTCATTACAAATTCACGACATTTTTTTCTGATCTGAAAGGGATGATCTTGGAAAATTTTGTTCACAACTGGTAGAAGTGGAGGTCTGGTTCTAACGCTATCAAATAGAGGACAATATCTTACGTCAGTCTATACCTGATACACAACGACTGGAATGTAACGTGCTTTAACTGAAGAACAATTACCAAGTGTCCCCCTAACAAAGGACAATATCACATTTCTGCCTGTTATTTTAACCTATATAATGACTATATGTACAGAGTCATTTTTCTGTCTATAATTGAATAACAAAGAGTATTTATACAATGTCATATTTCTGTCTTTTACTGAATCACAAAGATTGTATATAGAATGTCATATTTCTGTCACCAATTAAATCACAAAAGTGTTTATACAAATTTCACATTTCCTTTTTTCTGATCTACAATGACCGTGTATATATACTCAACAACAACAAAAAATTCCTGTGATACCAATATTTTAGTGTATTTTTCAAACAAGTAAAGTTTGGTTTTCAAAATTATAGTACATGTATGGAAGCAAGTCATAAAAAAGGCAACTGCTACAGAAAAGCATGCATTCCATGCAAAAGTTGACTTTTATGCAAGCCCCATGCATTTTACTACCCACGAGTGTAAAAATAACATGTGCGTCAACGGGATTCCATATGCATTGTTAAGCATCGTGTTGACAACAACCACTCAGAAAAACAACAAAATTACGCAATTATTCAACATTACGAAATGCCACGCCAGTCCGAAAATTAGCGTCTGCGAGTCATTGGTATGCTTGAAGCAGGATCAAGTCAACGTGATGTTGCAAGACAGTTTAACGTCCAAAAACACCATTTGGTGATTATGGCAACGTTGGCAACAGACGAATACAGTCAGAGACCATCCTCCGAGTGGCAGGCCACGCGTAACCAATAATCGACAAGACAACTGGATTCGAACAACACAGCTACGAAATCGATTCCAGCCAGCAACAGTGACCGCAAGAAGCATCCCTTGCCTTCGACGAATATCTTCATAAACCGTACGTCGGCGCCTCAGATGTGCAGGGATTGTCGCCAGAAGACCCGCCAGACGTCCCATTTTGACAGGAAACCACGTTCAAGCATTTCTGCAGTGGTGCAGACAGCATCTACGCTGGACACCCATGCAGTGGGAACAAGTTCTATTCACTGACGAGTCTCGTTTTCACCTCAGCCACAGCCATGGACGGATTCGAGTGTTCCGACGTCGAGGTGAACGTTACATCAATCATTGTGTCATGGAAGACGATCGGTTAGGGGGCGGCAGCGTTATGGTATGAGATGGGATTACAGCAAGACAGAGGGCCCGTTTGATACAAGTAGAGGGAAATCTCAATGGACAGCGCTACCGCGACGACCGTGTTGTTCTACCGATTTTGCGTCGCCATGGCCCAGGCATTACCTTTCAACATGACAACGCCCGGCCTCATATTGCTCGACTTGTTCAGGGTTCTCTTCAACAAAACCACGTGAATGTCATCCCTCTGGCCGGCTCGCTCCCCTGATCTCTCACCAATCGAGCACATGATTGAGATGGATAGGCGCCTTCAACGTCAACCACGTGTTCCACAGACACTCCAGGAACTACGAAACATGATCCAGCAGATATGGACAGATATCCCAAAGGACTGTGTGCGACGCCTGGTCCATTCCATGAGACGAAGATGTGTTCCTTGCATCGCAACCAGAGGTGGACACACACGCTATTGATTTGTAAATTGACATTTTGACATGTTCATTTTTTTTATGAAAGGCATTTTCTGAAGTCAGTATGGCAAATTAAACCATTTGAACCACTTAAACCGCTTACATGAGTCTTTTATCTGTTGCAAACCGAAATTGTTTCAGATTTGGTGAAAAACATAACTTTGCATTAAATCACAGGGACTTTTGTTGTTCAGTATATCATAGGGCTGGGAAAGGAGTGTCATGGAAAAATGTTACATGTATTTGGCAAAAAATTACACAGTCTGAAGGCCAATTTCACCGGCCCTCCTCCCCTGTAATAAATGTCCACTCACTTACGGCAATGCTGAGGTGGAGTGTACACAACATGCTCAGTGCAACCGCTGATATTATTTTTGTGAAAGGGGGATACAAGGACCGGACAAATATTCCGCGAAACAATTTACACGTTTGGTAGTCATCTTAGTTTTCACCAAATGAATTAGTTTTTTGTTGTAATACGTTTACCAGTTCTACTTATACAATTTCAAAATTATTAATATGCTTCTGAAAAGGGGAGCGTTATGCACCCAATTTTCTCAAACATTTGCTGGGATCATGAAAAAGGTTATTGTTGGTGTTTGGATCTGAGTTGGGTTTGATGGATGTATGAATACATATCTGTTTGTTCAGACAGAACAACAGAGCTATGTTTTGTACGTAATAGGCATCTCCAGTATATAATGGTACACGGGGTATATAGTGGAGGGTATTCGTCAGGTATATATTCTGTACACTAGTAAGAAAGACAGATGGGGATATTTGATGCTGGATATATCAAATGCAGAATTCAGAATGATATATGAGGAAGGGCTTTTACCTGATTAAAATTATACTTTCCATTCGGACAGAATTGGTACCGGAGTTTATTCATCTCATTTTCCTTATGACAGTGATGACGTTTTTGGTGTTTTTTTTGTTGGTTTTGATTTGTTGTTTTACTTGGTTTGTTTGGTTTGTTTGGTTGTTGTTGTTTTTGCTGTTTTTTGTTTGCACCATGCAAAGAAAGTATATTCATCTCATTTTCCTCATGACAGGGATGACGTTTGTTTGTTTTTTTGGGGGGGGGGTTGTGTGTTTTTTTGTTTTTGCTGTGTTTTTTTGTTTGTTGTGTTGTTTGTTTGTTTTGGTTTGTTTTGTTGTTGTTGTTTTTGGTTTTTTTCTTTTATTGTTTTTAGAAAGACACACCTGTTACATAAATGGGCTTCCGCCCAGGGTAGCAGAAAGCCCATGACATAAAGCACAACTTATCAGTACATCTTACTTTGTTGTTGTTTTTATACAGAAAATAACATACTTCTCACTCACACATTCACTCTTGTTTATATATCATATTGCAGTTTAGGAAAGTACATGGTCTCAAACATTAAAATCTTAAGTACAAAACTAAAATTAAATTGAAAGCTGCTCCTCATTTTCGAAAAGTTGATGATACAGCATCCAAGCACCATAGAATTTCTGTTGATTACCTGTCTTGAAAGCAATATCTTTTTCAATGTTGTATCGTGAAAAAGCTTCCTTTTTATAAACATGAAAATAAGAGTTTGTATTTTGGAATTTGCATCTATAAATATAGTATTTTGCAATTAGTAAAAGTAAATCAAACACTTTATCTGTTTTTATGTTCTCTTTAACTCTGCACAATTCTGCACAAAATGTCATATTATAAACATGAAAGCACTGGTCGATCCACAATGACACTTCATCCCAAAATTGTTTTATTACATCACATTCCCAAAACAAGTGAGTAATTGTTTCCTTTTCATTGTGACAGAAGGAGCACAAATCATTCTGAGCATAATTGAGTAAATACAGAAAAGTATTAGTGGTGAGAATTCTGTGGGTAATTTTGTATTGAAACCATCGCAGTTTGACATCCTGTGTTGTACTGAACATTTTATTATAAATATTGTTCCAATTTAAGTTTTCAAATTGTAATTCCCACTTTTCCTGCCCTTTAGTTTTTACTTCTGTAGAAACCAATGAAAAATAAATATGTTTTGAACCGGACTTGGAACTACAAATAGTTTTTACCACACAGCGCTGATCCTCCACAGAATCTGTTGGAACTCTAACTAAATTTAGAGCTCCAAGGTATTGTTTAACGCTGCTAACAACACCATAAAACTCCAAATAGGATGAACAAATACCATACATATCCTTAAATTCCTCATATGACAGAAACTCCTTATTGGCCTTGACCAAGTCTATAATTTGGGAGATGCCCTTCTAAAACCAGCATTTCAAGAAAAATGATTTCCTATTAATTTTAATATTAGGGTTATAAAAAATTGGTTCAGTTAAAAAACTACTGAAAGATTCTGGCTTGATTTTCTTATCAAGCACTATAAATGACTGAAAACAACTTTTCCAAAACTCATTACTTATCAAAGATAATTTTCTTTCAAAAAACGTCACACCAAACTCACCAAGTTTACACAAATAAGGATATGTAGATTTAAATAGGTGCTTCCATTTTGGATCACCTGAGGACACAAGTCTCCTTATCCATGTGGCCTTAAGAGATGTTACATATGAAAAGATATTCACCATACCTAAGCCCCCTTGCTTAACAGGTTGACAAACTTTAATCCTCTTTACTTTGTCTCGTTTATCACTCCAAAGAAATTTAAAAAGCATAGCATTTAAAGTAACAAGAAAATCATTTGGGGGATCAGGCAGTGATAACAATAGATAATTGAGTTTTGAAATCAACAAGGATTTAATGATTGCCACCCTACCAATTGGTGTAACTATCCGTTTCATCCACCTATTCATAATCTGTTTTAACTCAAATAATTTGTCTTTAAAGTTCAACTGAACCATTTTTTTCAGATTTGTGCAAAATTTGACTCCCAAAATTCTAAACTCTTCTGGATTCCAACCAACAGGCAAATCATCTTTGAACTTTTCCTTACAACCTCTCTTGGAGCCAAGCCAGATAACTTGAGTTTTATTATAGTTAATCTTAAGACCAGATATTTTGGCAAAACAATCAAGAGAGTTAATACATGATACAAAGGAGGACTGACTACCATCAAGTAATATTTCCATATCATCAGCATACTGACTAAGAAGTCTCTATTAGAGCGGATCATATTGGCTAGTATTTCTGCACAGAGAATAAATATATACGGTGACAATGGGTCACCCTGTCGGCAACCGTGTCTAATATTAAACCAAGATGACAACTGACCATTGATGGACATACAGCTTTTTATATCATTGTAAAATACCGATATATATTTCCTTAAATTTTCACCAAATCCCCAAAAGGATAAAGATTTGTCTATAAATGACCAAGCAATGGAATCAAATGCCTTCTCAAAGTCTATAAGAAGAAGCATACCAGGAATGTTTGATTTTTCTGTACATGAGATGGCATCATAGATTAAGCGAATATTGTCACCAATGTAGCGACCTGTCATAAAGCCAGTCTGATCTTCATTAATGATAAATGGCAATCTTGACTTGATTCTATTTGCTATGCATGAAGATGCCAGCTTATATGAAACATTCAATAGTGATATGGGCCTCCAGTTAGTTATGAAGCGTTTAGGCTTGTCCCCCTTTGGAATACAGACAATAACCCCTTGTTTCTGGGTAACAGAGAGTTCACCAGAAATTAAACCACAATTCAATGAACGCAATAAAAATTGTCCAATATCTTTCCAAAAGAATTTATAAAATTCAGTGGGAAAGCCATCTGAGCCTGGGCTTTTGTTATTTTGCATATTTTTCAAAGCTTTTGCCAGCTCATCAAGAGTTAATAGATCTTCCATCTCGTCCACATCACATTTATTTAAAAAGGGGAGAGAATCTCTGTCCAACAGGGTATTCAAATCACAATCTTGCACCATGTGTTCTTTGCTACTGTATAAATTCTCATAGAAATTGGCAGCTTCAGCAATAATGTCACTTGAATTTAGCAATGTGGTGCCATCGTTTAACTCCAAATGAGTCATAGACTTGCTGACAAAATTCCTGTTCTCAAGGTTACAGAAATAGCTGCTAACTCTTTCACCATCCATAATCCACTTAGTTCTAGATCTTATGGCAATTCCAGCCATCTTGTGTTTCCTAATTTCCTCCAATTCTTTTCTTTTATCTTCCAAGTCATCAAAATTAATAACACTAGAAGTTTCAAGAATTTCGATCTGTTGAATCAGGTTTTGTTCTCTTTCAATATTTTTTTTTTCTTGAAGAAAGAATAAGAAACTGTTTTTCCTCTGATTTCCAGAAGCAGGACTTCAAAGAATAATTGATCATTTATATTAAACTGAATTTCATGATTAGGTATATCATTAATATTTCGAGCATCACCATACATTTTAATATACTGCGATTTAACCTTTAAAATAGTTTCTTTTACTAGATCTATGTAATACTTATCTTTCAACAAAGAAGTATTAAATTTCTAGTATGTATTACGCTTTGGACAAGTTTGAAATGAAATACTCAGATCAATGATTGAATGATCAGTTCTATAACCTGCAGTGATTTTTGCCTGTGTGGCAAAAGAATAGAGTCTTTCTGAGATGAGGAAGAAATCTAATCTTGCTTGTTTTAAGGGTGACTTTTTACGCCAAGTAAACCTTTTGATTTCTGGATTGAAATCTCTCCACACATCTACCAAATCAAAATCACCAATTAATTTTAATATTTTTTCACGAGCACGAGGATTATTTATATTCTGGTAATTATGAACATCTAGTGACTCATTCAAAACAAGATTCCAATCTGCAGCAAAAATATAATCCTCATTTCCCATGACACGAGCTTGCTCTTTAACCTGCTCATAGAATTCTGGTGAGTCTAAATTGGGACCATAAATATTCACAAGTGTTACCCGTTGATCACTAATAGTTATATCTAATATAAGTAAGTTACCATTGTCATCCATGTAAGTCCTATGAATCTTATAGTCCACATTTTTGTTAAACAAAATCGCAACACCCCTGGACTGGCTGTTTTTGGAATTGAAGATGCAATCAAATCCCCACTGTGATCTTATAATTGGTTCTTGTTCTTTTGTAAAATGTGTATCCTGTAGTAGATAAAATGAGTATGCTTTAGACCGTAAAAAGTTAAAAACATCTTTTCTCTTGGCATTATCTTGCAGTCCTCTACAGTTCATAGAGCAGCAGGTAAAACCTAAGTTAGCCATTGTCAATAAAAGATTTGTTCACATACACAGAGGCCATATGAAATATTGAATTTACACACTTTCTACACATACATACACTTTCACAACTATCTGAAGGAAAAGCTTTAAAACCATAAATGACTGAAATCAAACTCACACTTGCTTCTACAAACTTCAAGTAAAGCATCGTATGATACAAACTGGCACCATGTGGCTACCACCAGAAAAAAGGGGTAAAATCTTCACCCAAAAGTATCAGTGGCATATAACAGAAAAGACCAGGAACAGAAATAGCTGTCATAATGATAAGTAAGAAGCACACAAGTGTCAAACCATTACACAACTAAATACTGTCCACCGTGAAGCTAACATCCCAAATTCACAGTTACTAGTGATTTGGTTGAATATTTCCTCATGCAATATTCAATGGACCCATTACACTATAAACTAAATTAGGCTGTGGCATACAGCGAGAATAGGCACTAACATAGTAATACATGCATAGAGAAAAGTAGAAAATAACCAAACCAACACACTGTCCGATATGTAATTTACGAGTTTTACACACTTACAAGTTCTCTATTGTTTAAAAGTTTAACTGATGAACTAATGATGCAATGCATATAAGACTCATATCTGATATTATGCAAATAAGTCTTATCATTATTATTTCATACAGTAATTCTACAGTATACTAGTTTGTTTTTTAATTGATATCTCCAGTTTTTTGTGTTGGTTTTTTTCGTTGTTGTTTTTTTCATAACGAAACAACGTGACAATGGATCTTCAAATGTCCAAGAGCGAGATCAACAAACCCGAACATGATGATGTGCACTAAAATAAAGTTAACACTACATTTGTGATTTATAACAAACAAAATAAAAATTGACCGAGAGAATGGGTCCTTCATCATCAGTAATTCTACAGTGTATTCGTTATTTTAAGCTCACCTCCCAAAAAGCAGCTATCTTATTTTATTTTTCACACCTTATCCATGAAAGAAATATTATAAGAATATCGTCCTCTCCACGAGTCCTGTGGGCCGCCATTTTGAATGGTCACGTGACAGACGTACACACCTTGGTCATGTGATATGCAAAATACCAATGTAAAAAGTTCAAGAAGCGTCTCCGGTAACACTGAAACAACATGTCAGTGGATCTTCACATGTCCGAGAGCGAGATCAAGAAACCCTAACATGTTGATCTGCACTCAAATAAAGTTTACACTAGATTTGTGTTTAAAAGAAACAAATAAAACATTGATCGAGAAAATGGGTCACTCATCATCACATACATTGACTTTAGCCAGGTTAGATTCTTGGTTCCTCGTCCTCTTTGAGAGTTTTCCATGCGCTCCTGGCATCCTTTCTGTAATACAGGGTAACAACGATCCCCTTTTCGCGAACCTTTGCATGTAGTTGTTGTTTACGTAATTCAGCGGCTTTTCGTACCAGGCGGCCCCGAAGTTTTTTTAAGTCGACAGGCAGGTCTGTACGAACACTGAGCCGGTCTTTCGCCAATTCCCTCCCCACGGAATAGGTAGTCTTCAAAATGAGATCTCTGTCCTCCATGCGCACGAATTTAATGATGATAGGATTAGGTTCTTCGTTCGGTGTGAATCGAGGGAGTCTGTGAATATTCACAAACAACATGTTGTCCACCGCATGTGAATCCAGGTGTAATTTATCCTTGAAAATGTTTCTACAGGCCTTGTCAACATCTGTGACTGTATTAGGTACACCGTAGATAAGTAAGTTGGATTTACGGGAATACATCTCTGAGATCAGTAGCTTTTCTCTTAGCTTGTCGATTTCGTCGCGGAGGCGTTGTTCTGACGACGCCATTTTGTCACCAAGGTCGTCCATAGATTTCGACATAAATTCCACCGACGACTCCACTGAAGATACCCGTTTGAACAAGTCAGCCACTTCTTCTTTAACAGAGTCGATCTTGGAACATATCTGACTGGTCTGTTTGTCCAATTCCTCGCGAAGGAACGTTTTCAAGTCGCTCGGTGCAACGTCAGCAGGCGGGGAGGACGAAGGTGAATGTAAGGGCAGAATAACGTCAGAGCTTTCCTCCTCATCTGTCTGCTCCGGGCGTAAATACGAGCTGATTTTATGTGTAGCAGTACTGCTGGTGGTAGATTTGTTGTTCTGTTTGTTTGTATTTCGTCTCCCCGCCATGCTTGTGTAAAGATTGAAGTGGATTACCACGAGACCGCCAGTCGCACGTCTTTACGATTCGAGCGCCATACCGGAAGTTGTTTTGTTGTTGTTGTTGTTGTTTGTTTGTTTTTGTTTTTGTTTTTTAGGGTTGGGGCGTAAAGGCATGTCATCATTGGTTTTCAAGAAGTTATTATCGGAATAATTATTATTAGGAATATTTTTTTTTTCAAATTTGATGACAAATCGAGCGAGCACTTTTGGTGCAGAAGTTTGTACATCAACTGATCATGTTACGACTGCAATGTATCTTTACTTGACTCTAAACGTGCCAGGTTCATTAAGTGACGCAATATTCCAGCATTAAGATGGCTGTAGATCAGGTCAAACAACCCAATTCACAGATCCACAGATTCACATGATGATCACCCAATCCTCATTAGTCAGCTCTTATGACATTTCAATTTTTGGGGGATCTATATAATAATTATTGTAATAGTAATTATAACAAAAATAATTATAACAATAATAATAAATTCCTTTTCACTACACCACTGCACTAAAACCGACCTGAGCTTCATAACATATGGTTACTGATATCATAATATTATACACAGATAGTCATTCATCACCGTGAAATAAATCTAGCCAACGTCTGTACATTCCAGTGGTGACCTTCTAAACAAAAATGGTATCAGTGACAATGACAAAGTTTATTCAGAGGCCCGTGATTCAAATGGAGCAATATATGTGGATACAAGATAACAATAACTTGAGGCTTGACCCACCACTTATCAGCTGTGAGTTATCAGGTGGCGTGAGCTGTATATACGCGGTTGCCTCACAGAGTCGGGTAATCTAACATTGTACACTGACAGGGAGGTCATTGTGTCTCGCCGTAGACCTAGCTCGGTATTAATTTATTCATATTGTTATTTAATTTAGTTAATACACTGCTATTACACAGTGAGCATGATGATCAAACTTTTGCTCACACACAATTCATTCAAAAATATGATGAGTGAGTGAGTGAGTATGGTTTTACGCCGCTTTTAGCAATATTCCAGCAATATCACGGCGGGGGACACCAGAAATGGGCTTCACACAGTGTACCCATCTCGGGAATCGAACCCGGGAGCGAACGCTTTAACCACTAGGCTACCCGACCGCCCAAATATATGATGAAGAAGAGTGGGCAGGGTGGCGGTGCCTGTGTTTACTTGAAGGGGGCGTGCATGTTTTGAAATCACTGAGTGACTGAGCGACTAACTCGGTCTCGCTGGGAGTATTCCTGTACCTACGAGTACATACTATGAATGTTGGGTTAAAAGATCTTATCCTAACTATGCTGGACCTGGTTGATGAGTTGGTTGCTAATAATATTTCAACATACTCCCCTCCGAGGTCCACACTTTTCTGGGTCCATGAGGCTGGAGTGCCTGGATCGCGCTGGTATAGAAAGCTTCCTCCTGTGTGGTGTAAAAAGCGACAAAACCCTTTACATAATCATAATCAATCTCTACTAAAAGCAGAGTTCGTTGTACGATTCCGACTATATCATGAGCATGTGTTTATGAATTACTATCACAGATTAATGATACAGTTGTTCGCGAAAAGGTAAGCGTATCCTGCCCCACCAGTGACACCATTCAAAAACACTCGTTAAGGCAAGTCAACTGTTCACCTAAAAAAACAGGGGGACATATGGTAACAGTCAAAATATTATTTTTGTCACATCTGCGTCAAATATGGAAATGTCCGAACATATTCTTTTCGATATGAATATTTGATTTATGATAAAATTGCATCTCTTGTCTTGTACAAATCTACATGCATATTTTCTTGCACACACTGGTTTGATTAAAAAGATTTCATAATAGTTCGTAAGTGTACTTGGGTAAACTACACTTACAGAGAGACATTCTGATCAGTGTGGCCTCACAGTTAACGTTCATAATAATATGAATTGCATTATTCCCACCAAGCTGATAATTATACATTCGAAGCAGACACTTATACTTCAATTTCAACGATATTTACGGCTGCGGCCAAAGCTATCCTTTCACCTTTGACCTATACTGAACCGCAAAAGAACCGTCACTCCAAGTAACATTGCATGAAAAGTTGTCATTTAAAAATCTGGGTAATTTTTGTCAAAGTTTCTCAAATTTAACATTAGCTTGTCCGGAAAAATAACATTTGATGATGAAATAAAGAAGCGGATGACAATGAAACCGATCGCCAAAACGCATCACGTCCCGATGACCCGATGCACGTGAGCTCCGTGCAAATTGAAATGCACATGCGTTCCCCCATTTCTTTCCCTATAAAAATCCACCCCCATTGGATAACATTCATTCGTTAATGAATTTGCTACCACATGCGAAAAATGAAAACTTATCAGGGACACCAAGCCCTTAGACGATTGCAAGTTGGACAAACCGCCCGGCATGTATTTCGAGTCCACATAAGGACCATATACAGGCTCCAGCAAAGGTACCAGGCCACCAACACTACAGATGACCGACCGCGTAGTGGAAGACCAAGGGTCACCACCCGATGTCAGGATCGTCAGATTGTGGGACAGCATCTTCAAGATCGCTTTGTTACTGTTGCGGAAACTGCTGGACAGACCATGGGGACATACCAGCGACACATTAGTACGGACACCGTGCGTCGACGATTGACGAGCAGACACCTCCACTGTCACAGGCCACACCGAGGACCCCACGTCATCGCCGGGACCGTCTTCAGATGGCGGAGAGACAGAGTCTGGCGAGGCCGTGGAGAACGTTATTCGGATGCTTGTGTTGTTGAGAGAGGGGTGGTCCGAGCATCATGGTGTGGGGTTGAATTGGTCTTGCACAGAGAGTCGGCCCTGTGGTCTTCCAGAACATCGGTCAAGGGTGAGGCAATGGTGTCACAGCAGCTCGGTGCATTGATCAAGTCTTGAGACTACACGCCATACCTCATTTGGCACGGCGCCGCAACCATGAGTTTCAGCATGATAATGCCCGTGCCCACACTGCCAGAGCAACAAGAGACGTCCTCCAGCAGAATGGCACCAGAACCATGCAGTGGCCTGCCCTTAGTCCCGATTTAAATTCCATTGACCACCTGTAGGACGAGATTCAAAGACGGCTGAATGACGTCAGTCCAAGGCCGACAACTGCAGCTGAACTACGTCAGGCGTTCCATAGAGTGTTGGCTCAAGTGCCTATGACCTTCATCAACCGCCTCATCAATTCCACGTATCGACGTTGCACGACAGTCATCAATGCACATGGCGGACACACGAGATACTGACATGTGATGCCATTTTCTCAGAGACTAGTGTTGTGTTTCACTTTAAGAACGTTTGACACTTAAATTTCAACCTTGATGATCAGTTTTGCCCAGTTTCCTCTTTTTCATATGTCTCAAAGTATGTTTACAGTGTTTTGACAAATATGGTTTCTTATACATCTCTCCATGGTGACGTTTCTTTTTTCGGTTCAGTATATATCAAACATGAATCACAACCTAACATTTCATCAACTTCTCTGATTCGTTGTCTTGCCTCCAGGCACTTAAACGTTTCGAATCATATCACCCTTTTATTCTTGACATTTTAGAACTTTATAATGACCTTTCTACTGGCCAATGTGACATCGTCTTTTGCTGGTTACCAAGTCACGTAGGCATAACAGGTAACTCAAAAGCTTTCAAACCAACCATCAAGAGTTATACTCGGTATCTCATGCAAAAGAGGTTGGACACCCAAGTAGGAAGCAAAAAACTACACGAATTGAAACCAACAATCGGTCATACCTACTTGGGCTGTCAGTCAAGACATGACGAGGTCGTTTTACGACCATGTCGTATTGGCCACAGTCGGTTTACACATTAATATCTGCTTAAGACAGACGAGGACGAACTTCCTAAGTGTATCCCTTGTGACGAAAGGTTCACCGTCAGGCATATATTGCTTGACTGTGTGGACTTTGCGACCGCAAGGGATTCACATTATCAAAACGTAAATCTGAAAGATCTCTTTTCCTATGTCAGCGGGCATCTTATTATCAGCTATTTGAAAGAAATTGATCTGTATAATAAATTTTAAATAAATATATACCAGTATATGGAAAATTTAATGCTTGTTTTTAAATGTGTGATGTTATTATCAACTGACATTATTGAAGGCTCTGTCCAGGGGGTTAAAGTATCGTAAAATTATTGTCTCCCTGTGTGACACGTAATCCTATCATAATCGATGTAACTATCATCAACCAGTGTTTTTAAGCCAACTCATTGCTGAGTATTTTTAAATGTTGGCTAGCATTGTCCACATCCACCAGTAGCCAAAGTTATGACGTAAATACTACTGGGGTATCATGCAGGAAGCCGAGATACTGTAAGTCCCCATGATCCCCAATGAGGTGGCCTAGCTTTGGTTACAGGTGGTCTATAGCCCAACTTAAAACTATATACATCATATTGTTATGCTCAAATATGTTTCATAAATTGTTTTTTTAATATATTATGCTCAAATGTGTTTCACAATTTGTTTTTAAATAAAACTTTGCATAAAAAACTAAATTGTAAATATATTAACTTGGTCTCGTCGCTATATGGCTGAAATAATGCCGATGCGACGTTAGATTTTAACTCACTCACTCAATTTTAACGTTATTTAAATTAAAACCAAATTTTAAAATGGATCTTTATGTGTTGCACTTTGCATACTGTATCGAAGTCGCTAGGTTATATCAAACATACAAAGGGGTTGAGTATTTCCCTGTATAAATATATAATATAATATTTCCTATATTTAAGCCTGGAAGATTAAAATACAACCAACGCTAAGGTGCCTTGAGTTTATTGTATACATTAATTAGGCCCCCGCCTCTAAACCGCCAGATCCCCTCCATTGTAAGACGGAACATCCCATATCATTTCAGTCAGGGATGAAACGGGGCATGATATGGAAAACGGAGGGTGATGGTCTCTACAGCCCCTGTAAGAGTATGGTGAGCTTGCCCTAAGGCAGAAATTGAAATTTATTTTCATGTTTGCTTGTTGCCCCCGCCTCATAAGCTCCTAATTCCTTACCAAAATATAAGGAATGTAAAGAATTCCTTATATTTTGGTAAGGAATTAGGAGCTTATGTTTCATCTAATTTATTTGCGATATGATAGTGTTCTCCCTAGCCACATTAAGCAGGTCGCAGCGCTCTGGTCTTGTTTTTTTGTGCCCTGGCTTTATTCTATTGTTTTGACGTGCGTCCTGATAAATAAGGTATTTAAAATAGCATGGATGCGAAGTGTTGATATCTAGACTATGTCTTTTAATATTAAGATATGACTTAGAAAAATCAGTATGTGTTAGGAGTGATCTATTTCATGATTTCATACTGCAGAATCCTCACATCCTTGTGGAGGTACGCTTTGCTGTGGCATTCGATGGTATCATGATAATAATAATATTTTGTTATTTTTGTTTTTAGGCTAAGACGTAGTTTACTTTCAAAGCTCAAGGTCACATAAGGCAGACTCAGCGCAAACAACAAACCAGAAGATAGATGGTATCCACAAGACAAAGTAGCAACAAGATCGTCCCTTGTTCACATGTTCAGAGGAGACTAGTGAAGATGGCAGAATGAAAGGCATAATGTTTTGTTCACTGTGCACTAAATGGAACATGTATCTCTGGAATACACTGGAAATTGATCCTAGATTCGGACAAAAGGTTGATGTGAGACTTGATAGGCTTTCCCTACATGAAAATGTGTACATGCATCAACATGCATTTATGTTAGAAAAGTAAGAAGCAAATTTCAGCATATTTTCTCGAGGTATACAGAAGAAGAAACTGCCACACTGGTGGATGCACAGCAAGTGTTATTTTTTCCCAATGAACATAACTTGACATATACCACTTTGTTTCGTCCCCTAATAGACTTTTGTGTTGAATTTGTTAAATGTCATTTACCGACGAAATTTTGTTTTGATACAGAATCAGAAATATAGCAGTTCATCTCTCAGATGTCTAGTTGTGACGTTGCGTTGACGTACTGCCACGTGTACAATATATTGGTCATCGCGCTGTGATGTTGATCTTGGCCTACCAGGGCGAGGACGATTCTCAATGGAATCGGTTGCTTGAAATCGCTGCCAATAGTGTACCAATCAAACTTTGTCTACAACCAATTCTCGGGGCCGCAGTCCTTTGTGAATAAGCATCCTGCAACCACGCAATGGCTCTTCATCTATCAACTTGTTTCATTGACGTCTGACCATGATGTAATTTCAAGTGAGAACAAAACTATCATGGTAACGATTTGTATACCTCAATTGTACATGGTGAACACAGATTGCAGGTGCAACGACAAAACAAACTCATTGTGACATTGCGTTCGAGCGATGCAAACAGTTTCTTTGACCCTTGTTTTGAGCTTAAACTTGGTGATTTGTCAACAGATTCTCACAATTATTGTGCTTGCAAAGTGCATATGCTAATATGCACACAATGCTCAGCTTTGAACACAAACACATTCCAAACGGTTTGCGATTAGAAATTCTAATTTCTACTTTCTATGTCAAATGAACGGTCGTGCAGGAATATACATTTGACACTCACTTTGTTTTGAGTAGTAATGTATAGATTTCCGTGCAAAATGTTGTGTCTTGCAGAAAACATCTTGTGTTCGTCGGACATTGTGTTGAAAACGGAGATTCAAAGTTTGCATTTCTTCATCATCGTGATATACCAAATAGAACACGGTATAGTGAAGCGTGTTAAGGGCTAAGAGGAGAAGATCAATTTAGACCAGAGGATATTGTCGTCAGTCTCATTGCCTTTGCTACAGCTCTCACAGTGCCATGACAGGACTGCGAACCATAGATATACTTTAGGGCATTTATGGCATGAATTGGGGACATACTCCTACATACTGAGATTGAAATGACTGGCTTTTACAAATTTAGGAAGAGTCGCTGGGACAAAAGGGAACAAATTGTTTTATTTGGATAACAACGACACCTTTCTGGAGAGTGCACCATTTGATTGGTGTGCAATTCATCCAAAACGCTGGCTCCGTCCCAAACAATACCTTTACTTGAATTCAGTGACTTGTTCACTGAGACAGAAACCTCAATTTCATGGATTGTTCACCAGCAGGAGCAAGGACTTAACATCACTCAACAGTTTTAGAAGTGACTTCATGAGATGAATGATTCTCTTTTCCAAATTTCCCTATGGTATGGTAACATTCTACAAGATCAGTGCCTTTAAAATAACATTGTGATAAACCACTTGTTTGAAGCAATATAAAGCTGAGATCTGATGACCTGAGTATTTTGAGAAATCGCACACAGAAGCGATATTATTTTCCTCTGAAAGAAACTATGACTGAGGTATAAATTGTAGTAAATATGGAAATGAATGAAACTCAAAGGTACCTGGGGATGTCTCCGATATATATGATTGGCAGTTTATATTGATAGCGATGATTAATAAGTATTATATAGTCATTTTCTCTCATTGTTCTACTAATTACAATTTTTCAGAGCTTTGTGATAACTATTTCTTATGTCTTCTAGTTGCACCGTCACTAAAATTTTGAGTAAGTCATTGACTAATTTATACAGAGTCAGACACGTTACAACAGTTTCAATTCTAACCTTGATCACCTCATGACTTATGAAAGGAACTGATCAATGGATAAAAGAAATCAATTGATGGATGTAAAGATGACCTAAAAAGCAGGACAAAAGTACCCAGGAGATCAGGTAAGAAAGGAATAGGTTTGTTGTTGATTCTAATATTGGCACCCGCTTTGAGGTAAAAGTATGAGGGAGTTGATTCAATAAATATCAAGATTTATATATGGGTGCTGTGTTCAACACTTCACTGAAGGTTTCACTGTTTTAATATGTTGAAAATACTATCTCTCTGACTGTATTTGAAGCAATATTTCGGCTGCTTGTGGATTTAAGTCAAGAACGCAAAGTGTGCAAGATTACTGTTCCAATAATAGACTCATACTTGAAGAATTACATCTTGATATCGATTGTATGAGGCACGAATTGGACCAAGTCAGAATTTTCGATGACCTTCAAATAATAAGAGAAAGAATATCTAATGACTCTGGTCACCCAAACAATTATGGTTTAGAGTAAGGGTAGGAGTATATGTAAAAGCCACGTCATGGTTAACTGTAACGGTAGACTGGGTGAGGATAAGATAGTGACTGAGTGAGTGAGTATGCTTTTAGGCCGCTTATAGCAATATTCCAGCAATATGACCGGTGGTGACGCGCGAACGCTTTAACCACTATGGTTCGCTCGTCACGCCGAAGACCCGGGTTCGATTCCCGACATGGGTACAATGTGTGAAGCCCATTTCTGGTGTCCCCCGCCGTGATATTGCTGGAATATGGCTAAAAGCGGCGTAAAACCATACTCACTCACTCACTCACTTTAACCACTATGCTACCCTACCTCCCCGAGGATAAGATAGACAGAAGGACCGCATGTAAAGACACAAGTACTATCAACTATTATTTCCTGTCCATTTCCTTTCATCCTTTATTCTCTCACTTCAGTGCAGATAATTTTGCCCAATTTTATCTGATGTACACCATGCTCTTAGTTTTGAAATAATATCCCAGCTGAAGAGCGTATAATTCATGTTATTATCAATAACGATTGTACTCGCATTGATATCCAGTCCACTGGCAAGCAGCCAAACCAAGTTTGATAGTAGTACACTGGCTGCCTTTGGACAACATATTGAACAACATTATCCACACAATCAGGTCAAAGCATAAAGGTGAGAGTGACTTAACTGAAGTTTTACTTCACTCGCGGATAAGATAACGCACGTGCTAGTTATCTCTGCACAGTGTGTCCATATAAGTCCTACCAAGAATCATAATAATGTTAGCAGATCTAGTAAATAAGGAACGTCAAGGCCAGAGAAAAACCTGTCTCGATTGTCTGGCGAGATAGATTCCATTGTACGTAAAAGGCAAAATAGCGTTAAACAATTATATGAATGGAGTGATATCGCCGGGTGTTTGTGAACGGGTATGCATGTCCTGCCCTTAAACCCTGCTTTTTATAGGAATGTAAGCGCAAATAATGAGAATTGTTCAAAGCTACAAATAATTATCTCAGAAATAAATCAAATCGGGAAAAACAAGCTTCTTCGGGTAAAGTGCAAAGAATACAAATGTAAAATATATAAATATAAAAGAAAGATAACAAATATTTTTTAAAGAATATTCTAAGGGATATGACATCTCTTAAACAATACTGGAAAGACAGATAGTAAGAAATGATAAATTACTTTTGAAGCATTTTAGGAGCATTTCACGAGAATCAAAAAAAGTTATTTGCATACTAATTCTCGTGGTGAAAGCGACCATAAATTTGATGATAATTTTCACAGTGACCGCATCTATGATTTTTTCAAGCTATCTCATTATGATAATGATGTCATGCAAAAATTAAACCGAAACAATATTCTTGATTGTATATGTAATGACTACTTAGCTGTCTCATCTCCTCAGTCGAAGGATGTTTATTCTGCTTATTTCAATCCAAGACTCTATTCTATACTACTAACCGAGGTCTGGCTAATGGGGATCACTAGTTCATAAGAGGAAAGGTAACCTAAATTACTCTTTCGGGCCGACATGTTTCAATACTAAGCTGCTTTTGAAAAAGATTCACAAGCATATTAAATGATAGATTAACCAGATATCGCGATGACTTTGATGCTAAATTTCTCACACACAATCGTGCTTTGGTAAAAGATTATGAACTGTCGATAATGTTTTCATCCTTCAGACTATTCTCACTTAACTTAAGCGTCATGAAAGGAAACTATTCTGTACTTTTATTGACCTTACTAAGGTCCAAAATACATTTGGATCCGCACCTGAAAAAAACATTGGTATCAAAGCTTCAATGACACTACTTAAACGAGCTAGAAATGTGGTTGTGAAACGTGGTGCTGTGGGAAAGAAGATATAAAAGTGTGTGTACATCTGAAGTTCCTAAAAATGGCTACTAGTTTGAAATTTAACGCATCGAAAATCTATAGAAAAAAAGACAGAGAACCCCGGATGCAGGCTCTATATATTCCACACTCAAGGCAGGCTCTCTAATCCATTAGACCACAGAGGCGGACTCTATACATTCCACACTCTGGGCAGGTTCTCTATTCCCATGCACCACAGAGGCAGACTTTATACCTTCCACTCAAGGCAGGCTCTCTATTCCACTGCACCACAGAGGCAGACTCTATACCACCCACTCTGGGCTGGCTCTCTATTCCACTACACCACGGAAGCAGACTCTATACCTACCACTCTGGGCTGGCTTTCTATTCCACTACACCACGGAAGCAGACTCTATGCATTCCACACTCAAGGCAGGCTCTCTAATCCATTAGAACAGAGGCAGACTCTATACCTCCCACTCTCGGCAGGTGCACTATTCCACTGCACCACGGATGCAGACTCTATATATTTCACACTCCAGGCAGGCTCTCTAATCATTAGAACAGAGGCAAACTCTACACATTCCACTCTCGGCAGGTGCACTGTTCCACTGCACCACGGATGCAGACTCTATATATTCCACACTCCAGGCAGGCTCTCTAATCCACTAGACCATGGCGGCAGACTCTAAGAGATAAGAGATAAGATACATAAGACTTTATTATCCCATGGGATATTCATATAGTACAGTTGATTAGTACTAAAATATGAAAAAAGATAAAGTATATGCTATTAGGATTTCTACAATGACATTGAATGCCTGATTCTGATTGGTTAAAAAGAGGTTTCCTTTTTGCTACGGAAACCCCTTTTATATCTATTAAGCCTTTTCACACAATGAATACATTGATAGCAACACATTGATTCATAAAAATGTCTGCTGATCGATCACCCATAGGAATTGTAAAACGTATCGATATTTTTTCTTACATGCTGGGTCTATAATATAAGCCAGGTCTCTAATACACGTCAACGGCACACACGTAATTAATAGAGGAAATATGGTAGTTTGATATCAGATGTTTTTGGCGACAATATGGCGTGCTTGGCTGAAACCCTGACTGCTTCGATGATGAGATTACAAGACTTAACGAAGTCATATCTTTTGCATACAAATGATAATGTTTATGAAACTGTTTGGGACAGGTAATTTCGTCATTGAAACAACCGGCAATGAATATGAAATATGACATCATAAAATGTATTTGGAAAAACTTTATTCATGACAACATGGAGTTTACAAATATTTTTCTGATCGATGTCCATTGCCATATCCGTCAACCACCACCGTAAGGATTTGGCAGGTGGGGACTTGAAAGTCCATAGGAAAACACTCCTCCCTTTGAAAGGCCACGAAAACAATGTCCCGACATTACTGAAGTCACAGGAACTTGATCATAGCCACTCATAAAACTTGATGAAATTCATTCAGAATATGCACAATCAGGCAAATCATACAAGAACCACTGTTTCTGGGCCACATCTGTATTATTCTTTTCACACCCTGGCTTCTAATTCTAAAATCTTGAGACTGACAGGCCAAATCAGGTTCTCTTGTCATAATAGTCGTCTAGTCTGTAGCCTAAAAAAGGCCCGTTCAGTCATGCTCCTGTTCCATTAGGCCCGTGAAGATCCGGGGTAGAATAGGTCTTCAGCAACCCATGCTTGCCATAAAAGGTGACTATGCTTGTCGTAAAAGGCGACTAACGGGATCGAGTGGTCAGGCTCGCTGATTTGGTTGATCCAGGTCATCAATCCAAATTGTGTGGATCGATGCTCATGATATCAATCACTGGATTGTCTGGTCCAGACTTGATTATTTTACAGACCGCCGTCATATAGCTGGAATACTGCTGAGTGTGGCGTAAAACAACAAACCAAACCAAACCAAAACCTGTTCCATTGGCAATGACGTGTACCATCAGGCTCATTCCCAGTAAATCTACAGGTTAATGTTGAACCACATCATAGGTCGGGGTTGTCATTTTACTGTTTCGTCATTATATGGCTGAAATACTCCCGATGTGACGTTAAATTTCACTCACTCACTCTTGCTTCGCGTAACTTGTCTGAGGCATAGAGAATGTAAATGACAACACTGGAAACTACTGACAGTTGTGAGGTGTGAGTAACCGTGAAGTAGGTCAAGTACTGACACATCCAAGTTCGGGGTGGGGCGGCATTTATTGTGATTTTGTTACTATGTACTTGGGGTAATTGCTAGGTTATAAACTTACTCATGTAAAATAAATAGTAGAATGTAGAATTCATAAAGTTTGTTGGAGAAATACATTCGTTTAGCACTTTTTAAACTATTTTTAAACTATTTCTACAACCCGTCACCACTACAATGGGAAATGGCATATTCGATTTCCAAGAAATGATTTGTCACGCTGATTTCCAAGGAATGATTTGTCACGCTGATTTCCAAGGAATGATTTGTCACGCTGATTTCCAAGAAATGACTTGTCACGCTGATTTCGAAAGGAATGACTTGTCACGCTGATTTCCAAGAAATGACTTGTCACGCTGATTTCAAAGGAATGACTTGTCACGCTGATTTCCAAGAAATGACTTGTCACGCTGATTTCCAAGGAATGACCTGGAGACTCCGAACGTGCATAGCAGGTTGCGATGAAATTAAAACATATATCTTAGGACTAAGTTTAGAGGGTTATTTGTCAACTTCTTTATGAAAAACATTTATGTTTTGTACACTTATTTTGAACTAGTCAAGACTATGGGTGTTTAAATGTTGAACTTTAGTAAAATTTGTGTTATATATAACTATCTGTGACCCCTCTTTGAATGTTCAAAAATAGTGGACTTTTGTACCTTGTGCAGTTTTCAAAGCATAGAATGGTAGAGTGGAGATTATCCTACACTTTGATATAGTCCAACTGCAGAGTAGATACCTCTTATGTATACATTGCAACTTTGTGCTATATATATATATATCAATGTCTACTCATGAACTCTGCTGAAACGTGACGAGGAGGCATCTCTGACATGTATCCCTTGCAAATATCCCTGTCATTTGACATTTGATTTCGAAATGTATTCATGTAGTTTATGTGGTTTTCCACTGTTTCCACATCAAATGAAATGACATTTTAAAATGAGGAAAGTGTGTTTACCAGTGACAGATGCCAAGTGATATGTGGAGGCAGAAAGGGATATGTATTACAGCACACTGAATAATTAACTTGTGTTTTCCTGTGATAGATGATTACAGCACACTGAATAATTAACTTGTGTTTCCTGTGATAGATGATTACAGCACACTGAATAATTAACTTGTGTTTTCCTGTGATAGATGATAATTGGGTTTGTGGAGGCAGAGGGGATATGTATTACAGCACACTGAATAACTAACTTGTGTTTTCCTGTGATAGATGATTACAGCACACTGAATAATTAACTTGTGTTTTCCTGTGATAGATGATAATTTGGTTGGGGAGACAGAAGGGGATATGAATTACAGCACACTGAATAATTAACTTGTGTTTTCCTGTGATAGATGATAATTTGGTTGGGGAGACAGAAGGGGATATGAATTACAGCACACTGAATAATTAACTTGTGTTTTCCTGTGATAGATGATAATTGGGTTTGTGGAGGCAGTGGGGATATGAATTACAACACACTGAATAAATGAGTTGTGTTTTCCTGTGATAGATGATTACAGCACACTGAATAATTAACTTGTGTTTTCCTGTGATAGATGATAATTTGGTTGGGGAGACAGAAGGGGATATGAATTACAGCACACTGAATAATTAACTTGTGTTTTCCTGTGATAGATGATAATTTGGTTGGGGAGACAGAAGGGGATATGAATTACAGCACACTGAATAATTAAGTTGTGTTTTCCTGTGATAGATGATAATTGGGTTGGGGAGACAGAAGGGGATATGAATTACAGCACACTGAATAATTAAGTTGTGGCTAAGACATGTCTTTCTACCCTGAGACTCATTAACTGTTAGACATTTGTAAAATATGAATTAGGCAGAGACGTTTCACTTCGCAAAGTACATAATGAACAAAACATCAATCAAATCGTCTTCACTTCTACACGTGGGGGCACGGGTGACTCAGTCGTCTGCTGTGCAGAGTTGCGTCTCTTGGGCACGCCAGAAACATGATTGTGGGTTCGAATCCCGGTTCGCCCCGATTATGTTTCTAGGTTTGTCAGCACCATACCTGTGCTCGTAGGTTCCATTGAAGTGGTAAATGTCTGAGACCTGCATCACTTCGAGCTTTCTTCTCACATTCCCCCCTGCGATATAACTGGAATACTGTCAAAAGCATTGTTGAACCCAACTCACTCACTCACTCACTCAATCACTCACTCACTCACTATACACGTGGGGCCAGCGCTGACAGTGCATATTTCTCCACATTTTTCCAATTAGCCTGTCGATGGTGTTCTGTTGCGAGCGAACAGACTAAACCCAATGTTGCTTTGCTGCTTATGACCCTACATGTACCCACCTGGGAACTGAGCTAAATTGAAGGATGTTTTGACAAAATTGTACCTACTTAAATTGAATGTTACACATTTTGTCAGTTAGTATACCCACTTGAAGTAACTTAAGCTCAATGTTGTTTTGACACCAGTTTACTCACAAAACCCACTGCTTTTTGCCATAAGATATCTATGTAAACTCTATCTGGTCCTGCCAGCATAGACATTAAGTCACAAGCAGGCCTTGAGTAGGCGTGGATATCGTCAATAAAACAGTATAGTCTTAAAGACTAGGGTCTTAAAGAGTAAAGTCAACATAGTTACTTTGCAGATTTATACTTAAGGGAATTCTTAATCACAAAAGGTTGACCAAAATATAATTTAAAAAGGAAAATACCGTAAAAACGACGGGCAAAATGAATGGGGCATTGTTCCTAAAGATGATTCCTGACCGTCATTAAAACTTTGTTACGAACTACAATTCTATGTCAGTAAGTAGTGGGACGAAGCCATAGATCATCATCTCGAAGGTGGTATCCAAATCTGCACAAATTTATTTCGATACTGCTGGTTGAGCAGAACAATACTCTGATCACAATCAAATGGAAATGTGTCAATGTGAAACCGGACAAATGAAGACGATATAATATACGTTTCATCAATTGTTTATTATATATTTGAAAGTAAACTAATGCTGGGTGTACATATGCTTATTGCTTAAACAAACACGATGGGGAGTATACCTTAGCCAGCAGCTGGACCAGTGGGGAGTCACCGCTTATGATACATAAAAAAATGATAGTCGTTAAAAGCTAGTTACAGATATGAATTGTTGTTTTAATCATTCACAATGTCAAGATGAAAGTTCGTTTCACACACTCAGCAACGATGGAATGTTACTTTTTGTAGGAACAATGGAAATAGCAACACTTTTAGAAAGGTCGCTTCCTGACATATCGGTATGGCTGATAAGCATCACAAATCTATACATCAGCCAATGAAAACATTTGTCACGCTTATGTGCACCATCAGGCCCATAGCTTTAGGCCACATCCCCAAATAGTTTTGTTTTGGAATCCGATTGATTTCAGAACTTTCACTTGGACATTTAAATACTTTCTGCGAATATTATGATATTTCTCTCTCGTGAATTGACTTAATTAATCTGGGACGATTTATCCACAACAAAATTGCAATAATTTCTTTTCACTTTCCTTGCCTTTTTTAACAGTATTGAGGAACATTTGTGTTTACATTTTTTGGTTTGTTGTTTAAAACATCACAAATATTTTCATCAAAGGAATCTTGAAATATCATTGATTTATTTTCCAAAGAAACAGTTAGCTTACATAACTTGGAAAACATGTTTATGAGTCTCATATCAGAAAACATTTCTTTTAAATTCTAAACTCAAACATTTCAGTCGTCCCCGACATGTATGTCACACAGCGCTAAGATGAGGCTGTAGAAGCTAAACTGTCAGTGCAATGGTTTTATACAATGGAGATGATAATATTGCTTACAACGACCTTTTACACAACTAGCAATATGGCCAGGATCAATAATGCAAAGGCGACATCTCTTAAATATTTACTGAGCTGCTAACAGTTTATACTATACTACGGTGGCCCATAAGGGACATTGAGTCTGTTTTTCCATATTTTGATATTTCACTTACATTTATCGTAACTTTTTGCAAATCAACACGATTTGTCTTACAAATATGTGATAAATCATGTGTAAAGAAGATATTGAATCGCTGAAAAACGAAACGAAAATGTCAAAAACTAAAATGAAAATGTCAAAAACACAAAACGAAAATGTCAAAAACTAAAATGAAAATACAGAAAACTATTTCCACCGAGGTGAAAACTATTTCCACCGCACTGATAATATTCCCACCGCGGTGATAATAAGCAATATGTTCATCTCCATTGTATAAACAGACTCCATGTCTCTTATGGGCCACCGTACTATACAGATACAATTTCAAATGACTCTGTTCTGGGTCTGGCATTAAAATAAGTACCGTCCTCATATTGTGAAGAGTATTCATTTTTCGCCTTCACACAGACATGTTCAAACGATACTCCTACATGTGTGTTATCTGGTGTGGCATTCTGCTTTCATTGGTCTGCCATGCCTTGTCCAGTTATTACCACATCGCCTGCAAACAACTGAACCAGATGGATAACTCATGCCGTCTTAACACTAACATCGGACATACATGTGGCAGCTACAACAGAAAAAGAGGTGAGGTGCAAATGCAGTAAACAAATTGTCTTTTCATCAGGGGGTCAATGGTTGTCACAACTGGATCCGCCTTTGTGATGAGTGAGTGAGTGAGTGAGTTTGGTTTAACGCCGCTTTTAACAGTTTTCCAGTTATATCACGGCGTGTCAGCTTAATGTGGGAGGAAAGCCCGAACTGATGCAGGTCTCAAACGTTTATCACTTCGGTGAAACCCACGAGCACGGGTATGGTGCTGACAAACCTAGAAACATAATCGGGGCGAACCGGGATTCGAACACACAATCATAGGTTTCTGGCGTGCCCAAGGGACGCAACTCTGCACAGCGAATCGCGGCACCTTAGACGACTGGGCCACCGTGCCCCCCGCCTTTGTGACGAGGGGATCCGTATTTTGTCGAAACCATGTCTATACCTTCTTATGGATCTTGGGGTTATCAGCTTGTCACAATGTGGATGATTTGGTTGTTTGGTTGCACTCAGCAATATCCCAGCTATATGACGGCGGTCTGTAAATAATCGAGTCTGGACAAGACAATCCAGTGATTAATATCATGAGCATCGATCCACGCAATCGGGATCGACGACATGCATCAACCAAGTCAGCAGACTGGACCAGACCGAAGCCCTGAAAATGTATCGTGGTCTTCAGTTTTATTAATTATGTGATGACAATCAGTTTTATTAATTATGTGATGACGATCAGTTTCATTAATTATGCGAAGATGATCAGTTTCATTAATAATTCGATGACAATCAGTTTTAATAATTATGTGATGACAATCAGTTTTATTAATTATGTGATGACAATCAGTTTAAATAATTTTAATAAGCATGTGATGACGATCCCATAAGGAAAATAAGGTTCAGCATATTCAACACTGTCATCTGAGTAATTTTTACTCAAGGACATTTTTACTGTTAGCTGATATTTTATACTTTTCATCTACCTCCTCATTAATTTTGCTTGATATGACGGCTTTACAATCATTGACATCCATGTTGGAATGAATATCCATCTTCCAACCTCTTAGATATTTACAACCAGCATGATTTGTGGGAACAATCGTAACTCGACTGCTTCATCAATAACTGGTTTGTTGTCAATCAGTAAATCCATCAATTCAGCTTTTCTCATTCGAGAATAACCTCTCAGCTCACACTTTCTTGCGCTAGCTTTGAGTTCTCTGACAGACGGGAGTTTGTTGTAGTCCAAACCAAGTAAGGTAATCAATTCAGTTTTTTTCATTCGTAAATAACCTCTTTTCTCCTGTGAAGAGATCACCCGTTTAATAAACATGCCGCTCTATTACACATTGTGTGATACCAAAACGCGTGCTTATGTACTCTCGGAACAGGTTTCACGATCAAATATTGAAAGCTCTCAACATCCCTTGGCTTATTCAGCGACATTGCGTATGGAGTTAATAGATCACTGAGAGGAGCTTATGCACACTCGATGACCCCAGCAGCCTTGTTGCTAGGCTGACGTCACATGGCATTGTTTCGCCGATGGATCTTGCAACAAACTTCCATAAAATTACGTCATCGGGTATTGTGACGTTGTTGTCACGTTCGCTCGTCAGATACCAAAACTATTCACTCGTTTCATAAAATTGGTATTACACGGGAGCTCGTTTAGTATTCTATATAGGTCACCACACTGTTTTTCCAAGGCTTTCAGCTCTCTAACAATAGCCACTGTACAGTATAATCACACGTGAATTAATCTGTATCTGTTTTTTCATGTATTAAAACATATTGATTCTTTCTATTTCTATTTCTCTCACTGACGTACTCCCTCTTCATAAACATAAATATTCTGGAACCGTATTTTGTCAGCCCCATGGGTCTTGCAAAAAACAATACTGACCTTTGACCCTGATTCGACACACAGAGCATATACAGTAAACTATGGTTATAACGAACTCAAAGAGACTACTAATTTTAGTCGTAAGCACATATACAGTATAACTACAGCAAAAAAAAAAAGTAAGTTCGGTATATCCAGTGTTCATTATAACCGTAGTTTACTGTATAGTTAACATGTCATTTCCTTATTGCCAAGACATGTATACCCCAATATTCACCCATACCACTCTTACAGTAATTTGTGGATTTTCCGATTAGCACAACCTTAGTTTTCATGCATAGCAGTTTCAACATCATTAAAAGCTTGAATTGAATTATTTTGTCTATGAAGTTCTTCATTTACAAACTAAGCGTCGGGGTTCTTCCCTTAGTTTTTTGGATTGTGCAGTCACAGGTTGTTCGAAGCAATATTGTGTTGTTTATGTTCGAGCAACACCTAGTGCATATGAAGCCCAATTTTAAAACCATTCAGTGTGTGAACTGTGTTCAGTGTGTTCAGAACTGTGCCCAACTGCTTATTGTGGTTTTATTGTCTTTCTAGCGGCCGCCCGTTATTTAACCGCTGCTATTGACTAGTGTTCTTAGTCACTCTCTCCACTGCCGGTGTCACGACTGTTTCTGATTTCGTATCCACTTGTGATGTTTCTTCTTCCATTATTATCATCACGTGGAAGCTGATGTTTAAATTGACCATACTTAGCTCCATTTACTGCCGCATTAATAATAGCTAAGAACATTTCGTTCTTTGCTAAATCTCAGAGCTGACTGCACTTAAAGCATGTCCAACAAATGGATCTTACATTGATATGGACGTTTCCTAGGCTATATTTTGCTCAGCAGTTGCTAATCAATTTATAAGAAACTCGTTGGTCAGTTTTATTGTGACTTTAGAGTGTTTTGTTTCTGCTAACGTTTTTCAAACTTGATCTCTCTCACTCCAGTGAGATATTGTGAATGGAATAGCTGTCTTCTGCATCACCAGTGACTTTGATTACTCTGTTGTAGTGAGTTCATCTGTGGATGCTTGGTAGAAGGGCATGTGACACTCTTGTAATTCAAAGTCATGTGGAATATAGAGCTTCGGATTATTTGTAATAGTTATGGACTGGCGAATTGCTTTGGCTTCTGATGGGTCACGCTGTCTATGTTGTGGATTTAACTTTTGTCCGTATTGCGAAGACATGATTATGTTAAACAAATACTTAAGTGTTTAATATCAAATGGATTTTGATCCAGATGATCTAACAGATACTACTGCTTCAGTTGACTAAGTTGAAAGAGAGACTGATGAAAACAGCTTTATTTGACATCGATGGGCAATTAGTCTTAATAAGGAACTTTTACAATCAGCTGTTAATGATCACTACAATGCCTTAAAAGAAGATAAGATATTATCCTATTGGCTGTGGCAATTCCAAGTTTGCAATACATAGTGAAGGAATAGTGTGATGTGTGGCTCTCCAGATATTGATCCTATGCATTCTCGGAAAACCCTGGTATTGTCTGCAATAGCTGGGCCATGTGATGGATTCAACATTGTTCATGATGAATTAATTAGGTCTTGTAGACTATGACAGTTCACAAGCAAAACTTTATGTTAAGACCACTAAGGTTCTTCAAACAGTGCGCACTGAACTTCGTGCAGGGCGTCTGTCACACATAAAGATAATTTGGAAGACATACCACAATTTGCTAAAGTTACATGTGATAATTGTACATTACAGGCACCATCTTTGCAGTACAGTATAAGAGTGAGTGAGTGAGTTAAAATTTAACGTCGCATCGGCATTATTTCAGCCATATAGCGACGAGACCAAGCTAATATATTTACAATTAAGTTATTTATGCAATGTCATATTTAAAATCAATTTATGAAACATATTGGAGCATACTATATTTAAAAACAATTGATGAAACATATGAGCATTACAATATCATTAATACAGTTTAAAAAACAGGCTAAAGGCCACCAGTAACCAAAGCTAGGCCACCTCGCTGGGGATCATGGGGACTTACAGTACTTCTGCTTCCTGCATGATACCCTAGCAGGATTTACGTCATCACTTTAGCCACTGGTGGTTGTGCACAATACTAGCCAATATTAAAAAATACTCATCAATGAGTTGGCTTAAAACACTGGTTGATGATAGTTACATCAATTACTATAGGATTACGTGTCACACAGGGGGACAATATTTTTACGCTACGTTAACCTCCTGGACAGAGCCTTTAATAATGTCAGTTGCTAATAGCATCACACCAAATTTAAAAACAAGCATTTAATTATTCACATACATATTTAAAATTTATTATACAGACCAATTTCTTTCAAGTAATTTATGATGAGATGCCCGCTGATACGGGAAAAGAGATCTTTTAGATTTACACTTTGATAATGTGAATCCCTTGCGATTGCAAAGTCCACACAGTCAAGGAATAACGACGCCTAGACAGGGCAATGCAAACATTGTGGGGATCACTCATCAATAATATAGCCAAGCTAGAAGAGCTAGACAAGCATATTGCTAATGAGAAAACAAAACTTACACAGGCAGATGATGATTTCAGTAGACGCCGTGTGGCAGAAAGATCAGCCTGCTCAGAAGCACTTCGGTCACAAATCAGTCCAATTCGAGAAACTGTTGATCATGTTCTTAATAATGATGCTACACTGGCCAAAAGAACAGGGGATTGCCATTACCAGTAGTTTAACTGCATTGGGATTAATTATTTTAACTTTGGTTCTTGTTTTTACCGGTGGTGGTCTTGGAGGTGGTACACCGACACCAGCTCGTGATAAGGATGGTGAAAAAGAGTGGATAATAAAATATTTAAAGTCAATAGGAGAAGTTCTAGTAAAGCTCACAGGAAAAGCTACATCTGCACTTCCCAGTATATTATGAAGTATTGCATCCTGGCTCTTAAATTTATTAGCTTCGACTGCTACTTGGCATAGTCAAAACATATGGGCAGTGATTGTGGCAAATGCAGGGCTGTTGTATGTGGCTGCTGAAGACTATTTATCCAAATCATGAATAAACCCACTGCAACACCACCTGCTATAGAATGCTGTTTTCTGATCGATATGTTGTTGACTTTGGGTTATAATATGTGGTGGTTGTTCAATTACTGAATGTGGTGACCTGTGAAGATCCGGGGTAGAATAGGTCTTCACCAACCCACTGTGGTGGTGTTTTGTTACTCCTGTTTCGTCTGTGCTTTGTTGTGTCATTAAGGCAGTGTAAAGATCTGAATTGATGCCTAGTGTTTGTTTATCCCTGGGTAGAATAGGTCTTCACCAACCCACTGTGGTGGTGTTTTGTTACTCCTGTTTCGTCTGTGCTTTGTTGTGTCATTAAGGCAGTGTTAAGATCTGAATTGATGCCTAGTGTTTGGGGGGTTTTTTTTGGTTTTATTTTTTTGGTTTTTTTTTTTTTTGGGGGGGGGGGGGGTTAAAACGTTTCTATTGCTCCCAGAGTTGTAGATTAATACAGTATTCCATCAAAGACATATTTCGGATTGCATAGAATGGCATAATACACTTTTTTTAAATTAAAGGGTTTGAAACAAACATTGTCCTATTTCAAACCAACACGGTTGCAACACAGAGTCAGACTCAAACATATCATGTATCAACAGAGAGCTATGAATCAAATGCTGAGAATAAAGGTGACCATTTTTTGTAAAAGTTATTTTTGTCATCCTTTTTTATGGCAATAAATTTCTCGATTGAATATATGTGTTTAAATAGTTTTAAAAGTATATCTAATTTCGGTTTGCTTCCTTTAATTCCACTTACATGAATATGCCTTTTTCCTAATAAAACTATATGATTGATTAAAGTATGTGAGTAGTTAGAACCAAACCAAATAAGATAGTTTGTCAATTGAATTTTTTTGTGAAAGATAATTGTTAAGCCAAAGTTCGAGATCATTCCAAAATTGTTTAGTTTCATTAAATTCCCAAAAGACATGGCTGACGTCCTCATTGACAGCATTATAAAAGCTACAAACACTGTTCATTGTTAATAGTTCCTTCTTTGTGTAGATAATTCCATGTAGAAATCTGTTTTGAAAATCTAAAAGTTTTACATCCTTCAGTTTATATCTATAAACAGTAAATATCGTTTTCCAATTAAAATCACAGTGAAAAATTTATTGCCATTTATCACAAACTTTAAGATTATTTTCATTTGATATTAATTTATCATAAAAGATTCTAGCACACTTTACATGCTTCATCGGATCACTCAAGCAACTGTTTATATACACATTTTGTAAAAATAAAATCTAGTTTTCTTGATTGTTGTTTTCCATGATTCGGGTATATTGAAGATTACATATCTATAGTCTAATATTGTACCTTTTATCGGATATTTTGGTTTCAGTTCTTCAAATGACATCAGTCCTTTTTCATTGCATATATCTTTAATTGAGTAAATTCCACTATTAGCCCAGTGCTTTATGTAGTATGTTGCTTTTTGGAAGTTGTGGTTAAGCCATAATGGTTGGGACAAAATTTCTTCTATATTATCAACATTGATAATATTCTTTTCACAAAAGCTGTTCCAAGCTTCCAATACATCTTTCTAGTATGGGTTTTTAACAAAAGATTGCTTGTCAACATTAGCACCCAAAGATAGTATATCTTTAATTGGGATATCACAAGGGTTACTATATGTTGTTGTTTTTACAATATAATCAGTTTTAGTGCGTCAATAAAGGCTCTAATGTTAATCATGCGTAATCCACCTTCCTCTTATTTTCTTGTCAAAGTGCTCCTTTTGATTTTGTCTTTATTATTCCAGATAAAATTGTAAAATATTTTGTCAAGTGACAAGACAAAGTCCTCAGGAGGGTTAGGTAGTGTCGAAAATATATGAACTAGTTTGAACAATGCAAAAGTTTTTATGAGTTTTCCTATTATCGTTAGATTTCTTTTTCTCCAATTTGCAAGCAGTCTATTTATTTCTTCTAGCTTTCTTTTTGTATTGATTACCCAGAGTTCACTTAAGTTTGGATTAAACATAATTCCAAATACTTCAAATCCATTATTGTGCCCTTCTATTTTTAAGTCTTAAGATAAACGATCATTGCTACCCACTTTTGAGCCTATCCATATTGCTTTTGTCTTGTCTACATTAATTTTTAAGCCAGACATTTTGTAGAATTTATTTAGTGTTTCTGTAGCTGCATATAAGCTTTCATCTTTGCCATTTAGAAATAATCCAGTATCATCAGCATTTTGCCCCAGTTTGTATTCTTTGTCATTGACTGTCATCCCTTCAATTTTATTATTATTTCTAATCATACATCCTAGGATTTCAGCTACTAGGAGAAAAAATATATGGCGACAATGGGTCTGCTTGTCGACAGCCTCTTTCATTTGTAACAAATTCTGAAACTTCTGTCATTGATTTCAGAAGTATATTATTTTTTATGAAAGTTTCTTAATTCATCCAATATACAATTGCCGTCTGTTATTACCGTATGTAGCAAAGTTTGCCAGAACCACATTGGATTGGAGAACAAAGCATTGCTGTTTTAATATTTCTTGTAATGAACCTGTATTTTCCAAAGTTATCGGGGATTGTGATTGAAAGTCAGCAGCAAGGACATCAACTTAAATCATTGATGTGTGAGGTCACTTGCGTCTGTACTACTTTCAGGATAAAAATACTTGTACTTGGTATTTATATGATACATACTGAAGGTTTAATGTCTTTATGTATTTAATATGCATGTCACATTCCCGTGAATAACTGGTGGGCAGTCTAGGCAACTGCTTCATGCTTGTTTGATAGGCATTACTTAGAAGTTGAGGGATGACAAGATAGACACAATTTTTATGGATAACAACTTCTTTAATACTGCGAAAAGCGACGTTTCGGTATAGATCCTTATACCGTTGTCAAGCAAGACTGAATGAGGGACACAGTGCAGAATATATATAGTAGGTGGAGGATATTCTGCACTGTGTCCCTCATTCAGTCTTGCTTGACAACGGTATAAGGATCTATACCGAAACGTCGCTTTTCACAGTATTAAAGAAGTTGTTATCCATAAAAATTGTGTCTATCTTGCTTCATGCTGTTGAAAACTCAATGGGACAACTTGAAGTCGCTCTCTGTGTTATGACACATTACCAACAGTGGACCAATATAAGTGCTGCATGGAGTTACAATACGTTATTAATAGATAAGGATTGGTTGGTTTGTTGTTTTACGCCGCACTCAGTAATATTCCATCTATATGACGGCGGTCTGTGAATAATCGAGTGTGGACCAGATAATCCAGTGATTGACATCATGAACATCGATCCACGCAGTTGGGATTGATGACATGCATCAACCAAGTCAGCGAGCCTGACCACCCGATCCCGTTAGTCGCCTTTACGACAAGCATAGTCGCCTTTTACGGCAAGCATGGGTTGCTGAAGAGCTATTCTAACCCGGAATCTTCACGGGTCTAATAGATAAGGAATAACATGCTATACCTGATGGATTATAGTGTATGCACACTCAATGGAGATAGTATCACACAAAATGAGTCAAATGGAGCACTGGATTCAAATAGTGGAAAATATTTTATAAACCTTGATACAGACTTGGCAAATACACTTGGATTATACAAGAAAGAGAAAGTTAAACCCAACACAACAGCACGTGGAGTTAAATTACCCTTTCGAGAGCTGTACATCCACCTAGATCCGATTAGTACAACAGTTAATATTCAATGCGAAAGGGGGCGGTCGGGTAGCCTGGTGGTTAAAGCGTTCGCTCGTCACGCCGAAGACCCGGGTTCGATTCCCGACATGGGTACAATGTGTGAAGCCAATTTCTGGTGTCCCCCGCCGTGATATTGCTGGAAAATTGCTAAAAGCGGCGTAAAACCATACTCACTCACTCACTCTCAATGAGAAAGTCCTTAAATTTTACTAAGGGCTATTCCAGTCAAAGATGAAATTATAATAGTGGTAGAACAGAATCTTTCTCATCATTACAATATAAGAATTAAAGGCAAGGTATTATTACAGAACTCAAAGTTTCTGCATTAGATATAAAACATCAATCTGTACAAATAGGATATTTGAGTGTATCACTTCATATTATAAATAATGGTTGATTCTGTGGTCCCCTGAACACATCACCTTAAACAATACAGTAACAATAACACAATCAACACAACTTGAATAAAGACACACAATAACACAATCACACTTTCTGATCCTGGAGACACAGAAAGATTTGATAAACCCGGTATAGAAGGCAAGTTGTATGATTTACACCAACAAGCAGAAATGAGTTTTATCTATGACACCTACTGTTGTACCAAGGAGATTTAAATCATGTGTTGGATAAAGAACCCAGGAAAACGTCTTTCTCAATCTTGTCTTCGCTGATGATAATAAATGGATTATGCTCCACCCAAAAATCGACTACATATCACGATTGGTCCCCTATATGTGATAATGGTAGGTAAAGTGCATCATTCAACTAACATACACAAGACCAAATAGCGTCCATTCCAATTTGGAATGAACGTTGGGATGCTTTGGAAAGATCGCTCATTCCAAACTTTCCAAAGCTTGGAAGGATCGATCTTTCCTGAAAATCCAAAATTGGAATGGCAACATTTCCAAACATATTTCCAACACAGGAAATGTTTGGAATGACTTGGAATGGTTTGGAATTGTTTGGAAATATGGTTAGAAGGAACAAGTTAAAATATGTTTTATCAGTAATTTGAACAATAAAAAGACTATGAATTATTTATTGAGTTTAAACTATATATAATAAATAATAAATTTATCTCAAACATTCACTACTTGTCTGTCTAGCGAGGGGCTTTTACAGTCGCATTCTCCCTAAGGTGAGAGAGAGACCCGCACTTGACTCGAAAAGACACTTACTTACTTATATTGGAGATTTAACGTGCGCTTTCCGACTGCAAACGTATGTCGCACACGGGCCCGGCCAGGCCATTTAATCATTTAATGTGTTTCCAAAAAGGGGAAAAGTGAGTTTGTGCAACCCAGTGGGGGGGGGGGGGGGGGGGGGGGGGGGGGGCGCTTTAAGGGTTGCTTATATAGTCATTTTGAAATTTTGAGATTTGGAAAGAATGCCAAGAGTGGGTGGGGGGCGAACTAAGGGAGCTGTGTGTGTTGGGTGGTTGTTGGATAAGGTAGTTTTGGTTTTATTATTTTATTTGGGGTTTAAATGCGACTAATTAGTCCTGTTTTAATTAGGTATAAACCTAAGGCTTTGAATTTTTCTAATTTATTTTGTGGATTTAGGATTGATTCTAGTGTCAGTCCGGTTTTAAGATTTAGGGTGGTCTGTAGTGTTGTTCGGTGTGTTTGGTAGTGTGTGCAGTGAATGAGTACGTGTTCTGGTGTTTCTTGTTGTTTGCAATGTGGGCAGTTTCCTGTTGTGCGTAGCTATTTTACGGTGATTATTTAGTTTGGTGTGGCCTGTTTGTAGTTTACTAATTATTCTGTCGATTATTTTGGATGGGTGTAGTATTTTTGGTTTATTTAGGGGGTTTTTTGGAGTACTTTCCTGATTTGGCTATTTAAGTTTTCGTATATATTTCGCCATTTTTTGTTGATTTTTTGTTTAGTGAGACTTCTGATTTCTGATTTTGAGCTGGGTAAGTTTAAGCTTATTTCTTGGAGTTTAAGGGATAATTTTTCTGCTTTATCTGCCTTTTCATTTCCAAAGATTCCTACGTGGGCGGGGGTCCAAATGAACTCTATTTGTTTACCTGTCCTAGTTAAGTTGTTTGAGCTGTTGAGTATTTGATTTATTAGTTTGGGGTGTTTTTTAGTGTTTTTAGAGGGAGTCGGTTAGGATGAGGATTTTTGTTGTTTTATAGATTGCTGATTGTGTAGTGCTGAGACAACTAATAGGTCTCAAGATTAAGTATTCGGCTGGATGGCAGCTGTCATTTAATTACAAAACACACAGTCGTCTAGACGGCTCACATGTAAGTGCGCCGACATGTGCCTAAGATCATAAAATGGACAATCCTTGGTAACATCTAATTTATTGTTGTCCCACGCCAGAGCTGTGAATAATTCTGTTCATTGAACAATTGGAATTCAGGAAGTTATCAATAATTGTTTTACTTAACATAAGATAAGATAAGTTGTTTACCACATAATATTATGATTTCAGGACGTTCTACAGTCAAAACCATATATTTTAAAATCAATTTAATGACAGACTATGATTTCCAAGTCCCGATTAGCAAATCAATGAGGTATCAGTTTCAGTTACTTTATATATATATTTTTCATAACTATTCTCCAGTTAAAGTCCTATCCTCTTATCAAAAAATCTTTGAGAGTGATCATCATTAACGAAACTCATTCTCGTCAAAGAATACAGAACAAATGAAGAATCAGATGCATACATTTATTGCCATGCTTCATTCATCAAGAAGTAGATTTACATACATTTGTGAATAGCACTTAAACTGTGATAATGAATTTTACCATTGTCCATATTATATTATAAATATTTACCATAATATGGATTTCCGATTATATAAACGACTCCAACGTTGATATTTCAGACAAAAACAAAGTCAGCTGTCTTTTAACGTTCAGGGGAAAAGGGTTTGCTTTCACAATTGAACATTTGTTTTCACCAAAGGACAATCAAATCAAGCCGAAAACACGAAAAATACACATATATGGTTAGCGACCGTCATTATACAGCGAGGGGGGAAATTCGTCTGCTCTAACTGCCTTCACAAAAACATTCCAGCCCTCTATTACTGAGGCAGCTGTGACGTAGTAGCATTACATTCGCTGCGTTTGCAGCATATAAGATGTGTAATCTGTGCAGTGACTCAAGTAATATTACGGCTGAAATCTTACTAGCATGGTTGTTTTAAAAGAAAACTTACGGTTTAAAAACACAATTGTTCTTATATAATGTTTTTAGGTTTGGTTTATAAATACAAGAGAAGATTTTTTATGCATATAAAACTGGTCGAAAACAGCCGAACAATAGAAAAATAAAAATAGGAGTTGTGAATAGTGACAAATTTTAATTACATCCCCGTGTCAATAATTATTGATTGATTCCGTCAAACAACTGTCAAACCATTTATTGCCATATACGTACATGGACACAGGAAGTCGGCGCTGTCGGAGGCTCCGGGTAAATAAACATCGTGGTTTTATGACGGGAGATCAGACGAACCGTGAACCAGGGGCATGCGACGTAATTACACCTAAAGGCATGCGACGTAATTACACCTAAAGGTGGTAGAACCAGGGTATTGTCTCTTGGACTGGCTAATTGACCGTACGTATAATTGGTAAATATATTCGTTTTGACACCCGTGTTTCATGCGTATCCCGGCTCATAAGCAGAATACAGACAAATGAGGCCCCGTGATCAGCGGAGCGTGAACAACATGGATGCCGCCTTTCGGCCGTACGGAACAGTCAAGCTGCGATCTCGGAACTGAATCCAATTGCAAGCGGAGACAAGATTACTTCCCTTACCCAAACATGATCGTTGCTCAGAAATGTTCAAATCTATCTTCAGTAAATCATGAAATTAATGCGAGCATGACATTTATGCGAAAAATGCGATCGTCAGTCCCTCTGATTATTTTAATATGTTTCATTTCATCATGATAAAAAAGTTAGTCACTTATAAGGTTACCACGTTGAAAATGGAAACGATCGTTAACAAAAACAACAAAATGTATTCTCTCATCACTCAGCCTAACAGTGATATAACTGCAAATTAAACAATCAAGTACGCTAAAGTATTACACATGGTGGGTGGAGGACCAGGGGCACTTTGAGTTTGACAGGTGTCATCAACTGGTCAATTAAAACACATCTGTGACGTCATTCTATTGTTTGAACGCTCCATTATTTTTCAGGAATGGAGAGTTGCTTGTCAACTGTACATTATCTTGAAGCAGCATTTGAATTTTTCAAATATTTTCAACTACAGAATATTTTGTCAAAGTGTAAAAGTAGGGATGAGTTTTAAGTAGGGGAATATCCTCGTAACTCTCCATTCCTTAAAAATAATGGGCCTCGGCCCCTGCAGGGCCTCTGCTCCATTATTTTTAAGGAATGGAGAGTTACTCGGACATTCCCCTCCACGTAACATCACGGTTTGTATATTCACGTTGATTGGACAGTCTAGACTGGCGCCAACTAATCATGACGGCGTCTTCAGAACAGAACAGAACTTTATTTCTCCCAGGTTTAGGCTAACGTGGATAACGGAAAATTTTGTTTTAGTGAAATCATATTTGTAATTCAATCTAATATACTTTCCTTGATTGATTATATGGCTGCGGTCGTAGATCCGGATGTATCTAAATATGCTCAGTATATACACAGGGTTTATTGTTATACTATTAGGATCAATAGATACAATTGAGTATTTATACCCTTGATCATAAAGTTAGTCACTACTTTCACATTTTGATTTGTATGATTTGGGTTATGATTAAATTGACAAAATAAGAAATCATTCCGTGTATATGTGTATTATATATTGTACCCCAATACGTAATTAAATTGTGTATAAATAAGGACACTAGGTTAATTACTGTAATTGATTATTTGATAAACATATTCACATTTAGTTGCGTGATATGTCACAGAGGTAAAGCTAATTCATAACAACTAATTGTCCCATTTATTTGGCTTCTATCTTTTATATGAAACAAATGCTATAACATGGGGTGATAAACTTCATTGGCAATAGACGTAGCATATAATTGTCCGCATGAACAGTCTATTCTGTTCCAGATATGTTTATTCATTTTGTCAGCATTTAAATCGTTGCACTCCTGGCTCAATGATTCATTTGACGATATCTTGTTCCCTGTTTTGAATTACCGTCAGATAGTTCCAGAACAATTATAAAATTTCCAGCCCTATGTGTTGCGCATAATTCCGAGATAATTCGAAGTTCATATTCTTGTACGAACACTTATTAAAATTCATTTATACCTAGTACTATTATGTACATACGTATATTAGTTCAAATTATAATAATGAGGCCCTCTATATTCTCGAAACGGTCTTTGTTCTACGACAACCGTAAGTCGGTATGGGAAAACAAAATATTTGTTTAATTGTTCAAAGTTCATAGTCAATGTCATATGATTATACACAAGGAAGATAAGAAATTAAATATAAAGAGTAGCCACTTTAAATGACAGAAATTCTTTTAATTAAATTTGCTCATGATTTGATCTTTTCGTGGTACATAGTGCCAAAATACTCTTAATTATTTACTTTCATGTCATTACTAATCTCACATAAGGTCAATAGTTGTACAACGTTTAACAGATATGATTATGACATGCTGTATCCAAATATTTCCAAACAAATCCAAACAAATCCAAGCTGGGAAATATGACCTTGCCAAATATTGGAATGGTCATATTTCCAACTGGAATGGTGGTATTTCCAAGTTTTGGATTTTTTGGAATGGATGATATTTTGTCCAGTGAAAATGTTTGTTTGGTTGTTGTTTAACGCCGCACTCAGCAATATTCCAGCTATATGACGGCGATCTGTAAATAATCGAGTCTGGACAGACATTCCATTGATTGACATCATCAGCATCGATCCATGCAATTGGGATACGATGACATGCATGAACCAAGTCAGCAGGCCTGACCACCCGATCCCGTTAGTCGCCTCTTACGACAAGCATAGTCACCTTTTCAGTGGTAGTGCCATGCATATAATGTACACGTGTATGTATGTCTGTATTTCATCTCCATTGTGGACAGGTATGCCTAAAGGTTACCACCGCATGCAGGTTGGTCAGATCGTGACTTATATCAAGAAGCATCCCAAGGACAGAGGCTGGCATGACGCCCTTCGTGCTTGTCAGTCCGAGGGTGCATCGCTGGTAAAGATGGATTCAAGTAAGAAACAAAAGCTGGTGGACAGAAAGTTTCCACACTTTGGGAGAGGTAAGTCAAGAAACAAACATGATTCCTCACAGACACCTGAATATTCGTGGTTGATACTTTCTTTGCCACGTTTGGCAGTTAGAAGGTCAAGCTTTGCAATGGTCTGATCATGCATTCAATTAACATTTTTGTGACTTGTCAAGACTTCACGTACACCTCGTCTCCTCAGTAACTAAATATATATGGGAAGTTAATAGGCGATACCAGATAGGGACAGTGGGACTCACTCACTCACTCATTCACTCACTCACTCATAAATATACTACAGTAACTATAGTTTTCAAATATATATGGGAAGTTAAAAGGTGATACCAGATATGGACAGTGGCACTCACTCACTCACTCACTCACTCACCCTTCCACTCACTCACCCTTCCACTCACTCACTCACTCACTCATAAATAAACTACAGTAACTATAATTTTTTAAATATATATGGGAAGTTAAAAGGCGATTCCAGATAGGGACAGTGGCATTCACTCACTCACCCACTCATCCACCCATCCAAACACCCACTCACTCACTCACTCACTCACTCACTCACTCACACACCCAAACACCCATCCACCCACTCACTCACTCATTCACTCACTCATGTATAAATATACTACACTGTTGAGTAGTGTTTTGTTGTCACCTTCTTCTTTGCAGTCTACATGTGGATTGGTCTGAACGATGTTTTCCAGAATGATACTTTCTACTGGACAGATGGGGAACGTCTCACCAACATTGAAGCTTGGATTCCTGGTGAACCATCACTTGTGGCTGGTGGGATGGATGAGGACTGTGTAGAGTCAAGACATGGCCACAAATATATGAATGACATCCCATGCCATCTCTTAAGGAGTTACCTCTGTGAAATTGATCCATTAAAATGACATTTAAAGCACTCATTTCCTGAATTCTATACATGAATGACATCCCATGCCATCTCTTAAGGAGTTACCTCTGTGAAATTGATCCATTAAAATGACATTTAAAGCACTCATTTCCTGAATTCTATACATGAATGACATCCCATGCCATCTCTTAAGGAGTTACCTCTGTGAAATTGATCCATTAAAATGACATTTAAAGCACTCATTTCCTGAATTCTATACATGAATGACATCCCATGCCATCTCTTAAGGAGTTACCTCTGTGAAACTGATCCATTGAAATGACATTTAAAGCTCTCATTTCCTGAATTCTGTACATGAATGACATCCCATGCCATCTCTTAAGGGGTTACCTCTGTGAAACTGATCCATTGAAATGACATTTAAAGCTCTCATATCCTGAATTCTATACATGAATGACATCCCATGCCATCTCTTAAGGGGTTACCTCTGTGAAATTGATCCATTAAAATGACATTTAAAGCACTCATTTCCTGAATTCTGTGATTTGGGATGATGACAGATGAATCACTGTACTGCATGTACAGGGGCGTTCAATAAGTTTTGCAACTTCAATATAAGACCAAGTCGCAGAAAATCTTTTGCACTTTTATTTTTCAATATAATCTCCATTCACCTCAAAACACTTATTCCATTTGTCCTTCAAGCTTTTAATACCACTTTTATAGAAATCCGCAGATTGGACCTCTAACCACGCCTCTGTGGCAGCCTTTATGTCCTCGTCATCCTGGAAGCGTCTTCCACGTAGGGCAGAATTCATTTGCCGGAACAGGAAATAGTCACTGGGGGCTAAGTCTGGGCTGTAGGGTGGGTGATTTAACTCTACGGCCCAGACTTAGCCCCAAGTAACTAGTTAGTTATGGGAGTCGTGGAGGGTTATTAAATATTCTGTCCAACGTGTATAACGTTTACTGTATCAAGTGACTTAGTTGTGAACGTGTTTCTATTGTCTGCATTTATATTTTTGTCATGTTATTTGACTTATTGTATGTATTTTCACTGGCAATATTTTGATGTATCAATGTTAAGAGTAGCTTAGAGTCGGCAGCTAAATGTATTTATTTAAAGACAACCAGTCTGTGACCGTCGAGAATACAATACTCAAAACGTAAAACTCTCTCTGTAGCTACAAACATACAGACTTGTCAATCTCTTTTGAATATATTACTATATGAATCCATCCGCAATATCGTGAAGCGCCTGTCGATTTTGTACTTTATGTTGTAGAATACTCGATAAAGATACAGGTATTTCAGCTGCAGTCACATTTAAGAGAATTACAATACTGCAAATTACCAGCATAAAATTTATAAACACATTCTCACGTTATATGTAAATTTGTAAAAGTAGAAATTTTGATTTTTGTTAAAATGATTAAGTATCATTATCTGGTAGTATTTGAATAAGCATCTGCAGTTATCTTGTTTTACTTAAGTTGCTACGGTTCAGCTGGTAATAGTTGTTATGTTCTCATGGTAACGTTTACTTCAGTGATCATTCAAAGTACTTGTACTTTTAAATTCAAATTATCATGTTTGTAAGGAAGAGGTGAGGTGAAATGGGGTTTAACATAGCGTCCAAGATTATTGCACTTATATAGCGACGTGCATGCACGTGTGTGTGTTTGTGTGGCTGCTTGTACTCGTCCGGACTGATGCCGATTTATAATGCTACCCCACTGAGATACAATGCCGCAGTTTAACATGAATACCCCACTCAGACACAGTATACTGACTCCGAGCCGACCAGTCCTTGTTTTAGCCCCTTAATGCCGAGCGCCAGACAGGGTAACAACAAGAACCATCTTTTAACATCTTTTGGTATGATCGAACCCCGGACCTTCCGCTCTCCGGGCGGACGCTCTACCACTAGACCACGGAGGCGGTCTTGTAAGGAAGAGAATATGTGGATGTCATATGTGGATGTGTGATATTCTCTTCCATGGGTGTATCACTTCTAAATGCCTTTCAAAGACCTGATATAAAAAAGTTCAATGTAAAAATTGATCTGTTCTTGAGTAGGCTTCTCTAAATACAGCTTCTGTGCTATCTAAAAATAAGTCCGTCCATGATTATAATTATTATTATTATTATTATTATTATTATTATTATTATTATTATTATCATCCATACAGTTCGAGCACCATGTCATCGGTATGTTTGATGTATTCATTCACAATTCTCAATGCCGCAAGCCTTGTTGGTTTGAACCTGCTTGACCGCTTGTTTGTAAGTTTAAGAATGTTCGGAATGAAGTATTAAGTGAACGTATTTTACTATACTCTAATATTAACTTCATTGATCAAGTGAGTGAGTTATGTTTAACGAGGCTTAATGTGGGAGGAAAACCCGAAGTGATGCAGGTCTTAGACGTTTACCACTCCGGTGGCCCAGTCGTCTAAGGCGCCGCGATTCGACGTTCATACATTCACACACCGTATTCCAGAAATGACGGAAACACTTACGAACTACTTACAAGAACGACACAATTTGACGTTCATACATTTACACACCGTATTCCAGAAATGACGTAAACACTTAGGAATTGCTTACAAGAACGACACAATTTGACGTTCATACAGTTTACACACCATATTCCAGAAATGATGTAAACACTTACAAACTACTTACAAGAACGACACAATTTGACGTTAATACAGTTTACACACCGTATTCCAGAAATGATGTAAACACTTACGAACTTTCCTACAAGAACCACACAATTTGACGTTTATACATTTTACACACTGTAATCCAGAAATGACGTAAACACTTACGAACTGCTTACAAGAAGGACACAATTTGACGTTCATAAAGTTTACACACCATATTCCAGAAATGACGTAAACACTTACGAACTGCTGACAAGAACGACACAATTTGACGTTCATACAGTTTACACACCGTAATCCAGAAATGACGTTAACACCTACGAACTTCTTACAAGAACGACATAATCTGACGTTCATACATTTTACACACTGTAATCCAGAAATGACGGAAACACTTACGAACTGCTGACAAGAACGACACAATTTGACGTTCATAAAGTTTACACACCGTAATCCAGAAATGACAGAAACACTAACGAACTACTTACAAGAACGACACAATTTGACGTTCATACAGTTTACACACCGTATTCCAGAAATGACGTTAACACCTACGAACTTCTTACAAGAACGACATAATCTGACGTTCATACATTTTACACACTGTAATCCAGAAATGACGGAAACACTTACGAACTGCTGACAAGAACGACACAATCTGACGTTCATACAGTTTACACACCGTATTCCAGAAATGACGTAAACACTTACGAACTGCTGACAAGAACGACACAATTTGACGTTCATACAGTTTACACACCGTAATCCAGAAATGACGTAAACACTTACGAACTGCTGACAAGAACGACACAATTTGACGTTCATACAGTTTACACACCGTAATCCAGAAATGACAGAAACACTTACGAACTGCTGACAAGAACGACACAATTTGACGTTCATACAGTTTACACACCATAATCCAGAAATGACGTAAACACTTATGAACTGCTGACAAGAACGACACAATTTGACGTTCATACAGTTTACACACCGTAATCCAGAAATGACGTAATCACTTACGAACTGCTTACAAGAACGACACCATTTGACGTTCATACATTTTACACACCGTATTCCAGAAATGACGGAAACACTTATGAACTGCTTACAAGAAGGACACAATTTGACGTCCATACATTTTACACACCGTATTCAAGAAATGACGTTAACACTAAAGAACTGCTTACAAGAGCGACACAATTTGACGTTCATACAGTTTACACACCGTAATCCAGAAATGACAGAAACACTAACGAACTACTTACAAGAACGACACAATTTGACGTTCATACAGTTTACACACCGTATTCCAGAAATGACGTAAACACTTACGAACTGCTGACAAGAACAACACAATTTGACGTTCATACAGTTTACACACCGTAATCCAGAAATGACAGAAACACTAACGAACTGCTGACAAATTACAGGGGGAACGAATACATTCAGAAGCGTTGGTTCTGATCATTTAGATCCTTTATTCTTGAACTCAGCGTTTTAGCCTACCTTTAGAAAGATGCAAGTCCTAACGTCTCATCCATGCTTCATAATGATTTGAGAAGAACTCAAACGGGCCCACTCAAACCTTATGTGTTATGATTGCACTGAAGCGCAATAAGAACGAATAAATATATCATGACTACAATAGTTGATGCAACATGGTAGTACTAACGTCTCATCCATGCTTCATAATGATTTGAGAAGAACTCAAACGGGCCCACTCAAGCCTTATGTGTTATGATTGCACTGAAGCACAATAAGAACAAATTAATAAATCATGATTACAATAGTTGATGAAACATTCTCAATGATTTAGTCATTAATTTATCCATTGACGTGTGAACAAATAAAGAAGGAAGAAAATTGCTGGATGTTATTTTCTAACCTCTAATTTTGAATACACGTTTCATTGTATAATCTCTCGTCAATTTTGCTCTCTGGGTATATTTGTTTAGCGTGTTAATGAATATATACATATGACTTAATGAACACTACACGTGGAGCGACATTATAAGCTGGAGTTTAGATTTAAGAAATATATTAGGCCAGATTAGTTTTGGAGAAATGTATAAACCTAGGGGTTTTTTTTATTTCAACATATTTATTCACAAGGAGTGAACAGGATTGGGGGACAAGTTCTTCCAACTTAGAATGCCCTCTCCCTGGTATTTACAAAATTTCAGACCTCCTCCGTGGTCTTATGGTAGAGCGTCCGCCTGGAGAGCGGAAGGTCCGGAGTTCGATGCCCGGCCGCGTCATACCACAAAACGTTAAAAGATGGTGCTTGTTGTTACCCTGTCTGGCGCTCGGCATTAAGGGGCTTAAACAAGGACTGGTCGGCTCGGAGTCAGTATACTGTGTCTGAGTTGGGTATTCATGTTAAACTGCGGCATGGTATCTCAGTGAGCCAGCACTATAAATCGGCATCAGTCCGGACTAGTACAAGCAGCCACACACAAACGTGCATGCACGTCGCTATATAAGTGCAATAATCTTGGACGCGACATTAAACCCCATTTCACCTCACCTACAAAATTTCACAATTTCAAATTGAAATAGAAGACATAAAATGTTGAATGAACAGTTCTTTACACAAATCTTTTAGTTGTACATATATAATATTGTACTGCCTTAAATATAGCTTCATTTCCTGTAACAGCAATAAACCAAGGTACTGCGCCCCTCATGGTGTATTCTCCCCGAGGTGTTTTATTTACGATTGGCAACTCCCACTCTATTGTTATTTTCTTAAATATGTATATATTTATTAATACGCCAAACACATCATTACTTTGTATGTCTGTAGGAATGTGGCTTTACAACTTACGAATACACTCATTTATATGGGGGAGGCACTGCTTTCATTTGTTCATTTGCTCCAAACGTCTCAACAGGTCTTGTATATACTCCTTCCCTCCCCTGAAAATCAACCTTGCAACAATATTCACAACACATGTCCACTGTGGAGTCTCAGCAGGTCTTGTATATATACTCCTGCCCTTGCCAGACAATCCACCAGGCAACAATATTCACAACACATGTCCACTGTGGAGTCTCAGCAGGTCTTGTATATATACTCCTGCCCTTGCCAGACAATCCACCAGGCAACAATATTCACAACACATGTCCGCTGTGGAGTCTCAGCAGGTCTTGTATATATACTCCTGCCCTTGCCAGACAATCCACCAGGCAACAATATTCACAACACATGTCCGCTGTGGAGTCTCAGCAGGTCTTGTATATATACTCCTTCCCTCCCCTGAAAATCAACCTTGCAACAATATTCACAACACATGTCCGCTGTGGAGTCTCAGCAGGTCTTGTATATATACTCCTGCCCTTGCCAGACAATCCACCAGGCAACAATATTCACAACACATGTCCGCTGTGGAGTCTCAGCAGGTCTTGTATATATACTCCTGCCCTTGCCAGACAATCCACCAGGCAACAATATTCACAACACATGTCCGCTGTGGAGTCTCAGCAGGTCTTGTATATATACTCCTTCCCTCCCCTGAAAATCAACCTTGCAACAATATTCACAACACATGTCCGCTGTGGAGTTTCAGCAGGTCTTGAGTAGACTCTTGCCTTTACCAGACAATCCACCAGGCAACAATATTCACAACACATGTCCGCTGTGGAGTCTCAGCAGTCTTGTATATACTCCTTCCCTCACCAGAAAATCACCCTTGCAACAATATTCACAACACATGTCCGCTGTGGAGTCTCAGCAGGTCTTGTATATATACTCCTGCCCTTGCCAGACAATCCACCAGGCAACAATATTCACAACACATGTCCGCTGTGGAGTCTCAGCAGGTCTTGTATATATACTCCTGCCCTTGCCAGACAATCCACCAGGCAACAATATTCACAACACATGTCCGCTGTGGAGTCTCAGCAGGTCTTGTATATATACTCCTTCCCTCCCCTGAAAATCAACCTTGCAACAATATTCACAACACATGTCCGCTGTGGAGTCTCAGCAGGTCTTGTATATATACTCCTGCCCTTGCCAGACAATCCACCAGGCAACAATATTCACAACACATGTCCGCTGTGGAGTCTCAGCAGGTCTTGTATATATACTCCTGCCCTTGCCAGACAATCCACCAGGCAACAATATTCACAACACATGTCCGCTGTGGAGTCTCAGCAGGTCTTGTATATATACTCCTTCCCTCCCCTGAAAATCAACCTTGCAACAATATTCACAACACATGTCCGCTGTGGAGTTTCAGCAGGTCTTGAGTAGACTCTTGCCTTTACCAGACAATCCACCAGGCAACAATATTCACAACACATGTCCGCTGTGGAGTCTCAGCAGTCTTGTATATACTCCTTCCCTCACCAGAAAATCACCCTTGCAACAATATTCACAACACATGTCCGCTGTGGAGTCTCAGCAGGTCTTGTATATATACTCCTGCCCTTGCCAGACAATCCACCAGGCAACAATATTCACAACACATGTCCGCTGTGGAGTCTCAGCAGGTCTTGTATATATACTCCTGCCCTTGCCAGACAATCCACCTTGCAACAATATTAACTGTCAATGTGACGTCTCAGCAGTCTTATACATACTCCTGCCCTTACCAGACAATCAACCTTGCAACAATATTCACACAGCACGTCCACAGTCTCTGTGACTAAAGAAATGAAAAGATTACAAAACAAGTAAATTTAGAAAAACTTTTATTCCATATTTACAACGTTTGTTTTTAACCATACTGCATTCTTTAAATAGAATGTGCAGAACATTCATATTTTGCCACTTAAGGAAAACTTTATTCAGTGTCAATGGAGAGAGAGAGTTGGTATTTCATCATTATGACAAGACACTTCAAGCACCGCAGACAGGTGAGTGGATTATTGTCCCATTGAACAGTGGGAGGTGATTGTTGGTTGGTTGGTTTGTTTGTTGTTTAACGCCGCGTTCAGCAATATTCCAGCTATATGACGGCGGTCTGTAAATAATCGAGTCTGGACCAGACAATCCAGTGATTGATATCATGAGCATCGATCCACCCAATTGGGATCGATGACATGCATCAACCAAGTCAGCGAGCCTGACCACCCGATCCTGTTAGTCGCCTTTTACGACAAGCATGGGTTGCTGAAGACCTATTCTACCCCGGAATCTTCACGGGTCGCTGATTGTTGGAGGAAGGCCTTAGTGATGCAGATCTCAACTGTTTACGACTTTGGTGAAACCCTGGAGCATGGCAATGGTACCAACAAGAATTCTACATAATCAGGATAAATCTAGGAATTTTACCCTCAATTATAGAATTCTGGTTTGACTAAGGGAGGCAAACTCTGCACAGCCAATGTGCTATCATCAGGGTTCAAATAACAGTTAACTATCATATCAGATTGCTGCCATATATGCTAAATAATAGGGGTGAAACGATACATCAGTGCACCGTGAGTTTTCATGCGATGATACGATACACAATACGTTTTTTTTATCCATACGAGAAAAAGTGATTGCTAAAATTAATTAATTACTAATGTTTAATGACCCCTACCCTCACCCCAGCTTTCTGGTCTGTCAAATATTGCAAAATGTGTTACTTCTCAGTTCACTACTAATTATAAGGGGTGACACGATAAATCGAAATATCGATATGTTGCTATTGGTAAGCACTTAAAGTCAATAAATCGATTGTTGAATCAGTTTCCGATCAAAAGTATCGATTTCAGTTCGGAATATCGATAGTTTTGATTGTATTTACCATATTAATAAAATACAAGCAATGCTGCTCAAAACAAACTCAAACTTTACTTTTTATTTGTTGTTCACATTCAAAGGAAACCTCAGTTCCAAGGTTTAATTCAGCTCTGAAATCCATCTAAAATGATACTGAAAACTATCGATATTTATCGCAATAGTTACCTGCAATATCAATAGTTATCGCAATAGTTTCTTTCAATATCAACAGTTATCGCAATAGTGATTTCCAGACCAGTAGTCACCCCTATATATATAGCCGCTATGAACATGTGTTTACAGCTAGCTTTTCCTTTGGAACCTGCTCCGAAATAATTATAGTCAAGAAGTTTGTATCGTGATAGGTACCGTGACCTTGCTGTATCATTTCACCCTACTAAATAGGACCGCCTACGTGGTCTTGTGGGCATCCGTCCGGAGAGCGGAAGGTCCGGGGTTCGATTCCCGGCCGCGTCATACCAAAAGACGTTAAAAGATGGTACTTGCTGTTACCCTGTCTGGCGCTCGGCATTAAGGGGCTAAAACAAGGACTGGTCGACTCGGAGTCAGTATACTGTGTCTGAGTGGGGTATTCATGTTAAACTGCGGCATGGTATCTCAGTGAGCTAGCACTATAAATCGGCATCAGTCCAGTCTAGTACAAGCAGCCACACACACACACACGTGCATGCACATCGCTATATAAGTGCAATTATCTTGGACGCGACATTAAACCCCATTTCACCTCACCTCACCTCACCCTACTAAATAACCTTGCAGGGCTTCCTAGTCTGACATTGCACAGACATTGCACAGACATGAGTGCGTGACTTGGGACATGTTTAACAATAAACCAACTCCCGTCTTACCAGACCATGTAGATCTTGCTCCACAGCGTTCACAAGTATGACAAGTTATTCTGACATTCTGGAGTGAGTGACCTGGGACATGATTCACAATAAACCAACTCCCGTCTTCCCAGACCATGTAGATCTTGCTCCACAGCGCTCACAAGTATGACAAGTTATTCTGACATTCTAGAGTGAGTGATCTGGGACATATCGACAATAAACCAACTCCCGTCTTACCAGACCATGTAGATCTTGCTCCACAGCGTTCACAAGTATGACAAGTTATTCTGACATTCTGGTGTGAGTGACCTGGGACATAAACCAACCCCTGTCTTTTGCTGTCTAAACGTACACTACACTACACCATTTCATTAATTTACAGGGCCCTCATACTGCCTGATAGGACCCTTTGTGAATACGGTAAAACCCTGGTTAAACTGGCACTTCTATATTCACTGTAAATTCACAATCAAACTGCAGACTGTCATTTTCTGATTATCTTCACCAAATCAGCAAGTTTTGTTTCAAACAAGGAAATCGCCTTTAATGATTAACACACGGATCCAGTAGGCCCCAGGTCACCAGGCTGTGACGTCAAGTACGTCCCTAACCGTAGATGTGGACCACAGAGGGCCACCTTGGACATGACATGAGCCTTGATAAACTCCTGATAAAAGTATCTGAAAGGCATGTCTTCAATAGGAGATTGGGCGTTAAACATGTCAGCTTCAGTATACGTTATCTGTTATTTCACCACATCTAGTCAGCATTCACACTCCATAGCTATTATCCATTGAGGAATGAAGTGAGTGTCCATATTCTTCACATGACCTTCCTCCTGCTCATTCCCTTGCCTTCCCACGTCTCCGTCTTCTCCTCCATGGGAAGTTTCCATTCAAGGCAATAACCATGTGCCTCCTCCTGTCTCTCCCATCCAAGCATCACACATCATCCTTGCCTTCTTCAAGACGGTGCAACCGACTGTCGCGTCCCAGTAGTGTCTTCCCCGGTCATCATACCTCCTCCCCCGCTGTCTCTAACACAGCACCACTGAAGGCCAAGTCCCAGTAGTGTTCCACACCACACTTCCTGAATTGTTCACGAGCGAAGGATTCTGTTGGACACAGCTTGAACTTCATTTCAGAGAAGGCTCTTGCTTTTGTCATACCCTGAAAGAAAAGAACCGGAACATAACTGAGAAAAATATTTGTTTGCATCATCATCATCCCCACCATCATCATCACCACCACCATCACCGTCATCATCATCACCGTCATCATCACCATCATCATCATCACCATTATCATCACCTTCATCATCACCAGCGTCATCATCATCCCCACCATCACCGTCATCATCATCACTGTCATCATCACCACCATCAGCATCACCGTCATCACCACCACCGTCAGCATCACCGTCATCATCACCACCATCACCACCACCACCATCATCATCATCACCACCATCACCGTCATCATCATCACCACCATCACCGTCATCATCATCACCGTCATCATCACCACCATTATCATCACCTTCATCATCATCAGCGTCATCACCAGCGTCATCATCACCTTCATCATCATCATCATCATCACCGTCATCATCACCACCTCGTCACAATCACACATCACCGTCATGACCATCACCATCGTCACAATCACACATCACCGTCATCATCATCATGACCATCAACACCAGCACACACTGTCCCCCACAACTACGTACCTCCCCCTACAACTACATAACACCCACTACAACTACGTACCGCCCACTACAACTACGTACCTCCCCCTACAACTATGTACCTCCTTCTACAACTACGTACCTCCCCCTACAACTACGTACCACCCACTACAACTACGTACCAGCCCCTACAACTACGTATCTCCCACTACAACTACATACCTCCCCCTACAAATATGTACCTCCCCTACAACTACGTACCTCCCCCTACAACTACGTACCTCCCCCTACAACTACAAACCTCCCCCTACAACTACATACCACCCACGACTATGTACTACCCCCTACAACTACGTACGACCCATTACAACTACGTACCTCACCTTACAACTACGTACCTCCCCCTACAACTACGTGCCTCCCCCTACAACTACAACAACTATGTACCACCCACTACAACTAAGTACCTCACCCTACAACTACAACAACTATGTACCACCCCTACAACTACGTACCTCCCCCTACAACTACATACCTCCCTACAACTACATACCTCCCCTACAACTATGTACCTCCCCCTACAACTACATACCTCCCCTACAACTACGTACCTCACCCTACAACTACGTACCACCCCTACAACTACATACCTCCCCTACAACTACGTACCTCACCCTACAACTACAACAACTATGTACCACCCCTACAACTACGTACCTCCCCCTACAACTACATACCTCCCTACAACTACATACCTCCCCTACAACTACGTACCTCACCCTACAACTACGTACCACCCCTACAACTACATACCTCCCCTACAACTACGTACCTCACCCTACAACTACAACAACTATGTACCACCCCTACAACTACGTACCTCCCCCTACAACTACATACCTCCCACTACAACTACATACCTCCCCTACAACTACGTACCTCCCCTACAACTACGTACCTCCCCTACAACTACGTACCTCCCCCTACAACTACGACAACTACGTACCTCCCCATACAACTACGTACCTCCCCCTACAACTACGTACCTCACCCTACAACTACGTACCTCACCCTACAACTACAACAACTATGTACCACCCCTACAACTACGTACCTCCCCCTACAACTACATACCTCCCTACAACTACATACCTCCCTACAACTACATACCTCCCCCTACAACTACGTACCACCCATTACAACTACGTACCTCACCCTAAAACTACATACCTCCCCTACAACTACGTGCCTCCCCCTACAACTATGACAACTACGTACCACCCCTACAACTACGTACCTCCCACACCAGCACACATTTGTTGTACTTCTCCTCCTCTTCCTCCGAGTCACTGTCATCTGAAGAAGAAGAGAGCTATGTTACATCAGTCATCCAGGGGAAGACGAGTGCATTTTTCACACGTGTAAGAGGGGCAAAGATAGCAGGAGATGTTGGGCAGCTCCTTGAGAGCTTGAGAGTTTCTAGGGCTTCAGTCCTGCTCTACACTGTTTGTTTGTTTGTTTGTTGTTTAACGCCGCACTCAGCAATATTCCAGCTATATGACGGCAGTCTGTAAAATAATCGAGTCTGGACCAGACAATCCAATTGGCATCGATGACATGCATCAACCAAGTCAGAGAGCCTGACCACCTGATCCCGTTTGTCGCCTCTTACGACAAGCATAGTCACCTTTTACGGCAAGCATGGGTTGCTGAAGACCTATTCTACCCCTGAATCTCAGAATGAATATCAAGTGCACACTGATCCATCCATTGCCCAGGGTAATGATATGTTACAGCGCCACAGAGAAGCACTGGTTGGATATTAGACACATTAAAAATGAAATATGATTATTATGATAACACAGAAGAATATTTTTTCCAGTTGGAGATGTTGTTTTCCTATATTTTTGGTTAGTAACAGGATCACTCTTCCAGATGCAAGATTTTGTGCACGTTAATAAAACGGTTAGGTGTGAAAAGTTTGAGTGAGAGAGAGAGAGAGAGAGAGAGAGAGAGAGAGAGAGGAAGAGGAAGAGAGAGAAAGAAAGAGGGAGGAGAGAGACACAGAGAGAGAGTGAGAGAAAGAGAGACACACACAGAGAGAGGGGGGGAAGAGAGAAGAGCTAGAGAGAGAGACACAGAGAGAAAGAGGGAGAGATCAAGATCAAGAGAAAGCGAGAGAGAGTGAGCGAAAGAGATCAAAAGAGAGACAGAACGAGAGCGAGAAGAGACAGAGAGAGATCAAAAGAGAGAGAGAGAGAGAACGAGAACAAGAGAGAACGAGAACAAGAGAGAGAGAGAGAGAGATAGAGATAGAGGGAGAGAGAGAGACTCTAACCGTCATCCTTCTTCTTCTTGGTGTCCTCAGCCCATTTGATCCTCTGCATCATCAAGCGCCGGAACTTTCGCTGCTGCTTCGGACCTGAACAGAACAGTGTGTGAGTGAATCCAACCAAATAACAGCAGCCTCTTTATAATTATCAAGTCAGGCAAGCAAACCAGTGGTTGATAGCATGAGCACCACTCCATTCCACATCACACACAATCAGCTTGATTACACACATAGTAAGTCAGTAATACTCAGCTTTATTATATAACTGACAGTGTAAGGTGAGGTGATATGGGGTTTAATGTCGCGTCCAAGATTATTGCACTTACTTAGCGACGTGCACGTGTGTGTGTGTGTGTGTGTGGCTGCTTGTACTAGTCCGAAATGATGACGATTTATAGTGCTAGCTCACTGAGATACCATACCGCAGTTTAACATGAATACCCCACTCAGACACAGTATACTGACATCGGGGCCAACCAGTTCTTGTTTTAACCCCTTAATGCCGAGCGCCAGACAGGGTAACAACAAGTACCATCTTTTAACGTCTTTTGATATGATGCAGCCAGGGATCGAACCCCGGACCTTCCGCTCTCCGGGCGGACGCTCTACCACTAGACCACGGAGGCGGTCTGACAGTGTAAAGTCAAATCTGTCAGAGAAATAAATCCACTGGCCGAGATCGCTACAGAGTGACAATAAAGTGAACAGTTTCCAGTGGCATGAAAATGACATTAAAAACAGAAATGTCATATTTGGGATTACACTTTCCCAGTAGAGATCGAAAGTACAAAGTTTTGTTTCTTTGTTTGTTTGTTTGTTTGTTGTTTAACGCCGCACTCAGCAATATTCCAGCTATATGACAGCGGTCTGTAAAATAATCGAGTCTGGACCAGACAATCCAGTGATTGACATCATGAGCATCGATCCACGCAATTGGAATCTATTTCATGTATCAACCAAGTCAGCAAGCCTGACCACCCGATCCCTTTAGTTGCCTCTCATGACAAGCATAGTCGCCTTTTACGGCAAGTATGGGTTGCTGAAGACCTATTCTACCCCGGATATTCACGGGTCTGAAAGTACAAAGTGGGAAAATGGGAGGGGTGCACAAAGTACAAGATCTAGACTACCAGTTGTCAGACTTTCAATCTGTGAAAGGCTTGGTTGCTGAGTGGGTTTGAGTGCTGGCGATTATGTGCCTTCTCTTTAAGTGTGGGTTCGATTCCCTATGGGACTCCACCAAGAAATGACCTAAAATTTGTACTTTACTCAGAATGTGTAATCCCAAACAACCACAAGTTCAATAAATCAAAGTTTGACACAACCTTGTTTGACTGTATAACATACCGTATTCGACGTAACAAGCGCCCTGCTCTAATAAGCGCCCACGGCGATATTTGCTAATATATTGGCGAGTGAACAATTCCAATAAGCACCCCTTCCAATTGATCAATGAACAAAAGATTTATTTACTCGCGTATAATACGCTCTCGTTTGTTATATGCACCCTTAATTATGGGCAATTAAATTCTGGAAAAATATATCTGCCGTATATAAACATTTCAGGCTGTCATCCTTTTTCACCAAAATTATATTCCAATAAGTGCCCCCAATTTTGAGAGCGCCCTGGGCACTTATTACGTCGAATACGGTATGTTACGTTTGACCAATTTCTAAACGGCATTGTCTATTCAAAACCACACGAGTATGGTATTACGCTACATTTAGCAATATTCCAGCAATATTCCAGCAATACCATGGCGGGAAACACCAAAAATGGGCTTCAGACATGTACCCATGTGGGGAATCGAACCCGGACTTTCGACGTGACAAGCGAATGCCCTAACCAGTTGGCTACCCACCGCCCCCACAAATGTGACTTCTATGCTGTATGTGAATTAGTGAGCGAGTTGGGTTTAACGCCGCTTTTAACAGTATTACAGATATGTCGCGGCATGTCAGATTAATGGGTGGAAAGCCCAAAGTGATGCAGTTCTCAGACGTTTACCACTTCGGTAAAACCCACGAGCACGGGTATGGTGCTGACAAACCTAGAAACATAATCGGGGCGAACCGGGATTCGAAGCCACAATAGGTTTCTGGCGTGCCCAAGGGGCGCAACTCTGCACAGTGAATCTTGGCGCCTTAGACGACTGGGCCACCCGTAGCCCCATGCTGTATGTGAAGAATGGCAGCCTTGACAACCTACCTCCCTCCACGACTATCACATTGCAGTCCTTGTACATCACGACAAACCCTGTCATGAACAACTGATTGGCGTTAGCTTCTATCTTGAACTTCCGAGCTGGGTTGTTGAGATCACGAACTCTGTAACAAGAAAAAAGGATTTGTGGTGGAGGCTTTACCTGCAAGTGAAGACCACCTACATGGTCGGGAGGATAGAGCGCCTGCCCAGGGGTCGGGAGGATAGAGCACCCGCCCGGAGGTCGGGAAGGAAGGGCGCCCACCCGGAGGTCGGGAGTATAGAGCGCCTGCCCGGAGGTCGGGAGGGTAGAGCGCCTGCCTGGAGGTCGGGAGTGTAGAGCGCCTGCCCCGGAGGTCGCGAGGGTAGAGCGCCTGCCCCGGAGGTCAGGAGGATAGAGCGCCTGCCCGGAGGTCGGGAGGGTAGAGCGCCTGCCCGGAGGTCAGGAGGATAGAGCGCCTGCCCCAGAGGTCGGGAGGGTAGAGCGCCTGCCCTGAGGTCGGGAGGGTAGAGCGCCTGCCCTGAGGTCGGGAGGATAGAGAGCCTGCCCGGAGATAGATAGATCTTCACGGGTTATTTACACAGGGAAAGATCAAGTGAGTTTGGTTTACAGTATTTTTTCATCAGGAGGAAGTGCTTGGGATGCAGGGATGCAGGGATGCTATATGACTGCAGTTTGTTTGTTGTTTAATACCGCACTCAGCAATATTCCAGCTATATGACGGCGGTCTGTAAATAATCGAATCTGGACCAGACAATCCAGTGATTGACATCAGCATCGATCCACCCAATTGGGATCGATGACATGCTTCAACCAAGTCAGCGAGCCTGACCACCCGATCCCGTTTGTTGCCTCTTACGACAAGCAAAGTCGCCTTTTACAGCAAGCATGGGTTGCTGAAGACCTATTCCACCCAGATCTTCACGGGTCCTGCAACTCGGCCGTCCTGCGGTACTGACCTATACACATTGACGTTCACTCCTAGTGTTGTGTCTTCCTTGATTTTCTTCATCTTCTTTTCCCGCCTCTGTTCCGTCGTCAACTTCCGAGCTGCGTTGGCCTCCTCGTGAGCTCTGAAACAAACACCAGGCAAATCTTAACACTGTCCTGATTTTTCTCATTTACATCATCTAGATCTCCAGGGCTCGCATGTAGGTAACCCCTTGACACTATTTGTTTGTTAGCTTGTTATTTAACACCGCACTCAGCAATATTCCAGCTATATGACGACAGTCTGTAAATAATCGAGTCTGGGCCAGACAATCCAGTGATTAACATCACGAGCATCGACCCACCCAATTGGGATCGCTGACATGCATCAACCAAGTCAGCGAGCCTGACCACCCGATTCCGTTAGTCACCTTTTACGACAAGCATAGTCGCCTTTTACGGCAAGGATGGGTTGCTGAAGATCTATTCTACCCCGGATGTTCAAGGGTCTATGATACATGTTTCAGACTACCATGCCCCTCAATACAATGACATGCATCAACCAAGTCAGAGACGCTAACCCCTTGATCCATTCCTGCGGTTCTCGCGATCTCATATTACTCGTCTCAAATTTCAGCAAACTTGAAGCATCGAGAACTGGTTCTGAGTTGTGCTACCAGTCTATGGGGACGACCATTATTGAATTTTCACTAGTCCTGAACACAATTTAGTACAATCTTGAAACGCAAACCATTTGAAATTATGTTATTTTCAATGACAACACCAGGAGACATCTGGTGGAGAACTAAATTCAATTAAAAATATATTCAAACTCAAACATTCATCATGAAGAGTATCATCAGGCATCGAAATAAAATTGTAGAAAACAAAATGTGTCTTGTTTGTCCAACACTGTTTCCTGTAAAACTGGAGAAAAGCATGCATCTGTTTTGTTTTTTTGTTGTTTAACGCCGCACTCAGCAATATTCCAGCTGTTTGACGGCAGTCTGGACCAGGCAATCCAGTGATTGACATCATCAGCATCGATCCACGCAATTGTTGGGTGGGGTGGGTGAGTATGGTTTTACGCCGCTTTTAGCAATATTCCAGCAATATCACGGCGGGGGACACCAGTGATGGGCTTCACACATTGTACCCACGTCGGGAATTGAACCCGGGTCTTAAGCGTGACGAGCGAATGCTTTAACCACTAGGCTACCCAACCGCGCCCCCCACGCAATTGGGACAACGACATGCATCAACCAAGTCAGCGAGCCTGACCACCCGATCCTGTCAGTCGCCTCTCATGACAAGCATAGATGCCTTTTACGGCAAGCATGGGTTGCTGAAGACCTATTCAACCCCGGATCTTCACGGGTCTCATGTATCTGTAACGTTTCTTTTGTAGGCATGAAGCGTCAGTGAACAGGGTTTAACAAAGTCTGTTAATACAAACATCATCCCTTATTGACTGTAGCCAAAAATTTAGAGAGTTGTTTGTAACATTACATGAGAAAAACATCTTGTGACATGACAGAGTTACCTCCCTTGAACTATTAACCATAAGGCTAAAAAAAAATATTCTTGGTTCTCAGGCACCGCCGCATCATCATTAAGTCTGCCGCACGTTTCGTTTTTATTTCCATTTTCAAAAAAAAAATCCTTAAATATTCCATGTCTCGAACACACGACCTCAACAGTGAAATGCTACAATTCTAAGAATCAATGTGATCCAATATAACGTGCAGTTACTTCCCTTTTCAAGCGCACTGCTTTACTGCGCATCTCGTGTTATGGTCATGGCGGCAATAGGGGTTTGTGTGCTTGCTTTGCTGTTTGCAAATTTGGTCCATGAAAACATTAAACTTGCGATACAACATCGCTAGACATGATGATGGTATTCAAATACAAATTCAATGGTATTTGTGTATTGTATGCGGGACAATGTTTCATACCAGAGGTTACTTGTCTCGTAAAACAAGCTTGAAAACGATGCTAATTTATCTTCCCTGGCTATAAAGCGAATCGGAATATAGCACATCACTAGTGCATACAAAATCCCTACTTTTGCAATAAAAACATGTTTGGCTTCCGCAGAAAAAATGACATCGTAGCCCTTCAGCAAATTCAGGGAAACGGAACAGATTATAACAATTAAACTTGGCCAATACAAATTTGAATTTTGAGATAAAACATCACATTAGCCGACTAAATTGCATTCCTGTTCTGATTGGCATTGTTTTATATGCAGAGATTAAGATTACCGTGCGTCTTGTCTCGTCAACTAAGCCGAAAGTAGCAATCAGCTGTACACACGGTTCTCTGAATCTACCGGTGATTCGGTCAAAAATTACCCAATAATATAACTTTAAACAATTTTGATACAATGAGCAGAAGAAATGTATCTGAAACTATTATTTTATGAGGAATAATTTATTCCAATATCATGTTAGTTGCAGCTATACTCATATAAACATAATGACAAGAATCTGGGAATCAATGCCCATGATCACCGGTTTCTGGTGCAGCCAAGGGAGGTAACTCTGTACAAGAAATAGATTTCCCACCCAAATACAAGAGGAAACAGACATCAGACCGTCTTGTCATTCCAAAGTGGACAAATTAGTGATGACCGATTTGGCTGGTTTTGTCCTTGACCTGAGTTGACCTACTTCTGCCCCCTCAAACTGAGTTGACCTACTTCTGCCCCCTCAAACTGAGTTGACCTACTTCTGCCCCCTCAAACTGAGTTGACCTACTTCTGCCTCTTGGCCATCTGTGCCCTGACGTGAGCCTCTATCTTGGTGGGGTCCTGCACCGCCTCCGTACCCAGCACTCGCATCAGGTTGGCCATCCGCACTGAAACAGAACCATCGCCATCAGAACCAATCCTGTTAGTGGCCTCTTTGGACTAGCATAGTCGCCTCTCATGATTGGCATAGTCGCCTCTCATGATTAGCATAGTCGCCTCTCATGATTAGCATAGTCAAATTTCATGACCGGCATAGTCGAATTTCATGACTAGCATAGTCGCCTTTCTTGATTAGCATAGTCGTCTCTCATGATTAGCATAGTCAAATTTCATGACCGGCATAGTCGCCTTTCATGACTGGCATAGTCAAATTTCATGACTAGCATAGTCGCCTTTCATGATTAGCATAGTCGTCTCTCATGATTAGCATAGTCAAATTTCATGACTGGCATAGTCGCCTTTCATGACTGGCATAATCGAATTTCATGACTAGCATAGTCGCCTTTCATGACTGGCATAGTCGCCTCTCATGACTGGCATAGTCGCCTCTCATGACTGGCATAGTCGCCTCTCATGATTAGCATAGTCAAATTTCATGACCGACATAGTCGCCTTTCATGACTGGCATAGTCGAATTTCATGACTAGCATAGTCGCCTTTCATGATAAGCATAGTCGTCTCTCATGATTAGCATAGTCAAATTTCATGACCGGCATAGTCGCCTTTCATGACTGGCATAATCGAATTTCATGACTGGCATAGTCGCCTTTCATGACTGGCATAGTCGCCTTTCATGACTGGCATAGTCGCCTTTCATGACTGGCATAGTCGCCTCTCATGACTGGCATAGTCGCCTTTCATGACTGGCATAGTCGCCTTTCATGACTGGCATAGTCGCCTCTCATGACTGGCATAGTCGCCTCTCATGATTAGCATAGTCGCCTCTCATGATTAGCATAGTCAAATTTCATGACCGACATAGTCGCCTTTCATGACTGGCATAGTCGCCTCTCATGACTGGCATAGTCGCCTCTCATGACTGGCATAGTCGCCTCTCATAACTGGCGTAGTTGCCTCTCATGACTGGCATAGTCGCCTCTCATGACTGGCATAGTCGAATTTCATGACTAGCATAGTCGCCTTTCATGACCAGCATAGTCGCCTCTTACAACAAGCATGGGTTGCAGAAGACCAATTCTAATCGTGATCTTCATGGGTCATGCGAGACAAAAAGTTCTGTCTTGTGACCGAACACAATATCTAAGTGAGAAAAGCATCAGTTGTCAAGTAATAAGCAAGTGATGTCAAGGTAAAACATTACGTCATGATGTCTATATAGTCCAGCCAGCCTAATTGGAAGAGGAGAGTTTTACAAGACAATGACTGGCCAATCAGATAGCGTTCTGATGCTCACCTTTAGGTTCCGGTGGCGGCTGGAGCCCGAGACGGATCTTCTCCTGGAGCTCCTTCTCCGCCTCCTGCCTGTTCTGCCTCCTCAGTTTCTTCCTCTCCTTCTTGGTGAGATACACAGGGATGCTGATCTCTTTCGTGGGCTCAGCTGCAACAGCAGAGGGAGATGTCAACAGAGGGAGGAGTCAACAGAAGGAGGAGTCATTAGAGGGAGGAGTCAACAGAGGAAGGAGTCAACAGAGGGAGGAGTCAACAGAAGGAGGAGTCAACAGATGGAGGAGTCAACAGAGGGAGGAGTCAACAGATGAATAGCAGGTGAGGAGTCAACAGAGGGAGGAGTCAACAGAGGAGTCAACAGAGGAGGACTCAACAGAGGGAGGAGTCAACAGGGGGAGGAGTCAACAGATGGTGGAGTCAACAGATGGAGGAATCAACAGATGTATAGCAGGGGAGGAGTCAACAGAGGGAGGAGTCAATAGATGGAAAGCAGTGATACTACCAGGTATCTTTCTGCTGGTTACTGCCCTGAATATTCACATCAATAATCATAGATCTGGAATCGAGTTAAGCTGGTCTTTCCTTACTCATGAAAATATACAGCAAAATGCATCTGAAGTGATGAGGCAGACATACTGGGGGTGCACTTTCATTTTTGGCAAACAATAATCCTTTTCAACATCAAAATCAGTCAATCCCTCCATCTCTAGTATCTGTACACGGACAACTCCTCCAATATGTAGGAGGAGAGGGGGACAAGATTTTTGTTTGTTTGTTTGTTTGTTTGTTTGTTTGTTGTTAAATGCCGCACTCAGCAATATTCCAGCTATATGACTGTGGTCTGTATTTAATCAAGTCTGAACCAGATAATCCGGTGATTGATATTATGAGCATTGATCCACACAATTAGCATACAATGACATGCAACAACCAAGTCAGCAAACCTGAACACCTGATCCCATTAGTCGCCTCTTACGACAAGCATAGTCGCCTTTCAGGACAAGCATAGTCGCCTTTCACGGCAAGCATGGACCTATTCTACCCCGAATCTTCACGGGTCTCGACGCCAAGAATCTACAGATAATACAACATTGCTAGAAAAGACTTCCTGCAAAACTGATCACTGCCTCTCCAAGCACCAACGTTTCAATTTGCCTGTTGAGAATGAGAGCAGCCCCAAGGATGGTTCCCCAAGGGAGGTAACTCACTCACCAGGTGGCCTGAGTTGAGCTGGATGTTCAACTAGCATGGTGATACCCTGTAACATGGCTCGTCTTGATACCTTGTCTGAAGGCAGTTCCTCATATCTGAAACCATATAGGCAGAATCTGTGGTGTGAACGAGTGACAACCTGATCCTGACACCCCAAAGGGACAATACTCTCTGTATTGATTCACTGCACTTTACACAACTGGGTATCTCTGGGCTTCACACATTGTACCCATGTCGGAAATCGAACCCGGGTCTTCAGCGTGACGAGCGAACGCTTTAACCAAGAGGCTACCCGACCGACCCGCCCTATGTGTGGAATAACAGACCAATGGTTATAAAATCTGAAAATTGGAGGATCCTGGTACGGTAAAGGGTGAGTGGACGTGGGTGTGTACTTACGACTCCCAATTCTACCCCTGTTCAGGACGTGGGTGAGTACTTACGACTCCCAATTCTACCCCTGTTCAGGACGTGGGTGAGTACTTACGACTCCCAATTCTACCCCTGTTCAGGACGTGAGTGTGTACTTACGACTCCCAATTCTACCCCTGTTCAGGACGTGGGTGTTCACTTACGACTCCCAATTCTAACCCTGTTCAGGACGTGGGTGTTCACTTACGACTCCCAATTCTAACCCTGTTCGGGACGTGGGTGTTCACTTACGACTCCCAATTCTAGCCCTGTTCAGGACGTGAGTGTGTACTTACGATTCCCAATTCTACCCCTGTTCAGGACGTTGGTGAGTACTTACGATTCCCAATTCTACCCCTGTTCAGGACGTTGGTGAGTACTTACGACTCCCAATTCTACCCCTGTTCAGGACGTTGGTGAGTACTTACGACTCCCAATTCTAACCCTGTTCAGGACGTGGGTGTGTACTTACGACTCCCAATTCTAACCCTGTTCAGGACGTGGGTGTTCACTTACGACTCCCAATTCTAACCCTGTTCGGGACGTGGGTGTTCACTTACGACTCCCAATTCTAGCCCTGTTCAGGACGTGAGTGTGTACTTACGATTCCCAATTCTACCCCTGTTCAGGACGTTGGTGAGTACTTACGATTCCCAATTCTACCCCTGTTCAGGACGTTGGTGAGTACTTACGACTCCCAATTCTACCCCTGTTCAGGACGTTGGTGAGTACTTACGACTCCCAATTCTAACCCTGTTCAGGACGTGGGGCAGAACTTACGACTCCCAATTCTACCCCTGTTCAGGACGTGAGTATTTACTTAAATTCCAAATTCTACCCCTGTTCAGGACGTGGGTGAGTACTTACGACTCCCAATTCTACCCCTGTTCAGGACGTGGGTGAGTACTTACGACTCCCAATTCTAACCCTGTTCAGGACGTGGGTGTGTACTTACGATTCCTTAATGGTGATGAAGTAGTCCCACCACTCAATGTCCGGCGTGTCTCCCTCTTTCTGAAACACACCACACTCAACTCAAGCAAACTTTCACAGAAGATATATCAAGATCTACACAGAGGCAACTGTTCAAAATCTCTTCCTCAAATCAGCAGCTGGGCACTTTTTGTCCTTTTTGAGACTATCGTTGCCAGCTTGGCCGCGGAGGCTTTATTTATTGGTTGGTTTGTTTCTTTGTTTGTTTGTTTGTTTCTTTGTTTGTTGTGTAACGCAGCAATATTCCAGCTGTATGACAGCGGTCTGTAAATAATCGAGTCTGGACCAGACAATCCAGTTACTGACATCATGAGCATCGATCCACGCAATTGGGATACCAAGACATGCATCAACCAAGTCAGAGAGCCTGACCACCCGATCCCGTTAGTCGCCTCTTACGACAAGCATAGTCGCCATTCACGGCAAGCATGGGTTGCTGAAGACCTATTCTACCCCGGATCTTCACGGTTGGTTGGTTGCTGGTTGGTTTGTTGTTTAACGCCACACTCAGCAGTATTCCAGCTTTATGAAATAATCCAGTGATTGATATTATGAGCATGGATCTTCACAGGTCGGCGGAGGCTATACCTCTCATGGACAGACAATATACTCACTATCTCCTTCTTCGGCACTATTGTTGCCAGTTTGGCAGCGGAGGCTATACCCGTCTTCTTGGCAGCTGAAGCGATCTCATTCTGCAGCCGGTCGAGCTGGGCCTGAGGAACACAATACATACAGTGACTAACAGCAAATCACCAAATGACAATATTACATTCAGCGTATATGAAATCGGTTCATAACAGAAACTGTCCAAGTCTATTTTCTGCTTGGGAACCAGAATACCAACACTGACTGTGACCCCTCTACTGCTATACATCTACAGACTTCACTCCCACACAAATTATCACAGCCTCAGAAACGCCGTTTTTTAAAAGGACTAGTGGAACTTTGTGTCCTGCTTAAACAAGACAAAAACATTATGCATGCTCACATTATATTCAGTTCCAGTTTGTGAAGGCATCGGGAACATGTTCAGGAAACCAGAGCTCCAGATAACTTTTTTAGCAATTGAGTTTTTACTCGAAGGTTTCTATTTTAATTGGGTTATTACATTTTTTCACTCATCTATTAATCACTCTATTGGGTTTTTCTCCAAATGAGCTAACATTTTGAGATTTCAAAAAAAATAAAAAATATTTTAGATGTATATAAGGGTTCTAACTAAAGGCTTGACTAAATTAGCTCGTGATTGTGTTTCGGAAATAAGCTCCGTTTTACGCATGCTGTTTTTATACATTGGAGTTTTTCATTTCAGTTTTTCATGCGTTTCTGAACGCAAGTTCATATAAAGTAATTGGGTTTTGAATATTTTGGGGGGGTATTTTATGCAAATACGCAGCTTATCTGTAGCTCTGGGAAACAAACCCTCAAATGCTACTATCAATGAGGACTACCGCCATCATTGGAGTTTCACTTGTCCTCAGCAAAAATTAGCAGTCTCTGCCTAGCAGACCAGTGTGAATTACACTACAGCTACAATGGTCCACGTCTATTCTATGTTTGGCTAGTAAACCAAACACAGGCTTAAAACAAGAGAAAAAGTGGGCGTGGCTCACTAATACCCCCGACACGCCTAGTGTGTCAGTAGTTTCAAATTAAATAGCTAGGATAGGGTTAGGGTTTGAAAAATTCATTTAAAAAATGGAAAATTAATAAAAACAATTTATTTTTTTGGACTGCACCCCTCCATATGACACAGATTATATGTACTAAGTTAGAGATGAATCCACTGAATAGTTTAAGAGAAATCACGCAGACAAAGTTTTCAGACGGACGTTAGGGTTTGAAAAATTCTTAAAAATAATGGAAAATTAATAAAAACAATTTATTTTTTTGGACTGCACCCCTCCATATGACACAGATTATATGTACTAAGTTTGAGATGAATCCACTGAATAGTTTAAGAGAAATCGCGCAGACAAAGTTTTCAGACGGACGGATGGACAGAACCTTGGTATAACTATATACCCCCGACCTAAAAGGAAGGTGAGGTGAAATGGGGTTTAACGTTGCGTCCAAGATTTTTGCACTTATATAGCGACGTGCATGTACGTGTATGTGTGTGTGGCTCCTTTTACTAGTCCGGACTGATGCCGATTTATAGTGCTAGCTCACTGAGATACCATGCCGCAATTTAACATGAATACCCCACTCAGACACAGTCAACCAGTCCTTGTTTTAGCCCCTTAATGCTGAGGGCCAGACAGGGTAACAACAAGTACCATCTTTTAACGTCTTTTGGTATGATGTGGTAGGGGATCGAACCCCGGACCTTCCATTCTCCGGGCGGACGCTCTACCACTAGACCACGGAGGTGGTCGACAAATCTAGAAACATCATCAAAGATGGGATTCTAACCCGCCTTCACAGGTTTCTGACATAACCAGTACTCTTTTGAGACACAGACTCAAGACATCCTCACAATAATTTATTGATTGACACATGAAACTTGCTCTCAGTTCATGAAGCAAGTTTATTTTATATCATAACTGGGGGTCACTCGCTGTCTCAAAAATATTTATTTCACTCATTTCAATTTTTGAATGTAAAGTTCCTGGATTAAACCATCTTCCCGCGGCAAAGGTGTTAACTGACTTTTTAAGAAAGTCCAGTTTCCACCCTTGCCGAACTAGTTACATTTTGGCTGGACTGACGAGTCTATGCATAGTCCAATCAAAATCGCGCAACGGAATCGAAATCCAGTTCGTAAACTGTCGTGCAGATTTCGGTCGAATGCAGGATTTGCAAAGCATGTGCACCGCCAACTCGTTGTCAAGAGATATTTTCCAAGTCTTTTCATGTTTTTAATGAAGGTGCTCACCTGATTTGATGCATTTCGCAACGTAAGACCTGTTTTATCTCAATATAGATCTTGATTATCGATTAGATCGTCTTGACTGGGTGCCGCCATTTTGTTTGACGCAAATGCAAGTGATACGAGAGGTGGAATCTGATTGGTCCATAGGAGAGGCTTGGAAAGGTCATTACTCCTAATAGCCACTGGTGGCGCTACGATCGAGCCCAGGAATTCCAGCCTAGTTCGGCAAGGGTGGAAACTGGACTTTTATAGTCAGTTAACTCTCGGGAAGATGGGATTAAATGTACAAAACTTACAATAGTGCCCTGTGTGTTTGTTGCTCAAATCCTGTGGTCAAGTCATTTGTGAAACATCCGATCAATGGCTGATGGATTTCAGAATCATTACTAAAATATATCAACAAACAATGGAACATGACCACATGATAACCAATCTCATTAAAATCAGACCTCAGTTCTTGCTACCGCTAAACAAAGATCTGAAGACATCCCATTTGGGGTCACGTCAGAACGACCTTCCATCCGACCAATCAGTGCGTCGCTTACCAGATTATGAAAGTGACAGTCGGAATGTGATTTCTAATCATACAATCTCGAAAACTTTAACATGAGGTATTCCGAATGATACTTACGGGTTTAACGACTGAATCCTTACAATCTAGACCATCTATTAGTCATTCCAGAATGTTTTTTTGTTCAAGTTTCAAATTTGTAATCGAGAATTTGTCAAAATATGTTTCGAAGCGTAGTCGCCAATTTGAAATTAGTGCCATAAAGCACAAGAAACCTGCCTTCTGATTGGTCATTCCATTGGTCGGTCAAAGTTCGTGCGAGGTTGGTCTGACGTGACCCGAAATGGAATGTCCTTAGATCTTTGTTTAGCGGTAGCGAGAACCAAGATCTGATTTTAATGAGATTAGCACAGACTGCATACCTGATTTCTGTATTTTTAAAACAGAGTTAAACTGGCAGTTCTGCATGGAAATAATAAAGACTGCAACATGATCACAGAGACAACCTACCTTTGTTCTGAGCCTCTGGGCCAGTGACTCGAATTTGCCCTTGTCATGGAACTTGAAGGATCGCTTCTGTCTCGTGGCACCCTTAGCACTGTAGCATAGGAGGATGTGAGTAAGTGAGAGGGAGGGAGTTGGTTTGACGCCGCTTTAAACAGTATCCCAGTTTTATCACAGCGTGTCAGCTTAATGGGGGAGGAAAGCCCCAAGTGATGCAGGTCTCAGACGTTTACCACTATGGTCAAACCCAAAAGCACAGGTATGGTGCTAACAAACCTAGAAACATAATCAGGGCGAACCGGGATTAAAACCCACAATCATAGGTTTCTGGAGTGCCCAAGGGAGGCTACTCTGCACAGCGAATTGAGGCACCTCAGACAACTGGGCCACCCGTGCCCCATGCAGGATTCAGACATATACCAGTATGGTCAAACCCATGAGTATGGGTGACAAACCTAGAAACATAATCAGGGCGAACCTGGATTCAAACCCACAATCATAGGTTCCTGGAGTGCCCAAGGGAGGCTACTCAGCACAGCAAATTGAGGCACCTTAGACGACTGGGCCACCCGTGATTCCAACAGGAGGATACAACATATAAAAGTTTATCCTAACTGAATCTGTATGGAACCAATGACGGCCACTGCCTGAGACAAAATATCAGTCTACCAAGGACAGGTAGCGTATGACTTTGATAACTCTCATCAAACAATGCTGGAGGAGTGAGTGAGTGAGTGAGTATGGTTTAAAGCCGCTTTAAGCAATATTCCAGCAATAGCACGGCGGTGGACACCAGAAATGGGCTTCACACATTGTACCCGGGTCTTCAGCGTGACGAGCGAACGCTTTAACCACTAGGCTACCTGACCGCCCCTATGCTGGAGGAAGAAAAGTAGAGAGATAACTACACGAGTGTCTGTCAGATTCCATTTCTCTCACAAGTTGCTGAAGGAAGGGAGATAACTCGTGTAACTCACCCGACTCGGGGGTCGAAGAACTTGCTGTCACTGATCTCCTCCGGCGGCTTGTCTATCAGGCCCTTGAACTGCTCCCGCCGCTTGGCTCGGATGTTGGCCTGCAAGGAGAAGCATCTTCATCACCTGTTGCCAGGGAGACCACACTACAGCATCTTTTTTCTCCCCCCGCTGGTTCTCTCCCAAACCAGTGCCTGGATGTGATTGAGGGTTCGAATGTTGGCGTGCAAGGTGAGTGAGTGAGTGAGTATTGTTTTACGCCGCTTTTAGCAATATTCAAGCAATATCACGGCGGGGGACAGCAGAAATGGGCTTCACACATTGTACCCATGTCGAGATCGAACCCGGGTCTTCGGCGTGACGTGCGAACGCTTTAACCACTAGGCTATCCGATCGCTCCTGGCCTGCAAGGAGGAGCATCTTCATCACCTGTTGCCAGGGAGACCGCACTACACAGGCTATCAGCATCTTTGATCCCCCCGCTGGTTCCCTCCCCAACCAGTGCCTGGATGTGAATGAGGGTTACGGCCCCCAAATTTTAAGCTGTGGTTAGGTAATGGATAAAAAAATATAATTTTTTGATAAAAACTTACCTTGAGTGTGGGAGTGTGTAACTGCAGCTGAACTGCCATGCCGGTGTTAGCATCAATCGTCTGACCCTCCTCATTCAGGATCAGGGGGGTGGGGCTGTCAACACAAAGTCATTATTTATTATTCTTGGATCATGGACCTACCAACCGTATTTCCATCAAAAAAGTGGGAAGAAGGGGGGGGACTTATCCGAGCCCACTGAGACATCATGCCAAAATTTAAATGGACTCCCTGCTCGGATGCAGTATGCTGACTTTGAGCCAACCATTCCTTGTTTTATCAAGAAACATGAGGTGAGGTAAAATGGGGTTTAACGTCGCGTCCAAGATTATTGCACTTATATAGCGACGTGCATGCACGTGTGCATGTTTGTGTGGCAGCTTGTACTAGTTCGGACTGATGCCGATTTAGCACACTGAGATACCATGCCGCAGTTTAACATGAATACCCCACTCAGACACAGTATACAGACTCCGAGCCGACCAGTCCTTGTTTTCGACCCTTAATGCCGAGCGCCAGACAGGGTAACAACAAGTACCATCTCTTAACGTCTTTTGGTATGACGCGGTCGGGGATCAAACCCCGGACCTTCCGCTCTCCAAGTGGACGCTCTACCGCTAGACCACTGAGGCAGTCAAAAAAATAAAAAATTAAAAAATTAAAAAATTACAAAGCCCAGGCAGGGTAACAACATGTACCATCTGTAGGTATCACGCAACCTGAGATCGAACCACTGACTCTCCAGGGAGACATTCTAACCAGTAGAACACTGACACAGTCCCTTTGTCATTTTGCACATCAGAAAATCAAAGGTAGCAAGGTTGAAACAGGTGACAATATAAATTGTTCTTTTATTTCTTCAATACAAGTTTCAAAAACATTTGAAAATTGGAACTAGTCATTAGGAGGTTGAATATTTCTGCTGTCAAACTAAGACATAATTTTGACTATTTCGACATAATGGTCTTTCATTTTCTGGGATAAAGTGTAGATTTTATGGCACCCGTGAAGATCCTGGGTGGAATAAGTCTTCAGCAACACTTGCTTGCCGTAAAAGGCGAATTTGCTCGTCTTGAGAGGCAACTAACGGGATCGGGTGGTCAGGCTCGCTGACTTGGTTGATGCATGTCTTGGTATCCCAATTGCATAGATAGATGCTCATGATGTCAATCACTGGATTGTCTGGTCTAGATTTGATTATTTAAAGACCGCCATCACTGGAATATTGCTGTGTGCAGCGATAACAAACAAACAAATCCAACTTACCCTGACAATGCAATCTGCTTCCTGAAAAGCAAGAAAATTGTTGTTGATTAGACAGAGTTACTTCCCTTGGACCCTGCACAAAATCTGTCAAATGTCATGCAACAATTAAAACTAACACAATTTAACAAGTAACAGTTATAGGTTTCTACATGTTACTGATGTTTCATTCTGTCAAAAAGACGACCAAATGAGCGCGTGGATTGTTGCTCACAACGTCAACCACTGGACTATCTGGTCCAGACTGACTGAGGCCTGACAGCTCCTAACACTGCTGATATCAGTTCATTACAGAGAGGACTAGACAGCTCCTAACACTGCTTCAATCAGTTCATTACAGAGAGGACTAGACAGCTCCTAACACTGCTTCTATCAGTTCATTACAGAGAGGACTAGACAGCTCCTAACACTGCTTCTATCATTTCATTACAGATAGGACTAGACAGCTCCTAACACTGCTGCTATCAGTTCATTACAGAGAGGTTTAGACAGCTAACACTGCTGCTATCAGTTCATTACAGATAGGACTAGACAGCTCCTAATACTGCTTCTATCAGTTCATTACAGAGAGGACTAGACAGCTCCTAACACTGCTTCTATCAGTTCATTACAGAGAGGACTAGACAGCTCCTAACACTGCTTCTATCAGTTCATTACAGAGAGGACTAGACAGCTCCTAACACTGCTGCTATCAGTTCATTACAGAGAGGACAAGACAGCTCCTAACACTGCTTCTATCAGTTCATTACAGAGAGGACTAGACAGCTCCTAACACTGCTGCTATCAGTTCATTACAGAGAGGACTAGACAGCTCCTAACACTGCTGATATCAGTTCACTACAGAGAGGACTGGACACCTAACACTGCTGATATCAGTTCACTACAGAGAGGACTGGAGCTAACACTGCTTCTATCAGTTCATTACAGAGAGGACTAGACAGCTAACACTGCTGCTATCAGTTCATTACAGAGAGGACAAGACAGCTCCTAATACTGCTGCTATCAGTTCACTACAGAGATGACTAGACAGCTCCTAATACTGCTTCTATCAGTTCATTACAGAGAGGACTAGACAGCTCCTAATACTGCTTCTATCAGTTCACTACAGAGAGGACTAGACAGCTAACACTGCTGCTATCACTTCACTGCAGAGAGGACTAGACAGCTAACACTGCTGCTATCAGTTCATTACAGAGAGGACTAGACAGCTCCTAACACTGCTGATATCAGTTCATTACAGAGAGGACTAGACAGCTAACACTGCTTCTATCAGTTCACTACAGAGAGGACTAGACAGCTAACACTGCTGATATCAGTTCACTACAGAGAGGACTGGAGCTAACACTGCTTCTATCAGTTCATTACAGAGAGGACTAGACAGCTAACACTGCTGCTATCAGTTCATTACAGAGAGGACAAGACAGCTCCTAATACTGCTTCTATCAGTTCATTACAGAGAGGACTAGACAGCTCCTAATACTGCTTCTATCAGTTCACTACAGAGAGGACTAGACAGCTAACACTGCTGCTATCACTTCACTGCAGAGAGGACTAGACAGCTAACACTGCTGCTATCAGTTCATTACAGAGAGGACTAGACAGCTCCTAACACTGCTGATATCAGTTCATTACAGAGAGGACTAGACAGCTAACACTGCTTCTATCAGTTCACTACAGAGAGGAGTAGACAGCTCCTAACACTGCTGCTATCAGTTCATTACAGAGAGGAGTAGACAGCTCCTAACACTGCTGCTATCAGTTCATTACATAGAGGACTAGACAGCTCCTAACACTGCTGCTATCAGTTCATTACAGAGAGGACAAGACAGCTCCTAACACTGCTTCTATCAGTTCATAACAGAGAGAACTAGACAGCTAACACTGCTCCTATCAGTTCATTACAGAGAGGACTAGACAGCTCCTAACACTGCTGATATCAGTTCACTTCAGAGAGGACTAGACAGCTCCTAACACTGCTGATATCAGTTCACTTCAGAGAGGACTAGACAGCTGTGTTGGGCTACTCACAGGCCGGGGACGGACTGACTGAGCCCGGTGAGTCGGGCCTGTATCTGGGCCTGTAGCTCCGCGGCCCGTCTCGCCTTGTCCATGGCATCAGTCATGAGTCCTGCTGTACCCTGTAGGGGAAGAAATGCACAAACGTATCACACTTCATTCAAAACATTTCATCTCATAAAGACAATAGCCAGGTTATCATTTGTGTCACGTATGTGGCTTTTATCAACAGAACACTTACAAGAGCAGGATTGGGTGGGGAATATGTGGCCTTGATTAACAGAACATTTAGCAGAGCTAGGCTGGTAGGGGCATGTGGCCTTGATCAACAGAACACTTACCAGAGCAGGATTGGGTGGGGAATATGTGGCCTTGATTGACAGAACATTTAGCAGAGCTAGGCTGGTAGGGGCATGTGGCCTTGATCAACAGAACACTTACCAGAGCAGGATTGGGTGGGGAATATGTGGCCTTGATTGACAGAACATTTAGCAGAGCTAGGCTGGTAGGGGCATGTGGCCTTGATCAACAGAACACTTACCAGAGCAGGATTGGGTGGGGAATATGTGGCCTTGATTGACAGAACATTTAGCAGAGCAAGGCTGGTAGGGGCATGTGGCCTTGATCAACAGAACACTTACCAGAGCAGGATTGGGTGGGGAATATGTGGCCTTGATTGACAGAACATTTAGCAGAGCAAGGCTGGTAGGGGCATGTGGCCTTGATTGACAGAACATTTAGCAGAGCAAGGCTGGTAGGGGCATGTGGCCTTGATTGACAGAACATTTAGCAGAGCAAGGCTGGTAGGGGCATGTGGCCTGGATCAACAGAACACTTACCAGGGCAGGGTTGCTTGGGGGCATGGTGGCCTCGGTCAACACAACGCTTACCAGGGCAGGGTTGCTTGGGGGCATGGTGGCATCAACACAACACTTATCAGGGCAGGGTTGGGAGGGGGCATGGTGACATCAACACAAAACTTACCAGGGCAGGGTTGCTTGGGGGCATGGTGACCTGGATCAACACAACACTTACCAGGGCAGGGATGCTTGGGGGCATGGTGGACAGGATCAACACAACACTTAATAGGGCAGGATTGGGAGGGGCATGGTGGCCTGGATCAACACAACACTTACCAGAGCAGGGTTGCTTGGGGGCATGGTGGCATCAACAGAACACTTACCAGGGCAGGGTTGGGAGGGGGCATGGTGACATCAACACAAAACTTACCAGGGCAGGGTTGCTTGGGGGCATGGTGGCCTGGATCTGTGCCTTCCTCTCTTGAATCATCTTCTGGGCATTCATCATCATGTCTTTGATCTGTTTGTGATAGAGAAAATTGAAATTTGACTTCTGTGTGTGTCATGACATTATCATATTGGTAAGGAATCGAGGGTTATTGGCAGGAGTATTGAAAGACAAGTGAGTGAGTGAGTATAATTTTGCGCCGCTTTTAGCAATATTCCAGCAATCCAGCGGGGGACACCAGAAATGGGCAGTCTATGCATGACATCAGACACCAGACTATGCATGACACCAGACTATGCATGACACCAGACACCAGACACCTATCTATGCATGACACCAGACTATGCAAGACACCAGACACCTGCCTCTGCATGACACCAGACACCTATCTATGCATGACACCAGACACCTGCCTCTGCATGACACCAGACACCTATCTATGCATGACACCAGACACCTGTCTATGCAAGACACCAGACACCTGCCTCTGCATGACACCAGACACCTGTCTATGCATGACACCAGACACCTGCCTCTGCATGACACCAGACACCTGTCTATGCATGACACCAGACACCTATCTATGCATGACACCAGACACCTGTCTATGCATGACACCAGACACCTGTCTATGCATGACACCAGACACCTGTCTATGCATGACACCTGCCTATGCATGACACCAGACACCTGCTTCTGCATGACACAAGACACAAGTCTATGCATGACACCTGCCCATGCATGACACCACACACCAGTCTATGCATGACACCAGACACCTGCCTATGCATGACACCAGACACCTGCCTATGCATGACACCAGACACCTGCCTATGCATGACACCAGACACCTGCCTATGCATGACACCAGACACCTGATTCTGCATGACACCAGACACCTGCTTCTGCATGACACCAGACACCAGTCTATGCATGACACCTGCCCATGCATGACACCACACACCAGTCTATGCATGACACCAGACACCTGCCTATGCATGACACCAGACACCTGCCTATGCATGACACCAGACACCTGCCTATGCATGACACCAGACACCTGCCTATGCATGACACCAGACACCTGCTTCTGCATGACACCAGACACCAGTCTATGCATGACACCTGCCCATGCATGACACCACACACCAGTCTATGCATGACACCAGACACCTGCCTATGCATGACACCAGACACCTGTCTACACATGTACCCACTTTATCTGCCGTCAGCTGTCCGGGACTTGGTTGACCTGGGCCAGGAATCACACTTGCTGTGTCATCAGCGAACCGCCGCTTCTTTACTCGCTCTGTGCCTTCCTCCTTCTCATCATCCTGTAACCATAGCAACATGTCAGAGCTCCCTTACCAACACAATCATCAGTGTCCTATCTATATCAGTGTTCCCTGTATATCATCAACCCCAGTCTAGGCAAACTAGTGGTTCACACAACATAGCAGCAATCACCATTGTGAGTTGAGTTATGTTTTATGCTGCTCGGAAAATAGTGTTATTAATGCTATGCCTAATCTTTTTAAACTATTAATATTTTACGTATGCAGAGTCCCGTGAAGATCCGGGGTAAAATAGGTCTTCAGCAACCCATTTTTTCCGTAAGAGGCGACTAACTGGATCAGGTGGTCCTCAATAGGGTGTAAAGAGTTATCAATGCTTCTGACCAGTGAGGATCCGGGGTAGAATAGTTCTTCCGCAACCCATGCTTGCCTTAAAAGGCGACTAACAGGATCGGGTGGTCGGACTTGCTGACTTGGTTCATGCATGTCATCGTATCCCAATTTCATGGATCGACACTGATGATGTCAATCAATGGAATGTCTGGTCCAGACTCGATTATTTACAGATCGCCATCATATAGCTGGACTATTGCTGAACTGGACACATTAGAATACCTCTATCACATGTTTAGTTGCACACTACAACACCGTAACTAACACATTGGGTGACATGTCTTCAAAACAAATAACATGACTACCAAGCGCAATATTTTCTAGGATTTTGTACATCCATGAAGCACTTTTATGTTAATCTTGTGATCTCCAAGCTCATTCCTCCAGAGTGAGTGAGTGAGTGAGTTTGGTTTTACGCCGTTTTTAGCAATATTCCAGCAATATCACGGCGGGGTACACCAGAAATGGGCTTCACATATTGTACCCATGTCGGGAATCGAACCCGGGTCTTCGGCGTGACGAGCGAACGCTTTAACCACTAGGCTACCCGACCGCCCCCATTCCTCCAGCGTACAATTGAGATAGATTGATAACTTTGTCAATTATTACATGCTACTTTTGGGGTAAAAACAACACACACCTCCCTTATTTTCTTTGTGTGTCCTTAACTAATGTAAATTGACATCATTGAGTAGAATGATATGTGTGTGTGTTTGTTGTTTAACGCCGCACTCAGCAATATTCCAACTATATGACGGCAGTCTGTAAATAATCGAATCTGTACCAGACAATCCAGTGATTGACATCATGAGCATCAATCTACGCAATTGGGATATGATGACATGCATCAACCAAGTCTGCGAGCCTGACCACCCGATCCCTTTAGTCGCCTCTTACGACAAGCATAGTCGCCTTTTATGTCAAGCATGGCTTGTTGAAGACCTATTCTATCCCGGATCTTAACCGGTCTTAAGGACAAAGATCACTGGACGGTCCCGTTAGTCGCCTTTTACGGCAAGCATGAGTTGCTTAAGAACTATTCTACCCGGAATCCTCACCAGTCAGAGTGAGTGAGTGAGTATGGTTTTACGCCGCTTTTAGCAATATTCCAGCAATATCACGGCGGGGGACACCAGAAATGGGCTTCACACATTGTACCCATGTCGGGAATCGAACCCGGGTCTTGGCATGACGAGCGAACGCTTTAACCACTAGGCTACCCGACCGCCCCCTCACCGGTCAGAAGCATTGAGAACAGTTTACACCCTATTGAGGACTCAGTGAGACCAAGAAGGTTTTCCATCCTGACCTTTCTCTTCTTGGTGCGGCCATGTTTGGTGCTGGACCTGTACTCTTCCCAGACACTGAACACTTTGTCCACAAACTTGCTGGCTTGACCGGTGTCCAGCATGGCCGTCAGCTTGTCTGGAAACAACATGCACTGTATGAAGACAAACACCATCACGGACAAATACTGCATGAAGACAAATACTGCATGAAGACAAACACCATCACAGACAAATACTGCATGAAGACAAATACTGCATGAAGACAAACACCATCACAGACAAATACTGCATGAAGAGTGAGTGAGTGAGTGAGTTGGGTTAAACGCTGCTTTTAACAGTATTCCAGTTATATCGCGGCGTCAGCTTAATGTGGTAGGAAAGCCCAAAGTGATGCAGGTCTCAGACGTTTATGACTTCGGTGAAACCCACGAGCACGGGTATGGTGCTGACAAACCTAGAAACATAATCAGGGCGAACCGGGATTCGAACCCACAATCATAGGTTTGTGGTGTGCCCAAGGGACGCAACTCTGCACAGCGAATTGCGGCGCCTTAGACGACTGGGCCACCCGTGCCCCCTGTACTGTATGAAGATAACACAATAACAGAAGACTGGACCAGACTCGATTATTTACAGACCGCTGTCATATCGCTGGAATATTGCTGAGTGCAGCGTTAACAAAAAACAAAAAACAAACACACATTGTACCCATGTGGGCAATCGATCTAGGATCTTCGGCACGACCAAAAAATGCTTTAACCACGAGGCTGCCCCATCTCCCTCAAGGTCAAGGACAAAGATTTTGGTTTTTTTGGTTTGTTGTTTAATGCCACACTCAGCATTATTCCAGCTATATGACGGCGGTCTGTAAATAATCGTGTCTGGACCAGACAATCCAGTGATTGAAATCATGGTCATCGATCCACGCAATTGGAATATGATGACACGCATGAACCAAGTCAGCGAGCCTGTCCACCCGATCATGTTAGTCGCCTCTTACGACAAGCATAGTTGTCTTTTACGACAAGCATGACATGCTGAAGACCTATTCCATCCCCAATCTTCACGGGTCTTAAGGACAAAGATCCCTTGACATTCCTGTGTAATTTTGACCACCATATCAACATGTGACATTCACTCACCGACAGTCTTCTTCCTGTCATATCCTCGGTCGATACAGTCCAGAGCAGCCGAAACCAACGTGGGCTCACTGAAACCCAGGAACTTGTGCACAGTCTTGTCCAAGACAGACTTCAGATCATCATACTCTCTTCTCGATAGAGACATCTCTGAAAAAGAAGATGTGGTGTCTTCGAAAAATACAGCTTCACTGGTTCAGTGGACAGTGCTTTACCTGGGCCGTTCTATTACAGCGTCCAAGGGTTGGTTTGTTGTTTAACGCCGCACTCAGCAATATTCCAGCTATATGATGGCGGTCTGTAAATAATCGAGTCTGGACCAGACAATCCAGTGATTGATATCATGAGCATCAATCCACGCAATTGGGATCGATGAGATGCATCAACCAAGTCAGCGAGCCTGACCACCCAATCCCGTTAGTCGCCTTTTACGACAAGCATAGTCACCTTTTACGGCAAGCATGGGTTGCTGAAGACCTATTCTACCCCGGAATCTTCACGGGTCGCCTCGGGAAGATGAATCGGCATAAGACAACTAATTGGTGGTATCAGATGGGAAAAATATCTGAGGTATGCCGGTATGGGTACTGAGTAGGACCCGGGTACCCACAGGACTACCTGGACCCTGGGATAGGCATGTGATATATTGTTTAATGACAAAAACTCACTATAGCTCATACAAGTCGCTAATGTTCGCATGTCTTTCTGACAATGCACACATTCCTTTTGACTTGTTTATGTTTCAGTAAAGATAAAGCTTCAGTCAATTTTAGTGTACGCATAATCTGATCGTTTGATACATGTATCTAAATAGTTTTGGCCAGGGCTGCGATAAACAGAGCTCCAGATAAGCTGCATATCTGCGTAAAATATGCATCAGAAATGCAGAAATACCCAGTAAAATAAAATCCAAGCGTATCAAGTACGCAACGAACGTTACAGATACGCTACAAAAATTAAAACTTGTGTGTATCATTAAAATATTGTGAAGTAACCCTGCGTATTCGATTAGCGAAATAGCAACTTATTTTGAAATGATAAATGGGCATTCCGTCAACCTTGCCAAACTCCACGATGACAGTTACATCATGATCATTTGCCATCACACTTTCTTGTGGAAGTATCGTGGTATTTGTGAGTCCTATAAAGCTCTCTAACCCACATGACACCAGTTTGCAGGGACTAGATGAATAGTGTTGTTAAATATTTAACTTAAATACCCACATGTGTAAAAAAAATAGTGGGTAACAGAAATTTGAATACCCAGATAGAATTACTGATACCCAATGATTTTAAAATGCATGGGTAAAATACCCACAACACCAAAAACTTATCTGGAGCTCTGGGTAAAACAATTCCCAATCAGACATTTTGATCCCAACTCTTCAGACCTAAAGTGGGCACCCAGGTGGGTCGGGTAATAGGGGGTCAGGTACCGGGGTAGTAAAGTCATAACCGCTGAAAATTCACTGACCCAGGCAGAATTTGAAGCAGTCGGAAACATTTCTCATTCAATCACAATAGAGACAATTTCTGCATCTTAGAATTGAGTAGTAACTAAAATATCATAAGTTACATCATATTATAGCTTTAGGGGCCGTTGTCGGCACAGGTACTACAAATATGTACTCCACGTACGTTTCTGTATCCAGAAATGTACCCTAACCAAAAGCAGAATACAGAAAGGTACCGGGTACCCTAAACAGCGGACAAGTTCCTCAACCCGAAAGCAAAACCGGTTCAAGTTATAGTTCTGGTTCGCCTGATGACGACTGCATACTGGATAGTGCTGTGCATCGTGGACTATGTACATACGTCACTGTATTTGCTCACTTTTAATAAAGCACACTGGAAAGCATCTCATACAACAGTATGACAGTTCCGATCCATTTATGGAAAGGAAACAGTGAGTGAAAAGTATACAATGCGTACTGTCATGTTGAATTTTAGTGCGGTTTGGCATCCAGGATATGTGGTATACGTAAGCATTCAAGGAACCGGTAAGGGGCATTGCGCAATAAAGGCTGAGGCGAAATGGACTCATTCTAGGGAACTAATATGGATTTTGGCTAGGGTACATTTCTGTGAACAGAAACGTACCTGGGGTACATATCTGTATTGCCTGATCAGACGACACTTTCAGCCATATTAAAAGCCGATCTGCGTGTCAACAATACATTTAGGGGTTTTACACTTCGATTGACGTATTTATACGCCTGTTTGTGGTTTTCCTGGGCCGGTAAACAACACAACAACTCTCTCATCTTTGCTTTAACGGAAATGTTCCACTGTTGCATTAAATACAAGTTAACTCAGTCATTTCACAAGCATCACTTTTGTGTTTACAGTAAATTCGGGCAATGAGGCATGTCTGAATATCCTGTGGCCATTGTCTTGCGTCAATTGCAGAACATATTGACCACAATTACAACTTGATGTGAAGTTGCATCATCGTAAAAGCCAAAAGATTACTGCAAGTTTCAATTTTTGGAAATTTTAGTCAAACATGGCAAATCAGATACGCACATTTGCCTCTTCGGTTTTGAATTGATACTGAGCCGAAACCATTGGAAATTGCTTTGATAACCAGACATTAGATGATTATATTCAGACATAGTCGTCAATACAGCCAGAGTGGAGTACCTCTATTGAAAACACAGTTCTTGAGCACGTGAAAATTCGCAAAATCGACGAACAAAATGGCGTGTGTTGGTTGTGTATGTAACGGTACATTTGATTGGCTAGCGGTACAAGAACTAACCAATAGCTGTTGATTTTACAATGAACACACCAAGGGAAATAATTCTCAATTCCAGTGACCACCAAACGGGTTTCACTGTAGGTACACGCCGCAAACTTAGCGCATTTAGTTTATGTAGACAGGAGCCCAGTGACCGTGAAGTCAGCACATCCAGTTCGTAGCCAGGTTCAAACAACAGTGATTTTAAAAAAACAATAATAGACATTTTAAAAGTAAATATTGATGTAATATCTTCTACTGATTTTAAATATTTTTTAAATAATTCAATGGGTTTTTTACTTCTGACATTGCAAGGATTTGATCCACAAAGCGTGAATTACAATCTCATCAAAATCAGTTCTAAGTTCTCGCTGCCGCTAAACATTTTAAAGTCGAGTGAGGAACTGAAGCGGTTCATTTTTCGGAAATAATCTGGACCAGACAATCCTAAAACTCTTCTATTTAGATATCGCCGCAGACCCGGGTTCGATTCCCGACATGGGTACAATGTGTGAAGCCCATTTCTGGTGTCCCCCGCCGTGATATTGCTGGAATATTGCTAAAAGCGGCGTAAAACCAAACTCACTCACTCACTATTTAGATATATATGTAACAACAACTGAGAAATAACATAATGCATGTCCTAATACAATCTCATAAAAATAAAGCGGTAGCGAGAACTTAGATTTATTTTAATGAGATTGGATCTCATCGCGTATTGAACTTGATATCATTAACTCAACTGAATTTAACAGTTTGAACAACGCAATGAAATGTAATCGAAACAGTTTTCTTTCAATTCATGTTTTTAGATTTTGTTGCTGTAAATGTTAGTTATTTTTTATTCCGATTTGTTTGTCACCACTTCGAACAGACATATTTTGACCACTTTATGAAGACATATCCGCGCTTTCCTTTTTTTTAACACCTTTTGCCTCAGGAGTATGACTAATTTGAAGAGAGGTGAAATTGGGTTTAACGTCGCGTCCAAGATTATTGCACTTATATAGCGACGTGCATGTACGTGTGTGTGTTTGTGTGGCTGCTTGTACTAGTCCGGACTGATGCCGATTTATAGTGCCATCTCACTTAGATACCATGCCGCAGTTTAACATGACTACACCACTCAAACACAGTATACAGACTCTGAGCCTACCAGTCCTTGATTTAGCCCCTTAATGCCGAGCGCCAGACAGGGTAACAACAAGTACCATCTTTTAACGTTTTTTGGTATGACGCGGTCGGGGATCGTACCCCGGACCTTCCGCTCTCCGGGCGGATGCTCTACAACTAGACCACGGAGGTGGTCGACAAATCTACAACATACGCAAAGATGGGATTCTAACCCGCAAACACAGGTTTCTGACATAACCAGTACACTCAGAACAGCAGACTCAAGACATCCTCACAATAATTTATTGATTGACGGACGCATTACCAGTAGACCACGGAGGCGGTCATGAATAATTTGAAGAAGGACTCTTTGGTATTACATCGTAGAATAGGTCTTCAGCAACCCATGATTGCCCTAAATAGCGAAGTACTATTGTTGTCTTAAGAGGCGACTAACGGGATCGGGTGGTCAGGCTCGCTGACTTTGTTGATGCATGTCATCGATCCCAATTGCGGAAATCGAAGCTGGAATATTGCTGAGTGCGGCGTTAAACATCAAACCAAACCAATAGGTAGTATCCGAACTTTTCAGCCATCCCTCGTACCGTTGGTTTTTACCGAAAAGGAGAGACCCATGAAGATCCGGGTACAGATCGAATAGGTCTTCAGCAACCCATACATGCCGTAAGAGGCATTGACGGATCCAGAGGAGGGGATGGTCCAGGGGGTCTGGACCCTCCCTTTTGAAAACCAAAAGTAGAATGTTGTAGGCAGTGAAATTATCTGAGAGAGGATTTTGATATTTTAGACTGCTCCCTTTTTTAACTTCTGGATATCTATATAGAGGGTTAGAATAGGTCTTCAGCAGCCCATGCTTGCCATAAAAGGTGACTATGCTTGTCGTAAGAGGCGACTAACGGGATCGGGTGGTCAGACCTGCTGACTTGGTTGATGCATGTCATCGTCATCCCAATTGTAGAGCGATGGTTATGATGTCAATCACTGGATTGTCTGGTCCAGACTCGATTATGTACAGACTGACATTATACAGCTGGATTATTGCTAAGTGCGGCGTTAAACAACAAACTAACCACTCAATTTGCAAAGAGGCGTTAACATGCACGGCAATACGACAATGTCACTCCATCACAGGTCTCTTGCCGTAAAAGGTGACTGTGCTTGTCGTAAAAGGCGACTAACGGGATCGGGTGGTCTGGCTAGCTGTCTTGGTTGATGCATGTCATCGATCCCAATTGCGTGGATTGATGCTCATAATATCAATCACTTGATTGTCTGGTCCAGGCTGGATTATTTACAGACCGACGTCATATAGCTGGAATATTGCTGAGTGCGGCGTTAAACAACAAACCAACCAACCAACCAACCATCCCAGGTCTACAAGAGAGGATTACGCTGGAGGTGGATAACGGTGGTCACACCATGTGACGAGCTTGAGTGAACGTCCCCGCTATAGCGCGGATCGTTGTTCGTGTTGCCAGCCAACTATGTATCTGGGGAGGCATTCAGAAATAATGAAAAATTAGCAAGATGCTTCTAAACGTGAAACTGTGATGGGGATAAACTTCCACACTTGTAGGCGTTAACTGTATGTTTATAACAGGGATGCTGTCCATCAGATCAGATGAGAAGTTTCGTACAAGAGCCCTTATCATTGTTTTACTATCTATAACTCCTTTGTCCTATATATATATATATGGACAAAGGAGTTTTGACAAGCACGAGTATCTGGACTCTGTTTGTGTGAGTGTGTGTGTGGAGAGAGAGAAACAGAGAGAGGGTGGGGGGGGAGAGAGAGAGAGAGAGAGAGAGAGAGAGAGAGAGAGAGAAATTACAAAAGGCCAAAGAAGAGCTGTATATATATAAAGATATTTACCGTATTCGACGTAATAAGCGCCCCGCTCTAATAAGCGCCCACGGCGATATTTGCTAATATATTGGCTAGTGAACAATCCCAATTAGCACCCCTTCCAATTGATCAATGTACACAAGACATATTTATTCCTGTATAATACCCACTCGTGTTATATGCACCCTCAATTATGGGCAATTACATTTTGGAAAATATATCTGTCGTGTATAATATACACAGACTTTTCTTTTGTATCATGACAGGCTGTCAGCACAAGCCACGAAATTTACGATCTTTCAGCTCTGGTTTTTTTTTCAACAAAATTATATTCTAATAAGAGCCCCCTGTTTCTAATTTTGAGAGTGCCCTGTAGATATCGCTGCAATGAAATTGCATCACAATGCTTTGAAGACCATTGTGACGACATTGTTACAATGACGTCACAATCAAATGATGTCATTAATGAATCTGCTACTGAAGCTGTTAACAGTACTTTTTACACTAAGACATTGCGTATTACTGTCTACAAGCTGAATGAGTTGGAAGAATGATGTTGGATGATAAATAAAATCTCACTCTCGTGTCTTTTGATATCAAAGATATCAACACTCGTTGATCAAAGTGGAAAAAACTCTTCGTCAAGCCTCGCAGTGTTTCCATTTTTGTTAAATATTCATGCATAACTGACGCGGGTATGATCTGACGTTTACAAAAAAAATTGTGAGGTTCTTAACTTTAGCTTGGGTGCACATGTCTACATGATACAATCAGAGAACACGGTTGAAATCCGCCGTATCTCGGAGAGGCTGAATCTTGTCGCGTGCGTGTTGACATTCAGTATGTACACACGGCCTTAACCATTAAACCCGCAAGGACAACCGGGTCTATTTCTGACGGAAGGAAACCACGGTACTTTGGTAGCGACATACAATGAATAATGTACCCCGACTCCAACAAATACTTGTCGGCACGTCATTTCCCCATCTAGATCACGTGATACACCTACGTTAAAATTGCCGCGTGTGCATAGTGTCTATTTCAGAAGCACGGGATCTTGATTTCATAAAATAGGTTGTCCTGTGTAGGTCTAATGTTGGACATTACTTAAGAGGCTTTCGGAAATGGGGGTTTTTTTTCGATCTAAAAGTCAAGCAATAATTTTATTTACAAAAGTATTATAAAATGCTTCGAATCGCAGAAGCTTCGTTGAAACAGTTAGACTTGTATCTGAAAAAATGGCATCGAGTCGGCTGCACTAGTTATGTTCCAGCTACCCGTGAAGATCCGGGTTAGAATAGGTCTTCAGCAACCCATGCTTGCCGTAAAAGGCGACTATGCTTGCCGTAAAAGGCGACTATGCTTGTCGAAAAAGGCGACCAAGGGATCGGGTGGTCAGGCTCGCTGACTTGGTTGATGCATGTCATCGATCCAAATTACGTGGATCGATGCTCATGATATCAATCATTTGATTGTGTGGTCCAGACTCGATTATTTACAGACCGCCGTCATATAGCTGGAATATTGCTGAGTGCGTCGTTAAACAACCATCAAACAAACAAATGATGCTTGTCATCGTATCCAACTGCGTAGGTCGATGCTCATGATGTCAGTCACTGGATTGTCTGGTCCAGACTCGGTTATTTACAGACCGCCGTCATATGTAGCTGGAATATTGTTGATTGCGGCAAAATATTCCAGCTATATGACAGTGGCCTGCGACTAATCTAGCATGCAACAGACAATCCAGTGGTTGATATTGTAACGACGATCCACGCCGCCTGGGCACGTGACCCGTGAAGATTCCGGGGTAGTGTAGGTCTTCAGCAACCCATGCTTGCCGTAAAAGGTGACTATGCTTGTCGTAAAAGGCGACTAACAGGATCGGGTGGTCGGGCTCGCTGACTTGGTTGATGCATGTCATCGATCCCAATTGCGTGGATCGATGCTCATGATATTAATCACTGGATTGTCTGGTCCAGACTCGATTATTTACAGACCGCCGTCATATAGCTGGAATATTGTTGAGTGCGGCGTTAAACAACAAACAAACCAAACCGTCTGGGCACGGTGACACGCAATTAACCAAGTCCCGGGTTTGACCATCCGATCCGCTTATTCGCATGCTACGATCCCACGCGGTCCGTGTGTTTCTCATACAGAATGCGGATATGACTGAACACACTTTCTCTGTGAATGCATTTTGTGCTTAATTGTCACAGTCATACACACCACTTAATAATGCACGTGGTTGCATGTGGTCGTGTGCACAGCGCACAGGTAAAAAATCAGGTGAGATGATATTGCATCACAATGCTTTACAGACCATTGTGACGTCATTGTTCATTTGGTATTTCACGGCAAATCTCACAATTTTCACGTCGATTATCTGTAATACCGATTGTCATTTATCATCCAAAACTGGCTCCCACAGGAGATATCGCTTGGATTAGATCAAGCGATACAGTAGATATCGCCGCAATGAAATTACATCACAATGCTTTGCAGACCATTGTGACGTCACCGGTTACCATGACGTCACAATCAAATGACATCACTAATGGCTCTGCTACCGAAGCTGTTAGCAGTACTTTTTTACACTGAAAATACTGCTAATTACTGTCTACAAATTGAAAGGTTGGAAGAATGTTGTTGGATGATAAATAAAATCTCACCCTCGTGTCTTTTGATATCAAATATATCAACACTCGTTGATAAAAGTGGCAAAAATCCTCGGCAAGCCTCGGATGTTTTTCCACTTTTATCAACTCGTGTTGATATATTTGACACTCGGGTGAGATTCTCTATATCTCTACCACTATTGGTGCGATCGTGTGGCTATTTCGTTTATCTGCGTTGTTTGTTGTTTGACGCCGCACTCAAACAATATTCCAACTATATGACGGGGGTCTGTAAATAAGCGAGTCTGGACCAGACAATCAAGTGATTGACATCACGAGCATCGATCAATTAGGATACGATGACATGCATCAACTAAGTCAGCGAGCCTGACAACCCGATCCCGTTAGTCGCCTCTAACGTCAAGCATGGTCACTTTTTACGGCAAGCATGGGTCGCTGAAGGCCTATTCTACCCCGGATCTTCACGGGACCTGCAGACCTATTCTGACCCTCTCTATAGATATGTAGTCACATTGTTACACATTCTTAGCATGTAATTCCATGTTTAGTCCTGTGACATGACCGTGGAATTATATATACATACAGTAAACCACGGTTATAACGAACACGCTTATAACGAACTGACGGATATAACGAACTTACTTTTTTGGTCCCGACTATTTGCTGTAATTATGCTGTATATATGCTTATAACGAACTACGGTTATAACGAACTAAAATTAGTAGCCCCCTTGAGTTCGTTATAACCGTACTTTACTGTATATTCATTTTTTAACTAAAAGCCTAGGCAAGGCTAGATGAAAAAAAAACAAGCCTAGTTCTGTCGAGGAGGTTGGCTTAATTCCTTCCTCTTTTGAAAAATATAAATTACAATTATTTTAAAGAAATGTTTTCATAGACTAAGTGTGAGTCTACTCCACGCTGTGCTGTGTATTATTGCCTTCTAAAATAAGCATAAGGTCAGCAAGTCATAGAACAGGCGGCAGCCATGCTAAAATATAATAATCTATTTATAGCGTCGCGTCATCCTGGTAACGGAAGGGTCGGATCTATTAATAGCACGGATCATAACCACATTCGCTGTCATGGCGGTGATAAACACCTCCATCTATGACGAGTTCTGACATAAGCGTCTTAGAACACAATGTATTCACTTCAAGCGACTGTGTAGCAATGTAAAGCATATCTGTCCGTGTAGTGAACACCACCAATACCGTATTTCTTCTCTTAGATGAATCTACTTCGTCCTCTATTTTTACGTACATATTAAAAAAATGTGGTAATTCAAAATCAGGCATCTATTTTTAGACCCTATGCCTATGCTTCAATTTTAGACTTTGAAACACGGGCTTAATATCATCCCGGATTTAAAAACAGATCAACTCGCAGTTTTCACTATTTTTTTAAATAGATCATTTATTATCATTCGGACAGCGTTTGACGTGATGGGGGAAAAATACAAAATCTACAACCAAACACCGTTTAAGCGTCTCTCTCTCTCTCTCTCTCTCTCTCTCTCTCTCTCTCTCTCTCTCTCTCTCTATGAAGGTTCACGCTCTAATAACCTCACAGAGTGAAAATCGTTTTTTGTTCGCGTGATGTAGTCTATGCTTAGACACATACTGTTTCGTAATTAAAAAACACTTGCACGCGTCTGTACCGGCGGACAGAGGTGACTCCCGTCTCTGTAGTGTTCCGCTCACCTTTTTGGAACACCCAAAGTTATATATGTACATTGATGGTGATGGTGATGAATAATGATAGTGACGACGACGACGACGACGACGACGACGATGATGATGATGATGATGATGATGATGAATAATGATAGAGACGACGTCGATGATGATGACAATGATGGTAATGATGAATAATGATACTGACGACGAGATGAAGATGATGATGATGATGATGATGATGATGAATAATGATAGTGACGACGACGACGATGATGATGATGATGATATGTTAATTTTCTTTCATAAATCCTGAAATATCTGCTGACATAGGTTTTTTTATCATTTGTATTTTCTATATTCTATAAATATGTCAAGCTCACCAGAACCAAACCGAAAGTATTCATAAGCGGGAAACCCCCTTGTCTTTAAATAGGTTATTGATTAGAGAAATGAGATGAAGAAGCTATATTCCCGGCAGATGTGTGTCACGACACGATATATCCAAATGATGTGTATCTGTCGGCAACACATATGACATCAAAGTGATGCAGAGTTGTGTCCCGTAGTCTGGCCATGATCCGCTAATTATTGTCTATTATCAGCACTAAACACTATGTCTAACTATGTCTAATATTGCTTTATCAAAGTGGTTAACGGCTGCGAGGTGTTTTTCTACAAAGCTGACGCGACGTGATCAACGTAAATTGAAAGCTCTCTCTCTCTCTCTCTCTCTCTCTCTCTCTCTCTCTCTCTCTCTCTCTCTCTCTTGAGTATCTATTGTTCTATATTTCGCGGTAACAACTTGAATATCGCCGACTATGCGGCATTAAACAACATGCACTCACTGTATCGATCTCTCCTATCTATTCTTTCTACCTTCATCCATATATATCTACAGTAAACTACGGTTATAACGAACACGCGTGTGACGAACTTACGGTTATAACGAAATTACTTTTTTGGTCCCGACGATTTGCTGTAGTTATGCTGTATATATGCTTATAACGAACTACGGTTATAACGAACTAAAATTAGTAGTCCCTTTGAGTTCGTTATAACCGTAGTTTACTGTACTTTAGGACGTTGCATGTGGTGACACCGGTCAGTCCGACCCGGAAGGTGACCTCTGTGTAGGTAGTCAATATCAGTCACGTACTGACCGCAGGCCTGATAATCAATGTCGGTCAAGAGGTCACTCCCAATTAGGGGGTATTCGGCGTATGTGCCTAATCAATTCTCGGTCGCTTGAATGAATTCAGAAGACATTAAAACGTGTGAATAAATTGAACTCATGGATAATACAGACCTCGCCCATGGCGCGACAAGTCCCATGTGACAAGCGTGACTGGCAGATTTGTCTCAGAGACGCGGAGAGGATTAAACGAAGGATTATCCATCTCCGTGTTAATCCGGGTGACAGCTGAATATTAAAATTTCAATGTTATTCTATGTGTTTAACTCGGGGGAAATTTACGACCGACGCGGCGAGGATTAACTCCACTTTAGTATCAATACGGCGTTAAATAAGAATTACAGGAGGGGATAACATTATGTCGTTGTCCGTCTCAGATTTCAGTCTGTGGCCTGTGGCCTTGTCTCCTGGTAACCATCTTCTGTCAACTTGAGACAACATCATAAACTTCATAAACACTATTTACATCATAAACATCAAAAACATCATAAACATCATTACATAATAAACACCATTTACATCATAAACATCATTAACACCATTTACATCATAAACAACATCAACAAACTTCATAAACATCATAAACTTGGGAGTCGAACCCCAAGCGCGGATACGGCCAGGGGTGTATCTAGGCCTGCTAAGTTTGCAGTAAATGACAGTAAAAAATTCCCAATTTGAAATTAAAATTTTCCAATCCCTTATAATGTATGAAAATAATTCAAAAATCCAATATAACGACACCCCCCCAACTCCCCAAAAGAAAAAAATCATTACCACAGGTACTAAGTTTTGGAATCCTAGACAATTCCCGGGAACCTCGGAAAAGGTTTGTGTATGTGCGTGCGTGACTGCGTGAATGCGTGGTTGCGTGTATGCGTGGTTGCGTGGTTGCGTGTATGCACTTAAAATTAAAAATATAATTCGGGAAAATTGGCGTTTGTCGGTCAAACATTAGTCGATTAAATGCTAATTTTTGTTTAAAACATGGCAAGCAATTTCAGAAAAGTCAGCAATGTATTTGATTTCACTTATCAAAATTGAACTGTTTTTTATCTGAATATTTTTTTGGTAATGTGGACTTGGTTGACGTTGACGTTGACGTTGACGTTAGGTTATATGCCACATCAATAAATTGTCGATAAGGTGCAGGAAAGGAATTTTACTAAGAACGTTGGATTTGACGGGTACGATGAATGAATGAATGAATGAATGAATGAATGAATGACTGAATGTTCGTTGTCACAATGGCGCACAGTTAAATAACCGCGTTAAGAAAGCTCATTCCAACAACATCACATTGGATAAAGAGATTATGTGGCGCTTATTACATTGTTAATATAAGCCTGTTAATAACTTGTCAACACACACACACATTAAACACAATATGTGGCATAGAAAAATAAAGCCATGTTAATGTCATTTATCAACGATGTAAACTATTTACCTTAAACATGTGTTTAAAAATGTTCCGATGAAGAAACAATATGATGACGAAGACGGATCTAGTTATTACGATGTGTGTCATAGTTATTACGCATGCTTAGTTTAAAGGGATGGGACAACTTTACTATATAGAGTAACGGAAGACAATTGTAGGGTAGGTGGGTGTGGCAGATTCTAAATACATCGCTTTCACTTTAATCCAAAAGTTTTATCTCATAATTTATTCATTACATATTAGAAACCGCTAATACTTTAGATGGGTAATAAACGTCTGGGGCACAGCATCGTCTTAATCACGCGTTTCCTTTGTTTAGAGGGAAAGTTCATTTAGTAACGGGACCTATCATGCAACTAGTCATCTGTTTGTGACGTCACTAGAGAGGTCGCAATATGGGGTCATGTACGTTTCAGCCAATCAGCGGCTTGGAATGGAGGTCATGTGACTAGAATAATCAGGAATCGTGACACTGTGACTTTGAGCTGGGTTCACACGTAGGCAACAGAAAAGGTTTGGTACGCAGTTAAAACTAAAGTCCACCAGGTAAATACTGACCGTTAGTTCAAGAAAAAAGATCCTAGCAAGACTTACAAACCAATATTTTGCCAATGAAGCGCGTTTAAGGAGGATATTTGAGCGACGAAAGGAGACTTTTCTGTTCAGACGATTATTCGGTCGCCATCTTGGACTGGGTGAGAAAGCAAAACAATATTTTGGATTGTCTATATGGATGAAATACAGGGTCTCTCGGTCTGCATTTTCACCCATGACTCCATCCATTACAAAGGGAATCGTTCAATGTGTGTTGTAAACTTGGTTTCATGAAATTTGACCAGGTAGTTATTGTGTGAACGGTATTTTCCTTCCGTGTGTTTATTTCTCTGCCAACGCAACGACCCAGCTTGTTCAGCTGGTTTGATAAAGCAGGAGATATACGTACTTTCCTTCTCTAACCTTTTGTGGAGATTTATGTAACTGACGATACCTGTACTCGGTCTTTATAAGTCAAAATGTTAAAATGTGGCTAACTAAACGTATCTTTGTCGGATTGAATGAAAGTAAGTCAGATGTAAACAAAGTGGAAGTTTAGGAGTTGTGCTTCAATTGTGATCAATTAATTCAAACTTACGGCATATTTTAGGCTAAAAAGTTTGAATCAGTAAGAAAGGATAGTGGAATTAATGTATCTGCAGTAGGAACGTGTCTGAATATGTAAGTTTGGCTTATATATGTATGCCTAACAGTTGGTTGAATAATAGATCTCACTGTGGCCAGCTGTGAGTCACAATAGGGTCATCTACTGTTAGGTAGGGGGATCAAAGTGCTTTGTTCATGGACTCAACAGTTAGGGAATGTGTGAACTATACTTTAACTTTGTCTTCATGAAGTCAATTTTTAAAATCTTATTTACACATGATATCAGCAGTAGAAACTAGCAATTTTAGTCCACTAGTCCTTATAATGATAACAAATAACAAAACACTTAAAAATGGCATTTTTCTACTTGTCCTTATGATACCTTAACTATTGTGCAGTTTGGCAAGGACTACAGGACTAGTGCCAATTTCTAACCCTGGATATTTTGATTTTGTTGGTCTGTATATCACATCAGCTAACCTTCATCAAGTTGGAATGGTACCAGAGTATTTCCTTGGAATATTGTGATGGAATTGCCCCAGGAAGTGGGAATGGTTGTACCAGGGTGACTGCGGTACGATAGCAGCATATTAAGTATCTGTAAAGTCTTAATGTTGTTAATGGTTGGCATTTGTCTCTTTCTACTTTCCATGGACATAGTACTAACACATTTATTAAGTTTAAGGATGCTGTATGTGAATTATATAAATCAACTCTCAATTTTTATGCAAATACCTATTCAGTCTGCGTCTTTATGAACTATTCCGAAACCTCAGCAATATTTTCATCCAGTAACAAGCTGGGGTATCCCTTAATATCTGACACTGTAATGTATGTTAAATGCTTTCTCCTTGGATATTTATAGTATGTTAGGACGGTGGGGTAGCATACTGGTTTCGGGAATTTGCTCATCACATTTAATGCCCAGGTCTTATCCCCACAAGGGTACAATGTGTGAAGCCCATTTCTGGTGTCCCCATCATGATATTTTTGGTGGCTAATAACTGTTATCACTCATTATGTAAGATTTCATATTGAAATTCTTAGTTTCTTTCAAATAATGCTCACATGTCATCTAGTCATGGGTTTTGTTTATTTCTGTCAGCTGAAAGTGTCACACTGACCATTTCATCACATCAGGTGTATTATTTTGTATAATGTTATGTTTTGTTACTAGAGTTGGTGGCCCTTTTGACTTGGGTATCTGTGGCCCTTTTGACCTGTTCCGGGGTGGTCTGGTAGCCTAGTGGTTAAAGTGTTCGCTGTCACGCTGTAACCCAGGTTCCATTCCCGACATGGGCACAATGTGTGAATGCCATTTCTGGTGTTCCCTGCTGTGATATTGCTGGAATATTGCCAAAAGCGGCGTAAAACAATACTCACTCAACTTTACCCGTTCCCACTTTCATGAGGGAAACAGATGATTGTAAAATTGATTTAAAGCTCCAGCTATCGATATTAATATCTTGGTTGATAACCAAAGAGAACTGACAGTTGCAAATATTTCATTTATCTAACAAAGCAAAAATCACCCAAATATAGGTTGTAATATCAGTCAGCTGGTGTTTGATAGGTGGTAAGCAATATCTACTAAACAGATGTAACTGTTTATGTAATTCCTGGTGGATGCTAATGGATTCCCACATTGATATTCGAGATGAGCATGTACAGCAGTGGTAGATCCGAATGTCCAGATGTCGGTAGAACATTAATAAGCACCCATGGCGATATTTGCTAATATATTGGCGAGTGAACAATCCCAATTAGCACCCTTTCCTTTAATCAATGTACACAATACTTATTATGCACCCTTAGTTATCGGCAATTAAATTCTTGAAAAATATATCTCTCTTATATAAACATTTCAGGCTGTCAGCATAAACCACGAAATTTATCTTTCAACTCTGCTTTTTTTCACCCAAATAAAATTCTAATAAGAGCCCCCTATTTCAATAATTAAGGTTGCATATAACACACAAGTGCGTATTATACACGAATAAATAAGTCTTGTGTACATTGATCAATCGGAAGGGGTGCTAATTGGGATTGTTCACTCGCCAATATATTAGAAAATATAGCCGTTGGCGCTTATTAGAGTGGGACGCTTATTACGGTGAACACGGTAATACAGCTTTGTTGGGATGACTTGTAGTTCACTGATAACAGGACCAATCAAATTGATGGGGCATTATTGTATTGGATACATATTACAATGCTGCGATACCTCTGAATTTAAGAAAATACAGACTTAAATCATTCAAAATTAGTTTAGAATCCAAGATAAATCCTTAAACAGATGGACCAAATTGTGCTAGAAGGTTTTTGCAGCAGTTTTTTCTTTACTTTGACTTTGGACTGGTCGCAGATGGAACATCAGTTCTCACCTTCGAATTGGTGCTGTTTCTGTTTCAAGAGAATTTCTAGTCATGTTGAATTTACTTTGGAAGTTTGTATTATTGACATTCAAGGTGTGCAATTTGTTGAAGAAATTACTGATATGTGATTTGTAATGCAACCGACACCTCCAGCCCATGCCTAGGTTTTTTACAGATGCAGAGCTCCAGATAAGCTTTTGGTGTTGTGGTATTTTACCCATGCATTTTAAAATCATTGGGTATCAGTAATTCTATTTGGGTATTCAAATTTCTGTTACCCAGTAGTTTTTACACATGTGGGTATTTAAGTTAAATATTTAAAAACACTATTCATCTAGTCCCTGCAAACTGGTGTCGTGTGGGTTCGAGAGCTTTGTAGGACTCAAAAATACCACGATACTTCCACACGAAAGTGTGATGGCGAATGATCATGATGTAACTGTCATCGTGAAGTTTGGCAAGGTTGACGGAATGCCCGTTCATAATTTCAAAATAAGTTGCTGATTTGCTAATCGAATACGCAGGGTTACTTCACAATATTTTGTTGATACGCACAAGTTTTATTTTTGTAGCGTATCTGTTATTTTCGTTGCGTATTTGATACGCCTGGATTTTATTTTACTGCATATTTCTGCATTTCTGATGCGTATTTTACGCAGATACGCAGCTTATCTGGAGCTCTGCAGATGTCAACAAATGTAATACACATTATCATTATGTATTCTACATCCAGCTGGTGGATGCAGTGGTATTTGCTTCATCATCACCCAGAGATTTATCATTTAAAAACACTTCTTATAAGACACATTTAGAAAAGGTTTTGGAGGAACAGGTTTTCTGACAATGGAGTGTGGACACTTTTGATTGATCCTGGGATGAACCCCATGGTCGATGCAAACAGAAGTTCTGATTATTCTCAGCCCTTGTTCCAATGAAAATCAAGAGGGCTTCATAAAATAAAAGTGTTTCACTGAAGCTGTAAACGTCTGAGACCTGCATTTCTTTGGGCTTTCTCCTAAGCTGGCACGTCGTGATATAACTGGAATATTGTTAAAAGCAGAGTTAAACCCAACTCACTCACACATAAAATATGCAAACCATCTGATTGCCCAAAGAATACATTTTTCACTGAACAGGTTGTTTACAATGAGTCTGCTGTAATCTTTTCCCTGTAACTGATATTGCATTTAGGTGTGACCACATTGTTTCCTCTTGTTAATGTTCAGTATTCATCAGTTTTTGTTTCTTTGATCAGTGATCTTGCTTGAGACAAATGGCGTCAGGACGTTTTCATGATTTTTATTAACTTTTGCTAGGATCTTTTTCTATAAGGGTCGGTCGGGTAGCCTTGTGGTTAAAGCGTTTGCTCATCACGCCGAAGACCCGGGTTCGATTCCCGACATGGGTACAATGTGTGAAGCCCATTTCTGGTGTCCCCTGCCATGATATTGCTGGAATATTGCTAAAAGCGTCGTAAAACCATACTCGCTCACTCACTCTTAACTGTTGGGCAGTTTGGTTGGTTGGTTTGTTGTTTTACGCCGCACTCCGCAATATTCAAGCTGTACGATGGCGGTCTGTAAATTATCGATGCTGGACCAGTCAATCCGGCAGTTTGGTAAGGACTATAGGACAAGTGCCAATTTCTGTCATTGATTTTCATTCAGCAGAATTGGAAAAGCCTTATAAAGTTTCCTAGCTAAGTTCGTGATAACGTTCAGTTCGGGACCCCACTAAACACCTTAAAATCCTTCCAGGGCTAAGCAGGCTGGGAACTCTTTCACAAACTGACCTTGACACTCTCCTTGCATCTTCAGACCTTAAAACCGAAAACAGACCGCCTCCGTGGTCTAGTGGTAGAGCGTCTGCCCGGAGAGCGGAAGGTCCGGGGTTCGATCCCCAGCCGCATCATACCAAAAGACGTTAAAATATGGTACTTGTTGTTACCCTGTCTGGCGCTCGGCATTAAGGGGCTAAAACAAGGACTGGTCGGCTCGGAGTCAGTATACTGTGTCTGAGTGGGGTATTCATGTTAAACTGCGGCATGGTATCTCAGTGAGCTAGCACTATAAATCGGCATCAGTCCGGACTAGTACAAGCAGCCACACAAACAAATACACGTCGCTATATAAGTGCAATAATCTTGGACGCGACGTTAAACCCCATTTCACCTCACCTCACCTCACCCACCATACGGTGCCCCCCCAATGCAGTGTCTGCCTGCCACCATGGTATGACCCTACCCCAGCATGCTGTGCTCCACCACTCTGAGCACACCTTGTACTTATGATTGTCTGTCACTGTTGCTGGAATTGTGGATGTCCCAGCCCCAACCAGCTTTGTTCCACCTCATGTGCGTTCTTTGTTTTAGCTTTCTGTCACTAGCCCCAAGACTGTCAGAGCATCACAAGATGCGAGAGTCTCACCCTCTGTCCCAACCATGCCGTTTCCCACCTCACATCAGAGCTCCAGATAAGCTTTTGGTGTTGTGGGTATTTTACCCATGCATTTTAAAATCATTGGGTATCAGTAATTCTATCTGGGTATTCAAATTTCTGTTACCCAGTAGTTTTTACACATGTGGGTATTTAAGTTAAATATTTAAAAACACTATTCATCTAGTCCCTGCAAACTGGTGTCGTGTGGGTTCGAGAGCTTTATAGGACTCAAAAATACCACGATACTTCCACAAGAGAGTGTGATGGCAAATGATCATGATGAAACTGTCATCGTGAAGTTTGGCAAGGTTGACGGAGTGCCTGTTTATAATTGCAAATAAGTTGCTGATTTGCTTATCGAATACGCGGAGTTACTTGACAAGTTTTATTTTTGTAGCGTATCTGTAATTTTCGTTGCGTATTTGATACGCTTGGATTTTATTTTACTGCATATTTCTGCATTTCTGATTTTTACGCAGATACGCAGCTTATCTGGAGCTCTGCCACGTGTGTCCTCTGTCACTAGTGCCAAGCCTGTCGGAGCACCTCGAGATGCTCGAGTCTCACCTCCCATCACCTCCCATCACCCTCTGCCCCCCCAGCCGTGCCATTCCCCACCTCATCTGTGTATCCTCTGTTTCAGTTGTGTGGGTGCCTGCCAGGGTTCTAGATGGAACAGAACGGGAACCAGAACCTGCCTCCCACTACACTCTGTCGCACAGGCTGTGGTTTCTATGGCAATGCTGCTTTCGATGGCATGTGCTCCAAATGCTACAAAGATGCACTAAAGCGCAAACAGAACTCCTCCTCGCCTGTGAGTAGCGGTCGAGTCAGCCCTACAGGTGAGACCAACGACGTCTCCAGCATGTCTGCCACATTGGCTCAGACATCTCTAGGTAATTCTTGTCATCTTTGTTTGTAGTTCCATCCCCTTGTTCAGTTACCTCCCTTTGTTTAGCTCCGCTTCTCCGTCTCCATGTCTCTTCATCTGTCTTCGCTGTAAATGCTTTTGAGGTGGAATAATAGCTGTAACACATCCTCAGTGTGTGCGTGGTTGGGTGCCAAGTTTAAATGTAACTAACCTTGGATGCTTTTACTAATTATGCTGCCCTCGTACTTAATAGTATAACACGCTAGGAATTGCTTGTTGGAATGGGAATACTTTCAAGAATGTAAAAAAAATTAAAAGTTTTTCAAGTCCTGAAACATTTCATTCCCTCACCTGTTTTAAGTATGCTTTGAATGTAATGTTTTGAATCAACTTTTTACAGGCCTACCAAAGAAATCCAGCAGAGAACAACCAAGCAATGGAATATGAATAAACTTTAAATAGAAATAGCCTCAAATTACAGACAAGACACAATCCCCCAAAAGTTTGCATCATAGGACTTTTTAAAACCTGTCACATTTTCTATTAAGACCGTAACAGTCTGCATGATTTACTGTGGTTGGTTCCATTAAAATGGCAGGTTTTAAGTCGTTTGTAATTTGTGTGGCTATTTCTATTTTCTGTTTATATTCCATTGCTTGGTTACTGTCTGCTGGTTGTCTTTGGTAGCCTTTTTACCTAGAAAGAAAACTTTTTGGCCGCATGCTAAAAGTGATAGACTGATGTGTGCATGCTAGCCTGGATAGAAATGGACAATTGCTCCAGTGGGGAAATAAATGTTTCATCTTACGATGTGTTGTCAATCACCTTTATTCATTCTGTATCTTTATCTGTTTGAATGGGCTTGGGAGTACAATCAGAGATCAGAATTACATGAAACATGTTTGAACATTGGCTTTGCAGGCTATTTGTCTAGAAGTCACTCTCCTAGTTCCTTGCAGTCAGGGGCGGTCGTAGCCTAGTGGTTAAAGTGTTTGTCATCACACCAAAGACCCGGGTTCGATTCCCGACATGGGTACAATGTGTGAAGCACATTTCTGGTGTCCCCCGTCGTGATATTGCTGGAATATTGCTAAAAGCGGCGTTAAACCATACTCACTCACTCCTTGCAACCTGGTACCTCTGCCACAGGCATGATATACCGTATTCGACGTAATAAGCGCCCAGGGCGCTCTCAAAATTAGAAATAGGGGGCCCTATTAGAATATAATTTTCGTGAGAAAATACCCAGAGTTGAAAGATCGTAAATTTCGTGGTTTATGCTAACAGCCTGAAATGATACAAAAGAAAAGTCTGTGCGTATTATACACGACAGATATATTTTCCAGAAATTAATTGCCCATAATTAAGGGTGCATATAACACACGAGTGCGTATTATACATGAATAAATAAGTCTTGTGTACATTGATCAATCGGAAGGGGTGCTAATTGGGATTGTTCACTAGCTATTCAATATATTTGCAAATATGGGCGCTTATTAGAGCGGGGCGCTTATTACGTCGAATACGGTATATCATCTTACTCCTCATTGTAATAACATGTCTTTATTATTATGACAAACATAACACTGAAAGGGTTCTATCTGGCCGGACTGCTCTGCTTTCAGAATTAGTGAATTTGTTTACAAACGAGAAAAGTCCTTTTGCATCACATGCAGTCTGCTGACCAGTTCACACGTGTTTTCACCAAAATTAACTTAAACAATATTGAATTAGAATTTGAATAAAACCAAATGGTTAAACTTTATCTTTGATCCTGGTGTGGAAACAATCCTAGAACAAAGTTTCCAGCTTCAAACACACACACACAAACCCTGCCCACCACCACCCCGATTGATTGATTGATTGATTGATTGATTGTCTCAAACTACAACCCAACATGCCCAGCCTTCACAAAAAGAATTGATCCCTCAAGTAATGCAGAATGAAGTGGACACCAAACACCTTCCAAATTATTTTGGTCGCGCCCTTTTGGCCACTGAGAAGCTGGTTCATCCTCGTAAATGTTGACTACCTCTGCGACCAGACTTACTACTCCAAACACCAGCTTCATCCGTCACTGGACACGCTTCATCTTTGCGTCTGGCGCATCTCCAGAAATCTCTCCTAGCTAATGGATATTACTGAAGAGTGTCTGGGGCTTTCACTGCTGCACGTCACGTTTCACAAAGGCTCAGGGCCCCGATCCACAAAGCATTCGTAGCGCTACGAACATCGTAAAACCCGTCGTAACTTTATGACAAAAATCTTAAGCGATCCACAAAGCTATCTTAGTGAAAATATCTCTTAAAGTTAAGAGAAAAATTATGAGTGGTCAGTACCTATCGTAAATCAAACATTTCTGTCGTAACTTTAGTATCAAGAGGGCGGCATATTTTTTGTTTGCTTGGCTTATTAGAAGAAAAGGCAACACGGTCACGACCAAGGGTGTTTCGAGACCGAAGTAGAGTACTTGACAATGATCATAAGACAATGAATTACGAACGGATTAAGAACGCTTTGGCGATCGGTCGTAAATATTAGTAAAATTATCTTAATTTCAGTCGTAAACTCTATGTGTAAGTTACGAAGGCTTTGTGGATCGGGGCCATGTATGATAAAAAATAGAGGCTTCTAAGGGTTATTGCACAGCTCGGGACATTACATTGCAGACCACTTCATTGCCACAACAAGTAGTATCTCCAGCCCTTGCGCACTACACGGAAGCTGAAGGGTTCCTGGGCTACCTATTTGGCTGCTCCTAATTCAGTGATTGCAACCACCTCTGGTTGCAAGATCTCCACACACAGTAGCTGAGCTCCCTCGCCCTGATTCGGTCTTATCGCCTTGCAGATCAGATCAGATCTTCCTGGACAGCCAAACCGATTATTTACCATTCTGCCACTTTCTTAGATATTTAGTCCTGACGATATCGAAGATCTCTCTTTATTCCCTGTCAGAGCCCAAAGGATCTACTTAAAGGCTTCTGAAACCTTACCCGGTCACGTGAGAGATTAGTCATCCTGTTGTTGACTGGTGAACACTGAAGTTTATCGGACTATGGTGTCCTTCTGGTTGCGCTCTTTTGGGCTTACACCTCTGCAGGTTTACCACACAATCTCATTAAAATCAGATCTAAGTTCTCGCTGCCGCTAAACAAAGATCTGAGGACAACCCATTACGGGTCACGCCAGAACGACCTTTCGCCAACTTTGACCAACGACTGAAATGACAAACGTCAGCCAATTAGAAAGCAGCTTTCTCGAGCTTTACGGTACTCGTTTCAACCTGGCGACTTCCATTTCAGAATATGCTTGAAAAATATGTTGGCACAGTTCTCGATTAAAATTTTGAAAACTGAACAAACGAACTTTCCGGAATGTCTAATGTATGGTTGAGATTGTATAGCAGTGCTTTCCGCATACTGTGCAATGTCTCCTCTGTTCAAATGTTTGACCCACGGAAGCGAGAGATAAACGATAATTTTGACGGAATCAGTCATACAGTCACTGTACTGTCGTTCGGAATACCCCGTGTTAAAGTTTTCGAGGTTGCATGATGAGAAAACCCTTACGACTGTCACTTTCATTATCTGGTAAGCGACGCTTTGATTGGTTGGATGAAAGGTCATTCTGACGTGACCAATAATGGGATGTCCTCAGATCTTTGTTAAGCGATAGCGAGAACTAGGATCTGATTTTAATGAGATTGGTTTACCACATTCAGTTGCCTCTAACCCACATGAGATGAAGGCAGTGGCATCTACCATGGCGTTACATAGCAACTGCACGTCACTGACCAAAATGGAAGGTTGCTCTTGGAAATCAGTCAGCGTTTGCCTCCCACTACCTCCGGGACATCTTAGTCTCAGAGGACGATGATGACGATACCAGCTTTTTCAGAATTGGGACCATGTCTAGAAATTACAGCAAGAAAAATTGATTTTATTTCATTTGTTTATTTTTCTTACCATTTGGTTCGCAGACATGTACAATGGAGGGAAATATACTTGTTTGTAGGGACTATATGTCTTTCCCATGGAAGTCACAATAAGGTGCTCCGTTGGAGCGTAATGAATGTAGCCTGTCTTGTAGAACTTCCCGGACGGAGAAGGCGAGATCCACTCCCTCTCGTAAACAGGGTAGGCTAAAGTCAGGCCTGAATAGGCTCCCCCTAGTTCAAAGCCACGCGGTCATTCAATAGATTGATGTCCATGGGAAACCACAGAACACATGAGTTGCCTGATATGATGTGGATCTGTCTTAGTAGCGCAAAGGGGTACGCTCTAGAAAGAGAACGAGGGTGCAAGGGATGTCAGACGATCAGATTGCACGGGATTCAAGTGGCGCATGGTGAACATGGTGATGAGTGGGATGTGTTGGGGTGAGGTGTTTTTTCATGGATCGTTTCCACACCAGGAAAAGAAGAAATTAATAGTGTGAGATAGGATGAGTATATAAATATACAATGTATTATAAAACTTTAAATAAAATAGATATACAATAAACACTTTTTATGACCAGGTAATGTAATAATAGGATTAACTTTCTACACGATCATTATTATTATGATTACAGTCTTATTTGTCTATCATCAGTGAATGACACCCAGAAATATGACTTAAGCCCAAAGGGCTATCAGTAAATATGTAATGTTAGCTTAGAACCTTGGTAGTGCGAAATGCTTTTGCGCGCAAACTTTTCTCTTACCTTAATTTTCAGTAGAATTTTGTGTTGTTATATGTACTATTATTAGCTGAGCTTTCTAGAATGAACAAAATGGTTTTGGCCAGTGGTTGCAGACTGTGATTGACACAAACTTAGATCACCAGAAAGTGAAAGTTAATTAACTTTTCGTTCTGTTTTGTCACATGACAATTCACAGTTTTGATGCAGTGCTATTCAATAACAATGAAGTCCCATATGCTAGGCACAGAGCTCCAGATATGCTGCGTGCATGGGTAAAATACCCACAACACCAAAAGCTTATCTGGAGCTCTGTAGCCATATGGAAATTGTTCAGTGGCACTAGGATTAATTCTTTTTTCAGCTTCTTGACCTCATTGACAAATGAACCGCCTCCATGGTCTAGAGGTAGAGCGTCCGCCCGGAGAGCGGAAGGTCCGGGGTTCGATCCCCAGCCGCGCCATACCAAAAGACGTTAAAAGATGGTACTTGTTGTTACCCTGTCTGGCGCTTGGCATTAAGGGGCTAAAACAAGGACTTGGCGGTTCGGAGTCTGTATACTGTGTCTGAGTGGGGTATTCATGTTAAACTGCGGCATGGTATCTCAGTGTGCTAGCACTATAAATCGGCATCAGTCCGGACTAGTACAAGCAGACATACATACATGTACATGCACGTCGCTATATAAGTGCAATAATCTTGGACGCGACGTTAAACCCCATTTCACCTCACCTCATTGACAAATGTTGTGAAGTTTGTATTTCTCTTATTGTCCATACCATCTTCCCGAGGCAAGTGAGTTAACTGACTATAAAAGTCCAGTTTCCACCCTTGCCGAACTAGGCCGGGATTCCTTGGCTCGATCGAAGATGTGTTCATACAGGGTCCACGGGTGGCCCAGTCATCTAAGGCACCACAATGTGCTGTTGGGAGCACGGGTGGCCCAGTCATCTAAGGCGCCGCAATTCGCTGTGCAGAGTTGCGTCCCCTGGACAAGCCAGAAACCTATGGTTGTGGGTTCCAATCCCGGTTCACCCCGATTATGTGTCTAGGTTTGTCAGCACCATACCCATGCACGTGGCTTTCACCGAAGTGGTAAACGTCTAAGACCTGCATCACTTCGGGTTTTCCTACCAGATCAAGCTGACACGCCTTGATATAACTGGAATACTGTTCAAAGCGGGGTTAAACCCAACTCACTCACACACTCCCTAATTGTCCTTAAGTTTGGTCAGTAAACATGCACAAGGACTCATGCTGCAGAATTTGCATGCTTCATAAGATTTTGTTTTGGTCTTACAATGATCATGAAAGTAGAACCTAAATTGTTCGAGAACCAGGCCAAATTGACCACCCCCATGGTCAGTGAATAGTGTCTGCTCATATCAACAGACATTAAAGGTGGTGCTTGTTGTTACCCTGCCTGGTGCTCAGACCTGTGAAGATTCCGGGTTAGAATAGGTCTTCAGCAATCCATACTTGCCGTAAAAGGCGACTATGCTTGTCGTAAAAGGCGACTAACAGGATCGGGTGGTCAGGCTCGTTGACTTGGTTGATGCATGTCATCGATCCCAATTGCGTGGATCGATGCTCATGATGTCAATCACTGGATTGACTGGTCCAGGCTCGATTATTTTACAGACCGCCGTCATATAGCTGGAATATTGCTGAGTGCAGCGTTAAACAGCAAACAAACAAACTGGTGCTTAGCTTTAAGTAGCTAAGGGACTTATTGTCTCGGTGTCTATACTGTGTCTGAATGGGGTATCCATGTTAAAACTGGTGTGGTATCTCAATGAGCTAGCACTCTAACATCAGCTAAATACTTGATGAATAAAGGACAGAGATCGTAATCGCAACGTTAAGCCCCATTTCATCTCACTTCACACCTGCACTTCACTGGACTGATGATGATGATGATGATGATGATGGTTGAGGGGCGGTCGGGTAGCCTAGTTGTGAAAGCTATCGCTCGTCACGCCAAAGACCTGATTTCGATTCCCAACATGGGTACAATGTGTGAAGCCCATTTCTGGTGTCCCCCGCCGTGATATTGCTGGAATATTGCTAAAAGCGGCGTAAAACCCTACTCACTCACTCACTCACACCTGCAGTGATTGTCTTACTTGCAATGGTACAAATGATGTGCTGTATACTCAACACTGACTTTCTGCTTGCTGCTTCAGGAACATCATCACCAGATCCACCATCTTCCACGTCGCCACCCCCTGGCAGCACCCCCAGCACCACCAACACCACACCCAGCGTGGAGACGGCCACGCCTACTGTGCCTGTAGCCAGCGCCAGTCAGGAAAAGCAAGACACGGAGAAGACGGAAGAAGGAGCAGCTGGTAAGAGTTGTCCCCCCTTGACATCGATGCGAGGACCATATAAAGTATTTATTATTCAGATGCAGGGTTCAAAATTACAATGCAGTGTTAGAAATTGGCACTAGTCCTGTAGTCCTTACCAAACTGCCCAATAGTAAAGGCTTCCTAAGGGCTAGTAGAAATTGGCCCATTTTAAGGGTTTTGCTATATGTTATCATTATAAGGACTAGTGGACAAAAACTGTTAGTTTCTAACCCTGCAATGCTTTATCTTTACTTGGTCTCAGAGTGAGAAACTTGAGCGCTAGAAACAAATTCGTCCACTAGTCGTTATAATGCTAACATAAAGCAAAACCCTTAAAAAGGGCAAATTTCTACTAGTCCTTATGATACCTTAACTATTGGGCAGTTTGGCAGGGACTAAAGGACTAGTGCCAATTTCTACCGCTAGTATCTGTTCGATGTTGGGGATGCCAGGTTTAAACAGGTTCCAGTTCAGCTTTTGAAATTGGCACTAGTCCTGTAGTCCTTGCCAAACTGCCCAATAGCTAAGGTATCATAAGGACCAGTATAAATTTGCCCTTTTTAGGGGTTTTGCTCTATGCTATTATGAGGACCAGTGGACTAAAAGTGTTGGTTTCTAGTGCTGCCATTATGTGAAAGGCTTGAAAAGTGAATGTACACACGACAAATGGAATTGAAACGTTTAAAAGAATTTTTAAGATATCATGTGAGATTCAAACAGTTATAGCTGCGGTTGGGTAGCCTAGTGGTTAAAGCGTTCGCTCGTCACGCTGAAGACCCTGGTTCGATTCCCGACATGGGTACAATGTGTGAAGCCCATTTCTGGTGTCCCCCGCCGTGATATTGCTGGAATATTGCTAAAAGCGGCGTAAAACCATACTCACTCACTCACTCACTCACTCAAACAGTTATGGTACGTAAGCCTACACTGAACACTGTCTGTCACCAGGGGGGTCGGAGGTGTCCGATGATGGGAAGTCTGAAGACGGGAAAGACAAGAAGCCCAAGAAAAACAGATGTCATACTTGCAAGAAGAAGGTTGGACTAACAGGTGGGTCAGTCAGCACTGTCACCTCCAGGAATAACAACACTAATCAAAATGTAGCTTTCACCAACTCGGTTGTGTTGTGCTTACAGAGAGAGAGTTTATTCAGTATTGAAGGCCTCGTGGCCAAGAGTACAATTTCTTTCATAAAACATGCGTACGATAGTGGCATGTGGGTGTTCATGTAATTTCTAAATATGAAAGTATAAGTCTATAAATAAAACTGTATCTTTAAATCTGATTAATACTTCTGCTTAACGGTAAACTGGCAAATTTCTCTTGAGATAAAGAGCAAAACCTCTTTTAACATTAACATTGTTTGGGACATCGCGGAGGCAAATTTCTGGATTTCACAAACTCAGTTGTGTTGTGCTAACAGAGGCAATTGATGGTACTGCTTGCATCAAATATAACCCTCATGTTTTCACTAATTTGGAAGGTCCCTATGAATTCTATATGTACAGAGCAGGAATGAGGCTGCAGTACCTGTTAAATTGGACCCGTGAAGATTCCGGGGTAGAATAGGTCTTCAGCAACCCATGCTTGCCGTAAAAGGTGACTAATGGGATCGGGTGGTCAGGCTCGCTGACTTGGTTGATGCATGTCATCCATCCCAATTGCGTGGATCGATGCTCATGATATTAATCACTGGATTGTCTGGTCCAGGCTCGATTATTTACAGACCGCCGTCATATAGCTGGAATATTGCTGAGTGCGGCGAAGATCTTCATTCTACCATAAATTTTGAAAGTTTCTGATTCTGATCAGAGGTATCAAATCACAATAATAACCCCATCACAGCCAAAATTAGTTTATAGAAAAGTACTTCTTCCTCATTGTTTTTAGGCATTTTTTAATAATTAAATGTAAAATTATTAGTAGCTATTTACAAGTATGTGAGGCGATACATGATTGATGAAAATTTGACAGAAATCAAGAGAGAAAAAGAGTATTTTCCCCGTCTGACTGCCATGTGCACTGTACTGATGAACTGATATTCATATATAAATCACTATTATTATGAATTCCCTGGATCCATCTATTGTTACAATTTGTGCCATCGCCATCCATATCTCTCCTTATGCCTGGACACTGGAAGGTTGATGTTTTGATCCTGGCCTCATTAAAAGATGGTACTTTTGTTATACCCTGCCTGACACTTGGCATGAAGGGGCTAAAACAAGGACTGGTTGTCTTGGAATCAGTATACTGTGTCTGAGAGGAATTCCATGTTATACTGTAGTATGGTATCTCATTGGGCTAGCACTATAAAATCGGCATTGGTCTGGACGCGGGCAAGCAGTCGCATACACGTGAATGCATGTCGTAGTATAAGTGCAGTAGTCTTGAAAGTGATGAGAAACCCCTTTCACCTCACCATACCCCTCAAAAATAATTTCCCACAATTCCACTCACAAATGAGTGTAATGTGATTGGATGGCTTAGTTTAAATTCATGATTTTCAAATAGTGCTTAAAACAAAGCTGTAGTGTTTAATGTATCCGCAAGTGTTGTCAATATTTACCGAATGGAGATGAACAATTAATTATTACCTTTCAATTGTAGTTTGATTTTTGGAAAAAAAACTAAATTTGAACTATTTTTAATTATCTTTCCTCCATGTGTCATTCAAATGTGTAAAGCAAAAAATCAGAAAAGTGTTGCCTTGATTTTCTAGACTGTAGAGGTACAGAGGTTGTCTTGAAAAGGCCGTAAATCTGCATTTTCCTTGAAAATACATGTTGTGAAGAGACCTTGAATTACACCTTACTTACACATCAAATTCTTTTATATAAATTTGAAATACAAACATTGTTTGTGAATGTCTGCGAATGTATACCTTATTGCTGTATGGTAACTAGATCATGGCTGATTTTGCATACCTCGTTTGCATGATGATTGCTTGAATAACGAGTGTTCTGCCGAATGAATGCAACTGTGATCCATGAAGAGTTACTCCCCTTTATGTTAAGCCACAGCACTGAATGTTTGAATCTTTTTTCTGTTTTGTATTTGCATTGACTCAAAGTGACATGAAAAGGCTTTGACAAGTGGTGTGAAAAGGCCTTGAATTTGAAAAGTGCCACGAAAAGGCCTTGTATTTGACATTGCCATGAAAAGGCCTTGTATTTAACATTGCCATGAACAGGCCTTGACATTGCCATGAAAAGGCCTTGTATTTGACAAGTACCATGAAAAGGCCTTGTATTTAACATTGCCATCAAAAGGCCTTGTATTTGACATTGCCATGAAAAGGCCTTGTATTTGACATTGCCATGGAAAGGCATTGAATTTGACTTTGCCATGAAAAGACATTGAATTTGACATATGCCATGATAAGGCCTTGCATTTGTTGAGGACAACCCTGCTGTAGTGGACTGTTTCAGAGATACAAAGATTTGCTGAGTTACTGTTTGCACCAGAATCTTGACGTGTGATGTTCTCGTTTTCCAGGCTTCATGTGTCGCTGTGGGGGTCTCTACTGCAGTCTACACCGATATTCAGACAAACACGACTGCAATTTCGATTACAAAGAATTAGCGCAACAACAGATCCGGAAGAATAACCCTGTGGTTGTTGGGAAGAAGATTCAGAAGATTTAATTTGCCAGTATGGATAGAGAAGAGCAATGGGATTAGAAATGTGGGAGTTGTTTTTAAAATATCAACCATTACCAACACAATTGAGTTCTACCACTACCACTGCACTAGGGGACCTGGCAAAACTCTAATACAATGAGACCCTCCTGTTACTTGCCTGTGTTAGTGCAACAAGCATTGGTGCGTTTTTTTGTGCACACTTTAGTGCATCGTCTCCGTGCAGCCAGAAATGACTGAAGGGCATTGGGGATTTGCACTAATGGATGAGTTGGCGACAAGTGGATTTGTGGTTCCTTCCGAGCTTCATCGTGGCTGATTATAATATGTTACTGATCATGATGCAGATTTTCATTTCCTTATTATTATTTACAATGTGTGTAATTTGAACCTATGGTAAACTACATATATGTGCGTATGTAAGTTTGTATGTACGTTCGTTTCCGAATCTTGGGCTTTTTCTATTACCCCGGATGCCCCTCCTCAATGTTTACGTTTGTTTATGGTGTTATGAATATGTACCCTCCGACTGACACATTGAGCGCCTGTTAGTTGCAGTTAAGCGAGTGCTGTGGATATGTCTATTAACATTCACCCGAATAGGAGCTTTTCTTCTACACTTTTGTATGCTTAAATAACAGCAGTGAGTATCCTAGGTTGAAGACGTGATATCGTATGTAACACCATTAGGCAGTATTACCCCAGGGATTCTTATTGACCAGGGATCAGTCTTAACACTAACCACCCGCCCGAAAGCCGCACCATGTTTAAGGAATTTTTAGGTTTGCGAAAATATATACTGAACCAAAAATGGTAAGGAACAGGGTGCCGTTGTACAAAACAACCTTAGCGCTACGACTGTCGTAAGTCTATGTTAAGGTATGGGAGTTGCGAACACCTTAGCGCTAAGATCACTTTGCACAACGGCACTCTGGACTATTTTTGGGGATATATTTTTTTTGCCCATTTATGAAAATATCCCGAAAAATATTTATGATTCCTGACCTTTTTTGTTCAGTATGGATCAGGATATATCCTATCAGTCAGTGTACAGGCTTGCAACTTTTTGGGTTAAGTCTGATCCCTGAGCTCCTGTGGTTGCAATTTTTTATTAAATGCCTAGGATACGCATTGTTTCCAGTATAAGCGCATATTTATCAAACTTTTTAGGATATTTTTGATTGTGTATTAATTGATTACCTCCACAATTCTGCTTTGTAAATTGACTACTAGCCAAATGTCACCTCAATCACATATTCTACTGATGAAAACATTCACGCTGATGGTGGCAGAGTATTGAGACTATATTTGTTATTGTGTTCTGGGTATTAGTTTGGTTCAAGGTAGAGGTACATATTGATGATTTGCTACCATTTTGAAGTCTGAAATGTATATTAGCTATATAATTGATTTGAAGCCAGAATATGTATCTCTAGTCTTATTAATTGCTTTGATTCTAATCCGTATCAGTAACTGTTGCCATGGTAACTGTTGCCTTGGTCCTGCTTTACCTCATTTCTTGGGACAATTCTGAGCCCTTGACAAAATAACCTCAGCTCTGGGACCTTATATTTCATAAATCTACTACCGGGACTATTATTATCCAGTGCTGTGGTTGTTTTGTGATGGTCACTTCGTAGGGTTTCAAGTCATCTAGAATCCGGTTTATGGAGTGTAAGCTCCATACGCCTCCAACTCTACTCTACAACAGTGTGTATCTTGATTACCACATCCTTTCACAGTGTACAGATTTCAGCCACTGGATTTCTTGAGCATGAAATATTATTTTCTTCTATGCAGAATAGTTAGAGAGTTCTGTTCATTATTTGCCATGAATACGGTATATGTAATAATGCGTCAAAAATTTGAAAAAATATTAATATATATAAAAAAAAATTGTCAGTGCTTTCTTCATAAAGCAAGAAGCATTTATGAGTATTAAAACATGAAATACTTCTAGTTGTATTATTATTTCAACCATCTCTTTCAGGTACACAAGATTGGAAGCCTATATATTATTACTGCAGTTAAAGGCAATATACAAATATCGTCCACATATTTCTACAGGTCATGTCAAGGCCTTATGCACGCAATATCTCCAAGGCATTTTTTTCCTGCTTGCCATTCCTAATTTTGAACTTGTTTATCATCCCAAATTGGCTTCGGGGCACGTGTGTCCCAGTCGTCTAAGGCGCCGCGATATGCTGTGCAGAGTTGCGTCCCTTAGGCATGCCAGAAACTTATGATTGTGGGTTTGAATCCCGGTTTGCCCCGATTATGTTCCTATGTTTGTCAGCACCATACCCGTGCTCGTGGGTTTCACTTAAGTGGTTAATGTCTGAGACCTGCATCATTTCAGGCTTTCCTCCCACATTAAGCTGACACACCGCTAAATGACTGGAATACTGTTCAAAGCAGCATTAAACCAAACTCACTCACTCACTCACTCACCCAAATTGGCTTCAGCTGGATATAACAGTTGAGATCAAGCCATATTATCTTGCTTCAATGAAATTCATTCAGAATGGTTCGCAGGTCATTGTGACTATATCAATTACTATGACGTCACAATCAAATGACGCCACTCATCTATCGAACACTAAAGCTGGTTAACAAATTTTTACACTGAAGGCACTGGTTATTTTTGTTTACAAACCGTAAATGTTGGAAATAGATTTTTTTTATGATAAATAGAATCTCATCGTTGTCTATTAGCAACAAATATGTAGACACTTCCCTATGAAATTGCATCACATTGCCTTGAACGTTGTGATATCAGTTATCGTGACATCACATGAAATGACATCATTAGTCTCTGCCCCCAATCATGGCCAGTTGATCATGGCATGATGGGCGAGATTCATACATGGTGGCCAGACACCACGTATATAGAATACTAAACAAGCTCCTGTGTAATACAAATTTTGTCAATCTCATTACAGACCGCCTTCATATAGCTTGAATATTGCTGAGTGCGGCGTTAAACAGCAAACAAATAAAAACTCCGTAAATGAAACGTGTAATTAAATATATACTACTCAAAAGAAATTAATAAACTCACGATCCTTTTTTATATGACTATAGTCAACCTGTCATGGTTGGTCGGTATTGCAACACACAGCCTTCCAATTGTCAATCTCATTAAAATCAGATCTTAGTTCACGCTACCGCTGAACAAAGATCTGAGGACGTCCCATTACGGGTCACGTCAGACCGACCTTGCGCGAACTTTGACCGACCAATGGAATGACCAACCAGAAGGCAGCTTTCTCGTGCTTTACGGCACAAATTTCAAATTAGCGACTATGCTTCGAAGCATATTTTGACAAATTCTCGATTACTAATTTGAAACCTGAACAAAAATGAAATTCTGGAATGACTAATAGATGGTCTAGATTGTAAGGATTCAGTCGTTAAACCCGTAACTATTGTTCGGAATACCCCATGTTAAAGTTTTCGAGATTGCATGATTAGAAATTACATTCCGACTGTCACTTTCATGATCTGGTAAGCGACGCAGTGATTGGTCGGATGAAAGGTAGTTCTGACGTGACCCCTAATGGGATGTCTTCAGATCTTTGTTTAGCGGTAGCGAGAACTAAAATCTGATTTTAATGAGATTGAAATTTTGTGAAACGAGCGTAAACGAACTATTCACGAGTTTCATAAAATTGGTATTACACGGGAGCAGTTTATATATTACTTGTTTCGAAATTTTTTGAATTTCACTGTCGTGTGTGAATAGGCAGACATCTACGCGATCCACAGCATAATCCAATTGAGTTGATACTTATAATTTCACACCATACAACTGTCAACCTTGAGAATCCAGAGGTCAGTTTCACAAAAGCTGTCGCAGCACTGTTATTATCCATAACTCCCGCATACAAAGTCGTACGAGAGTCGTTGCGCTGCGATCGCCTTGTGGATCGATCGTGTACCATATACACATACTTGGACGTAATTTATGAAATTTTGTTTTAAGATCCACCTGCGAAACAATGCCATGTGACGTGGCCTAGCAACACGGTTGCTGGGATCGTTAAGTGTGCATAAGCTCCTCTCAGTGATCTATCATTTTTACACGTAAAGTCCATAAAGTAAAGTCCGTGAATAAGCCCAGGGGTGTTGAGAATTTTCAATATTAATTTGTTCGTGAAACTGTTCCAGCAGGACAAAGCACGCGCTTTGGTATTAATGTGTAATACAGCTGTATGTTTATTAAACGAGATATCTCTTCTCTATATCCGGGGAGCAAGGGTGGCCTTGTCGTGTTAGGCGCCGCAAATCGCTGTGCAGAGTTGCGTCCCATGGGCGCGCCAGAAACACATGATTGTGGGTTCGAATCCCGCTTCGCCCCTATTATGTTTCTAGGTTTGTCAGCACCATACCCGTGCTCGTGGGTTTCACCGAAGTGGTAAACGTCTGAGACCTGCATCACTTCGGGCTTTCCTCCCACATTAAACTGACACGCCGCGATATAACTGGAATACTGTTAAAAGCGGCGTTAAACACAACTCACTCACTCACTCACTTCTCTTTATCCACGGCGACGGTCGGGTAGCCCAGTGGTTAAAGCGTTCGCTCGTCACGCCGAAGACCCGGGTTCGAATCCCGACATGGGTACAATGTGTGAAGCCCATTTTCTGGTGTCCCCCCGCCGTGATATTGCTGGAATATTGCTAAAAGCGGCGTAAAACCATACTCACTCACTACTGTAGTGAAGAATATACATACGGAAACATCTCGCTTATTGTGACTTGGACATGTTTGACTGAGGTTATGGGTTATGACCCGTTAAGAGTAAGTAAGGGTCGTCAGCAACCCATGCTTGGCGTAAGATTCGAGTATGCTTGTAAGAGGCGACTTGGGGATCGGGTGGTCGGGCTTTCTCCTCTTAATCGATCTTAATTTATAGCATCGACCCCGTGATGATCTGGGATAGAATAAGTCTTTAGCAACCCATGCTCGCCGTAAAATGCGTCAACCGGGATTGGGTGGTCGGGCTTGCGTAAGAGTCGAGTATGCTTGTAAGAGGCGACTAACGGGATTGGGTGGTCAGGCTTGCGTAAGAGTCTAGTATGCTTGTAAGAGGCGACTAACGGGATCGGATGGTCGGGCTTGCGTAAGAGTCGAGTATGCTTGTAAGAGGCGACTGACGGGATCGGGTGGTCGGGCTTGCTGACTTGGTTGATGCATGTCATCGATCCCAATTGCGTGGATCGATGCTCATGATATTAATCACTGGATTGTCTGGTCCATACTCGATTATTTACAGACCGCCGTCATATATCTGGACTATTGCTGAGTGCGGCGTTAAACAACAAACACAAACACGTAGAAGTCACTGAAACAACATACAATTATTTTCAAAAAGGTCAACTCACTGGCTTACAATACACAATCGACTGGAGCCATGCGAGTAATAATATGTTTTATAACCCAAGAAACTTATAAGTTACCAGTGTGAATGATTTACCGTTTGCATCGATGTTCATTGTGTCAACTACTTGTTTTTGAGGGCGCAAAGCGATCTCAGCTTAACGTCTACCGTAAGTCTATGCAAAGTATGGGAATTCCGGTCCCATTAGCACCTAGTTCGTGGACCGCCTCTTTGTCTAGTGGTAGAGCGGAAGGTCCGGGGTTCGATCCCCGGCCGCGTCATACCAAAAGACGTTAAAAGATGGTACTTGTTGTTACCCTGTCTGGCGCTTGGCATTAAGGGGCTAAAGCAAGGACTGGTCGGCTCGGAGTCAGTATACTGTGTCTGAGAGGGGTATTCATGTAAAACTGCGGCATGGCATCTCGGTGTGCTAGCACTATAAATCGGCATCAGTCCGGACTAGTACAAGCAGCCACACAAACACACACACACGTGCATGCACGTCGCATTTAAGTGCAATAATCTTGGACGCGACGTTAAACCCAATTTCACCTCACCTGGTTCATGAACCCTGGGCCAAGTCCAACAAAGCGATCTTAGCGCTAAGGTGATCGTAACTTCCTCACTTTAACATAGGCTTACAGTCATCGTAGCGCTAAGACCGCTTTGTGGACCGGGCCCCTGCAGGGCCACCATCATTGGTGGAAACGAGCATGTTAAGTTTCAGATTCATTGGTCAAGTGGTTCTGAGTGGATTGTTTCGGCGGACAATTGAGACTGGTTATTCACTGGCATTGGCCTTTTATTGTTAAGCTAAGGGGAATGCATTTTGAGAGACTTTAGGTGCAGGGTCAAATCGAGATCAAAGTAATATTGCTAAAAAAACGAAAAGTGTTCAGACCCACTACTGACTACACATACAGATTCCGTTTTATTTTGAACAAAACTGGCTTATTGTAGAAGCAAATATGGTTGCCTTTGGTGGCCATATTGGAAATCAGATTTGAATGTCTGGGTCAAATTGGGGTGTCAGCTTCATGGTCCAATATATGTGTTGAGTGAATTTAGGAGCATGACGATGTATTTATATACCAAGTTTCTTTATTTTATAACCATAACGAACGAGTTATAACCACAAATAGATGTTTCAATACGGCTGTCGTGGCAATCTCATTAAAATCAGACCTCAGTTCTCGCTACCGCTAAACAAAGATCAGAGGACATCCCATTACGGGTCACGTCAGAACGACCTTTCATCCGACCAATCAGAGCATCGCTTACCAGATTATGAAAGTGACAGTCGGAATGTGATTTCTGATCATGCAGCCTCGAAAACTTTAACTCCGAACGACTGTATCCATACATTCTAGACCATCTATTAGCCATTCCAGAATGTTCTTTTGTTCAGGTTTCAAATTTGTAATCGAGAATTTGTCAAAATATGTTTCGAAGCGTAGTCGCCAATTTGAAGTTAGTGCCGTAAAGCACGAGAAAGCTGCCTTCTGATTGGTCATTCCATTGGTCGGTCAAAGTTCGCGCTGATCTCAGATCTTTGTTTAGCGGTAGCGTGAACTAAGATCTGATTTTAATGAGATTGGCTGTCGTGGTAGCCATATTAAAAATCAGATTCGAATCTCTTGAACAAATTCCGGTGTCGCGTGTTTCTGACGCCGTGTTCACAGACGCCGACCGACGCTCGACAGGCAGGTGAGGTGAAATTGGGTTTAACGTCGCGTCCAAGATTATTGCACTTATATAGCGACGTGCATGCACGTGTATGTGTGTGTGTGTGGCTGCTTGTACTAGTCCGGACTGATGCCGATTTATAGTGCTAGCTCACTGAGATACCATGCCGCAGTTTAACATGAATACCCCACTCAGACACAGTATACTGACTCCGAGCCGACCAGTCCTTGTTTTAGCCCCTTAATGCCGAGCGCCAGACAGGGTAACAACAAGTACAATCTTTTAACGTCTTTTTGTATGACGCGGCCCGGGACCTTCCGCTCTCCGGGCGGACGCTCTACCACTAGACCACGGAGGCGGTCTCGACAGGCAGACCATGACAAGCTCACTTGACTTTCAGTCAGCTGGACTAAATATACAATTCTCTTCTATTTCTCCTCTTAATCGATCTCAGTTTATAGCATCGGCCCCGTGATGATCTGGGATAGAATAGGGGCGGTCGGGTAGCCAAGTGGTTAAAGCGTTCGCTCGTCACGCCGAAGACCAGGGTTCGATTCCCGACATGGGTACAATGTGTGAAGCCTATACCTGGTGTTCCCCGCCGTGATATTGCTGGAATAATGCTAAAAGCGGCGTAAAATCAACTCACTCACTCTGGGATAGAATAAGCCTTTAGCAACCCATGATCGCCGTAAAAGGCGTCAACCGGGATTGAGTGGTCAGGCTCGCTGACTTGGTTGATGCATGTCATCGTATCCCAATTGCGTGGATCGATGCTCATGATATCAATCACTGGATTGTCAGGTCCAGACTCGAATATTTACAGACCGCGTTACATAGCTGGAATATTGCTGAGTGCGGCGTTAATCAAACAACAAACAAACTATATAGCATCGGAATACTGGAAAGAACATTAAATGATCATGACGTATTTCACTAGCACATAGCAACCTGCAGAGAGATGTGTAACCAGTATAAATACCCATGACTTACAACCACATCTCAAGCTTTGTAGTGAGTGAGTTGGGTTTAACGCCGCTTTTAACATTATTCCAGTTATATCACGGCGCTTATTGTGGGAGGAAAGCCCGAAGTGATGCAAGTCTCAGACGTTTACCACTTCGGTGAAACCCACGAGCACGGGTATGGTGCTGACAAACCTAGAAACATAATCGGGGCGAACCGGGATTGGAACCCACAATCATAGGTTTCTGGCGTGCCCAAGGGACGCAACTCTGCACAGCGAATCGCGGCGCCGGAGACGACTGGGCCACCGTGACCCCCTCAAGCTTTGTACCCTAACACATCTGTATCACGTGGACATTGGAGAAGTTGACACACATTCCTTATCACCTATAAACCAATGTAGGTCACGTGCACTTCTTGTGACACTCTGACCTCGGAGTCACACATATGTCCATCGAAGAGTTGCGTGCACAAAGAGTTGCGTCCCTTGGACGTGTCCGGAACCGATGCATTCGTGACCAACTCGTGTTATTCCGAGACAAGCCGAATAGCGACTCGTGCCCCTCCAATGGTCATTTTGCGACCGGGTTCCGTCTTAGCGCAAACGGGCATACCTAAAACAGTTGTCAACTCGTTGCGTAAGGGTTCACATATATTTCCCCATGTATTACATATATTTCAGATGCAATTTAAAGCACATCTAGACGTGCGGAATTATACAGTATGATTGAACACATTTAATTGTGTCTAGGGTATATTTTAGATGCAAGATATATGTAAGAACTAAAAATATTTCTGAGGGATATTTTGACGAAGAACTTGAAATCATACGCGCATTCTGATTGGTTTGTCGTATTTTCGCACATAAAATACATCGAAAGGGGGACGAGTCTTCTTGCAGGTTACGGAAAGGGGCGAGTGGTGACGAATGGTTAAGGGAAGGAGCGAGTGGTGACGAATGGAACCTATGGTCATGGGTTGGTATCCCAGATTCGCTCTGATTATGTTTCTATAGGATTGTCAGCACTGAATACAAGAAGCTATTTGGTGTCCAAATTGAGCTGTGTCGAAGTCATATCGTGTCGATGTTGAGATGTGTCGGCCTTGTCGAAGCTATATCGTCTGATGTTAATTTTTTTCGGCTTTGTCGATGCTAAAACGTTGTGGCGAAGCTCTGGTTGTGACGATGTCGGCCTATGTCGACTCTAGTTGTGACGATGTCGTCGTGTGTCGACTCTGGTTGTGGCGAGGTCGTTGTGTGTGGACTCTGGTTGTGGCGGTGCGGATTCTGTTGTGGCGATGCGGTTTTAGTTTGGTTTGTTGTTTAACGTCGCACTCCGCAATATTCCAGCTATATGACAGTGATTGATATCATGAGCATCGATCAACGCAATTGGGATCGATGACATACATCAACCAAGTCAGCGAGTCTGACCACCCGATCCCGTTAGTCGCCTCTCACGACAAGCATAGTCGCCTTTTACGGCAAGCATGGGTTGCTGAAGACTTATTCTACCCCGGATCTTTAAAGTGTCCTGTGTGGACTCTGACTGTGTCGATGCCGCCCTGTTTCGACTCTAGTTGTGGTGATGTCGTTGTGTGGCGACTCTAGTTGTGGCGATGTCGTCGCGTGCGGACTCTGACTGTGGCGATGTCGTCCTGCGTCGACTCTGGCTGTGTCAATGCCGTCGTATGCCGAGAGTCAATTTGTGATGATGTCGTCATGTGTCGAAACTGGACATGACGATGTCGTATGTGTCGACTCTGTATATGACGATGTCGTCGTGTGTCGACTATGAATGATTCACACCCTATCTGGGGCAACTTTAAACAAGAGTTAGGGGTATAATTTATTTAGTGTACATTTGAGTATTACTGAATTATAAATGGATGCAGACACAGCAATCTGCGGTCGTCCATCTGCTTCACACGTGCACGAATATAACAGTTGAAGGTTCGTGTTATGATTTGCAAATGTTCTTGAAGTGTGACAAGTACTGTAAAATAGAGTATGATACATATAGAATACTAAACGAGCTCCCGTGTAATAATTTTATGAAACTAGTGAATAGTTGTGGTATCTGACGAGCGCTACTATAACGGTAACGCTATTTTTCAGGGCATTATCATTTGCAGAAGCCTGAGGTCATCCATTAACTGCCCGATGAACGAGGGCAGTTGAAAAGACCGAGGGCTTCTGCAAATGATAATGCCCTGAAAAATAGCGTTACCGTTATTATAGCTAAAATGGATGGAATTTGTTATCAAATAAATAGAAACAACAATGTCGATTTTGAAACATTTACTGCAAACAACACGTATTGTAGCGAAACGACAGTCGTTAGTCTAAGTTAAAGTATGTGAGTTGCGATTAGCCCTACGATAATTTGTGGAACGGACGCCTGAATTCTAACGATGGACCATTGTATGGTATTAAATTCATACGTTTCAACTTTTGACGTGTTTGAAGTATTATTCTGTTAAACTCAATTGGACTATGCCGTGGATCGTGTAGGTATCAGCCTATTCATACTCAACAGTATAATTCTAAAAATGTTATAAATGGCAAGTAATCAATAAAATGCTAAACTCGCTAGTAGAGAGAAAGTAGTATTACTTTCTCTCTACTCTCGCTCCCGTGTAAAACCAATTTTATGAAACTCGTGAATTCACTCGTTTCATAAAATTGGTATTACACGGGAGCTCGTTTAGTATTCTATATATGTATATCGACCATCTGTTTGTGTGAAGTGTGACACACACGGTTAATATATAGTTGCGACATTGGAGTGTAGCCGTCAGTTTGTGTGAACGTGTAAGGCACCGTTAAATATAGTGTGTAACGCCGAACATTCAACCGTCAGTTTGTCTGAAGTGTGACAAGCACCGTCAATTACTGTGTGTGACATTGGAATACCGAGCGTCAGTTTGACTGAAGGCTAACGGCCTGATTTTTCTCCTGTTAAAATGAACCGCCTCCGTGGTCTAGTGGTAGAGCGTCCGCCCGGAGAGCGGAAGGTCCGGGGTTCGATCCCCGGCCGCGTCATACCAAAAGACGTTAAAAGATGGTACTTGTTGTTACCCTGTCTGGCGCTTGGCATTAAGGACTGGTCGGCTCGGAGTCAGTATACTGTGTCTGAGTGGGGTATTCATGTTAAACTGCGGCATGGTATCTCAGTGAGCTAGCACTATAAATCCGGACTAGAACAAGCAGCCACACAAACACACACATGTACATGCACGACGCTATATTAGTGCAATAATCTTGGACGCGACGTTGAACCCCACTTCACCTCACCTCTTGTGATAAGAGACAACTGGTGTGTCGTGTGAACAAGCTCGGGCACTTGGATGAATTGATCTTCATGTGGAAACTGAAACACGTGGAGCAGGATTCCGTTGTGTAGATATGCACTATATACACGCGTCACGTTCGTGGGTTTGTCAAACTGCAAGTCATGTTTCTTAAAGTTTGTTTGGGGTTTTAGAACAGATTTTTCCCAAGGTGTATCCCAAACAAGCTATTTATTTATTTTTATTTTTTCTCTCTGCCAACAACCTATCCATTTCGACTATTTTTCTGAACAAACATTCACTTTAAATTATCTCTCCGAACTCGGCAAGCTAGTCCAGCTATATGACGGCGGTCGTAGGAGGCGACTAACGGGATCGGGTGGTCAGACTCGCTGACTTGGTTGATGATTGTCATCGTATCCCAATTGAGTAGATCGATGCTCATGATGTCAATCACTGGATTGTCTGGTCCAGACTCGATTATTTACAGACTGGCGTCATATAGATGAAATATTGCTGAGTGCGGCGTTAAACAACAAACAAACTACACTACACTACACGAAGCAAAGGTTGCTAGTGACCAATTATACAACCCGGACCTTCACTGGGATATAGATTAGTGATAGTTCAGCGGACCGGACTGGGGTGCAGTCCGCCTTTAAGAGCGATGACTTTTCCACCACCTGCCCACGTGTTTAAAGGGCATATCTCCACCACGAAATCCAAGTCCACATTTTGAAGTTTCCACGTGTCACGTGCATGTCTGTCCGGCGGTGTCAAGGTCATCATGGAAGGTAGGTAGACACATATATTAAACATAGGCTGTGACAGATGTAACCATATTTTGTTCATATTTATTTTATTTTGCCCCAGTGTCTGCTTTTTAAGATCTGTTATTCTATGTTTAACTGTTATGTATAATTATATATATGTTTCTGCATAATACCTAGAGGCCTCATGCCCATAGTGCATGTGACACAGACCCATCCGTGCTGTAAAAGGTGACTATGCTTGTCGCAAAAGGTGACTATGCGTGCCGTAAAAGGTGACTATGCTTGTCGCAAAAGGTGACTATGCGTGCCGTAAAAGGTGACTATGCTTGTCGCAAAAGGTGACTATGCGTGCCGTAAAAGGTGACTATGCTTGTCGCAAAAGGTGACCATGCTTGCCATAAAAGGTGACTATGCTTGTCGCCAAAGGTGACTATACTTGCCGTAAAAAGTTGACTATACTTGTCGCAAAAGGTGTCTCGGCTTGCCATAAAAGGTGACTATGCTTGTCGCCAAAGGTGACTATGCTTGCCGTAAAAAGTTGACTATACTTGTCGCAAAAGGTGTCTCGGCTTGTTGCAAAAGGTGACTCTGCTTGTCGCAAAAGGTGACTATGCTTGTTGCAAAAGGTGACTTTTCTTGTCGCAAAAGGCGACTAACGGGATCGGGTGGTTAGGCTCGCTGACTTGGTTGATACATGTCATCGATCCCAATTGCGTTGATCGATGCTCATGATATCAATCACTAGATTGTCTGGTCCAGACTCGATTATTTACAGACCGCCGTCATATAGCTGAAATATTGCTGACTGCGGCGTTAAAACAACAAACCAATCAACCAACATGTTACACAGTTATGGTTGTATATACGTTTATGAGGTAACACATTTCTTAGCTTCATAGCATGAAATCTCTTACATTGACAGTTTTTTCGTTATTACTACATTCTTATGTCATAGCGACTGATTTACGACAACCATTGTCTGAAGAACATTTGATTTAAAAGGCTATTTACCCTGTAGCCATGACATGTGCATGTCTCCATAACTTAATTGTCATTATGTATTAGGCGCTAATCCCCGTTGTTAATCCTCACCAATATTTCATTGTATACATATTGACTGTCAGCCAACCTGGGCTACCATATCACTTCCTGTTAATTACTGTTATTTATAGTATGACATTTATTGCCTTAATTGTTCATCCCCTGAGCAATGTAGGTTCATCACCCCCAGAAGTCCCATGTCCAGAGCAACGTCATTGTCTGTCCATTTTTGTTCATTACTCTATATTACCATTGGTGTGAGTTGATCGTTCTGACGTGACCCTTAATGGGATGTCCTCAGATCTTTGTTTAGCGATAGTGTGAACTAGGATCTGATTTTAATGAGATTGCTCACGATCCAAATATATCTCCCCGTCTCGACAAAAGTTCGTGTGAACCACATCTGAATCTTGCTAGAGCAATTCGAAATGTTTTTTGTGTCACATCTAATAAGTATTGCTCTCCATAGCAGCTGTTTTTATAAAGGGGTAAAAACTTGGTAGTTTCTTTGATACTGATAAGGAACAATGTAAATTTTGAATGTACACATCAGTATCTGAAAGCATCTATGAAATGATCTGGAATATACGTATTATGGCAATATATATGGTGAGGTTAGGTGAAATGGGGTTTAACGTCGCGTCCAAGATTATTGCACTTATATAGCGACGTGCATGTACGTGTGCGTGTGTGGCTGCTTATACTAGTCCGGACTGATGCCGATTTATAGTGCTAGCCCACTGAGATACCATGCCGCAGTTTAATATGAATACCCCACTCAGACACAGTATACTGACTCCGAGCCGACCAGTCCTTGTTTTAGCCCCTTAATGCCGAGCGCCAGACAGGGTAACAACAAGTACCACCTTTTAACGTCTTTTGGTATGACGCGGACGCTTTACCACTAGACCACGGAGGCGGTCGACATATATATGGACAGAAAAGGATTCGTATGTATCAGTAGTGGTTAGGATAGTTTAAACGTAGCTCATCTGTCTTAATGTCGTATAACAGATATAGGCAGATAGTATATCACCCTCATAACTCAATAATAACTCAAAATTATGTAACAGTATGTAGAGGTTAGCAAAGTAGCATATTTATTTCTGATGGTGTGGATATCACAGTTGTTACAATTATTCTACTAAAATTAGTTACATTAGATTCCGGGGTAGAATAGGTCATCAGCAACCCATACTTGCCTTAAAAGGCGACTATGCTTGTCGTAAAAGGCGACTAACGGGATCGGGTGGTCAGGCTCGCTGACTTGGTTGATGCATGTCATCGTATCCCAATTGCGTGGATCGATGCTCATGATTTCAATCACTGGATTGTCTGGTCCAGACTCGATTATTAACAGACCGCCGTCATATAGCTGGAATATTTCTGAGAGCGGCGTTAAACAACAAACAAACAAACAAACAAAGCGTATAGCAGTTGCAGGAACTTCAGAGAAGGGGCGGTCGGGTAGCCTAGTGGTTTAAGCGCTCGCTCGTCACGCTGAAGACCCGGGTTCGATTCCCGACATGGGTACAATGTGTGAAGCCCATTTCTGGTGTCCCCCGCCGTGAAACTGCTGGAATATTGCTAAAAGTGTCGTAAAACCAGGCAAGGAAGCTAACTTATTATATACGTCCAGCTTCCACCCTCCCCCGAACTAAGCTGGATTTTCCGGGCTCGATCCTAGCGCTACCAGTGGGTATTGCGAGTTATTTCCCTTCTATGTCCCTCCTATTGACCAATCAGATTCCACCTCTCACATCACTTGCATTTGCTTCAAAACAAAATGGCGGCACCCAGTCAAGACGATCTCATCGATAATCAAAATATATGTTGTGACAAAACGGCCCTTACTCCGCGAAGTGTATCAAATCACCTTGATTAAAAACATGAAAGCATTTGGAAAATATCTGTTGACGCCGAGTTGGCGGTACACATGCTTTGCAAATCCTGCAGTCGACAGAAATCTACACGGCTATTTACGACCGGATGTCTATATTTAGCTACGTGATTTTGATTGGACTATGCATAGACTCGTTAGTCCAGCCAAAATGTAACTCCATAATTCCAGCCTAGTTCGGCAAGGGTGGAAACTGGACTTTTATAGTCAGTTAACTCCCTTGCCTCGGGAAGATGACTACCCCATGGGAGGTAACTGCGCTCAGTTTGAGCTCCTCTAAGTATTTCCCAGAAAGATTTACTTTTTTTCGATAAAAAATTTGTCGATTTTTTTCTGTATGCTATTTCTTTCTTGTTATATCTTAACAGAGTTTTTTTCTGAATAAAGTTTTTTCCATATGCTTTACTGGCATTGAGGAGGCGGATCCTATTATCTATACAGTTGTGTTTATCATATGCTGATGTGACCGCATGATGTTTACAATGCTAGAAGTGTTTCCTTGGCTGTTTACTTGATCAGTACCCTGTGAGTACCTCGTTATAAGTATTCCACAGGTTAGATCGCAGAGTATTTCGTGGGTGTCACCAAAGTGGTAAGCGTCTAATGGGCACCTAACCAATTTATATTCATTTCCGTATCCGCAAAATTCGTCAATATGACTATGCTTGTCGTAAGACGCGACTAACGGGATCTGGTGGTCAGGCTCGCTGACTTGGTTGATGAATGTAATCGTATACCCATTGATTGGATCGATGCTCATGATGTCAATCACTCTATTGTCTGGTCCTGACCGTCATATAGCTGGAATATTGCTGAGTGCGGCGTTAAACAACAAACAAACATTTAGTCAAACGATCGGGTATCTCATTCAGCCAAAGCGAGGATCTCATTTGGTCCAAGCGAGCCTCATTTAGTCAAACGAGTATCAAATTTAGTCAAACGATCGGGTATCTCATTTAGTCAAACAATACTTCATTTGGTCTTATGATTCTGCTGCTTGGTGAAACGATTAAAAGAAATGATTCATTCAGTTAAGTGATTCAGCTGATGGTCTAATGTGCCTATCGCAAAGGGCAGCTGATTCTGTTAGATTGTGCACTGATTCAGCTTATGGTATAATGTGCCTATCGCAAAGGGCAGCTGATTCTGTTAGATTGTGCACTGATTCAGCTTATGGTATAATGTGCCTATCGCAAAGGGCAGCTGATTCTGTTAGATTGTGCACTGATTCAGCTTATGGTATAATGTGCCTATCGCAAAGGGCAGCTGATTCTGTTAGATGGTGCACTGATTCAGCTTATGGTCTAATGTGCCTATCGCAAAGGGCAGCTGATTCTGTTAGATGGTGCACTGATTCAGCTTATGGTCTAATGTGCCTATCGCAAAGGGCAGCTGATTCTGTTAGATGGTGCACTGATTCAGCTTATGGTCTAATGTGCCTATCGCAAAGGGCAGCTGATTCTGTTAGATGGTGCACTGATTCAGCTTATGGTCTAATGTGCCTATCGCAAAGGGCAGCTGATTCTGTTAGATGGTGAACTGATTCAGCTTATGGTATAATGTGCCTATCGCAAAGGGCAGCTGATTCTGTTAGATGGTGCACTGATTCAGCTTATGGTCTAATGTGCCTATCGCAAAGGGCAGCTGATTCTGTTAGATGGTGCACTGATTCAGCTTATGGTCTAATGTGCCTATCGCAAAGGGCAGCTGATTCTGTTAGATGGTGCACTGATTCAGCTTATGGTCTAATGTGCCTATCGCAAAGGGCAGCTGATTCTGTTAGATGGTGCACTGATTCAGCTTATGGTCTAATGTGCCTATCGCAAAGGGCAGCTGATTCTGTTAGATGGTGAACTGATTCAGCTTATGGTCTAATGTGCCTATCGCAAAGGGCAACTGATTCTGTTAGGTGGTGCACTGATTCAGCTTATGGTATAATGTGCCTATCGCAAAGGGCAACTGATTCTGTTAGGTGGTGCACT